>NC_134356.1:153124205-154324205 GCF_048569485.1 Anomaloglossus baeobatrachus
TTATAGTTTTGGAGAAAAATGTGTTCATTTCATTTATGCGCGAAATGCCTTAGAAATGGGTTTTAAGAGCATTTGAAGCATGGAGACGATTATCTCGAGATTGCAAGATAACCAAACAAAACTTTTAGTGGATTTTTACTTATTTTATTAAATATCATCTCCACCAAACAGGACAAGCTTGCATCTGTTATAGTTTTGGAGAAAAATGTGTTCATTTCATTTATGCGCGAAATGCCTTAGAAATGGTTTTAAGAGCATTTGATGCATGGAGACGATTATCTCGAGATTGCAAGATAACCAAACAAAACTTTTAGTGGATTTCTACTTATTTTATTAAATATCATCTCCACCAAACAGGACAAGCTTGCATCTGTTATAGTTTTGGAGAAAAATGTGTTCATTTCATTTATGCGCGAAATGCCTTAGAAATGGGTTTTAAGAGCATTTGAAGCATGGAGACGATTATCTCGAGATTGCAAGATAACCAAACAAAACTTTTAGTGGATTTCTACTTATTTTATTAAATATCATCTCCACCAAACAGGACAAGCTTGCATCTGTTATAGTTTTGGAGAAAAATGTGTTCATTTCATTTATGCGCGAAATGCCTTAGAAATGGGTTTTAAGAGCATTTGAAGCATGGAGACGATTATCTCGAGATTGCAAGATAACCAAACAAAACTTTTAGTGGATTTCTACTTATTTTATTAAATATCATCTCCACCAAACAGGACAAGCTTGCATCTGTTATAGTTTTGGAGAAAAATGTGTTCATTTCATTTATGCGCGAAATGCCTTAGAAATGGGTTTTAAGAGCATTTGAAGCATGGAGACGATTATCTCGAGATTGCAAGATAACCAAACAAAACTTTTAGTGGATTTCTACTTATTTTATTAAATATCATCTCCACCAAACAGGACAAGCTTGCATCTGTTATAGTTTTGGAGAAAAATTTGTTCATTTCATTTATGCGCGAAATGCCTTAGAAATGGGTTTTAAGAGCATTTGAAGCATGGAGACGATTATCTCGAGATTGCAAGATAACCAAACAAAACTTTTAGTGGATTTCTACTTATTTTATTAAATATCATCTCCACCAAACAGGACAAGCTTGCATCTGTTATAGTTTTGGAGAAAAATGTGTTCATTTCATTTATGCGCGAAATGCCTTAGAAATGGGTTTTAAGAGCATTTGAAGCATGGAGACGATTATCTCGAGATTGCAAGATAACCAAACAAAACTTTTAGTGGATTTCTACTTATTTTATTAAATATCATCTCCACCAAACAGGACAAGCTTGCATCTGTTATAGTTTTGGAGAAAAATGTGTTCATTTCATTTATGCGCGAAATGCCTTAGAAATGGGTTTTAAGAGCATTTGAAGCATGGAGACGATTATCTCGAGATTGCAAGATAACCAAACAAAACTTTTAGTGGATTTCTACTTATTTTATTAAATATCATCTCCACCAAACAGGACAAGCTTGCATCTGTTATAGTTTTGGAGAAAAATGTGTTCATTTCATTTATGCGCGAAATGCCTTAGAAATGGGTTTTAAGAGCATTTGAAGCATGGAGACGATTATCTCGAGATTGCAAGATAACCAAACAAAACTTTTAGTGGATTTCTACTTATTTTATTAAATATCATCTCCACCAAACAGGACAAGCTTGCATCTGTTATAGTTTTGGAGAAAAATGTGTTCATTTCATTTATGCGCGAAATGCCTTAGAAATGGGTTTTAAGAGCATTTGAAGCATGGAGACGATTATCTCGAGATTGCAAGATAACCAAACAAAACTTTTAGTGGATTTCTACTTATTTTATTAAATATCATCTCCACCAAACAGGACAAGCTTGCATCTGTTATAGTTTTGGAGAAAAATGTGTTCATTTCATTTATGCGCGAAATGCCTTAGAAATGGGTTTTAAGAGCATTTGAAGCATGGAGACGATTATCTCGAGATTGCAAGATAACCAAACAAAACTTTTAGTGGATTTCTACTTATTTTATTAAATATCATCTCCACCAAACAGGACAAGCTTGCATCTGTTATAGTTTTGGAGAAAAATTTGTTCATTTCATTTATGCGCGAAATGCCTTAGAAATGGGTTTTAAGAGCATTTGAAGCATGGAGACGATTATCTCGAGATTGCAAGATAACCAAACAAAACTTTTAGTGGATTTCTACTTATTTTATTAAATATCATCTCCACCAAACAGGACAAGCTTGCATCTGTTATAGTTTTGGAGAAAAATGTGTTCATTTCATTTATGCGCGAAATGCCTTAGAAATGGGTTTTAAGAGCATTTGAAGCATGGAGACGATTATCTCGAGATTGCAAGATAACCAAACAAAACTTTTAGTGGATTTCTACTTATTTTATTAAATATCATCTCCACCAAACAGGACAAGCTTGCATCTGTTATAGTTTTGGAGAAAAATGTGTTCATTTCATTTATGCGCGAAATGCCTTAGAAATGGGTTTTAAGAGCATTTGAAGCATGGAGACGATTATCTCGAGATTGCAAGATAACCAAACAAAACTTTTAGTGGATTTCTACTTATTTTATTAAATATCATCTCCACCAAACAGGACAAGCTTGCATCTGTTATAGTTTTGGAGAAAAATTTGTTCATTTCATTTATGCGCGAAATGCCTTAGAAATGGGTTTTAAGAGCATTTGAAGCATGGAGACGATTATCTCGAGATTGCAAGATAACCAAACAAAACTTTTAGTGGATTTCTACTTATTTTATTAAATATCATCTCCACCAAACATGACAAGCTTGCATCTGTTATAGTTTTGGAGAAAAATGTGTTCATTTCATTTATGCGCGAAATGCCTTAGAAATGGGTTTTAAGAGCATTTGAAGCATGGAGACGAATATCTCGAGATTGCAAGATAACCAAACAAAACTTTTAGTGGATTTCTACTTATTTTATTAAATATCATCTCCACCAAACAGGACAAGCTTGCATCTGTTATAGTTTTGGAGAAAAATGTGTTCATTTCATTTATGCGCGAAATGCCTTAGAAATGGGTTTTAAGAGCATTTGAAGCATGGAGACGATTATCTCGAGATTGCAAGATAACCAAACAAAACTTTTAGTGGATTTCTACTTATTTTATTAAATATCATCTCCACCAAACAGGACAAGCTTGCATCTGTTATAGTTTTGGAGAAAAATGTGTTCATTTCATTTATGCGCGAAATGCCTTAGAAATGGGTTTTAAGAGCATTTGAAGCATGGAGACGATTATCTCGAGATTGCAAGATAACCAAACAAAACTTTTAGTGGATTTCTACTTATTTTATTAAATATCATCTCCACCAAACAGGACAAGCTTGCATCTGTTATAGTTTTGGAGAAAAATGTGTTCATTTCATTTATGCGCGAAATGCCTTAGAAATGGGTTTTAATAGCATTTGAAGCATGGAGACGATTATCTCGAGATTGCAAGATAACCAAACAAAACTTTTAGTGGATTTCTACTTATTTTATTAAATATCATCTCCACCAAACAGGACAAGCTTGCATCTGTTATAGTTTTGGAGAAAAATGTGTTCATTTCATTTATGCGCGAAATGCCTTAGAAATGGGTTTTAAGAGCATTTGAAGCATGGAGACGATTATCTCGAGATTGCAAGATAATTAAACAAAACTTTTAGTGGATTTCTACTTATTTTATTAAATATCATCTCCACCAAACAGGACAAGCTTGCATCTGTTATAGTTTTGGAGAAAAATGTGTTCATTTCATTTATGCGCGAAATGCCTTAGAAATGGGTTTTAAGAGCATTTGAAGCATGGAGACGATTATCTCGAGATTGCAAGATAACCAAACAAAACTTTTAGTGGATTTCTACTTATTTTATTAAATATCATCTCCACCAAACAGGACAAGCTTGCATCTGTTATAGTTTTGGAGAAAAATGTGTTCATTTCATTTATGCGCGAAATGCCTTAGAAATGGGTTTTAAGAGCATTTGAAGCATGAAGACGATTATCTCGAGATTGCAAGATAACCAAACAAAACTTTTAGTGGATTTTTACTTATTTTATTAAATATCATCTCCACCAAACAGGACAAGCTTGCATCTGTTATAGTTTTGGAGAAAAATTTGTTCATTTCATTTATGCGCGAAATGCCTTAGAAATGGGTTTTAAGAGCATTTGAAGCATGGAGACGATTATCTCGAGATTGCAAGATAACCAAACAAAACTTTTAGTGGATTTCTACTTATTTTATTAAATATCATCTCCACCAAACAGGACAAGCTTGCATCTGTTATAGTTTTGGAGAAAAATGTGTTCATTTCATTTATGCGCGAAATGCCTTAGAAATGGGTTTTAAGGGCATTTGAAGCATGGAGACGATTATCTCGAGATTGCAAGATAACCAAACAAAACTTTTAGTGGATTTCTACTTATTTTATTAAATATCATCTCCACCAAACAGGACAAGCTTGCATCTGTTATAGTTTTGGAGAAAAATGTGTTCATTTCATTTATGCGCGAAATGCCTTAGAAATGGGTTTTAAGAGCATTTGAAGCATGGAGACGATTATCTCGAGATTGCAAGATAACCAAACAAAACTTTTAGTGGATTTCTACTTATTTTATTAAATATCATCTCCACCAAACAGGACAAGCTTGCATCTGTTATAGTTTTGGAGAAAAATGTGTTCATTTCATTTATGCGCGAAATGCCTTAGAAATGGGTTTTAATAGCATTTGAAGCATGGAGACGATTATCTCGAGATTGCAAGATAACCAAACAAAACTTTTAGTGGATTTCTACTTATTTTATTAAATATCATCTCCACCAAACAGGACAAGCTTGCATCTGTTATAGTTTTGGAGAAAAATGTGTTCATTTCATTTATGCGCGAAATGCCTTAGAAATGGGTTTTAAGAGCATTTGAAGCATGGAGACGATTATCTCGAGATTGCAAGATAACCAAACAAAACTTTTAGTGGATTTCTACTTATTTTATTAAATATCATCTCCACCAAACAGGACAAGCTTGCATCTGTTATAGTTTTGGAGAAAAATGTGTTCATTTCATTTATGCGCGAAATGCCTTAGAAATGGGTTTTAAGAGCATTTGAAGCATGGAGACGATTATCTCGAGATTGCAAGATAACCAAACAAAACTTTTAGTGGATTTCTACTTATTTTATTAAATATCATCTCCACCAAACAGGACAAGCTTGCATCTGTTATAGTTTTGGAGAAAAATTTGTTCATTTCATTTATGCGCGAAATGCCTTAGAAATGGGTTTTAAGAGCATTTGAAGCATGGAGACGATTATCTCGAGATTGCAAGATAACCAAACAAAACTTTTAGTGGATTTCTACTTATTTTATTAAATATCATCTCCACCAAACATGACAAGCTTGCATCTGTTATAGTTTTGGAGAAAAATGTGTTCATTTCATTTATGCGCGAAATGCCTTAGAAATGGGTTTTAAGAGCATTTGAAGCATGGAGACGAATATCTCGAGATTGCAAGATAACCAAACAAAACTTTTAGTGGATTTCTACTTATTTTATTAAATATCATTTCCACCAAACAGGACAAGCTTGCATCTGTTATAGTTTTGGAGAAAAATGTGTTCATTTCATTTATGCGCGAAATGCCTTAGAAATGGGTTTTAAGAGCATTTGAAGCATGGAGACGATTATCTCGAGATTGCAAGATAACCAAACAAAACTTTTAGTGGATTTCTACTTATTTTATTAAATATCATCTCCACCAAACAGGACAAGCTTGCATCTGTTATAGTTTTGGAGAAAAATGTGTTCATTTCATTTATGCGCGAAATGCCTTAGAAATGGGTTTTAAGAGCATTTGAAGCATGGAGACGATTATCTCGAGATTGCAAGATAACCAAACAAAACTTTTAGTGGATTTCTACTTATTTTATTAAATATCATCTCCACCAAACAGGACAAGCTTGCATCTGTTATAGTTTTGGAGAAAAATGTGTTCATTTCATTTATGCGCGAAATGCCTTAGAAATGGGTTTTAATAGCATTTGAAGCATGGAGACGATTATCTCGAGATTGCAAGATAACCAAACAAAACTTTTAGTGGATTTCTACTTATTTTATTAAATATCATCTCCACCAAACAGGACAAGCTTGCATCTGTTATAGTTTTGGAGAAAAATGTGTTCATTTCATTTATGCGCGAAATGCCTTAGAAATGGGTTTTAAGAGCATTTGAAGCATGGAGACGATTATCTCGAGATTGCAAGATAATTAAACAAAACTTTTAGTGGATTTCTACTTATTTTATTAAATATCATCTCCACCAAACAGGACAAGCTTGCATCTGTTATAGTTTTGGAGAAAAATGTGTTCATTTCATTTATGCGCGAAATGCCTTAGAAATGGGTTTTAAGAGCATTTGAAGCATGGAGACGATTATCTCGAGATTGCAAGATAACCAAACAAAACTTTTAGTGGATTTCTACTTATTTTATTAAATATCATCTCCACCAAACAGGACAAGCTTGCATCTGTTATAGTTTTGGAGAAAAATGTGTTCATTTCATTTATGCGCGAAATGCCTTAGAAATGGGTTTTAAGAGCATTTGAAGCATGAAGACGATTATCTCGAGATTGCAAGATAACCAAACAAAACTTTTAGTGGATTTTTACTTATTTTATTAAATATCATCTCCACCAAACAGGACAAGCTTGCATCTGTTATAGTTTTGGAGAAAAATTTGTTCATTTCATTTATGCGCGAAATGCCTTAGAAATGGGTTTTAAGAGCATTTGAAGCATGGAGACGATTATCTCGAGATTGCAAGATAACCAAACAAAACTTTTAGTGGATTTCTACTTATTTTATTAAATATCATCTCCACCAAACAGGACAAGCTTGCATCTGTTATAGTTTTGGAGAAAAATGTGTTCATTTCATTTATGCGCGAAATGCCTTAGAAATGGGTTTTAAGGGCATTTGAAGCATGGAGACGATTATCTCGAGATTGCAAGATAACCAAACAAAACTTTTAGTGGATTTCTACTTATTTTATTAAATATCATCTCCACCAAACAGGACAAGCTTGCATCTGTTATAGTTTTGGAGAAAAATGTGTTCATTTCATTTATGCGCGAAATGCCTTAGAAATGGGTTTTAAGAGCATTTGAAGCATGGAGACGATTATCTCGAGATTGCAAGATAACCAAACAAAACTTTTAGTGGATTTCTACTTATTTTATTAAATATCATCTCCACCAAACAGGACAAGCTTGCATCTGTTATAGTTTTGGAGAAAAATGTGTTCATTTCATTTATGCGCGAAATGCCTTAGAAATGGGTTTTAATAGCATTTGAAGCATGGAGACGATTATCTCGAGATTGCAAGATAACCAAACAAAACTTTTAGTGGATTTCTACTTATTTTATTAAATATCATCTCCACCAAACAGGACAAGCTTGCATCTGTTATAGTTTTGGAGAAAAATGTGTTCATTTCATTTATGCGCGAAATGCCTTAGAAATGGGTTTTAAGAGCATTTGAAGCATGGAGACGATTATCTCGAGATTGCAAGATAACCAAACAAAACTTTTAGTGGATTTTTACTTATTTTATTAAATATCATCTCCACCAAACAGGACAAGCTTGCATCTGTTATAGTTTTGGAGAAAAATGTGTTCATTTCATTTATGCGCGAAATGCCTTAGAAATGGGTTTTAAGAGCATTTGAAGCATGGAGACGATTATCTCGAGATTGCAAGATAACCAAACAAAACTTTTAGTGAATTTTTACTTATTTTATTAAATATCATCTCCACCAAACAGGACAAGCTTGCATCTGTTATAGTTTTGGAGAAAAATGTGTTCATTTCATTTATGCGCGAAATGCCTTAGAAATGGGTTTTAAGAGCATTTGAAGCATGGAGACGATTATCTCGAGATTGCAAGATAACCAAACAAAACTTTTAGTGGATTTCTACTTATTTTATTAAATATCATCTCCACCAAACAGGACAAGCTTGCATCTGTTATAGTTTTGGAGAAAAATGTGTTCATTTCATTTATGCGCGAAATGCCTTAGAAATGGGTTTTAAGAGCATTTGAAGCATGGAGACGATTATCTCGAGATTGCAAGATAACCAAACAAAACTTTTAGTGGATTTCTACTTATTTTATTAAATATCATCTCCACCAAACAGGACAAGCTTGCATCTGTTATAGTTTTGGAGAAAAATGTGTTCATTTCATTTATGCGCGAAATGCCTTAGAAATGGGTTTTAAGAGCATTTGAAGCATGGAGACGATTATCTCGAGATTGCAAGATAACCAAACAAAACTTTTAGTGGATTTCTACTTATTTTATTAAATATCATCTCCACCAAACAGGACAAGCTTGCATCTGTTATAGTTTTGGAGAAAAATGTGTTCATTTCATTTATGCGCGAAATGCCTTAGAAATGGGTTTTAAGAGCATTTGAAGCATGGAGACGATTATCTCGAGATTGCAAGATAACCAAACAAAACTTTTAGTGGATTTCTACTTATTTTATTAAATATCATCTCCACCAAACAGGACAAGCTTGCATCTGTTATAGTTTTGGAGAAAAATGTGTTCATTTCATTTATGCGCAAAATGCCTTAGAAATGGGTTTTAAGAGCATTTGAAGCATGGAGACAATTATCTCGAGATTGCAAGATAACCAAACAAAACTTTTAGTGGATTTCTACTTAATTTATTAAATATCATCTCCACCAAACAGGACAAGCTTGCATCTGTTATAGTTTTGGAGAAAAATTTGTTCATTTCATTTATGCGCGAAATGCCTTAGAAATGGGTTTTAAGAGCATTTGAAGCATGGAGACGATTATCTCGAGATTGCAAGATAACCAAACAAAGCTTTTAGTGGATTTCTACTTATTTTATTAAATATCATCTCCACCAAACAGGACAAGCTTGCATCTGTTATAGTTTT
Organism: Anomaloglossus baeobatrachus; assembly: GCF_048569485.1. Lineage (NCBI taxonomy): Eukaryota > Metazoa > Chordata > Amphibia > Anura > Aromobatidae > Anomaloglossus > Anomaloglossus baeobatrachus. The sequence continues at coordinate 153,133,191 of NC_134356.1, forward strand.
GGAGAAAAATGTGTTCATTTCATTTATGCGCGAAATGCCTTAGAAATGGGTTTTAAGAGCATTTGAAGCATGGAGACGATTATCTCGAGATTGCAAGATAACCAAACAAAACTTTTAGTGGATTTCTACTTATTTTATTAAATATCATCTCCACCAAACAGGACAAGCTTGCATCTGTTATAGTTTTGGAGAAAAATGTGTTCATTTCATTTATGCGCGAAATGCCTTAGAAATGGGTTTTAATGGCATTTGAAGCATGGAGACGATTATCTCGAGATTGCAAGATAACCAAACAAAACTTTTAGTGGATTTCTACTTATTTTATTAAATATCATCTCCACCAAACAGGACAAGCTTGCATCTGTTATAGTTTTGGAGAAAAATGTGTTCATTTCATTTATGCGCGAAATGCCTTAGAAATGGGTTTTAAGAGCATTTGAAGCATGGAGACTATTATCTCGAGATTGCAAGATAACCAAACAAAACTTTTAGTGGATTTCTACTTATTTTATTAAATATCTCCACCAAACAGGACAAGCTTGCATCTGTTATAGTTTTGGAGAAAAATGTGTTCATTTCATTTATGCGCGAAATGCCTTAGAAATGGGTTTTAAGAGCATTTGAAGCATGGAGACGATTATCTCGAGATTGCAAGATAACCAAACAAAACTTTTAGTGGATTTCCACTTATTTTATTAAATATCATCTCCACCAAACAGGACAAGCTTGCATCTGTTATAGTTTTGGAGAAAAATGTGTTCATTTCATTTATGCGCGAAATGCCTTAGAAATGGGTTTTAAGAGCATTTGAAGCATGGAGACGATTATCTCGAGATTGCAAGATAACCAAACAAAACTTTTAGTGGATTTCTACTTATTTTATTAAATATCATCTCCACCAAACAGGACAAGCTTGCATCTGTTATAGTTTTGGAGAAAAATGTGTTCATTTCATTTATGCGCGAAATGCCTTAGAAATGGGTTTTAAGAGCATTTGAAGCATGGAGACGATTATCTCGAGATTGCAAGATAACCAAACAAAACTTTTAGTGGGTTTCTACTTATTTTATTAAATATCATCTCCACCAAACAGGACAAGCTTGCATCTGTTATAGTTTTGGAGAAAAATGTGTTCATTTCATTTATGCGCGAAATGCCTTAGAAATGGGTTTTAAGAGCATTTGAAGCATGGAGACGATTATCTCGAGATTGCAAGATAACCAAACAAAACTTTTAGTGGATTTCCACTTATTTTATTAAATATCATCTCCACCAAACAGGACAAGCTTGCATCTGTTATAGTTTTGGAGAAAAATGTGTTCATTTCATTTATGCGCGAAATGCCTTAGAAATGGGTTTTAATAGCATTTGAAGCATGGAGACGATTATCTCGAGATTGCAAGATAACCAAACAAAACTTTTAGTGGATTTCTACTTATTTTATTAAATATCATCTCCACCAAACAGGACAAGCTTGCATCTGTTATAGTTTTGGAGAAAAATGTGTTCATTTCATTTATGCGCGAAATGCCTTAGAAATGGGTTTTAAGAGCATTTGAAGCATGGAGACGATTATCTCGAGATTGCAAGATAACCAAACAAAACTTTTAGTGGATTTCTACTTATTTTATTAAATATCATCTCCACCAAACAGGACAAGCTTGCATCTGTTATAGTTTTGGAGAAAAATGTGTTCATTTCATTTATGCGCGAAATGCCTTAGAAATGGGTTTTAAGAGCATTTGAAGCATGGAGACGATTATCTCGAGATTGCAAGATAACCAAAAAAAACTTTTAGTGGATTTCTACTTATTTTATTAAATATCATCTCCACCAAACAGGACAAGCTTGCATCTGTTATAGTTTTGGAGAAAAATGTGTTCATTTCATTTATGCGCGAAATGCCTTAGAAATGGGTTTTAAGAGCATTTGAAGCATGGAGACGATTATCTCGAGATTGCAAGATAACCAAACAAAACTTTTAGTGGGTTTCTACTTATTTTATTAAATATCATCTCCACCAAACAGGACAAGCTTGCATCTGTTATAGTTTTGGAGAAAAATGTGTTCATTTCATTTATGCGCGAAATGCCTTAGAAATGGGTTTTAAGAGCATTTGAAGCATGGAGACGATTATCTCGAGATTGCAAGATAACCAAACAAAACTTTTAGTGGATTTCCACTTATTTTATTAAATATCATCTCCACCAAACAGGACAAGCTTGCATCTGTTATAGTTTTGGAGAAAAATGTGTTCATTTCATTTATGCGCGAAATGCCTTAGAAATGGGTTTTAATAGCATTTGAAGCATGGAGACGATTATCTCGAGATTGCAAGATAACCAAACAAAACTTTTAGTGGATTTCTACTTATTTTATTAAATATCATCTCCACCAAACAGGACAAGCTTGCATCTGTTATAGTTTTGGAGAAAAATGTGTTCATTTCATTTATGCGCGAAATGCCTTAGAAATGGGTTTTAAGAGCATTTGAAGCATGGAGACGATTATCTCGAGATTGCAAGATAACCAAACAAAACTTTTAGTAGATTTCTACTTATTTTATTAAATATCATCTCCACCAAACAGGACAAGCTTGCATCTGTTATAGTTTTGGAGAAAAATGTGTTCATTTCATTTATGCGCGAAATGCCTTAGAAATGGGTTTTAAGAGCATTTGAAGCATGGAGACGATTATCTCGAGATTGCAAGATAACCAAACAAAACTTTTAGTGGATTTCTACTTATTTTATTAAATATCATCTCCACCAAACAGGACAAGCTTGCATCTGTTATAGTTTTGGAGAAAAATGTGTTCATTTCATTTATGCGCGAAATGCCTTAGAAATGGGTTTTAATAGCATTTGAAGCATGGAGGCGATTATCTCGAGATTGCAAGATAACCAAACAAAACTTTTAGTGGATTTCTACTTATTTTATTAAATATCATCTCCACCAAACAGGACAAGCTTGCATCTGTTATAGTTTTGGAGAAAAATGTGTTCATTTCATTTATGCGCGAAATGCCTTAGAAATGGGTTTTAAGAGCATTTGAAGCATGGAGACGATTATCTCGAGATTGCAAGATAACCAAACAAAACTTTTAGTGGATTTCTACTTATTTTATTAAATATCATCTCCACCAAACAGGACAAGCTTGCATCTGTTATAGTTTTGGAGAAAAATGTGTTCATTTCATTTATGCGCGAAATGCCTTAGAAATGGGTTTTAAGAGCATTTGAAGCATGGAGACGATTATCTCGAGATTGCAAGATAACCAAACAAAACTTTTAGTGGATTTTTACTTATTTTATTAAATATCATCTCCACCAAACAGGACAAGCTTGCATCTGTTATAGTTTTGGAGAAAAATGTGTTCATTTCATTTATGCGCGAAATGCCTTAGAAATGGGTTTTAAGAGCATTTGAAGCATGGAGACGATTATCTCGAGATTGCAAGATAACCAAACAAAACTTTTAGTGGATTTTTACTTATTTTATTAAATATCATCTCCACCAAACAGGACAAGCTTGCATCTGTTATAGTTTTGGAGAAAAATGTGTTCATTTCATTTATGCGCGAAATGCCTTAGAAATGGGTTTTAAGAGCATTTGAAGCATGGAGACGATTATCTCGAGATTGCAAGATAACCAAACAAAACTTTTAGTGGATTTCTACTTATTTTATTAAATATCATCTCCACCAAACAGGACAAGCTTGCATCTGTTATAGTTTTGGAGAAAAATGTGTTCATTTCATTTATGCGCGAAATGCCTTAGAAATGGGTTTTAATAGCATTTGAAGCATGGAGACGATTATCTCGAGATTGCAAGATAACCAAACAAAACTTTTAGTGGATTTTTACTTATTTTATTAAATATCATCTCCACCAAACAGGACAAGCTTGCATCTGTTATAGTTTTGGAGAAAAATGTGTTCATTTCATTTATGCGCGAAATGCCTTAGAAATGGGTTTTAAGAGCATTTGAAGCATGGAGACGATTATCTCGAGATTGCAAGATAACCAAACAAAACTTTTAGTGGATTTCTACTTATTTTATTAAATATCATCTCCACCAAACAGGACAAGCTTGCATCTGTTATAGTTTTGGAGAAAAATGTGTTCATTTCATTTATGCGCGAAATGCCTTAGAAATGGGTTTTAATAGCATTTGAAGCATGGAGACGATTATCTCGAGATTGCAAGATAACCAAACAAAACTTTTAGTGGATTTCTACTTATTTTATTAAATATCATCTCCACCAAACAGGACAAGCTTGCATCTGTTATAGTTTTGGAGAAAAATATGTTCATTTCATTTATGCGCGAAATGCCTTAGAAATGGGTTTTAAGAGCATTTGAAGCATGGAGACGATTATCTCGAGATTGCAAGATAACCAAACAAAACTTTTAGTGGATTTCTACTTATTTTATTAAATATCATCTCCACCAAACAGGACAAGCTTGCATCTGTTATAGTTTTGGAGAAAAATGTGTTCATTTCATTTATGCGCGAAATGCCTTAGAAATGGGTTTTAAGAGCATTTGAAGCATGGAGACGATTATCTCGAGATTGCAAGATAACCAAACAAAACTTTTAGTGGATTTTTACTTATTTTATTAAATATCATCTCCACCAAACAGGACAAGCTTGCATCTGTTATAGTTTTGGAGAAAAATGTGTTCATTTCATTTATGCGCGAAATGCCTTAGAAATGGGTTTTAAGAGCATTTGAAGCATGGAGACGATTATCTCGAGATTGCAAGATAACCAAACAAAACTTTTAGTGGATTTTTACTTATTTTATTAAATATCATCTCCACCAAACAGGACAAGCTTGGATCTGTTATAGTTTTGGAGAAAAATGTGTTCATTTCATTTATGCGCGAAATGCCTTAGAAATGGGTTTTAAGAGCATTTGAAGCATGGAGACGATTATCTCGAGATTGCAAGAAAACCAAACAAAACTTTTAGTGGATTTCTACTTATTTTATTAAATATCATCTCCACCAAACAGGACAAGCTTGCATCTGTTATAGTTTTGGAGAAAAATGTGTTCATTTCATTTATGCGCGAAATGCCTTAGAAATGGGTTTTAAGAGCATTTGAAGCATGGAGACGATTATCTCGAGATTGCAAGATAACCAAACAAAACTTTTAGTGGATTTCTACTTATTTTATTAAATATCATCTCCACCAAACAGGACAAGCTTGCATCTGTTATAGTTTTGGAGAAAAATGTGTTCATTTCATTTATGCGCGAAATGCCTTAGAAATGGGTTTTAATAGCATTTGAAGCATGGAGACGATTATCTCGAGATTGCAAGATAACCAAACAAAACTTTTAGTGGATTTTTACTTATTTTATTAAATATCATCTCCACCAAACAGGACAAGCTTGCATCTGTTATAGTTTTGGAGAAAAATGTGTTCATTTCATTTATGCGCGAAATGCCTTAGAAATGGGTTTTAAGAGCATTTGAAGCATGGAGACGATTATCTCGAGATTGCAAGATAACCAAACAAAACTTTTAGTGGATTTCTACTTATTTTATTAAATATCATCTCCACCAAACAGGACAAGCTTGCATCTGTTATAATTTTGGAGAAAAATGTGTTCATTTCATTTATGCGCGAAATGCCTTAGAAATGGGTTTTAATAGCATTTGAAGCATGGAGACGATTATCTCGAGATTGCAAGATAACCAAACAAAACTTTTAGTGGATTTCTACTTATTTTATTAAATATCATCTCCACCAAACAGGACAAGCTTCCATCTGTTATAGTTTTGGAGAAAAATGTGTTCATTTCATTTATGCGCGAAATGCCTTAGAAATGGGTTTTAAGAGCATTTGAAGCATGGAGACGATTATCTCGAGATTGCAAGATAACCAAACAAAACTTTTAGTGGATTTCTACTTATTTTATTAAATATCATCTCCACCAAACAGGACAAGCTTGCATCTGTTATAGTTTTGGAGAAAAATGTGTTCATTTCATTTATGCGCGAAATGCCTTAGAAATGGGTTTTAAGAGCATTTGAAGCATGGAGACGATTATCTCGAGATTGCAAGATAACCAAACAAAACTTTTAGTGGATTTTTACTTATTTTATTAAATATCATCTCCACCAAACAGGACAAGCTTGCATCTGTTATAGTTTTGGAGAAAAATGTGTTCATTTCATTTATGCGCGAAATGCCTTAGAAATGGGTTTTAAGAGCATTTGAAGCATGGAGACGATTATCTCGAGATTGCAAGATAACCAAACAAAACTTTTAGTGGATTTTTACTTATTTTATTAAATATCATCTCCACCAAACAGGACAAGCTTGCATCTGTTATAGTTTTGGAGAAAAATGTGTTCATTTCATTTATGCGCGAAATGCCTTAGAAATGGGTTTTAAGAGCATTTGAAGCATGGAGACGATTATCTCGAGATTGCAAGAAAACCAAACAAAACTTTTAGTGGATTTCTACTTATTTTATTAAATATCATCTCCACCAAACAGGACAAGCTTGCATCTGTTATAGTTTTGGAGAAAAATGTGTTCATTTCATTTATGCGCGAAATGCCTTAGAAATGGGTTTTAAGAGCATTTGAAGCATGGAGACGATTATCTCGAGATTGCAAGATAACCAAACAAAACTTTTAGTGGATTTCTACTTATTTTATTAAATATCATCTCCACCAAACAGGACAAGCTTGCATCTGTTATAGTTTTGGAGAAAAATGTGTTCATTTCATTTATGCGCGAAATGCCTTAGAAATGGGTTTTAAGAGCATTTGAAGCATGGAGACGATTATCTCGAGATTGCAAGATAACCAAACAAAACTTTTAGTGGATTTCTACTTATTTTATTAAATATCATCTCCACCAAACAGGACAAGCTTGCATCTGTTATAGTTTTGGAGAAAAATGTGTTCATTTCATTTATGCGCGAAATGCCTTAGAAATGGGTTTTAAGAGCATTTGAAGCATGGAGACGATTATCTCGAGATTGCAAGATAACCAAACAAAACTTTTAGTGGATTTCTACTTATTTTATTAAATATCATCTCCACCAAACAGGACAAGCTTGCATCTGTTATAGTTTTGGAGAAAAATGTGTTCATTTCATTTATGCGCGAAATGCCTTAGAAATGGGATTTAAGAGCATTTGAAGCATGGAGACGATTATCTCGAGATTGCAAGATAACCAAACAAAACTTTTAGTGGATTTCTACTTATTTTATTAAATATCATCTCCACCAAACAGGACAAGCTTGCATCTGTTATAGTTTTGGAGAAAAATTTGTTCATTTCATTTATGCGCGAAATGCCTTAGAAATGGGTTTTAAGAGCATTTGAAGCATGGAGACGATTATCTCGAGATTACAAGATAACCAAACAAAACTTTTAGTGGATTTCTACTTATTTTATTAAATATCATCTCCACCAAACAGGACAAGCTTGCATCTGTTATAGTTTTGGAGAAAAATGTGTTCATTTCATTTATGCGCGAAGTGCCTTAGAAATGGGTTTTAAGAGCATTTGAAGCATGGAGACGATTATCTCGAGATTGCAAGATAACCAAACAAAACTTTTAGTGGATTTCTACTTATTTTATTAAATATCATCTCCACCAAACAGGACAAGCTTGCATCTGTTATAGTTTTGGAGAAAAATGTGTTCATTTCATTTATGCGCGAAATGCCTTAGAAATGGGTTTTAAGAGCATTTGAAGCATGGAGACGATTATCTCAAGATTGCAAGATAACCAAACAAAACTTTTAGTGGATTTCTACTTATTTTATTAAATATCATCTCCACCAAACAGGACAAGCTTGCATCTGTTATAGTTTTGGAGAAAAATGTGTTCATTTCATTTATGCGCGAAATGCCTTAGAAATGGGTTTTAAGAGCATTTGAAGCATGGAGACGATTATCTCGAGATTGCAAGATAAACAAACAAAACTTTTAGTGGATTTTTACTTATTTTATTAAATATCATCTCCACCAAACAGGACAAGCTTGCATCTGTTATAGTTTTGGAGAAAAATGTGTTCATTTCATTTATGCGCGAAATGCCTTAGAAATGGGTTTTAAGAGCATTTGAAGCATGGAGACGATTATCTCGAGATTGCAAGATAACCAAACAAAACTTTTAGTGGATTTTTACTTATTTTATTAAATATCATCTCCACCAAACAGGACAAGCTTGCATCTGTTATAGTTTTGGAGAAAAATGTGTTCATTTCATTTATGCGCGAAATGCCTTAGAAATGGGTTTTAAGAGCATTTGAAGCATGGAGACGATTATCTCGAGATTGCAAGATAACCAAACAAAACTTTTAGTGGATTTCTACTTATTTTATTAAATATCATCTCCACCAAACAGGACAAGCTTGCATCTGTTATAGTTTTGGAGAAAAATGTGTTCATTTCATTTATGCGCGAAATGCCTTAGAAATGGGTTTTAAGAGCATTTGAAGCATGGAGACGATTATCTCGAGATTACAAGATAACCAAACAAAACTTTTAGTGGATTTCTACTTATTTTATTAAATATCATCTCCACCAAACAGGACAAGCTTGCATCTGTTATAGTTTTGGAGAAAAATGTGTTCATTTCATTTATGCGCGAAGTGCCTTAGAAATGGGTTTTAAGAGCATTTGAAGCATGGAGACGATTATCTCGAGATTGCAAGATAACCAAACAAAACTTTTAGTGGATTTCTACTTATTTTATTAAATATCATCTCCACCAAACAGGACAAGCTTGCATCTGTTATAGTTTTGGAGAAAAATGTGTTCATTTCATTTATGCGCGAAATGCCTTAGAAATGGGTTTTAAGAGCATTTGAAGCATGGAGACGATTATCTCGAGATTGCAAGATAACCAAACAAAACTTTTAGTGGATTTCTACTTATTTTATTAAATATCATCTCCACCAAACAGGACAAGCTTGCATCTGTTATAGTTTTGGAGAAAAATGTGTTCATTTCATTTATGCGCGAAATGCCTTAGAAATGGGTTTTAAGAGCATTTGAAGCATGGAGACGATTATCTCGAGATTGCAAGATAAACAAACAAAACTTTTAGTGGATTTTTACTTATTTTATTAAATATCATCTCCACCAAACAGGACAAGCTTGCATCTGTTATAGTTTTGGAGAAAAATGTGTTCATTTCATTTATGCGCGAAATGCCTTAGAAATGGGTTTTAAGAGCATTTGAAGCATGGAGACGATTATCTCGAGATTGCAAGATAACCAAACAAAACTTTTAGTGGATTTTTACTTATTTTATTAAATATCATCTCCACCAAACAGGACAAGCTTGCATCTGTTATAGTTTTGGAGAAAAATGTGTTCATTTCATTTATGCGCGAAATGCCTTAGAAATGGGTTTTAAGAGCATTTGAAGCATGGAGACGATTATCTCGAGATTGCAAGATAACCAAACAAAACTTTTAGTGGATTTCTACTTATTTTATTAAATATCATCTCCACCAAACAGGACAAGCTTGCATCTGTTATAGTTTTGGAGAAAAATGTGTTCATTTCATTTATGCGCGAAATGCCTTAGAAATGGGTTTTAAGAGCATTTGAAGCATGGAGACGATTATCTCGAGATTGCAAGATAACCAAACAAAACTTTTAGTGGATTTCTACTTATTTTATTAAATATCATCTCCACCAAACAGGACAAGCTTGCATCTGTTATAGTTTTGGAGAAAAATGTGTTCATTTCATTTATGCGCGAAATGCCTTAGAAATGGGTTTTAAGAGCATTTGAAGCATGGAGACGATTATCTCGAGATTGCAAGATAACCAAACAAAACTTTTAGTGGATTTCTACTTATTTTATTAAATATCATCTCCACCAACAGGACAAGCTTGCATCTGTTATAGTTTTGGAGAAAAATGTGTTCATTTCATTTATGCGCGAAATGCCTTAGAAATGGGTTTTAAGAGCATTTGAAGCATGGAGACGATTATCTCGAGATTGCAAGATAACCAAACAAAGCTTTTAGTGGATTTCTACTTATTTTATTAAATATCATCTCCACCAAACAGGACAAGCTTGCATCTGTTATAGTTTTGGAGAAAAATGTGTTCATTTCATTTATGCGCGAAATGCCTTAGAAATGGGTTTTAAGAGCATTTGAAGCATGGAGACGATTATCTCGAGATTGCAAGATAACCAAACAAAACTTTTAGTGGATTTCTACTTATTTTATTAAATATCATCTCCACCAAACAGGACAAGCTTGCATCTGTTATAGTTTTGGAGAAAAATGTGTTCATTTCATTTATGCGCGAAATGCCTTAGAAATGGGTTTTAAGAGCATTTGAAGCATGGAGACGATTATCTCGAGATTGCAAGATAACCAAACAAAACTTTTAGTGGATTTCTACTTATTTTATTAAATATCATCTCCACCAAACAGGACAAGCTTGCATCTGTTATAGTTTTGGAGAAAAATGTGTTCATTTCATTTATGCGCGAAATGCCTTAGAAATGGGTTTTAAGAGCATTTGAAGCATGGAGACGATTATCTCGAGATTGCAAGATAACCAAACAAAACTTTTAGTGGATTTTTACTTATTTTATTAAATATCATCTCCACCAAACAGGACAAGCTTGCATCTGTTATAGTTTTGGAGAAAAATGTGTTCATTTCATTTATGCGCGAAATGCCTTAGAAATGGGTTTTAAGAGCATTTGAAGCATGGAGACGATTATCTCGAGATTGCAAGATAACCAAACAAAACTTTTAGTGGATTTTTACTTATTTTATTAAATATCATCTCCACCAAACAGGACAAGCTTGCATCTGTTATAGTTTTGGAGAAAAATGTGTTCATTTCATTTATGCGCGAAATGCCTTAGAAATGGGTTTTAAGAGCATTTGAAGCATGGAGACGATTATCTCGAGATTGCAAGATAACCAAACAAAACTTTTAGTGGATTTCTACTTATTTTATTAAATATCATCTCCACCAAACAGGACAAGCTTGCATCTGTTATAGTTTTGGAGAAAAATGTGTTCATTTCATTTATGCGCGAAATGCCTTAGAAATGGGTTTTAAGAGCATTTGAAGCATGGAGACGATTATCTCGAGATTGCAAGATAACCAAACAAAACTTTTAGTGGATTTCTACTTATTTTATTAAATATCATCTCCACCAAACAGGACAAGCTTGCATCTGTTATAGTTTTGGAGAAAAATGTGTTCATTTCATTTATGCGCGAAATGCCTTAGAAATGGGTTTTAAGAGCATTTGAAGCATGGAGACGATTATCTCGAGATTGCAAGATAACCAAACAAAACTTTTAGTGGATTTCTACTTATTTTATTAAATATCATCTCCACCAAACAGGACAAGCTTGCATCTGTTATAGTTTTGGAGAAAAATGTGTTCATTTCATTTATGCGCGAAATGCCTTAGAAATGGGTTTTAAGAGCATTTGAAGCATGGAGACGATTATCTCGAGATTGCAAGATAACCAAACAAAACTTTTAGTGGATTTTTACTTATTTTATTAAATATCATCTCCACCAAACAGGACAAGCTTGCATCTGTTATAGTTTTGGAGAAAAATGTGTTCATTTCATTTATGCGCGAAATGCCTTAGAAATGGGTTTTAAGAGCATTTGAAGCATGGAGACGATTATCTCGAGATTGCAAGATAACCAAACAAAACTTTTAGTGGATTTTTACTTATTTTATTAAATATCATCTCCACCAAACAGGACAAGCTTGCATCTGTTATAGTTTTGGAGAAAAATGTGTTCATTTCATTTATGCGCGAAATGCCTTAGAAATGGGTTTTAAGAGCATTTGAAGCATGGAGACGATTATCTCGAGATTGCAAGATAACCAAACAAAACTTTTAGTGGATTTCTACTTATTTTATTAAATATCATCTCCACCAAACAGGACAAGCTTGCATCTGTTATAGTTTTGGAGAAAAATGTGTTCATTTCATTTATGCGCGAAATGCCTTAGAAATGGGTTTTAAGAGCATTTGAAGCATGGAGACGATTATCTCGAGATTGCAAGATAACCAAACAAAACTTTTAGTGGATTTCTACTTATTTTATTAAATATCATCTCCACCAAACAGGACAAGCTTGCATCTGTTATAGTTTTGGAGAAAAATGTGTTCATTTCATTTATGCGCGAAATGCCTTAGAAATGGGTTTTAAGAGCATTTGAAGCATGGAGACGATTATCTCGAGATTGCAAGATAACCAAACAAAACTTTTAGTGGATTTCTACTTATTTTATTAAATATCATCTCCACCAAACAGGACAAGCTTGCATCTGTTATAGTTTTGGAGAAAAATGTGTTCATTTCATTTATGCGCGAAATGCCTTAGAAATGGGTTTTAAGAGCATTTGAAGCATGGAGACGATTATCTCGAGATTGCAAGATAACCAAACAAAACTTTTAGTGGATTTCTACTTATTTTATTAAATATCATCTCCACCAAACAGGACAAGCTTGCATCTGTTATAGTTTTGGAAGAAAAATGTGTTCATTTCATTTATGCGCGAAATGCCTTAGAAATGGGTTTTAAGAGCATTTGAAGCATGGAGACGATTATCTCGAGATTACAAGATAACCAAACACAACTTTTAGTGGATTTCTACTTATTTTATTAAATATCATCTCCACCAAACAGGACAAGCTTGCATCTGTTATAGTTTTGGAGAAAAATGTGTTCATTTCATTTATGCGCGAAGTGCCTTAGAAATGGGTTTTAAGAGCATTTGAAGCATGGAGACGATTATCTCGAGATTGCAAGATAACCAAACAAAACTTTTAGTGGATTTCTACTTATTTTATTAAATATCATCTCCACCAAACAGGACAAGCTTGCATCTGTTATAGTTTTGGAGAAAAATGTGTTCATTTCATTTATGCGCGAAATGCCTTAGAAATGGGTTTTAATAGCATTTGAAGCATGGAGACGATTATCTCGAGATTGCAAGATAACCAAGCAAAACTTTTAGTGGATTTCTACTTATTTTATTAAATATCATCTCCACCAAACAGGACAAGCTTGCATCTGTTATAGTTTTGGAGAAAAATGTGTTCATTTCATTTATGCGCGAAATGCCTTAGAAATGGGTTTTAAGAGCATTTGAAGCATGGAGACTATTATCTCGAGATTGCAAGATAACCAAACAAAACTTTTAGTGGATTTCTACTTATTTTATTAAATATCTCCACCAAACAGGACAAGCTTGCATCTGTTATAGTTTTGGAGAAAAATGTGTTCATTTCATTTATGCGCGAAATGCCTTAGAAATGGGTTTTAAGAGCATTTGAAGCATGGAGACGATTATCTCGAGATTGCAAGATAACCAAACAAAACTTTTAGTGGATTTCCACTTATTTTATTAAATATCATCTCCACCAAACAGGACAAGCTTGCATCTGTTATAGTTTTGGAGAAAAATGTGTTCATTTCATTTATGCGCGAAATGCCTTAGAAATGGGTTTTAATAGCATTTGAAGCATGGAGACGATTATCTCGAGATTGCAAGATAACCAAACAAAACTTTTAGTGGATTTCTACTTATTTTATTAAATATCATCTCCACCAAACAGGACAAGCTTGCATCTGTTATAGTTTTGGAGAAAAATGTGTTCATTTCATTTATGCGCGAAATGCCTTAGAAATGGGTTTTAAGAGCATTTGAAGCATGGAGACGATTATCTCGAGATTGCAAGATAACCAAACAAAACTTTTAGTGGATTTCTACTTATTTTATTAAATATCATCTCCACCAAACAGGACAAGCTTGCATCTGTTATAGTTTTGGAGAAAAATTTGTTCATTTCATTTATGCGCGAAATGCCTTAGAAATGGGTTTTAAGAGCATTTGAAGCATGGAGACGATTATCTCGAGATTGCAAGATAACCAAAACAAAACTTTTAGTGGATTTCTACTTATTTTATTAAATATCATCTCCACCAAACAGGACAAGCTTGCATCTGTTATAGTTTTGGAGAAAAATGTGTTCATTTCATTTATGCGCGAAATGCCTTAGAAATGGGTTTTAAGAGCATTTGAAGCATGGAGACGATTATCTCGAGATTGCAAGATAACCAAACAAAACTTTTAGTGGATTTCTACTTATTTTATTAAATATCATCTCCACCAAACAGGACAAGCTTGCATCTGTTATAGTTTTGGAGAAAAATGTGTTCATTTCATTTATGCGCGAAATGCCTTAGAAATGGGTTTTAAGAGCATTTGAAGCATGGAGACGATTATCTCGAGATTGCAAGATAAACAAACAAAACTTTTAGTGGATTTCTACTTATTTTATTAAATATCATCTCCACCAAACAGGACAAGCTTGCATCTGTTATAGTTTTGGAGAAAAATGTGTTCATTTCATTTATGCGCGAAATGCCTTAGAAATGGGTTTTAAGAGCATTTAAAGCATGGAGACGATTATCTCGAGATTGCAAGATAACCAAACAAAACTTTTAGTGGATTTCTACTTATTTTATTAAATATCATCTCCACCAAACAGGACAAGCTTGCATCTGTTATAGTTTTGGAGAAAAATGTGTTCATTTCATTTATGCGCGAAATGCCTTAGAAATGGGTTTTAAGAGCATTTGAAGCATGGAGACGATTATCTCGAGATTGCAAGATAACCAAACAAAACTTTTAGTGGATTTCCACTTATTTTATTAAATATCATCTCCACCAAACAGGACAAGCTTGCATCTGTTATAGTTTTGGAGAAAAATGTGTTCATTTCATTTATGCGCGAAATGCCTTAGAAATGGGTTTTAATAGCATTTGAAGCATGGAGACGATTATCTCGAGATTGCAAGATAACCAAACAAAACTTTTAGTGGATTTCTACTTATTTTATTAAATATCATCTCCACCAAACAGGACAAGCTTGCATCTGTTTTATAGTTTTGGAGAAAAATGTGTTCATTTCATTTATGCGCGAAATGCCTTAGAAATGGGTTTTAAGAGCATTTGAAGCATGGAGACGATTATCTCGAGATTGCAAGATAACCAAACAAAACTTTTAGTGGATTTCCACTTATTTTATTAAATATCATCTCCACCAAACAGGACAAGCTTGCATCTGTTATAGTTTTGGAGAAAAATGTGTTCATTTCATTTATGCGCGAAATGCCTTAGAAATGGGTTTTAAGAGCATTTGAAGCATGGAGACGATTATCTCGAGATTGCAAGATAACCAAACAAAACTTTTAGTGGATTTCTACTTATTTTATTAAATATCATCTCCACCAAACAGGACAAGCTTGCATCTGTTATAGTTTTGGAGAAAAATGTGTTCATTTCATTTATGCGCGAAATGCCTTAGAAATGGGTTTTAAGAGCATTTGAAGCATGGAGACGATTATCTCGAGATTGCAAGATAACCAAACAAAACTTTTAGTGGATTTCTACTTATTTTATTAAATATCATCTCCACCAAACAGGACAAGCTTGCATCTGTTATAGTTTTGGAGAAAAATGTGTTCATTTCATTTATGCGCGAAATGCCTTAGAAATGGGTTTTAAGAGCATTTGAAGCATGGAGACGATTATCTCGAGATTGCAAGATAACCAAACAAAACTTTTAGTGGATTTCTACTTATTTTATTAAATATCATCTCCACCAAACAGGACAAGCTTGCATCTGTTATAGTTTTGGAGAAAAATGTGTTCATTTCATTTATGCGCGAAATGCCTTAGAAATGGGTTTTAAGAGCATTTGAAGCATGGAGACGATTATCTCGAGATTGCAAGATAACCAAACAAAACTTTTAGTGGATTTCTACTTATTTTATTAAATATCATCTCCACCAAACAGGACAAGCTTGCATCTGTTATAGTTTTGGAGAAAAATTTGTTCATTTCATTTATGCGCGAAATGCCTTAGAAATGGGTTTTAAGAGCATTTGAAGCATGGAGACGATTATCTCGAGATTACAAGATAACCAAACAAAACTTTTAGTGGATTTCTACTTATTTTATTAAATATCATCTCCACCAAACAGGACAAGCTTGCATCTGTTATAGTTTTGGAGAAAAATGTGTTCATTTCATTTATGCGCGAAATGCCTTAGAAATGGGTTTTAAGAGCATTTGAAGCATGGAGACGATTATCTCGAGATTGCAAGATAACCAAACAAAACTTTTAGTGGATTTCTACTTATTTTATTAAATATCATCTCCACCAAACAGGACAAGCTTGCATCTGTTATAGTTTTGGAGAAAAATGTGTTCATTTCATTTATGCGCGAAATGCCTTAGAAATGGGTTTTAAGAGCATTTGAAGCATGGAGACGATTATCTCGAGATTGCAAGATAACCAAACAAAACTTTTAGTGGATTTCTACTTATTTTATTAAATATCATCTCCACCAAACAGGACAAGCTTGCATCTGTTATAGTTTTGGAGAAAAATGTGTTCATTTCATTTATGCGCGAAATGCCTTAGAAATGGGTTTTAAGAGCATTTGAAGCATGGAGACGATTATCTCGAGATTGCAAGATAACCAAACAAAACTTTTAGTGGATTTCTACTTATTTTATTAAATATCATCTCCACCAAACAGGACAAGCTTGCATCTGTTATAGTTTTGGAGAAAAATGTGTTCATTTCATTTATGCGCGAAATGCCTTAGAAATGGGTTTTAAGAGCATTTGAAGCATGGAGACGATTATCTCGAGATTGCAAGATAACCAAACAAAACTTTTAGTGGATTTCTACTTATTTTATTAAATATCATCTCCACCAAACAGGACAAGCTTGCATCTGTTATAGTTTTGGAGAAAAATGTGTTCATTTCATTTATGCGCGAAATGCCTTAGAAATGGGTTTTAAGAGCATTTGAAGCATGGAGACGATTATCTCGAGATTGCAAGATAAACAAACAAAACTTTTAGTGGATTTCTACTTATTTTTTTAAATATCATCTCCACCAAACAGGACAAGCTTGCATCTGTTATAGTTTTGGAGAAAAATGTGTTCATTTCATTTATGCGCGAAATGCCTTAGAAATGGGTTTTAAGAGCATTTAAAGCATGGAGACGATTATCTCGAGATTGCAAGATAACCAAACAAAACTTTTAGTGGATTTCTACTTATTTTATTAAATATCATCTCCACCAAACAGGACAAGCTTGCATCTGTTATAGTTTTGGAGAAAAATGTGTTCATTTCATTTATGCGCGAAATGCCTTAGAAATGGGTTTTAAGAGCATTTGAAGCATGGAGACGATTATCTCGAGATTGCAAGATAACCAAACAAAACTTTTAGTGGATTTCCACTTATTTTATTAAATATCATCTCCACCAAACAGGACAAGCTTGCATCTGTTATAGTTTTGGAGAAAAATGTGTTCATTTCATTTATGCGCGAAATGCCTTAGAAATGGGTTTTAATAGCATTTGAAGCATGGAGACGATTATCTCGAGATTGCAAGATAACCAAACAAAACTTTTAGTGGATTTCTACTTATTTTATTAAATATCATCTCCACCAAACAGGACAAGCTTGCATCTGTTATAGTTTTGGAGAAAAATGTGTTCATTTCATTTATGCGCGAAATGCCTTAGAAATGGGTTTTAAGAGCATTTGAAGCATGGAGACGATTATCTCGAGATTGCAAGATAACCAAACAAAACTTTTAGTGGATTTCCACTTATTTTATTAAATATCATCTCCACCAAACAGGACAAGCTTGCATCTGTTATAGTTTTGGAGAAAAATGTGTTCATTTCATTTATGCGCGAAATGCCTTAGAAATGGGTTTTAAGAGCATTTAAAGCATGGAGACGATTATCTCGAGATTGCAAGATAACCAAACAAAACTTTTAGTGGATTTCTACTTATTTTATTAAATATCATCTCCACCAAACAGGACAAGCTTGCATCTGTTATAGTTTTGGAGAAAAATGTGTTCATTTCATTTATGCGCGAAATGCCTTAGAAATGGGTTTTAAGAGCATTTGAAGCATGGAGACGATTATCTCGAGATTGCAAGATAACCAAACAAAACTTTTAGTGGATTTCTACTTATTTTATTAAATATCATCTCCACCAAACAGGACAAGCTTGCATCTGTTATAGTTTTGGAGAAAAATGTGTTCATTTCATTTATGCGCGAAATGCCTTAGAAATGGGTTTTAAGAGCATTTGAAGCATGGAGACGATTATCTCGAGATTGCAAGATAACCAAACAAAACTTTTAGTGGATTTCTACTTATTTTATTAAATATCATCTCCACCAAACAGGACAAGCTTGCATCTGTTATAGTTTTGGAGAAAAATGTGTTCATTTCATTTATGCGCGAAATGCCTTAGAAATGGGTTTTAAGAGCATTTGAAGCATGGAGACGATTATCTCGAGATTGCAAGATAACCAAACAAAACTTTTAGTGGATTTCTACTTATTTTATTAAATATCATCTCCACCAAACAGGACAAGCTTGCATCTGTTATAGTTTTGGAGAAAAATGTGTTCATTTCATTTATGCGCGAAATGCCTTAGAAATGGGTTTTAAGAGCATTTGAAGCATGGAGACGATTATCTCGAGATTGCAAGATAACCAAACAAAACTTTTAGTGGATTTCTACTTATTTTATTAAATATCATCTCCACCAAACAGGACAAGCTTGCATCTGTTATAGTTTTGGAGAAAAATTTGTTCATTTCATTTATGCGCGAAATGCCTTAGAAATGGGTTTTAAGAGCATTTGAAGCATTGAGACGATTATCTCGAGATTTCAAGATAACCAAACAAAACTTTTAGTGGATTTCTAGGATTTCTACTTATTTTATTAAATATCATCTCCACCAAACAGGACAAGCTTGCATCTGTTATAGTTTTGGAGAAAAATGTGTTCATTTCATTTATGCGCGAAATGCCTTAGAAATGGGTTTTAAGAGCATTTGAAGCATGGAGACGATTATCTCGAGATTGCAAGATAACCAAACAAAACTTTTAGTGGATTTCTACTTATTTTATTAAATATCATCTCCACCAAACAGGACAAGCTTGCATCTGTTATAGTTTTAGAGAAAAATGTGTTCATTTCATTTATGCGCGAAATGCCTTAGAAATGGGTTTTAATAGCATTTGAAGCATGGAGACGATTATCTCGAGATTGCAAGATAACCAAACAAAACTTTTAGTGTATTTCTACTTATTTTATTAAATATCATCTCCACCAAACAGGACAAGCTTGCATCTGTTATAGTTTTGGAGAAAAATGTGTTCATTTCATTGATGCGCGAAATGCCTTAGAAATGGGTTTTAAGAGCATTTGAAGCATGGAGACGATTATCTCGAGATTGCAAGATAACCAAACAAAACTTTTAGTGGATTTCTACTTATTTTATTAAATATCATCTCCACCAAACAGGACAAGCTTGCATCTGTTATAGTTTTGGAGAAAAATGTGTTCATTTCATTTATGCGCGAAATGCCTTAGAAATGGGTTTTAATAGCATTTGAAGCATGGAGACGATTATCTCGAGATTGCAAGATAACCAAACAAAACTTTTAGTGGATTTCTACTTATTTTATTAAATATCATCTCCACCAAACAGGACAAGCTTGCATCTGTTATAGTTTTGGAGAAAAATGTGTTCATTTCATTTATGCGCGAAATGCCTTAGAAATGGGTTTTAAGAGCATTTGAAGCATGGAGACGATTATCTCGAGATTGCAAGATAACCAAACAAAACTTTTAGTGGATTTCTACTTATTTTATTAAATATCATCTCCACCAAACAGGACAAGCTTGCATCTGTTATAGTTTTGGAGAAAAATGTGTTCATTTCATTTATGCGCGAAATGCCTTAGAAATGGGTTTTAAGAGCATTTGAAGCATGGAGACGATTATCTCGAGATTGCAAGATAACCAAACAAAACTTTTAGTGGATTTCTACTTATTTTATTAAATATCATCTCCACCAAACAGGACAAGCTTGCATCTGTTATAGTTTTGGAGAAAAATGTGTTCATTTCATTTATGCGCGAAATGCCTTAGAAATGGGTTTTAAGAGCATTTGAAGCATGGAGACGATTATCTCGAGATTGCAAGATAACCAAACAAAACTTTTAGTGGATTTCTACTTATTTTATTAAATATCATCTACACCAAACAGGACAAGCTTGCATCTGTTATAGTTTTGGAGAAAAATGTGTTCATTACTTTTATGCGCGAAATGCCTTAGAAATGGGTTTTAAGAGCATTTGAAGCATGGAGACGATTATCTCGAGATTGCAAGATAACCAAACAAAACTTTTAGTGGATTTCTAATTATTTTATTAAATATCATCTCCACCAAACAGGACAAGCTTGCATCTGTTATAGTTTTGGAGAAAAATGTGTTCATTTCATTTATGCGCGAAATGCCTTAGAAATGGGTTTTAAGAGCATTTGAAGCATGGAGACGATTATCTCGAGATTGCAAGATAACCAAACAAAACTTTTAGTGGATTTCTACTTATTTTATTAAATATCATCTCCACCAAACAGGACAAGCTTGCATCTGTTATAGTTTTGGAGAAAAATGTGTTCATTTCATTTATGCGCGAAATGCCTTAGAAATGGGTTTTAATAGCATTTGAAGCATGGAGACGATTATCTCGAGATTGCAAGATAACCAAACAAAACTTTTAGTGGATTTTTACTTATTTTATTAAATATCATCTCCACCAAACAGGACAAGCTTGCATCTGTTATAGTTTTGGAGAAAAATGTGTTCATTTCATTTATGCGCGAAATGCCTTAGAAATGGGTTTTAAGAGCATTGGAAGCATGGAGACGATTATCTCGAGATTAAAAGATAACCAAACAAAACTTTTAGTGGATTTCTACTTATTTTATTAAATATCATCTCCACCAAACAGGACAAGCTTGCATCTGTTATAGTTTTGGAGAAAAATGTGTTCATTTCATTTATGCGCGAAATGCCTTAGAAATGGGTTTTAAGAGCATTTGAAACATGGAGACGATTATCTCGAGATTGCAAGATAACCAAACAAAACTTTTAGTGGATTTCTACTTATTTTATTAAATATCATCTCCACCAAACAGGACAAGCTTGCATCTGTTATAGTTTTGGAGAAAAATGTGTTCATTTCATTTATGCGCGAAATGCCTTAGAAATGGGTTTTAAGAGCATTTGAAGCATGGAGACGATTATCTCGAGATTGCAAGATAACCAAACAAAACTTTTAGTGGATTTCTACTTATTTTATTAAATATCATCTCCACCAAACAGGACAAGCTTGCATCTGTTATAGTTTTGGAGAAAAATGTGTTCATTTCATTTATGCGCGAAATGCCTTAGAAATGGGTTTTAAGAGCATTTGAAGCATGGAGACGATTATCTCGAGATTAAAAGATAACCAAACAAAACTTTTAGTGGATTTCTACTTATTTTATTAAATATCATCTCCACCAAACAGGACAAGCTTGCATCTGTTATAGTTTTGGAGAAAAATGTGTTCATTTCATTTATGCGCGAAATGCCTTAGAAATGGGTTTTAAGAGCATTTGAAGCATGGAGACGATTATCTCGAGATTGCAAGATAACCAAACAAAACTTTTAGTGGATTTCTACTTATTTTATTAAATATCATCTCCACCAAACAGGACAAGCTTGCATCTGTTATAGTTTTGGAAAAAAATGTGTTCATTTCATTTATGCGCGAAATGCCTTAGAAATGGGTTTTAAGAGCATTTGAAGCATGGAGACGATTATCTCGAGATTGCAAGATAACCAAACAAAACTTTTAGTAAATTTCTACTTATTTTATTAAATGTCATCTCCACCAAACAGGACAAGCTTGCATCTGTTATAGTTTTGGAGAAAAATGTGTTCATTTCATTTATGCGCGAAATGCCTTAGAAATGGGTTTTAAGAGCATTTGAAGCATGGAGACGATTATCTCGAGATTGCAAGATAACCAAACAAAACTTTTAGTGGATTTCTACTTATTTTATTAAATATCATCTCCACCAAACAGGACAAGCTTGCATCTGTTATAGTTTTGGAGAAAAATGTGTTCATTTCATTTATGCGCGAAATGCCTTAGAAATGGGTTTTAATAGCATTTGAAGCATGGAGACGATTATCTCGAGATTGCAAGATAACCAAACAAAACTTTTAGTGGATTTCTACTTATTTTATTAAATATCATCTCCACCAAACAGGACAAGCTTGCATCTGTTATAGTTTTGGAGAAAAATGTGTTCATTTCATTTATGCGCGAAATGCCTTAGAAATGGGTTTTAAGAGCATTTGAAGCATGGAGACGATTATCTCGAGATTGCAAGATAACCAAACAAAACTTTTAGTAAATTTCTACTTATTTTATTAAATATCATCTCCACCAAACAGGACAAGCTTGCATCTGTTATAGTTTTGGAGAAAAATGTGTTCATTTCATTTATGCGCGAAATGCCTTAGAAATGGGTTTTAAGAGCATTTGAAACATGGAGACGATTATCTCGAGATTGCAAGATAACCAAACAAAACTTTTAGTGGATTTCTACTTATTTTATTAAATATCATCTCCACCAAACAGGACAAGCTTGCATCTGTTATAGTTTTGGAGAAAAATGTGTTCATTTCATTTATGCGCGAAATGCCTTAGAAATGGGTTTTAAGAGCATTTGAAGCATGGAGACGATTATCTCGAGATTGCAAGATAACCAAACAAAACTTTTAGTGGATTTCTACTTATTTTATTAAATATCATCTCCAACAAACAGGACAAGCTTGCATCTGTTATAGTTTTGGAGAAAAATGTGTTCATTTCATTTATGCGCGAAATGCCTTAGAAATGGGTTTTAAGAGCATTTGAAGCATGGAGACGATTATCTCGAGATTGCAAGATAACCAAACAAAACTTTTAGTGGATTTCTACTTATTTTATTAAATATCATCTCCACCAAACAGGACAAGCTTGCATCTGTTATAGTTTTGGAGAAAAATGTGTTCATTTCATTTATGCGCGAAATGCCTTAGAAATGGGTTTTAATAGCATTTGAAGCATGGAGACGATTATCTCGAGATTGCAAGATAACCAAACAAAACTTTTAGTGGATTTCTACTTATTTTATTAAATATCATCTCCACCAAACAGGACAAGCTTGCATCTGTTATAGTTTTGGAGAAAAATGTGTTCATTTCATTTATGCGCGAAATGCCTTAGAAATGGGTTTTAAGAGCATTTGAAGCATGGAGACGATTATCTCGAGATTGCAAGATAACCAAACAAAACTTTTAGTGGATTTCTACTTATTTTATTAAATATCATCTCCACCAAACAGGACAAGCTTGCATCTGTTATAGTTTTGGAGAAAAATGTGTTCATTTCATTTATGCGCGAAATGCCTTAGAAATGGGTTTTAAGAGCATTTGAAGCATGGAGACGATTATCTCGAGATTGCAAGATAACCAAACAAAACTTTTAGTGGATTTCTACTTATTTTATTAAATATCATCTCCACCAAACAGGACAAGCTTGCATCTGTTATAGTTTTGGAGAAAAATGTGTTCATTTCATTTATGCGCGAAATGCCTTAGAAATGGGTTTTAAGAGCATTTGAAGCATGGAGACGATTATCACGAGATTGCAAGATAACCAAACAAAACTTTTAGTGGATTTCTCTTTATTTTATTAAATATCATCTCCACCAAACAGGACAAGCTTGCATCTGTTATAGTTTTGGAGAAAAATGTGTTCATTTTATTTATGCGCGAAATGCCTTAGAAATGGGTTTTAAGAGCATTTGAAGCATGGAGACGATTATCTCGAGATTGCAAGATAACCAAACAAAACTTTTAGTGGATTTCTACTTAATTTATTAAATATCATCTCCACCAAACAGGACAAGCTTGCATCTGTTATAGTTTTGGAGAAAAATGTGTTCATTTCATTTATGCGCGAAATGCCTTAGAAATGGGTTTTAAGAGCATTTGAAGCATGGAGACGATTATCTCGAGATTGCAAGATAACCAAACAAAACTTTTAGTGGATTTCTACTTATTTTATTAAATATCATCTCCACCAAACAGGACAAGCTTGCATCTGTTATAGTTTTGGAGAAAAATGTGTTCATTTCATTTATGCGCGAAATGCCTTAGAAATGGGTTTTAAGAGCATTTGAAGCATGGAGACGATTATCTCGAGATTGCAAGATAACCAAACAAAACTTTTAGTGGATTTCTACTTATTTTATTAAATATCATCTCCACCAAACAGGACAAGCTTGCATCTGTTATAGTTTTGGAGAAAAATGTGTTCATTTCATTTATGCGCGAAATGCCTTAGAAATGGGTTTTAAGAGCATTTGAAGCATGGAGACGATTATCTCGAGATTGCAAGATAACCAAACAAAACTTTTAGTGGATTTCTACTTATTTTATTAAATATCATCTCCACCAAACAGGACAAGCTTGCATCTGTTATAGTTTTGGAGAAAAATGTGTTCATTTCATTTATGCGCGAAATGCCTTAGAAATGGGTTTTAAGAGCATTTGAAGCATGGAGACGATTATCTCGAGATTGCAAGATAACCAAACAAAACTTTTAGTGGATTTCTACTTATTTTATTAAATAGCATCTCCATTAAACAGGACAAGCTTGCATCTGTTATAGTTTTGGAGAAAAATGTGTTCATTTCATTTATGCGCGAAATGCCTTAGAAATGGGTTTTAAGAGCATTTGAAGCATGGAGACGATTATCTCGAGATTGCAAGATAACCAAACAAAACTTTTAGTGGATTTCTACTTATTTTATTAAATATCATCTCCACCAAACAGGACAAGCTTGCATCTGTTATAGTTTTGGAGAAAAATGTGTTCATTTCATTTATGCGCGAAATGCCTTAGAAATGGGTTTTAAGAGCATTTGAAGCATGGAGACGATTATCTCGAGATTGCAAGATAACCAAACAAAACTTTTAGTGGATTTCTACTTATTTTATTAAATATCATCTCCACCAAACAGGACAAGCTTGCATCTGTTATAGTTTTGGAGAAAAATGTGTTCATTTCATTTATGCGCAAAATGCCTTAGAAATGGGTTTTAAGAGCATTTGAAGCATGGAGACGATTATCTCGAGATTGCAAGATAACCAAACAAAACTTTTAGTGGATTTCTACTTATTTTATTAAATATCATCTCCACCAAACAGGACAAGCTTGCATCTGGTATAGTTTTGGAGAAAAATGTGTTCATTTCATTTATGCGCGAAATGCCTTAGAAATGGGTTTTAAGAGCATTTGAAGCATGGAGACGATTATCTCGAGATTGCAAGATAACCAAACAAAACTTTTAGTGGATTTCTACTTATTTTATTAAATATCATCTCCACCAAACAGGACAAGCTTGCATCTGTTATAGTTTTGGAGAAAAATGTGTTCATTTCATTTATGCGCGAAATGCCTTAGAAATGGGTTTTAAGAGCATTTGAAGCATGGAGACGATTATCTCGAGATTGCAAGATAACCAAACAAA
This sequence comes from Anomaloglossus baeobatrachus, assembly GCF_048569485.1. Taxonomy (NCBI): domain Eukaryota; kingdom Metazoa; phylum Chordata; class Amphibia; order Anura; family Aromobatidae; genus Anomaloglossus; species Anomaloglossus baeobatrachus. The sequence goes on from NC_134356.1 coordinate 153,158,739, forward strand.
ACTTTTAGTGGATTTCTACTTATTTTATTAAATATCATCTCCACCAAACAGGACAAGCTTGCATCTGTTATAGTTTTGGAGAAAAATGTGTTCATTTCATTTATGCGCGAAATGCCTTAGAAATGGGTTTTAAGAGCATTTGAAGCATGGAGACGATTATCTCGAGATTGCAAGATAACCAAACAAAACTTTTAGTGGATTTCTACTTATTTTATTAAATATCATCTCCATTAAACAGGACAAGCTTGCATCTGTTATAGTTTTGGAGAAAAATGTGTTCATTTCATTTATGCGCGAAATGCCTTAGAAATGGGTTTTAAGAGCATTTGAAGCATGGAGACGATTATCTCGAGATTGCAAGATAACCAAACAAAACTTTTAGTGGATTTCTACTTATTTTATTAAATATCATCTCCATCAAACAGGACAAGCTTGCATCTGTTATAGTTTTGGAGAAAAATGTGTTCATTTCATTTATGCGCGAAATGCCTTAGAAATGGGTTTTAAGAGCATTTGAAGCATGGAGACGATTATCTCGAGATTGCAAGATAACCAAACAAAACTTTTAGTGGATTTCTACTTATTTTATTAAATATCATCTCCACCAAACAGGACAAGCTTGCATCTGTTATAGTTTTGGAGAAAAATGTGTTCATTTCATTTATGCGCGAAATGCCTTAGAAATGGGTTTTAAGAGCATTTGAAGCATGGAGACGATTATCTCGAGATTGCAAGATAACCAAACAAAACTTTTAGTGGATTTCTACTTATTTTATTAAATATCATCTCCACCAAACAGGACAAGCTTGCATCTGTTATAGTTTTGGAGAAAAATGTGTTCATTTCATTTATGCGCGAAATGCCTTAGAAATGGGTTTTAAGAGCATTTGAAGCATGGAGACGATTATCTCGAGATTGCAAGATAACCAAACAAAACTTTTAGTGGATTTCTACTTATTTTATTAAATATCATCTCCACCAAACAGGACAAGCTTTCATCTGTTATAGTTTTGGAGAAAAATGTGTTCATTTCATTTATGTGCGACATGCCTTAGAAATGGGTTTTAAGAGCATTTGAAGCATGGAGACGATTATCTCGAGATTGCAAGATAACCAAACAAAACTTTTAGTGGATTTCTACTTATTTTATTAAATATCATCTCCACCAAACAGGACAAGCTTGCATCTGTTATAGTTTTGGAGAAAAATGTGTTCATTTCATTTATGCGCGAAATGCCTTAGAAATGGGTTTTAAGAGCATTTGAAGCATGGAGACGATTATCTCGAGATTGCAAGATAACCAAACAAAACTTTTAGTGGATTTCTACTTATTTTATTAAATATCATCTCCACCAAACAGGACAAGCTTGCATCTGTTATAGTTTTGGAGAAAAATGTGTTCATTTCATTTATGCGCGAAATGCCTTAGAAATGGGTTTTAAGAGCATTTGAAGCATGGAGACGATTATCTCGAGATTGCAAGATAACCAAACAAAACTTTTAGTGGATTTCTACTTATTTTATTAAATATCATCTCCACCAAACAGGACAAGCTTGCATCTGTTATAGTTTTGGAGAAAAATGTGTTCATTTCATTTATGCGCGAAATGCCTTAGAAATGGGTTTTAAGAGCATTTGAAGCATGGAGACGATTATCTCGAGATTGCAAGATAACCAAACAAAACTTTTAGTGGATTTCTACTTATTTTATTAAATATCATCTCCACCAAACAGGACAAGCTTGCATCTGTTATAGTTTTGGAGAAAAATGTGTTCATTTCATTTATGCGCGAAATGCCTTAGAAATGGGTTTTAATAGCATTTGAAGCATGGAGACGATTATCTCGAGATTGCAAGATAACCAAACAAAACTTTTAGTGGATTTCTACTTATTTTATTAAATATCATCTCCACCAAACAGGACAAGCTTGCATCTGTTATAGTTTTGGAGAAAAATGTGTTCATTTCATTTATGCACGAAATGCCTTAGAAATGGGTTTTAAGAGCATTTGAAGCATGGAGACGACTATCTCGAGATTGCAAGATAACCAAACAAAACTTTTAGTGGATTTCTACTTATTTTATTAAATATCATCTCCACCAAACAGGACAAGCTTGCATCTGTTATAGTTTTGGAGAAAAATTTGTTCATTTCATTTATGCGCGAAATGCCTTAGAAATGGGTTTTAAGAGCATTTGAAGCATGGAGACGATTATCTCGAGATTACAAGATAACCAAATAAAACTTTTAGTGGATTTCTACTTATTTTATTAAATATCATCTCCACCAAACAGGACAAGCTTGCATCTGTTATAGTTTTGGAGAAAAATGTGTTCATTTCATTTATGCGCGAAATGCCTTAGAAATGGGTTTTAAGAGCATTTGAAGCATGGAGACGATTATCTCGAGATTGCAAGATAACCAAACAAAACTTTTAGTGGATTTCTACTTATTTTATTAAATATCATCTCCACCAAACAGGACAAGCTTGCATCTCTTATAGTTTTGGAGAAAAATGTGTTCATTTCATTTATGCGCGAAATGCCTTAGAAATGGGTTTTAAGAGCATTTGAAGCATGGAGACGATTATCTCGAGATTGCAAGATAACCAAACAAAACTTTTAGTGGATTTCTACTTATTTTATTAAATATCATCTCCACCAAACAGGACAAGCTTGCATCTGTTATAGTTTTGGAGAAAAATGTGTTCATTTCATTTATGCGCGAAATGCCTTAGAAATGGGTTTTAAGAGCATTTGAAGCATGGAGACGATTATCTCGAGATTGCAAGATAACCAAACAAAACTTTTAGTGGATTTCTACTTATTTTATTAAATATCATCTCCACCAAACAGGACAAGCTTGCATCTGTTATAGTTTTGGAGAAAAATGTGTTCATTTCATTTATGCGCGAAATGCCTTAGAAATGGGTTTTAATAGCATTTGAAGCATGGAGACGATTATCTCGAGATTGCAAGATAACCAAACAAAACTTTTAGTGGATTTCTACTTATTTTATTAAATATCATCTCCACCAAACAGGACAAGCTTGCATCTGTTATAGTTTTGGAGAAAAATGTGTTCATTTCATTTATGCGCGAAATGCCTTAGAAATGGGTTTTAAGAGCATTTGAAGCATGGAGACGATTATCTCGAGATTGCAAGATAACCAAACAAAACTTTTAGTGGATTTCTACTTATTTTATTAAATATCATCTCCACCAAACAGGACAAGCTTGCATCTGTTATAGTTTTGGAGAAAAATGTGTTCATTTCATTTATGCGCGAAATGCCTTAGAAATGGGTTTTAAGAGCATTTGAAGCATGGAGACGATTATCTCGAGATTGCAAGATAACCAAACAAAACTTTTAGTGGATTTCTACTTATTTTATTAAATATCATCTCCACCAAACAGGACAAGCTTGCATCTGTTATAGTTTTGGAAAAAAATGTGGTCATTTCATTTTTGGGCGAATGTGTTCAGATTCCTTTTATATTGCATTTGGCACATGGTGACGATTATCTCGAGAGTGCAAAGTAGCCAAATGAAACTTTTACTGGATTTCCACTTACTTTATCAAATCTCATCTCCACCACACAGGACAAGTTTGCATCTGTTATAGTTTTGGAGAAAATTGTGGTCATTTCATTTTTGCTCGAATGTGTTCAGTTGATTTTATATTGCATTTGGCACATGGTGACGATTATCTCGAGAGTGCAAAGTAGCCAAATGAAACTTTTACTGGATTTCCACTTACTTTATCAAATCTCATCTCTACCACACAGGACAAGTTTGCATCTGTTTTAGTTTTGGAGAAAATTGTGGTCATTTCATTTTTGCGCGAATATGTTCAGATTCCTTTTATATTGCATTTGGCACATGGTGACGATTATCTCGAGAGTGCAAAATAGCCAAATGAAAGTTTTACTGGATTTCCACTTACTTTATCAAATCTCATCTCCACCACACAGGACAAGTTTGCATCTGTTATAGTTTTGGAGAAAATTGTGGTCATTTCATTTTTTGCGCGTATTTGTTCAGATTCCTTTTATATTGCATTTGGCACATGGTGACGATTATCTCGAGAGTGCAAAGTAGCCAAATGAAACTTTTACTGGATTTCCACTTTCTTTATCAAATCTCATCTCCACCACACAGGACAAGTTTGCATCTGTTATAGTTTTGGAGAAAATTGTGGTCATTTCATTTATGCGCGAATGTGTTCAGATTGCTTTTATATTGCATTTGGCACATGGTGACGATTATCTCGAGAGTGCAAAGTAGCCAAATGAAACTTTTACTGGATTTCCACTTACTTTATCAAATCTCATCTCCACCACACAGGACAAGTTTGCATCTGTTATAGTTTTGGAGAAAATTGTGGTCATTTCATTTTGGCGCGAATATGTTCAGATTGCTTTTATATTGCATTTGGCACATGGTGACGATTATCTCGAGAGTGCAAAGTAGCCAAATGAAACTTTTACTGGATTTCCACTTACTTTATCAAATCTCATCTCCACCACACAGGACAAGTTTGCATCTGTTATAGTTTTGGAGAAAATTGTGGTCATTTCATTTATGCGCGAATGTGTTCAGATTGCTTTTATATTGCATTTGGCACATGGTGACGATTATCTCGAGAGTTCAAAGTAGCCAAATGAAACTTTTACTGGATTTCCACTTACTTTATCAAATCTCATCTCCACCACACAGGACAAGTTTGCATCTGTTATAGTTTTGGAGAAAATTGTGGTCATTTCATTTTTGCGCGAATGTGTTCAGATTCCTTTTATATTGCATTTGGCACATGGTGACGATTATCTCGAGAGTGCAAAGTAGCCAAATGAAACTTTTACTGGATTTCCACTTACTTTATCAAATCTCATCTCCACCACACAGGACAAGTTTGCATCTGTTATAGTTTTGAAGAAAATTGTGGTCATTTCATTTTTGCGGGAATGTGTTCAGATTGCTTTTTTATTGCATTTGGCACATGGTGACGATTATCTCGAGAGTGCAAAGTAGCCAAATGAAACTTTTACTGTATTTCCACTTACTTTATCAAATCTCATCTCCACCACACAGGACAAGTTTGCATCTGTTATAGTTTTGGAGAAAATTGTGGTCATTTCATTTATGCGCGAATGTGTTCAGATTGCTTTTATATTGCATTTGGCACTTGGTGACGATTATCTTGAGAGTGCAAAGTAGCCAAATGAAACTTTTACTGGATTTCCACTTACTTTATCAAATCTCATCTCCACCACACAGGACAAGTTTGCATCTGTTATAGTTTTGGAGAAAATTGTGGTCATTTCATTTTTGCGCGAATGTGTTCAGATTGATTTTATATTGCATTTGGCGTATGGTGACGATTATCTCGAGAGTGCAAAGTAGCCAAAGGAAACTTTTACTGGATTTCCACTTACTTTATCAAATCTCATCTCCACCACATAGGACAAGTTTGCATCTGATATAGTTTTGGAGAAAATTGTGGTAATTTCATTTATGCGCGAATGTGTTCAGATTGCTTTTATATTGCATTTGGCACATGGTGACGATTATCTCGAGAGTGCAAAGTAGCCAAATGAAACTTTTACTGGATTTCCACTTTCTTTATCAAATCTCATCTCCACCACACAGGACAAGTTTGCATCTGTTATAGTTTTGGAGAAAATTGTGGTCATTTCATTTATGCGCGAATGTGTTCAGATTGCTTTTATATTGCATTTGGCACATGGTGACGATTATCTCGAGAGTGCAAAGTAGCCAAATGAAACTTTTACTGGATTTCCACTTACTTTATCAAATCTCATCTCCACCACACAGGACAAGTTTGCATCTGTTATAGTTTTGGAGAAAATTGTGGTCATTTCATTTTGGCGCGAATATGTTCAGATTGCTTTTATATTGCATTTGGCACATGGTGACGATTATCTCGAGAGTGCAAAGTAGCCAAATGAAACTTTTACTGGATTTCCACTTACTTTATCAAATCTCATCTCCACCACACAGGACAAGTTTGCATCTGTTATAGTTTTGGAGAAAATTGTGGTCATTTCATTTTTTGGGCGAATGTGTTCAGATTCCTTTTATATTGCATTTGGCACATGGTGACGATTATCTCGAGAGTGCAAAGTAGCCAAATGAAACTTTTACTGGATTTCCACTTACTTTATCAAATCTCATCTCCACCACACAGGACAAGTTTGCATCTGTTATAGTTTTGGAGAAAATTGTGGTCATTTCATTTATGCGCGAATGTGTTCAGATTGCTTTTATATTGCATTTGGCACATGGTGACGATTATCTCGAGAGTGCAAAGTAGCCAAATGAAACTTTTACTGGATTTCCACTTACTTTATCAAATCTCATCTCCACCACACAGGACAAGTTTGCATCTGTTATAGTTTTGGAGAAAATTGTGGTCATTTCATTTTGGCGCGAATATGTTCAGATTCCTTTTATATTGCATTTGGCACATGGTGACGATTATCTCGAGAGTGCAAAGTAGCCAAATGAAACTTTTACTGGATTTCCACTTACTTTATCAAATCTCATCTCCACCACACAGGACAAGTTTGCATCTGTTATAGTTTTGGAGAAAATTGTGGTCATTTCATTTTTGCGCGAATGTGTTCAGATTCCTTTTATATTGCATTTGGCACATGGTGACGATTATCTCGAGAGTGCAAAGTAGCCAAATGAAACTTTTACTGGATTTCCACTTACTTTATCAAATCTCATCTCCACCACACAGGACAAGTTTGCATCTGTTATAGTTTTGAAGAAAATTGTGGTCATTTCATTTTTGCGGGAATGTGTTCAGATTGCTTTTTTATTGCATTTGGCACATGGTGACGATTATCTCGAGAGTGCAAAGTAGCCAAATGAAACTTTTACTGTATTTCCACTTACTTTATCAAATCTCATCTCCACCACACAGGACAAGTTTGCATCTGTTATAGTTTTGGAGAAAATTGTGGTCATTTCATTTATGCGCAAATGTGTTCAGATTGCTTTTATATTGCATTTGGCACATGGTGACGATTATCTCGAGAGTGCAAAGTAGCCAAATGAAACTTTTACTGGATTTCCACTTACTTTATCAAATCTCATCTCCACCACACAGGACAAGTTTGCATCTGTTATAGTTTTGGAGAAAATTGTGGTCATTTCATTTTTGCGCGAATGTGTTCAGATTGATTTTATATTGCATTTGGCGTATGGTGACGATTATCTCGAGAGTGCAAAGTAGCCAAAGGAAACTTTTACTGGATTTCCACTTACTTTATCAAATTTCATCTCCACCACACAGGACAAGTTAGCATCTGTTATAGTTTTGGAGAAAATTGTGGTCATTTCATTTATGCGCGAATGTGTTCAGATTGCTTTTATATTGCATTTGGCACATGGTGACGATTATCTCGAGAGTTCAAAGTAGCCAAATGAAACTTTTACTGGATTTCCACTTACTTTATCAAATCTCATCTCCACCACACAGGACAAGTTTGCATCTGTTATAGTTTTGGAGAAAATTGTGGTCATTTCATTTATGCGCGAATGTGTTCAGATTGCTTTTATATTGCATTTGGCACATGGTGACGATTATCTCGAGAGTGCAAATTAGCCAAATGAAACTTTTACTGGATTTCCACTTACTTTATCAAATCTCATCTCCACCACACAGGACAAGTTTGCATCTGTTATAGTTTTGGAGAAAATTGTGGTCATTTCATTTTGGCGCGAATATGTTCAGATTCCTTTTATATTGCATTTGGCACATGGTGACGATTATCTCGAGAGTGCAAAGTAGCCAAATGAAACTTTTACTGGATTTCCACTTACTTTATCAAATCTCATCTCCACCACACAGGACAAGTTTGCATCTGTTATAGTTTTGAAGAAAATTGTGGTCATTTCATTTTTGCGGGAATGTGTTCAGATTGCTTTTTTATTGCATTTGGCACATGGTGACGATTATCTCGAGAGTGCAAAGTAGCCAAAGGAAACTTTTACTGGATTTCCACTTACTTTATCAAATCTCATCTCCACCACACAGGACAAGTTTGCATCTGTTATAGTTTTGGAGAAAATTGTGGTCATTTCATTTATGCGCGAATGTGTTCAGATTGCTTTTATATTGCATTTGGCACATGGTGACGATTATCTCGAGAGTGCAAAGTAGCCAAATGAAACTTTTACTGGATTTCCACTTACTTTATCAAATCTCATCTCCACCACACAGGACAAGTTTGCATCTGTTATAGTTTTGGAGAAAATTGTGGTCATTTCATTTATGCGCGAATGTGTTCAGATTGCTTTTATATTGCATTTGGCACATGGTGACGATTATCTCGAGAGTGCAAATTAGCCAAATGAAACTTTTACTGGATTTCCACTTACTTTATCAAATCTCATCTCCACCACACAGGACAAGTTTGCATCTGTTATAGTTTTGGAGAAAATTGTGGTCATTTCATTTTTGCGCGAATGTGTTCAGATTGCTTTTATATTGCATTTGGCACATGGTGACGATTATCTCGAGAGTGCAAAGTAGCCAAATGAAACTTTTACTGGATTTCCACTTACTTTATCAAATCTCATCTCCACTACACAGGACAAGTTTGCATCTGTTATAGTTTTGGAGAAAATTGTGGTCATTTCATTTTTGCGGGAATGTGTTCAGATTGCTTTTTTATTGCATTTGGCACATGGTGACGATTATCTCGAGAGTGCAAAGTAGCCAAATGAAACTTTAACTGTATTTCCACTTACTTTATCAAATCTCATCTCCACCACACAGGACAAGTTTGCATCTGTTATAGTTTTGGAGAAAATTGTGGTCATTTCATTTATGCGCGAATGTGTTCAGATTGCTTTTATATTGCATTTGGCACATGGTGACGATTATCTCGAGAGTGCAAAGTAGCCAAATGAAACTTTTACTGGATTTCCACTTACTTTATCAAATCTCATCTCCACCACACAGGACAAGTTTGCATCTGTTATAGTTTTGGAGAAAATTGTGGTCATTTCATTTTTGCGCGAATGTGTTCAGATTGATTTTATATTGCATTTGGCGTATGGTGACGATTATCTCGAGAGTGCAAAGTAGCCAAAGGAAACTTTTACTGGATTTCCACTTACTTTATCAAATTTCATCTCCACCACACAGGACAAGTTAGCATCTGTTATAGTTTTGGAGAAAATTGTGGTCATTTCATTTATGCGCGAATGTGTTCAGATTGCTTTTATATTGCATTTGGCACATGGTGACGATTATCTCGAGAGTTCAAAGTAGCCAAATGAAACTTTTACTGGATTTCCACTTATTTTATCAAATATCATCTCCACCACACAGGACAAGTTTGCATCTGTTATAGTTTTGGAGAAAATTGTGGTCATTTCATTTATGCGCGAATGTGTTCAGATTGCTTTTATATTGCATTTGGCACATGGTGACGATTATCTCGAGAGTGCAAATTAGCCAAATGAAACTTTTACTGGATTTCCACTTACTTTATCAAATCTCATCTCCACCACACAGGACAAGTTTGCATCTGTTATAGTTTTGGAGAAAATTGTGGTCATTTCATTTTTGCGCGAATGTGTTCAGATTGCTTTTATATTGCATTTGGCACATGGTGACGATTATCTCGAGAGTGCAAAGTAGCCAAATGAAACTTTTACTGGATTTCCACTTACTTTATCAAATCTCATCTCCACTACACAGGACAAGTTTGCATCTGTTATAGTTTTGGAGAAAATTGTGGTCATTTCATTTTTGCGGGAATGTGTTCAGATTGCTTTTTTATTGCATTTGGCACATGGTGACGATTATCTCGAGAGTGCAAAGTAGCCAAATGAAACTTTAACTGTATTTCCACTTACTTTATCAAATCTCATCTCCACCACACAAGACAAGTTTGCATCTGTTACAGTTTTGGAGAAAATTGTGGTCATTCCACTGATGATGATTTCATTTTTCAGGGATTAAAGAGGGTTGTCCTTGTGGTGGACTGCAGGTATGGAGAGCTGTTGTCATCGTATTAGATAGATAAGAATGATTATATGTATTGTAGAAATGTCTCCTATCATGTTCCCTAATTTTTCATTATGTCCACATCCTGGTCCCCATCTTGGACATCATAACAAACGTGCACTTTTTTGTTTAATTTACACATTGGACCATAGGAAAAATGACACTACAGCTACAGAGGTGACAAGGACCACCCTCTCTAATCCCTGAAAAATGAAATCATCCTCAGTGACGAAGAGAGGGGGCTAAGCGCCCCCCATGGTCTCAGAGCATTGACTCTTCTAAGAGTCCAAAGAGTTAGTCCTGCTCAAACTGATGGGGTGCAGCTGTGGGACCCTATTTTCAGAGATGATGTCCTCCAGCCAACTCTCAAAAAGCTGAAAGGGTCTTCAGTAGAGATGGATAGTCGAGCTGGGCTATCAGACGGCCACCTCTGTAGCTTTAGTGTCATTTTTCCTATGGTCCAATGTGTAAATTAAACAAAAAAGTGCACGTTTGTTATGATGTCCAAGATGGGGACCAGGATGTGGACATAATAAAAAATTAGGGAACATGATAGGAGACATTTCTACAATACATATAATCATTCTTATCTATCTAATACGATGACAACAGCTCTCCATACCTGCAGTCCACCACAAGGACAACCCTCTCTAATCCCTGAAAAATGAAATCATCCTCAGTGACGAAGAGAGGGGGCTAAGCGCCCCCCATGGTCTCAGAGCATTGACTCTTCTAAGAGTCCTAAGAGTCCTGCTCACACTGATGGGGTGCAGCTGTGGGACCCTATTTTCAGAGATGATGTCCTCCACCCAACTCTCAAAAAGCTGAAAGGGTCTTCAGTAGAGATGGATAGTTGAGCTGGGCTATCAGACGGTCACCTCTGTAGCTGTAGTGTCATTTTTCCTATGGTCCAATGTGAAAATTAAACAAAGAAGTGCACGTTTGTTATGATGTCCAAGATGGGGACCAGGATGTGGACATAATAAAAAATTAGGGAACATGATAGGAGACATTTCTACAATACATATAATCATTCTTATCTATCTAATACGATGAAAACAGCTCTCCATACCTGCAGTCCACCACAAGGACCACTCTCTCTAATCCCTGAAAAATGAAATCATCCTCAGTGACGAAGAGAGGGGGCTAAGAGCCCCCATGGTCTCAGAGCATTGACTCTTCTAAGAGTCCTAACTAAGAGTCCTGCTCACACTGATGGGGTGCAGCTGTGGTACCCTATTTTCAGAGATGATGTCCTCCACCCAACTCTCAAAAAGCTGAAAAGGTCTTCAGTAGAGATGGATAGTCGAGCTGGGCTATCAGACGGTCACCTCTGTAGCTGTAGTGTCATTTTTCCTATGGTCCAATGTGTAAATTAAACAAAAAAGTGCACGTTTGTTATGATGTCCAAGATGGGGACCAGGATGTGGACATAATAAAAAATTAGGGAACATGATAGGAGACATTTTTACAATACATATAATCATTCTTATCTATCTAATACGATAACAAGAGCTCTCCATACCTGCAGTCCACCACAAGGACCACTCTCTCTAATCCCTGAAAAATGAAATCATCCTCAGTGACGAAGAGAGGGGGCTAAGCGCCCCCCATGGTCTCAGAGCATTGACTCTTCTAAGAGTCCTGCTCACACTGATGGGGTGCAGCTGTGGGACCCTATTTTCAGAGATGATGTCCTCCACTCAACTCTCAAAGAGCTGAAAGGGTCTTCAATAGAGATGGATAGTCGAGCTGGGCTATCAGACGGTCACCTCTGTAGCTGTAGTGTCATTTTTCCTATGGTCCAATGTGTAAATTAAACAAAAAAGTGCACGTTTGTTATGATGTCCAAGATGGGGACCAGGATGTGGACATAATAAAAAATTAGGGAACATGATAGGAGACATTTCTACAATACATATAATCATTCTTATCTATCTAATACGATGACAACAGCTCTCCATACCTGCAGTCCACCACAAGGACCACCCTCTCTAATCCCTGAAAAATGAAATCATCCTCAGTGACGAAGAGAGGGGGCTAAGTGCCCCCAATGGTCTCAGAGCATTGACTCTTCTAAGAGTCCTGCTCACACTGATGGGGTGCAGCTGTGGGACCCTATTTTCAGAGATGATGTCCTCCACTCAACTCTCAAAGAGCTGAAAGGGTCTTCAATAGAGATGGATAGTCGAGCTGGGCTATCAGACGGTCACCTCTGTAGCTGTAGTGTCATTTTTCCTATGGTCCAATGTGTAAATTAAACAAAAAAGTGCACGTTTGTTATGATGTCCAAGATGGGGACCAGGATGTGGACATAATAAAAAATTAGGGAACATGATAGGAGACATTTCTACAATACATATAATCATTCTTATCTATCTAATACGATGACAACAGCTCTCCATACCTGCAGTCCACCACAAGGACCACCCTCTCTAATCCCTGAAAAATGAAATCATCCTCAGTGACGAAGAGAGGGGGCTAAGTGCCCCCAATGGTCTCAGAGCATTGACTCTTCTAAGAGTCCTAAGAGTCCTGCTCACACTGATGGGGTGCAGCTGTGGGACCTTATTTTCAGAGATGATGTCCTCCACCCAACTCTCAAAAAGCTGAAAGGGTCTTCAGTAGAGATGGATAGTCGAGCTGGGCTATCAGACGGTCACCTCTGTAGCTGTAGTGTCATTTTTCCTATGGTCCAATGTGTAAATTAAACAAAAAAGTGCACGTTTGATATGATGTCCAAGATGGGGACCAGGATGTGGACCTAATAAAAAATTAGGGAACATGATAGGAGACATTTCTACAATACATATAATCATTCTTATCTATCTAATACGATGACAACAGCTCTCCATACCTGCAGTCCACCACAAGGACCACCCTCTCTAATCCCTGAAAAATGAAATCATCCTCAGTGACGAAGAGAGGGGGCTAAGCGCCCCCATGGTCTCAGAGCATTAACTCTTCTAAGAGTCCTAAGAGTCCTGCTCACACTGATGGGGTGCAGCTGTGGGACCCTATTTTCAGAGATGATGTCCTCCACCCAACTCTCAAAAAGCTGAAAGGGTCTTCAGTAGAGATGGATAGTCGAGCTGGGCTATCAGACGGTCACCTCTGTAGCTGTAGTGTCATTTTTCCTATGGTCCAATGTGTAAATTAAACAAAAAAGTGCACGTTTGTTATGATGTCCAAGATGGGGACCAGGATGTGGACATAATAAAAAATTAGGGAACATGATAGGAGACATTTCTACAATACATATAATCATTCTTATCTATCTAATACGATGACAACAGCTCTCCATACCTGCAGTCCACCACAAGGACCACCCTCTCTAATCCCTGAAAAATAAAATCATCCTCAGTGACGAAGAGAGGGGGCCAAGCGCCCCCCATGGTTCCAGAGCATTGACTCTTCTAAGAGTCCTAAGAGTCCTGCTCACACTGATGGGGTGAAGCTGTGGGACCCTATTTTCAGAGATGATGTCCTCCACCCAACTCTCAAAAAGCTGAAAGGGTCTTCAGTAGAGATGGATAGTCGAGCTGGGCTATCAGACGGTCACCTCTGTAGCTGTAGTGTCATTTTTCCTATGGTCCAATGTGTAAATTAAACAAAAAAGTGCACGTTTGTTATGATGTCCAAGATGGGGACCAGGATGTGGACATAATAAAAAATTAGGGAACATGATAGGAGACATTTCTACAATACATATAATCATTCTTATCTATCTAATACGATGATAACAGCTCTCCATACCTGCAGTCCACCACAAGGACCACCCTCTCTAATCCCTGAAAAATGAAATCATCCTCAGTGACGAAGAGAGGGGGCTAAGTGCCCCCAATGGTCTCAGAGCATTGACTCTTCTAAGAGTCCTAAGAGTCCTGCTCACACTGATGGGGTGCAGCTGTGGAACCCTATTTTAAGAGATGATGTCCTCCACCCAACTCTCAAAAAGCTGAAAGGGTCTTCAGTAGAGATGGATAGTCGAGCTGGGCTATCAGACGGTCACCTCTGTAGCTGTAGTGTCATTTTTCCTATGGTCCAATGTGTAAATTAAACAAAAAAGTGCACGTTTGTTATGATGTCCAAGATGGGGACCAGGATGTGGACATAATAAAAAATTAGGGAACATGATAGGAGACATTTCTACAATACATATAATCATTCTTATCTATCTAATACGATGATAACAGCTCTCCATACCTGCAGTCCACCACAAGGACCACCCTCTCTAATCCCTGAAAAATGAAATCATCCTCAGTGACGAAGAGAGGGGGCTAAGTGCCCCCAATGGTCTCAGAGCATTGACTCTTCTAAGAGTCCTAAGAGTCCTGCTCACACTGATGGGGTGCAGCTGTGGAACCCTATTTTCAGAGATGATGTCCTCCACCCAACTCTCAAAAAGCTGAAAGGGTCTTCAGTAGAGATGGATAGTCGAGCTGGGCTCTCAGACGGTCACCTCTGTAGCTGTAGTGTCATTTTTCCTATGGTCCAATGTGTAAATTAAACAAAAAAGTGCACGTTTGTTATGATGTCCAAGATGGGGACCAGGATGTGGACATAATAAAAAATTAGGGAACATGATAGGAGACATTTCTACAATACATATAATCATTCTTATCTATCTAATACGATGATAACAGCTCTCCATACCTGCAGTCCACCACAAGGACCACCCTCTCTAATCCCTGAAAAATGAAATCATCCTCAGTGACGAAGAGAGGGGGCTAAGTGCCCCCAATGGTCTCAGAGCATTGACTCTTCTAAGAGTCCTAAGAGTCCTGCTCACACTGATGGGGTGCAGCTGTGGAACCCTATTTTCAGAGATGATGTCCTCCACCCAACTCTCAAAAAGCTGAAAGGGTCTTCAGTAGAGATGGATAGTCGAGCTGGGCTATCAGACGGTCACCTCTGTAGCTGTAGTGTCATTTTTCCTATGGTCCAATGTGTAAATTAAACAAAAAAGTGCATGTTTGTTATGATGTCCAAGATGGGGACCAGGATGTGGACATAATAAAAAATTAGGGAACATGATAGGAGTAGAGTTGAGCGCGGTTCGTGGTTCGTGGTTCTCCAGTTCTAGGCTCGAGTGATTTTGGGGCATGTTCTAGATCGAACTAGAACTCGAGCTTTTTGCAAAAGCTCGATAGTTCTAGAAACGTTCGAGAACGGTTCTAGCAGCCAAAAAACAGCTAAATCATAGCTTGGTTTCTGCTGTAATAGTGTAAGTCACTCTGTGAATCAAACTATTATCACATTTCAGTGTATAGTGTGCGTGAACAGCGCCTTCAGATCACTGCTGTTTCTATAATGGCGATCGCCATTTTTTTTTTTTTTTTCTTGTCTTCCTTCCCTAAGCGCGCGCGTCTTGTGGGGCGGGCCAGCATGTCAGCCAATCACAGACACACACACAGCTAAGTGGACTTTGAGCCAGAGAAGCAACGGCATGTGTGATAGGATCTGCATGTCACATGTCCCTGCATTATAAAACCGGACATTTTCCTCCAGGACGCCATTATCTCTTCTGCGTCCTTGGTGTCAGACATCACTGTCGCAGCTCCTTCCTGAGTCCTATCGCTGATACAGCTGTATGCGCTCCATACACAGCGCTGGACAGCATAGGGATAGCACTTTCTAGCAGTCCTTTTAAGGGCTCAAACCGGCAGGGTCAGAGTTAAGGTGACAGGTCCTGAAAACAGCGTCAGCGTCTGTGCAGCAAAGGTCAGGGATTTCCTCCCTGCATTTCCCTATTAGGAGGGAATAGAAAGGCAGGCTTCCATTTCTTTACCCAGAGCACCACAATCCTGCCACTGTATCCTCTTGTCCTCTGCACACTCCAACTGATAACTAAGCCATTATACTAGCAAACACTCAGTGTACCTAGTGGCATCCTATCTGTGGCTATTGGACTTTGCTTTAGTCCCACTAGTGCCAAGACATTTGCAGAACGCATCTGCCTGCGTTGCACACTCCAACTAATTATAACTAAGCCATTATACTAGCAAACACTCAGTGTACCTAGTGGCATCCTATACGTGGCTATTGGACTTTGCTATAGTCCCACTAGTGCCAAGACATTTGCAGCACGTCTGCCTGCGTTGCACACTCCAACTAATTATAACTAAGTCATTATACTAGCAAACACTCAGTGTACCTAGTGGCATCCTATACGTGGCTATTGGACTTTGCTATAGTCCCACTAGTGCCAAGACATTTGCAGAGCGCATCTGCCTGCGTTGCACACTCCAACTAATTATAACTAAGCCATTATACTAGCACACACTCAGTGTACCTAGTGGCATCCTATACGTGGCTATTGGACTTTGCTATAGTCCCACTAGTGCCAAGACATTTGCAGCACGTCTGCCTGCGTTGCACACTCCAACTAATTATAACTAAGCCATTATACTAGCACACACTCAGTGTACCTAGTGGCATCCTATACGTGGCTATTGGACTTTGCTATAGTCCCACTAGTGCCAAGACATTTGCAGCACGTCTGCCTGCGTTGCACACTCCAACTAATTATAACTAAGCCATTATACTAGCACACACTCAGTGTACCTAGTGGCATCCTATACGTGGCTATTGGACTTTGCTATAGTCCCACTAGTGCCAAGACATTTGCAGCACGTCTGCCTGCGTTGCACACTCCAACTAATTATAACTAAGCCATTATACTAGCACACACTCAGTGTACCTAGTGGCATCCTATACGTGGCTATTGGACTTTGCTATAGTCCCACTAGTGCCAAGACATTTGCAGAGCGCATCTGCCTGCGTTGCACACTCCAACTAATTATAACTAAGCCATTATACTAGCACACACTCAGTGTACCTAGTGGCATCCTATACGTGGCTATTGGACTTTGCTATAGTCCCACTAGTGCCAAGACATTTGCAGCACGTCTGCCTGCGTTGCACACTCCAACTAATTATAACTAAGCCATTATACTAGCACACACTCATTGTACCTAGTGGCATCCTATACGTGGCTATTGGACTTTGCTATAGTCCCACTAGTGCCAAGACATTTGCAGCACGTCTGCCTGCGTTGCACACTCCAACTAATTATAACTAAGCCATTATACTAGCACACACTCAGTGTACCTAGTGGCATCCTATACGTGGCTATTGGACTTTGCTATAGTCCCACTAGTGCCAAGACATTTGCAGCACGTCTGCCTGCGTTGCACACTCTAACTAATTATAACTAAGCCATTATACTAGCACACACTCAGTGTACCTAGTGGCATCCTATACGTGGCTATTGGACTTTGCTATAGTCCCACTAGTGCCAAGACATTTGCAGCACGTCTGCCTGCGTTGCACACTCCAACTAATTATAACTAAGCCATTATACTAGCAAACACTCAGTGTACCTAGTGGCATCCTATACGTGGCTATTGGACTTTGCTATAGTCCCACTAGTGCCAAGACATTTGCAGCACGTCTGCCTGCGTTGCACACTCCAACTAATTATAACTAAGCCATTATACTAGCACACACTCAGTGTACCTAGTGGCATCCTATACGTGGCTATTGGACTTTGCTATAGTCCCACTAGTGCCAAGACATTTGCAGCGCATCTGCCTGCGTTGCACACTCCAACTAATTATAACTAAGCCATTATACTAGCACACACTCAGTGTACCTAGTGGCATCCTATACGTGGCTATTGGACTTTGCTATAGTCCCACTAGTGCCAAGACATTTGCAGCACGTCTGCCTGCGTTGCACACTCCAACTAATTATAACTAAGCCATTATACTAGCACACACTCAGTGTACCTAGTGGCATCCTATACGTGGCTATTGGACTTTGCTATAGTCCCACTAGTGCCAAGACATTTGCAGCACGTCTGCCTGCGTTGCACACTCCAACTAATTATAACTAAGCCATTATACTAGCACACACTCAGTGTACCTAGTGGCATCCTATACGTGGCTATTGGACTTTGCTATAGTCCCACTAGTGCCAAGACATTTGCAGCACGTCTGCCTGCGTTGCACACTCCAACTAATTATAACTAAGCCATTATACTAGCAAACACTCAGTGTACCTAGTGGCATCCTATACGTGGCTATTGGACTTTGCTATAGTCCCACTAGTGCCAAGACATTTGCAGAGCGCATCTGCCTGCGTTGCACACTCCAACTAATTATAACTAAGCCATTATACTAGCACACACTCAGTGTACCTAGTGGCATCCTATACGTGGCTATTGGACTTTGCTATAGTCCCACTAGTGCCAAGACATTTGCAGCACGTCTGCCTGCGTTGCACACTCCAACTAATTATAACTAAGCCATTATACTAGCACACACTCAGTGTACCTAGTGGCATCCTATACGTGGCTATTGGACTTTGCTATAGTCCCACTAGTGCCAAGACATTTGCAGCACGTCTGCCTGCGTTGCACACTCCAACTAATTATAACTAAGCCATTATACTAGCACACACTCAGTGTACCTAGTGGCATCCTATACGTGGCTATTGGACTTTGCTATAGTCCCACTAGTGCCAAGACATTTGCAGCACGTCTGCCTGCGTTGCACACTCCAACTAATTATAACTAAGCCATTATACTAGCACACACTCAGTGTACCTAGTGGCATCCTATACGTGGCTATTGGACTTTGCTATAGTCCCACTAGTGCCAAGACATTTGCAGCACGTCTGCCTGCGTTGCACACTCCAACTAATTATAACTAAGCCATTATACTAGCAAACACTCAGTGTACCTAGTGGCATCCTATACGTGGCTATTGGACTTTGCTTTAGTCCCACTAGTGCCAAGACATTTGCAGAACGCATCTGCCTGCGTTGCACACTCAAACTAATTATAACTAAGCCATTATACTAGCACACACTCAGTGTACCTAGTGGCATCCTATACGTGGCTATTGGACTTTGCTTTAGTCCCACTAGTGCCAAGACATTTGCAGAACGCATCTGCCTGCGTTGCACACTCAAACTAATTATAACTAAGCCATTATACTAGCACACACTCAGTGTACCTAGTGGCATCCTATACGTGGCTATTGGACTTTGCTATAGTCCCACTAGTGCCAAGACATTTGCAGAGCGCATCTGCCTGCGTTGCACACTCCAACTAATTATAACTAAGCCATTATACTAGCACACACTCAGTGTACCTAGTGGCATCCTATACGTGGCTATTGGACTTTGCTATAGTCCCACTAGTGCCAAGACATTTGCAGCACGTCTGCCTGCGTTGCACACTCCAACTAATTATAACTAAGTTGCATTGTCAGGGATATTTATTCTTTATTATTCTGCTGTTAATAAAGCTAGACCACCACTGCAATCTTCACCACCTCTCAATTTTTACTACCACATTTTCAGTCCACAATCTTGTCGCAATCAACATGAGTGGCAAAATGACAGATGCTGGTGGAAAGGGGAAGAGGCGTGGTGGAAAAGGCAAAAAAGGTTTTGTCAGTGGGGAAGGTGGCAAAGCTCCATTATCATCTGCTGAAGATAGACCATCTACTAGCAAAAGTAAGATGTCTACTACTTATTGTGGACAATCCGATGTGCTCCCTTTTTTACGGACACGAACAAGAGGAACAAAGGTAGATGATGGGCAAAAAAGGAAAATGCTTGAATGGATCTCAAGTGGTCCAACAAGTGCCCTCTCAGCCACTTCAAGTACCGCATCCAAAAAACACCAGTCCTCTGAGTTGTCATCCCAATCACACTTGATTTCTCCCAGCTCTGAAGTCTCCATCAGCCCTGCACAGTATGGTGGAACTGAGATGGCTGAGTCTGCAGAGCTGTTCAGTCACACTATAGCCTGGGAATCAGAGGTCGGCTCCCAAGCTACAGTGAGTACAGAACAGGAAATGGTCTGCAGTGATGCCCAGAACCTTTGTGACTCAGATTCAGGCCGTGAGGACCAAGTTTCTGAGCATAATGTTGACCCTTTGTCACAAACTGTAACACCTGTGGTTATAGACAATGAGGAACATACTGATGAAGATGAGACGCAGATACCCGATTGGGATGACAACTTAAATATTCGGTCAGGGCAAGAAGAGGCTCGGTCTGAGGGGGAGGGGAGTGCAAACACAACAATTGATGATGACGTTCTAGATCCCACCTACTGTCAACCCCCAGTCAGGCACTCGAGGAGGTCAACAGAGGCGGTGGAGGAGGATGCAACCGACGACGAAGTTACCTTGCGCCTTCCTGGACAGAGTCGGAGCACTGGTAGCACGTCTACAACTGCATCCTCAGCCACCACTCTGCCTATGAGCATTATTCGGGGTGGATCAACAGGTCGCATGGCCTCTAAGCCTTGCCTAGCCTGGTCCTTTTTTCACATCGAAAAAGATCGCCCAACTCATGTGATATGTAACATTTGTCATGATTCTGTTAGTAGAGGTCAAAACCTCAGCAGTTTGACAACTTCTTCCATGAATCGTCACATGACTAAATATCATAAGTCCCGGTGGGAAGCTCACCGTGCTGCAATGCGGCCTAGCGGAGCGAACCATCCACCGCCCGCCCCTTCCAGTGCATCCGCGTGCTCTTCATCTTCTAGGACTGTGGGGACAGCTGTCACACCTGTTTTTCCACGCAAAACTTCCACCACTGTAACCGCAACAGGCAGTTTGCTTGTAAGGTCGTCAGTTGGTTTGGAAGGGGAAACAAGTGAGTGTGTACAGCTCTCTCAGACATCGATAGCACCAACGTTGGATGAAGGCAACATCATGTCTCCGCCTGCACTTTCCTCACAAACCTGCATTTTTCCAGGGACACCCTACTCAACACCGTCTACACACAGCAGCCAGATCTCTGTCCCTCAGATGTGGTCAAATAAAAGGCCACTTCCTCCGACCCATGACAAAGCTAAGAGGTTGACTCTATCCCTCTGTAAGCTGTTGGCTACCGAAATGCTGCCTTTCCGCCTAGTGGACACACAGGATTTTAGAGACCTTATGTCTGTCGCTGTGCCCCAGTACCAGATGCCTAGTCGCCACTACTTCTCTAAGAAAGGTGTGCCCGCGCTACACCAGCATGTCGCACACAACATCACCGCTTCCTTGAGAAACTCTGTGTGTCAACGGGTGCATTTCACCACCGATACTTGGACCAGTAAGCATGGACAGGGACGTTACATGTCGCTGACTGGGCACTGGGTAACTATGGTGATAGATGGTGAAGGGTCTGCTGCACAAGTCTTGCCATCCCCACGACTTGTGTGTCAATCCTCTGTCTGTCCAAGTTCCGCCACTGCTTCTGCATCCTCCACCTCATCTGGGTCCTCCACCTCCGCCCCAAGCCTGCCTGGTCAGGCCACCAGCGTTCTCACTGCGCAGAAGGAATCACGCACCCCTCATTACTATGCTGGCAGCAGAGCGCAACGGCATCAGGCGGTCTTTAGCTTGACATGTCTTGGTAATAAGAGTCACACAGCTGAGGAGTTGTGGTCAGCTCTGCGGTCCGAGTTTAATAAATGGTTGTCTCCACTCAACCTGCAGCCTGGTAAGGCCGTGTGCGACAATGCTGCAAACCTGGGTGCGGCCCTTCGCCTGGGCAAGGTGACACACGTACCTTGTATGGCTCACGTGTTGAACCTTGTCGTGCAGCAATTTTTAACACACTATCCCGGCCTAGATGGCCTTTTGAACAGGGCACGAAAACTGTCTGCTCACTTCCGCCGTTCAAGCGCCGCAGCTGAGCGACTTGCATCGCTCCAGAAGTCTTTCGGCCTGCCGGTTCATCGCCTGAAATGCGATGTGGCGACACGCTGGAATTCAACTCTCCACATGTTACAGCGACTGTGGCAGCACCGCAGAGCCCTGGTGCAATACGTCATGACGTATAGCCTGGGCCAACGAGATGCAGAGGTGGGGCAGATCACCCTGATGGAGTGGTCTCAGATCAAGGACCTATGCACCCTTCTGCACAGTTTCGACATGGCGACGAATATGTTTAGCTCTGACAATGCCATTATCAGCATGACGATTCCAGTCATTTACATGCTGGAGCACACGCTAAACACTATTCGGAGTCAGGGGGTGGGACAACATGAAGGGGAGGAACTACAGGAGGATTCATATGCGCAAGGGACAACAACATCACCAAGGTCCAGACGTTCATCATCACCAACGCAGCAGGCATGGGACCATGGGGGACAGGGATCGACAAGGGCGCATAGTAGCAGGCGAAATGTTGAGCAAGGTGCAGGAGAACATGAAGAAATGGAGGACGAACTGTCCATGGACATGGAAGACTCAGCGGATGAGGGAGACCTTGGTCAAATTTCAGTTGAAAGAGGTTGGGGTCAGATGTCAGAGGAAGAAAGAACGGGTAGCACCTCTATGCCACAAACACAGCGTGGACTTGGTCCGCATGGCTGCGCAAGACACATGAGTGCCTTTTTGTTGCACTACCTCCAACATGACAGTCGTATTGTCAAAATTAGAAGTGATGATGACTACTGGATTGCCACACTATTAGATCCCCGGTACAAGTCCAAATTTTGTGACATAATTCCAGCCATAGAAAGGGACGCACGTATGCAGGAGTATCAGCAGAAGCTGTTACTAGATCTTAGCTCAGCTTTTCCACCAAACAACCGTGCAGGTGCAGGGAGTGAATCTCCCAGTTGTAACTTGACAAACACGGGACGGTCTCGTCATCTTCAACAGTCTACCCGTACCAGTAGGACCGTATCTGGTGCCGGTAACAGCAATTTTATGGAATCTTTTCATAATTTTTTTAGACCCTCTTTTGCAAGGCCACCAGAGACAACAAGTCTGACACATAGTCAACGGCTGGAGAGGATGATACAGGAGTATCTCCAAATGAACATCGATGCCATGACTGTGCAACTGGAGCCTTGCTCCTTTTGGGCTTCAAACCTAGAAAAATGGCCAGAGCTCGCAACTTACGCCTTGGAGATTTTGTCGTGTCCAGCTGCCAGCGTTGTCTCTGAACGTGTATTCAGTGCTGCTGGGTGTGTGCTGACAGATAAGCGCACGCGTCTGTCCAGTGACAATGTGGACAGACTGACGTTCATCAAAATGAACAAGTCATGGATCCAGAAGGAATTTACTACCCCTGGGGAGAGTAAATGCTTGTTGATTTGGAATGTGCTTGATGCAAATCAAAACATCCTGTTTGCAACTAGGGCACAAGTGCTGCCACTGATAAGGTGTCTGTGTGGGGCCCAATTTTTGGAAAAAAAGGGAGACTCCGCTTGGAGTAACCCTTGCTTACATTGTTTTTAAAAGAAGCCAAGATGAACAGAGCTGGGATCAGGAAAGACTTTGCTACCTACCCTGGTGTCATCCTGGGGACGGTTAATTATGGCGTATTTTTGAATGTGCTTGATGCAAATCTAGCTGTGAAGTGTACAACTGGGGCACAACTGCTGCCACTGAAGGGGTGGGTGTGTGTGGGGCCCAATTTTTGGAAAAAAGGGAGACTCCGCTTGGAGTAACCCTTGCTTACATTGTTTTTAAAAGAAGCCAAGATGAACAAGTCATGGTTCAGCAAAGACTTTGCTACCTACCCTGGTGTCATCCTGGGGACGGTTAATTATGGCGTATTTTTGAATGTGCTTGATGCAAATCTAGCTGTGAAGTGTACAACTGGGGCACAACTGCTGCCACTGAATGGGTGGGTGTGTGGGGCCCAATTTTTGGAAAAAAAGGGAGACTCCGCTTGGAGTAACCCTTGCTTGCTGTGTTTTTAAAAGAAGCCAAGATGAACAGAGCTGGGATCAGGAAAGACTTTGCTACCTACCCCGGTGTCATCCTGGGGACGGATAAGAATGGCGTATTTTGGAATGTGCTTGATGCAAATCTAGCTGTGAAGTGTACAACTGGGGCACAACTGCTGCCACTGAATGGGTGGGTGTGTGGGGCCCAATTTTTGGAAAAAAAGGGAGACTCCGCTTGGAGTAACCCTTGCTTACATTGTTTTTAAAAGAAGCCAAGATGAACAGAGCTGGGATCAGGAAAGACTTTGCTACCTACCCTGGTGTCATCCTGGGGACGGTTAATTATGGCGTATTTTTGAATGTGCTTGATGCAAATCTAGCTGTGAAGTGTACAACTGGGGCACAACTGCTGCCACTGAATGGGTGGGTGTGTGGGGCCCAATTTTTGGAAAAAAAGGGAGACTCCGCTTGGAGTAACCCTTGCTTACATTGTTTTTAAAAGAAGCCAAGATGAACAAGT
Organism: Anomaloglossus baeobatrachus; assembly: GCF_048569485.1. Lineage (NCBI taxonomy): Eukaryota > Metazoa > Chordata > Amphibia > Anura > Aromobatidae > Anomaloglossus > Anomaloglossus baeobatrachus. Next base: position 153,183,012 of record NC_134356.1, read on the forward strand.
CATGGTTCAGCAAAGACTTTGCTACCTACCCTGGTGTCATCCTGGGGACGGTTAATTATGGCGTATTTTTGAATGTGCTTGATGCAAATCTAGCTGTGAAGTGTACAACTGGGGCACAACTGCTGCCACTGAATGGGTGGGTGTGTGGGGCCCAATTTTTGGAAAAAAAGGGAGACTCCGCTTGGAGTAACCCTTGCTTGCTGTGTTTTTAAAAGAAGCCAAGATGAACAGAGCTGGGATCAGGAAAGACTTTGCTACCTACCCCGGTGTCATCCTGGGGACGGATAAGAATGGCGTATTTTGGAATGTGCTTGATGCAAATCTAGCTGTGAAGTGTACAACTGGGGCACAACTGCTGCCACTGAATGGGTGGGTGTGTGGGGCCCAATTTTTGGAAAAAAAGGGAGACTCCGCTTGGAGTAACCCTTGCTTACATTGTTTTTAAAAGAAGCCAAGATGAACAGAGCTGGGATCAGGAAAGACTTTGCTACCTACCCTGGTGTCATCCTGGGGACGGTTAATTATGGCGTATTTTTGAATGTGCTTGATGCAAATCTAGCTGTGAAGTGTACAACTGGGGCACAACTGCTGCCACTGAATGGGTGGGTGTGTGGGGCCCAATTTTTGGAAAAAAAGGGAGACTCCGCTTGGAGTAACCCTTGCTTACATTGTTTTTAAAAGAAGCCAAGATGAACAAGTCATGGTTCAGCAAAGACGTTGCTACCTACCCTGGTGTCATCCTGGGGACGGTTAATTATGGCGTATTTTTGAATGTGCTTGATGCAAATCTAGCTGTGAAGTGTACAACTGGGGCACAACTACTGCCACTGAAGGGGTGGGTGTGTGTGGGGCCCAATTTTTGGAAAAAAGGGAGACTCCGCTTGGAGTAACCCTTGCTTGATGTGTTTTTAAAAGAAGCCAAGATGAACAGAGCTGGGATCAGGAAAGACTTTGCTACCTACCCCGGTGTCATCCTGGGGACGGATAAGAATGGCGTATTTTGGAATGTGCTTGATGCAAATCTAGCTGTGAAGTGTACAACTGGGGCACAACTGCTGCCACTGAATGGGTGGGTGTGTGGGGCCCAATTTTTGGAAAAAAAGGGAGACTCCGCTTGGAGTAACCCTTGCTTGCTGTGTTTTTAAAAGAAGCCAAGATGAACAGAGCTGGGATCAGGAAAGACTTTGCTACCTACCCCGGTGTCATCCTGGGGACGGATAAGAATGGCGTATTTTGGAATGTGCTTGATGCAAATCTAGCTGTGAAGTGTACAACTGGGGCACAACTGCTGCCACTGAATGGGTGGGTGTGTGGGGCCCAATTTTTGGAAAAAAAGGGAGACTCCGCTTGGAGTAACCCTTGCTTGCTGTGTTTTTAAAAGAAGCCAAGATGAACAGAGCTGGGATCAGGAAAGACTTTGCTACCTACCCCGGTGTCATCCTGGGGACGGATAAGAATGGCGTATTTTGGAATGTGCTTGATGCAAATCTAGCTGTGAAGTGTACAACTGGGGCACAACTGCTGCCACTGAATGGGTGGGTGTGTGGGGCCCAATTTTTGGAAAAAAAGGAGACTCCGCTTGGAGTAACCCTTGCTTGCTGTGTTTTTAAAAGAAGCCAAGATGAACAGAGCTGGGATCAGGAAAGACTTTGCTACCTACCCCGGTGTCATCCTGGGGACGGATAAGAATGGCGTATTTTTGAATGTGCTTGATGCAAATCAAAACATCCTGTTTGCAACTAGGGCCCAAGTGCTGCCACTGATGGGGTGGGTGTCTGTGTGGCCCAATTTTTGGAAAAAAGGGAGACTCCGCTTGGAGTAACCCTTGCTTGCTGTGTTTTTAAAAGAAGCCAAGATGAACAAGTCATGGGTCAGCAAAGACTTTGCTACCTACCCCGGTGTCATCCTGTGGACGGATAAGAATGGCGTATTTTTGAATGTGCTTGATGCAAATCTAGCTGTGAAGTGTACAACTGGGGCACAACTGCTGCCACTGAATGGGTGGGTGTGTGTGGGGCCCAATTTTTTGAAAAAAGGGAGACTCCGCTTGGAGTAACCCTTGCTTACATTGTTTTTAAAAGAAGCCAAGATGAACAAGTCATGGGTCAGCAAAGACTTTGCTACCTACCCCGGTGTCATCCTGGGGACGGATAAGAATGGCGTATTTTGGAATGTGCTTGATGCAAATCTAGCTGTGAAGTGTACAACTGGGGCACAACTGCTGCCACTGAATGGGTGGGTGTGTGGGGCCCAATTTTTGGAAAAAAAGGGAGACTCCGCTTGGAGTAACCCTTGCTTGCTGTGTTTTTAAAAGAAGCCAAGATGAACAGAGCTGGGATCAGGAAAGACTTTGCTACCTACCCCGGTGTCATCCTGGGGACGGATAAGAATGGCGTATTTTGGAATGTGCTTGATGCAAATCTAGCTGTGAAGTGTACAACTGGGGCACAACTGCTGCCACTGAATGGGTGGGTGTGTGGGGCCCAATTTTTGGAAAAAAAGGGAGACTCCGCTTGGAGTAACCCTTGCTTACATTGTTTTTAAAAGAAGCCAAGATGAACAAGTCATGGTTCAGCAAAGACTTTGCTACCTACCCTGGTGTCATCCTGGGGACGGTTAATTATGGCGTATTTTTGAATGTGCTTGATGCAAATCTAGCTGTGAAGTGTACAACTGGGGCACAACTACTGCCACTGAAGGGGTGGGTGTGTGTGGGGCCCAATTTTTGGAAAAAAGGGAGACTCCGCTTGGAGTAACCCTTGCTTGATGTGTTTTTAAAAGAAGCCAAGATGAACAGAGCTGGGATCAGGAAAGACTTTGCTACCTACCCCGGTGTCATCCTGGGGACGGATAAGAATGGCGTATTTTGGAATGTGCTTGATGCAAATCTAGCTGTGAAGTGTACAACTGGGGCACAACTGCTGCCACTGAATGGGTGGGTGTGTGGGGCCCAATTTTTGGAAAAAAAGGGAGACTCCGCTTGGAGTAACCCTTGCTTGCTGTGTTTTTAAAAGAAGCCAAGATGAACAGAGCTGGGATCAGGAAAGACTTTGCTACCTACCCCGGTGTCATCCTGGGGACGGATAAGAATGGCGTATTTTGGAATGTGCTTGATGCAAATCTAGCTGTGAAGTGTACAACTGGGGCACAACTGCTGCCACTGAATGGGTGGGTGTGTGGGGCCCAATTTTTGGAAAAAAAGGAGACTCCGCTTGGAGTAACCCTTGCTTGCTGTGTTTTTAAAAGAAGCCAAGATGAACAGAGCTGGGATCAGGAAAGACTTTGCTACCTACCCCGGTGTCATCCTGGGGACGGATAAGAATGGCGTATTTTTGAATGTGCTTGATGCAAATCAAAACATCCTGTTTGCAACTAGGGCCCAAGTGCTGCCACTGATGGGGTGGGTGTCTGTGTGGCCCAATTTTTGGAAAAAAGGGAGACTCCGCTTGGAGTAACCCTTGCTTGCTGTGTTTTTAAAAGAAGCCAAGATGAACAAGTCATGGGTCAGCAAAGACTTTGCTACCTACCCCGGTGTCATCCTGTGGACGGATAAGAATGGCGTATTTTTGAATGTGCTTGATGCAAATCTAGCTGTGAAGTGTACAACTGGGGCACAACTGCTGCCACTGAATGGGTGGGTGTGTGTGGGGCCCAATTTTTTGAAAAAAGGGAGACTCCGCTTGGAGTAACCCTTGCTTACATTGTTTTTAAAAGAAGCCAAGATGAACAAGTCATGGGTCAGCAAAGACTTTGCTACCTACCCCGGTGTCATCCTGGGGACGGATAAGAATGGCGTATTTTGGAATGTGCTTGATGCAAATCTAGCTGTGAAGTGTACAACTGGGGCACAACTGCTGCCACTGAATGGGTGGGTGTGTGGGGCCCAATTTTTGGAAAAAAAGGGAGACTCCGCTTGGAGTAACCCTTGCTTGCTGTGTTTTTAAAAGAAGCCAAGATGAACAGAGCTGGGATCAGGAAAGACTTTGCTACCTACCTCGGTGTCATCCTGGGGACGGATAAGAATGGCGTATTTTGGAATGTGCTTGATGCAAATCTAGCTGTGAAGTGTACAACTGGGGCACAACTGCTGCCACTGAATGGGTGGGTGTGTGGGGCCCAATTTTTGGAAAAAAAGGGAGACTCCGCTTGGAGTAACCCTTGCTTACATTGTTTTTAAAAGAAGCCAAGATGAACAAGTCATGGTTCAGCAAAGACTTTGCTACCTACCCTGGTGTCATCCTGGGGACGGTTAATTATGGCGTATTTTTGAATGTGCTTGATGCAAATCTAGCTGTGAAGTGTACAACTGGGGCACAACTACTGCCACTGAAGGGGTGGGTGTGTGTGGGGCCCAATTTTTGGAAAAAAGGGAGACTCCGCTTGGAGTAACCCTTGCTTGATGTGTTTTTAAAAGAAGCCAAGATGAACAGAGCTGGGATCAGGAAAGACTTTGCTACCTACCCCGGTGTCATCCTGGGGACGGATAAGAATGGCGTATTTTGGAATGTGCTTGATGCAAATCTAGCTGTGAAGTGTACAACTGGGGCACAACTGCTGCCACTGAATGGGTGGGTGTGTGGGGCCCAATTTTTGGAAAAAAAGGGAGACTCCGCTTGGAGTAACCCTTGCTTGCTGTGTTTTTAAAAGAAGCCAAGATGAACAGAGCTGGGATCAGGAAAGACTTTGCTACCTACCCCGGTGTCATCCTGGGGACGGATAAGAATGGCGTATTTTGGAATGTGCTTGATGCAAATCTAGCTGTGAAGTGTACAACTGGGGCACAACTGCTGCCACTGAATGGGTGGGTGTGTGGGGCCCAATTTTTGGAAAAAAAGGGAGACTCCGCTTGGAGTAACCCTTGCTTGCTGTGTTTTTAAAAGAAGCCAAGATGAACAGAGCTGGGATCAGGAAAGACTTTGCTACCTACCCCGGTGTCATCCTGGGGACGGATAAGAATGGCGTATTTTGGAATGTGCTTGATGCAAATCTAGCTGTGAAGTGTACAACTGGGGCACAACTGCTGCCACTGAATGGGTGGGTGTGTGGGGCCCAATTTTTGGAAAAAAAGGAGACTCCGCTTGGAGTAACCCTTGCTTGCTGTGTTTTTAAAAGAAGCCAAGATGAACAGAGCTGGGATCAGGAAAGACTTTGCTACCTACCCCGGTGTCATCCTGGGGACGGATAAGAATGGCGTATTTTTGAATGTGCTTGATGCAAATCAAAACATCCTGTTTGCAACTAGGGCCCAAGTGCTGCCACTGATGGGGTGGGTGTCTGTGTGGCCCAATTTTTGGAAAAAAGGGAGACTCCGCTTGGAGTAACCCTTGCTTGCTGTGTTTTTAAAAGAAGCCAAGATGAACAAGTCATGGGTCAGCAAAGACTTTGCTACCTACCCCGGTGTCATCCTGGGGACGGATAAGAATGGCGTATTTTTGAATGTGCTTGATGCAAATCTAGCTGTGAAGTGTACAACTGGGGCACAACTGCTGCCACTGAATGGGTGGGTGTGTGTGGGGCCCAATTTTTTGAAAAAAGGGAGACTCCGCTTGGAGTAACCCTTGCTTACATTGTTTTTAAAAGAAGCCAAGATGAACAAGTCATGGGTCAGCAAAGACTTTGCTACCTACCCCGGTGTCATCCTGGGGACGGATAAGAATGGCGTATTTTGGAATGTGCTTGATGCAAATCTAGCTGTGAAGTGTACAACTGGGGCACAACTGCTGCCACTGAATGGGTGGGTGTGTGGGGCCCAATTTTTGGAAAAAAAGGGAGACTCCGCTTGGAGTAACCCTTGCTTGCTGTGTTTTTAAAAGAAGCCAAGATGAACAGAGCTGGGATCAGGAAAGACTTTGCTACCTACCCCGGTGTCATCCTGGGGACGGATAAGAATGGCGTATTTTGGAATGTGCTTGATGCAAATCTAGCTGTGAAGTGTACAACTGGGGCACAACTGCTGCCACTGAATGGGTGGGTGTGTGGGGCCCAATTTTTGGAAAAAAAGGGAGACTCCGCTTGGAGTAACCCTTGCTTGCTGTGTTTTTAAAAGAAGCCAAGATGAACAAGTCATGGGTCAGCAAAGACTTTGCTACCTACCTCGGTGTCATCCTGGGGACGGATAAGAATGGCGTATTTTGGAATGTGCTTGCTGCAAATCTAGCTGTGAAGTGTACAACTGGGGCCCAACTGCTGCCACTGAATGGGTGGGTGGGTGTGGGGCCCAATTTTTGGAAAAAAAGGGAGACTATGCTTGGAGTCACCTTGCGGTGTTTTACATGATTTTAGAATGGCGTGCCATGCCTATATCTGTGTGTCCTCCTCTTTTTCCTTGTCCAGCTGTTTTGTTTTCGCATGAGTATATGTCCTTGTCACTTTCCAATGTGTTTGAGTTGTTTGTCACCTTTAGGACACCTTTGAGGGTGTTTTCTAGGTGTTTTTCTGTGTTTGTGATTGCCTGCCATTGTTTCCTATGCAGTTCGAGTTCGGTTCGTCGAACGTTCGACGAACCGAACTCGAACGGGAGGTCCGTTCGGCGAACCAACCTCGAGCCGAACCGCGACCGGTTCGCTCATCTCTAGATAGGAGACATTTCTACAATACATATACTCATTCTTATCTATCTAATACGATGATAACAGCTCTCCATACCTGCAGTCCACCACAAGGATCACCCTCTCTATTCCCTGAAAAATGAAATCATCCTCAGTGACGAAGAGAGGGGGCTAAGTGCCCCCAATGGTCTCAGAGCATTGACTCTTCTAAGAGTCCTAAGAGTCCTGCTCACACTGATGGGGTGCAGCTGTGGGACCCTATTTTCAGAGATGATGTCCTGCACCCCACTCTCAAAAAGCTGAAAGGGTCTTCAGTAGAGATGGATAGTCGAGCTGGGCTATCAGACGGTCACCTCTGTAGCTGTAGTGTCATTTTTCCTATGGTCCAATGTGTAAATTAAACAAAAAAGTGCACGTTTGTTATGATGTCCAAGATGGGGACCAGGATGTGGACATAATAAAAAATTAGGGAACATGATAGGAGACATTTCTACAATACATATAATCATTCTTATCTATCTAATACGATGACAACAGCTTTCCATACCTGCAGTCCACCACAAGGACCACCCTCTCTAATCCCTGAAAAATGAAATCATCCTCAGTGACGAAGAGAGGGGGCTAAGCGCCCCCATGGTCTCAGAGCATTAACTCTTCTAAGAGTCCTAAGAGTCCTGCTCACACTGATGGGGTGCAGCTGTGGGACCCTATTTTCAGAGATGATGTCCTCCACCCAACTCTCAAAAAGCTGAAAGGGTCTTCAGTAGAGATGGATAGTCGAGCTGGGCTATCAGACGGTCACCTCTGTAGCTGTAGTGTCATTTTTCCTATGGTCCAATGTGTAAATTAAACAAAAAAGTGCACGTTTGTTATGATGTCCAAGATGGGGACCAGGATGTGGACATAATAAAAAATTAGGGAACATGATAGGAGACATTTCTACAATACATATAATCATTCTTATCTATCTAATACGATGACAACAGCTCTCCATACCTGCAGTCCACCACAAGGACCACCCTCTCTAATCCCTGAAAAATGAAATCATCCTCAGTGACGAAGAGAGGGGGCCAAGCGCCCCCCATGGTACCAGAGCATTGACTCTTCTAAGAGTCCTAAGAGTCCTGCTCACACTGATGGGGTGAAGCTGTGGGACCCTATTTTCAGAGATGATGTCCTCCACCCAACTCTCAAAAAGCTGAAAGGGTCTTCAGTAGAGATGGATAGTCGAGCTGGGCTATCAGACGGTCACCTCTGTAGCTGTAGTGTCATTTTTCCTATGGTCCAATGTGAAAATTAAACAAAAAAGTGCACGTTTGTTATGATGTCCAAGATGAGGACCAGGATGTCGACATAATAAAAAATTAGGGAACATGATAGGAGACATTTCTACAATACATATAATCATTCTTATCTATCTAATACGATGAAAACAGCTCTCCATACCTGCAGTCCACCACAAGGACCACCCTCTCTAATCCCTGAAAAATGAAATCATCCTCAGTGACGAAGAGAGGGGGCTAAGTGCCCCCAATGGTCTCAGAGCATTGACTCTTCTAAGAGTCCTAAGAGTCCTGCTCACACTGATGGGGTGCAGCTGTGGGACCCTATTTTCAGAGATGATGTCCTCCACCCAACTCTCAAAAAGCTGAAAGGGTCTTCAGTAGAGATGGATAGTCGAGCTGGGCTATCAGACGGTCACCTCTGTAGCTGTAGTGTCATTTTTCCTATGGTCCAATGTGTAAATTAAACAAAAAAGTGCACGTTTGTTATGATGTCCAAGATGGGGACCAGGATGTGGACATAATAAAAAATTAGGGAACATGATAGGAGACATTTCTACAATACATATAATCATTCTTATCTATCTAATACGATGACAACAGCTCTCCATACCTGCAGTCCACCACAAGGACCACCCTCTCTAATCCCTAAAAAAAGAAATCATCCTCAGTGACGAAGAGAGGGGGCTAAGTGCCCCCAATGGTCTCAGAGCATTGACTCTTCTAAGAGTCCTAAGAGTCCTGCTCACACTGATGGGGTGCAGCTGTGGGACCCTATTTTCAGAGATGATGTCCTCCACCCAACTCTCAAAAAGCTGAAAGGGTCTTCAGTAGAGATGGATAGTCGAGCTGGGCTATCAGACGGTCACCTCTGTAGCTGTAGTGTCATTTTTCCTATGGTCCAATGTGTAAATTAAACAAAAAAGTGCACGTTTGTTATGATGTCCAAGATGGGGACCAGGATGTGGACATAATAAAAAATTAGGGAACATGATAGGAGACATTTCTACAATACATATAATCATTCTTATCTATCTAATACAATGACGACAGCTCTCCATACCTGCAGTCCACCACAAGGACCACCCTCTCTAATCCCTGAAAAATGAAATCATCCTCAGTGACGAAGAGAGGGGGCTAAGTGCCCCCAATGGTCTCAGAGCATTGACTCTTCTAAGAGTCCTAAGAGTCCTGCTCACACTGATGGGGTGCAGCTGTGGGACCCTATTTTCAGAGATGATGTCCTCCACCCAACTCTCAAAAAGCTGAAAGGGTCTTCAGTAGAGATGGATAGTCGAGCTGGGCTATCAGACGGTCACCTCTGTAGCTGTAGTGTCATTTTTCCTATGGTCCAATGTGTAAATTAAACAAAAAAGTGCACGTTTGTTATGATGTCCAAGATGGGGACCAGGATGTGGACATAATAAAAAATTAGGGAACATGATAGGAGACATTTCTACAATACATATAATCATTCTTATCTATCTAATACGATGACAACAGCTCTCCATACCTGCAGTCCACCACAAGGACCACCCTCTCTAATCCCTGAAAAATGAAATCATCCTCAGTGACGAAGAGAGGGGGCTAAGTGCCCCCAATGGTCTCAGAGCATTGACTCTTCTAAGAGTCCTAAGAGTCCTGCTCACACTGATGGGGTGCAGCTGTGGGACCCTATTTTCAGAGATGATGTCCTCCACCCAACTCTCAAAAAGCTGAAAGGGTCTTCAGTAGAGATGGATAGTCGAGCTGGGCTATCAGACGGTCACCTCTGTAGCTGTAGTGTCATTTTTCCTATGGTCCAATGTGTAAATTAAACAAAAAAGTGCACGTTTGTTATGATGTCCAAGATGGGGACCAGGATGTGGACATAATAAAAAATTAGGGAACATGAAAGGAGACATTTCTACAATACATATAATCATTCTTATCTATCTAATACGATGACAACAGCTCTCCATACCTGCAGTCCACCACAAGGACCACCTTCTCTAATCCCTGAAAAATGAAATCATCCTCAGTGACGAAGAGAGGGGGCTAAGCGCCCCCATGGTCTCAGAGCATTAACTCTTCTAAGAGTCCTAAGAGACCTGCTCACACTGATGGGGTGGAGCTGTGGGACCCTATTTTCAGAGATGATGTCCTCCACCCAACTCTCAAAAAGCTGAAAGGGTCTTCAGTAGAGATGGATAGTCGAGCTGGGCTATCAGACGGTCACCTCTGTAGCTGTAGTGTCATTTTTCCTATGGTCCAATGTGTAAATTAAACAAAAAAGTGCACGTTTGTTATGATGTCCAAGATGGGGACCAGGATGTGGACATAATAAAAAATTAGGGAACATGATAGGAGACATTTCTACAATACATATAATCATTCTTATCTATCTAATACGATGACAACAGCTCTCCATACCTGCAGTCCACCACAAGGACCACCCTCTCGAATCCCTGAAAAATGAAATCATCCTCAGTGACGAAGAGAGGGGGCTAAGCACCCCCATGGTCTCAGAGCATTAACTCTTCTAAGAGTCCTAAGAGTCCTGCTCACACTGATGGGGTGCAGCTGTGGGACCCTATTTTCAGAGATGATGTCCTCCACCCAACTCTCAAAAAGCTGAAAGGGTCTTCAGTAGAGATGGATAGTCGAGCTGGGCTATCAGACGGTCACTTCTGTAGCTGTAGTGTCATTTTTCCTATGGTCCAATGTGTAAATTAAACAAAAAAGTGCACGTTTGTTATGATGTCCAAGATGGGGACCAGGATGTGGACATAATAAAAAATTAGGGAACATGATAGGAGACATTTCTACAATACATATAATCATTCTTATCTATCTAATACGATGACAACAGCTCTCTATACCTGCAGTCCACCACAAGGACCACCCTCTCTAATCCCTGAAAATTGAAATCATCCTCAGGGACGAAGAGAGGGGGCTAAGCGCCCCCCATGGTTTTAGAGCATTGACTCTTCTAAGAGTCCTAAGAGTCCTGCTTTCACTGATGGGGTGCAGCTGTGGGACCCTATTTTCAGAGATGATGTCCTCCACCCAACTCTCAAAAAGCTGAAAGGGTCTTCAGTAGAGATGGATAGTCGAGCTGGGCTATCAGACGGTCACCTCTGTAGCTGTAGTGTCATTTTTCCTATGGTCCAATGTGTAAATTAAACAAAAAAGTGCACGTTTGTTATGATGTCCAAGATGGGGACCAGGATGTGGACATAATAAAAAATTAGGGAACATGATAGGAGACATTTCTACAATACATATAATCATTCTTATCTAACTAATACGATCACAACAGCTCTCCATTCCTGCAGTCCACCACAAGGACCACTCTCTCTAATCCCTGAAAAATGAAATCATCCTCAGTGACGAAGAGAGGGGGCTAAGCGCCCCCCATGGTCTCAGAGCATTGACTCTTCTAAGAGTCCTAAGAGTCCTGCTCACACTGATGGGGTGCAGCTGTGGGACCCTATTTTCAGAGATGATGTCCTCCACCCAACTCTCAAAAAGCTGAAAGGGTCTTCAGTAGAGATGGATAGTCGAGCTGGGCTATCAGACGGTCACCTCTGTAGCTGTAGTGTCATTTTTCCTATGGTCCAATGTGTAAATTAAACAAAAAAGTGCACGTTTGTTATGATGTCCAAGATGGGGACCAGGATGTGGACATAATAAAAAAATAGGGAACATGATAGGAGACATTTCTACAATACATATAATTATTCTTATCTATCTAATACGATGACAACAGCTCTCCATACCTGCAGTCCACCACAAGGACCACCCTCTCTAATCCCTGAAAAATGAAATCATCCTCAGTGACGAAGAGAGGGGGCTAAGCACCCCCATGGTCTCAGAGCATTAACTCTTCTAAGAGTCCTAAGAGTCCTGCTCACACTGATGGGGTGCAGCTGTGGGACCCTATTTTCAGAGATGATGTCCTCCACCCAACTCTCAAAAAGCTGAAAGGGTCTTCAGTAGAGATGGATAGTCGAGCTGGGCTATTAGACCGTCACCTCTGTAGCTGTAGTGTCATTTTTCCTATGGTCCAATGTGTAAATTAAACAAAAAAGTGCACATTTGTTATGATGTCCAAGATGGGGACCAGGATGTGGACATAATAAAAATTAGGGAACATGATAGGAGACATTTCTACAATACATATAATCATTCTTATCTATCTAATACGATGACAACAGCTCTCCATACCTGCAGTCCACCACAAGGACCACCCTGTCTAATCCCTGAAAAATAAAATCATCCTCAGTGACGAAGAGAGGGGGCCAAGCGCCCCCCATGGTTCCAGAGCATTGACTCTTCTAAGAGTCCTAAGAGTCCTGCTCACACTGATGGGGTGAAGCTGTGGGACCCTTTTTTCAGAGATGATGTCCTCCACCCAACTCTCAAAAAGCTGAAAGGGTCTTCAGTAGAGATGGTGTTACGGTTGCTGCGAGCACTGGAGACTATGTCCAGATTTCTTGCTACTGCACATGTGCGAGCGCTGGAGACTAAGTCCAGATTTCTTGCTACTGCACATGTGCGAGCGCTGGAGACTAAGTCCAGATTTCTTGCTACTGCACATGTGCGAGCGCTGGAGACTAAGTCCAGATTTCTTGCTACTGCACATGTGCGAGCGCCAGAGACTAAGTCCAATCTTGGAGCCATTGCACATGTGCGGGTGACATCATCGCTGACACGAGGTCACATGTCTCTGACACCTTCTATGCCGATTGGTCGCTGGTCATGTGCTTGTGACGTCTTGCTCGGTGATAGGCCAGCATGACGTCACTCCTGTCGTTCTGGAAGCGGATTGGCTCTGGTGTCCTCCATCTTGGATGAGGCACAGAGTCTATATAAGACCCTGACACACGCCGCATGGTGCTCAGTCCTCTTGGTTCATGCATATGAGTAGACGCTCTGTGCGCGTTCCTCTAGGCATTCCTCTGTCTATGCTAGGTGAGCGCTACCGGCAGGGTAGCGTTCTTATACCTTACAGCTTCGGCTGCTGTCCGTATCCTTACCTCTTAGGGGAGCGGACATAGGCAGGTGCCTGAGGCACATGGTCTGGCTGGGCCTTGTGATTGTACTCGTAGGTGGACGTTGCCGCTAGGGTAACGTTCCTTATACTGCGTCTGGCAGTTGTTCGTATCCTCGCACACTAGGGGAGCGAACAGAGGTAGGAGCTTTGTGCGGCTTACGCTGCTGTTCGTCTCTTTTGCACCACTAGAAGAGCGGACCTAGGCAGGTGCCATATCTAGTGGTTCGTGTCCTCGCACACTAGTGGAGCGAACGCAGGTAGGAGCTTTGTGCGGCTTACGCTGCTGTTCGTCTCTTTTGCACCACTAGAAGAGCGGACCTAGGTAGGTGCCATTTCGCACACATTGCCTTTGTCTCTGTGATTATTAACAGAGATCATTCCACACACCCTCCAAGTAAGGGAGGAATTGCTTTACTTTCTTATTATATCCTTCTGTGAGTTAACAGAGGTATTGCACTCTGCCATAGTCTGCAGCAAAGTCTTTGCACGGTGGACCCTGACTGTCTGATACTCCTTTCGGTTATTATCAGACAGCCCCCCGTAACATTAGGACTGAGCCAAGGGTCTGGCAGTTATGGCAGAATATCAGCAGTTACACCGTTACATACAAGTACTTGAGTCACGGCTCAAGAGTATAGAGGATAAACCTCAGACCATGGTGACATCTGCACATGATCCTCGACTTGCTCTACCAAACAGATATTCTGGCGATGCCAGATCATGTCGTGGTTTCATTAGTCAGTGTCAGATACACCTAGAGGTTAACTCTTCTCGCTTCTCTACGGAGAGGTCCAGAGTAGGCTTTATCATCTCCTTACTTCAGGACAAAGCCTTAGAATGGGCGACTCCCCTATGGGAGCGCTCTGATGTGGTTACTCTGAGACATCAAGACTTTCTTGATGCTCTTAAGGCGGTATTCATGGGTCCGCAGGTTACCCATGATGCGGCCCTGAGACTGTTAGATCTATCTCAGGGTTCGTTATCCACTAGTTCTTATGCCATTGCTTTTAGAACTCTGGTGGCAGAACTAGATTGGCCAGAGAAGGTGTTGATTCCTATCTTCTGGAGAGGGTTGGCTGGCTATGTCAAGGATGCCCTTGCTACTCGTGAAGTCCCTGCTTCTCTGGAGGACTTGATCACAGTAGCAACGAGGATCGATGTACGCCATAAGGAACGTAGACTCGAGGTCTCTTCCTCACGCCCTAAGCATCGGGCTATTCCAGTTGTTGAGGGTCCACTACCATCTTCCTCAGCATCTGAAACATCTCCCACTCCTATGGAGTTAGGTCATACGTTCTCCAGACTACGCAAGTCTGGTCCTCCTATATGTTACGTATGTCGTCAGGCTGGGCACTATGCCAACAAGTGTCCTAGTCGTCAGGGAAACTCCCTGGCCTAGTAACCATTAGAGGGGGGTTACTAGAGACGTCTTCTGCACCCTCTAAGTGTTGTATCCCAGGTCAGCTCTCGCTATCTGAGAATACATGGCCTATTATGGCTTTTGTGGATTCCGGAGCTGACGGGATTTTTGTGTCCTCAGGATTTGTAAAGGGACACAATATTCCCTCTATCATGTTAGAGGCGCCTATTCCTGTCCGTGTTGTTAATGGAACTATGTTGTCTGACTCCATTACATTGAGGACAGTTCCCTTGCGCCTTTCCCTGTCTCAGGGTCACATAGAGGAGATTTCTTTTCTTGTTTTGCCTGAGGGTATAGACGACGTCCTTCTGGGTCTTCCATGGCTTCGGACTCATGCTCCTCACATTGACTGGGAGTCTGACAGCATTATTAGTTGGGGTTCGAAATGTCAGTCCCGATGTCTTCCCTTACCACCTAAGGTCGTTGCAGTTGCATCAACTGATCTCTCTCCCATACCTACACCCTATTTGGATTTCGCTGACGTGTTCTCCAAACAGGGTGCTGAGGTTCTTCCACCCCATAGGCCGTATGACTGTGCCATAGACCTTATCCCAGGTTCGGTTCCACCTAAAGGCAGGGTTTACCCCCTGTCGATACCTGAGTCGGAGGCCATGTCGACCTATATAAGAGAGAGCTTAGAGAAGGGGTTCATTCGTAAGTCTGTCTCTCCCGCGGGAGCTGGGTTTTTCTTTGTTCGGAAGAAAGAGGGTGATTTGCGTCCCTGCATAGATTACAGGGGTCTCAACGCAATCACAATAAAGAACAAATACCCATTACCTTTAATTTCGGAGCTCTTTGACAGACTGAGAGGAGCTCAAGTTTTTACGAAGTTGGATCTGCGGGGTGCGTATAACTTGGTACGAATTCGAAAGGGTGACGAATGGAAGACCGCTTTTAACACCCGAGACGGTCACTATGAATACCTCGTCATGCCTTTTGGGTTATGTAATGCACCCGCAGTATTTCAGGACTTCGTAAATGATGTGTTCAGGGATTTACTGTTATCCTCAGTAGTGGTGTATCTGGACGACATCCTGATTTTTTCTCCTGATCTGGAGACTCATCGTCAGGATGTCGTTCGTGTCCTTTCCCGTTTAAGGGAGCACTCATTGTTTGCTAAACTCGAGAAATGTGTATTCGAGCAGTCCTCATTGCCTTTTTTGGGTTACATTGAGTGAGCTCTGTCAAATTTGCTCCTCGCTTCCTGGGTCCTTATGAGGTTCTTCGACAGGTAAATCCTGTAGTCTATCAATTGAAGTTACCTGTCCATCTTAGGATTCATGACAAATTCCATGTCTCACTGCTAAAGCCGGCTATTTTACCTCACGCTCGTGAAGTGCACTCTCCTGCCTCTGATTCCTCTCGCTCTAGCTATGAGGTACGAGCCATAGTTGGTTCTAAGATGGTTAGAGGGCGCAGGTTCTTCTTGATAGATTGGGAGGGCTATGGCCCGGAACATCGCTCTTGGGAGCCTGAGGAGGCTGTCCATGCTCCCGACTTAGTTGCCGATTATCTGCGTCGCCGGGAGGGGGGCCCTTGAGGGGGAGGTACTGTTACGGTTGCTGCGAGCACTGGAGACTATGTCCAGATTTCTTGCTACTGCACATGTGCGAGCGCTGGAGACTAAGTCCAGATTTCTTGCTACTGCACATGTGCGAGCGCTGGAGACTAAGTCCAGATTTCTTGCTACTGCACATGTGCGAGCGCTGGAGACTAAGTCCAGATTTCTTGCTACTGCACATGTGCGAGCGCCAGAGACTAAGTCCAATCTTGGAGCCATTGCACATGTGCGGGTGACATCATCGCTGACACGAGGTCACATGTCTCTGACACCTTCTATGCCGATTGGTCGCTGGTCATGTGCTTGTGACGTCTTGCTCGGTGATAGGCCAGCATGACGTCACTCCTGTCGTTCTGGAAGCGGATTGGCTCTGGTGTCCTCCATCTTGGATGAGGCACAGAGTCTATATAAGACCCTGACACACGCCGCATGGTGCTCAGTCCTCTTGGTTCATGCATATGAGTAGACGCTCTGTGCGCGTTCCTCTAGGCATTCCTCTGTCTATGCTAGGTGAGCGCTACCGGCAGGGTAGCGTTCTTATACCTTACAGCTTCGGCTGCTGTCCGTATCCTTACCTCTTAGGGGAGCGGACATAGGCAGGTGCCTGAGGCACATGGTCTGGCTGGGCCTTGTGATTGTACTCGTAGGTGGACGTTGCCGCTAGGGTAACGTTCCTTATACTGCGTCTGGCAGTTGTTCGTATCCTCGCACACTAGGGGAGCGAACAGAGGTAGGAGCTTTGTGCGGCTTACGCTGCTGTTCGTCTCTTTTGCACCACTAGAAGAGCGGACCTAGGCAGGTGCCATATCTAGTGGTTCGTGTCCTCGCACACTAGTGGAGCGAACGCAGGTAGGAGCTTTGTGCGGCTTACGCTGCTGTTCGTCTCTTTTGCACCACTAGAAGAGCGGACCTAGGTAGGTGCCATTTCGCACACATTGCCTTTGTCTCTGTGATTATTAACAGAGATCATTCCACACACCCTCCAAGTAAGGGAGGAATTGCTTTACTTTCTTATTATATCCTTCTGTGAGTTAACAGAGGTATTGCACTCTGCCATAGTCTGCAGCAAAGTCTTTGCACGGTGGACCCTGACTGTCTGATACTCCTTTCGGTTATTATCAGACAGCCCCCCGTAACAGATGGTTAGTCGAGCTGGGCTATCAGACGGTCACCTCTGTAGCTGTAGTGTCATTTTTCCTATGGTCCAATGTGTAAATTAAACAAAAAAGTGCACGTTTGTTATGATTTCCAAGATGGGGACCAGGATGTGGACATAATAAAAAAATAGGGAACATGATAGGAGACATTTCTACAATACATATAATCATTCTTATCTATCTAATACGATGACAACAGCTCTCCATACCTGCAGTCCACCACAAGGACCACCCTCTCTATTCCCTGAAAAGTGAAATCATCCTCAGTGACGAAGAGAGGGGGCTAAGCGCCCCCCATGGTCTCAGAGCATTGACTCTTCTAAGAGTCCTAAGAGTCCTGCTCACACTGATGGGGTGCAGCTGTGGGACCCTATTTTCAGAGATGATGTTCTCCACCAAACTCTCAAAAAGCTGAAAGGGTCTTCAGTAGAGATGGATAGTCGAGCTGGGCTATCAGACGGACACCTCTGTACCTGTAGTGTCATTTTTCCTATGGTCCAATGTGTAAATTAAACAAAAAAGTGCACGTTTGTTATGATGTCCAAGATGGGGACCAGGATGTGGACATAATAAAAAATTAGGGAACATGATAGGAGACATTTCTACAATACATATAATCATTCTTATCTATTTAATACGATGACAACAGCTCTCCATACCTGCAGTCCACCACAAGGACCACCCTCTCTAATCCCTGAAAAATGAAATCATCCTCAGTGATGAAGAGAGGGGGCTAAGCGCCCCCCATGGTTTTAGAGCATTGACTCTTCTAAGAGTCCTAAGAGTCCTGCTTACACTGATGGGGTGCAGCTGTGGGACCCTATTTTAAGAGATGATGTCCTCCACCCAACTCTCAAAAAGCTGAAAGGGTCTTCAGTAGAGATGGATAGTCGAGCTGGGCTATCAGACGGTCACCTCTGTAGCTGTAGTGTCATTTTTCCTATGGTCCAATGTGTAAATTAAACAAAAAAGTGCACGTCTGTTATGATGTCCAAGATGGGGACCAGGATGTGGACATAATAAAAAATTAGGGAACATGATAGGAGACATTTCTACAATACATATAATCATTCTTATCTATCTAATACGATCACAACAGCTCTCCATACCTGCAGTCCACCACAAGGACCACCCTCTCTAATCCCTGAAAAATGAAATCATCCTCAGTGACGAAGAGAGGGGGCTAAGCGCCCCCATGGTCTCAGAGCATTAACTCTTCTAAGAGTCCTAAGAGTCCTGCTCACACTGATGGGGTGCAGCTGTGGGACCCTATTTTCAGAGATGATGTCCTCCACCCAACTCTCAAAAAGCTGAAAGGGTCTTCAGTAGAGATGGATAGTCGAGCTGGGCTATCAGACGGTCACCTCTGTAGCTGTAGTGTCATTTTTCCTATGGTCCAATGTGTAAATTAAACAAAAAAGTGCACGTTTGTTATGATGTCCAAGATGGGGACCAGGATGTGGACATAATAAAAAATTAGGGAACATGATAGGAGACATTTCTACAATACATATAATCATTCTTATCTATCTAATACGATGACAACAGCTCTCCATACCTGCAGTCCACCACAAGGACCACCCTCTGTAATCCCTAAAAAATGAAATCATCCTCAGTGACGAAGAGAGGGGGCCAAGCGCCCCCCATGGTACCAGAGCATTGACTCTTCTAAGAGTCCTAAGAGTCCTGCTCACACTGATGGGGTGAAGCTGTGGGACCCTATTTTCAGAGATGATGTCCTCCACCCAACTCTCAAAAAGCTGAAAGGGTCTTCAGTAGAGATGGATAGTCGAGCTGGGCTATCAGACGGTCACCTCTGTAGCTGTAGTGTCATTTTTCCTATGGTCCAATGTGTAAATTAAACAAAAAAGTGCACGTTTGTTATGATGTCCAAGATGGGGACCAGGATGTGGACATAATAAGAAATTATTGAACATGATAGGAGACATTTCTACAATACATATAATCATTCTTATCTATCTAATACGATGACAACAGCTCTCCATACCTGCAGTCCACCACAAGGACCACCCTCTCTAATCCCTGAAAAATGAAATCATCCTCTGGGACGAAGAGAGGGGGCTAAGCGCCCCCCATGGTTTTAGAGCATTGACTCTTCTAAGAGTCCTAAGAGTCCTGCTTACACTGATGGGGTGCAGCTGTGGGACCCTATTTTCAGAGATTATGTCCTCCACCCAACTCTCAAAAAGCTGAAAGGGTCTTCAGTAGAGATGGATAGTCGAGCTGGGCTATCAGACGGTCACCTCTGTAGCTGTAGTGTCATTTTTCCTATGGTCCAATGTGTAAATTAAACAAAAAAGTGCACGTTTGTTATGATGTTCAAGATGGGGACCAGGATGTGGACATAATAAAAAATTAGGGAACATGATAGGAGACATTTCTACAATACATATAATCATTCTTATCTATCTAATACGATCACAACAGCTCTCCATACCTGCAATCCACCACAAGGACCACTCTCTCTAATCCCTGAAAAATTAAATCATCCTCAGTGACGAAGAGAGAGGGCTAAGCGCCCCCCATGGTCTCAGAGCATTGACTCTTCTAAGAGTCCTAAGATTCCTGCTCACACTGATGGGGTGCAGCTGTGGGACCCTATTTTCAGAGATGATGTCCTCCACCCAACTCTCAAAAAGCTGAAAGGGTCTTCAGTAGAGATGGATAGTCGAGCTGGGCTATCAGACGGTCACCTCTGTAGCTGTAGTGTCATTTTTCCTATGGTCCAATGTGTAAATTAAACAAAAAAGTGCACGTTTGTTATGATTTCCAAGATGGGGACCAGGATGTGGACATAATAAAAAAATAGGGAACATGATAGGAGACATTTCTACAATACATATAATCATTCTTATCTATCTAATACGATGACAACAGCTCTCCATACCTGCAGTCCACCACAAGGACCACCCTCTCTATTCCCTGAAAAGTGAAATCATCCTCAGTGACGAAGAGAGGGGGCTAAGCGCCCCCCATGGTCTCAGAGCATTGACTCTTCTAAGAGTCCTAAGAGTCCTGCTCACACTGATGGGGTGCAGCTGTGGGACCCTATTTTCAGAGATGATGTCCTCCACCCAACTCTCAAAAAGCTGAAAGGGTCTTCAGTAGAGATGGATAGTCGAGCTGGGCTATCAGACGGTCACCTCTGTAGCTGTAGTGTCATTTTTCCTATGGTCCAATGTGTAAATTAAACAATAAAGTGCACGTTTGTTATGATGTCCAAGATGGGGACCAGGATGTGGACATAATAAAAAATTAGGGAACATGATAGGAGACATTTCTACAATACATATAATCATTCTTATCTATCTAATACGATGATAACAGCTCTCCATATCTGCAGTCCACCACAAGGACCACCCTCTCTAATCCCTGAAAAATGAAATCATCCTCAGTGATGAAGAGAGGGGGCTAAGTGCCCCCAATGGTCTCAGAGCATTGTCTCTTCTAAGAGTCCTAAGAGTCCTGCTCACACTGATGGGGTGCAGCTGTGGGACCCTATTTTCAGAGATGATGTCCTCCACCCAACTCTCAAAAAGCTGAAAGGGTCTTCAGTAGAGATGGATAGTCGAGCTGGGCTATCAGACGGTCACCTCTGTAGCTGTAGTGTCATTTTTCCTATGGTCCAATGTGTAAATTAAACAAAAAAGTGCACGTTTGTTATGATGTCCAAGATGGGGACCAGGATGTGGACATAATAAAAAATTAGGGAACATGATAGGAGACATTTCTACAATACATATAATCATTCTTATCTATCTAATACGATGACAACAGCTCTCCATACCTGCAGTCCACCACAAGGACCACCCTCTCTAATCCCTGAAAAATGAAATCATCCTCAGTGACGAAGAGAGGGGGCTAAGCGCCCCCATGGTCTCAGAGCATTAACTCTTCTAAGAGTCCTAAGAGTCCTGCTCACACTGATGGGGTGCAGCTGTGGGACCCTATTTTCAGAGATGATGTCCTCCACCCAACTCTCAAAAAGCTGAAAGGGTCTTCAGTAGAGATGGATAGTCGAGCTGGGCTATCAGACGGTCACCTCTGTAGCTGTAGTGTCATTTTTCCTATGGTCCAATGTGTAAATTAAACAAAAAAGTGCACGTTTGTTATGATGTTCAAGATGGGGACCAGGATGTGGACATAATAAAAAATTAGGGAACATGATAGGAGACATTTCTACAATACATATTATCATTCTTATCTATCTAATACGATCACAACAGCTCTCCATACCTGCAGTCCACCACAAGGACCACCCTCTCTATTCCCTGAAAAGTGAAATCATCCTCAGTAACGAAAAGAGGGGGCTAAGCGCCCCCCATGGTCTCAGAGCATTGACTCTTCTAAGAGTCCTAAGAGTCCTGCTCACACTGATGGGGTGCAGCTGTGGGACCCTATTTTCAGAGATGATGTTCTCCACCCAACTCTCAAAAAGCTGAAAGGGTCTTCAGTAGAGATGGATAGTCGAGCTGGGCTATCAGACGGTCACCTCTATAGCTGTAGTGTCATTTTTCCTATGGTCCAATGTGTAAATTAAACAAAAAAGTGCACGTTTGTTATGATGTCCAAGATGGGGACCAGGATGTGGACATAATAAAAAATTAGGGAACATGATAGGAGACATTTCTACAATACATATAATCATTCTTATCTATTTAATACGATGACAACAGCTCTCCATACCTGCAGTCCACCACAAGGACCACCCTCTCTAATCCCTGAAAAATGAAATCATCCTCAGTGACGAAGAGAGGGGGCTAAGCGCCCCCCATGGTCTCAGAGCATTGACTCTTCTAAGAGTCCTAAGAGTCCTGCTCACACTGATGGGGTGCAGCTGTGGGACACTATTTTCAGAGATGATGTCCTCCACCCAACTCTCAAAAAGCTGAAAGGGTCTTCAGTAGAGATGGATAGTCGAGCTGGGCTATCAGACGGTCACCTCTGTAGCTGTAGTGTCATTTTTCCTATGGTCCAATGTGTAAATTAAACAAAAAAGTGCACGTTTGTTATGATGTCCAAGATGGGGACCAGGATGTGGACATAATAAAAAATTAGGGAACATGATAGGAGACATTTCTACAATACATATAATCATTCTTATCTATCTAATACGATGATAACAGCTCTCCATATCTGCAGTCCACCACAAGGACCACCCTCTCTAATCCCTGAAAAATGAAATCATCCTCAGTGATGAAGAGAGGGGGCTAAGTGCCCCCAATGGTCTCAGAGCATTGACTCTTCTAAGAGTCCTAAGAGTCCTGCTCACACTGATGGGGTGCAGCTGTGGGACCCTATTTTCAGAGATGATGTCCTCCACCCAACTCTCAAAAAGCTGAAAGGGTCTTCAGTAGAGATGGATAGTCGAGCTGGGCTATCAGACGGTCACCTCTGTAGCTGTAGTGTCATTTTTCCTATGGTCCAATGTGTAAATTAAACAAAAAAGTGCAAGTTTGTTATGATGTCCAAGATGGGGACCAGGATGTGGACATAATAAAAAATTAGGGAACATGATAGGAGACATTTCTACAATACATATAATCATTCTTATCTATCTAATACGATGACAACAGCTCTCCATACCTGCAGTCCACCACAAGGACCACCCTATCTAATCCCTGAAAAATGAAATCATCCTCAGTGACGAAGAGAGGGGGCTAAGCGCCCCCATGGTCTCAGAGCATTAACTCTTCTAAGAGTCCTAAGAGTCCTGCTCACACTGATGGGGTGCAGCTGTGGGACCCTATTTTCAGAGATGATGTCCTCCACCCAACTCTCAAAAAGCTGAAAGGGTCTTCAGTAGAGATGGATAGTCGAGCTGGGCTATCAGACGGTCACCTCTGTAGCTGTAGTGTCATTTTTCCTATGGTCCAATGTGTAAATTAAACAAAAAAGTGCACGTTTGTTATGATGTCCAAGATGGGGACCAGGATGTGGACATAATAAAAAATTAGGGAACATGATAGGAGACATTTCTACAATACATATAATCATTCTTATCTATCTAATACGATGATAACAGCTCTCCATATCTGCAGTCCACCACAAGGACCACCCTCTCTAATCCCTGAAAAATGAAATCATCCTCAGTGATGAAGAGAGGGGGCTAAGTGCCCCCAATGGTCTCAGAGCATTGACTCTTCTAAGAGTCCTAAGAGTCCTGCTCACACTGATGGGGTGCAGCTGTGGGACCCTATTTTCAGAGATGATGTCCTCCACCCAACTCTCAAAAAGCTGAAAGGGTCTTCAGTAGAGATGGATAGTCGAGCTGGGCTATCAGACGGTCACCTCTGTAGCTGTAGTGTCATTTTTCCTATGGTCCAATGTGTAAATTAAACAAAAAAGTGCACGTTTGTTATGATGTCCAAGATGGGGACCAGGATGTGGACATAATAAAAAATTAGGGAACATGATAGGAGACATTTCTACAATACATATAATCATTCTTATCTATCTAATACGATGACAACAGCTCTCCATACCTGCAGTCCACCACAAGGACCACCCTCTCTAATCCCTGAAAAATGAAATCATCCTCAGTGACGAAGAGAGGGGGCTAGCGCCCCCATGGTCTCAGAGCATTAACTCTTCTAAGAGTCCTAAGAGTCCTGCTCACACTGATGGGGTGCAGCTGTGGGACCCTATTTTCAGAGATGATGTCCTCCACCCAACTCTCAAAAAGCTGAAAGGGTCTTCAGTAGAGATGGATAGTCGAGCTGGGCTATCAGACGGTCACCTCTGTAGCTGTAGTGTCATTTTTCCTATGGTCCAATGTGTAAATTAAACAAAAAAGTGCACGTTTGTTATGATGTCCAAGATGGGGACCAGGATGTGGACATAATAAAAAATTAGGGAACATGATAGGAGACATTTCTACAATACATATAATCATTCTTATCTATCTAATACGATGACAACAGCTCTCCATACCTGCAGTCCACCACAAGGACCACCCTCTCTAATCCCTGAAAAATGAAATCATCCTCAGGGACGAAGAGAGGGGGCTAAGCGCCCCCCATGGTTTTAGAGCATTGACTCTTCTAAGAGTCCTAAGAGTCCTGCTTACACTGATGGGGTGCAGCTGTGGGACCCTATTTTAAGAGATGATGTCCTCCACCCAACTCTCAAAAAGCTGAAAGGGTCTTCAGTAGAGATGGATAGTCGAGCTGGGCTATCAGACGGTCACCTCTGTAGCTGTAGTGTCATTTTTCCTATGGTCCAATGTGTAAATTAAACAAAAAAGTGCACGTTTGTTATGATGTCCAAGATGGGGACCAGGATGTGGACATAATAAAAAATTAGGGAACATGATAGGAGACATTTCTACAATACATATAATCATTCTTATCTATCTAATACGATGACAACAGCTCTCCATACCTGCAGTCCACCACAAGGACCACCCTCTCTAATCCCTGAAAAATGAAATCATCCTCAGTGACGAAGAGAGGGGGCTAAGCGCCCCCATGGTCTCAGAGCATTAACTCTTCTAAGAGTCCTAAGAGTCCTGCTCACACTGATGGGGTGCAGCTGTGGGACCCTATTTTCAGAGATGATGTCCTCCACCCAACTCTCAAAAAGCTGAAAGGGTCTTCAGTAGAGATGGATAGTCGAGCTGGGCTATCAGACGGTCACCTCTGTAGCTGTAGTGTCATTTTTCCTATGGTCCAATGTGTAAATTAAACAAAAAAGTGCACGTTTGTTATGATGTCCAAGATGGGGACCAGGATGTGGACATAATAAAAAATTAGGGAACATGATAGGAGACATTTCTACAATACATATAATCATTCTTATCTATCTAATACGATGACAACAGCTCTCCATACCTGCAGTCCACCACAAGGACCACCCTCTCTAATCCCTGAAAAATGAAATCATCCTCAGGGACGAAGAGAGGGGGCTAAGCGCCCCCCATGGTTTTAGAGCATTGACTCTTCTAAGAGTCCTAAGAGTCCTGCTTACACTGATGGGGTGCAGCTGTGGGACCCTATTTTAAGAGATGATGTCCTCCACCCAACTCTCAAAAAGCTGAAAGGGTCTTCAGTAGAGATGGATAGTCGAGCTGGGCTATCAGACGGTCACCTCTGTAGCTGTAGTGTCATTTTTCCTATGGTCCAATGTGTAAATAAACAAAAAAGTGCACGTTTGTTATGATGTCCAAGATGGGGACCAGGATGTGGACATAATAAAAAATTAGGGAACATGATAGGAGACATTTCTACAATACATATAATCATTCTTATCTATCTAATACGATCACAACAGCTCTCCATACCTGCAGTCCACCACAAGGACCACTCTCTTTAATCCCTGAAAAATGAAATCATCCTCAGTGACGAAGAGAGGGGGCTAAGCGCCCCCCATGGTCTCAAAACATTGACTCTTCTAAGAGTCCTAAGAGTCCTGCTCACACTGATGGGGTGCAGCTGTGGGACCCTATTTTCAGAGATGATGTCCTCCACCCAACTCTCAAAAAGCTGAAAGGGTCTTCAGTAGAGATGGATAGTCGAGCTAGGCTACCAGACGGTAACCTCTGTAGCTGTAGTGTCATTTTTCCTATGGTCCAATGTGTAAATTAAACAAAAAAGTGCACGTTTGTTATGATTTCCAAGATGGGGACCAGGATGTGGACATAATAAAAAAATAGGGAACATGATAGGAGACATTTCTACAATACATATAATCATTCTTATCTATCTAATACGATGACAACAGCTCTCCATACCTGCAGTCCACCACAAGGACCACCCTCTCTAATCCCTGAAAAATGAAATCATCCTCAGGGACGAAGAGAGGGGGCTAAGCGCCCCCCATGGTTTTAGAGCATTGACTCTTCTAAGAGTCCTAAGAGTCCTGCTTACACTGATGGGGTGCAGCTGTGGGACCCTATTTTAAGAGATGATGTCCTCCACCCAACTCTCAAAAAGCTGAAAGGGTCTTCAGTAGAGATGGATAGTCGAGCTGGGCTATCAGACGGTCACCTCTGTAGCTGTAGTGTCATTTTTCCTATGGTCCAATGTGTAAATTAAACAAAAAAGTGCACGTTTGTTATGATGTCCAAGATGGGGACCAGGATGTGGACATAATAAAAAATTAGGGAACATGATAGGAGACATTTCTACAATACATATAATCATTCTTATCTATCTAATACGATGACAACAGCTCTCTATACCTGCAGTCCACCACAAGGACCACCCTCTCTAATCCCTGAAAAATGAAATCATCCTCAGTGACGAAGAGAGGGGGCTAAGCGCCCCCATGGTCTCAGAGCATTAACTCTTCTAAGAGTCCTAAGAGTCCTGCTCACACTGATGGGGTGCAGCTGTGGGACCCTATTTTCAGAGATGATGTCCTCCACCCAACTCTCAAAAAGCTGAAAGGGTCTTCAGTAGAGATGGATAGTCGAGCTGGGCTATCAGACGGTCACCTCTGTAGCTGTAGTGTCATTTTTCCTATGGTCCAATGTGTAAATTAAACAAAAAAGTGCACGTTTGTTATGATGTCCAAGATGGGGACCAGGATGTGGACATAATAAAAAATTAGGGAACATGATAGGAGACATTTCTACAATACATATAATCATTCTTATCTATCTAATACGATGACAACAGCTCTCCATACCTGCAGTCCACCACTAGGACCACCCTCTCTAATCCCTGAAAAATGAAATCATCCTCAGGGACGAAGAGAGGGGGCTAAGCGCCCCCCATGGTTTTAGAGCATTGACTCTTCTAAGAGTCCTAAGAGTCCTGCTCACACTGATGGGGTGCAGCTGTGGGACCCTATTTTCAGAGATGATGTCCTCCACCCAACTCTCAAAAAGCTGAAAGGGTCTTCAGTAGAGATGGATAGTCGAGCTAGGCTACCAGACGGTCACCTCTGTAGCTGTAGTGTCATTTTTCCTATGGTCCAATGTGTAAATTAAACAAAAAAGTGCACGTTTGTTATGATTTCCAAGATGGGGACCAGGATGTGGACATAATAAAAAAATAGGGAACATGATAGGAGACATTTCTACAATACATATAATCATTCTTATCTATCTAATACGATGACAACAGCTCTCCATACCTGCAGTCCACCACAAAGACCACCCTCTCTATTCCCTGAAAAGTGAATTCATCCTCAGTGACGAAGAGAGGGGGCTAAGCGCCCCCCATGGTCTCAGAGCATTGACTCTTCTAAGAGTCCTAAGTGTCCTGCTCACACTGATGGGGTGCAGCTGTGGGACCCTATTTTCAAAGATGATGTTCTCCACCCAACTCTCAAAAAGCTGAAAGGGTCTTCAGTAGAGATGAATAGTCGAGCTGGGCTATCAGACGGTCACCTCTGTAGCTGTAGTGTCATTTTTCCTATGGTCCAATGTGTAAATTAAACAAAAAAGTGCACGTTTGTTATGATGTCCAAGATGGGGACCAGGATGTGGACATAATAAAAAATTAGGGAACATGATAGGAGACATTTCTACATTACATATAATCATTCTTATCTATTTAATACGATGACAACAGCTCTCCATACCTGCAGTCCACCACAAGGACCACCCTCTCTAATCCCTGAAAAATGAAATCATCCTCAGTGACGAAGAGAGGGGGCTAAGCGCCCCCAATAGTCTCAGAGCATTGACTCTTCTAAGAGTCCTAAGAGTCCTGCTCACACTGATGGGGTGCAGCTGTGGGACCCTATTTTCAGAGATGATGTCCTCCACCCAACTCTCAAAAAGCTGAAAGGGTCTTCAGTAGAGATGGATTGTCGAGCTGGGCTATCAGACGGTCACCTCTGTAGCTGTAGTGTCATTTTTCCTATGGTCCAATGTGTAAATTAAACAAAAAAGTGCACGTTTGTTATGATGTCCAAGATGGGGACCAGGATGTGGACATAATAAAAAATTAGGGAACATGATAGGAGACATTTCTACAATACATATAATCATTCTTATCTATCTAATACGATGATAACAGCTCTCCATACCTGCAGTCCACCACAAGGACCACCCTCTCTAATCCCTGAAAAATGAAATCATCCTCAGTGACGAAGAGAGGGGGCTAAGTGCCCCCAATGGTCTCAGAGCATTGACTCTTCTAAGAGTCCTAAGAGTCCTGCTCACACTGATGGGGTGCAGCTGTGGGACCCTATTTTCAGAGATGATGTCCTCCACCCAACTCTCAAAAAGCTGAAAGGGTCTTCAGTAGAGATGGATAGTCGAGCTGGGCTATCAGACGGTCACCTCTGTAGCTGTAGTGTCATTTTTCCTATGGTCCAATGTGTAAATTAAACAAAAAAGTGCACGTTTGTTATGATGTCCAAGATGGGGACCAGGATGTGGACATAATAAAAAATTAGGGAACATGATAGGAGACATTTCTACAATACATATAATCATTCTTATCTATCTAATACGATGACAACAGCTCTCCATACCTGCAGTCCACCACAAGGACCACCCTCTCTAATCCCTGAAAAATGAAATCATCCTCAGTGACGAAGAGAGGGGGCTAAGCGCCCCCATGGTCTCAGAGCATTAACTCTTCTAAGAGTCCTAAGAGTCCTGCTCACACTGATGGGGTGCAGCTGTGGGACCCTATTTTCAGAGATGATGTCCTCCACCCAACTCTCAAAAAGCTGAAAGGGTCTTCAGTAGAGATGGATAGTCGAGCTGGGCTATCAGACGGTCACCTCTGTAGCTGTAGTGTCATTTTTCCTATGGTCCAATGTGTAAATTAAACAAAAAAGTGCACGTTTGTTATGATGTCCAAGATGGGGACCAGGATGTGGACATAATAAAAAATTAGGGAACATGATAGGAGACATTTCTACAATACATATAATCATTCTTATCTATCTAATACGATGACAACAGCTCTCCATACCTGCAGTCCACCACAAGGACCACCCTCTCTAATCCCTGAAAAATGAAATCATCCTCAGGGACGAAGAGAGGGGGCTAAGCGCCCCCCATGGTTTTAGAGCATTGACTCTTCTAAGAGTCTTAAGAGTCCTGCTTACACTGATGGGGTGCAGCTGTGGGACCCTATTTTAAGAGATGATGTTCTCCACCCAACTCTCAAAAAGCTGAAAGGGTCTTCAGTAGAGATGGATAGTCGAGCTGGGCTATCAGACGGTCACCTCTGTAGCTGTAGTGTCATTTTTCCTATGGTCCAATGTGTAAATTAAACAAAAAAGTGCACGTTTGTTATGATGTCCAAGATGGGGACCAGGATGTGGACATAATAAAAAATTAGGGAACATGATAGGAGACATTTCTACAATACATATAATCATTCTTATCTATCCAATACGATCACAACAGCTCTCCATACCTGCAGTCCACCACAAGGACCACTCTCTCTAATCCCTGAAAAATGAAATCATCCTCAGTGACGAAGAGAGGGGGCTAAGCGCCCCCCATGGTCTTAAAACATTGACTCTTCTAAGAGTCCTAAGAGTCCTGCTCACACTGATGGGGTGCAGCTGTGGGACCCTATTTTCAGAGATGATGTCCTCCACCCAACTCTCAAAAAGCTGAAAGGGTCTTCAGTAGAGATGGATAGTCGAGCTAGGCTACCAGACGGTCACCTCTGTAGCTGTAGTGTCATTTTTCCTATGGTCCAATGTGTAAATTAAACAAAAAAGTGCACGTTTGTTATGATTTCCAAGATGGGGACCAGGATGTGGACATAATAAAAAAATAGGGAACATGATAGGAGACATTTCTACAATACATATAATCATTCTTATCTATCTAATACGATGACAACAGCTCTCCATACCTGCAGTCCACCACAAAGACCACCCTCTCTATTCCCTGAAAAGTGAATTCATCCTCAGTGACGAAGAGAGGGGGCTAAGCGCCCCCCATGGTCTCAGAGCATTGACTCTTCTAAGAGTCCTAAGTGTCCTGCTCACACTGATGGGGTGCAGCTGTGGGACCCTATTTTCAAAGATGATGTTCTCCACCCAACTCTCAAAAAGCTGAAAGGGTCTTCAGTAGAGATGAATAGTCGAGCTGGGCTATCAGACGGTCACCTCTGTAGCTGTAGTGTCATTTTTCCTATGGTCCAATGTGTAAATTAAACAAAAAAGTGCACGTTTGTTATGATGTCCAAGATGGGGACCAGGATGTGGACATAATAAAAAATTAGGGAACATGATAGGAGACATTTCTACATTACATATAATCATTCTTATCTATTTAATACGATGACAACAGCTCTCCATACCTGCAGTCCACCACAAGGACCACCCTCTCTAATCCCTGAAAAATGAAATCATCCTCAGTGACGAAGAGAGGGGGCTAAGCGCCCCCAATAGTCTCAGAGCATTGACTCTTCTAAGAGTCCTAAGAGTCCTGCTCACACTGATGGGGTGCAGCTGTGGGACCCTATTTTCAGAGATGATGTCCTCCACCCAACTCTCAAAAAGCTGAAAGGGTCTTCAGTAGAGATGGATTGTCGAGCTGGGCTATCAGACGGTCACCTCTGTAGCTGTAGTGTCATTTTTCCTATGGTCCAATGTGTAAATTAAACAAAAAAGTGCACGTTTGTTATGATGTCCAAGATGGGGACCAGGATGTGGACATAATAAAAAATTAGGGAACATGATAGGAGACATTTCTACAATACATATAATCATTCTTATCTATCTAATACGATGATAACAGCTCTCCATACCTGCAGTCCACCACAAGGACCACCCTCTCTAATCCCTGAAAAATGAAATCATCCTCAGTGACGAAGAGAGGGGGCTAAGTGCCCCCAATGGTCTCAGAGCATTGACTCTTCTAAGAGTCCTAAGAGTCCTGCTCACACTGATGGGGTGCAGCTGTGGGACCCTATTTTCAGAGATGATGTCCTCCACCCAACTCTCAAAAAGCTGAAAGGGTCTTCAGTAGAGATGGATAGTCGAGCTGGGCTATCAGACGGTCACCTCTGTAGCTGTAGTGTCATTTTTCCTATGGTCCAATGTGTAAATTAAACAAAAAAGTGCACGTTTGTTATGATGTCCAAGATGGGGACCAGGATGTGGACATAATAAAAAATTAGGGAACATGATAGGAGACATTTCTACAATACATATAATCATTCTTATCTATCTAATACGATGACAACAGCTCTCCATACCTGCAGTCCACCACAAGGACCACCCTCTCTAATCCCTGAAAAATGAAATCATCCTCAGTGACGAAGAGAGGGGGCCAAGCGCCCCCCATGGTACAAGAGCATTGACTCTTCTAAGAGTCCTAAGAGTCCTGCTCACACTGATGGGGTGAAGCTGTGGGACCCTATTTTCAGAGATGATGTCCTCCACCCAACTCTCAAAAAGCTGAAAGGGTCTTCAGTAGAGATGGATAGTCGAGCTGGGCTATCAGACGGTCACCTCTGTAGCTGTAGTGTCATTTTTCCTATGGTCCAATGTGTAAATTAAACAAAAAAGTGCACGTTTGTTATGATGTCCAAGATGGGGACCAGGATGTGGACATAATAAAAAATTAGGGAACATGATAGGAGACATTTCTACAATACATATAATCATTCTTATCTATCTAATACGATGATAACAGCTCTCCATACCTGCAGTCCACCACAAGGACCACCCTCTCTAATCCCTGAAAAATGAAATCATCCTCAGTGACGAAGAGAGGGGGCTAAGTGCCCCCAATGGTCTCAGAGCATTGACTCTTCTAAGAGTCCTAAGAGTCCTGCTCACACTGATGGGGTGCAGCTGTGGGACCCTATTTTCAGAGATGATGTCCTCCACCCAACTCTCAAAATGCTGAAAGGGTCTTCAATAGAGATGGATAGTCGAGCTGGGCTATCAGACGGTCACCTCTGTAGCTGTAGTGTCATTTTTCCTATGGTCAAATGTGTAAATTAAACAAAAAAGTGCACGTTTGTTATGATGTCCAAGATGGGGACCAGGATGTGGACATAATAAAAAATTAGGGAACATGATAGGAGACATTTCTACAATACATATAATCATTCTTATCTATCTAATACGATGACAACAGCTCTCCATACCTGCAGTCCACCACAAGGACCACCCTCTCTAATCCCTGAAAAATGAAATCATCCTCAGTGACGAAGAGAGGGGGCTAAGCGCCCCCATGGTCTCAGAGCATTAACTCTTCTAAGAGTCCTAAGAGTCCTGCTCACACTGATGGGGTGCAGCTGTGGGACCCTATTTTCAGAGATGATGTCCTCCACCCAACTCTCAAAAAGCTGAAAGGGTCTTCAGTAGAGATGGATAGTCGAGCTGGGCTATCAGACGGTCACCTCTGTAGCTGTAGTGTCATTTTTCCTATGGTCCAATGTGTAAATTAAACAAAAAAGTGCACGTTTGTTATGATGTCCAAGATGGGGACCAGGATGTGGACATAATAAAAAATTAGGGAACATGATAGGAGACATTTCTACAATACATATAATCATTCTTATCTATCTAATACGATGACAACAGCTCTCCATACCTGCAGTCCACCACAAGGACCACCCTCTCTAATCCCTGAAAAATGAAATCATCCTCAGTGACGAAGAGAGGGGGCCAAGCGCCCCCCATGGTACCAGAGCATTGACTCTTCTAAGAGTCCTAAGAGTCCTGCTCACACTGATGGGGTGAAGCTTTGGGACCCTATTTTCAGAGATGATGTCCTCCACCCAACTCTCAAAAAGCTGAAAGGGTCTTCAGTAGAGATGGATAGTCGAGCTGGGCTATCAGACGGTCACCTCTGTAGCTGTAGTGTCATTTTTCCTATGGTCCAATGTGTAAATTAAACAAAAAAGTGCACGTTTGTTATGATGTTCAAGATGGGGACCAGGATGTGGACATAATAAAAAATTAGGGAACATGATAGGAGACATTTCTACAATACATATAATCATTCTTATCTATCTAATACGATCACAACAGCTCTCCATACCTGCAGTCCACCACAAGGACCACTCTCTCTAATCCCTGAAAAATGAAATCATCCTCAGTGACGAAGAGAGGGGGCTAAGCGCCCCCCATGGTCTCAGAGCATTGACTCTTCTAAGAGTCCTAAGATTCCTGCTCACACTGATGGGGTGCAGCTGTGGGACCCTATTTTCAGAGATGATGTCCTCCACCCAACTCTCAAAAAGCTGAAAGGGTCTTCAGTAGAGATGGATAGTCGAGCTGGGCTATCAGACGGTCACCTCTGTAGCTGTAGTGTCATTTTTCCTATGGTCCAATTTGTAAATTAAACAAAAAAGTGCACGTTTGTTAAGATTTCCAAGATGGGGACCAGGATGTGGACATAATAAAAAAATAGGGAACATGATAGGAGACATTTCTACAATACATATAATCATTCTTATCTATCTAATACGATGACAACAGCTCTCCATACCTGCAGTCCACCACAAGGACCACCCTCTCTATTCCCTGAAAAGTGAAATCATCCTCAGTGACGAGGAGAGGGGGCTAAGCGCCCCCCATGGTCTCAGAGCATTGACTCTTCTAAGAGTCCTAAGAGTCCTGCTCACACTGATGGGGTGCAGCTGTGGGACCCTATTTTCAGAGATGATGTCCTCCACCCAACTCTCAAAATGCTGAAAGGGTCTTCAGTAGAGATGGATAGTCGAGCTGGGCTATCAGACGGTCACCTCTGTAGCTGTAGTGTCATTTTTCCTATGGTCAAATGTGTAAATTAAACAAAAAAGTGCACGTTTGTTATGATGTCCAAGATGGGGACCAGGATGTGGACATAATAAAAAATTAGGGAACATGATAGGAGACATTTCTACAATACATATAATCATTCTTATCTATCTAATACGATGACAACAGCTCTCCATACCTGCAGTCCACCACAAGGACCACCCTCTCTAATCCCTGAAAAATGAAATCATCCTCAGTGACGAAGAGAGGGGGCTAAGCGCCCCCATGGTCTCAGAGCATTAACTCTTCTAAGAGTCCTAAGAGTCCTGCTCACACTGATGGGGTGCAGCTGTGGGACCCTATTTTCAGAGATGATGTCCTCCACCCAACTCTCAAAAAGCTGAAAGGGTCTTCAGTAGAGATGGATAGTCGAGCTGGGCTATCAGACGGTCACCTCTGTAGCTGTAGTGTCATTTTTCCTATGGTCCAATGTGTAAATTAAACAAAAAAGTGCACGTTTGTTATGATGTCCAAGATGGGGACCAGGATGTGGACATAATAAAAAATTAGGGAACATGATAGGAGACATTTCTACAATACATATAATCATTCTTATCTATCTAATACGATGACAACAGCTCTCCATACCTGCAGTCCACCACAAGGACCACCCTCTCTAATCCCTGAAAAATGAAATCATCCTCAGTGACGAAGAGAGGGGGCCAAGCGCCCCCCATGGTACCAGAGCATTGACTCTTCTAAGAGTCCTAAGAGTCCTGCTCACACTGATGGGGTGAAGCTTTGGGACCCTATTTTCAGAGATGATGTCCTCCACCCAACTCTCAAAAAGCTGAAAGGGTCTTCAGTAGAGATGGATAGTCGAGCTGGGCTATCAGACGGTCACCTCTGTAGCTGTAGTGTCATTTTTCCTATGGTCCAATGTGTAAATTAAACAAAAAAGTGCACGTTTGTTATGATGTTCAAGATGGGGACCAGGATGTGGACATAATAAAAAATTAGGGAACATGATAGGAGACATTTCTACAATACATATAATCATTCTTATCTATCTAATACGATCACAACAGCTCTCCATACCTGCAGTCCACCACAAGGACCACTCTCTCTAATCCCTGAAAAATGAAATCATCCTCAGTGACGAAGAGAGGGGGCTAAGCGCCCCCCATGGTCTCTGTTACGGTTGCTGCGAGCACTGGAGACTATGTCTAGATTTCTTGCTACTGCACATGTGCGAGCGCTGGAGACTAAGTCCAGATTTCTTGCTACTGCACATGTGCGAGCGCTGGAGACTAAGTCCAGATTTCTTGCTACTGCACATGTGCGAGCGCCGGAGACTAAGTCCAATCTTGGAGCCATTGCACATGTGCGGGTGACATCATCGCTGACACGAGGTCACATGTCTCTGACACCTTCTATGCCGATTGGTCGCTGGTCATGTGCTTGTGACGTCTTGCTCGGTGATAGGCCAGCATGACGTCACTCCTGTCGTTCTGGCAGCGGATTGGCTCTGGTGTCCTCCATCTTGGATGAGGCACAGAGTCTATATAAGACCCTGACACACGCCGCATGGTGCTCAGTCCTCTTGGTTCATGCATATGAGTAGACGCTCTGTGCGCGTTCCTCTAGGCATTCCTCTGTCTATGCTAGGTGAGCGCTACCGGCAGGGTAGCGTTCTTATACCTTACAGCTTCGGCTGCTGTCCGTATCCTTACCTCTTAGGGGAGCGGACATAGGCAGGTGCCTGAGGCACATGGTCTGGCTGGGCCTTGTGATTCTACTCGTAGGTGGACGTTGCCGCTAGGGTAACGTTCCTTATACTGCGTCTGGCAGTTGTTCGTATCCTCGCACACTAGGGGAGCAAACAGAGGTAGGAGCTTTGTGCGGCTTACGCTGCTGTTCGTCTCTTTTGCACCACTAGAAGAGCGGACCTAGGCAGGTGCCATATCTAGTGGTTCGTGTCCTCGCACACTAGTGGAGCGAACGCAGGTAGGAGCTTTGTGCGGCTTACGCTGCTGTTCGTCTCTTTTGCACCACTAGAAGAGCGGACCTAGGTAGGTGCCATTTCGCACACATTGCCTTTGTCTCTGTGATTGTTAACAGAGATCATTCCACACACCCTCCAAGTAAGGGAGGAATTGCTTTACTTACTTATTATATTCTTCTGTGAGTTAACAGAGGTATTGCACTCTGCCATAGTCTGCAGCAAAGTCTTTGCACGGTGGACCCTGACTGTCTGATACTCCTTTCAGTTATTATCAGACAGCCCCCCGTAACATTAGGACT
This sequence comes from Anomaloglossus baeobatrachus, assembly GCF_048569485.1. Classification (NCBI taxonomy): domain Eukaryota; kingdom Metazoa; phylum Chordata; class Amphibia; order Anura; family Aromobatidae; genus Anomaloglossus; species Anomaloglossus baeobatrachus. The sequence continues at coordinate 153,218,973 of NC_134356.1, forward strand.
GAGCCAAGGGTCTGGCAGTTATGGCAGAATATCAGCAGTTACACCGTTACATACAAGTACTTGAGTCACGGCTCAAGAGTATAGAGGATAAACCTCAGACCATGGTGACATCTGCACATGATCCTCGACTTGCTCTGCCAAACAGATATTCTGGCGATGCCAGATCATGTCGTGGTTTCATTAGTCAGTGTCAGATACACCTAGAGGTCAACTCTTCTCGCTTCTCTACGGAGAGGTCCAGAGTAGGCTTTATCATCTCCTTACTTCAGGACAAAGCCTTAGAATGGGCGACTCCCCTATGGGAGCGCTCTGATGTGGTTACTCTGAGACATCAAGACTTTCTTGATGCTCTTAAGGCGGTATTCATGGGTCCGCAGGTTACCCATGATGCGGCCCTGAGACTGTTAGATCTATCTCAGGGTTCGTTATCCACTAGTTCTTATGCCATTGCTTTTAGAACTCTGGTGGCAGAACTAGATTGGCCAGAGAAGGTGTTGATTCCTATCTTCTGGAGAGGGTTGGCAGGCTATGTCAAGGATGCCCTTGCTACTCGTGAGGTCCCTGCTTCTCTGGAGGACTTGATCACAGTAGCAACGAGGATCGATGTACGCCATAAGGAACGTAGACTCGAGGTCTCTTCCTCACGCCCTAAGCATCGGGCTATTCCAGTTGTTGAGGGTCCACTACCATCTTCCTCAGCATCTGAAACATCTCCCACTCCTATGGAGTTAGGTCATACGTCCTCCAGACTACGCAAGTCTGGTCCTCCTATATGTTACGTATGTCGTCAGGCTGGGCAGTATGCCAACAAGTGTCCTAGTCGTCAGGGAAACTTCCTGGCCTAGTAACCATTAGAGGGGGGTTACTAGAGACGTCTTCTGCACCCTCTAAGTGTTGTATCCCAGGTCAGCTCTCGTTATCTGAGAATACATGGCCTATTATGGCTTTTGTGGATTCCGGAGCTGACGGGATTTTTGTGTCCTCAGGATTTGTAAAGGGACACAATATTCCCTCTATCATGTTAGAGGCGCCTATTCCTGTCCGTGTTGTTAATGGAACTATGTTGTCTGACTCCATTACATTGAGGACAGTTCCCTTGCGCCTTTCCCTGTCTCAGGGTCACATAGAGGAGATTTCTTTTCTTGTTTTGCCTGAGGGTATAGACGACGTACTTCTGGGTCTTCCATGGCTTCGGACTCATGCTCCTCACATTGACTGGGAGTCTGACAGCATTATTAGTTGGGGTTCGAAATGTCAGTCCCGATGTCTTCCCTTACCACCTAAGGTCGTTGCGGTTGCATCAACTGATCTCTCTCCCATACCTACACCCTATTTGGATTTCGCTGACGTGTTCTCCAAACAGGGTGCTGAGGTTCTTCCACCCCATAGGCCGTATGACTGTGCCATAGACCTTATCCCAGGTTCGGTTCCACCTAAAGGCAGGGTTTACCCCCTGTCGATACCTGAGTCGGAGGCCATGTCGACCTATATAAGAGAGAGTTTAGAGAAGGGGTTCATTCGTAAGTCTGTCTCTCCCGCGGGAGCTGGGTTTTTCTTTGTTCGGAAGAAAGAGGGTGATTTGCGTCCCTGCATAGATTACAGGGGTCTCAACGCAATCACAATAAAGAACAAATACCCATTACCTTTAATTTCGGAGCTCTTTGACAGACTGAGAGGAGCTCAAGTTTTTACGAAGTTGGATCTGCGGGGTGCGTATAACTTGGTACGAATTCGAAAGGGTGACGAATGGAAGACCGCTTTTAACACCCGAGACGGTCACTATGAATACCTCGTCATGCCTTTTGGGTTATGTAATGCACCCGCAGTATTTCAGGACTTCGTAAACGATGTATTCAGGGATTTACTGTTATCCTCAGTAGTGGTGTATCTGGACGACATCCTGATTTTTTCTCCTGATCTGGAGACTCATCGTCAGGATGTCGTTCGTGTCCTTTCCCGTTTAAGGGAGCACTCATTGTTTGCTAAACTCGAGAAATGTGTATTCGAGCAGTCCTCATTGCCTTTTTTGGGTTACATTATCTCACAAGAGGGTCTGGCTATGGATCCTGCGAAGCTCTCTGCTGTCCTTCAATGGTCCGAACCTCATTCCTTGAAGGCGGTGCAACGCTTCTTAGGATTCATAAATTATTACAGGCAGTTCATACCCCATTTTTCTACTTTGGTGGCCCCTTTGGTGGCCTTGACTAAGAAAGGTGCTAATCCCAAAGCCTGGTCTACTGAGACATCTCAGGCTTTTGAGGCAGTAAAAAGACACTTTTCAACTGCTCCCGTTCTTCAAAGACCCGATGAGAATAAGCCCTTCCTCTTAGAGGTTGATGCCTCTTCAGTGGGTGCTGGTGCGGTCTTGTATCAAAAGAACGGTGCAGGTAGAAAAAGGCCGTGTTTCTTCTTTGCTAAAACCTTTTCACCGGCAGAGAGAAACTATACCATTGGGGATAGGGAACTGCTCGCCTTGAGATTAGCCTTGGAGGAGTGGCGTCACTTGCTGGAAGGAGCGAAACATCCTTTCCAGGTCTATACAGACCATAAGAATCTGACGTACTTACAAACCGCTCAGCGTCTGAATCCTCGCCAAGCCCGCTGGTCCTTGTTTTTCTCCCGCTTTCACTTCTCCATCAACTATCTGTCTGGGAGTAAGAATAACAAGGCAGACGCCCTGTCTCGCTCTATGCTTTCTACCCAGGAAGAGATTGACGAACCTCGTCTTATCCTTCCCTCCAGGGTTTTTCATACGCTCTCCCCTGTGACGTTAGACCAAATCCCACCGGGCAAGACCTTTGTTCCGCCTGATCGACAGAATGATATACTGTCATGGGCCCACACCTCAAAGGTGGGTGGGCATTTTGGTATTAGGCGGACACGAGAGTTACTGGAGAGGTGGTATTGGTGGCCACACTTAGCCAGCCACGTAAAGAGATATGTCGGTTCCTGCTACTCGTGTGCTCGCAACCGTCCATTACGGCAGAGACCGGCTGGGCTCTTGCATCCTTTACCAGTGCCAGATAGACCATGGGAGGTGGTAGGCATGGACTTTGTGGGTGATCTTCCATGTTCACAGGGACATAGATTTGTGTGGGTCATTACGGACCATTTCTCCCGGATGGTTCATCTCGTACCGTTATCGAGAATCCCATCTTCCAGGGTACTAGCCAAACTATTCCTCAAGCATGTCTTTAGGCTTCACGGGATGCCAGATCGTATCATTTGTGATAGAGGCCCGCAATTTACTTCCCGTTTCTGGCGAGATCTTTGTAGCCTTCTGCAAATTGAGTTGAATCTCTCTTCGGCATACCATCCGGAGACTAATGGTTTGGTTGAACGTACCAATCAATCTATGATTATATACCTTCGACACTTTGTTGCTGAGAACCACGATAACTGGTCCTCCCTCCTACCCTGGGCAGAATTTGCCCTTAACAATTCGCTGGCTGAGGCCACTGGGCAGACACCGTTCGTACTCAATAATGGGCAACACCCTAGGGTACCAGTACCGTTTCCCGCTGCTGCACCTCCTCCTCTCGTGGCCGACTGGGCAACTAATGCCAGAGAGGTTTGGGATCGGACTCAAGAGTCGATCCAAGCAGCTAAGGACCGTATGAAGACGGTGTCCGATCGGTTTCGTCGCCCGGCTCCTGTCTTTTCTCCAGGGGACTTTGTGTGGCTCTCTGCAAAACACGTGAGACTTAGAGTGAGCTCTGTCAAATTTGCTCCTCGCTTCCTGGGTCCTTATGAGGTTCTTCGACAGGTAAATCCTGTAGTCTATCAATTGAAGTTACCTGTCCATCTTAGGATTCATGACAAATTCCATGTCTCACTGCTAAAGCCGGCTATTTTACCTCACGCTCGTGAAGTGCACTCTCCTGCCTCTGATTCCTCTCGCTCTAGCTATGAGGTACGAGCCATAGTTGGTTCTAAGATGGTTAGAGGGCGCAGGTTCTTCTTGATAGATTGGGAGGGCTATGGCCCGGAACATCGCTCTTGGGAGCCTGAGGAGGCTGTCCATGCTCCCGACTTAGTTGCCGATTACCTGCGTCGCCGGGAGGGGGGTCCTTGAGGGGGAGGTACTGTTACGGTTGCTGCGAGCACTGGAGACTATGTCTAGATTTCTTGCTACTGCACATGTGCGAGCGCTGGAGACTAAGTCCAGATTTCTTGCTACTGCACATGTGCGAGCGCTGGAGACTAAGTCCAGATTTCTTGCTACTGCACATGTGCGAGCGCCGGAGACTAAGTCCAATCTTGGAGCCATTGCACATGTGCGGGTGACATCATCGCTGACACGAGGTCACATGTCTCTGACACCTTCTATGCCGATTGGTCGCTGGTCATGTGCTTGTGACGTCTTGCTCGGTGATAGGCCAGCATGACGTCACTCCTGTCGTTCTGGCAGCGGATTGGCTCTGGTGTCCTCCATCTTGGATGAGGCACAGAGTCTATATAAGACCCTGACACACGCCGCATGGTGCTCAGTCCTCTTGGTTCATGCATATGAGTAGACGCTCTGTGCGCGTTCCTCTAGGCATTCCTCTGTCTATGCTAGGTGAGCGCTACCGGCAGGGTAGCGTTCTTATACCTTACAGCTTCGGCTGCTGTCCGTATCCTTACCTCTTAGGGGAGCGGACATAGGCAGGTGCCTGAGGCACATGGTCTGGCTGGGCCTTGTGATTCTACTCGTAGGTGGACGTTGCCGCTAGGGTAACGTTCCTTATACTGCGTCTGGCAGTTGTTCGTATCCTCGCACACTAGGGGAGCGAACAGAGGTAGGAGCTTTGTGCGGCTTACGCTGCTGTTCGTCTCTTTTGCACCACTAGAAGAGCGGACCTAGGCAGGTGCCATATCTAGTGGTTCGTGTCCTCGCACACTAGTGGAGCGAACGCAGGTAGGAGCTTTGTGCGGCTTACGCTGCTGTTCGTCTCTTTTGCACCACTAGAAGAGCGGACCTAGGTAGGTGCCATTTCGCACACATTGCCTTTGTCTCTGTGATTGTTAACAGAGATCATTCCACACACCCTCCAAGTAAGGGAGGAATTGCTTTACTTACTTATTATATTCTTCTGTGAGTTAACAGAGGTATTGCACTCTGCCATAGTCTGCAGCAAAGTCTTTGCACGGTGGACCCTGACTGTCTGATACTCCTTTCAGTTATTATCAGACAGCCCCCCGTAACAGTCTCAGAGCATTGACTCTTCTAAGAGTCCTAAGATTCCTGCTCACACTGATGGGGTGCAGCTGTGGGACCCTATTTTCAGAGATGATGTCCTCCACCCAACTCTCAAAAAGCTGAAAGGGTCTTCAGTAGAGATAAATAGTCGAGCTGGGCTATCAGACGGTCACCTCTGTAGCTGTAGTGTCATTTTTCCTATGGTCCAATTTGTAAATTAAACAAAAAAGTGCACGTTTGTTATGATTTCCAAGATGGGGACCAGGATGTGGACATAATAAAAAAATAGGGAACATGATAGGAGACATTTCTACAATACATATAATCATTCTTATCTATCTAATACGATGACAACAGCTCTCCATACCTGCAGTCCACCACAAGGACCACCCTCTCTATTCCCTGAAAAGTGAAATCATCCTCAGTGACGAGGAGAGGGGGCTAAGCGCCCCCCATGGTCTCAGAGCATTGACTCTTCTAAGAGTCCTAAGAGTCCTGCTCACACTGATGGGGTGCAGCTGTGGGACCCTATTTTCAGAGATGATGTCCTCCACCCAACTCTCAAAAAGCTGAAAGGGTCTTCAGTAGAGATGGATAGTCGAGCTGGGCTATCAGACGGTCACCTCTGTAGCTGTAGTGTCATTTTTCCTATGGTCCAATGTGTAAATTAAACAAAAAAGTGCACGTTTGTTATGATGTCCAAGATGGGGACCAGGATGTGGACATAATAAAAAATTAGGGAACATGATATGAGACATTTCTACAATACATATAATCATTCTTATCTATTTAATACGAAGACAACAGCTCTCCATACCTGCAGTCCACCACAAGGACCACCCTCTCTAATCCCTGAAAAATGAAATCATCCTCAGTGACGAAGAGAGGGGGCTAAGCGCCCCCCATGGTCTCAGAGCATTGACTCTTCTAAGAGTCCTAAGAGTCCTGCTCACACTGATGGGGTGCAGCTGTGGGACCCTATTTTCAGAGATGATGTCCTCCACCCAACTCTCAAAAAGCTGAAAGGGTCTTCAGTAGAGATGGATAGTCGAGCTGGGCTATCAGACGGTCACCTCTGTAGCTGTAGTGTCATTTTTCCTATGGTCCAATGTGTAAATTAAACAAAAAAGTGCACGTTTGTTATGATGTCCAAGATGGGGACCAGGATGTGGACATAATAAAAAATTAGGGAACATGATAGGAGACATTTCTACAATACATATAATCATTCTTATCTATCTAATACGATGATAACAGCTCTCCATATCTGCAGTCCACCACAAGGACCACCCTCTCTAATCCCTGAAAAATGAAATCATCCTCAGTGATGAAGAGAGGGGGCTAAGTGCCCCCAATGGTCTCAGAGCATTGACTCTTCTAAGAGTCCTAAGAGTCCTGCTCACACTGATGGGGTGCAACTGTGGGACCCTATTTTCAGAGATGATGTCCTCCACCCAACTCTCAAAAAGCTGAAAGGGTCTTCAGTAGAGATGGATAGTCGAGCTGGGCTATCAGACGGTCACCTCTGTAGCTGTAGTGTCATTTTTCCTATGGTCCAATGTGTAAATTAAACAAAAAAGTGCACGTTTGTTATGATGTCCAAGATGGGGACCAGGATGTGGACATAATAAAAAATTAGGGAACATGATAGGAGACATTTCTACAATACATATAATCATTCTTATCTATCTAATACGATGACAACAGCTCTCCATACCTGCAGTCCACCACAAGGACCACCCTCTCTAATCCCTGAAAAATGAAATCATCCTCAGTGACGAAGAGAGGGGGCTAAGCGCCCCCCATGGTCTCAGAGCATTGACTCTTCTAAGAGTCCTAAGAGTCCTGCTCACACTGATGGGGTGCAGCTGTGGGACCCTATTTTCAGAGATGATGTCCTCCACCCAACTCTCAAAAAGCTGAAAGGGTCTTCAGTAGAGATGGATAGTCGAGCTGGGCTATCAGACGGTCACCTCTGTAGCTGTAGTGTCATTTTTCCTATGGTCCAATGTGTAAATTAAACAAAAAAGTGCACGTTTGTTATGATGTCCAAGATGGGGACCAGGATGTGGACATAATAAAAAATTAGGGAACATGATAGGAGACATTTCTACAATACATATAATCATTCTTATCTATCTAATACGATGATAACAGCTCTCCATATCTGCAGTCCACCACAAGGACCACCCTCTCTAATCCCTGAAAAATGAAATCATCCTCAGTGATGAAGAGAGGGGGCTAAGTGCCCCCAATGGTCTCAGAGCATTGACTCTTCTAAGAGTCCTAAGAGTCCTGCTCACACTGATGGGGTGCAACTGTGGGACCTTATTTTCAGAGATGATGTCCTCCACCCAACTCTCAAAAAGCTGAAAGGGTCTTCAGTAGAGATGGATAGTCGAGCTGGGCTATCAGACGGTCACCTCTGTAGCTGTAGTGTCATTTTTCCTATGGTCCAATGTGTAAATTAAACAAAAAAGTGCACGTTTGTTATGATGTCCAAGATGGGGACCAGGATGTGGACATAATAACAAATTAGGGAACATGATAGGAGACATTTCTACAATACATATAATCATTCTTATCTATCTAATACGATGACAACAGCTCTCCATACCTGCAGTCCACCACAAGGACCACCCTCTCTAATCCCTGAAAAATGAAATCATCCTCAGGGACGAAGAGAGGGGGCTAAGCGCCCCCCATGGTTTTAGAGCATTGACTCTTCTAAGAGTCCTAAGAGTCCTGCTTACACTGATGGGGTGCAGCTGTGGGACCCTATTTTAAGAGATGATGTCCTCCACCCAACTCTCAAAAAGCTGAAAGGGTCTTCAGTAGAGATGGATAGTCGAGCTGGGCTATCAGACGGTCACCTCTGTAGCTGTAGTGTCATTTTTCCTATCGTCCAATGTGTAAATTAAACAAAAAAGTGCACGTTTGTTATGATGTCCAAGATGGGGACCAGGATGTGGACATAATAAAAAATTAGGGAACATGATAGGAGACATTTCTACAATACATATAATCATTCTTATCTATCTAATACGATCACAACAGCTCTCCATACCTGCAGTCCACCACAAGGACCACTCTCTCTAATCCCTGAAAAATGAAATCATCCTCAGTGACGAAGAGAGGGGGCTAAGCTTCCCCCATGGTCTCAAAACATTGACTCTTCTAAGAGTCCTAAGAGTCCTGCTCACACTGATGGGGTGCAGCTGTGGGACCCTATTTTCAGAGATGATGTCCTCCACCCAACTCTCAAAAAGCTGAAAGGGTCTTCAGTAGAGATGGATAGTCGAGCTGGGCTATCAGACGGTCACCTCTGTAGCTGTAGTGTCATTTTTCCTATGGTCCAATGTGTAAATTAAACAAAAAAGTGCACGTTTGTTATGATTTCCAAGATGGGGACCAGGATGTGGACATAATAAAAAAATAGGGAACATGATAGGAGACATTTCTACAATACATATAATCATTCTTATCTATCTAATACGATGACAACAGCTCTCCATACCTGCAGTCCACCACAAGGGCCACCCTCTCTATTCCCTGAAAAGTGAAATCATCCTCAGTGACGAAGAGAGGGGGCTAAGCGCCCCCCAGTGTCTCAGAGCATTGACTCTTCTAAGAGTACTAAGAGTCCTGCTCACACTGATGGGGTGCAGCTGTGGGACCCTATTTTCAGAGATGATGTTCTCCACCAAACTCTCAAAAAGCTGAAAGGGTCTTCAGTAGAGATGGATAGTCGAGCTGGGCTATCAGACGGTCACCTCTGTAGCTGTAGTGTCATTTTTCCTATGGTCCAATGTGTAAATTAAACAAAAAAGTGCACGTTTGTTATGATGTCTAAGATGGGGACCAGGATGTGGACATAATAAAAAATTAGGGAACATGATAGGAGACATTTCTACAATACATATAATCATTCTTATCTATTTAATACGATGACAACAGCTCTCCATACCTGCAGTCCACCACAAGGACCACCCTCTCTAATCCCTGAAAAATGAAATCATCCTCAGTGACGAAGAGAGGGGGCTAAGCGCCCCCCATGGTCTCAGAGCATTGACTCTTCTAAGAGTCCTAAGAGTCCTGCTCACACTGATGGGGTGCAGCTGTGGGACCCTATTTTCAGAGATGATGTCCTCCACCCAACTCTCAAAAAGCTGAAAGGGTCTTCAGTAGAGATGGATTGTCGAGCTGGGCTATCAGACGGTCACCTCTGTAGCTGTAGTGTCATTTTTCCTATGGTCCAATGTGTAAATTAAACAAAAAAGTGCACGTTTGTTATGATGTCCAAGATGGGGACCAGGATGTGGACATAATAAAAAATTAGGGAACATGATAGGAGACATTTCTACAATACATATAATCATTCTTATCTATCTAATACGATGATAACAGCTCTCCATACCTGCAGTCCACCACAAGGACCACCCTCTCTAATCCCTGAAAAATGAAATCATCCTCAGTGACGAAGAGAGGGGGCTAAGTGCCCCCAATGGTCTCAGAGCATTGACTCTTCTAAGAGTCCTAAGAGTCCTGCTCACACTGATGGGGTGCAGCTGTGGGACCCTATTTTCAGAGATGATGTCCTCCACCCAACTCTCAAAAAGCTGAAAGGGTCTTCAGTAGAGATGGATAGTCGAGCTGGGCTATCAGACGGTCACCTCTGTAGCTGTAGTGTCATTTTTCCTATGGTCCAATGTGTAAATTAAACAAAAAAGTGCACATTTGTTATGATTTCCAAGATGGGGACCAGGATGTGGACATAATAAAAAAATAGGGAACATGATAGGAGACATTTCTACAATACATATAATCATTCTTATCTATCTAATACGATGACAACAGCTCTCCATACCTGCAGTCCACCACAAGGGCCACCCTCTCTATTCCCTGAAAAGTGAAATCATCCTCAGTGACGAAGAGAGGGGGCTAAGCGCCCCCCAGTGTCTCAGAGCATTGACTCTTCTAAGAGTACTAAGAGTCCTGCTCACACTGATGGGGTGCAGCTGTGGGACCCTATTTTCAGAGATGATGTTCTCCACCAAACTCTCAAAAAGCTGAAAGGGTCTTCAGTAGAGATGGATAGTCGAGCTGGGCTATCAGACGGTCACCTCTGTAGCTGTAGTGTCATTTTTCCTATGGTCCAATGTGTAAATTAAACAAAAAAGTGCACGTTTGTTATGATGTCTAAGATGGGGACCAGGATGTGGACATAATAAAAAATTAGGGAACATGATAGGAGACATTTCTACAATACATATAATCATTCTTATCTATTTAATACGATGACAACAGCTCTCCATACCTGCAGTCCACCACAAGGACCACCCTCTCTAATCCCTGAAAAATGAAATCATCCTCAGTGACGAAGAGAGGGGGCTAAGCGCCCCCCATGGTCTCAGAGCATTGACTCTTCTAAGAGTCCTAAGAGTCCTGCTCACACTGATGGGGTGCAGCTGTGGGACCCTATTTTCAGAGATGATGTCCTCCACCCAACTCTCAAAAAGCTGAAAGGGTCTTCAGTAGAGATGGATTGTCGAGCTGGGCTATCAGACGGTCACCTCTGTAGCTGTAGTGTCATTTTTCCTATGGTCCAATGTGTAAATTAAACAAAAAAGTGCACGTTTGTTATGATGTCCAAGATGGGGACCAGGATGTGGACATAATAAAAAATTAGGGAACATGATAGGAGACATTTCTACAATACATATAATCATTCTTATCTATCTAATACGATGATAACAGCTCTCCATACCTGCAGTCCACCACAAGGACCACCCTCTCTAATCCCTGAAAAATGAAATCATCCTCAGTGACGAAGAGAGGGGGCTAAGTGCCCCCAATGGTCTCAGAGCATTGACTCTTCTAAGAGTCCTAAGAGTCCTGCTCACACTGATGGGGTGCAGCTGTGGGACCCTATTTTCAGAGATGATGTCCTCCACCCAACTCTCAAAAAGCTGAAAGGGTCTTCAGTAGAGATGGATAGTCGAGCTGGGCTATCAGACGGTCACCTCTGTAGCTGTAGTGTCATTTTTCCTATGGTCCAATGTGTAAATTAAACAAAAAAGTGCACGTTTGTTATGATGTCCAAGATGGGGACCAGGATGTGGACATAATAAAAAAATAGGGAACATGATAGGAGACATTTCTACAATACATATAATCATTCTTATCTATCTAATACGATGACAACAGCTCTCCATACCTGCAGTCCACCACAAGGACCACCCTCTCTATTCCCTGAAAAGTGAAATCATCCTCAGTGACGAAGAGAGGGGGCTAAGCGCCCCCCATGGTCTCAGAGCATTGACTCTTCTAAGAGTCCTAAGAGTCCTTCTCACAATGATGGGGTGCAGCTGTGGGACCCTATTTTCAGAGATGATGTTCTCCACCCAACTCTCAAATAGCTGAAAGGGTCTTCAGTAGAGATGGATAGTCGAGCTGGGCTATCAGACGGTCACCTCTGTAGCTGTAGTGTCATTTTTCCTATGGTCCAATGTGTAAATTAAACAAAAAAGTGCACGTTTGTTATGATGTCCAAGATGGGGACCAGGATGTGGACATAATAAAAAATTAGGGAACATGATAGGAGACATTTCTACAATACATATAATCATTCTTATCTATTTAATACGATGACAACAGCTCTCCATACCTGCAGTCCACCACAAGGACCACCCTCTCTAATCCCTGAAAAATGAAATCATCCTCAGTGACGAAGAGAGGGGGCTAAGCGCCCCCCATGGTATCAGAGCATTGACTCTTCTAAGAGTCCTAAGAGTCCTGCTCACACTGATGGGGTGCAGCTGTGGGACCCTATTTTCAGAGATGATGTCCTCCACCCAACTCTCAAAAAGCTGAAAGGGTCTTCAGTAGAGATGGATAGTCGAGCTGGGCTATCAGACGGTCACCTCTGTAGCTGTAGTGTCATTTTTCCTATGGTCCAATATGTAAATTAAACAAAAAAGTGCACGTTTGTTATGATGTCCAAGATGGGGACCAGGATGTGGACATAATAAAAAATTAGGGAACATGATAGGAGACATTTCTACAATACATATAATCATTCTTATCTATCTAATACGATGACAACAGCTCTCCATACCGTATTTCATGGTCAATCCAGGTTTGTCAGTGATGGCACTGACATAATGTATGGCGTCTTTTTCGGGCGTTATCCTTTGCCTTTTCATTGTGAAAATCCAGTTGCCTATATCAAAGCAAATTCTACTACTTGTAAAGTATGCAGAAAATGAAATGTAGAACATATAACATCAACTGCTTAGGAACGCATCATAGGTTAGTACTTAAAAGGATATTGTCATGTTCTAGTCATAATGCAAGCTGGACATTTTTCATGTTACCCTGTAATCGCCGGCCTGTTCTAATGCTCACAAGCAAAGATATATGCTCAGCTGCTAAGGCTTCCCTCTGCCTTCTGAATGAAAATTGAATATGTCTGGCTCACTGTGTATATAGCAGGTGCTCAGAAAAAATAAGAGTCAATTCAAAAGAAATAGCTCTGGCACACTATAGTGATTAATAACGTAAGAAAAGAACTCTTGGAATGCTGAAAATTCTTTATTTGTGCAAAAGGATAATTCATCCAACGTTTCGACCTTGTTTTTAGGTCTTTATCAAGGATAAAGTTATCTAAGATCATAAAGGGTTACAAAACCATATAAACACGTAATTAGTACATAGTACAACATAACAGTACAATATATTGCTACTTGAGAGTACAATGGGTCAAATGACCATGAGGCACATACAAAAATTTTTTCCAAAGCCATAGTGAAAACATTTGTACTGAGGAAAGAAAATTTTCACATGACCTATCTGGAGAAACATTCTGGATCAAACAACCAAAAATAGTCAAGCAGGTAAATACACACCTATATGGATAACAGGATGATATGTGTTCAATTGTATAGCGTCATTGCCATTAAGGTACAAATGGAAAACTTGCAATCCTATATAGTGAAGGAAATGAACACATATCATATCAAAGAACACAGGAACATGGGTGTGAGAAAAACCTCAATGTTTATACTTTGTTCTTTATAATGGTGTGAACATGTATATGTCTCAGTACCTTATGCACTTGAGAATTCTAGTGAGTAGATGATGAAAGCCTATTCCAGAACTGGAATCGGTAAATAATTGTAGGTGGAATCTAAATGAAAAGATGGTATAAGTGTTATCATGACACGTGGGCTATAACACAATGGACCGTGTGACAAAGAAGAAAGGAGAGAAAGAAGAGGAAGAAAATGGAACTACCTGTAACATTACGTGATAGTCACTGGTAAGTATCACTTGACAATTCAGGTGAAAAAGGATTCCTTTATTAAAGGGTTCTCAGTCGCCTCAGGATCATGAAATACTAGGGTAAATGATATGAGAATGGGTAAGAAGCACCACTAAAGGAAATATGAGATGCAGGACATATATCTATAAACCCCTGAACTACATGATAGAAATAAAAAGAAGAAAAAAGAAAAAAAAGAAGAAAGAAGAAGAACACATAGAATGCGGAAAGAGAATGGGTACAACTACCTGAGTTACTGCAGGGAGGCCCCTGGTTGGTATTGTGAGGGTTAGTGGAATTCCTTCACTGAAGGGTTCTCAGTTGCCTCAGGTTCGTGAAAAATGCTATAGACAAATAATGCCCGGAGAAAAGGGGTTCATATACAGCGAATAATGGTAATACAAGGTACATGTGTCACATGTAATAGTATATATATATATATTGTACTAAGCTCTACACCAGAAATAGAAAGTAGTCCCTCTGCCTTCTGTCTAGGTGCCCTGAGTTATGTCCTGTAAACTGTCACAGCGACCCAGACACACATGTGTAGTAGGGGAATATCCCTGCTGAGATGCCAGTGCTAGAGCACTCGTTTGCTGTGGAGTTGAACGCTATGTGAGCAGTTCTTACCTTCAATGAGCAGAAGTCTCTTTTTTCAGATTTCAATATCTCTGTGGGTATCTGGCAGAAATATGGAATACTCTTTACTGCTAAGACCCTGTACACCACTCCCACTAAAGGGGGCTTTACACGCTGCGACATCGCTAATGCGGAGTCGTTGGGGTCACGGAATTTGTGACGCACATCCGGCCGCATTAGCGATGTTGCTGCGTGTGACACCGATGAGCGATTTTGCATCGTTGCAAAAACGTGCAAAATCGCTCATCGGTGACATGGGTCTCCATTCTCGATTATCGTTACTGCAGCAGTAACGATGTAGTTCGTCGCTCCTGCGGCAGCACACATCACTCCGTGTGACACCGCAGAAACGAGGAACCTCTCCTTACCTGCCTCCCAGCCACTATGAGGAAGGAAGGAGGTGGGCGGGATGTTCCGGCCACTCATCTCCGCCCCTCCGCTGCTATTGGGCGGTCGCTCAGTGACGTCGCTGTGACGCCGCACGGACCGCCCCCTTAGAAAGGAGGCGGTTCGCCGGTCACAGCGACGTCGCCGGGCAGGTAAGTATGTGTGACGGGTCTGGTCGGTGTTGTGCGGCATGGGCAGCGATTTGCCCATGTCGCGCAACAGATGGGACGGGTACCCACACTAGCGATATCGGGACCGATATCGCAGTGTGTAAAGTAGCCTTTAGTCACATGACCAAGACTGTATCTGTGTCCCTACAACACACTTGAGACAAATGTGTGTGTGAGCCTGCATTGTGGGGTATATATAATATATTATAGAGCTGGGAAGGATCATTCTAAGCAGTGAGCTGTTCCAGTATTTGTAGGAAAATACCCAGTAGAAGTGTGGCGCCCCTGACCTGGTCAGGCACCACTGAGTACTGCACCCATGCTGGGGACAGTACAAGACAGGTAATCCAGAAGGCTGACTGGGGTGTGGAACACAGGCGCATAGTGACCGGGTCTCACACATGTACCCATGAGAGGACCCCTGGGGATCCCAGGAGGGGGCAAGCCTTCACCTTCACTGGAATAGTGGAGGGGGTAGAGCCTCCATCTCCTCTCAAGGGGTGTGGAGGAGAGTCTGGTTGCTAGGTGGCGTAGGCAAGAACAGGAGGGGAGGGGCAGTGAGTCAGTTAGGGCAGAACTCCATAGGGCTCAGTGAGGAGCAGACCTGTGGGGCTGTTGCTGTCTAACAGCGCCCGCGCAGTGGCTATTGACGGGGGAGAACGGTCAACTAGGAGTGCTGCCTGAAAGCCAGCTTCAGCTAGAGAGTGCAACGGAGTGGGAAGTAAGGAGACTGCTAGAGAGCACCAGGCCCAACCGGGCGGCAGATCCCGAAGCGAGGATAGATTCACCTTTCCCTGCTAAACCTGCCGGTGTGGGGCTCTTAAAGCCCACACCACAACACTACAAAAGCCGCAGCCACGTAACCACAAGTTAGGGCCCATAGGTCATAGGAGGCAAGAGGCTGGAGTGGCCTGGTCCGGGGAACAAGCACACGGCAAACAACAAGGGGAGAGAGGCTGCAGCATCTTCCCTGGGTGGCCCCCATAGGGACTCAAAGTCGGGGTCACCCCAAACCACCAAGGGCTAAGGAAGGCGAGTCGGTAGTCACCCTCATAAAGTCAGCCTGAAGGATACCTGGTTCCCATCTGGTTCATCCCAGCTACGCCCGGGCTACTCACCCTGCCATCAAATGTGAGTAAAGCCCTTGAAAGACATTCCTGCCTGTGTGGTTATTCTGCGACTTGTGGTACTACAAACCTACACAGGGCCCTGGGGCTTGCCTCACTCTCAGGAGGCTCCTACATCTAACTGCACATATCATCAGCCCCAGGCATCCCTAACCTGCAGTGGCGGTCCCCACTGACCGCAATACTGAGAGTGGCGTCACGATCAAAAACAGAAGACTTCCTACCAGTGACGGAGATCCAGCAACGTGGAGTCCCTGAAGGTAATGCACCGACACTGACACTACACCTGTGGGGCTTCACATCTGGCGTCACGAACAGGATAAGGACTAGACCTGTCCAGACAGGTGACCATGTGCCTGGGCGGTCCGCTTGAAAAATTGGAAGCGCCGCCATATTGCCACCATGAAAAGCGCGCTGAAAAACAACAGCAGCCCGCGCTGGAAGAAGTTACCGCCCACGAAGAGGTGTGGCTACCCAGAGATCCCCTGCAGAGTTCTGACCTTGCCGGCTGTGAAAGCGGAAGCGTCGAGAAACGGCGAGAGAGAAGGGAAGCCACAAACCTGCTGCTGCGGAGAGCAGAAATGGAATCCAGACGCGGATACCCAGAACCAGGCACTGCTGCCTGGTGGTGCCGAGAGCTTGCCATCTTCTGCGACCGGCTGGAGGCCGGGATTGTGCGACAGCTCAGGGAAGAACGCACGGAGCTCCTGGAGATGGCTGCGGCGGTGCGGACCTACGAGGAGGGAGCCGCGCGACGCATGTCAGACCGAGCGGCGACGACGCAGACCTCGATGCTGCCACAGATGGGTGAGTCGAGTGATGCCCCGGCCAGCGCAAGTGCCCCGACCCCTGCTGCCACGCCCGCGGTCCCGGAAGAGGCGCCCGGCGCGGCGCCACCGAACCAGGCCGCAGCCACGCTAGGTGCGGCCCGCCAAGCCCAGGCCGCTGCAGCGATGCCCCGCCTGTCCCGCAGGGCTCCGACCACCACGGCAGTGCTCATCCGTGCTGCAGGTGTGACGCTGACCCAGGCTGCCACCCTGCTGAACCCGGTCCGCCAAGACCCCAACGCAGCAGCGACGCTCGTCCGCGCCGCAAGTGATATGCTGAACCAGGCCGCAGCCCCGCCGGGTGCGGCCCGCCAAGCTCCGATCACTGCAGCGACGCCCGACTCAGCCTGCACGGACCCCATCGAGGCTGCGACGCCAAGTGAGACCGCGGCTGCAGTGTCCAGTCCGGCCCGCCAGGAACCGGCCGCGACAGAAACGCCAATTCAGGCCGCCGCCATACAGGGCGCGGCCCACCAAGACCAGGCCGCCGCCATGCCAGGCGCGGCCCGCCAAGACCAGGCCGCCGCCATACAGGGCGCGGCCCGCCAAGAAGAGAAGACTACCTCATCATTTTCCCCGGCCTGCAAGGCCAGAGCAGACACCGCTCCCCAGTCCAGAGAGGTCCCTGCTAGGAAGACCCTGATAGGAGAGGACCCCGAATACTGGAAGCTGAAGGCTGATCTGGAGGCCCAGTTCCCGCAAGAGATGGTGGATCGGTATCTGCTCCCTCCGCATACCCCCAAGGAAATACAGGCAACCCCTGCAGCTGCGCCGAAGAGTCCACCGCCTGGGCCAGCTGAAGAACACTCATCCCCAGCGCTGCCACAACCAGAGTGCAGCGAAGAACTAAGGGGGAGAGGAGATCAGGAAGCAGAAGGGCTGACTCCGACGCCAACCGCAGCAGACCCCTACCCAGAGCCGGAGATGCTGCCCTATTCCCGCTGGGAGGAGGAAGACTTGACACCGTCAGCAGATGAAGATCAACCCAAAGACCTCACCTGGGAGCCCACAGGCATGAATCCAGCCCGCAAGACACGGCGCAGCAGATCAAAGTATCCTCCAACACCACAGTCTCCAGAGCAGAGAGAGGTCACAGCCAGAGACCTGGAGGAGAAAAGGTGCCTAAGAAGGTCCAAAGCCCAGGCTAGAGGACCCCTTTACAGAGGAATAGTAGAGGACTTCAACTTGAAAAGCGGATACGGCTTTATTGTAGTAAAAGGAATAAAAGAGGGCATATTTGTAAATCGGAGAGATGTTCAAGCCCACCTGCCCAGAGGACATTCAGGCAGAAATTTGAAAATTGGGGACTTAGTACAGTTCACCTTGCATCAAGGAGAAAGGGGCTACTATGCCTTAGACGTAGCACCATGTCCCAGACAAGAAAGAAAAGACAGAGATAAAGAACCAGATGTAGAAACAGACGAAGACCAAGAAAGGAAAGATAAAGAACCTACAGATGAAACAACCACAGACAAAGATCCTACAGATGAAACAACCACGGACGACGACGGAGAGCAAGAAAGTCACAGGTGCCGGTGCCCTACATGCCCACGCCCTAGTGAAATGGAGTAGAGTAGAGAGAAGTAAAGAAATACAGCAAGTTACCAGTTGAAGTTTTGACAAGTTTTGTTTGCAACGTTTAAGAAATGTGCCCACAAAAACTATTGTGAGAAAACCATAAACCTTAAGGCTATGAACTGGCTATAGCCACAAACTCTCGCAGTGTAAATAGTTACACCAGTGGCACCACCACCAGGGCCAGCCTGTTTAGGGGCTTGGCTCGTCTGCGACCAGGGGGGCCCGTCCGTAGAAAAGGGCCTTGGCTCACCTGCGACCAGAGAGCACGCCTGTTTATGGGGCCTTGGCTCACCACCACAAAGAGGGTACCTGGCCAGCACCAATTGTGGAGGCCGCCTCTGCATCCTGCCAGAAGAGGCTGACGGCGCGGATCCACCAGGCCAGGTATACCCTGAAACCACCAGCCCATGAAAGCCGCCTCTACATCCTGCCAGAAGTGGCTGAAGTCGCGGCCAACGGGAGAGGAAGATTGGAGGAAAGGTCTGGGGAAACGGATGGCCCAGACCTGGTTACCAACAGGACCGGTGACCTGCCTCCTGAGAGGGTTTTGGGTGGGTTAACGGACTTGTGGGTGGAGGGTGGTGATGTCTGATACCTGGTGCTTTTAAAAATGTTTTACATGTTTTAATGTTTTATGCATTTTAAAATGTTGTCTTGCAGCCCGAGGACGTGCTGGTGATAACTAAGGGGGAATGTGGCGCCCCTGACCTGGTCAGGCACCACTGAGTACTGCACCCATGCTGGGGACAGTACAAGACAGGTAATCCAGAAGGCTGACTGGGGTGTGGAACACAGGCGCATAGTGACCGGGTCTCACACATGTACCCATGAGAGGACCCCTGGGGATCCCAGGAGGGGGCAAGCCTTCACCTTCACTGGAATAGTGGAGGGGGTAGAGCCTCCATCTCCTCTCAAGGGGTGTGGAGGAGAGTCTGGTTGCTAGGTGGCGTAGGCAAGAACAGGAGGGGAGGGGCAGTGAGTCAGTTAGGGCAGAACTCCATAGGGCTCAGTGAGGAGCAGACCTGTGGGGCTGTTGCTGTCTAACAGCGCCCGCGCAGTGGCTATTGACGGGGGAGAACGGTCAACTAGGAGTGCTGCCTGAAAGCCAGCTTCAGCTAGAGAGTGCAACGGAGTGGGAAGTAAGGAGACTGCTAGAGAGCACCAGGCCCAACCGGGCGGCAGATCCCGAAGCGAGGATAGATTCACCTTTCCCTGCTAAACCTGCCGGTGTGGGGCTCTTAAAGCCCACACCACAACACTACAAAAGCCGCAGCCACGTAACCACAAGTTAGGGCCCATAGGTCATAGGAGGCAAGAGGCTGGAGTGGCCTGGTCCGGGGAACAAGCACACGGCAAACAACAAGGGGAGAGAGGCTGCAGCATCTTCCCTGGGTGGCCCCCATAGGGACTCAAAGTCGGGGTCACCCCAAACCACCAAGGGCTAAGGAAGGCGAGTCGGTAGTCACCCTCATAAAGTCAGCCTGAAGGATACCTGGTTCCCATCTGGTTCATCCCAGCTACGCCCGGGCTACTCACCCTGCCATCAAATGTGAGTAAAGCCCTTGAAAGACATTCCTGCCTGTGTGGTTATTCTGCGACTTGTGGTACTACAAACCTACACAGGGCCCTGGGGCTTGCCTCACTCTCAGGAGGCTCCTACATCTAACTGCACATATCATCAGCCCCAGGCATCCCTAACCTGCAGTGGCGGTCCCCACTGACCGCAATACTGAGAGTGGCGTCACGATCAAAAACAGAAGACTTCCTACCAGTGACGGAGATCCAGCAACGTGGAGTCCCTGAAGGTAATGCACCGACACTGACACTACACCTGTGGGGCTTCACAGAAGCATCAAACACAGCACCAATACCTCCCATCAGTATCCCACCACAGTGCCATGTAACCCATGCCCTACACTCCCATCTACACCAATACTATACAGGCACAAACTAGTATATCTGACTAAAAGCCCCCAAAATATGAAGAACGGCCTATAGTTGAGTGTGGATATAAAATCTATGTGAGCAGAGCTAGAATAGAAATCACTGATCGCATTGAAGTCATTCTGACCATAAATCACCATGATATCAAGGTGAGGAGTTGTGTGTTACTGCTGGTAGGAAAGGGTTAACAGTGGAATATTAAGGTGCATTTCTGTGTGCAGTGTTACTAGTCAATGTAACAATTCAGTATGAGCTGCTCTTGGTGCCGGGGGAGGGAGATGCTCTCCTGAGCAAGATAGATGGGGAATGAACATAATATCTATATAGTGTAAGGCAGGGGGTCTCAAACTCGGCTGGGTGTATGGGCCGCACAGAGGAAAAAAATAATTTGGGGGGCTGCATTCTTTGCAAGACAAAGTGACATTTTTATTGGTACCATATATGTATATATTTTTTTCACACACCTTTGGATGACTGATTTTCAACATTTTTCACTTGTTTATTATAACAAATGTGCACATTCTTTGGTTAAATCTAAAAAAAATAAATGTGATGTTAAAAAAAAGTCATGCCTTATTTTGTTTTTTTTTACATTTTATCCCTTTCTTTTAACTAATAGTGTTACAATTATGACGCTAGCGTTTTGTGAAGGGAATGCTTTGCCTACTTCCGTGACTATGATCTTCCGGAACTGCTGCATTTTGGCTGACCTCTCCGCCTCGGGAATAAGAGACATAAAGTTCTCCTTGTAGCGTGGGTCTAACAGTGTTACCAACCAGTAATGATTGTCGGCCAAGATGTTCTTAACGCGAGGGTCACGAGACAGGCAGCTTACCATAAAGTCATCCATGTGCGCCAGACTCTTAACAGCCATCACTTCAGTATCCAGACCAACACGATGACTGAACATGCTGTCCTCCTCCTTCTCCTCCTCCTCCTCATCTACCCTGTCCTCTGGCCAGCCACGCTGAACTGAGCATATGACTGGTATGCATGTCATATCCTCAATTTGGCCGGAGAGTTGCTCCATGTCTTCATCTTCCTCCTCGTCATAGTCCTCCACTGCACGTTGTGATGAGACGAGGCTGGGCTATGTGTTATCACCCACACCCACTACTGTTTCTTGCTCCAACTCATCGTGTTCCGCCTGCAATGCATCATGTTTGGTTTTGAGCAGAGACCGTTTTAGAAGGCAGAGAAGCGGTATGGTGACGCTAATAATGGCGTCATCGCCGCTCACCATCTTGGTGGAGTCCTCAAAGTTTTGGAGGATGGTACATAGGTCGGACATCCATCTCCACTCCTCAGGTGCTATGTGTGGAGTTTGACCCATTTCCCGACGGCTTAGGTGATGCAGGTACTCAACAACTGCCCTTTTCTGCTCACATATCCTGATCAATATGTGCAGAGTTGAATTCCAACGCGTGGGGACATCACACACCAGTCTGTGAGCCGGAAGATGCAAACGACGCTGAAAGCCGGCAAGGCCGGCTGAAGCAGTAGGTGACTTTCGAAAATGTGCAGACAGGCGGCGAACTTTTACCAGCAGATCAGACAGCTCTGGGTATGACTTTAGAAACCGCTGAACCACGAGGTTGAGCACATGGGCCATGCATGGAACATGTGTCAGCTGGCCTCGCCTCAAAGCCGCCACTAGGTTCCGGCCATTGTCACACACAACCTTTCCTGGCTTTAGGTTCAGAGGTGTGAGCCAGTGATCTGCATGCTGTTTTAGAGCTGTCCACACCTCTTCTGCATTGTGGGATTTGTCACTTATGCAGATTAGCTGCAGCACAGCCTGTTGCCGCTTCGCCGAGGCAGTGCTGCAGTGCTTCCAGCTTGGGACTGGTGTGGAGGGTAAAGTGGATGAGGATGCGCAGGAGGAGGAGGAGGCTGAAGAGCATGACATTCCGGAGCTGTAGAGTGTGTGTGAAACCCTGACTGAGGTAGGGCCTGCAAACCTTGGTGTGGGAAGGACTTGTTCCGTTCCTCGCTCAAACTGGGTCCCAGCTGGGCTGGGCTGGGTCCCTACCCGGCTGGGTAGGGCGTTGTGGGGGGTTTGTCTATCTCCGTTTGAGGTGAGTTTGTTTAAGTTAGCCTTTTCTTTGGCGTTTTTTGGAGCCCTGCGGGTTGGGGAGTTGGTATCGCCCAGTAAGGCGTTCCCCGGGGGCTTGGATTGGGGTGACATTATGTCAGTGGAAAACGGAGTTGAATTTTGGATTAGGAAATCGAAAACTGATCAGAGAGGTGTGGGTAGACTAGTCCGTTTGGGGATGGTTGTGGCATCTGATATGTGCCCGTTCAAGTGTCTCGGGAATTTTCAACAGATCCGTCCGAAGGTGGATGGCCCCTTATTATGTCACGAGGATGGGTCCTTTTTATCGAGATACCAATTTGTGAGTGTTTTTAGGGCATGTTTGAAGTCGTTGGGGTTAGATCCGAAGTCTTTCGGATTGGGGCAGCGACGGAGGCCTCTATATGCGGCCTACCGGAGGAGACAGTTAAGCAGATTGGTAGGTGGAAGTCGCAGCGCTTTAAGTCGTATGTACGTCCCCAGGTGGTTGTTGGCAATTGAGGGGAAAAGGGGGGGGTATTAGGGTAGCAATGGGGGGGGTGAGAGTGTGTGTTTTTTGTCAATTTGGTTTGGTGAGGCAATAAAATGGTGTCGTCTGTACATTTTGTATTGCAGAAGCACCCCCCCTTCCTTCCCTGGTCTGGATCCTTGGCCACTCTTATGTGTATTGGGGAGCCCGACGAGCGGACGCGAGATGGAATGGGAGACAGCTAGGTTTTGAGAAGGACCTGGCTCTCGTGCGATGGCTCGGTGTTCGGGGGTTAGGGTGGGTTGCAGGAGGTGCATAGATACGCCCGGTTGGACAGACCTCCTGACATCTTAGTGTTGCATGCCGGGGGGAATGATTTGGGTGGGCATCCTTTTCGAATCTTGATAAAGGACATCAAACATGATTTGTTACGGTTATGGGTGTCGTTTCCAGGTCTAACGATAGTCTGGTCGGAGATAGTAGCGAAAAAGAGTTGGCAGAAAGCGCGGTCAGTTGACAGGTTGAACAAGGCGCGGGCGAAGGTTAATAGGGCGATCTCGAAGTTTGTTAGTCGGAACGGGGGTATAGCAATACGGCATGTTGAGTTGGAAAGGACGGAAGAGGAATTTTGGTTGGCTGACGGGGTACACCTTAATGCGGTGGGAACTGACTTATGGGCTCTTGGCTTGCAGGGAGGTATTGAGAGGGCCCTTTGGTTGCGGGGGGTCTCAGGCACTTGAAGGGTTTCAAGGTGCCTTCGTTGTGGTGTTGTTTATTGGTGGGTCCTTGAAGTTGGTTTAAAATTGGTTCGGGGATTCATCCGGGTATGGATCCCCTCATTGGCAGAATTGATGGTCCCCTGGTGATTTTGGGGGGGTACCCCGACGGGGTATGTCGGGGCCCCTGGGGGTGTGGTTGGGGTTGACAGAGGATTAACCCTTACCATTTGGTGCTCCTGAGCCAGTGTGGGTAACGGCTGGGAGCAAGTTGAGGTTTTTTATTGCTCGGTTATGGGAATCACCAGGGTTTTGGTAGCTTCAAGGACCTTACCACATTGCAAATTTTATTGGTTATGTATTCTTGTTAATAAAATGGCTGCTATGGCCAAAATTATCCAAAGATAAATTTGTGTCTGTGTAATTACTTTTAAATAAGAAATGGGAATGGAGGTGTGGGGTATGAAAGGAAGACCGGAGTCAACAATTCCAGGGTCAAGCATGTTTATTTGCGTAAGCTTCGTTCCAGGGTAGAAAGGGTAAGAGTGCCTTTCAGAATTCGAAGTGGTCGGACTGTACGGACCACCAAGAACTGCAGGAGAGCTTGAACATCTTCCCATGGATTTGCGACATCCTCCCTCATCAGTTACGTAGGTAAGCAGGTTCTCAGCATTGCAGCCCATTTGTTGTCTTAAGTTAGTTAAGCGGGGTTAACTAACCTGTCAGTTCAGCCTCAGGTCTAAAGCAGAGGCCTGGACTCCACTCCTTACTCCTCACTCCACAACTCTCCTTAAAAACAACTGACTCCTTTTTCCTGCCCCGTGGTCTCCAGACTCCTAGGTGGGCGTTTCCTTCCGTCTGGTCCTGCCCACTGGTGTGCCTGTCTTTCCCTGGGGGAGGTGACTAGGATTTTCTGGTTGGCTTTGTGTGACTTAGGTGAGGGAAGTTGTTATGCGGGGGCCTATGTGTGACTACCTGCAGTGTCAGGGCGTCACATATGTATGTGTGTATGTCTGCTAAAGGAATCCGCACCGTCATATTTACAAACACAAAATTTTGCAGACACCTCATGTGACTCAGGGAACGTCGTAGACTATGTTTTAACAGGAATATTTAACCCCGCGCTTTACAGTTACTCTCCAAAAAACCTGCCTCCATTAAACTGAATGGAGGTGGGAGCTGCAAGTTATTAATAGCAGCTGTGATTGGTTGCTATAGGAACAAAGGACATTCATAGTATAAGAAGCTTACGTGTGAGATAATATGATGTCAGTGGGGAGACAGATAGAGAGAGACAGACACAGACTGAGAGACAAACAGACAGAGACAGATAGGCATAGACAGACAGGGAAAGAGACAGAGACAAACAGACAGAGGCAGACAGGGAAAGAGACAGACAGAGATAGACAGGGAAAAAAGGCAGACAGACAGAGACAGAGAAAGAGACAGAGGCAGATAGGGAAACAGACAGAGACAAAAATACAGAGACAGGCAGGAGAAAAGGCAGACCGACAGGGAAAGAGACAGACAGGGGAAGAGACAGACAGAGAGAGACAGACAGATAGAGACAGACAAAGAAATACAGAGATAGACAGGGAAAGAGACAAACGGGGAATGAGTCAGACAGAGAGAGACAAAGAGAGACAGGCAGAGAGAGACAGGGAAAGAGACAGACAGGGGAAGAGAAAGACAGAGACAGACAAAGAAATACAGAGACAGACAGGGGAAGAGACAGACAGGGGAAGAGACAGACAGGGGAAGAGACAGACAGACAGGGAAAGAGACAGACCTGGAAAAGAGACAGACCTGGAAAAGAGACAGGCCTGGAAAAGAGACAGACAGACATAGAAACAGACAGCCACAAAGAGAGAGAGAGACAGACAGACACAGAGAGACAGACAGAGATAGAGAGACAGACAGACATGGATAGAGATAGAGACACACAGAGACAGACAGATGACAGAGACTGGGAGAGAGACAGACAGAAGCATAAATCCCTAACTAAAACTTAACATTTAATGATAGTTTTAAAAGGTAAAAAAACACAAATCATGTAAATAGAATGACTCTCTTCTGTGCATAGAGTCAACATTTTGTGTTTGTAAATATGACGGTGCGGATTCCTTTAGCAGACATACACACATACATATGTGACGCCCTGACACTGCAGGTAGTCACACATAGGCCCCCGCATAACAACTTCCCTCACCTAAGTCACACAAAGCCAACCAGAAAACCCTAGTCACCTCCCCCAGGGAAAGACAGGCACACCAGTGGGCAGGACCAGACGGAAGGAAACGCCCACCTAGGGGTCTGGAGACCCCGGGGCAGGAAAAAGGAGTCAGTTGTTTTTAAGGAGAGTTGTGGAGTGAGGAGTAAGGAGTGGAGTCCAGGCCTCTGCTTTAGACCTGAGGCTGAACTGACAGGTTACTTAACCCCGCTTAACTAACTTAAGATAACAAATGGGCTGCAATGCTGAGAACCTGCTTACCTACGTAACTGATGAGGGAGGATGTCGCAAATCCATGGGAAGATGTTCAAGCTCTCCTGCAGTTCTTGGTGGCCCGTACAGTCCGACCACTTCGAATTCTGAAAGGCACTCTTACCCTTTCTACCCTGGAACGAAGCTTAGGCAAATAAACATGCTTGACCCTGGAATTGTTGACTCCGGTCTTCCTTTCATACCCCACACCTCCATTCCCATTTCTTATTTAAAAGTAATTACATAGACACAAATTTATCTTTGGATAATTTTGGCCATAGCAGCCATTTTATTAACAAGAATACATAACCAATAAAATTTGCAATGTGGTAAGGTCCTTGAAGCTACCAAAACCCTGGTGATTCCCATAACCGAGCAATAAAAAACCTCAACTTGCTCCCAGCCATTACCCACACTGGCTCAGGAGCACCAAATGGTAAGGGTTAATCCTCTGTCAACCCCAACCACACCCCCAGGGGCCCCGACATACCCCATCGGGGTTCCCCCCCAAAATCACCAGGGGACCATCAATTCTGCCAATGAGGGGATCCATACCCGGATGAATCCCCGAACCAATTTTAAACCAACTTCAAGGACCCACCAATAAACAACACCACAACGAAGGCACCTTGAAACCCTTCAAGTGCCTGAGACCCCCCGCAACCAAAGGGCCCTCTCAATACCTCCCTGCAAGCCAAGAGCCCATAAGTCAGTTCCCACCGCATTAAGGTGTACCCCGTCAGCCAACCAAAATTCCTCTTCCGTCCTTTCCAACTCAACATGCCGTATTGCTATACCCCCGTTCCGACTAACAAACTTCGAGATCGCCCTATTAACCTTCGCCCGCGCCTTGTTCAACCTGTCAACTGACCGCGCTTTCTGCCAACTCTTTCTCGCTACTATCTCCGACCAGACTATCGTTAGACCTGGAAACGACACCCATAACCGTAACAAATCATGTTTGATGTCCTTTATCAAGATTCGAAAAGGACGCCCACCCAAATCATTCCCCCCGGCATGCAACACTAACATGTCAGGAGGTCTGTCCAACCGGGCGTATCTATGCACCTCCTGCAACACCCTGTTCCACCCTAACCCCCGAACACCGAGCCATCGCACGAGAGCC
The DNA here is from genome assembly GCF_048569485.1 of Anomaloglossus baeobatrachus. Lineage (NCBI taxonomy): Eukaryota > Metazoa > Chordata > Amphibia > Anura > Aromobatidae > Anomaloglossus > Anomaloglossus baeobatrachus. The sequence continues at coordinate 153,246,017 of NC_134356.1, forward strand.
AGGTCCTTCTCAAAACCTAGCTGTCTCCCGTTCCATCTCGCGTCCGCTCGTCGGGCTCCCCAATACACATAAGAGTGGCCAAAGATCCAGACCAGGGAAGGAAGAGGGGGTGCTTCTGCAATACAAAATGTACAGACGACACCATTTTATTGCCTCACCAAACCAAATTGACAAAAAACACACACTCTCACCCCCCCCATTGCTACCCTAATACCCCCCCCTTTTCCCCTCAATTGCCAACAACCACCTGGGGACGTACATACGACTTAAAGCGCTGCGACTTCCACCTACCAATCTGCTTAACTGTCTCCTCCGGTAGGCCGCATATAGAGGCCTCCGTCGCTGCCCCAATCCGAAAGACTTCGGATCTAACCCCAACGACTACAAACATGCCCTAAAAACACTCACAAATTGGTATCTCGATAAAAAGGACCCATCCTCGTGACATAATAAGGGGCCATCCACCTTCGGACAGATCTGTTGAAAATTCCCGAGACACTTGAACGGGCACATATCAGATGCCACAACCATCCCCAAACGGACTAGTCTACCCACACCTCTCTGATCAGTTTTCGATTTCCTAATCCAAAATTCAACTCCGTTTTCCACTGACATAATGTCACCCCAATCCAAGCCCCCGGGGAACGCCTTACTGGGCGATACCAACTCCCCAACCCGCAGGGCTCCAAAAAACGCCAAAGAAAAGGCTAACTTAAACAAACTCACCTCAAACGGAGATAGACAAACCCCCCACAACGCCCTACCCAGCCGGATAGGGACCCAGCCCAGCCCAGCTGGGACCCAGTTTGAGCGAGGAACGGAACAAGTCCTACCCACACCAAGGTTTGCAGGCCCTACCTCAGTCAGGATTTCACCCACACTCTACAGCTCTGGAATGTCATGCTCTTCAGCCTCCTCCTCCTCCTGCGCATCCTCATCCACTTTACCCTCCACACCAGTCCCAAGCTGGAAGCACTGCAGCACTGCCTCGGCGAAGCGGCAACAGACTGTGCTGCAGCTAATCTGCATAGGTGACAAACCCCACAATGCAGAAGAGGTGTGGACAGCTCTAAAACAGCATGCAGATCACTGGCTCACACCTCTGAACCTAAAGCCAGGAAAGGTTGTGTGTGACAATGGCCGGAACCTGGTGGCGGCTTTGAGGCGAGGCCAGCTGACACATGTTCCATGCATGGCCCATGTGCTCAACCTCGTGGTTCAGCGGTTTCTAAAGTCATACCCAGAGCTGTCTGATCTGCTGGTAAAAGTTCGCTGCCTGTCTGCACATTTTCGAAAGTCACCTACTGCTTCAGCCGGCCTTGCCGGCTTTCAGCGTCGTTTGCATCTTCCGGCTCACAGACTGGTGTGTGATGTCCCCACGCGTTGGAATTCAACTCTGCACATGTTGATCAGGATATGTGAGCAGAAGAGGGCAGTTGTTGAGTACCTGCACCACCTAAGCCGTCGGGAAATGGGTCAAACTCCACACATAACACCTGAGGAGTGGAGATGGATGTCCGACCTATGTACCATCCTCCAAAACTTTGAGGACTCCACCAAGATGGTGAGCGGCGATGACGCCATTATTAGCGTCACCATACCGCTTCTCTGCCTTCTAAAACGGTCTCTGCTCAAAACCAAACATGATGCATTGCAGGCGGAACACGATGAGTTGGAGCAAGAAACAGTAGTGGGTGTGGGTGATAACACACAGCCCAGCCTCGTCTCATCACAACGTGCAGTGGAGGACTATGACGAGGAGGAGGATGAAGACATGGAGCAACTCTCCGGCCAAATTGAGGATATGACATGCATACCAGTCATATGCTCAGTTCAGCGTGGCTGGCCAGAGGACAGGGTAGATGATGAGGAGGAGGAGGAGGAGGAGAAGGAGGAGGACAGCATGTTCAGTCATCGTGTTGGTCTGGATACTGAAGTGATGGCTGTTAAGAGTCTGGCACACATGGATGACTTTATGGTAAGCTGCCTGTCTCGTGACCCTCGCGTTAAGAACATCTTGGCCGACAATCATTACTGGTTGGTAACACTGTTAGACCCACGCTACAAGGAGAACTTTATGTCTCTTATTCCCGAGGCGGAGAGGTCAGCCAAAATGCAGCAGTTCCGGAAGGCCATAGTCACGGAAGTAGGCAAAGCATTCCCTTCACAAAACGCTAGCGTCATAATTGTAACACTATTAGTTAAAAGAAAGGGATAAAATGTAAAAAAAAACAAAATAAGGCATGACTTTTTTTTAACATCAAATTTTTTTTTTTTAGATTTAACCAAAGAATGTGCACATTTGTTATAATAAACAAGTGAAAAATGTTGAAAATCAGTCATCCAAAGGTGTGTGAAAAAAATATATATATATGGTACCAATAAAAATGTCACTTTGTCCTGCAAAGAATGCAGCCCCCCAAATTATTTTTTTCCTCTGTGCGGCCCATACACCCAGCCGAGTTTGAGACCCCCTGCCTTACACTATATAGATATCATGTTCATTCCCCATCTATCTTGCTCAGGAGAGCATCTCCCTCCCCCGGCACCAAGAGCAGCTCATATTGAATTGTTACATTGACTAGTAACACTGCACACAGAAATGCACCTTAATATTCCACTGTTAACTCTTTCCTCCCAGCAGTAACACACAACTCCTCACCTTGATATCATGGTGATTTATGGTCAGAATGACTTCAATGCGATCAGTGATTTCTATTCTAGCTCTGCTCACATAGATTTTATATCCACACTCAACTATAGGCCGTTCTTCATATTTTGGGGGCTTTTAGTCAGATATACTAGTTTGTGCCTGTATAGTATTGGTGTAGATGGGAGTGTAGGGCATGGGTTACATGGCACTGTGGTGGGATACTGATGGGAGGTATTGGTGCTGTGTTTGATGCTTCTACTGGGTATTTTCCTACAAATACTGGAACAGCTCACTGCTTAGAATGATCCTTCCCAGCTCTATAATATATTATATATACCCCACAATGCAGGCTCACACACACATTTGTCTCAAGTGTGTTGTAGGGACACAGATACAGTCTTGGTCATGTGACTAAAGGCTACTTTACACACTGCGATATCGGTCCCGATATCGCTAGTGTGGGTACCCGCCCCATCTGTTGCGCGACACGGGCAAATCGCTGCCCATGCCGCACAACACCGACCAGACCCGTCACACATACTTACCTGACCGGCGACATCGCTGTGACCGGCGAACCGCCTCCTTTCTAAGGGGGCGGTCCGTGCGGCGTCACAGCGACGTCACTGAGCGACCTCCCAATAGCAGCGGAGGGGCGGAGATGAGTGGCCGGAACATCCCGCCCACCTCCTTCCTTCCTCATAGCGGCTGGGAGGCAGGTAAGGAGAGGTTCCTCGTTTCTGCGGTGTCACACGGAGTGATGTGTGCTGCCGCAGGAGCGACGAACTACATCGTTACTGCTGCAGTAACGATAATCGAGAATGGAGACCCATGTCACCGATGAGCGATTTTGCACGTTTTTGCAACGATGCAAAATCGCTCATCGGTGTCACACGCAGCAACATCGCTAATGCGGCCGGATGTGCGTCACAAATTCCGTGACCCCAACGACTCCGCATTAGCGATGTCGCAGCGTGTAAAGCCCCCTTTAGTGGGAGTGGTGTACAGGGTCTTAGCAGTAAAGAGTATTCCATATTTCTGCCAGATACCCACAGAGATATTGAAATCTGAAAAAAGAGACTTCTGCTCATTGAAGGTAAGAACTGCTCACATAGCGTTCAACTCCACAGCAAACGAGTGCTCTAGCACTGGCATCTCAGCAGGGATATTCCCCTACTACACATGTGTGTCTGGGTCGCTGTGACAGTTTACAGGACATAACTCAAGGCACCTAGATAGAAGGCAGAGGTACTGGGATTGGTTGGTTTTTGGTGACGGAGGTGCAGGGGCTGGCGCCCATGTGCAGTGCTGGCTAAGGTATATTGATGATATTTTGATTTTTTGGCAGGGCACTGTGGAGCAGCTCGAGACATTTATGGAGGAACTTAATAACAACACCTTTAACATCAGATTGACGCATAAGCATAGCAGCAGTTGCGTTGACTTCCTGGATATTAAAATTTCATTCGGTTCTGAGCGAATTGTTCAGACCGACGTCCATAGGAAGGAAACATCAGTCAACGCACTGCTGCATGCTTCTTCTGCTCATACCCCCTCCACCATCCGGGCCGTACCGACTGGCCAGTTCCTCAGGATGAAGCAAATTTGTTCGTCAGACACTGCTTTTGAACAACAGTCTGCCGACCTCCAGCGCCATAGGGGTGGCAAAGGCGGTCTTCCCCCGGTCTGCCTCAGCAACGGACACTAGCCAATAGTGACTAGTGAGATCAAGGGTAGAAAAATAATTTGCAGTTCTCAATGCAGCTAGCGATTCCTCAATACGGGGGAGTGGTGCCGTCCTTCTTCTTTAACAGGACCAACGGAGCTGCCCAAAGGCTACAACTGTCACGGATAACCCCAGCCGCCTTCATGTTGCTCAACATGTCCTTGGTACACTGGTAATGTGAAGGTGGTATTGGCTTATAGCTCTCTTTGATGGGTGGGTGTGCACCTGTGGGGATGTAGTGTTGGACCACTTTTATTCCCCCAAAATCTAGCGGATGTTTGCTGAAGACTTGCTCGCTCGTATTCTTGCACTACCCTGTGGACCCGCTTCTTGTGATGTGAAGGTGTGGAGTCAGTGCCTACGTGTAATTCCTTACACCACTCCTCTGGCTGACTTGGTGAGCAGTCACTGACTGGGTGGGGTGCAGTAATAGTGGATGCTGCTACTTGGATAGCATGTGTATCTACTGTGAACAGCTTATCAATGGTGGCAAGTCGGGGCAGCTTAACCTCCTGCTCTCCGCAGTTTAACACTCTCACGGGCACTCTTCCCTTCCGCACTAATGAATAAAACTATGATGTAAATATCATATAGATACCCCACAATTGTAAATAAAGGTAGGTTATGGGAAAAGGGGGAACAGGGAAAGAGGAAAATAGTGTAATAAAGTATACCTTCTGGGGGTGAGAGGAAATGGCAGCACAGCCAGTGGAGGTGAAGCAAAAGGAAGCCTGCAACTAAAGAGTTGAGAGCGTTATCACATGGTGACTGAGCCTGATTGTAAAGGGAGCATAGAGTGGAGCATACTCTGGGCACATTAGAACCCAAGTTCTTAAACCATGAATATGGACCCCTTTTATTCTCCCAAAGTCTAGCGGATGTTTGCTGAAGACTTGCTCGTATTCTTGCACTACCCTGTGGACCCGCTTCTTGTGATGTGAAGGTGTGGAGTCAGTGCCTACGTGTAATTCCTTACACCACTCCTCTGGTTGACTTGGTGAGCTGTGACTGAATGGGTGTGGTGAAGTAACGGTGGATGCTGTGGCTTGGATATCATATTAAATATAGGGACCCCCATACAGTAGTATGAGAAATTTTTTTGTATTCAATGATCGGTATTACCTTCAGGGGCGCGGCACGTGGACGTGCGTTCCATTAGCCTCACTGCATTCCACTCCCATACAGGAAGTGGGCGCAGCTATTACTACGGTCGCACATAAAAGAACCCACAGCCACCACTGCACACAGCTGACTCCACCACTGGAAACCCACTTCTACACCAACGCAGGTAAGACAGGATCGGCACCTCTATGCTCCCGTTACAATCAGGCTCAGTCACCATGTGGTAATGCTCTCAACAATTTAGTTGCAGGCTTCCCCTTGCTTCACCTCCACTGGCTGTGCTGCCATTTCCTCTCCCCCCTGGAAGGTATACTTTATTACACTATTTTCCTGTTTCCCTCTTCTCCCTTTTCCCATAACCTACCTTTATCTGCATTTGTGGGGTATCTATATACTATTTATATCACAGTTTTATTCATTAATACGGAAGGGAAGAGTGCGCGTGAGAGTGTTGAACTGCGGAGAGCAAGAGGTTAAGCTGCCCCGATTTGCCAGCATTGATAAGCTGTTCACAGTAGATACACATGCTATCCAAGCAGCAGCAGCATCCACCATTACTGCACCCCACCCAGTCAGTGACAGCTCACCAAGTCAGCCAGAGGAGTGGTGTCAGGAATTACACGTAGGCACTGACTACACACCTTCACATCACAAGAAGGGGGTGCAAGTGTGACGCCCTGGACTAGCCAGTTAGTCACAGACATAACACACACACACCCCCTTTCCCGGATAGTTACACTAGTCAGACACAAAACCGTTGTTGCCTCCCTCCAGGGGCTGATGTCCACACCAGGTGGGGCGGAGCCAGGCGGTTGGCCCCACCCACCAAGGAGTTCACAGGCCTGGAGGTGGGAAAACCAGTCAGTTAGTTGAAGTTCAGTTTAGAGTTGAACCGTGGAGGTAGTGAGTTCAGTGAGGAGCCCAGTTTTGGGTAGGAGTGCAAAACTGCTAGTGTCTGGGTCAGATCCCAGGCACTATGGGGAGATAAGGTATGCACACCAGTGACTATGTAAGGGGAATACATGAAATAGCAGAAACTGCTGTGTGAATACTGACTTGAAAAATTCAATAGCTATATGCAAGAGTGAATATGTGAAAAATGGAATCTGCATTACTGCCATGAACATATGAATCAAGAGAAATTTAGCTACTGAATTGATCAATGCAATAGAGCCCCAACACTACGCCAAAGTATTTCTCTACGTTGGGGTCCCTAGCTTGTGTGTGTCCTCTCATGCAGTTAAAAAACCTACCGTGTATGGGAAGCTGAGACCCAGGCTATTTATGCGTATGATATGGATTGGCAATAGGTGTGGTTGGGGAGGGTTCACAAACGAAAAAATACTAACAAATAGGAATAACGTTTGGAACACCATTCTAAGTCCGAACTGGGTGCAAAAACCTTAAAAAACATCACTATGGGGAGATAAGGTATGCACACCAGTGACTATGTAAGGGGAATACATGAAATAGCAGAAACTGCTGTGTGAATACTGACTTGAAAAATCCAATAGCATTAATTCACATAATCCTAGTGACTGCGCACACAACATGGCCAAACGAAAACAAAAGACAGTACCTGGCCATTCAATCCAATGGAAACTCATAGGCAACACAGTCCATTAGACTAGGCAATTACATGCAGCCATGTAAAGTTCATGGGCATTGCCTCAGAGTCGAACCCACAACCTCTTGGAGAACAAGCAAAGAGCCTACCACTAAACCAACTCAGAGAAGTTGGAAACCGACTCTACATTAATTAACATAATCCTAGTTACTGTGCACACAACATGGCCAAACAAAAGCAAAAGACAGTACGTGGCCTATCAATCCAACGGAAACTCATAGGTAACACAGTACATTGGACTAGGCAATTACATGCAGCCATACAAAGCCCATGGGCCTTGCCCCAGAGTCAAACCCACAACCTTTCATAGCCAAGGCAAAGAGCCTACCAATACACCAACACAGAGAAGTGGAAAACCGATTCTACATTAATTCACATAATCCTAGTGACTGCGCACACAACATGGCCAAACAAAAGCAAAAGACAGCACCTGGCCTATCAATCCAATGGAAACTCATAGGCAACACAGTCCATTGGACTAGACAATTACATGGAGACATACAAAGTCCATGGGCCTTGCCTCAGAGTCAAACCCACAACTTCTCGCAGCCAAGCAAAGAGCCTACCACTACACTAACACAGAGAAGTGGGAAACTGATTCTACATTAATTCACATAATCCTACCGACTGCGCACACAACATGGCCAAACAAAAGACAATACCTGGCCTATTCATTCAATGAAAACTCATAGGCAACACAGTCCATTGGACTAGGCAATTACATTCAACCATACAAAGTCCATGGGCTTTGCCTCAAAGTCAAACCCACAACTTCTTGTAACCCAAGGAAAGAGCCTACCACTACACCAACACAGAGAAGAGAATTACTCTACATTAATTTACATAATCCTAGTGAATGCGCACACAACATGACCAAACGAAAACAAAAGACAGTCCCTGGCCTATCAATCCAATGGAAACTCATAGACAACATAGTCCATTGGACTACGCAATTACATGCAGCCATACAAAGTCCATGGGTCTAGCCTCAGAGTCATACCCACAATCTCTGGCAGAACAAGCAAAGAGCCTACAACTTCACCAACACAAAGAAGTAGGAAGCTGCGTCTACATTAATTCACATAATCCTAGTGACTGCGCACACAACATGGCCAAACAAAAGCAAAAGACAGTACCTGGCCTATCAATCCAATGGGAACTCATAGGCAACACAGTTAATTGAACTAGGCAATAACATGCAGCCATACAAACTCCATGGGCCTTGCCTCAAAGTCGAACTCATAACCTCTCGCAGATCAAGCAAAGAGCCTACCACTACACCAACACAGAAAAATGTAAACCTGACTCTACATTAATTAACATAATCCTAGTGACTGCGCACACAACATGGCCAAACGAAAACAAAAGACAGTAACTGGCCTATCAATCCAATAGAAACTCATAGGCAACACAGTCCATTGGACTAAGCAATTACATGCAGCCATTCAAAGTCCATGAGCCTTGCATTAGAGTCGAACCCACAACCTCTCGCAGCCGAAGCAAAGAGCCTACCACTACACCAACACAGAGAAGTTGGAAACTGAGTTTACATTAGTTCACATAATCCTAGTGACTGCGCACACAACATGGCCAAACAAAAGCAAAAGACAGTACCTGGCCTATCAATCCGATGGGAACTCATAGGCAACACAGTCAATTGAACTAGGCGATTGCATGCAGCCATACAAACTCCATGGGCCTTGCCTCAGAGTCGAACCCACAACCTCTCGCAGCTTAAGCAAAGAGACTACCACTACACCAACACAGAGAAGTAGGTGAATGACTCTACATTAATTCACATAATCCTAGTGACTGCGCACACAACATGGCCAAACAAAAGCAAAAGACAGTACCTGGCCTATTAATCCAATGGAAACTCATAGGCAACGCAATCCTTTGGACTAGGCAAAAACATGCAGCCATACAAAGTCCATGGGCCTTGCCTCAGAGTCAAAACCACTACCTCTCAAAGCCCAAGCAAAGAGCCTACCACTACACCAACACAGAGAAGTGCGAAACTGACTCAACATAAATTCACATAATCCTAGTGACTGCGCACACAACATGGCCAAACAAAAGCAATAGACAGTCCCTGGCCTATCAATCCAATGGAAACTCATAGACAACATAGTCCATTGGACTAGGCAATTACATGCAGCCATACAAAGTCCATGGGCTTTGCCTCAGAGTCAAACCACAACTGCTCGCAGCCCAAGCAAAGAGCCTACCACTACACCAACACAGAGAAGTAGGAGAATGATTCTACATTAATTCACATAATCCTAGTGACTGCGCACACAACATGGCCAAACAAAAGCAAAAGACAGTACCTGGCCTATCAATCCAATGGAAACTCATAGGTAGCATAGTCCATTGGACTAGGCAATAACATGCAGCCATACAAAGTCCATGGGCCTTGCCTCAGAGTCGAACTCACAACCTCTCGCAGCCCAAGAAAAAAGCCTACCACTACAGCAACACAGAGAAGTGTGAAACTGACTCTACATTAATTCACATAATCCTAGTGACTGCGCACACAACATGGCCAAACAAAAGCAAAAGACAGTACCTGGCCCATCAATCCAATGGAAACTCATAAGCAACACAGTCCATTTTACTAGACAATTACATGGAGACATACAAAGTCCATGGGCCTTGCCTCAGAGTCAAACCCACAACCTCTCGCAGCCAAGCAAAGAGCCTACCACTACACCAACACAGAGAAGTGGGAAACTGATTCTACATTAATTCACATAATCCTACCGACTGCGCACACAACATGGCCAAACAAAAGAAAATACCTGGCCTATCAATCCAATGGAAACTCATAGGCAACACAGTCCATTAGACTAGGCAAATACATGCAGCCATACAAAGCCCATGGGCCTTGCCCCAGAGTCGAACCCACAACCTCTTGTAGCCCATGCAAAGAGCCTACAAAAACACCAACACAGAGAAGTGGAAAACTGATTCTACATTAATTCACATAATCCTAGTGACTGCGCACACAACATGGCCAAACAAAAGCAAAAGACATTACCTGGCCTATAAATCCAATAGAAACTCATAGGCCAAGCAATCAATTGGACGAGGCAATTACATGCAGCCATACAAAGTCCATGGGCCCTGCCTCAGAGTCGAACCCACAACCTCTTGTAGCCCAAGCAAAGAGCCTACCACAACACCAACACAGAGAAGTTGGTAACAGAGTTTACATTAGTTCACATAATCCTAGTGACTGTGCACACAACATGGCCAAACAAAAGCAAAAGACAGTCCCTGGCCTATTAATCCAATGGAAACTCATATACAACATAGTACATTGGACTAGGCAATTACATGCAGCCATACAAAGTCCATGGGCCTTGCCTCAGAGTCAAACCCACAACCTCTGGCTGAACAAGCAAAGAGCTTACAACTACACCAACACAAAAAAGTAGGAAGCTGCGTCTACATTAATTCACATATTCCTAGCGACTGCGCACACAACATGGCCAAACAAAAGCAAAAGACATTACCTGGCCTATCAAGCCAATGGAAACTCATAGGCAACAAAGTCCATTGGACTAAACAATTACATGCAGCCATACAAAGTCCATGGGCTTTGCCTCAGAGTCAAACCCACAATTTCTCGCAGCCCAAGCAAAGAGCCTACCACTACACCAACACAGACAAGTTGGAAACTGAGTTTACATTAGTTCACATAATCCTAGTGACTGTGCACACAACATGGCGAAACAAATGCAAAAGACATTATCTGGCCTATCAATCGAATGGAAACTCATAGGCAACACAGTCCATTAGACTAGGCAAATACATGCAGCCATACAAAGTTCATGGGCCTTGCCTCAGAGTCGGACCCACAACCTCTTGGAGAACAAGCAAAGAGCCTACCACTAAACCAACACAGAGAAGTTGGAAACCGACTCTACATTAATTTACATAATCCTAGTGACTGCGCACACAACATGGCCAAACAAAAGCAAAAGACAGTACCTGGCCTATCAATCCAATGAAAACTCATAAGCAACACAGTCCATTGGACTAGACAATTACATGGATACATACAAAGTCCATGGGCCTTGCCTCAGAGTCAAACCCACAACCTCTCGCAGCCAAACAAAGAGCCTACCACTACACCAATACAGAGAAGTGAGAAACTTATTCTACATTAATTCACATAATCCTACCGACTGCGCACACAACATGGCTAAACAAAAGCAAAAGACAGTACCTGGCTTATCAATCCAATGGAAACTCATAGGCAACACAGTCCATTGGACTAGGCAATAACATGCAGCCATACACAGTCCATTGGCTTTGCTTCAAAGTCGAACTCACAACCTCTCGCAGCTCAAGCAAAGAGCCTACCACTACACCAACACAGAGAAATGTGAAACTGCCTCTACATTAATTCACATAATCCTAGTGAGTGCGCACACAACATGGCCAAACGAAAACAAAAGACAGTACCTGGCCTATCAATCCAATGGAAACTCATAGGCAACACAGTCCATTGGACTAGGCAATTACAGGCAGCCATAAAAAGTCCATGGGCCTTGCCTCAGAGTCAAACCCACAAGCTCTCGCAGCCCAAGCAAAGAGCCTACCACTACACCAACACAGAGAAATGTGAAACTGACTCTACATTAATTCACATAATCCTAGTGACTGCGCACACAACATGGCCAAACGAAAGCAAAAGTCAATACCTGGCCTATCAATCCAATGGAAACTCATAGGCAACAAAGTCTATTGGACTAGGCAATTACATGCAGCCATACAAAGTCCATGAGCCTTGCATTAGAGTCGAACCCACAACCTCTTGCAGCCCAAGCAAAGAGCCTACCACTACACCAACACAGAGAAGTCTGAAACTGACTCTACATTAATTCACATAATCCTAGTGACTGCGCACACAACATGGCTAAACGAAAGCAAAAGTCAATACCTGGCCTATCAATCCAATGGAAACTCATAGGCAACACAGTCCATTGGACTAGGCAATTACATGCAGCCATAAAAAGTCCATGGGCCTTGCCTCAGAGTCAAACCCACAACCTCTCACAGCCCAAGCAAAGAGCCTACCACTACACCAACAAAGAGAAATGTGAACCTGACTCTACATTAATTCACATATTCCTAGTGACTGCGCACACAACATGGCCAAACAAAAGCAAAAGAAAGCACCTGGCCTATCAATCCAATGGAAACTCATAGGTAACGCAGTCCATTGGACTATGCAATTACATGCAGCCATACAAAGTCCATGGGCCTTGCCTCAGAGTCGAACTCACAACCTCTCGCAGCCCAACAAAAAAGCCTACCACTTCAGCAACACAGAGAAGTGTGAAACTGTCTCTACATTAACTCACATAATCCTAGTGACTGCGCACAAAACATGGCCAAACGAAAACAAAGACAGTACCTGGCCTATCAATCCATTGGACTAGGCAATTACATGCAGCCATACAAAGTCCATGGGCCTTGCCTCAGAGTCAAACCCACAACCTCTCACAGCCCAAGCAAAGAGCCTACCACTACACCAACACAGAGAAGTGCGAAACTGACTCAACATAAATTCACATAATCCTAGTGACTGCGCACACAACATGGCCAAACAAAAGCTAAAGACAGTCCCTTGCCTATCAATCCAATGGAAACTCATAGACAACATAGTCCATTGGAATGGGCAATTACATGCAGCCTCACAAAGTCCATGGGCCTTGCCTCAGAGTCAAACCCACAACCTCTGGCAGAACAAGCAAAGAGCCTACAACTACACCAACACAAAGAAGTAGGAAGCTGCGTCTACATTAATTCACATAATCCTAGTGAATGCGCACACAATATGGCCAAACAAAAGCAAAAGACACTACCTGGCCTATCAGGTCAATGGAAACTAATAGGCAACACAGTCCATTGAACAAGGCAATTACATGCAGCCATACAAAGTCCATGGGCCATGCCTCAGAGTCAAACCCACAACCTCTCGCAGCCAAGCAAAGCAGCTTCCACTACACCAACACAGAGAAGTGGGAAACGGATTCTACATTAATTCACATAATCCTAGTGACTGCGCACACAACATGGCCAAACAAAAGCAAAAGACAATACCTGGCCTATCAATCCAATGGAAACTCATAGGCAACACAGTCCTTTGGACTTGGCAATTACATGCAGCCATACAAAGTCCAAGGCCTTGCCTCAGAGTCAAACCCACAACCTCTGGCAGAACAAGCAAAGAGCCTACAACTACACCAACACAAAGAAGTAGGAAGCTGCGTCTACATTAATTCACATAATCCTAGTGAATGCGCACACAACATGGCCAAACAAAAGCAAAAGACATTACCTGGCCTATCAAGCCAATGGAAACTCATAGGCAACACAGTCCATTGAACTAGACAATTACATGGAGACATACAAAGTCCATGGGCCTTGCCTCAGAGTCAAACCCACAACCTCTCGCAGCCAAGCAAAGAGCTTACCACTACACCAACACAGAGAAGTGGGAAACTGATTCTACATTAATTCACATAATCCTAGTGACTGCGCACACAACATGGCCAAACAAAAGACAATACCTGGCCTATCAATCCAATGGAAACTCATAGGCAACACAGTCCATTAGACTAGGCAAATACATGCAGCCATACAAAGTTCATGGGCCTTGCCTCAGAGTCGAACCCACAACTTCTTGGAGAACAAGCAAAGAGCCTACCACTACACCAACACAGAGAAGTTGGAAATCGACTCTACATTAATTCACATAATCCTAGTGACTGCGCACACAACATGGCCAAACAAAAGCAAAAGACAGTACCTGGCCTATCAATCCAATGGAAACTCAAAGGTAACACAGTACATTAGACTAGGCAATTAAATGCAGCCATACAAAGCCCATGGGCCTTGCCCCAGAGGCGAACCCACAACCTCTCGTAGCCCAAGCAAAGAGCCTACCAATACACCAACACAGAGAAGTGAAAAATTGATTCTACATTAATTCACATAATCCTAGTGACTGCGCAGACAACATGGCCAAACAAAAGCAAAAGACAGTACCTGGCCTATCAATCCAATAGAAACTCATAGGCAAAGCAATCAATTGGACTAGGCAATTACATGCAGCCATACAAAGTCCATGGGCCTTGCCTCAGAGTCAAACCCACAACCTCTGGCAGAACAAGCAAAGAGCTTACAACTACACCAACACAAAAAAGTGGGAAGGTGCGTCTACATTAATTTACATATTCATAGAGACTGCGCACACAACATGGCCAAACAAAAGCAAAAGACATTACCTGGCCAATCAAGCCAATGGAAACTAATAGGCAACACATTCCATTGGACTAAACAATTACATGCAGCCACACAAAGTCCATGGGCTTTGCCTCAGAGTCAAACCCACAATTTCTCGCAGCCCAAGCAAAGAGCCTACCACTACACCAACACAGACAAGATGGAAACTGAGTTTACATTAGTTCACATAATCCTAGTGACTGTGCACACAACATTGCGAAACAAATGCAAAAGACATTATCTGGCCTATCAATCCAATGGAAACTCATAGGCAACACAGTCCATTAGACTAGGCAAATACACGCAGCCATACAAAGCTCATAGGCCTTGCCTCAGAGTCGAACCCTCAACCTTTTGGAGAACAAGCAAAGAGCCTACCACTAAACCAACACAGAGAAGTTGGAAACCGACTCTACATTAATTCACATAATCCTAGTGACTGCGCACACAACATGGCCAAACAAAAGCAAAAGACAGTACCTGGCCTATCAATCCAATGGAAACTCATAGGCAACACAGTCCATTGGACTAGACAATTACATGGAGACATACAAAGTCCATGGGCCTTGCCTCAGAGTCAAACCCACAACCTCTCGCAGCCAAGCAAAGAGCCTACCACTACACCAATACAGAGAAGTGGGAAACTGATTCTACATTAATTCACATAATCCTACCGACTGCGCACACAACATGGCTAAACAAAAGCAAAAGACAGTACCTGGCTTATCAATCCAATGGAAACTCATAGGCAACACAGTCCATTGGACTAGGCAATAACATGCAGCCATACAAAGTCCATGGGCCTTGCCTCAAAGTCGAACTCACAACCTCTCGCAGCTCAAGCAAAGAGCCTACCACTACACCAACACAGAGAAATGTGAACCTGCCTCTACATTAATTCACATAATCCTAGTGACTGCGCACACAACATGGCCAAACGAAAGCAAAAGTCAATACCTGGCCTATCAATCCAATGGAAACTCATAGGCAACACAGTCCATTGGACTAGGCAATTACATGCAGCCATAAAAAGTCCATGGGCCTTGCCTCAGAGTCAAACCCACAACCTCTCACAGCCCTAGCAAAGAGCCTACCACTACACCAACAAAGAGAAATGTGAAACTGACTCTACATTAATTCACATATTCCTAGTGACTGCGCACACAACATGGCCAAACAAAAGCAAAAGAAAGCACCTGGCCTATCAATCCAATGGAAACTCATAGGTAACGCAGTCCATTGGACTATGCAATTACATGCAGCCATACAAAGTCCATGGGCCTTGCCTCAGAGTCGAACTCACAACCTCTCGCAGCCTAACAAAAAAGCCTTCTACTTCAGCAACACAGAGAAGTGTGAAACTGTCTCTACATTAACTCACATAATCCTAGTGACTGCGCACAAAACATGGCCAAACGAAAACAAAAGACAGTACCTGGCCTATCAATCCATTGGACTAGGCAATTACATGCAGCCATACAAAGTCCATGGGCCTTGCCTCAGAGTCAAACCCACAACCTCCCACAGCCCAAGCAAAGAGCCTACCACTACACCAACACAGAGAAGTGCGAAACTGACTCAACATAAATTCACATAATCCTAGTGACTGCGCACACAACATGGCCAAACAAAAGCAAAAGACAGTCCCTTGCCTATCAATCCAATGGAAACTCATAGACAACATAGTCCATTGGAATAGGCAATTACATGCAGCCTCACAAAGTCCATGGGCCTTGCCTCAGAGTCAAACCCACAACCTCTGGCAGAACAAGCAAAGAGCATACAACTACACCAACACAAAGAAGTAGGAAGCTGCGTCTACATTAATTCACATAATCCTAGTGACTGCGCACACAACATGGCCAAACAAAAACAAAAGACAGTACCTGGCCTATCAATCCATTGGAAACTCATAGGCAACACAGTCCATTGGACTAGGCAATTACATGCAGCCATAAAAAGTCCATGGGCCTTGCCTCAAAGTCAAACCCACAACTTCTCGCAGCCCAAGCAAAGATCCTACCACTACACCAACACAGAGAAATGTGAAACTGACTCTACATTAATTCACATAATCCTAGTGACTGCGCACACAACATGGCCAAACGAAAGCAAAAGTCAATACCTGGCCTATCAATCCAATGGAAACTCATAGGCAACACAGTCCATTGGACTAGGCAATTACATGCAGTTATACAAAGTCCATGAACCTTGCATTAGAGTCAAACCCACAACTTCTCGCAGCCAAAGCAAGGAGCCAACCACTACACCAACACAGAGAAGTTTGAAACTGATTCTTCATTAACTCACATAATCCTAGTGACTGCGCACACAACATGGCCAAACGAAAGCAAAAGACAGTACCTTGCCTAACAATCCAATGGAAACTCATAGGCAACACAGTCCATTGGACTAGGCAATTACATACAGCCATAATAAGTCCATAGGCCTTGCCTCAGAGTCAAACCCACAACTTCTCGCAGCCCAAGCAAAGAGCCTACCACTACACCAACACAGAGAAATGTGAAACTGACTCTACATTAATTCACATAATCCTAGTGACTGTGCACACAACATGGCCAAACGAAAGCAAAAGTCGATACCTGGCCTATCAATCCAATGGAAACTCATAGGTAACACAGTCCATTGGACTATGCAATTACATGCAGCCATACAAAGTCCATGGGCCTTGCCTCAGAGTCAAACCCACAACCTCTAAAAGCTCAAGCAAAAAGCCTACCACTACACCAACACAGAGAAGTGCGAAACTAATTGAACATAAATTCACATAATCCTAGTGACTGCGCACACAACATGGCCAAACGAAAGCAAAAGACAGTACCTGGCCTATCAATCCAATGGAAACTCATAGGTAACACAGTCCATTGGACTATGCAATTACATGCAGCCATACAAAGTCCATGGGCCTTGCCTCAGAGTCGAACTCACAACCTCTCGCAGCCCAAGAAAAAAGCCTACCACTACAGCAACACAGAGAAGTGTGAAACTGACTCTACATTAATTCACATAATCCTAGTGACTGCGCACACAACATGGCCAAACAAAAGCAAAAGACAGTACCTGGCCTATCATTCCAATTAAAACTCCTAGGCAACATAGTCCATTGGACTAGGCAATAACATGCAGCCATACAACGTCCATGGGCCTTGCCTCAAAGTCGAACTCACAACCTCTCGCAGCTCAAGCAAAGAGCATACCACTACACCAACACAGAGAAATGTGAACCTGACTCTACATTAATTCACATAATCCTAGTGACTGCGCACACAACATGGCCAAACAAAAGCAAAAGGCAGTACCTGGCCTATCAATCCAATGGGAACTCATAGGCAACACAGTCAATTGAACTACGCAATTATATGCAGCCATACAAACTCCATGGGCCTTGCCTCAGAGTCGAACCCACAACCTCTCGCAGCCAAGCAAAGAGCCTACTACTACACCAACACAGAAAAGTGGGAAACTGGTACTACATTAATTCACATAATCCTACCGACTGCGCACACAACATGGCCAAACAAAAGCAAAAGTCAGTACCTGGCTTATCAATCCAATGGAAACTCATAGGCAACACAGTCCATTGGACTAGAAAATTACATGGAGACATACAAAGTCCATGGGCCTTGCCTCAGAGTCAAACCCACAACCTCTCGCAGCCAAGCAAAGAGCCTACCACTACACCAACACAGAGAAGTGGGAAACTGATTCTACATTAATTCACATAATCCTACCGACTGCGCACACAACATGGCTAAACAAAAGACAATACCTGGCCTATCAATTCAATGGAAACTCATAGGCAACACAGTCCATTGGACTAGGCAATTACATGCAGCCATACAAAGTCCATGGGCTTTGCCTAAAAGTCAAACCCACAACTTCTCGCAGCCCAAGCAAAGAGCCTACCACTACACCAACACAGAGAAGTGGGAAACTGATTCTACATTAATTCACATAATCCTACCGACTGCGCACACAACATGGCCAAACAAAAGACAATACCTGGCCTATCAATCCAATGGAAACTCATAGGCAACACAGTCCATTAGACTAGGCAAATACATGCAGCCATACAAAGTTCATGGGCCTTGCCTCAGAGTCGAACCCACATCCTCTTGGAGAACAAGCAAAGAGCCTACCACTAAACCAACACAGAGAAGTTGGAAACCGACTCTACATTAATTCATATAATCCTAGTGACTGCGCACAGAACATGGCCAAACAAAAGCAAAAGACATTACCTGGCCTATCAATCCAATGTAAACTCATAGGTAACACAGTACATTGGACTAGGCAATTGCATGCAGCCATACAAAGCCCATGGGCCTTGCTCCAGAATCAAACCCACAACCTCTCGTAGCCCAAGCAAAGAGCCTACCACTACACCAACACAGAGAAGTGGAAAACAGATTCTACATTAATTCACATAATCCTAGTGACTGCGCACACAACATGGCCAAACAAAAGCAAAAGACGGTACCTGGCCTATTAATCCAATGGAAACTCATAGGCAACGCAATCAATTGGACTAGGCAATTACATGCAGCCATACAAAGTCCATGGGCCTTGTCTCAGAGTCAAACCCACAACCTCTCTCAGCCCAAGCAAAGAGCCTAACACTACACCAACACAGAGAAGAGCGAAACTGACTCAACATAAATTCACATAATCCTAGTGACTGCGCACACAACATGGCCAAACAAAAGCAAAAGACAGTCCCTGGCCTATCAATCCAATGGAAACTCATAGACAACATAGTCCATTGGACTAGGCAATTACATGCAGCCATACAAAGTCCATGGGCTTTGCCTCAGAGCCAAACCCACAATTTCTCGCAGCTCAAGCAAAGAGCCTACTACTAAACCAACACAGAGAAATGTGTACCTGACTCTACATTAATTCACATAAACCTAGTGACTGCGCACACAACATGGCCAAACGAAAGCAAAAGTCAATACCTGGCCTATCAATCCAATGGAAACTCATAGGCAACACAGTCCATTGGACTAGGCAATTACATGCAGCCATAAAAAGTCCATGGGCCTTGCCTCAGAGTCAAATCCACAACCTCTCGCAGCTCAAGCAAAGAGCCAACCACTACACCAACACAGAGAAATGTGAAACTGACTCTATAATAATTCACATAATCCTAGTGACTACGCACACAACATGGCCAAACGAAAGCAAAAGTCAATACTGGCCTATCAATCCAATGGAAACTCATAGGCAACACAGTACTTTGGACTAGGCAATTACATGCAGCCATACAAAGTCCATGAGCCTTGCATTTGAGTCGAACTCACAACCTCTCCCAGCCCAAGCAAAGAGCCTACCACTACACCAACACAGAGAAGTGGGAAACTGACTCAACATTAATTCACATAATCCTAGTGACTGCGCACAAAACATGGCCAAACAAAAGCAAAAGAAGGCACCTGGCCTATCAATCCAATGGAATCTCATAGGTAACACAGTCCATTGGACTATGCAATTACATGCAGCCATAAAAAGTCCATGGGCCTTGCCTCAGAGTCGAACTCACAACCTCTCGCAGCCCAAGAAAAAAGCCTACCACTACAGCAACACGGAGAAGTGTGAAAACGACTCTACATTAACTCACATAATCCTAGTGACTGCGCACACAACATGGCCAAACGAAAGCAAAAGACAGTACCTGGCCTATCAATCCAATGGAAACTCAGTGGCAACCCCATCCATTGGACTAGACAAATACATGCAGCCATACAGAGTCCATGGGCTTTGCCTCAGAGTCTATCCCACACCCTCTGGCAGAACAAGCAAAGAGCCTACAACCACACCAACACAAAGAAGTAGGAAGCTGCATCTACATTAATTCACATAATCCTAGTGACTGCGCACACAACATGGCCAAACAGAAGCAAAAGACATTACCTGGCCTATCAAGCCAATGGAAACTCATAGGCAACACAGTCCATTGAACTAGGCAATTACATGCAGCCATACAAAGTCCATGGGCCTTGCCTCAGAGTCAAACCCACAACCTCTCGCAGCCAAGCAAAGCGCCTTCCACTACACCAACACAGAGAAGTGGGAAACTGATTCTACATTAATTCACATAATCCTACCGACTTCGCACACAACATAACCAAACAAAAGACTATACCTGGCCTATCAGTCCAATGAAAACTCATAGGCAACACAGTCCATTGGACTAGGCAATTACATGCAGCCATACAAAGTCTATGGGCTTTGCCTCAGAGTCAAACCCACATTTTTTCGCAGCCCAAGCAAAGAGCCTACCACTACACCAACACAGAGTAGTTGAAAACTGAGTTTACATTAGTTCACATAATCCTAGTGACTGCGCACACAACATGGCCAAACAAAAGCAAAAGGTAGTACCTGGCCTATCAATCCAATAGGAACTCATAGGTAACACAGTCAACTAAAATAGGCAATTACATGCAGCCATACAAACTCCATGGGCCTTGCCTCAAAGTCGAACCAACAACCTTTCGCAGCTTAAGCAAAGAGACTACCACTACACCAACACAGAGAAGTAGGTAAATGACTCTACATTAATTCACATAATCCTAGTGACTGCGCACACAACATGGCCAAACAAATGCAAAATACATTATCTGGCCTATCAATCCAATGAAATCATAGGCAACATAGTCCATTAGACTAAGCAAATATATGCAGCCATACAAAGTTAATGGGACTTGTCTCAGAGTCGAACACACAACCTCTGGGAGAACAAGCAAAGAGCCTACCACTAAACCAACACAGAGAAGTTGGACACAGACTCTACATTAATTCACAGAATCCTAGTGACTGCGCACACAACATGGCCAAACAAAAGCAAAAGACAGTACCTGGTCTATCAATCCAATGGAAACTCAAAGCTAACACAGTACATTGGACTAGGCAATTACATGCAGCCATACAAAGCCCATTGGCCTTGCCCCAGATTCGAACCCACACCCTCTCATAGCCCAAGGAAAGAGCCTACTAATACTCCAACACAGAGAAGTGGAAAACCAATTCTTCATTAATTCACATAATCCTAGTGACTGCGTACATAACATGGCCAAACAAAAGCAAAAGACAGTACCTGGCCTATCAAACCAATGGAAACTCATAGGCAACACAGTCCATTAGACTAGGCAAATACATGCAGCCATACAAAGTTCATGGGCCTTGCCTCAGAGTCGAACCCACAACCTCTTGGAGAACAAGCAAAGAGCCTACCACTAAACCAACACAGAGAAGTAGGTGAATGACTCTACATTAATTCACATAATCCTAGTGACTGCGCACACAACATGGCCAAACAAAAGCAAAAGACAGTATCTGGCCTATCAATCCAATTGAAGCTCATAAGCAACATAGTCCATTGGACTAGGCAATAACATGCAGCCATACAATGTCCATGGGCATTGCCTCAAAGTCGAACTCACAACCTCTCGCAGCTCAAGCAAAAAGCCTACTACTACACCAACACAGAGAAATGTGAACCTGACTCTACATTAATTCACATAAACCTAGTGACTGCGCACACAACATGGCCAAACGAAAGCAAAAGTCAATACCTGGCCTATCAATCCAATGGGAACTCATAAGCAACACAGTCAATTGAACTACGCAATTACATGCAGCCATACAAACTCCATGGGCCTTGCCTCAGAGTCGAACCCACAACCTCTCGCAGCTTAAGCAAAGAGCCTACCCCTAAACCAACACAGAGAAGTGGGAAACTGATTCTACATTAATTCACATAATCCTACCGACTGCGCACACAACACGGCCAAACAAAAGACAATACCTGGCCTATCAATTCAATGGAAACTCATAGGCAACACAGTCCATTGGACTAGGCAATTACATGCAGCCATACAAAGTCCATGGGCTTTGCCTAAAAGTCAAACCCACAACTTCTCGCAGCCCAAGCAAAGAGCCTACCACTACACCAACACAGAGAAGTTGGTAACTGAGTTTACATTAATTCACATAATCCTAGTGACTGCGCACACAACATGGCCAAACAAAAGCAAAAGACAGTACCTGGCCTATCAATCCAATGGAAAATCATAGGCAACACAGTCCATTGGACTAGACAATTACATGGAGACATACAAAGTCCATGGGCCTTTCCTCAGAGTCAAACCCACAACCTCTCGCAGCCAAGCAAAGAGCCTACCACTACACCAACACAGAGAAGTGGGAAACTGATTTTACATTAATTCACATAATCCTACCGACTGCGCACACAACATGGCCAAACAAAATGCAATACCTGGCCTATCAATCCAATGGAAACTCATAGGCAACACAGTCCATTAGACTAGGCAAATACATGCAGCCATACAAAGTTCATGGGCCTTGCCTCAGAGTCGAACCCACATCCTCTTGTAGAACAAGCAAAGAGCCTACCACTAAACCAACACAGAGAAGTTGGAAGCCGATTCTACATTAATTCACATAATCCTAGTGACTACGCACACAACATGGCCAAACAAAAGCAAAAGACATTACCTGGCCTATCAATCCAATGTAAACTCATAGGTAACACAGTACATTGGACTAGGCAATTGCATGCAGCCATACAAAGCCCATGGGCCTTGCCCCAGAGTCAAACCCACAACCTCTCATAGCCCAAGCAAAGAGCCTACCAATACACCAACA
Organism: Anomaloglossus baeobatrachus; assembly: GCF_048569485.1. NCBI lineage: Eukaryota > Metazoa > Chordata > Amphibia > Anura > Aromobatidae > Anomaloglossus > Anomaloglossus baeobatrachus. The sequence continues at coordinate 153,269,135 of NC_134356.1, forward strand.
CAGAGAAGTGGGAAACAGATTCTACATTAATTCACATAATCCTAGTGACTGCGCACAGAACATGGCCAAACAAAAGCAAAAGACTGTACCTGGCCTATCAATCCAATGGAAACTCATAGGCAACGCAATCAATTGGACTAGGCAATTACATGCAGCCATACAAAGTCCATGGGCCTTGTCTCAGAGTCAAACCCACAACCTCTCTCAGCCCAAGCAAAGAGCCTACCACTACACCAACACAGAGAAGAGCGAAACTGACTCAACATAAATTCACATAATCCTAGTGACTGCGCACACAACATGGCCAAACGAAAGCAAAAGACATTACCTGGCCTATCAAACCAGTGGAAACTCATAGGCAACACAGTCCATTGGACTAGGCAATTACATGCAGCCATACAAAGTCCATGGGCTTTGCCTCAGAGTCAAACCCACAATTTCTCGCAGCCCAAGCAAAGAGCCTACCACTACACCAACACAGAGAAGTTGGTAACAGAGTTTACATTAGTTCACAAAATCCTAGTGACTGTGCACACAACATGGCCAAACAAATGCAAAAGACATTATCTGGCCTATCAATCCAATGGAAACTCATAGGCAACACAGTCCATTAGACTAGGCAAATACATGCAGCCATACAAAGTTCATGGGCCTTGCCTCAGAGTCGAACCCACAACCTCTTGGAGAACAAGCAAAGAGCCTACCACTAAACCAACACAGAGAAGTAGGTGAACGCCTCTACATTAATTCACATAATCCTAGTGACTGCGCACACAACATGGCCAAACAAAAGCAAAAGACAGTATCTGGCCTATCAATCCAATTGAAGCTCATAAGCAACATAGTCCATTGGACTAGGCAATAACATGCAGCCATACAATGTCCATGGGCCTTGCCTCAAAGTCGAACTCACAACCTCTCGCAGCTCAAGCAAAGAGCCTACTACTACACCAACACAGAGAAATGTGAACCTGACTCTACATTAATTCACATAAACCTAGTGACTGCGCACACAACATGGCCAAACGAAAGCAAAAGTCAATACCTGGCCTATCAATCCAATGGAAACTAATAGGCAACACAGTCCATTGGACTAGGCAATTACATGCAGCCATAAAAAGTCCATGGGCCTTGCCTCAGAGTCAAATCCACAACCTCTCGCAGACTCAAGCAAAGAGCCTACCACTACACCAACACAGAGAAATGTGAATCTGACTCTATATTAACTCACATAATCCTAGTGACTGCGCACACAACATGGCCAAACGAAAGCAAAAGTCAATACCTGGCCTATCAATCCAATGGAAACTCATAGGCAACACAGTCTTTTGGACTGGGCAATTACATGCAGCCATACAAAGTCCATGAGCGTTGCATTTGAGTCAAACTCACAACCTCTCCCAGCCCAAGCAAAGAGCCTACCACTACACCAACACAGAGAAGTGGGAAACTTACTCAACATTAATTCACATAATCCTAGTGACTGCGCACAAAACATGGCCAAACAAAAGCAAAAGAAGGCACCTTGCCTATCAATCCAATGGAATCTCATAGGTAACACAGTCCATTGGACTATGCAATTACATGCAGCCATAAAAAGTCCATGGGCCTTGCCTCAGAGTCGAACTCACAACCTCTCGCAGCCCAAGAAAAAAGCCTACCACTACAGCAACACGGAGAAGTGTGAAACCGACTCTACATTAACTCACATAATCCTAGTGACTGCGCACACAACATGGCCAAACAAAAGCAAAAGACAGTACCTGGCCTATCAATCCAATGGAAACTCAGAGGCAACCCCATCCATTGGACTAGGCAATTACATGCAGCCATACAGAGTCCATGGGCCTTGCCTCAGAGTCAAACCCACAACCTCTGGCAGAACAAGCAAAGAGCCTACAACCACACCAACACAAAGAAGTAGGAAGCTGCATCTACATTAATTCACATAATCCTAGTGACTGCGCACACAACATGGCCAAACAGAAGCAAAAGACATTACCTGGCCTAACAAGCCAATGGAAACTCATAGGCAACACAGTCCATTGAACTAGGCAATTACATGCAGCCATACAAAGTCCATGGGCCTTGCCTCAGAGTCAAACCCACATCCTCTCGCAGCCAAGCAAAGCGCCTTCCACTACGCCAACACAGAGAAGTGGGAAACTGATTCTACATTAATTCACATAATCCTACCGACTTCGCACACAACATAACCAAACAAAAGACAATACCTGGCCTATCAGTCCAATGAAAACTCATAGGCAACACAGTCCATTGGACTAGGCAATTACATGCAGCCATAAAAAGTCCATGGGCCTTGCCTCAGAGTCAAACCCACATTTTCTCGCAGCCCAAGAAAAGAGCCTACCACTACACCAACACAGAGAAGTTGAAAACTGAGTTTACATTAGTTCACATAATCCTAGTGACTGCGCACACAACATGGCCAAACAAAAGCAAAAGGTAGTACCTGGCCTATCAATCCAATAGGAACTCATAGGTAACACAGTCAACTGAAATAGGCAATTACATGCAGCCATACAAACTCCATGGGCCTTGCCTCAAAGTCGAACCAACAACCTTTCGCAGCTTAAGCAAAAAGACTACCACTACACCAACACAGAGAAGTAGGTAAATGACTCTACATTAATTCACATAATCCTAGAGACTGCGCACACAACATGGCCAAACAAATGCAAAAGACATTATCTGGCTTATCAATCCAATGAAATCATAGGCAACATAGTCTATAAGACTAAGCAAATATATGCAGCCATACAAAGTTAATGGGCCTTGCCTCAGAGTCGAACCCACAACCTCTTGGAGAACAAGCAAAGAGCCTACCACTAAACCAACACAGAGAAGTTGGAAACAAACTCTACATTAATTCACAGAATCCTAGTGACTGCGCACACAACATGGCCAAACAAAAGCAAAAGACAGCACCTGGCCTATCAATCCAATGGAAACTCAAAGCTAACACAGTACATTGGACTAGGCAATTACATGCAGCCATACAAAGCCCATTGGCCTTGCCCCAGAGTCGAACCCACACCCTCTCGTAGCCCAAGGAAAGAGCCTACTAATACACCAACACAGAGAAGTGGAAAACCAATTCTTCATTAATTCACATAATCCTAGTGACTGCGCACATAACATGGCCAAACAAAAGCAAAAGGCAGTACCTGGCCTATCAAACCAATGGAAACTCATAGGCAACACAGTCCATTGGACTAGACAATTACATGGAGACATACAAAGTCCATGGGCCTTGCATTAGAGTCGAACCCACAACCTCTCGCAGCCCAAGCAAAGAGCCTACCACTACACCAACACAGAGAAGTGGGAAACTGATTCTACATTAATTCAAATAATCCTACCGACTGCGCACACAACATGGCCAAACAAAAGACAATACCTGGCCTATCAATTCAAAGGAAACTCATAGGCAACACAGTCCATTGGACTTTGCAATTACATGCAGTCATACAAAGTCCATGGGCTTTGCCTCAGAGTCAAACCCACAATTTCTCGCAGCCCAAGGAAATAGCCTACGATTACACCAACACAGAGAAGTTGGAAACTGAGTTTACATTAGTTCACATAATCCTAGTGACTGCGCACACAACATGGCCAAACAAAAGACAATACCTGGCCTATCAATTCAATGGAAACTCATAGGCAACACAGTCAATTGAACTAGGCAATTACATGCTGCCATACATACTCCATGGGCTTTGCCTCAGAGTCGAACCCACAACCTCTTGCAGTTTAAGCAAAGAGACTACCACTACACCAACACAGAGAAATAGGTGAATGACTCTACATTAATTCACATAATCCTAGTGACTGCGCACATAACATGGCCAAACAAAAGCAAAAGACAGTACCTGGCCTATCAATCAAATTGAAACTCATAAGCAACAAAGAGACTACAACTACACCAACACAGAGAAGTAGGTGAATGACTCTACATTAATTCACATAATACTAGTGACTGCGAACACAACATGGCCAAACAAAAGCAAAAGACAGTACCTGGCCTATCAATCCAATTGAAACTCATAGGCAACATAGTCCATTGGACTAGGCATTAACATGCAGCCATACAAAGTCCATGGGCCTTGCCTCAAAGTCTAACTCACAACCTCTCGCAGCTCAAGCAAAGAGCCTACCACTACACCAACACAGAGAAATGTGAACCTGACTCTACATTAATTCACATAATCCTAGTAATGTACTGTGTTACCTATGAGTTTACATTGGATTGATAGGCCAGGTAATGTCTTTTGCTTTTGTTTGGCCATGTTGTGTGCGCAGTCACTAGGATTATGTGAATTAATGTAGAGTCAGGTTCACATTTCTCTGTGTTGGTGTAGTTGTAGTCTCTTTGCTTAAGCTGTGAGAGGTTGTGGGTTAGACTCTGAGGCAAAGCCCATGGAGTTTGTATGGCAGCATGTAATTGCCTAGTTCAATTGACTGTGTTGCCTATGAGTTTCCATTGAATTGATAGGCCAGTTATTGTCTTTTGTTTGGCCATGTTGTGTGCGCAGTCACTAGGATTATGTGAACTAATGTAAACTCAGTTTCCAACTTCTCTGTGTTGGTGTAATCGTAGACTATTTCCTTGGGCTGCGAGAAATTGTGGGTATGACTCTGAGGCAAAGCCCATGGACTTTGTATGGCTGCCTGTAATTGCCAAGTCCAATGGACTGTGTTGCCTATGAGTTTCCTTTAAATTGATAGGCCAGGTATTGTCTTTTGTTTGGCCATGTTGTGTGCGCAGTCGGTAGGATTATTTGAATTAATGTAGAATCAGTTTCCCACTTCTCTGTGTTGGTGTAGTGGTAGGCTCTTTGCTTGGGCTGCGAGAAGTTGTGGGTTCGACTCTAATGCAAGGCCCATGGGCTTTGTATGTCTCCAAGTAATTGTCTAGTCCAATGGACTGTGTTGCCTATGAGTTTCCATTGGTTTGATAGGCCAGGTACTGTCTTTTGCTTTTGTTTGGCCATGTTATGTGCGCAGTCACTAGGATTATGTGAATTAATGAAGAATTGGTTTTCCTCTTCTCTGTGTTGGTGTATTAGTAGGCTCTTTCCTTGGGCTACGAGAGGGTGTGAGTTCGACTCCTGGGCAAGGCCAATGGGCTTTGTATGGCTGCATGTAATTGCCTTGTCAAATGTACTGTGTTAGCTTTGAGTTTCCATTGGATTGATAGGCCAGGTACTGTCATTTGCTTTTGTTTGGCCATGTTGTGTGCGCAGTCACTAGGATTCTGTGAATTAATGTAGAGTCTGTTTCCAACTTCTCTGTGTTGGTTTAGTGGTAGGCTCTTTGCTTGTTCTCCAAGAGGTTGTGGGTTCGACTCTGAGGCAAGGCCCATTAACTTTCTATGGCTGCATATATTTGCTTAGTCTAATGGACTATGTTGCCTATGATTTCATTGGATTGATAGGCCAGATAATGTCTTTTGCATTTGTTTGGCCATGTTGTGTGCGCAGTCACTAGGATTATGTGAATTAATGTAGAGTCATTTACCTACTTCTCTGTGTTGGTGTAGTGGTAGTCTCTTTGAATAAGCTGCGAAAGGTTGTTGGTTCGACTTTGAGGCAAGGCCCATGGAGTTTGTATGGCTGCATGTAATTGCCTATTTTAGTTGACTGTGTTACCTATGAGTTCCTATTTGATTGATAGGCCAGGTACTACCTTTTGCTTTTGTTTGGCCATGTTGTGTGCGCAGTCACTAGGATTTTGTGAACTAATGTAAACTCTGTTACCAACTTCTCTGTGTTGGTGTAGTGGTAGGCTCTTTGCTTGGGCTGCGAGAAAATGTGGGTTTGACTCTGAGGCAAAGCCCATAGACTTTGTATGGCTGCATGTAATTGCCTAGTCCAATGGACTGAGTTGCCTATGAGTTTTCATTGGACTGATAGGCCAGGTATTGTCTTTTGTTTGGTTATGTTGTGTGCGAAGTCGGTAGGATTATGTGAATTAATGTAGAATCAGTTTCCCACTTCTCTGTGTTGGTGTAGTGGAAGGCGCTTTGCTTGGCTGCGAGAGGTTGTGGGTTTGACTCTGAGGCAAGGCCCATGGACTTTGTATGGCTGCATGTAATTGCCTAGTTCAATGGACTGTGTTGCCTATGAGTTTCCATTGGCTTGATAGGCCAGGTAATGTCTTTTGCTTCTGTTTGGCCATGTTGTGTGCGCAGTCACTAGGATTATGTGAATTAATGTAGATGCAGCTTCCTACTTCTTTGTGTTGGTGTGGTTGTAGGCTCTTTGCTTGTTCTGCCAGAGGTTGTGGGATAGACTCTGAGGCAAGGCCCATGGACTCTGTATGGCTGCATGTAATTGCCTAGTCCAATGGATGGGGTTGCCTCTGAGTTTCCATTGGATTGATAGGCCAGGTACTGTCTTTTGCTTTCGTTTGGCCATGTTGTGTGCGCAGTCACTAGGATTATGTGAGTTAATGTAGAGTCGGTTTCACACTTCTACGTGTTGCTGTAGTGGTAGGCTTTTTTCTTGGGCTGCGAGAGGTTGTGAGTTCGACTCTGAGGCAAGGCCCATGGACTTTTTATGGCTGCATGTAATTGCCTAGTCCAATGGACTGTGTTGCCTATGAGTTTCCATTGGATTGATAGGCCAGGTATTGACTTTTGCTTTTGTTTGGCCATGTTGTGTGCGCAGTCACTAGGTTTATGTGAATTAATGTAGAGTCAGGTACACATTTCTCTGTGTTGGTGTAGTAGTAGGCTCTTTGCTTGAGCTGCGAGAGGTTGTGAGTTCAACTTTGAGGCAAGGCCCATGGACATTGTATGGCTGCATGTTATTGCCTAGTCCAATGGACTATGTTGCTTATGAGCTTCAATTGGATTGATAGGCCAGATACCATCTTTTGCTTTTGTTTGGCCATGTTTTGTGCGCAGTCACTAGGATTATGTGAATTAATGTAGAGTCAATCACCTACTTCTCTGTGTTGGTTTAGTGGTAGGCTCTTTGCTTGTTCTCCAAGAGGTTGTGGGTTCGACTCTGAGGCAAGGCCCATGAATTTTGTATGGCTGCATGTATTTGCCTAGTCTAATGGACTGTGTTGCCTATGAGTTTCCATTGGATTGATAGGCCAGATAATGTCTTTTGCATTTGTTTGGCCATGTTGTGTGCACAGTCACTAGGATTATGTGAACTAATGTAAACTCTGTTATCAACTTCTCTGTGTTGGTGTAGTGGTAGGCGCTTTGCTTGGGCTGCGAGAAATTGTGGGTTTGACTCTGAGGCAAAGCCCATGGACTTTGTATGGCTGCATGTAATTGCCTAGTCCAATGGACTTTGTTGCCTATGAGTTTCCATTGGTTTGATAGGCCAGGTAATGTCTTTTGCTTTTGTTTGGCCATGTTGTGTGCGCAGTCACTAGGAATATGTGAATTAATGTAGACGCAGCTTCCTACTTTTTTGTGTTGGTGTAGTTGTAAGCTCTTTGCTTGTTCTGCCAGAGGTTGTGGGTTTGACTCTGAGGCAAGGCCCATGGACTTTGTATGGCTGCATGTAATTGCCTAGTCCAATTGATTGCGTTGCCTATGAGTTTCCATTGGATTAATAGGCCAGGTACCGTCTTTTGCTTTTGTTTGGCCATGTTGTGTGCGCAGTCACTAGGATTATGTGAATTAATGTAGAATCTGTTTTCCACTTCTCTGTGTTGGTGTATTGGTAGGCTCTTTGCTTGGGCTACGAGAGGTTGTGGGTTTGACTCTGGGGCAAGGCCCATGGGCTTTGTATGGCTGCATGCAATTGCCTAGTCCAATGTACTGTGTTACCTATGAGTTTACATTGGATTGATAGGCCAGGTAATGTCTTTTGCTTTTGTTTGGCCATGTTGTGTGCGCAGTCACTAGGATTATATGAATTAATGTAGAGTCGGTTTCCAACTTCTCTGTGTTGGTTTAGTGTTAGGCTCTTTGCTTGTTCTCCAAGAGGATGTGGGTTCGACTCTGAGGCAAGGCCCATGAACTTTGTATGGCTGCATTTATTTGCTTAGTCTAATGGACTATGTTGCCTATGATTTCATTGGATTGATAGGCCAGATAATGTCTTTTGCATTTGTTTGGCCATGTTGTGTGCGCAGTCACTAGGATTATGTGAATTAATGTAGAGTCATTTACCTATTTCTCTGTGTTGGTGTAGTGGTAGTCTCTTTGCTTAAGCTGCGAGAAGTTGTGGGTTTGTCTTTTAGGCAAAGCCCATGGACTTTGTATGGCTGCATGTAATTGCCTAGTCCAATGGACTGTGTTGCCTATGAGTTTCCATTGACTTGATAGGCCAGGTATTGTCTTTTGTTTAGCCATGTTGTGTGCGCAGTCGGTAGGATTATGTGAATTAATGTAGAATCAGTTTCCCACTTCTCTGTGTTGGTGTAGTGGTAGGCTCTTTCCTTGGCTGCGAGAGGTTGTGGGTTTGACTCTGAGGCAAGGCCCATGGACTTTGTATGTCTCCATGTAATTTTCTAGTCCAATGGACTGTGTTGCCTATGAGTTTCCATTGGATTGATAAGCCAGGTACTGACTTTTGCTTTTGTTTGGCCATGTTGTGTGCGCAGTCGGTAGGATTATGTGAATTAATGTAGTACCAGTTTCCCACTTTTCTGTGTTGGTGTAGTAGTAGGCTCTTTGCTTGGCTGCGAGAGGTTGTGGGTTTGACTCTGAGGCAAGGCCCATGGACTTTGTATGTCTCCATGTAATTGTCTAGTCCAATGGACAGTGTTGCCTATGAGTTTCCATTGGATTGATAGGCCAGGTACTGTCTTTTGCTTTTGTTTGGCCATGTTGTGTGCGCAGTCACTAGGATTATGTGAATTAATGTAGAGTCGGTTTCCAACTTCTCTGTGTTGGTTTAGGGGTAGGCTCTTTGCTTAAGCTGCGAGAGGTTGTGGGTTCGACTCTGAGGCAAGGCCCATGGAGTTTGTATGGCTGCATATAATTGCGTAGTTCAATTGACTGTGTTGCCTATGAGTTCCCATTGGATTGATAGGCCAGGTACTGCATTTTGCTTTTGTTTGGCCATGTTGTGTGCGCAGTCACTAGGATTATGTGAATTAATGTAGAGTCAGGTTTACATTTCTCTGTGTTGGTGTAGTGGTAGGCTCTTTGCTTGAGCTGCGAGAGGTTGTGAGTTCGACTTTGAGGCAAGGCCCATGGACGTTGTATGGCTGCATGTAATTGCATAGTCCAATGGACTGTGTTACCTATGAGTTTCCATTGGATTGATAGGCCAGGTACTGTCTTTTGCTTTCGTTTGGCCATGTTGTGTGCGCAGTCACTAGGATTATGTGAATTTATGTTCAATTAGTTTCGCACTTCTCTTTGTTGGTGTAGTGGTAGGCTTTTTGCTTGAGCTGTTAGAAGTTGTGGGTTTGACTCTGAGGCAAGGCCCATGGACTTTGTATGGCTGCATGTAATTGCATAGTCCAATGGACTGTGTTACCTATGAGTTTCCATTGGATTGATAGGCCAGGTATTGACTTTTGCTTTCGTTTGGCCATGTTGTGTGCACAGTCACTAGGATTATGTGAATTAATGTAGAGTCGGTTTCACATTTCTCTGTGTTGGTGTAGTGGTAGGCTCTTTGCTTGGGCTGCGTAGATGTTGTGGGTTTGACTCTGGGGCAAGGCCCATGGACTTATTATGGCTGTATGTAATTGCCTAGTCTAATGGACTGTGTTGCCTATGAGTTTCCATTGGATTGATAGGCCAGGTACTGTCTTTTGCTTTCGTTTGGCCATGTTGTGTGTGCAGTCACTAGGATTATGTGAGTTAATGAAGAGTCAGTTTCAAACTTCTCTGTGTTGGTGTAGTGGTAGGCTCTTTGCTTTGGCTGCGAGAAGTTGTGGGTTTGACTCTAATGCAAGGTTCATGGACTTTGTATAACTGCATGTAATTGCCTAGTCCAATGCACTGTGTTGCCTATAAGTTTCCATTGGATTGATAGGCCAGGTATTGACTTTTGCTTTCGTTTGGCCATGTTGTGTGCGCAGTCACTAGGATTATGTGAATTAATGTAGAGGCAGTTTCACATTTCTCTGTGTTGGTGTAGTGGTAGGATCTTTGCTTGGGCTGCGAGAAGTTGTGGGTTTGACTCTGAGGCAAGGCCCATGGACTTTTTATGGCTGCATGTAATTGCCTAGTCCAATGGACTGTGTTGCCTATGAGTTTCCAATGGATTGATAGGCCAGGTACTGTCTTTTGTTTTTGTTTGGCCATGTTGTGTGCGCAGTCACTAGGATTATGTGAATTAATGTAAACGCAGCTTCCTACTTCTTTGTGTTGGTGTAGTTGTAGGCTCTTTGCTTGTTCTGCCAGAGGTTGTGGGTTTGACTCTGAGGCAAGGCCCATGGACTTTGTGAGGCTGCATGTAATTGCCTATTTGAATGGACTATGTTGTCTATGAGTTTCCATTGTATTGATAGGCAAGGGACTGTCTTTTGCTTTTGTTTGGCCATGTTGTGTGCGCAGTCACTAGGATTATGTGAATTTATGTTGAGTCAGTTTCGCGCTTCTCTGTGTTGGTGTAGTGGTAGGCTCTTTGCTTGGGCTGTGAGAGGTTGTGGGTTTGACTCTGAGGCAAGGCCCATGGACTTTGTATGGCTGCATGTAATTGCCTAGTCCAATGGATTGATAGGCCAGGTACTGTCTTTTGTTTTCGTTTGGCCATGTTTTGTGCGCAGTCACTAGGATTATGTGAGTTAATGTAGAGACAGTTTCACGCTTCTCTGTGTTGCTGAAGTAGTAGGCTTTTTTGTTGGGCTGCGAGAGGTTGTGAGTTCGACTCTGAGGCAAGGCCCATGGACTTTGTATGGCTGCATGTAATTGCATAGTCCAATGGACTGCGTTACCTATGAGTTTCTATTGGATTGTTAGGCCAGGTGCTTTCTTTTGCTTTTGTTTGGCCATGTTGTGTGCGCAGTCACTAGGAATATGTGATTTAATGTAGAGGCAGGTTCACATTTCTCTGTGTTGGTGTAGTGGTAGGCTCTTTGCTTGGGCTGTGAGAGGTTGTGGGTTTGACTCTGAGGCAAGGCCCAAGGACTTTTTATGGCTGCATGTAATTGCCTAGTCCAATGGACTGTGTTGCCTATGAGTTTCCATTGGATTGATAGGCCAGGTATTGACTTTTGCTTTCGTTTGGCCATGTTGTGTGCGCAGTCACTAGGATTATGTGAATTAATGTAGAGGCAGGTTCACATTTCTCTGTGTTGGTGTAGTGGTAGGCTCTTTGCTTGAGCTGTGAGAGGTTGTGAGTTCGACTTTGAGGCAAGGCCCATGGACTTTGTATGGCTGCATGTTATTGCCTAGTCCAATGGACTGTGTTGCCTATGAGTTTCCATTGGATTGATAAGCCAGGTACTGTCTTTTGCTTTTGTTTAGCCATGTTGTGTGCGCAGTCGGTAGGATTATGTGAATTAATGTAGAATCAGTTTCCCACTTCTCTGTATTGGTGTAGTGGTAGGCACTTTGCTTGGCTGCGAGAGGTTGTGGGTTTGACTCTGAGGCAAGGCCCATGGACTTTGTATGTCTCCATGTAATTGTCTAGTCCAATGGACTGTGTTGCCTATGAGTTTCCATTGGATTGATAGGCCAGGTACTGTCTTTTGCTTTTGTTTGGCCATGTTGTGTGCGCAGTCACTAGGATTATGTGAATTAATGTAGAGTCGGTTTCTAACTTCTCTGTGTTGGTTTAGTGGTAGGCTCTTTGCTTGTTCTCCAAGAGGTTGTGGGTTCGACTCTGAGGCAAGGCCCATGAACTTTGTATGGCTGCATGTATTTGCCTAGTCTAATGGACTGTGTTGCCTATGAGTTTCCATTGGATTGATAGGTCAGATAATGTCTTTTGCATTTGTTTCGCCATGTTGTGTGCACAGTCACTAGGATTATGTGAACTAATGTAAACTCAGTTTCCATCTTGTCTGTGTTGGTGTAGTGGTAGGCTCTTTGCTTGGGCTGCGAGAAATTGTGGGTTTGACTCTGAGGCAAAGCCCATGGACTTTGTATGGCTGCATGTAATTGTTTAGTCCAATGGACTGTGTTGCCTATGAGTTTCCATTGGCTTGATAGACCAGGTAATGTCTTTTGCTTTTGTTTGGCCATGTTGTGTGCGCAGTCTCTAGGAATATGTGAATTAATGTAGACGCAGCTTCCTACTTTTTTGTGTTGGTGTAGTTGTAAGCTCTTTGCTTGTTCTGCCAGAGGTTGTGGGTTTGACTCTGAGGCAAGGCCCATGGACTTTGTATGGCTGCATGTAATTGCCTAGTCCAATGGACTATGTTGTATATGAGTTTCCATTGGATTGATAGGCCAGGGACTGTCTTTTGCTTTTGTTTGGCCATGTTGTGTGCGCAGTCACTAGAATTATGTGAATTTATGTTGAGTCAGTTTCGCTCTTCTCTGTGTTGGTGTAGTGGTAGGCTCTTTGCTTGGGCTACAAGAGGTTGTGGGTTTGACTCTGAGGCAAGGCCCATGGACTTTGTATGGCTGCATGTAATTGCCTAGTCCAATTGATTGCTTTGCCCATGAGTTTCTATTGGATTGATAGGCCAGGTACTGTCTTTTGCTTTTGTTTGGCCATGTTGTGTGCGCAGTCACTAGGATTAGGTGAATTAATGTAGAATCAGGTTTCCACTTCTCCGTGTTGGTGTATTGGTAGGCTCTTTGCTTGGGCTACGAGAGGTAGTGGGTTCGACTCTGGGGCAAGGCCCATGGGCTTTGTATGGCTGCATTTAATTGCCTAGTCTAATGTACTGTGTTATCTTTGAGTTTCCATTGGATTGATAGGCCAGGTACTGTCTTTTGCTTTTGTTTGGCCATGTTGTGTGCGCAGTCACTAGGATTATGTGAATTAATGTAGAATCGATTTCCAACTTCTCTGTGTTGGTGTAGTGGTAGGCTCTTTGCTTGTTCTCCAAGAAGTTGTGGGTTCGACTCTGAGGCAAGGCCCATGAACTTTGTATGGCTGCATGTATTTGCCTAGTCTAATGGACTGTGTTGCCTATGAGTTTCCATTGGATTGATAGGCCAGGTATTGTCTTTTGTTTGGCCATGTTGTGTGCGCATTCACTAGGATTATGTGAATTAATGTAGACGCAGCTTCCTACTTCTTTGTGTTGGTGTAGGTGTAGGCTCTTTGCTTGTTCTGCCAGAGGTTGTGGGTTTGACTCTGAGGCAAGGCCAATCGACTTTGTATGGCTGCATGTAATTGCCAAGTCCAATGGACTGTGTTGCCTATGAGTTTCCATTGGATTGATAGGCCAGGTATTGTCTTTTGCTTTTGTTTGGCCATGTTGTGTGCGCAGTCACTAGGATTATGTGAATTAATGTAGAATCCGTTTCCCACTTCTCTGTGTTGGTGTAGTGGAAGCTGCTTTGCTTGGCTGCGAGAGGATGTGGGTATGACTCTGAGGCATGGCCCATGGACTTTGTATGGCTGCATGTAATTGCCTAGTTCAATGGACTGTGTTGCCTATGAGTTTCCATTGGCCTGATAGGCCAGGTAATGTCTTTTGCTTTTGTTTGGCCATGTTGTGTGCGCATTCACTAGGATTATGTGAATTAATGTAGACGCAGCTTCCTACTTCTTTGGGTTGGTGTAGTTGTAGGCTCTTTGCTTGTTCTGCCAGAGGTTGTGGGTTTGACTCTGAGGCAAGGCCCATGGACTTTGTGAGGCTGCATGTAATTGCCTATTTCAATGGACTATGTTGTCTATGAGTTTCCATTGGATTGATAGGCAAGGGACTGTCTTTAGCTTTTGTTTGGCCATGTTGTGTGCGCAGTCACTAGGATTATGTGAATTTATGTTGAGTCAGTTTCGCACTTCTCTGTGTTGGTGTAGTGGTAGGCTCTTTGCTTGGGCTGTGAGAGGTTGTGGGTTTGACTCTGAGGCAAAGCCCATGGACCTTGTATGGCTGCATGTAATTGCCTAGTCCAATGGATTGATAGGCCAGGTACTGTCTTTTGTTTTCGTTTGGCCATGTTTTGTGCGCAGTCACTAGGATTATGTGAGTTAATGTAGAGACAGTTTCACACTTCTCTGTGTTGCTGAAGTGGTAGGCTTTTTTGTTTTGCTGCGAGAGGTTGTGAGTTCGACTCTGAGGCAAGGCCCATGGACTTTGTATGGCTGCATGTAATTGCATAGTCCAATGGACTGCGTTACCTATGAGTTTCCATTGGATTGATAGGCCAGGTGCTTTCTTTTGCTTTTGTTTGGCCATGTTGTGTGCGCAGTCACTAGGAATATGTGAATTAATGTAGAGTCAGTTTCACATTTCTCTTTGTTGGTGTAGTGGTAGGCTCTTTGCTTGGGCTGTGAGAGGTTGTGGGTTTGACTCTGAGGCAAGGCCCATGGACTTTTTATGGCTGCATGTAATTGCCTAGTCCAATGGACTGTGTTGCCTATGAGTTTCCATTGGATTGATAGGCCAGGTATTGACTTTTGCTTTCGTTTAGCCATGTTGTGTGCGCAGTCACTAGGATTATGTGAATTAATGTAGAGTCAGTTTCAGACTTCTCTGTGTTGGTGTAGTGGTAGGCTCTTTGCTTGGGCTGCGAGAGGTTGTGGGTTTGACTCAGAGGCAAGGCCCATGGACTTTTTATGGCTGCATGTAATTGCCTAGTCCAATGGACTGTGTTGCCTATGAGTTTCCATTGAATTGATAGGCCAGGTACTGTCTTTTGTTTTCGTTTGGCCATGTTGTGTGCGCACTCACTAGGATTATGTGAATTAATGTAGAGGCAGGTTCACATTTCTCTGTGTTGGTGTAGTGGTAGGCTCTTTGCTTGAGCTGCGAGAGGTTGTGAGTTCGACTTTGAAGCAAGGCCCATGGACTGTGTATGGCTGCATGTTATTGCCTAGTCCAATGGACTGTGTTGCCTATGAGTTTCCATTGGATTGATAAGCCAGGTACTGACTTTTGCTTTTGTTTAGCCATGTTGTGTGCGCAGTCGGTAGGATTATGTGAATTAATGTAGAATCAGTTTCCCACTTCTCTGTATTGGTGTAGTGGTAGATTCTTTGCTTGGCTGCGAGAGGTTGTGGGTTTGACTCTGAGGCAAGGCCCATGGACTATGTATGTCTCCATGTGATTGTCTAGTCCAATGGACTGTGTTGCCTATGAGTTTCCATTGGATTGATAGGCCAGGTACTGACTTTTGCTTTTGTTTGGCCATGTTGTGTGCGCAGTCACTAGGATTATGTGAATTAATGTAGAATCGGTTTCACACTTCTCTGTGTTGGTTTAGTGGTAGGCTCTTTGCTTGTTCTCCAAGAGGTTGTGGGTTCGACTCTGAGGCAAGGCCCATGAACTTTGTATGGCTGCATGTATTTGCCTAGTCTAATAACCTGTGTTGCCTATGAGTTTCCATTGGATTGATAGGCCAGATAATGTCTTTTGCATTTGTTTCGCCATGTTGTGTGCACAGTCACTAGGATTATGTGAACTAATGTAAACTCAGTTTCCAACTTGTCTGTGTTGGTGTAGTGGTAGGCTCTTTGCTTGGGCTGCGAGAAATTGTGGGTTTGACTCTGAGGCAAAGCCCATGGACTTTGTATGGCTGCATGTAATTGTTTAGTCCAATGGACTGTGTTGCCTATGAGTTTCCATTGGCTTGATAGGCCAGGTAATGTCTTTTGCTTTTGTTTGGCCATGTTGTGTGCGCAGTCGCTAGGAATATGTGAATTAATGTAGACGCAGCTTCCTACTTTTTTGTGTTGGTGTAGTTGTAAGCTCTTTGCTTGTTCTGCCAGAGGTTGTGGGTTTGACTCTGAGGCAAGGCCCATGGACTTTGTATGGCTGCATGTAATTGCCTAGTCCAATGGACTATGTTGTATATGAGTTTCCATTGGATTGATAGGCCAGGGACTGTCTTTTGCTTTTGTTTGGCCATGTTGTTTGCACAGTCACTAGGATTATGTGAACTAATGTAAACTCTGTTACCAACTTCTCTGTGTTGGTGTAGTGGTAGGCTCTTTGCTTGGGCTACAAGAGGTTGCGGGTTCGACTCTGAGGCAAGGCCCATGGACTTTGTATGGCTGCATGTAATTGCCTAGTCCAATTGATTGCTTTGCCTATGAGTTTCTATTGGATTTATAGGCCAGGTAATGTCTTTTGCTTTTGTTTGGCCATGTTGTGTGCGCAGTCACTAGGATTATGTGAATTAATGTAGAATCAGTTTTCCACTTCTCTGTGTTGGTGTGTTTGTAGGCTCTTTGCTTGGGCTACAAGAGGTTGTGGGTTCGACTCTGGGGCAAGGCCCATGGGCTTTGTATGGCTGCATGTATTTGCCTAGTCTAATGGACTGTGTTGCCTATGAGTTTCCATTGGATTGATAGGCCAGGTATTTTCTTTTGTTTGGCCATGTTGTGTGCGCAGTCGGTAGGATTATGTGAATTAATGTAGAATAAGTTTCGCACTTCTCTGTGTTGGTGTAGTGGTAGGCTCTTTGCTTGGCTGCGAGAGGTTGTGGGTTTGACTCTGAGGCAAGGCCAATGGACTTTGTATGTCTCCATGTAATTGTCTAGTCCAATGGACTATGTTGCCTATGAGTTTCCATTGGATTGATGAGCCAAGTACTGTCTTTTGCTTTTGTTTGGCCATGTTGTGTGCGCAGTCACTAGGATTATGTGAATTAATGTAGAGTCAGGTTCACATTTCTCTGTGTTGGTGTAGTTGTAGACTCTTTGCTAGAGCTGCGAGAGGTTGTGAGTTCAACTTTGAGGCAAGGCCCATGGACTTTGTATGGCTGCATGTTATTGCCTAGTCCAATGGACTATGTTACCTATGAGTTTCAATTGGAATGATAGGCCAGGTACTGTCTTTTGCTTTTGTTTGGCCATGTTGTGTGCGCAGTCACTAGGATTATGTGAATTAATGTAGAATCATTCTCCTACTTCTCTGTGTTGGTGTAGTGGTAGGCTCTTTGCTTGGGCTGCGAGCAGTTGTGGTTTGACTCTGAGGCAAAGCCCATGGACTTTGTATGGCTGCATGTAATTGCCTAGTCCAATGGACTATGTTGTCTATGAGTTTCCATTGGATTGATAGGCCAGGGACTGTCTATTGCTTTTGTTTGGCCATGTTGTGTGCGCAGTCACTAGGATTATGTGAATTTATGTTGAGTCAGTTTCGCACTTCTCTGTGTTGGTGTAGTGGTAGGCTCTTTGCTTGGGCTTTGAGAGGTAGTGGTTTTGACTCTGAGGCAAGGCCCATGGACTTTGTATGGCTGCATGTTATTGCCTAGTCCAAAGGATTGCGTTGCCTATGAGTTTCCATTGGATTAATAGGCCAGGTACTGTCTTTTGCTTTTGTTTGGCCATGTTGTGTGCGCAGTCACTAGGATTATGTGAATTAATGTAGATTCATTCACCTACTTCTCTGTGTTGGTGTAGTGGTAGTCTCTTTGCTTGAGCTGCGAGAGGTTGTGGGTTCGACTCTGAGGCAAGGCCCATGGAGTTTGTATGGCTGCATGTAATCGCCTAGTTCAATTGACTGTGTTGCCTATGAGTTCCCATCGGATTGATAGGCTAGGTAATGTCTTCTGCTTTTGTTTGGCCATGTTGTGTGCGCAGTCACTAGGATTATGTGAATTAATGTAGACGCAGCTTCCTACTTCTTTGTGTTTTTGTAGTTGTAGGCTCTTTGCTTGTTCTGCCAGAGGTTGTAAGTTTGACTCTGAAGCAAGGCCCATGGACTTTGTATGGCTGCATGTAATTGCCTAGTCCAATGGACTATGTTGCCTATGAGTTTCCATTGGATTGATAGGCCAGGTACTGCCTTTTGCTTTTGTTTGACCATGTTGTGTGCGCAGTCACTAGGATTATGGGAATTAATGTAGAGTCAGGTTTACATTTCTCTGTGTTGGTGTAGTGGTAGGCTCTTTGCTTGGGCTGCGAGAGGTTGTAGGTTCGACTCTAATGCAAGGCTCATGGACTTTGAATGGCTGCATGTAATTGCTTAGTCCAATGGACTGTGTTGCCTATGAGCTTCTATTGGATTGATAGGCCAGTTACTGTCTTTTGTTTTTGTTTGGCCATGTTGTGTGCGCAGTCATCAGGATTATGTGAATTAATGTAGAGTCAGGTTTACATTTCTCTGTGTTGGTGTAGTGGTAGGCTCTTTGCTTGAGCTGCAAGAGGTTGTGAGTTCGACTTTGAGGCAAGGCCCATGGACTTTGTATGGCTGCATGTAATTGCCTAGTCCAATTGATTGCTTTGCCTATGAGTTTCTATTGGATTGATAGGCCAGGGACTGTCTTTTGTTTTCGTTTGGTCATGTTATGTGCGCAGTCACTAGGATTATGTGAATTAATGTAGAGTCATTCTCTTCTCTGTGTTGGTGTAGTGGTAGGCTCTTTCCTTAGGTTACAAGAAGTTGTGGGTTTGACTTTGAGGCAAAGCCCATGAACTTTGTATGGTTGAATGTAATTGCCTAGTCCAATGGACTGTGTTGCCTATGAGTTTTCATTGAATGAATAGGCCAGGTATTGTCTTTTGTTTGGCCATGTTGTGTGCGCAGTCGGTAGGATTATGTGAATTAATGTAGAATCAGTTTCCCACTTCTCTGTGTTAGTGTAGTGGTAGGCTCTTTGCTTGGCTGCGAGAAGTTGTGGGTTTGACTCTGAGGCAAGGCCCATGGACTTTGTATGTCTCCATGTAGTTGTCTAGTCCAATGGACTGTGTTGCCTATGAGTTTCCATTGGATTGATAGGCCAGGTACTGTCTTTTGCTTTTGTTTGGCCATGTTGTGTGCGCAGTCACTAGGATTATGTGAATTAATGTAGAATCAGTTTTCCACTTCTCTGTGTTGGTGTATTGGTAGGCTCTTTGCCTTGGCTATGAGAGGTTGTGGGTTTGACTCTGGGGCAAGGCCCATGGGCTTTGTATGGCTGCATGTAATTGCTTAGTCCAATGTCCTGTGTTACCTATGAGTTTCCGTTGGATTGATAGGCCACGTACTGTCTTTTGCTTTTGTTTGGCCATGTTGTGTGCGCAGTCACTAGGATTATGTTAATTAATGTAGAATCGGTTTCCAACTTCTCTGAGTTGGTTTAGTGGTAGGCTCTTTGCTTGTTCTCCAAGAGGTTGTGGGTTCGACTCTGAGGCAATGCCCATGAACTTTACATGGCTGCATGTAAGTGCCTAGTCTAATGGGCTGTGTTGCCTATGAGTTTCCATTGGATTGATAGGCCAGATAATGTCTTTTGCATTTGTTTGGCCATGTTGTGTGCGCAGTCACTAGGATTATGTGAATTAATGTAGAGTCATTCACCTACTTCTCTGTGTTGGTGTAGTGGTAGGCTCTTTGCCCTGGCTACGAGAGGTTGTGGGTTCGACTCTGGGGCAAGACCCATGGGCTTTGTATGGCTGCATGTAATTGCCTAGTCCAATGTACTGTGTTACCTATGAGTTTCCATTGGATTGATAGGCCAGGTACTGTCTTTTTCTTTTGTTTGGCCATGTTGTGTGCGCAGTCACTAGGATTATGTTAATTAATGTAGAGTCGGTTTCCAACTTCACTGAGTTGGTTTAGTGGTAGGCTCTTTGCTTGTTCTCCAAGAGGTTGTGGGTTCGACTCTGAGGCAAGGCCCATGAACTTTGTTTGGCTGCATGTAATTGCCTAGTCTAATGGACTGTGTTGCCTATGAGTTTCCATTGGATTGAATGGCCAGGTACTGTCTTTTGTTTTCGTTTGGCCATGTTGTGTGCGCAGTCACTAGGATTATGTGAATTAATGCTATTGGATTTTTCAAGTCAGTATTCACTAGAGATGAGCGAACCGGTCCCGGTTCGGCTCGAGGTCGGTTCGCCGAACGGACCTCCCGTTCGAGTTCGGCTCGTCGAACGTTCGACGAACCAAACTCGAGCCCATAGGAAACAATGGCAGGCAATCACAAACACAGTAAAACACCTAGAAAACACCCTCAAAGGTGTCCAAAAGGTGACAAACAACTCAAACACATTGGAAAGTGACAAGGACATATACTCATGCGAAAACAAAACAGCTGGACAAGGAAAAAGAGGAGGACACACAGATATAGGCATGGCACGCCATTCTAAAATCATGTAAAACACCGCAAGGTGACTCCAAGCATAGTCTCCCTTTTTTTACAAAAATTGGGCCCCACACCCACCCACCCATTCAGTGGCAGCAGTTGGGCCCCAGTTGTACAATTCACAGCTAGATTTGGAGCAAGCACATTCAAAAATACGCCATTCTTATCCGTCCCCAGGATGACACCGGGGTAGGTAGCAAAGTCTTTCCTGATCCCAGCTCTGTTCATCTTGGCTTCTTTTAAAAACAATGTAAGCAAGGGTTACTCCAAGCGGAGTCTCCCTTTTTTTCCAAAAATTGTGCCCCACACACACCCACCCATTCAGTGGCAGCACTTGTGCCCTAGTTGTACACTTCACAGCTAGATTTGCATCAAGCACATTCCAAAATACGCCATTCTTATCCGTCCCCAGGATGACACCGGGGTAGGTAGCAAAGTCTTTCCTGATCCCAGCTCTGTTCATCTTGGCTTCTTTTAAAAACAATGTAAGCAAGGGTTACTCCAAGCGGAGTCTCCCTTTTTTTCCAAAAATTGTGCCCCACACACACCCACCCATTCAGTGGCAGCACTTGTGCCCTAGTTGTACACTTCACAGCTAGATTTGCATCAAGCACATTCCAAAATACGCCATTCTTATCCGTCCCCAGGATGACACCGGGGTAGGTAGCAAAGTCTTTCCTGATCCCAGCTCTGTTCATCTTGGCTTCTTTTAAAAACAATGTAAGCAAGGGTTACTCCAAGCGGAGTCTCCCTTTTTTTCCAAAAATTGTGCCCCACACACACCCACCCATTCAGTGGCAGCACTTGTGCCCTAGTTGTACACTTCACAGCTAGATTTGCATCAAGCACATTCCAAAATACGCCATTCTTATCCGTCCCCAGGATGACACCGGGGTAGGTAGCAAAGTCTTTCCTGATCCCAGCTCTGTTCATCTTGGCTTCTTTTAAAAACAATGTAAGCAAGGGTTACTCCAAGCGGAGTCTCCCTTTTTTTCCAAAAATTGTGCCCCACACACACCCACCCATTCAGTGGCAGCACTTGTGCCCTAGTTGTACACTTCACAGCTAGATTTGCATCAAGCACATTCCAAAATACGCCATTCTTATCCGTCCCCAGGATGACACCGGGGTAGGTAGCAAAGTCTTTCCTGATCCCAGCTCTGTTCATCTTGGCTTCTTTTAAAAACAATGTAAGCAAGGGTTACTCCAAGCGGAGTCTCCCTTTTTTTCCAAAAATTGTGCCCCACACACACCCACCCATTCAGTGGCAGCACTTGTGCCCTAGTTGTACACTTCACAGCTAGATTTGCATCAAGCACATTCCAAAATACGCCATTCTTATCCGTCCCCAGGATGACACCGGGGTAGGTAGCAAAGTCTTTCCTGATCCCAGCTCTGTTCATCTTGGCTTCTTTTAAAAACAATGTAAGCAAGGGTTACTCCAAGCGGAGTCTCCCTTTTTTTCCAAAAATTGTGCCCCACACACACCCACCCATTCAGTGGCAGCACTTGTGCCCTAGTTGTACACTTCACAGCTAGATTTGCATCAAGCACATTCCAAAATACGCCATTCTTATCCGTCCCCAGGATGACACCGGGGTAGGTAGCAAAGTCTTTCCTGATCCCAGCTCTGTTCATCTTGGCTTCTTTTAAAAACAATGTAAGCAAGGGTTACTCCAAGCGGAGTCTCCCTTTTTTTCCAAAAATTGTGCCCCACACACACCCACCCATTCAGTGGCAGCACTTGTGCCCTAGTTGTACACTTCACAGCTAGATTTGCATCAAGCACATTCCAAAATACGCCATTCTTATCCGTCCCCAGGATGACACCGGGGTAGGTAGCAAAGTCTTTCCTGATCCCAGCTCTGTTCATCTTGGCTTCTTTTAAAAACAATGTAAGCAAGGGTTACTCCAAGCGGAGTCTCCCTTTTTTTCCAAAAATTGTGCCCCACACACACCCACCCATTCAGTGGCAGCACTTGTGCCCTAGTTGTACACTTCACAGCTAGATTTGCATCAAGCACATTCCAAAATACGCCATTCTTATCCGTCCCCAGGATGACACCGGGGTAGGTAGCAAAGTCTTTCCTGATCCCAGCTCTGTTCATCTTGGCTTCTTTTAAAAACAATGTAAGCAAGGGTTACTCCAAGCGGAGTCTCCCTTTTTTTCCAAAAATTGTGCCCCACACACACCCACCCATTCAGTGGCAGCACTTGTGCCCTAGTTGTACACTTCACAGCTAGATTTGCATCAAGCACATTCCAAAATACGCCATTCTTATCCGTCCCCAGGATGACACCGGGGTAGGTAGCAAAGTCTTTCCTGATCCCAGCTCTGTTCATCTTGGCTTCTTTTAAAAACAATGTAAGCAAGGGTTACTCCAAGCGGAGTCTCCCTTTTTTTCCAAAAATTGTGCCCCACACACACCCACCCATTCAGTGGCAGCACTTGTGCCCTAGTTGTACACTTCACAGCTAGATTTGCATCAAGCACATTCCAAAATACGCCATTCTTATCCGTCCCCAGGATGACACCGGGGTAGGTAGCAAAGTCTTTCCTGATCCCAGCTCTGTTCATCTTGGCTTCTTTTAAAAACAATGTAAGCAAGGGTTACTCCAAGCGGAGTCTCCCTTTTTTTCCAAAAATTGTGCCCCACACACACCCACCCATTCAGTGGCAGCACTTGTGCCCTAGTTGTACACTTCACAGCTAGATTTGCATCAAGCACATTCCAAAATACGCCATTCTTATCCGTCCCCAGGATGACACCGGGGTAGGTAGCAAAGTCTTTCCTGATCCCAGCTCTGTTCATCTTGGCTTCTTTTAAAAACAATGTAAGCAAGGGTTACTCCAAGCGGAGTCTCCCTTTTTTTCCAAAAATTGTGCCCCACACACACCCACCCATTCAGTGGCAGCACTTGTGCCCTAGTTGTACACTTCACAGCTAGATTTGCATCAAGCACATTCCAAAATACGCCATTCTTATCCGTCCCCAGGATGACACCGGGGTAGGTAGCAAAGTCTTTCCTGATCCCAGCTCTGTTCATCTTGGCTTCTTTTAAAAACAATGTAAGCAAGGGTTACTCCAAGCGGAGTCTCCCTTTTTTTCCAAAAATTGTGCCCCACACACACCCACCCATTCAGTGGCAGCACTTGTGCCCTAGTTGTACACTTCACAGCTAGATTTGCATCAAGCACATTCCAAAATACGCCATTCTTATCCGTCCCCAGGATGACACCGGGGTAGGTAGCAAAGTCTTTCCTGATCCCAGCTCTGTTCATCTTGGCTTCTTTTAAAAACAATGTAAGCAAGGGTTACTCCAAGCGGAGTCTCCCTTTTTTTCCAAAAATTGTGCCCCACACACACTCACCCATTCAGTGGCAGCACTTGTGCCCTAGTTGTACACTTCACAGCTAGATTTGCATCAAGCACATTCCAAAATACGCCATTCTTATCCGTCCCCAGGATGACACCGGGGTAGGTAGCAAAGTTGTACACTTCACAGCTAGATTTGCATCAAGCACATTCCAAAATATGCCATTCTTATCCGTCCCCAGGATGACACCGGGGTAGGTAGCAAAGTCTTTCCTGATCCCAGCTCTGTTCATCTTGGCTTCTTTTAAAAACACAGCAAGCAAGGGTTACTCCAAGCGGAGTCTCCCTTTTTTCCAAAAATTGGGCCCCACACAGACACCTTATCAGTGGCAGCACTTGTGCCCTAGTTGCAAACAGGATGTTTTGATTTGCATCAAGCACATTCCAAATCAACAAGCATTTACTCTCCCCAGGATGACACAGGAATAGTAAATTCCTTCTAGATCCATGACTTGTTCATTTTGATGAACGTCAGTCTGTCCACATTGTCACTGGACAGCACACACCCAGCAGCACTGAATACACGTTCAGAGACAACGCTGGCAGCTGGACACGACAAAATCTCCAAGGCGTAAGTTGCGAGCTCTGGCCATTTTTCTAGGTTTGAAGCCCAAAAGGAGCAAGGCTCCAGTTGCACAGTCA
The DNA here is from genome assembly GCF_048569485.1 of Anomaloglossus baeobatrachus. Lineage (NCBI taxonomy): Eukaryota > Metazoa > Chordata > Amphibia > Anura > Aromobatidae > Anomaloglossus > Anomaloglossus baeobatrachus. Next base: position 153,293,243 of record NC_134356.1, read on the forward strand.
TGGCATCGATGTTCATTTGGAGATACTCCTGTATCATCCTCTCCAGCCGTTGACTATGTGTCAGACTTGTTGTCTCTGGTGGCCTTGCAAAAGAGGGTCTAAAAAAATTATGAAAAGATTCCATAAAATTGCTGTTACCGGCACCAGATACGGTCCTACTGGTACGGGTAGACTGTTGAAGATGACGAGACCGTCCCATGTTTGTCAAGTTACAACTGGGAGATTTCCTCCCTGCACCTGCACGGTTGTTTGGTGGAAAAGCCGAGCTAAGATCTAGTAACAGCTTCTGCTGATACTCCTGCATACGTGCGTCCCTTTCTATGGCTGGAATTATGTCACAAAATTTGGACTTGTACCGGGGATCTAATAGTGTGGCAATCCAGTAGTCATCATCACTTCTAATTTTGACAATACGACTGTCATGTTGGAGGTAGTGCAACAAAAAGGCACTCATGTGTCTTGCGCAGCCATGCGGACCAAGTCCACGCTGTGTTTGTGGCATAGAGGTGCTACCCGTTCTTTCTTCCTCTGACATCTCCCCCCAACCTCTTTCAACTGAAATTTGACCAAGGTCTCCCTCATCCGCTGAGTCTTCCATGTCCATGGACAGTTCGTCCTCCATTTCTTCATGTTCTCCTGCACCTTGCTCAACATTTCGCCTGCTACTATGCGCCCTTGTCGATCCCTGTCCCCCATGGTCCCATGCCTGCTGCGTTGGTGATGATGAACGTCTGGACCTTGGTGATGTTGTTGTCCCTTGCGCATATGAATCCTCCTGTAGTTCCTCCCCTTCATGTTGTCCCACCCCCTGACTCCGAATAGTGTTTAGCGTGTGCTCCAGCATGTAAATGACTGGAATCGTCATGCTGATAATGGCATTGTCAGAGCTAAACATATTCGTCGCCATGTCGAAACTGTGCAGAAGGGTGCATAGGTCCTTGATCTGAGACCACTCCATCAGGGTGATCTGCCCCACCTCTGCATCTCGTTGGCCCAGGCTATACGTCATGACGTATTGCACCAGGGCTCTGCGGTGCTGCCACAGTCGCTGTAACATGTGGAGAGTTGAATTCCAGCGTGTCGCCACATCGTATTTCAGGCGATGAACCGGCAGGCCGAAAGACTTCTGGAGCGATGCAAGTCGCTCTGCTGCGGCGCTTGAACGGCGGAAGTGAGCTGACAGTTTTCGTGCCCTGTTCAGAAGGCCATCTAGGCCGGGATAGTGTGTTAAAAATTGCTGGACGACAAGGTTCAACACGTGAGCCATACAAGGTACGTGTGTCACCTTGCCCAGGCGAAGTGCCGCACCCAGGTTTGCAGCATTGTCGCACACGGCCTTACCAGGCTGCAGGTTGAGTGGAGACAACCATTTACCAAACTCAGTCTCCAGAGCTGCCCACAACTCAGCCGCTGTGTGACTCTTATTCCCAAGACATGTCAAGCTAAAGACCGCCTGATGCCGTTGCGCTCTGCTGCCAGCATAGTAATGAGGGGTGCGTGATTCCTTCTGCGCAGTGAGAACGCTGGTGGCCTGACCAGGCAGGCTTGGGGCGGAGGTGGAGGACCCAGATGAGGTGGAGGATGCAGAAGCAGTGGCGGAACTTGGACAGACAGAGGATTGACACACAAGTCGTGGGGACGGCAAGACTTGTGCAGCAGACCCTTCACCATCTATCACCATAGTTACCCAGTGCCCAGTCAGCGACATGTAACGTCCCTGTCCATGCTTACTGGTCCAAGTATCGGTGGTGAAATGCACCCGTTGACACACAGAGTTTCTCAAGGAAGCGGTGATGTTGTGTGCGACATGCTGGTGTAGCGCGGGCACACCTTTCTTAGAGAAGTAGTGGCGACTAGGCATCTGGTACTGGGGCACAGCGACAGACATAAGGTCTCTAAAATCCTGTGTGTCCACTAGGCGGAAAGGCAGCATTTCGGTAGCCAACAGCTTACAGAGGGATAGAGTCAACCTCTTAGTTTTGTCATGGGTCGGAGGAAGTGGCCTTTTATTTGACCACATCTGAGGGACAGAGATCTGGCTCAACGGTGTTGAGTAGGGTGTCCCTGGAAAGATGCAGGTTTGTGAGGAAAGTGCAGGCGGAGACATGATGTTGCCTTCATCCAACGTTGGTGCTATCGATGTCTGAGAGAGCTGTACACACTCACTTGTTTCCCCTTCCAAACCAACTGACGACCTTACAAGCAAACTGCCTGTTGCGGTTACAGTGGTGGAAGTTTTGCGTGGAAAAACAGGTGTGACAGCTGTCCCCACAGTCCTAGAAGATGAAGAGCGCGCGGATGCACTGGAAGGGGCGGGCGGTGGATGGTTCGCTCCGCTAGGCCGCATTGCAGCACGGTGAGCTTCCCACCGGGACTTATGATATTTATTCATGTGACGATTCATGGAAGAAGTTGTCAAACTGCTGAGGTTTTGACCTCTACTAAGAGAATCATGACAAATGTTACATATCACATGAGTTGGGCGATCTTTTTCGATGTCAAAAAAGGACCAGGCTAGGCAAGGCTTAGAGGCCATGCGACCTGTTGATCCACCCCGAATAATGCTCATAGGCAGAGTGGTGGCTGAGGATGCAGTTGTAGACGTGCTACCAGTGCTCCGACTCTGTCCAGGAAGGCGCAAGGTAACTTCGTCATCGGTTGCATCCTCCTCCACCGCCTCTGTTGACCTCCTCGAGTGCCTGACTGGGGGTTGACAGTAGGTGGGATCTAGAACGTCATCATCAATTGTTGTGTTTGCACTCCCCTCCCCCTCAGACCGAGCCTCTTCTTGCCCTGACCGAATATTAAAGTTGTCATCCCAATCGGGTATCTGCGTCTCATCTTCATCAGTATGTTCCTCATTGTCTATAACCACAGGTGTTACAGTTTGTGACAAAGGGTCAACATTAAGCTCAGAAACTTGGTCCTCACGGCCTGAATCTGAGTCACAAAGGTTCTGGGCATCACTGCAGACCATTTCCTGTTCTGTACTCACTGTAGCTTGGGAGCAGACCTCTGATTCCCAGGCTATAGTGTGACTGAACAGCTCTGCAGACTCAGCCATCTCAGTTCCACCATACTGTGCAGGGCTGATGGAGACTTCAGAGCTGGGAGAAATCAAGTGTGATTGGGATGACAACTCAGAGGACTGGTGTTTTTTGGATGCGGTACTTGAAGTGGCTGAGAGGGCACTTGTTGGACCACTTGAGATCCATTCAAGCATTTTCCTTTTTTGCCCATCATCTACCTTTCTTCCTGTTGTTCGTGTCCGTAAAAAAGGGAGCACATCGGATTGTCCACGGTAAGTAGTAGACATCTTACTTTTGCTGGTAGATGGTCTATCTTCAGCAGATGATAATGGAGCTTTGCCACCTTCCCCACGGACAAAACCTTTTTTGCCTTTTCCACCACGCCTCTTCCCCTTTCCACCAGCATCTGTCATTTTGCCACTCATGTTGATTGCGACAAGATTGTGGACTGAAAATGTGGTAGTAAAAATTGAGAGGTGGTGAAGATTGCAGTGGTGGTCTAGCTTTATTAACAGCAGAATAATAAAGAATAAATATCCCTGACAATGCAACTTAGTTATAATTAGTTGGAGTGTGCAACGCAGGCAGATGCGCTCTGCAAATGTCTTGGCACTAGTGGGACTATAGCAAAGTCCAATAGCCACGTATAGGATGCCACTAGGTACACTGAGTGTTTGCTAGTATAATGGCTTAGTTATAATTAGTTGGAATGTGCAACGCAGGCAGATGCGCTCTGCAAATGTCTTGGCACTAGTGGGACTATAGCAAAGTCCAATAGCCACGTATAGGATGCCACTAGGTACACTGAGTGTTTGCTAGTATAATGGCTTAGTTATAATTAGTTGGAGTGTGCAACGCAGGCAGATGCGCTCTGCAAATGTCTTGGCACTAGTGGGACTATAGCAAAGTCCAATAGCCACGTATAGGATGCCACTAGGTACACTGAGTGTTTGCTAGTATAATGGCTTAGTTATAATTAGTTGGAGTGTGCAACGCAGGCAGATGCGCTCTGCAAATGTCTTGGCACTAGTGGGACTATAGCAAAGTCCAAAAGCCACGTATAGGATGCCACTAGGTACACTGAGTGTTTGCTAGTATAATGGCTTAGTTATAATTAGTTGGAGTGTGCAACGCAGGCAGATGCGCTCTGCAAATGTCTTGGCACTAGTGGGACTATAGCAAAGTCCAATAGCCACGTATAGGATGCCACTAGGTACACTGAGTGTTTGCTAGTATAATGGCTTAGTTATAATTAGTTGGAGTGTGCAACGCAGGCAGATGCGCTCTGCAAATGTCTTTGCACTAGTGGGACTATAGCAAAGTCCAATAGCCACAGATAGGATGCCACTAGGTACACTGAGTGTTTGCTAGTAAAATTGCTTAGTTTAAAAAAGTTGTAGTGTGCAACGCAGGCAGACGTGCTGCAAATGTCTTGGCACTAGTGGGACTAAAGCAAAGTCCAATAGCCACGTATAGGATGCCACTAGGTACACTGAGTGTTTGCTAGTATAATGGCTTAGTTATAATTAGTTGGAGTGTGCAACGCAGGCAGATGCGCTCTGCAAATGTCTTGGCACTAGTGGGACTATAGCAAAGTCCAATAGCCACGTATAGGATGCCACTAGGTACACTGAGTGTTTGCTAGTATAATGGCTTAGTTATAATTAGTTGGAGTGTGCAACGCAGGCAGATGCGCTCTGCAAATGTCTTGGCACTAGTGGGACTATAGCAAAGTCCAATAGCCACGTATAGGATGCCACTAGGTACACTGAGTGTTTGCTAGTATAATGGCTTAGTTATAATTAGTTGGAGTGTGCAACGCAGGCAGATGCGCTCTGCAAATGTCTTTGCACTAGTGGGACTATAGCAAAGTCCAATAGCCACAGATAGGATGCCACTAGGTACACTGAGTGTTTGCTAGTAAAATTGCTTAGTTTAAAAAAGTTGTAGTGTGCAACGCAGGCAGACGTGCTGCAAATGTCTTGGCACTAGTGGGACTATAGCAAAGTCCAATAGCCACGTATAGGATGCCACTAGGTACAATGAGTGTTTGCTAGTATAATGGCTTAGTTATAATTAGTTGGAGTGTGCAACGCAGGCAGATGCGCTCTGCAAATGTCTTGGCACTAGTGGGACTATAGCAAAGTCCAATAGCCACGTATAGGATGCCACTAGGTACACTGAGTGTTTGCTAGTATAATGGCTTAGTTATAATTAGTTGGAGTGTGCAACGCAGGCAGACGTGCTGCAAATGTCTTGGCACTAGTGGGACTATAGCAAAGTCCAATAGCCACGTATAGGATGCCACTAGGTACACTGAGTGTTTGCTAGTATAATGGCTTAGTTATAATTAGTTGGAGTGTGCAACGCAGGCAGATGCGCTCTGCAAATGTCTTGGCACTAGTGGGACTATAGCAAAGTCCAATAGCCACGTATAGGATGCCACTAGGTACACTGAGTGTTTGCTAGTATAATGGCTTAGTTATAATTAGTTGGAGTGTGCAACGCAGGCAGACGTGCTGCAAATGTCTTGGCACTAGTGGGACAATAGCAAAGTCCAATAGCCACGTATAGGATGCCACTAGGTACACTGAGTGTGTGCTAGTATAATGGCTTAGTTATAATTAGTTGGAGTGTGCAACGCAGGCAGATGCGCTCTGCAAATGTCTTGGCACTAGTGGGACTATAGCAAAGTCCAATAGCCACGTATAGGATGCCTCTAGGTACACTGAGTGTTTGCTAGTATAATGGCTTAGTTATAATTAGTTGGAGTGTGCAACGCAGGCAGATGCGCTCTGCAAATGTCTTGGCACTAGTGGGACTATAGCAAAGTCCAATAGCCACGTATAGGATGCCACTAGGTACACTGAGTGTTTGCTAGTATAATGGCTTAGTTATAATTAGTTGGAGTGTGCAACGCAGGCAGATGCGCTCTGCAAATGTCTTGGCACTAGTGGGACTATAGCAAAGTCCAATAGCCACGTATAGGATGCCACTAGGTACACTGAGTGTTTGCTAGTATAATGGCTTAGTTATAATTAGTTGGAGTGTGCAACGCAGGCAGATGCGCTCTGCAAATGTCTTGGCACTAGTGGGACTATAGCAAAGTCCAATAGCCACGTATAGGATGCCACTAGGTACACTGAGTGTTTGCTAGTATAATGGCTTAGTTATAATTAGTTGGAGTGTGCAACGCAGGCAGACGTGCTGCAAATGTCTTGGCACTAGTGGGACTATAGCAAAGTCCAATAGCCACGTATAGGATGCCACTAGGTACACTGAGTGTGTGCTAGTATAATGGCTTAGTTATAATTAGTTGGAGTGTGCAACGCAGGCAGATGCGCTTTGCAAATGTCTTGGCACTGGTGGGACTAAAGCAAAGTCCAATAGCCACAGATAGGATGCCACTAGGTACACTGAGTGTTTGCTAGTATAATGGCTTAATTATCAGTTGGAGTGTGCAGAGGACAAGAGGGTACAGTGGCAGGATTGTGGTGCTCTGGGTAGAGGAATGGAAGCCTGCCTTTCTATTCCCTCCTAATGGTGAAATGCAGGGAGGAAATCCCTGACCTTGGCTGCACAGACGCTGACGCTGTTTTCAGGACCTGTCACCTTAACTCTGACCCTGCCGGTTTGAGCCCTTAAAAGGACTGCTAGAAAGTGCTATCCCTATGCTGTCCAGGGCTGTGTATGGAGCGCATTCAGCTGTATCAGCGATAGGACGAAGGACGGAGCTGCGACAGTGATGTCTGACACCAAGGACGCAGAAGAGATAATGGCGTCCTGGAGGAAAATGTCCGGTTTTATAATGCAGGGACATGTGACATGCAGATCCTATCACACATGCCGTTGCTTCTCTGGCTCAAAGTCCACTTAGCTGTGTGTGTGTCTGTGATTGGCTGACATGCTGGACCGCCCCACAAGACGCGCGCGCTTAGGGAAGGAAGACAAGAAAAAAAAAAAAAAAAATGGCGATCGCCATTATAGAAACAGCAGTGATCTGAAGGCGCTGTTCACGCACACAATACACTGAAATGTGATAATAGTTTGATTCACAGAGTAACTTACACTATTACAGCAGAAACCAAGCTATGATTTAGCTGTTTTTGGCTGCTAGAACCGTTCTCGAACGTTTCTAGAACTATCGAGCTTTTGCAAAAAGCTCGAGTTCTAGTTCGATCTAGAACATGCCCCAAAATCACTCGAGCCTAGAACTGGAGAACCACGAACCACGAACCGCGCTCAACTCTAGTATTCACACAGCAGTTTCTGCTATTTCATGTATTCCCCTTACATAGTCACTGGTGTGCATACCTTATCTCCCCATAGTGATGTTTTTTTAGGTTTTTGCACCCAGTTCGGACTTAAGGCCCCGTCACACTAAGCAACATCGCTAGCAACATCGCTGGTAACGAACAACTTTTGTGACGTTGCTAGCGATGTTGCTGTGTGTGACATCCAGCAACAACCTGGCCCCTGCTGTGAGGTCGTTGGTTGTTGCTGAATGTCCTGGGCCATTTTTTAGTTGTTGCTGTCCTGCTGTGAAGCACAGATCGCTGTGTGTGACAGCGAGACAGCAACAACTAATGTGCAGTGAGCAGGGAACCGGCTTCTGCGGAGGCTGGTAACTAATGTAAACATCGGGTAACCAAGAAGCCCTGTCCTTGGTTACCCGATATTTACCTTTGATACCAGCCTCCTCCGCTCTCACTGTCAGTGCCGGCTCCTGCTCTGTGCACATTTAGCTGCAGCACACATCAGGCAATTAACCCGATGTGTGCTGTAACTAGGAGAGCAAGGAGCCAGCGCTAAGCATTGTGCGCTGCTCCCTGCTCTGTGCACATTTAGCTGCAGCACACATCGGGTTAATTAACCTGATGTGTGCTGTAACTAGGAGACTGGGGGCTGGTCACTGGTTGCTGGTGAGCTCACCAGCAACTCGTGTAGCCACGCTCCAGCGATCCCTGCCAGGTCAGGTTGCTGGTGGGATCGCTGGAGCGTCGCAGTGTGACAGCTCACCAGCAACCTCCTAGCAACTTACCAGCGATCCCTATCGTTGTTGGGATCGCTGGTAAGTTGCTTAGTGTGACTGGACCTTTAGAATGGTGTTCCAAACGTTATTCCTATTTGTTAGTATTTTTTCGTTTGTGAACCCTCCCCAACCACACCTATTGCCAATCCATATCATACGCATAAATAGCCTGGGTCTCAGCTTCCCATACACAGTAGGTTTTTTAACTGCATGAGAGGACACACACAAGCTAGGGACCCCAACGTAGAGAAATACTTTGGCGTAGTGTTGGGGCTCTATTGCATTGATCAATTCAGTAGCTAAATTTCTCTTGATTCATATGTTCATGGCAGTAATGCAGATTCCATTTTTCACATATTCACTCTTGCATATAGCTATTGAATTTTTCAAGTCAGTATTCACACAGCAGTTTCTGCTATTTCATGTATTCCCCTTACATAGTCACTGGTGTGCATACCTTATCTCCCCATAGTGCCTGGGATCTGACCCAGACACTAGCAGTTTTGCACTCCTACCCAAAACTGGGCTCCTCACTGAACTCACTACCTCCACGGTTCAACTCTAAACTGAACTTCAACTAACTGACTGGTTTTCCCACCTCCAGGCCTGTGAACTCCTTGGTGGGTGGGGCCAACCGCCTGGCTCCGCCCCACCTGGTGTGGACATCAGCCCCTGGAGGGAGGCAACAACGGTTTTGTGTCTGACTAGTGTAACTATCCGGGAAAGGGGGTGTGTGTGTGTTATGTCTGTGACTAACTGGCTAGTCCAGGGCGTCACACTTGCACCCCCTTCTTGTGATGTGAAGGTGTGTAGTCAGTGCCTACGTGTAATTCCTGACACCACTCCTCTGGCTGACTTGGTGAGCTGTCACTGACTGGGTGGGGTGCAGTAATGGTGGATGCTGCTGCTGCTTGGATAGCATGTGTATCTACTGTGAACAGCTTATCAATGGTGGCAAATCGGGGCAGCTTAACCTCTTGCTCTCCGCAGTTCAACACTCTCACGCGCACTCTTCCCTTCCGTATTAATGAATAAAACTGTGATATAAATAGTATATAGATACCCCACAAATGCAGATAAAGGTAGGTTATGGGAAAAGGGAGAAGAGGGAAACAGGAAAATAGTGTAATAAAGTATACCTTCCAGGGGGGAGAGGAAATGGCAGCACAGCCAGTGGAAGTGAAGCAAGGGGAAGCCTGCAACTAAATTGTTGAGAGCATTATCACATGGTGACTGAGCCTGATTGTAACGGGAGCATAGAGGTGCCGATCCTGTCTTACCTGCGTTGGTGTAGAAGTGGGTTTCCAGTGGTGGAGTCAGCTGTGTGCAGTGGTGGCTGTGGGTTCTTTTATGTGCGACCGTAGTAATAGCTGCGCCCACTTCCTGTATGGGAGTGGAATGCAGTGAGGCTAATGGAACGCACGTCCACGTGCCGCGCCCCTGAAGGTAATACCGATCATTGAATACAAAAAAATTTCTCATACTACTGTATGGGGGTCCCTATATTTAATATGATATCCAAGCCACAGCATCCACCGTTACTTCACCACACCCATTCAGTGACAGCTCACCAAGTCAACCAGAGGAGTGGTGTAAGGAATTACACGTAGGCACTGACTCCACACCTTCACATTACAAGAAGCGGGTCCACAGGGTAGTGCAAGAATACGAGCAAGTCTTCAGCAAACATCCGCTAGACTTTGGGAGAATAAAAGGGGTCCATATTCATGGTTTAAGAACTTGGGTTCTAACGTGCCCAGACTATGCTCCACTCTATGCTCCCTTTACAATCAGGCTCAGTCACCATGTGATAACGCTCTCAACTCTTTAGTTGCAGGCTTCCTTTTGCTTCACCTCCACTGGCTGTGCTGCCATTTCCTCTCACCCCCAGAAGGTATACTTTATTACACTATTTTCCTCTTTCCCTGTTCCCCCTTTTCCCATAACCTACCTTTATTTACAATTGTGGGGTATCTATATGATATTTACATCATAGTTTTATTCATTAGTGCGGAAGGGAAGAGTGCCCGTGAGAGTGTTAAACTGCGGAGAGCAGGAGGTTAAGCTGCCCCGACTTGCCACCATTGATAAGCTGTTCACAGTAGATACACATGCTATCCAAGTAGCAGCATCCACTATTACTGCACCCCACCCAGTCAGTGACTGCTCACCAAGTCAGCCAGAGGAGTGGTGTAAGGAATTACACGTAGGCACTGACTCCACACCTTCACATCACAAGAAGCGGGTCCACAGGGTAGTGCAAGAAAACGAGCGAGCAAGTCTTCAGCAAACATCCGCTAGATTTTGGGGGAATAAAAGGGGTCCAACACTTCATCCCCACAGGTGCACACCCACCCATCAAAGAGAGCTATAAGCCAATACCACCTTCACATTACCAGTGTACCAAGGACATGTTGAGCAACATGAAGGCGGCTGGGGTTATCCGTGACAGTTGTAGCCTTTGGGCAGCTCCGTTGGTCCTGTTAAAGAAGAAGGACGGCACCACTCCCCCGTATTGAGGAATCGCTAGCTGCATTGAGAACTGCAAATTATTTTTCTACCCTTGATCTCACTAGTCACTATTGGCTAGTGTCCGTTGCTGAGGCAGACCGGGGGAAGACCGCCTTTGCCACCCCTATGGCGCTGGAGGTCGGCAGACTGTTGTTCAAAAGCAGTGTCTGACGAACAAATTTGCTTCATCCTGAGGAACTGGCCAGTCGGTACGGCCCGGATGGTGGAGGGGGTATGAGCAGAAGAAGCATGCAGCAGTGCGTTGACTGATGTTTCCTTCCTATGGACGTCGGTCTGAACAATTCGCTCAGAACCGAATGAAATTTTAATATCCAGGAAGTCAACGCAACTGCTGCTATGCTTATGCGTCAATCTGATGTTAAAGGTGTTGTTATTAAGTTCCTCCATAAATGTCTCGAGCTGCTCCACAGTGCCCTGCCAAAAAATCAAAATATCATCAATATACCTTAGCCAGCACTGCACATGGGCGCCAGCCCCTGCACCTCCGTCACCAAAAACCAACCAATCCCAGTACCTCTGCCTTCTATCTAGGTGCCTTGAGTTATGTCCTGTAAACTGTCACAGCGACCCAGACATACATGTGTAGTAGGGGAATATCCCTGCTGAGATGCCAGTGCTAGAGCACTCGTTTGCTGTGGAGTTGAACGCTATGTGAGCAGTTCTTACCTTCAATGAGCAGAAGTCTCTTTTTTCAGATTTCAATATCTCTGTGGGTATCTGGCAGAAATATGGAATACTCTTTACTGCTAAGACCCTGTACACCACTCCCACTAAAGGGGGCTTTACACGCTGCGACATCGCTAATGCGGAGTCGTTGGGGTCACGGAATTTGTGACACACATCCGGCCGCATTAGCGATGTTGCTGCGTGTGACACCGATGAGCGATTTAGCATTGTTGCAAAAACGTGCAAAATCGCTCATCGGTGACATGGGTCTCCATTCTCGATTATCGTTACTGCAGCAGTAACGATGTAGTTCGTCGCTCCTGCGGCAGCACACATCACTCCGTGTGACACCGCAGAAACGAGGAACCTCTCCTTACCTGCCTCCCAGCCGCTATGAGGAAGGAAGGAGGTGGGCGGGATGTTCCGGCCACTCATCTCCGCCCCTCCGCTGCTATTGGGCGGTCGCTCAGTGACGTCGCTGTGACGCCGCACGGACCGCCCCCTTAGAAAGGAGGCGGTTCGCCGGTCACAGCGACGTCGCCGGGCAGGTAAGTATGTGTGACGGGTCTGGTCGGTGTTGTGCGGCATGGGCAGCGATTTGCCCGTGTCGCGCAACAGATGGGGCGGGTACCCACACTAGCGATATCGGGACCGATATCGCAGTGTGTAAAGTAGCCTTTAGTCACATGACCAAGACTGTATCTGTGTCCCTACAACACACTTGAGACAAATGTGTGTGTGAGCCTGCATTGTGGGGTATATATAATATATTATAGAGCTGGGAAGGATCATTCTAAGCAGTGAGCTGTTCCAGTATTTGTCGGAAAATACCCAGTAGAAGCATCAAACACAGCACCAATACCTCCCATCAGTATCCCACCACAGTGCCATGTAACCCATGCCCTACACTCCCATCTACACCAATACTATACAGGCACAAACTAGTATATCTGACTAAAAGCCCCCAAAATATGAAGAACGGCCTATAGTTGAGTGTGGATATAAAATCTATGTGAGCAGAGCTAGAATAGAAATCACTGATCGCATTGAAGTCATTCTGACCATAAATCACCATGATATCAAGGTGAGGAGTTGTGTGTTACTGCTGGGAGGAAAGGGTTAACAGTGGAATCTTAAGGTGCATTTCTGTGTGCAGTGTTACTAGTCAATGTAACAATTCAATATGAGCTGCTCTTGGTGCCGGGGGAGGGAGATGCTCTCCTGAGCAAGATAGATGGGGAATGAACATGATATCTATATAGTGTAAGGCAGGGGGTCTCAAACTCGGCTGGGTGTATGGGCCGCACAGAGGAAAAAAATAATTTGGGGGGCTGCATTCTTTGCAGGACAAAGTGACATTTTTATTGGTACCATATATATATATTTTTTTCACACACCTTTGGATGACTGATTTTCAACATTTTTCACTTGTTTATTATAACAAATGTGCACATTCTTTGGTTAAATCTAAAAAAAAAAATTTGATGTTAAAAAAAAGTCATGCCTTATTTTGTTTTTTTTTACATTTTATCCCTTTCTTTTAACTAATAGTGTTACAATTATGACGCTAGCGTTTTGTGAAGGGAATGCTTTGCCTACTTCCGTGACTATGGCCTTCCGGAACTGCTGCATTTTGGCTGACCTCTCCGCCTCGGGAATAAGAGACATAAAGTTCTCCTTGTAGCGTGGGTCTAACAGTGTTACCAACCAGTAATGATTGTCGGCCAAGATGTTCTTAACGCGAGGGTCACGAGACAGGCAGCTTACCATAAAGTCATCCATGTGCGCCAGACTCTTAACAGCCATCACTTCAGTATCCAGACCAACACGATGACTGAACATGCTGTCCTCCTCCTTCTCCTCCTCCTCCTCCTCCTCATCATCTACCCTGTCCTCTGGCCAGCCACGCTGAACTGAGCATATGACTGGTATGCATGTCATATCCTCAATTTGGCCGGAGAGTTGCTCCATGTCTTCATCCTCCTCCTCGTCATAGTCCTCCACTGCACGTTGTGATGAGACGAGGCTGGGCTGTGTGTTATCACCCACACCCACTACTGTTTCTTGCTCCAACTCATCGTGTTCCGCCTGCAATGCATCATGTTTGGTTTTGAGCAGAGACCGTTTTAGAAGGCAGAGAAGCGGTATGGTGACGCTAATAATGGCGTCATCGCCGCTCACCATCTTGGTGGAGTCCTCAAAGTTTTGGAGGATGGTACATAGGTCGGACATCCATCTCCACTCCTCAGGTGTTATGTGTGGAGTTTGACCCATTTCCCGACGGCTTAGGTGATGCAGGTACTCAACAACTGCCCTCTTCTGCTCACATATCCTGATCAACATGTGCAGAGTTGAATTCCAACGCGTGGGGACATCACACACCAGTCTGTGAGCCGGAAGATGCAAACGACGCTGAAAGCCGGCAAGGCCGGCTGAAGCAGTAGGTGACTTTCGAAAATGTGCAGACAGGCAGCGAACTTTTACCAGCAGATCAGACAGCTCTGGGTATGACTTTAGAAACCGCTGAACCACGAGGTTGAGCACATGGGCCATGCATGGAACATGTGTCAGCTGGCCTCGCCTCAAAGCCGCCACCAGGTTCCGGCCATTGTCACACACAACCTTTCCTGGCTTTAGGTTCAGAGGTGTGAGCCAGTGATCTGCATGCTGTTTTAGAGCTGTCCACACCTCTTCTGCATTGTGGGGTTTGTCACCTATGCAGATTAGCTGCAGCACAGTCTGTTGCCGCTTCGCCGAGGCAGTGCTGCAGTGCTTCCAGCTTGGGACTGGTGTGGAGGGTAAAGTGGATGAGGATGCGCAGGAGGAGGAGGAGGCTGAAGAGCATGACATTCCGGAGCTGTAGAGTGTGGGTGAAACCCTGACTGAGGCAGGGCCTGCAAACCTTGGTGTGGGAAGAACTTGTTCCGTTCCTCGCTCAAACTGGGTCCCAGCTGGGCTGGGCTGGGTCCCTACCCGGCTGGGTAGGGCGTTGTGGGGGGTTTGTCTATCTCCGTTTGAGGTGAGTTTGTTTAAGTTTGCCTTTTCTTTGGCGTTTTTTGGAGCCCTGCGGGTTGGGGAGTTGGTATCGCCCAGTAAGGCGTTCCCCGGGGGCTTGGATTGGGGTGACATTATGTCAGTGGAAAACGGAGTTGAATTTTGGATTAGGAAATCGAAAACTGATCAGAGAGGTGTGGGTAGACTAGTCCGTTTGGGGATGGTTGTGGCATCTGATATGTGCCCGTTCAAGTGTCTCGGGAATTTTCAACAGATCCGTCCGAAGGTGGATGGCCCCTTATTATGTCACGAGGATGGGTCCTTTTTATCGAGATACCAATTTGTGAGTGTTTTTAGGGCATGTTTGAAGTCGTTGGGGTTAGATCCGAAGTCTTTCGGATTGGGGCAGCGACGGAGGCCTCTATATGCGGCCTACCGGAGGAGACAGTTAAGCAGATTGGTAGGTGGAAGTCGCAGCGCTTTAAGTCGTATGTACGTCCCCAGGTGGTTGTTGGCAATTGAGGGGAAAAGGGGGGGGTATTAGGGTAGCAATGGGGGGGTGAGAGTGTGTGTTTTTTGTCAATTTGGTTTGGTGAGGCAATAAAATGGTGTCGTCTGTACATTTTGTATTGCAGAAGCACCCCCTCTTCCTTCCCTGGTCTGGATCCTTGGCCACTCTTATGTGTATTGGGGAGCCCGACGAGCGGACGCGAGATGGAACGGGAGACAGCTAGGTTTTGAGAAGGACCTGGCTCTCGTGCGATGGCTCGGTGTTCGGGGGTTAGGGTGGAACAGGGTGTTGCAGGAGGTGCATAGATACGCCCGGTTGGACAGACCTCCTGACATGTTAGTGTTGCATGCCGGGGGGAATGATTTGGGTGGGCGTCCTTTTCGAATCTTGATAAAGGACATCAAACATGATTTGTTACGGTTATGGGTGTCGTTTCCAGGTCTAACGATAGTCTGGTCGGAGATAGTAGCGAGAAAGAGTTGGCAGAAAGCGCGGTCAGTTGACAGGTTGAACAAGGCGCGGGCGAAGGTTAATAGGGCGATCTCGAAGTTTGTTAGTCGGAACGGGGGTATAGCAATACGGCATGTTGAGTTGGAAAGGACGGAAGAGGAATTTTGGTTGGCTGACGGGGTACACCTTAATGCGGTGGGAACTGACTTATGGGCTCTTGGCTTGCAGGGAGGTATTGAGAGGGCCCTTTGGTTGCGGGGGGTCTCAGGCACTTGAAGGGTTTCAAGGTGCCTTCGTTGTGGTGTTGTTTATTGGTGGGTCCTTGAAGTTGGTTTAAAATTGGTTCGGGGATTCATCCGGGTATGGATCCCCTCATTGGCAGAATTGATGGTCCCCTGGTGATTTTGGGGGGGAACCCCGACGGGGTATGTCGGGGCCCCTGGGGGTGTGGTTGGGGTTGACGGAGGATTAACCCTTACAATTTGGTGCTCCTGAGCCAGTGTGGGTAACGGCTGGGAGCAAGTTGAGGTTTTTTATTGCTCGGTTATGGGAATCACCAGGGTTTTGGTAGCTTCAAGGACCTTACCACATTGCAAATTTTATTGGTTATGTATTCTTGTTAATAAAATGGCTGCTATGGCCAAAATTATCCAAAGATAAATTTGTGTCTGTGTAATTACTTTTAAATAAGAAATGGGAATGGAGGTGTGGGGTATGAAAGGAAGACCGGAGTCAACAATTCCAGGGTCAAGCATGTTTATTTGCCTAAGCTTCGTTCCAGGGTAGAAAGGGTAAGAGTACCTTTCAGAATTCGAAGTGGTCGGACTGTACGGGCCACCAAGAACTGCAGGAGAGCTTGAACATCTTCCCATGGATTTGCGACATCCTCCCTCATCAGTTACGTAGGTAAGCAGGTTCTCAGCATTGCAGCCCATTTGTTATCTTAAGTTAGTTAAGCGGGGTTAACTAACCTGTCAGTTCAGCCTCAGGTCTAAAGCAGAGGCCTGGACTCCACTCCTTACTCCTCACTCCACAACTCTCCTTAAAAACAACTGACTCCTTTTTCCTGCCCCGGGGTCTCCAGACCCCTAGGTGGGCGTTTCCTTTCGTCTGGTCCTGCCCACTGGTGTGCCTGTCTTTCCCTGGGGGAGGTGACTAGGGTTTTCTGGTTGGCTTTGTGTGACTTAGGTGAGGGAAGTTGTTATGCGGGGGCCTATGTGTGACTACCTGCAGTGTCAGGGCGTCACATATGTATGTGTGTATGTCTGCTAAAGGAATCCGCACCGTCATATTTACAAACACAAAATGTTGACTCTATGCACAGAAGAGAGTCATTCTATTTACATGATTTGTGTTTTTTTACCTTTTAAAACTATCATTAAATGTTAAGTTTTAGTTAGGGATTTATGCTTCTGTCTGTCTCTCTCCCAGTCTCTGTCATCTGTCTGTCTCTGTGTGTCTCTATCTCTATCCATGTCTGTCTGTCTCTCTATCTCTGTCTGTCTCTCTGTGTCTGTCTGTCTCTCTCTCTCTTTGTCGCTGTCTGTTTCTATGTCTGTCTGTCCAGGCCTGTCTCTTTTCCAGGTCTGTCTCTTTTCCAGGTATGTCTCTTTCCCTGTCTGTCTGTCTCTTCCCCTGTCTGTCTCTTCCCCTGTCTGTCTCTTCCCCTGTCTGTCTCTGTATTTCTTTGTCTGTCTCTGTCTTTCTCTTCCCCTGTCTGTCTCTTTCCCTGTCTCTCTCTGCCTGTCTCTCTTTGTCTCTCTCTGTCTGACTCATTCCCCGTTTGTCTCTTTCCCTGTCTATCTCTGTATTTCTTTGTCTGTCTCTATCTGTCTGTCTCTCTCTGTCTGTCTCTTCCCCTGTCTGTCTCTTTCCCTGTCGGTCTGCCTTTTCTCCTGCCTGTCTCTGTATGTTTGTCTCTGTCTGTTTCCCTATCTGCCTCTGTCTCTGTCTGTCTGCCTTTTTTCCCTGTCTATCTCTGTCTGTCTCTTTCCCTGTCTGCCTTTGTCTGTTTGTCTCTGTCTCTTTCCCTGTCTGTCTATGCCTATCTGTCTCTGTCTGTTTGTCTCTCAGTCTGTGTCTGTCTCTCTCTATCTGTCTCCCCACTGACATCATATTATCTCACACATAAGCTTCTTATACTATGAATGTCCTTTGTTCCTATAGCAACCAATCACAGCTGCTATTAATAACTTGCAGCTCCCACCTCCATTCAGTTTAATGGAGGCAGGTTTTTTGGAGAGTAACTGTAAAGCGCGGGGTTAAATATTCCTGTTAAAACATAGTCTACGACGTTCCCTGAGTCACATGAGGTGTCTGCAAAATTTTGTGTTTGTAAATATGACGGTGCGGATTCCTTTAGCAGACATACACACATACATATGTGACGCCCTGACACTGCAGGTAGTCACACATAGGCCCCCGCATAACAACTTCCCTCACCTAAGTCACACAAAGCCAACCAGAAAACCCTAGTCACCTCCCCCAGGGAAAGACAGGCACACCAGTGGGCAGGACCAGACGGAAGGAAACGCCCACCTAGGGGTCTGGAGACCCCGGGGCAGGAAAAAGGAGTCAGTTGTTTTTAAGGAGAGTTGTGGAGTGAGGAGTAAGGAGTGGAGTCCAGGCCTCTGCTTTAGACCTGAGGCTGAACTGACAGGTTAGTTAACCCCGCTTAACTAACTTAAGACAACAAATGGGCTGCAATGCTGAGAACCTGCTTACCTACGTAACTGATGAGGGAGGATGTCGCAAATCCATGGGAAGATGTTCAAGCTCTCCTGCAGTTCTTGGTGGTCCGTACAGTCCGACCACTTCGAATTCTGAAAGGCACTCTTACCCTTTCTACCCTGGAACGAAGCTTACGCAAATAAACATGCTTGACCCTGGAATTGTTGACTCCGGTCTTCCTTTCATACCCCACACCTCCATTCCCATTTCTTATTTAAAAGTAATTACACAGACACAAATTTATCTTTGGATAATTTTGGCCATAGCAGCCATTTTATTAACAAGAATACATAACCAATAAAATTTGCAATGTGGTAAGGTCCTTGAAGCTACCAAAACCCTGGTGATTCCCATAACCGAGCAATAAAAAACCTCAACTTGCTCCCAGCCGTTACCCACACTGGCTCAGGAGCACCAAATGGTAAGGGTTAATCCTCCGTCAACCCCAACCACACCCCCAGGGGCCCCGACATACCCCGTCGGGGTTCCCCCCCAAAATCACCAGGGGACCATCAATTCTGCCAATGAGGGGATCCATACCCGGATGAATCCCCGAACCAATTTTAAACCAACTTCAAGGACCCACCAATAAACAACACCACAATGAAGGCACCTTGAAACCCTTCAAGTGCCTGAGACCCCCCGCAACCAAAGGGCCCTCTCAATACCTCCCTGCAAGCCAAGAGCCCATAAGTCAGTTCCCACCGCATTAAGGTGTACCCCGTCAGCCAACCAAAATTCCTCTTCCGTCCTTTCCAACTCAACATGCCGTATTGCTATACCCCCGTTCCGACTAACAAACTTCGAGATCGCCCTATTAACCTTCGCCCGCGCCTTGTTCAACCTGTCAACTGACCGCGCTTTCTGCCAACTCTTTCTCGCTACTATCTCCGACCAGACTATCGTTAGACCTGGAAACGACACCCATAACCGTAACAAATCATGTTTGATGTCCTTTATCAAGATTCGCCCACCCAAATCATTCCCCCCGGCATGCAACACTAAGATGTCAGGAGGTCTGTCCAACCGGGCGTATCTATGCACCTCCTGCAACACCCTGTTCCACCCTAACCCTCGAACACCGAGCCATCGCACGAGAGCCAGGTCCTTCTCAAAACCTAGCTGTCTCCCTTCCATCTCGCGTCCGCTCGTCGGGCTCCCCAATACACATAAGAGTGGCCAAGGATCCAGACCAGGGAAGGAAGGGGGGGTGCTTCTGCAATACAAAATGTACAGACGACACCATTTTATTGCCTCACCAAACCAAATTGACAAAAAACACACACTCTCACCCCCCCCCCCATTGCTACCCTAATACCCCCCCTTTTCCCCTCAATTGCCAACAACCACCTGGGGACGTACATACGACTTAAAGCGCTGCGACTTCCACCTACCAATCTGCTTAACTGTCTCCTCCGGTAGGCCGCATATAGAGGCCTCCGTCGCTGCCCCAATCCGAAAGACTTCGGATCTAACCCCAACGACTTCAAACATGCCCTAAAAACACTCACAAATTGGTATCTCGATAAAAAGGACCCATCCTCGTGACATAATAAGGGGCCATCCACCTTCGGACGGATCTGTTGAAAATTCCCGAGACACTTGAACGGGCACATATCAGATGCCACAACCAACCCCAAACGGACTAGTCTACCCACACCTCTCTGATCAGTTTTCGATTTCCTAATCCAAAATTCAACTCCGTTTTCCACTGACAATGTCACCCCAATCCAAGCCCCCGGGGAACGCCTTACTGGGCGATACCAACTCCCCAACCCGCAGGGCTCCAAAAAACGCCAAAGAAAAGGCTAACTTAAACAAACTCACCTCAAACGGAGATAGACAAACCCCCCACAACGCCCTACCCAGCCGGGTAGGGACCCAGCCCAGCCCAGCTGGGACCCAGTTTGAGCGAGGAACGGAACAAGTCCTTCCCACACCAAGGTTTGCAGGCCCTACCTCAGTCAGGGTTTCACCCACACTCTACAGCTCCGGAATGTCATGCTCTTCAGCCTCCTCCTCCTCCTGCGCATCCTCATCCACTTTACCCTCCACACCAGTCCCAAGCTGGAAGCACTGCAGCACTGCCTCGGCGAAGCGGCAACAGGCTGTGCTGCAGCTAATCTGCATAAGTGACAAATCCCACAATGCAGAAGAGGTGTGGACAGCTCTAAAACAGCATGCAGATCACTGGCTCACACCTCTGAACCTAAAGCCAGGAAAGGTTGTGTGTGACAATGGCCGGAACCTAGTGGCGGCTTTGAGGCGAGGCCAGCTGACACATGTTCCATGCATGGCCCATGTGCTCAACCTCGTGGTTCAGCGGTTTCTAAAGTCATACCCAGAGCTGTCTGATCTGCTGGTAAAAGTTCGCCGCCTGTCTGCACATTTTCGAAAGTCACCTACTGCTTCAGCCGGCCTTGCCGGCTTTCAGCGTCGTTTGCATCTTCCGGCTCACAGACTGGTGTGTGATGTCCCCACGCGTTGGAATTCAACTCTGCACATGTTGATCAGGATATGTGAGCAGAAGAGGGCAGTTGTTGAGTACCTGCATCACCTAAGCCGTCGGGAAATGGGTCAAACTCCACACATAACACCTGAGGAGTGGAGATGGATGTCCGACCTATGTACCATCCTCCAAAACTTTGAGGACTCCACCAAGATGGTGAGCGGCGATGACGCCATTATTAGCGTCACCATACCGCTTCTCTGCCTTCTAAAACGGTCTCTGCTCAAAACCAAACATGATGCATTGCAGGCGGAACACGATGAGTTGGAGCAAGAAACAGTAGTGGGTGTGGGTGATAACACATAGCCCAGCCTCGTCTCATCACAACGTGCAGTGGAGGACTATGACGAGGAGGAAGATGAAGACATGGAGCAACTCTCCGGCCAAATTGAGGATATGACATGCATACCAGTCATATGCTCAGTTCAGCGTGGCTGGCCAGAGGACAAGGTAGATGAGGAGGAGGAGGAGAAGGAGGAGGACAGCATGTTCAGTCATCGTGTTGGTCTGGATACTGAAGTGATGGCTGTTAAGAGTCTGGCGCACATGGATGACTTTATGGTAAGCTGCCTGTCTCGTGACCCTCGCGTTAAGAACATCTTGGCCGACAATCATTACTGGTTGGTAACACTGTTAGACCCACGCTACAAGGAGAACTTTATGTCTCTTATTCCCGAGGCGGAGAGGTCAGCCAAAATGCAGCAGTTCCGGAAGGCCATAGTCACGGAAGTAGGCAAAGCATTCCCTTCACAAAACGCTAGCGTCATAATTGTAACACTATTAGTTAAAAGAAAGGGATAAAATGTAAAAAAAAACAAAATAAGGCATGACTTTTTTTTAACATCACATTTATTTTTTTTAGATTTAACCAAAGAATGTGCACATTTGTTATAATAAACAAGTGAAAAATGTTGAAAATCAGTCATCCAAAGGTGTGTGAAAAAAATATATACATACAGTTAGGTCCAGAAATATTTGGACAGTGACACAAGTTTTGTTATTTTAGCTGTTTACAAAAACATGTTCAGAAATACAATTATATATATAATATGGGCTGAAAGTGCACACTCCCAGCTGCAATATGAGGGTTTTCACATCCAAATCGGAGAAAGGGTTTAGGAATCATAGCTCTGTAATGCATAGCCTCCTCTTTTTCAAGGGACCAAAAGTAATTGGACAAGGGACTCTAAGGGCTGCAATTAACTCTGAAGGCATCTCCCTCGTTAACCTGTAATCTATAAAGTAGTTAAAAGGTCTGGGGTTGATTGCAGGTGTGTGGTTTTGCATTTGGAAGTTGTTGCTGTGACCAGACAACATGCAGTCTAAGGAACTCTCAATTGAGGTGAAGCAGAACATCCTGAGGCTGAAAAAAAAGAAAAAATCCATCAGAGAGATAGCAGACATGCTTGGAGTAGCAAAATCAACAGTCGGGTACATTCTGAGAAAAAATGAATTGACTGGTGAGCTTGGGAATTCAAAAAGGCCTGGGCGTCCACAGATGACAACAGTGGTGGATGATCGCCGCATACTTTCTTTGGTGAAGAAGAACCCGTTCACAACATCAACTGAAGTCCAGAACACTCTCAGTGAAGTAGGTGTATCTGTCTCTAAGTCAACAGTAAAGCAGTAAAGAGAAGACTCCATGAAAGTAAATACAAAGGGTTCACATCTAGATGCAAACCATTCATCAATTCCAAAAATAGACAGGCCAGAGTTAAATTTGCTGAAAAACACCTCATGAAGCCAGCTCAGTTCTGGAAAAATATTCTATGGACAGATGAGACAAAGATCAACCTGTACCAGAATGATGGGAAGAAAAAAGTTTGGAGAAGAAAGGGAACGGCACATGATCCAAGGCACACCACATCCTCTGTAAAACATGGTGGAGGCAACGTGATGGCATGGGCATGCATGGCTTTCAATGGCACTGGGTCACTTGTGTTTATTGATGACATAACAGCAGACAAGAGTAGCTGGATGAATTCTGAAGTGTACTGGGATATACTTTCAGCCCAGATTCAGCCAAATGCCGCAAAGTTGATCGGACGGCGCTTCATAGTACAGATGGACAATGACCCCAAGCATACAGCCAAAGCTACCCAGGAGTTCATGAGTGCAAAAAAGTGGAACATTCTGCAATGGCCAAGTCAATCACCAGATCTTAACCCAATTGAGCATGCATTTCACTTGCTCAAATCCAGACTTAAGACGGAAAGACCCACAAACAAGCAAGACCTGAAGGCTGCGGCTGTAAAGGCCTGGCAAAGCATTAAGAAGGAGGAAACCCAGCGTTTGGTGATGTCCATGGGTTCCAGACTTAAGGCAGTGATTGCCTCCAAAGGATTTGCAACAAAATATTGAAAATAAAAACATTTTGTTTGGGTTTGGTTTATTTGTCCAATTACTTTTGACCTCCTAAAATGTGGAGTGTTTGTAAAGAAATGTGTACAATTCCTACAATTTCTATCAGATATTTTTGTTCAAACCTTCAAATTAAACGTTACAATCTGCACTTGAATTCTGTTGTAGAGATTTCATTTCAAATCCAATGTGGTGGCATGCAGAGCCCAACTCGCGAAAATTGTGTCACTGTCCAAATATTTCTGGACCTAACTGTATATGGTACCAATAAAAATGTCACTTTGTCTTGCAAAGAATGCAGCCCCCCAAATTATTTTTTTCCTCTGTGCGGCCCATACACCCAGCCGAGTTTGAGACCCCCTGCCTTACACTATATAGATATTATGTTCATTCCCCATCTATCTTGCTCAGGAGAGCATCTCCCTCCCCCGGCACCAAGAGCAGCTCATACTGAATTGTTACATTGACTAGTAACACTGCACACAGAAATGCACCTTAATATTCCACTGTTAACCCTTTCCTCCCAGCAGTAACACACAACTCCTCACCTTGATATCATGGTGATTTATGGTCAGAATGACTTCAATGCGATCAGTGATTTCTATTCTAGCTCTGCTCACATAGATTTTATATCCACACTCAACTATAGGCCGTTCTTCATATTTTGGGGGCTTTTAGTCAGATATACTAGTTTGTGCCTGTATAGTATTGGTGTAGATGGGAGTGTAGGGCATGGGTTACATGGCACTGTGGTGGGATACTGATGGGAGGTATTGGTGCTGTGTTTGATGCTTCTACTGGGTATTTTCCTACAAATACTGGAACAGCTCACTGCTTAGAATGATCCTTCCCAGCTCTATAATATATTATATATACCCCACAATGCAGGCTCACACACACATTTGTCTCAAGTGTGTTGTAGGGACACAGATACAGTCTTGGTCATGTGACTAAAGGCTACTTTACACACTGCGATATCGGTCCCGATATCGCTAGTGTGGGTACCCGCCCCCATCTGTTGCGCGACACGGGTAAATCGCTGCCCATGCCGCACAACACCGACCAGACCCGTCACACATACTTACCTGCCCGGCGACGTCGCTGTGACCGGCGAACCGCCTCCTTTCTAAGGGGGCGGTCCGTGCGGCGTCACAGCGACATCACTGAGCGACCGCCCAATATCAGCGGAGGGGCGGAGATGAGTGGCCGGAACATCCCGCCCACCTCCTTCCTTCCTCATAGCGGCTGGGAGGCAGGTAATGAGAGGTTCCTCGTTTCTGCGGTGTCACACGGAGTGATGTGTGCTGCCGCAGGAGTGACGAACTACATCGTTACTGCTGCAGTAACGATAATCGAGAATGGAGACCCATGTCACCGATGAGCGATTTTGCACGTTTTTGCAACGATGCAAAATCGCTCATCGGTGTCACACGCAGCAACATCGCTAATGCGGCCGGATGTGCGTCACAAATTCCGTGACCCCAACGACTCCGCATTAGCGATGTCGCAGCGTGTAAAGCCCCCTTTAGTGAGAGTGGTGTACAGGGTCTTAGCAGTAAAGAGTATTCCATATTTCTGCCAGATACCCACAGAGATATTGAAATCTGAAAAAAGAGACTTCTGCTCATTGAAGGTAAGAACTGCTCACATAGCGTTCAACTCCACAGCAAACGAGTGCTCTAGCACTGGCATCTCAGCAGGGATATTCCCCTACTACACATGTGTGTCTGGGTCGCTGTGACAGTTTACAGGACATAACTCAGGGCACCTAGACAGAAGGCAGAGGGACTACTTTCTATTTCTGGTGTAGAGCTTAGTACAATATATA
Organism: Anomaloglossus baeobatrachus; assembly: GCF_048569485.1. Classification (NCBI taxonomy): domain Eukaryota; kingdom Metazoa; phylum Chordata; class Amphibia; order Anura; family Aromobatidae; genus Anomaloglossus; species Anomaloglossus baeobatrachus. The sequence continues at coordinate 153,317,885 of NC_134356.1, forward strand.
TATATATACTATTACATGTGACACATGTACCTTGTATTACCATTATTCGCTGTATATGAACCCCTTTTCTCCGGGCATTATTTGTCTATAGCATTTTTCACGAACCTGAGGCAACTGAGAACCCTTCAGTGAAGGAATTCCACTAACCCTCACAATACCAACCAGGGGCCTCCCTGCAGTAACTCAGGTAGTTGTACCCATTCTCTTTCCGCATTCTATGTGTTCTTCTTCTTTCTTCTTTTTTTTCTTTTTTCTTCTTTTTATTTCTATCATGTAGTTCAGGGGTTTATAGATATATGTCCTGCATCTCATATTTCCTTTAGTGGTGCTTCTTACCCATTCTCATATCATTTACCCTAGTATTTCATGATCCTGAGGCGACTGAGAACCCTTTAATAAAGGAATCCTTTTTCACCTGAATTGTCAAGTGATACTTACCAGTGACTATCACGTAATGTTACAGGTAGTTCCATTTTCTTCCTCTTCTTTCTCTCCTTTCTTCTTTGTCACACGGTCCATTGTGTTATAGCCCACGTGTCATGATAACACTTGTACCATCTTTTCATTTAGATTCCACCTACAATTATTTACCGATTCCAGTTCTGGAATAGGCTTTCATCATCTACTCACTAGAATTCTCAAGTGCATAAGGTACTGAGACATATACATGTTCACACCATTATAAAGAACAAAGTATAAACATTGAGGTTTTTCTCACACCCATGTTCCTGTGTTCTTTGATATGATATGTGTTCATTTCCTTCACTATATAGGATTGCAAGTTTTCCATTTGTACCTTAATGGCAATGACGCTATACAATTGAACACATATCATCCTGTTATCCATATAGGTGTGTATTTACCTGCTTGACTATTTTTGGTTGTTTGATCCAGAATGTTTCTCCAGATAGGTCATGTGGAAATTTTCTTTCCTCAGTACAAATGTTTTCACTATGGCTTTGGAAAAAATTTTTGTATGTGCCTCATGGTCATTTGACACATTGTACTCTCAAGTAGCAATATATTGTACTGTTATGTTGTACTATGTACTAATTACGTGTTTATATGGTTTTGTAACCCTTTATGATCTTAGATAACTTTATCCTTGATAAAGACCTAAAAACAAGGTCGAAACGTTGGATGAATTATCCTTTTGCACAAATAAAGAATTTTCAGCATTCCAAGAGTTCTTTTCTTACGTTATTAATCACTATAGTGTGCCAGAGCTATTTCTTTTGAATTGACTCTTATTTTTTCTGAGCACCTGCTATATACACAGTGAGCCAGACATATTCAATTTTCATTCAGAAGGCAGAGGGAAGCCTTAGCAGCTGAGCATATATCTTTGCTTGTGAGCATTAGAACAGGCCGGCGATTACAGGGTAACATGAAAAATGTCCAGCTTGCATTATGACTAGAACATGACAATATCCTTTTAAGTACTAACCTATGATGCGTTCCTAAGCAGTTGATGTTATATGTTCTACATTTCATTTTCTGCATACTTTACAAGTAGTAGAATTTGCTTTGATATAGGCAACTGGATTTTCACAATGAAAAGGCAAAGGATAACGCCCGAAAAAGACGCCATACATTATGTCAGTGCCATCACTGACAAACCTGGATTGACCATGAAATACGGTATGGAGAGCTGTTGTCATCGTATTAGATAGATAAGAATGATTATATGTATTGTAGAAATGTCTCCTATCATGTTCCCTAATTTTTTATTATGTCCACATCCTGGTCCCCATCTTGGACATCATAACAAACGTGCACTTTTTTGTTTAATTTACACCATGGACCATAGGAAAAATGACACTACAGCTACAGAGGTGACCGTCTGATAGCCCAGCTCGACTATCCATCTCTACTAAAGACCCTTTCAGCTTTTTGAGAGTTGGGTGGAGGACATCATCTCTGAAAATAGGGTCCCACAGCTGCACCCCATCAGTGTGAGCAGGACTCTTAGGACTCTTAGAAGAGTCAATGCTCTGAGACCATGGGGGGCGCTTAGCCCCCTCTCTTCGTCACTGAGGATGATTTCATTTTTCAGGGATTAGAGAGGGTGGTCCTTGTGGTGGACTGCAGGTATGGAGAGCTGTTGTCATCGTATTAAATAGATAAGAATGATTATATGTATTGTAGAAATGTCTCCTATCATGTTCCCTAATTTTTTATTATGTCCACATCCTGGTCCCCATCTTGGACATCATAACAAACGTGCACTTTTTTTGTTTAATTTACACATTGGACCATAGGAAAAATGACACTACAGCTACAGAGGTGACCGTCTGATAGCCCAGCTCGACTATCCATCTCTACTGAAGACCCTTTCAGCTATTTGAGAGTTGGGTGGAGAACATCATCTCTGAAAATAGGGTCCCACAGCTGCACCCCATCAGTGTGAGCAGGACTCTTAGGACTCTTAGAAGAGTCAATGCTCTGAGACCATGGGGGGCGCTTAGCCCCCTCTCTTCATCACTGAGGATGATTTCACTTTTCAGGGAATAGAGAGGGTGGTCCTTGTGGTGGACTGCAGGTATGGAGAGCTGTTGTCATCGTATTAGATAGATAAGAATGATTATATGTATTGTAGAAATGTCTCCTATCATGTTCCCTATTTTTTTATTATGTCCACATCCTGGTCCCCATCTTGGACATCATAACAAACGTGCACTTTTTTGTTTAATTTACACATTGGACCATAGGAAAAATGACACTACAGCTACAGAGGTGACCGTCTGATAGCCCAGCTCGACTATCCATCTCTACTGAAGACCCTTTCAGCTTTTTGAGAGTTGGGTGGAGGACATCATCTCTGAAAATAGGGTCCCACAGCTGCACCCCATCAGTGTGAGCAGGAATCTTAGGACTCTTAGAAGAGTCAATGCTCTGAGACCATGGGGGGCGCTTAGCCCCCTCTCTTCGTCACTGAGGATGATTTCATTTTTCAGGGATTAGAGAGAGTGGTCCTTGTGGTGGACTGCAGGTATGGAGAGCTGTTGTGATCGTATTAGATAGATAAGAATGATTATATGTATTGTAGAAATGTCTCCTATCATGTTCCCTAATTTTTTATTATGTCCACATCCTGGTCCCCATCTTGGACATCATAACAAACGTGCACTTTTTTGTTTAATTTACACATTGGACCATAGGAAAAATGACACTACAGCTACAGAGGTGACCGTCTGATAGCCCAGCTCGACTATCCATCTCTACTGAAGACCCTTTCAGCTTTTTTTTTTTTCAGGGATTAGAGAGGGTGGTCCTTGTGGTGGACTGCAGGTATGGAGAGCTGTTGTCATCGTATTAGATAGATAAGAATGATTATCATGTTCCCTAATTTTTTATTATGTCCACATCCTGGTCCCCATCTTGGACATCATAACAAACGTGCACTTTTTTGTTTAATTTACACATTGGACCATAGGAAAAATGAAACTACAGCTACAGAGGTGACCGTCTGATAGCCCAGCTCGACTATCCATCTCTACTGAAGACCCTTTCAGCTTTTTGAGAGTTGGGTGGAGGACATCATCTCTGAAAATAGGGTCCCACAGCTGCACCCCATCAGTGTGAGCAGGACTCTTAGGACTCTTAGAAGAGTCAATGCTCTGGTACCATGGGGGGCGCTTGGCCCCCTCTCTTCGTCACTGAGGATGATTTCATTTTTCAGGGATTAGAGAGGGTGGTCCTTGTGGTGGACTGCATGTATGGAGAGCTGTTGTCATCGTATTAGATAGATAAGAATGATTATATGTATTGTTGAAATGTCTCCTATCATGTTCCCTAATTTTTTATTATGTCCACATCCTGGTCCCCATCTTGGACATCATAACAAACGTGCACTTTTTTGTTTAATTTACACATTGGACCATAGGAAAAATGACACTACAGCTACAGAGGTGACCGTCTGATAGCCCAGCTCGACTATCCATCTCTACTGAAGACCCTTTCAGCTTTTTGAGAGTTGGGTGGAGGACATCATCTCTGAAAATAGGGTCCCACAGCTTCACCCCATCAGTGTGAGCAGGACTCTTAGGACTCTTAGAAGAGTCAATGCTCTGGTACCATGGGGGGCGCTTGGCCCCCTCTCTTCGTCACTGAGGATGATTTCATTTTTCAGGGATTAGAGAGGGTGGTCCTTGTGGTGGACTGCAGGTATGGAGAGCTGTTGTCATCGTATTAGATAGATAAGAATGATTATATGTATTGTAGAAATGTCTCCTATCATGTTCCCTAATTTTTTATTATGTCCACATCCTGGTCCCCATCTTGGACATCATAACAAACGTGCACTTTTTTGTTTAATTTACACATTGGACCATAGGAAAAATGACACTACAGCTACAGAGGTGACCGTCTGATTGCCCAGCTCGACTATCCATCTCTACTGAAGACCCTTTCAGCTTTTTGAGAGTTGGGTGGAGGACATCATCTCTGAAAATAGGGTCCCACAGCTTCACCCCATCAGTGTGAGCAGGACTCTTAGGACTCTTAGAAGAGTCAATGCTCTGAGACCATTGGGGGCACTTAGCCCCCTCTCTTCATCACTGAGGATGATTTCATTTTTCAGGGATTAGAGAGGGTGGTCCTTGTGGTGGACTGCAGATATGGAGAGCTGTTATCATCGTATTAGATAGATAAGAATGATTATATGTATTGTAGAAATGTCTCCAATTGAAACTCATAGGCAACCTAGTCCATTGGACTAGGCAATAACATGCAGCCATACAAAGTCCATGGGCCTTGCCTCAAAGTCGAACTCACAACCTTTCACAGCTCAAGCAAAGAGCCTACCACTACACCAACACAGAGAAATGTGAACCTGACTCCACATTAATTTACATAATCCTTGTGACTGCGCACACAACATGGCCAAACGAAAGCAAAAGTCAATACCTGGCCTATCAATCCAATGGAAACTCATAGGCAACACAGTCCATTGGACTAGGCAATTACATGCAGCCATAAAAAGTCCATGGGCCTTGCCTCAGAGTCAAACCCACAACCTCTCGCAGCCCAAGCAAAGAGCCTACCACTACATTAACACAGAGGAGTGGGAAACTGACTCTACATTAATTCACATAATCCTAGTAACTGCGCACACAACATGGCCAAACAAAAGCAAAAGAAAGCACCTGGCCTATCAATCCAGTGGAAACTCATAGGTAACACAGTCCATTGGACTATGCAATTACATGCAGCCATACAAAGTCCATGGGCCTTGCCTCAGAGTCGAACTCACAACCTCTCGCAGCCCAAGAAAAAAGCCTACCACTACAGCAACACAGAGAAGTGTGAAACTGACTCTACATTAACTCACATAATCCTAGTGACTGCGCACACAACATGGCCAAACGAAAGCAAAAGACAGTACCTGGCCCATCAATCCAATGGAAACTCATAGGCAACGCAATTCATTGGACTAGGCAATTACATGCAGCCATACAAAGTCCAAGGGCTTTGCCTCAGAGTCAAACCCACAACCTCTGGCAGAACAAGCAAAGAGCCTACAACTACACCAACACAAAGAAGTAGGAAGCTGTGTCTACATTAATTCACATAATCCTAGTGACTGAGCACACAACATGGCCAAACGAAAGCAAAAGACAGTACCTGGCCTATCAATCCATTGGAAACTCATAGGCAACGCAATCCATTGGACTAGGCAATTACATATAGCCATACAAAGTCCATGGGCCTTGCCTCAGAGTCAAACCCACAACCTCTCACAGGCCAAGCAAAGAGCCTACCACTACACCAACAAAGAGAAGTGCAAAACTGACTCAACATAAATTCACATAATCCTAGTGACTGCGCACACAACATGGCCAAACAAAAGCTAAAGACAGTCCCTGGCCTATCAATCCAATGGAAACTCATAGACAACATAGTCCATTGGACTAGGCAATTACATGCAGCCATACAAAGTCCATGGGCCTTGCCTCAGAGTCAAACCCACAATCTCTGGCAGAATAAGCAAAGAGCATACAACTACACCAACACAAAGAAGTAGGAAGCTGAGTCTACATTAATTCACATAATCCTAGTGACTGCGCACACAACATGGCCAAACGAAAACAAAAGACAGTACCTGGCCTATCAATCCAATGGAAACTCATAGGCAACACAGTCCATTGGACTAGGCAATTTCATGCAGCCATACAAAGTCCATGGGCCTTGCCTCAGAGTCAAACCCACAACCTCTCACAGCCCAGGCAAAGAGCCTACCACTACACCAACACAGAGAAGTACGAAACTGACTCAACATAAATTCACATAATCCTAGTGACTGCGCACACAACATGGCCAAACAAAAGCAAAAGACAGTCCCTTGACTATCAATCCAATGGAAACTCATAGACAACATAGTCCATTGGACTAGGCAATTACATGCAGCATCACAAAGTCCAAGGGCCTTGCCTCAGAGTCAAACCCACAACCTCTGGCAGAACAAGCAATGAGCCTACAACTACACCAACACAAAGAAGTATGAAGCTGCGTCTACATTAATTCACATAATCCTAGTGAATGCGCACACAACATGGCCAAAGACATTACCTGGCCTATCAAGCCAATGGAAACTCATAGGCAACACAGTCCATTGAACTAGGCAGTTACATGCAGCCATACAAAGTCCACGGGCCATGCCTCAGAGTCAAACCCACAACCTCTCACATCCAAGCTAAGCAGCTTCCACTAAACCAACACAGAGAAGTGGGAAACAGATTCTACATTAATTCACATAATCCTAGTGACTGCGCACACAACATGGCCAAACAAAAGCAAAAGACAATACCTGGCGTATCAATACAATGGAAACTCATAGGCAACACAGTCCATTGGACTTGGCAATTACATGCAGCCATACAAAGTCCATGGGCTTTGCTTCAGAGTCAAACCCACAATTTCTCGCAGCCCAAGCAAAGAGCCTACCACTACACCAACAAAGAGAAGTTGGACACTAAGTTTACATTAGTTCACATAATCCTAGTGACTGCGCACACAACATGGCCAAACAAAAGCAAAAGGCAGTACCTGGCCTATCAATCCAATGGGAACTCATACGCAACACAGTCAATTGAACTACGCAATTTCATGCTGCCATACAAACTCCATGGGCCTTGCCTCAGAGTCGAACCCACATCCTCTTGCAGCTTAAGCAAAGAGACTACCACTACACCAACACAGAGAAGTAGGTGAATGACTACATTAATTCACATAATCCTAGCGACTGCGCACACAACATGGCCAAACAAATGCAAAAGACAATATCTGGCCTATCAATCCAATTGAAACTCATAGGCAACACATTCCTATAGACTAGGCAAATACATGCAGCCATATAAAGTTCATGGGCCTTGACTCAAAGTCGAACCCCCAACCTCTTAGAGAACAAGCAAAGAGCCTACCACTACACCAACAAAGAGAAGTTGGTAACTGACTCTACATTAATTCACATAATCCTAGTGACTGCGCACACAACATGGCCAAGCAAAAGCAAAAGACAGTACCTGGCCTATCAATCCAATGGAAACTCATAGGCAACACAGTCGATTGGACTAGACAATTACATGGAGACATACAAAGTCCATGGGCCTTGCCTCAGAGTCAAACCCACAACCTCTCGCAGCCAAGGAAAGAGCCTACCACTACACCAACACAGAGAAGTGGGAAACTGATTCTACATTAATTCACATAATCCTACCGACTGCGCACACAACATGGCCAAACAAAAGACAATACCTGGCCTATCAATTCAATAGAAACTCATAGGCAACACAGTCCATTGGACTAGGCAATTACATGCAGCCATACAAAGTCCATGGGCTTTGCTTCAGAGTCAAACCCACAACTTCTCCCAGCCCTAGCAAAGAGCCTACCACTACACCAACACAAAGAAATAGGAGAATGACTCTACATTAATTCACATAATCCTAGTGACTGCGCACACAACATGGCCAAACAAAAACAAAAGACAGTACCTGGCCTATCAATCCAATGGAAACTCATAGGCAACACAGTCCATTGGACTAGGCATCTACATGCAGCCATAAAAAGTCCATGGGCCTTGCCTCAGACTCAAACACGCAACCTCTCGCAGTCCAAGCAAAGAGCCTACCACTACACCAACACAGAGAAATGTGAATCTGACTCTACATTAATTCACATAATCCTAGTGACTGCGCACACAACATGGCCAAACGAAAACAAAAGACAGTACCTGGCTTATCAATCCAATGGAAACTCATAGGCAACACAGTAAATTGGACTAGGCAATTACATGCAGCCATACAAAGTCCATGAGCCTTGCAGTCAAACCCACAATCTCTCGCAGCCCAAGCAAAGAGCCTACCACTACAACAACACAGAGAAGTGGGAAACTAACTCTACATTAATTCACATAATCCTAGGGACTGCGCACACAAAATGGCCAAACAAAAGCAAAAGACAGTACCTGGCTTATCAATCCAATGGAAACTTATAGGCAACACAGTCCATTAGACTAGACAATTACATGCAGCCATACAAAGTTCATGGGCTTTGCCTCAAAGTCGAACCCACAACCTCTTGGAGAACAAGCAAAGAGCCTACCACTAAACCAACACAGAGAAGTTGGAAACCGACTCTACATTAATTCATATAATCCTAGTGACTGCGCACACAACATGGCCAAACAAAAGCAAAAGACAGTACCTGGCCTATCAATCCAATGGAAACTCATATGAAACACAGTACATTGGACTAGGCAATTACATGGAGACATACAAAGTCCATGGGCCTTGCCCCAGAGTCAAACCCACAACCTCTCGTAGCCCAAGCAAAGAGCCTACCAATACACCAACACAGAGAAGTGGAAAACCGACTCTACATTAATTCACATAATCCTAGTGACTGCGCACACAACATGGCCAAACAAAAGCAAAAGACAGTACCTGGCCTATCAATCCAATGGAAACTCATAGGCAACACAGTCCATTGGACTAGACAATTACATGGAGACATACAAAGTCCATGGGCCTTGCCTCAGAGTCAAACCCACAACCTCTCGCAGCAAAGCAAAGAGCCTACCACTACACTAACACAGAGAAGTGGAAAACTGATTCTACATTAATTCACATAATCCTACCGACTGCGCACACAACATGGCCAAACAAAAGACAATACCTGGCCTATCAATTCAATGGAAACTCATAGGCAACACAGTCCATTGGACTAGGCAATTACATGCAGCCATACAAAGTCCATGGGCCTTGCCTCAGAGTCGAACCCACAACTTCTCGTACCCCAAGCAAAGAGCCTACCACCACATCAACACAGAGATGTGTGAACCTGACATTGACTCACATAATCCCAGTGACTGCGCACACGAAAAAAAAGACAGTACCTGGCCTATCAATCCAATGGGAACTCAAAGGCAACACAGTCAATTAAACTAGGCAATTACATGCAGCCATACAAACTCCATGGGCCTTGCCTCAGAGTCGAACCCAAAACCTCTCGCAGCTTAAGCAAAGAGACTACCACTACACCAACACAGAGAAGTAGGTAAATGACTCTACATTAATTCACATAATCCTAGTGACTGCGCACACAACATGGCCAAACAAAAGCAAAGGACAGTACCTGGACTATCAATCCAATTGAAACTCATAGGCAACCTAGTCCATTGGACTAGGCAATAACATGCAGCCATACAAAGTCCATGGGCCTTGCCTCAAAGTCGAACTCACAACCTCTCACAGCTCAAGCAAAAAGCCTACCACTACATTAACACAGAGGAGTGGGAAACTGACTCCACATTAATTTACATAATCCTAGTGACTGCGCACACAACATGGCCAAACGAAAGCAAAAGTCAATACCTGGCCTATCAATCCAATGGAAACTCATAGGCAACACAGTCCATTGGACTAGGCAATTACATGCAGCCATAAAAAGTCCATGGGCCTTGCCTCAGAGTCAAACCCACAACCTCTCGCAGCCCAAGCAAAGAGCCTACCACTACATTAACACAGAGGAGTGGGAAACTGACTCTACATTAATTCACATAATCCTAGTAACTGCGCACACAACATGGCCAAACAAAAGCAAAAGAAAGCACCTGGCCTATCAATCCAGTGGAAACTCATAGGTAACACAGTCCATTGGACTATGCAATTACATGCAGCCATACAAAGTCCATGGGCCTTGCCTCAGAGTCGAACTCACAACCTCTCGCAGCCCAAGAAAAAAGCCTACCACTACAGCAACACAGAGAAGTGTGAAAATGACTCTACATTAACTCACATAATCCTAGTGACTGCGCACACAACATGGCCAAACGAAAGCAAAAGACAGTACCTGGCCCATCAATCCAATGGAAACTCATAGGTAACGCAATTCATTGGACTAGGCAATTACATGCAGCCATACAAAGTCCAAGGGCTTTGCCTCAGAGTCAAACCCACAACCTCTGACAGAACAAGCAAAGAGCCTACAACTACACCAACACAAAGAAGTAGGAAGCTGAGTCTACATTAATTCACATAATCCTAGTGACTGCGCACACAACATGGCCAAACAAAAGCAAAAGACAGTCCCTGGCCTATCAATCCAATGGAAACTCATAGACAACTTAGTCCATTGGACTAGGCAATTACATGCAGCCATACAAAGTCCATGGGCCTTGCCTCAGAGTCAAACCCACAATCTCTGGCAGAATAAGCAAAGAGCATACAACTACACCAACACAAAGAAGTAGGAAGCTGAGTCTACATTAATTTACATAATCCTAGTGACTGCGCACACAACATGGCCAAACGAAAACAAAAGACAGTACCTGGCCTATTAATCCAATGGAAACTCATAGGCAACACAGTCCATTGGACTAGGCAATTTCATGCAGCCATACAAAGTCCATGGGCCTTGCCTCAGAGTCAAACCCACAACCTCTCACAGCCCAAGCAAAGAGCCTACCACTACACCAACACAGAGAAGTACGAAACTGACTCAACATAAATTCACATAATCCTAGTGACTGCGCACACAACATGGCCAAACAAAAGCAAAAGACAGTCCCTTGCCTATCAATCCAATGGAAACTCATAGACAACATAGTCCATTGGACTAGGCAATTACATGCAGCATCACAAAGTCCATGGGCCTTGCCTCAGAGTCAAACCCACAACCTCTGGCAGAATAAGCAAAGAGCCTACAACTACACCAACACAAAGAAGTAGGAAGCTGCGTCTACATTAATTCACATAATCCTAGTGAATGCGCACACAACATGGCCAAACAAAAGCAAAAGACATTACCTGGCCTATCAAGCCAATTGAAACTCATAGGCAACACAGTCCATTGAACTAGGCAGTTACATGCAGCCATACAAAGTCCATGGGCCATGCCTCAGAGTCAAACCCACAACCTCTCGCATCCAAGCAAAGCAGCTTCCACTAAACCAACACAGAGAAGTGGGAAACGGATTCTACATTAATTCACATAATCCTAGTGACTGCGCACACAACATGGCCAAACAAAAGCAAAATACAATACCTGGCGTATCAATACAATGGAAACTCATAGGCAACACAGTCCGTTGGACTTGGCAATTACATGCAGCCATACAAAGTCCATGGGCTTTGCTTCAGAGTCAAACACACAATTTCTCGCAGCCCAAGCAAAGAGCCTACCACTACACCAACACAGAGAAGTTGGAAACTGAGTTTACATTAGTTCACATAATCCTAGTGACTGCGCACACAACATGGCCAAACAAAAGCAAAAGGCAGTACCTGGCCTATCAATCCAATGGGAACTCATACGCAACACAGTCAATTGAACTACGCAATTACATGCTGCCATACAAACTCCATGGGCCTTGCCTCAGAGTCGAACCCACATCCTCTCGCAGCTTAAGCAAAGAAACTACCACTACACCAACACAGAGAAGTAGGTGAATGACTACATTAATTCACATAATCCTAGTGACTGCGCACACAACATGGCCAAACAAATGCAAAAGACAATATCTGGCCTATCAATCCAATTGAAACTCATAGGCAACACATTCCTATAGACTAGGCAAATACATGCAGCCATATAAAGTTCATGGGACTTGACTCAAAGTTGAACCCCCAACCTCTTAGAGAACAAGCAAAGAGCCTACCACTACACCAACAAAGAGAAGTTGGTAACCGACTCTACATTAATTCACATAATCCTAGTGACTGCGCACACAACATGGCCAAACAAAAGCAAAAGACAGTACCTGGCCTATCAATCCAATGGAAACTCATAGGCAACACAGTCCATTGGACTAGACAATTACATGGAGACATACAAAGTCCATGGGCCTTGCCTCAGAGTCAAACCCACAACCTCTTGCAGCCAAGGAAAGAGCCTACCACTACACCAACACAGAGAAGTGGGAAACTGATTCTACATTAATTCACATAATCCTACCGACTGCGCACACAACATGGCCAAACAAAAGACAATACCTGGCCTATCAGTTCCCAACTTCTCTGTGTTGGTGTAGTGGTAGGCTCTTTGCTTGGGCTGCGAGAAATTGTTGGTTTGACTCTGAGGCAAAGCCCATGGACTTTGTATGGCTGCATGTATTTGCCTAGTCCAATGTACTGTGTTACCTACGAGTTTACATTGGATTGATAGGCCAGGTAATGTCTTTTGCTTTTGTTTGGCCATGTTGTGTGCGCAGTCACTAGGATTATGTGAATTAATGTAGAGTCGGTTTCCAACTTCTCTGTGTTGGTTTAGTGGTAGGCTCTTTGCTTGTTCTCTAAGAGGTTGTGGGTTCGACTCTGAGGCAAGGCCCATGAACTTTGTATGGCTGCATGTATTTGCCTAGTCTAATGGACTGTGTTGCCTATGAGTTTCCATTGGATTGATAGGCCAGGTATTGTCTTTTGTTTGGCCATGTTGTGTGCGCAGTCGGTAGGATTATGTGAATTAATGTAGATTCAGTTTCCCACTTCTCTGTGTTGGTGTAGTGGTAGGCTCTTTGCTTGGCTGCGAGAGGTTGTGGGTTTGACTCTGAGGCAAGGCCCATGGACTTTGTATGTCTCCATGTAATTGTCTAGTCCAATAGATTGTGTTGCTTATGATTTTCCATTGGATTGATAGGCCAGGTACTGTCTTTTGCTTTTGTTTGGCCATGTTGTGTGCGCAGTCACTAGGATTATGTGAATTAATGTAGACTCAGTTATCAACTTCTCTGTGTTGGTGTAGTGGTTGGCTCTTTGCTTGGGCTGCGAGAGGTTGTGGGTTTGACTCTGAGGCAAAGCCCATTGACTTTGTACGGCTGCATGTAATTGCCTAGTCCAATGGATTGTGTTGCCTATGAGTTTCCATTGAATTGATAGGCCAGGTATTGTCTTTTGTTTGGCCATGTTGTGTGCGCAGTCGGTAGGATTATGTGAATTAATGTAGAATCAGTTTCCCACTTCTCTGTGTTGGTGTAGTGGTAGGCTCTTTGCTTGGCTGCGAGAGGTTGTGGGTTTGACTCTGAGGCAAGGCCCATGGACTTTGTATGTCTCCATGTAATTTTCTATTCCAATGGACTGTGTTGCCTATGAGTTTCCATTGGATTGATAAGCCAGGTACTGTCTTTTGCTTTTGTTTGGCCATGTTGTGTGCGCAGTCACTAGGATTATGTGAATTAATGTAGAATTGGTTTCCAACTTCTCTGTGTTGGTGTAGTCGTAGGCTCTTTGCTTGTTCTCCAAGAGGTTGTGGGTTCGACTCTGAGGCAAGGCCCATGAACTTTGTATGGCTGCATGTATTTGCCTAGTCTAATGGACTGTGTTGCCTATGAGTTTCCATTGGATTGATAGGCCAGGTATTGTCTTTTGTTTGGCCATGTTGTGTGCGCAGTCGGTAGGATTATGTGAATTAATGTAGAATCAGTTTCCCACTTCTCTGTGTTGGTGTAGTGGTAGGCTCTTTGCTTGGCTGCGAGAGGTTGTGGGTTTGACTCTGAGGCAAGGCCCATGGACTTTGGATGTCTCCATGTAATTGTCTAGTCCAATGGACTGTGTTGCCTATGAGTTTCCATTGGATTGAAAGGCCAGGTACTGTCTTTTGCTTTTGTTTGGCCATGTTGTGTGCGCAGTCACTAGGATTATGTGAATTAATGTAGAATCGGTTTTCCACTTCTCTGTGTTGGTGGATTGGTAAGCTCTTTGCTTAAACTGCGAGAGGTTGTGGGTTCGACTCTGAGGCAAGGCCCATGGAGTTTGTATGGCTGCATGTAATTGCGTAGTTCAATTGACTGTGTTGCCTATGAGTTCCCATTGGATTGATAGGCCAGGTACTGCCTTTTGCTTTTGTTTGGCCATGTTGTGTGCGCAGTCACTAGGATTATGTGACTTAATGTAGAGCCAGGTTCACATTTCTCTGTGTTGGTGTAGTGGTAGGCTCTGCTTGAGCTGCGAGAGGTTGTGAGTTCGACTTTGAGGCAAGGCCCATGGACTTTGAATGGCTGCATGTTATTGCCTAGTCCAATGGACTATGTTGCCTATGAGTTTCAATTGGAATGATAGGCCAGGTACTGTCTTTTGCTTTTGTTTGGCCATGTTGTGTGCGCAGTCACTAGGATTATGTGAATTAATGTAGAGTCAGTTTTACACTTCTCTGTGTTGCTGTAGTGGTAGGCTTTTTTCTTGGGCTGCGAGAGGTTGTGAGTTCGACTCTGAGGCAAGGCTTATGGACTTTGTATGGCTGCATGTAATTGCATAATCTCCACCAAACAGGACAAGCTTGCATCTGTTATAGTTTTGGAGAAAAATGTGTTCATTTCATTTATGTGCGAAATGCCTTAGAAATGGGTTTTAAGAGCATTTGAAGCATGGAGACGATTATCTCGAGATTGCAAGATAACCAAACAAAACTTTTAGTGGGTTTCTACTTATTTTATTAAATATCATCTCCACCAAACAGGACAAGCTTGCATCTGTTATAGTTTTGGAGAAAAATGTGTTCATTTCATTTATGCGCGAAATGCCTTAGAAATGGGTTTTAAGAGCATTTGAAGCATGGAGACGATTATCTCGAGATTGCAAGATAAGCAAACAAAACTTTTAGTGGATTTCTACTTATTTTATTAAATATCATCTCGACCAAACAGGACAAGCTTGCATCTGTTATAGTTTTGGAGAAAAATGTGTTCATTTCATTTATGCGCGAAATGCCTTAGAAATGGGTTTTAAGAGCATTTGAAGCATGGAGACGATTATCTCAAGATTGCAAGATAACCAAACAAAACTTTTAGTGGATTTCTACTTATTTTATTAAATATCATCTCCAACAAACAGGACAAGCTTGCATCTGTTATAGTTTTGGAGAAAAATGTGTTCATTTCATTTATGCGCGAATTGCCTTAGAAATGGGTTTTAAGAGCATTTGAAGCATGGAGACGATTATCTCGAGATTGCAAGATAAGCAAACAAAACTTTTAGTGGATTTCTACTTATTTTATTAAATATCATCTCGACCAAACAGGACAAGCTTGCATCTGTTATAGTTTTGGAGAAAAATGTGTTCATTTCATTTATGCGCGAAATGCCTTAGAAATGGGTTTTAGGAGCATTTGAAGCATGGAGACGATTATCTCGAGATTGCAAGATAACCAAACAAAACTTTTAGTGGATTTCTACTTATTTTATTAAATATCATCTCCAACAAACAGGACAAGCTTGCATCTGTTATAGTTTTGGAGAAAAATGTGTTCATTTCATTTATGCGCGAAATGCCTTAGAAATGGGTTTTAAGAGCATTTGAAGCATGGAGACGATTATCTCGAGATTGCAAGATAACCAAACAAAACTTTTAGTGGATTTCTACTTATTTTATTAAATATCATCTCCACCAAACAGGACAAGCTTGCATCTGTTAAAGTTTTGGAGAAAAATGTGTTCATTTCATTTATGCGCGAAATGCCTTAGAAATGGGTTTTAAGAGCATTTGAAGCATGGAGACGATTTTCTCGGGATTGCAAGATAACCAAACAAAACTTTTAGTGGATTTCTACTTATTTTATTAAATATCATCTCCACCAATTAGGACAAGCTTGCATCTGTTATAGTTTTGGAGAAAAATGTGTTCATTTCATTTATGCGCAAAATGCCTTAGAAATGGGTTTTAAGAGCATTTGAAGCATGGAGACGATTATCTCGAGATTGCAAGATAACCAAACAAAACTTTTAGTGGATTTCTACTTATTTTATTAAATATCATCTCCACCAAACAGGACAAGCTTGCATCTGTTATAGTTTTGGAGAAAAATGTGTTCATTTCATTTATGCGCGAAATGCCTTAGAAATGGGTTTTAAGAGCATTTGAAGCATGGAGACGATTATCTCGAGATTGCAAGATAACCAAACAAAACTTTTAGTGGGTTTCTACTTATTTTATTAAATATCATCTCCACCAAACAGGACAAGCTTGCATCTGTTATAGTTTTGGAGAAAAATGTGTTCATTTCATTTATGCGCGAAATGCCTTAGAAATGGGTTTTAAGAGCATTTGAAGCATGGAGACGATTATCTCGAGATTGCAAGATAACCAAACAAAACTTTTAGTGGATTTCTACTTATTTTATTAAATATCATCTCCACCAAACAGGACAAGCTTGCATCTGTTATAGTTTTGGAGAAAAATGTGTTCATTTCATTTATGCGCGAAATGCCTTAGAAATGGGTTTTAAGAGCATTTGAAGCATGGAGACGATTATCTCGAGATTGCAAGATAACCAAACAAAACTTTTAGTGGATTTCTACTTATTTTATTAAATATCATCTCCACCAAACAGGACAAGCTTGCATCTGTTATAGTTTGGAGAAAAATGTGTTCATTTCATTTATGCGCGAATTGCCTTAGAAATGGGTTTTAAGAGCATTTGAAGCATGGAGACGATTATCTCGAGATTGCAAGATAAGCAAACAAAACTTTTAGTGGATTTCTACTTATTTTATTAAATATCATCTCGACCAAACAGGACAAGCTTGCATCTGTTATAGTTTTGGAGAAAAATGTGTTCATTTCATTTATGCGCGAAATGCCTTAGAAATGGGTTTTAAGAGCATTTGAAGCATGGAGACGATTATCTCGAGATTGCAAGATAACCAAACAAAACTTTTAGTGGATTTCTACTTATTTTATTAAATATCATCTCGAACAAACAGGACAAGCTTGCATCTGTTATAGTTTTGGAGAAAAATGTGTTCATTTCATTTATGCGCGAATTGCCTTAGAAATGGGTTTTAAGAGCATTTGAAGCATGGAGACGATTATCTCGAGATTGCAAGATAAGCAAACAAAACTTTTAGTGGATTTCTACTTATTTTATTAAATATCATCTCGACCAAACAGGACAAGCTTGCATCTGTTATAGTTTTGGAGAAAAATGTGTTCATTTCATTTATGCGCGAAATGCCTTAGAAATGGGTTTTAAGAGCATTTGAAGCATGGAGACGATTATCTCGAGATTGCAAGATAACCAAACAAAACTTTTAGTGGATTTCTACTTATTTTATTAAATATCATCTCCAACAAACAGGACAAGCTTGCATCTGTTATAGTTTTGGAGAAAAATGTGTTCATTTCATTTATGCGCGAAATGCCTTAGAAATGGGTTATAAGAGCATTTGAAGCATGGAGACGATTATCTCGAGATTGCAAGATAACCAAACAAAACTTTTAGTGGATTTCTACTTATTTTATTAAATATCATCTCCACCAAACAGGACAAGCTTGCATCTGTTAAAGTTTTGGAGAAAAATGTGTTCATTTCATTTATGCGCGAAATGCCTTAGAAATGGGTTTTAAGAGCATTTGAAGCATGGAGACGATTATCTCGGGATTGCAAGATAACAAAACAAAACTTTTAGTGGATTTCTACTTATTTTATTAAATATCATCTCCACCAATTAGGACAAGCTTGCATCTGTTATAGTTTTGGAGAAAAATGTGTTCATTTCATTTATGCGCGAAATGCCTTAGAAATGGGTTTTAAGAGCATTTGAAGCATGGAGACGATTATCTCGAGATTGCAAGATAACCAAACAAAACTTTTAGTGGATTTCTACTTATTTTATTAAATATCATCTCCACCAAACAGGACAAGCTTGCATCTGTTATAGTTTTGGAGAAAAATGTGTTCATTTCATTTATGCGCGAAATGCCTTAGAAATGGGTTTTAAGAGCATTTGAAGCATGGAGACGATTATCTCGAGATTGCAAGATAACCAAACAAAACTTTTAGTGGATTTCTACTTATTTTATTAAATATCATCTCCACCAAACAGGACAAGCTTGCATCTGTTATAGTTTTGGAGAAAAATGTGTTCATTTCATTTATGCGCGAAATGCCTTAGAAATGGGTTTTAAGAGCATTTGAAGCATGAAGACGATTATCTCGGGATTGCAAGATAACCAAACAAAACTTTTAGTAGGTTTCTACTTATTTTATTAAATATCATCTCCACCAAACAGGACAAGCTTGCATGTGTTATAGTTTTGGAGAAAAATGTGTTCATTTCATTTATGCGCGAAATGCCTTAGAAATGGGTTTTAAGAGCATTTGAAGCATGGAGACGATTATCTCGAGATTGCAAGATAACCAAACAAAACTTTTAGTGGATTTCTACTTATTTTATTAAATATCATCTCCACCAAACAGGACAAGCTTGCATCTGTTATAGTTTTGGAGAAAAATGTGTTCATTTCATTTATGCGCGAAATGCCTTAGAAATGGGTTTTAAGAGCATTTGAAGCATGGAGACGATTATCTCGAGATTGCAAGATAACCAAACAAAACTTTTAGTGGATTTCTACTTATTTTTTTAAATATCATCTCCACCAAACAGGACAAGCTTGCATCTGTTATAGTTTTGGAGAAAAATGTGTTCATTTCATTTATGCGCGAAATGCCTTAGAAATGGGTTTTAAGAGCATTTGAAGCATGGAGACGATTATCTCGAGATTGCAAGATAACCAAACAAAACTTTTAGTGGATTTCTACTTATTTTATTAAATATCATCTCCACCAAACAGGACAAGCTTGCATCTGTTATAGTTTTGGAGAAAAATGTGTTCATTTCATTTATGCGCGAAATGCCTTAGAAATGGGTTTTAAGAGCATTTGAAGCATGGAGACGATTATCTCGAGATTGCAAGATAAGCAAACAAAACTTTTAGTGGATTTCTACTTATTTTATTAAATATCATCTCCACCAAACAGGACAAGCTTGCATCTGTTATAGTTTTGGAGAAAAATGTGTTCATTTCATTTATGCGCGAAATGCCTTAGAAATGGGTTTTAAGAGCATTTGAAGCATGGAGACGATTATCTCGAGATTGCAAGATAACCAAACAAAACTTTTAGTGGATTTCTACTTATTTTATTAAATATCATCTCCACAAATTAGGACAAGCTTGCATCTGTTATAGTTTTGGAGAAAAATGAGTTCATTTCATTTATGCGCGAAATGCCTTAGAAATGTGTTTTTAAGAGCATTTGAAGCATGGAGACGATTATCTCGAGATTGCAAGATAACCAAACAAAACTTTTAGTGGATTTCTACTTATTTTATTAAATATCATCTCCACCAAACAGGACTAGCTTGCATCTGTTATAGTTTTGGAGAAAAATGTGTTCATTTCATTTATCCGCGAAATGCCTTAGAAATGGGTTTTAAGAGCATTTGAAGCATGGAGACGATTATCTCGAGATTGCAAGATAACCAAACAAAACTTTTAGTGGATTTCTACTTATTTTATTAAATATCATCTCCACCAAACAGTACAAGCTTGCATGTTATAGTTTTGGAGAAAAATGTGTTCATTTAATTTATGCGCGAAATGCCTTAGAAATGGGTTTTAAGAGCATTTGAAGCATGGAGACGATGATCTCGAGATTGCAAGATAACCAAACAAAACGTTTAGTGGATTTCTACTTATTTTATTAAATATCATCTCCACCAAACAGGACTAGCTTGCATCTGTTACAGTTTTGGAGAAAAATGTGTTCATTTCATTTATGCGCGAAATGCCTTAGAAATGGGTTTTAAGAGCATTTGAAGCATGGAGACGATTATCTCGTCATTGAACTGGGCGATTACATGCAGCCATACAAAGTCCATGGGCCTTGCATCAGAGTCGAACCCAAAACTTCTCATAACCCAAGCAAAAAGCCTACCACTACACCAACACAGAGAAGTCGGAGAATGACTCTACATTAATTCACATAATCCTAGTGACTGCGCACACAACATGGCCAAACAAAAGCAAAAGACAGTACCTTGCCTATCATTCCAATTGAAACTCATAGGCAACATAGTCCATTGGACTAGCCAATAACATGGAGCCATACAATGTCCATGGGCCTTGCTTCAAAGTTGAACTCACAACCTCTCGCAGCTCAAGCAAAGAGCCTACCACTACACCAACACAGAGAAATGTGAACTCACCTCTACATTAATTCACATAATCCTAGTGACTGCGCACACAACATGGCCAAACGAAAGCAAAAGTCAATACCTGGTCTATCAATCCAATGGAAACTCATAGGCAACAAAGTCCATAGGACTAGGCAATTACATGCAGCCATACAAAGTCCATGAGCCTTGCATTAGAGTCGAACCCACAACCTCTCGCAGCCCAAGCAAAGAGCCTACCACTACACCAACAAAGAGAAATGTGAAACTGACTCTACATTAATTCACATAATCCTAGTGACTGCGCACACAGCATGGCCAAACAAAAGCAAAAGAAAGCACCTGGCCTATCAATCCAATGGAAACTCATAGGTAACGCAGTCCATTGGACTATGCAATTACATGCAGCCATACAAAGTCCATGGGCCTTGCCTCAGAGTCGAACTCACAACCTCTCGCAGCCCAACAAAAAAGCCTACCACTTCAGCAACACAGAGAAGTGTGAAACTGTCTCTACATTAACTCACATAATCCTAGTGACTGCGCACAAAACATGGCCAAACGAAAACAAAAGACAGCACCTGGCCTATCAATCCATTGGACTAGGCAATTACATGCAGCCTCACAAAGTCCATGGGCCTTGCCTCAGAGTCAAACCCACAACCTCTGGCAGAACAAGCAAAGAGCCTACAACTACACCAACACAAAGAAGTAGGAAGCTGTGTCTACATTCATTCACATAATCCTAGTGACTGCGCACACAACATGGCCAAACAAAAGCAAAAGACAATACCTGACCTATCAGTCCAATGGAAACTCATAGGCAACACAGTCCATTGAACTGGGCGATTACATGCAGCCATACAAAGTCCATGGGCCTTGCCTCAGAGTCGAACCCAAAACTTCTCGTAACCCAAGCAAAGAGCCTACCACTACACCAACACAGAGAAGTAGGAGAATGATTCTACATTAATTCACATAATCCTAGTGACTGCGCACACAACATGGCCAAACAAAAGCAAAAGACAGTACCTGGCCTATCATTCCAATTGAAACTCATAGGCAACATAGTCCATTGGACTAGGCAATAACATGTAGCCATACAAAGTCCATGGGCCTTGCCTCAAAGTCGAACTCACAACCTCTCGCAGCTCAAGCAAAGAGCCTACCACTACACCAACACAGAGAAATGTGAACCTGCCTCTACAATAATTCACATAATCCTAGTGACTGCGCACACAACATGGCCAAACGAAAACAAAAGACAGTACCTGGCCTATAAATCCAATGGAAACTCATAGGCAACACAGTGCATTGGACTAGGCAATTACATGCAGCCATACAAAGTCCATGGGCCTTGCCTCAGAGTCAAACCCACAACCTCTCGCAGCCCAAGCAAAGAGCCTACCACTACACCAACACAGAGAAATGTGAAACTGACTCTACATTAATTCACATAATCCTAGTGACTGCGCACACAACATGGCCAAACGAAAGCAAAAGTCAATACCTGGCCTATCAATCCAATGCAAACTCATAGGCAACAAAGTCCATTGGACTAGGCAATTACATGCAGCCATACAAGATCCATGAGCCTTGCATTAGAGTCGAACCCACAACTTCTCGCAGCCCAAGCAAAGAGCCTACCACTACACCAACACAGAGAAGTGGGAATTGACTCTACATTAATTCACATAATCCTAGTGACTGCGCACACAACATGGCCAAACGAAAGCAAAAGTCAATACCTGGCCTATCAATCCAATGGAAACTCATAGGCAACACAGTCCATTGGACTAGGCAATTACATGCAGCCATAAAACGTCCATGGGCCTTGCCTCAGAGTCAAACCCACATCCTCTCACAGCCCAAGCAAAGAACCTACCACTACACCAACAAAGAGAAGTGGGAATTGACTCTACATTAATTCACATAATCCTAGTGACTGCGCACACAACATGGCCAAACGAAAGCAAAAGTCAATACCTGGCCTATCAATCCAATGGAAACTCATAGGCAACACAGTCCATTGGACTATGCAATTACATGCAGCCATACAAAGTCCATGGGCCTTGCCTCAGAGTCGAACTCACAACCTCTCGCAGCCCAACAAAAAAAGCCTACCACTTCAGCAACACAGAGAAGTGTGAAACTGTCTCTACATTAACTCACATAATCCTAGTGACTGCGCACAAAACATGGCCAAACGAAAACAAAAGACAGTACCTGGCCTATCAATCCATTGGACTAGGCAATTACATGCAGCCATACAAAGTCCATGAGCCTTGCCTCAGAGTCAAACCCACAACCTCTCACAGCCCAAGCAAAGAGCCTACCACTACACCAACACAGAGAAGTGCGAAACTGACTCAACATAAATTCACATAATCCTAGTGACTGCGCACTAGAGATGAGCGAACCGGTCGCGGTTCGGCTCGAGGTCGGTTCGCCGAACGGGGGTCCCGTTCGAGTTCGGTTCGTCGAACGTTCGACGAACCGAACTCGAACCAATAGGCTATAATGGGAGGCAATCACAAACACATAAAAATGCATTATAAATGTACACAAACAGTTAATAAACATTGCCATAACACTTACCGGTCCCCGCGATCCCTTCTGCACTCTGTCTCCTGCCGCTATTCCATCCGATGATCGCTGAATCCTCCCCGTGACCAGCACTGCCAGCAGAGATGCAGGACCTATCGTGACGTCAAAATTGCCATGTGACCAGTCACGTGGGTATTATCTCATTGGCTACAGACTGGTCACATGACTATGACGAACATGTAGGACCTGCGAGTGCATCTCTCCGGTACACGGTGCACATATGTGTATCGCCGTGTACCGGCGACATGCTCTAGCACACGGTCGACTCCCCGTTCCGTTATGGACCGGCTGACACAGCCGGTCATTAACGGAGGTTGCCATAGCAACGCAGTTAGCGGTGACGTCAACGCTAACCGTGGCTCCGAGAGCACCGTTGCTATGGTAACGCATCTGTCAGCGTTGGAGCCGGCTTCTGCGGAGGCTGGTAACCACAGTAAACATCGGGTAACCAAGAAGTTCTGTCCTTGGTTACCCGATATTTACCTTAGTTACCAGCCTCCGCCGCTCTCACTGTCAGTGCCGGCTCCTGCTCTGTGCACATGTAGCTGCAGGACACATCGGGTTAATTAACCCGATGTGTGCTGTAGCTAGGAGAGCAAGGAGCCCGCGCTAAGCATTGTGCGCTGCTCCCTGTTCTGTGCACATGTAGCTGCAGCACACATCGGGTAATTAACCCCATGTGTGCTGTAACTAGGAGAGCAGGGAGCCAGCGCTCAGTGTGCGCTGCTCCCTGCTCTCTGCACGTGTAGCTGCGTGCGCTTGGTAACCAAGGTAAATATCGGGTTGGTTACCCGATATTTACCTTAGTTACCAAGCGCAGCATCTTCCACGCGGCGCTGGGGGCTGGTCACTGGTTGCTGGTGAGCTCACCAGCAACTCGTGTAGCGACGCTCCAGCGATCCCTGCCAGGTCAGGTTGCTGGTGGGATCGCTGGAGCGTCGCTAGTGTGACATCTCACCAGCAACCTCCTAGCAACTTACCAGCGATCCCTATCGTTGTTGGAATCGCTGGTAAGTTGCTTAGTGTGACGGGGCCTTTACCGCTGTTACCGCTGACAGCCAGCACTGATCTGCACGCTGCACGCTGCTTCCCGATTGTAGTGATGATTGTATTGAGGATGAGGTTCCCCAGCCCCAAGTGATGAGCTGGGTAAACTCATCCTCACTACAATCGTCACTACTACTACACTAGAAAGAAAGAAGACAGAAGAGCAGGATCGTGGAGGGCTGACAGGGGGTAATAAAGATGGAGTCTCTAATGTGTCTGTGTATTTATTTCTATTAAAGTATTTTTTCTCTGTGTGGTGTCTTTTTTTTAACCCTTTATTGGAGATTCTTAATGGCCGGGTCAAACGTGCCTGACATTAAGAATCTCTGGCTTAATACTGGCTAGTAAAACAAAGCCAGTATTAACTCATGATTACCCAACAAGCCACCCGGCTCCAGGGCTGTTGGAAGAGTTGGATACAGCGCCAGATGATGGCGCTTCTATGAGAGCGCCATTTTCTGGGACGGCTGCGGACTGAAATTCGCAGCAGAGGCGCCCAGAAACCTTGGGCTAACCTGTGCTGCGGATTCCAATCCCCAGCTGCCTAGTTGTACCCGGCTGGACACAAAAATGGGGCGAAGCCCACGTCATTTGTTTTTTAATTATTTCATGAAATAAGTGAAATAATTAAAAAAAACGGGCTTCCCTATATTTTTGGTTCCCAGCCGGGTACAAATAGGCAACTGGGGGTTGGAGGCAGCCCGTGGCTGCCTGCTGTACCTGGCTAGCATACAAAAATATGGCGAAGCCCACGTCATTTTTTTGGTGGGAAAAAAAATTCTGCATACAGTCCTGGATGGAGTATGCTGAGCCTTGTAGTTCTGCAGCTGCTGTCTGCTCTTCTCCATACAGACAGACAGCAGCTGCAGAACTACAAGGCTCAGCATACTCCATCCAGGACTGTATGCAGAAGTTTTTTGCCCCCTGAAAAAATTATGTGGGCTTCGCCATATTTTTGTATGCTAGCCAGGTACAGCAGGCAGTTACGGCTGCCCCCAACCCCCAGTTGCCTATTTGTACCCGGCTGGGAACCAAAAATAAAGGGAAGCCCTTTTTTTATTATTTCATGAATTTCATGAAATAATTAGAAAACAAATGACGTAGGCTTCGCCCCATTTTTGTGTCCAGCCAGGTACAACTAGGCAGCTGGGGATTGGAATCCGCAGCACAGGTTGGCCTGAGATTTCTGGGCCCCACTGCTGCGAATTGCAGTCTGCAGCCGCCTCAGAAAATGGCATTTTCATAGAAGCGCCATCTTCTGGCGCTGTATCCAACTCTTCCAGCACCTGCCTGCTATACCTGGCTAGCATACAAAAATATGGAGAAGCTCACGTCCTTTTTTTTGTAGTTTTTGGCAAAAAAAATAAAAAATGCTTCCCTGGATTTTCCATTGCCAGTGAAGGTAACACCAAGCAGTGGGGGTTAGCAGCCAGTAGCTGCTTGGATTACCCTTACCTAGCATTACAAAAAATGCAGCGGGAGCCCATATATATTTTTTTTAATTATTTATTTAAATAACTAAAAACAAAATGGGCTTCCCTGTATTTTGATTGCTGGACATCACAGTGCTGTAAAAATAAATCTTTAAAAAAATGACGTAGCGCTCCGCGGTATTTTTGATTCTCAGCGCAGATAAAGCAGACAGCTATGGGTTGCCACCCCAGTCTGCCTGCCGTTACCTTGGTTGGCAATCAAAATACAGGGAAGCCCATTAATTTTTTCTATTTAAAAAATAGTTAAAAAAAAAAATGACATTGGGTCCCCCCATTTTTGATAGCCAGCTAGGGTAAAGCAGACGGCTGTAGCCTGAAAACCACAGCTGGCAGCTTTACCGTGGTTGGGGATCCAATGTGGAGGTCCCCTCAGGCTCTTTTTTATAATTATTTTATAAATATTAATAATTACACAATAAAAGTAGGGTCCCCCCCAAATTGGATCACCAGCCAAGGTAAAGCGGACAGCTGTGGTCTGGTATTCTCAGGGTGGGAAGGTCCATAGTTATTGGGCCTTTACAGCCTAAAAATAGCAGGCTGCAGGCACCCCAGACGTGGCGCATCCACTAGATGCGCCAATCCTGGCGCTTCACCCCAGCTCATCCCGTGCCCTGGTGCAGTGGCAAACGGGGTAATAAATCGGGTTGATACTAGCTGTAAAGTAACCTGAGATCAAGCCCAGCAGTTTGTGATGTCATGGCGTCTATTAGATACCCAACATCATAAACTGTCAGTACTAACAAAAAAAAAAAAATCGACAAAAGAAATTTATTTGAAAAAACAGTCCCCAAAACATTTCCTCTTTCACCAATTTATTGTAAGAAAAAAAATAAAGGGGTCCCACGACGACTCTGGACCGTCTAGAATATGGGGGGGAGACACTCAGGGAACGTATCCCCCATTTTCTAGGAGTGCGGACCCTTCATGTGAGGAGTGTGGGTGCAATGAATCTGCACTCACTCTTCTCGGGTCCACAGCAGCCGAGTCCATGTCGTAATAGTTGCTACCAAAGCTGCAATGCCCTGCTCATGAGGTAAGGGCATGCCTAATCAGGAGAACTACTGTAGAGGAAGCTCTGCTCACTGGTATATAGGTGCTCAGAGGTAATAATAGATAAAATTAGTGAGTAACCTCGGCACTCTAAATCTCCCAGACTAAGTCAGTAAGTCACAACGGATAGTAATGCAAAATCACTCTTTATTGGTCCGTATTAAGAAAAAAAATTTTTTCATAAGCATATATGTTTTTGTCCAAAACAAGTTACAAATGACGTTTCGGCCTGAGCCTTCGTCAGATTGGACTTATCTGCATGTAATCATGAAAAATGACAATAATCAGTATCACATAAGAGTGAGAGAACAATAACAAACTCGAACAATGTAGAGGTACAATTGGGATGCAGCAAAAAAATTGCAACACAGCAAGAAATGAAACACATGATACAAATGTCATAATAGAGTACAAGGACAATATAGTAATGACAAATATGGGGTCAGAGTAGGCTTAGACAGCTCTGGTACGAAAGAGATGTCAATCATAAAGTAACATGTGCAGTAGGTGTAGAGCTACAGTATGCATGGCAGAGCTAATGGGTAGACCGACCATAGAAAAAGTAGAGAAAAAGTGGAGAAAAAGTGGAGAAAAAATGGATAAAAAGTGGAGAAAAAGTGGAGAAAAAGTGGAGAAAAAATGTAGAAAAAGTGGAGAAAAAGTGGAGAAAAAGTGGAGAAAAAGTGGAGAATAAGTGGAGAATAAGTGGAGAAAAAATGGAGAAAAAAATGAAGAAAAAGTGGAGAAAAAGTGGAGAAAAAGTGGAGAAAAAATTGAGAAAAAGTGGAGAAAAAGTGGAGAAAAAGTGGAGAAAAAGTGGAGAAAAAATGGAGAAAAAAGTGGAGGAAAAAGTGGAGAAAAAGTGGAGAAAAAGTGGAGAATAGGTGGAGAAAAGGTGGAGAATAAGTGGAGAAAAAGTGGAGAAAAAGGTGGTGAAAAAGGTGGAGAAAAAGTGGAGAAAAAGTGGAGAAAAAGTGGAGAAAAAGTGGAGAAAAAAAGTGGAGAAAAAGTGGAGAAAAAGTGGAGAAAAAATGGAGAAAAAATGGAGAAAAAATGGAGAAAAAATGGAGAAAAAATGGAGAAAAAAATGGAGAAAAAATGGAGAAAAAATGGAGAAAAAAGTGGAGAAAAAGTGGAGAAAAAGTGGAGAAAAAGTGGAGGAAAAAGTGGAGAAAAAACTGGAGAAAAAGTGGAGAATAAGTGGAGAAAAAGTGGAGAAAAAGTGGAGAAAAAGTGGAGAAAAAGTGGAGAAAAAGTGGAGAAAATGTGGAGAATAAGTGGAGAATAAGTGGAGAAAAGGTGGAGAAAAGGTGGGGAAAAGGTGGAGAATAAGTGGAGAAAAAGTGGAGGAAAAAGTGGGGAAAAAGTGGAGAAAAAGTGGAGAAAAAATGGAGAAAAACTGGAGAAAAAACTGGAGAAAAAGTGGAGAATAAGTGGAGAAAAAGTGGAGAAAAAGTGGAGAAAAAGTGGAGAATAAGTGGAGAATAAGTGGAGAAAAGGTGGAGAAAAGGTGGAGAAAAAGTGGAGAAAAAGTGGAGAATAAGTGGAGAAAAAGTGGAGGAAAAAGTGGGGAAAAAGTGGAGAAAAAGTGGAGAAAAAATGGAGAAAAACTGGAGAAAAAACTGGAGAAAAAGTGGAGAATAAGTGGAGAAAAAGTGGAGAAAAAGTGGAGAAAAAGTGGAGAATAAGTGGAGAATAAGTGGAGAAAAGGTGGAGAAAAGGTGGAGAAAAAGTGGAGAAAAAGTGGAGAATAAGTGGAGAAAAGGTGGAGAAAAGGTGGAGAAAAGGTGGAGAAAAGGTGGAGAATAAGTGGAGAAAAAGTGGAGAAAAAAGTGGAGAAAAAGTGGAGAAAAAGTGGAGAAAAAGTGGAGAAAAAATGGAGAAAAAAGTGCAGAAAAAGTGGAGAAAGTGGAGAAAAAGTGAAGAATAAGTGGAGAAAAAGTGGAGAAAAAAGTGGAGAAAAAGTGGAGAAAAAATGGAGAAAAAGTGGAGAATAAATGGAGAAAAAGTGGAGAAAAAGTGGAGAAAAAGTGGAGAATAAGTGGAGAAAAAGTGGAGAATAAGTGGAGAAAAAGTGGAGAATAAGTGGAGAAAAGGTGGAGAAAAGGTGGAGAATAAGTGGAGAAAAAGTGGAGAAAAAAGTGGAGAAAAAGTGGAGAAAAAGTGGAGAAAAAATGGAGAAAAAAGTGCAGAAAAAGTGGAGAAAGTGGAGAAAAAGTGAAGAATAAGTGGAGAAAAAGTGGAGAAAAAGTGGAGAAAAAGTGGAGAATAAGTGGAGAATAAGTGGAGAAAAGGTGGAGAAAAGGTGGAGAAAAAGTGGAGAAAAAGTGGAGAATAAGTGGAGAAAAGGTGGAGAAAAGGTGGAGAAAAGGTGGAGAATAAGTGGAGAAAAAGTGGAGAAAAAAGTGGAGAAAAAGTGGAGAAAAAGTGGAGAAAAAGTGGAGAAAAAATGGAGAAAAAAGTGCAGAAAAAGTGGAGAAAGTGGAGAAAAAGTGAAGAATAAGTGGAGAAAAAGTGGAGAAAAAAGTGGAGAAAAAGTGGAGAAAAAATGGAGAAAAAGTGGAGAATAAGTGGAGAAAAAGTGGAGAAAAAGTGGAGAAAAAGTGGAGAATAAGTGGAGAAAAAGTGGAGAATAAGTGGAGAATAAGTGGAGAATAGGTGGAGAAAAGGTGGAGAAAAGGTGGAGAAAAGGTGGAGAATAAGTGGAGAAAAAGTGGAGAAAAAAGTGGAGAAAAAGTGGAGAAAAAGTGGAGAAAAAATGGAGAAAAAAGTGCAGAAAAAGTGGAGAAAGTGGAGAAAAAGTGAAGAATAAGTGGAGAAAAAGTGGAGAAAAAAGTGGAGAAAAAGTGGAGAAAAAGTGGAGAAAAAGTGGAGAAAAAGTGGAGAAAAAGTGGAGAAGAAGTTGGGAAAAAATGGAGAAAAAGTGGAGAAAAAATGGAGAAAAAGTGGAGAAAAAGTGGAGAAAAAACTGGAGAAATAGTGGAGAATAAGTGGAGAAAAAGTGGAGAAAAAGTGGAGAAAAAGTGGAGAAAAGGTGGAGAAAAGGTGGAGAAAAGGTGGAGAAAAGGTGGAGAAAAAGTGGAGAAAAAAGTGGAGAAAAAGTGGAGAAAAAGTGGAGAATAAGTGGAGAAAAAGTGGAGAAAAAGTGGAGAAAAAAGTGGAGAAAAAAGTGGAGAAAAAGTGGAGAAAAAGTGGAGAAAAAGTGGAGCACGCTTTGGTGCCTTTCATGTGGCACTAAGGGGTGCTTAGCTTTGTATTTAGCCAAAAAAATGAAAAAAAAAATGACGTAGGGTTCCCCCTAGTTTTGTAGCCAGCTAGGGTAAAGCAGACGGCTGCAGCCTGCAGACCACAGCTGGCAACCTCACCTTGGCTGGTAATCCAAAACTGAGGGCACCCCACGCTGTTATTTTAAATTAAATAAATAATTAGAAAAAAAAAAACACGTAGGGGTCCCCCAAAATTGGATCACCAGCCAAGGTAAAGCAGACAGCTGGGGCCTGATATTCTCAGACTAGGGAGGTCCATGGTTATTGGACTCTCCCCAGCCTAAAAATAGCAGGCCGCAGCCGCCCCAGAAGTGGCGCATCCATTAGATGCGCCAATCCTGATGCTTCGCCCCAGCTCATCCCGCGCCCTGGTGCGGTGGCAAACGGGGTAATATATGGGGTTAATACCAGATGTGTAATGTCACCTGGCATCAAGCCCTGGGGTTGGTGAGGTCAGGCGTCTATCAGATACCCGACATCACCAACCCAGTCAGTAATAAAAAAAAAATAGACGACAAACACATTTTTATTTGAAAAAACACTCCCCAAAACATTCCCTCTTTAACCAATTTATTAGAATGAAAAACAAATCCAGGTCTGGTGTAATCCAAGGGGTTGCCATGACGATCCACACTGTCCCAGTCAATGAAGAGCAGGATGTTCCCCATTGGCTGGGAGAGCAGTGCAGTGACCTGAGCTAACATCAATGGGTCAGCCCAGGTCACTGCAGGGCATGACAAGTGCTGCTGTCAGCGAGGTACATTACCTGCGCTGATCTCCAGCACTGCCGACAGCCCCTGTCACTGAGTTCAATGACCGCCGCCTTCACAGCCAAGAATCGCGAGAGGCCCATGACGTCACCGCTAGTCAGTCTCGGGTCGGAAGCGAGAGAAGGTGATGTGACAAGCGGCGGCCATGGAGGACAGTGACAGCGCTGAGGTCGGGATGGCGGGACTTCATCACCGCAGGTAGGGCCGGCTCCAGGTTTTTGTGGGCCCCGGGCGGAAGAGTCCCAGTGGGCCCCATAAACACGCAGACACACACACATACACAGATACATACACGTACATATACATATTTAAAGACAAACTCACAAAAATACATATAAACAGACAAATCTATACAGTCATATACACTGACATACATAGATACACATCATACATGCATACATACAGAGACACACACTGCTATGCTGCATACATACATACAGACACACACATACTGCTCTGCATGCATACATACATATAGACAGACACACACACACTGCTCTGCTACATACATACATATAGACAGACACACACATACTGCTCTGCTGCATACATACATACAGACACACACACACACTGCTCTGCTGCATACATACATACAGACAGACACGCATACTGCTCTGCTGCATACATACATGCATACATACATACACGCATACTGCTCTGCTGCATACATACATGCATACATACAGACACGCATACTGCTCTGCTGCATACATACATGCATACATACAGACACGCATACTGCTCTGCTGCATACATACATGCATACATACAGACAGACACGCATATTGCTCTGCTGCATATATATATATACATACATACAGACACGCATACTACTCTGCTACATATATACATACATACATACAGACACGCATACTGCTCTGCTGCATAT
Source organism: Anomaloglossus baeobatrachus (assembly GCF_048569485.1). Classification (NCBI taxonomy): domain Eukaryota; kingdom Metazoa; phylum Chordata; class Amphibia; order Anura; family Aromobatidae; genus Anomaloglossus; species Anomaloglossus baeobatrachus. Next base: position 153,349,457 of record NC_134356.1, read on the forward strand.
ATACATACATACACGCATACTGCTCTGCTGCATATATACATACATACACACATACAGATACGCATACTGCTCTGCTGCATATATACATACATACAGACACGCATACTACTCTGCTACATATATACATACATACATACATACAGACACGTATACTGCTCTGCTGCATACATACATGCATACATACAGACACGCATACTGCTCTGCTGCATATATACATACATACACGCATACTGCTCTGCTGCATATATACGTACATACAGACACGCATACTGCTCTGCTGCATATATACATACATACACGCATACTGCTCTGCTGCATATATACATACATACATACACGCATACTGCTCTGCTGCATATATACATACATACATACAGACACGTATACTGCTCTGCTGCATATATACATACATACAGACACGTATACTGCTCTGCTGCATATATACATACATACATACAGACACGTATACTGCTCTGCTGCATATATACATACATACATACAGACACGTATACTGCTCTGCTGCATATATACATACATATAGACACGCATACTGCTCTGCTGCATACATACATACATACATACAGACACGTATACTGCTCTGCTGCATATATACATACATACATACAGACACGTATACTGCTCTGCTGAATATATACATACATACATACAGACACGCATACTGCTCTGCTGCATATATACATACAGACACGCATACTGCTCTGCTGCATATATACATACATACACGCATACTGCTCTGCTGCATATATACATACATACATACACGCATACTGCTCTGCTGCATATATACATACATACAGACACGTATACTGCTCTGCTGCATACATACATGCATACATACAGACACGCATACTGCTCTGCTGCATACATACATGCATACAGACACGCATACTGCTCTGCTGCATATATACATACATACAGACACGCATACTGCTCTGCTGCATATATACATACAGACACGCATACTGCTCTGCTGCATATATACATACATACATACACGCATACTTCTCTGCTGCATATATACATACATACATACAGACACGTATACTGCTCTGCTGCATACATACATGCATACATACAGACACGCATACTGCTCTGCTGCATACATACATGCATACAGACACGCATAATGCTCTGCCGCATATATACATACATACAGACACGCATACTGCTCTGCTGCATATATACATACATACACGCATACTGCTCTGCTGCATATATACATACATACATACAGACACGCATACTGCTCTGCTGCATATATATATACATACATACATACATGCATACATACAGACAGACACACATATTGCTCTGCTGCATATATATATACATACATACATACACGCATACTGCTCTGCTGCATATATACATACATACAGACAGACACGCATATTGCTCTGCTGCATATATATATACATACAGACACGCATACTACTCTGCTACATATATACATACATACATACAGACACGCATACTGCTCTGCTGCATACATACATACATACAGACAGACACGCATATTGCTCTGCTGCATATATATACATACATACAGACACGCATACTACTCTGCTACATATATACATACAGACATACAGACACGCATACTGCTCTGCTGCATATATACATACATACAGACACGCATACTGCTCTGCTGCATATATACATACATACATACAGACACACATACTGCTCTGCTGCATACATACAGACAGACACGCATATTGCTCTGCTGCATATATATACATACAGACACGCATACTACTCTGCTACATATATTCATACATACAGACACGCATACTGCTCTGCTGCATATATACATACATACAGACACGCATACTGCTCTGCTGCATATATACATACATATAGACACGCATACTGCTCTGCTGCATATATACATACATATAGACACGCATACTGCTCTGCTGCATATATACATACATATAGACACGCATACTGCTCTGCTGCATATATACATACATATAGACACGCATACTGCTCTGCTGCATATATACATACATATAGACACGCATACTGCTCTGCTGCATATATACATACATATAGACACGCATACTGCTCTGCTGCATATATACATACATATAGACACGCATACTGCTCTGCTGCATATATACATACATATAGACACGCATACTGCTCTGCTGCATATATACATACATATAGACACGCATACTGCTCTGCTGCATATATACATACATATAGACACGCATACTGCTCTGCTGCATATATACATACATATAGACACGCATACTGCTCTGCTGCATATATACATACATATAGACACGCATACTGCTCTGCTGCATATATACATACATATAGACACGCATACTGCTCTGCTGCATATATACATACATATAGACACGCATACTGCTCTGCTGCATATATACATACATATAGACACGCATACTGCTCTGCTGCATATATACATACATATAGACACGCATACTGCTCTGCTGCATATATACATACATATAGACACGCATACTGCTCTGCTGCATATATACATACATATAGACACGCATATTGCTCTGCTGCATATATACATACATATAGACACGCATACTGCTCTGCTGCATATATACATACATATAGACACGCATACTGCTCTGCTGCATATATACATACATATAGACACGCATACTGCTCTGCTGCATATATACATACATATAGACACGCATACTGCTCTGCTGCATATATACATACATATAGACACGCATACTGCTCTGCTGCATATATACATACATATAGACACGCATACTGCTCTGCTGCATATATACATACATATAGACACGCATACTGCTCTGCTGCATATATACATACATATAGACACGCATACTGCTCTGCTGCATATATACATACATATAGACACGCATACTGCTCTGCTGCATATATACATACATATAGACACGCATACTGCTCTGCTGCATATATACATACATATAGACACGCATACTGCTCTGCTGCATATATACATACATATAGACACGCATACTGCTCTGCTGCATATATACATACATATAGACACGCATACTGCTCTGCTGCATGCATACATACAAACACACACCTTGCTCTGCGGGGCCCACACACGCGGCTCCGGGGGCCACACACACGGCTCTGCGGGGCCCACACACGCGGCTCCGGGGGCCACACACACGGCTCTGCGGGGCCCACACACGCGGCTCCGGGGGTCACACACACGGCTCTGCGGGGCCCACACACGCGGCTCCGGGGGCCACACACACGGCTCTGCGGGGCCCACACACGCGGCTCCGGGGGTCAAACACACGGCTCTGCGGGGCCCACACACGCACGGGGGGACAGGGAGGGGCGGGGAGGGAGTGATGTCCCACATACTGATCAGGTCACGGTGCAGATGGGGCCCACACAGCCCCGGAGGGAAGCGATGTGCTGGGGGTCGCTGGCTGGCACTGTGACTCCTTCATCTGTGCGACCGAGCAGGACGCCGGGCGGTAGCTCCGCCCACAGATGATGCTCAATGAAGGAGAACACAGCCTTAAAGGGCCGGCAGCCACAGTTTCCAGTGCCAAGGACTGCTGCCTCCGGACCGACCGCAGGTAAGCCGAGCGGGACCGTGTGTGTGTGTGTGTGTGTGTGTGTGTGTACAGAGTGTGTGTGTGTGTGTGTACGTGTGTACATGCCGTGGGCAGGAGGGGGCGGAGCGAGCTGAGCGGGGAAGTGTGGGCTTCCTGCACGTAACTAGGATAAACATCGAGTTACTAACCAAAGCGCTTTGGTTGGATACCCGATGTTTATCTTGGTTACCAGCTTGTGGCAGGCTGCCAGCGATGGCTCCTGCACACTGTAGCTGTAAAAAGCCCTGCTTTTTGCTGCTAGAACCGTTCTCGAACGTATCTAGAACTATCGAACTTTTGCAAAAAGCTCGAGTTCTAGTTCGATCTCGAACAGCCCCCAAAATCACTCGAGCCTAGAACTGGAGAACATCGAACCTCGAACCGCGCTCAACTCTACTGCGCACACAACATGGCCAAACAAAAGCAAAAGACAGTCCCTTGCCTATCAATCCAATGGAAACTCATAGACAACATAGTCCATTGGACTAGGCAATTACATGCAGCCTCACAAAGTCCATGGGCCTTGCCTCAGAGTCAAACCCACAACCTCTGGCAGAACAAGCTAAGAGCCTACAACTACACCAACACAAAGAAGTCGGAAGCTGCGTCTACATTAATTCACATAATCCTAGTGATTGCGCACACAACATGACCAAACGAAAGCAAAAGTCAATACCTGGCCTATCAATCCAATGGAAACTCATAGGCAACACAGTCCATTGGACAAGGCAATTACATGCAGCCATAAAAAGTCCATGGGCCTTGCCTCAGAGTCAAACCCACAACCTCTTACAGCCTAAGCAAAGAGCCTACCACTACACCAACAAAGAGAAATGTGAAGCTGACTCTACATTAATTCACATAATCCTAGTGACTGCGCACACAACATGGCCAAACAAAAGCAAAAGAAAGCACCTGGCCTATCAATCCAATGGAAACTCATAGGTAACGCAGTCCATTGGACTATGCAATTACATGCAGCCATACAAAGTCCATGGGCCTTGCCTCAGAGTCGAACTCACAACCTCTCGCAGCCCAACAAAAAAGCCTACCACTTCAGCAACACAGAGAAGTGTGAAACTGTCTCTACATTATCTCACATAATCCTAGTGACTGCGCACAAAACATGGCCAAACGAAAACAAAAGACAGTACCTGGCCTATCAATCCATTGGACTAGGCAATTACATGCAGCCATACAAAGTCCATGGGCCTTGCCTCAGAGTCAAACCCACAACCTCTCACAGCCCAAGCAAAGAGCCTACCACTACACCAACACAGAGAAGTGCGAAACTGACTCAACATAAATTCACATAATCCTAGTGACTGCGCACACAACATGGCCAAACAAAAGCAAAAGACAGTACCTGGCCTATCAATCCAATGGAAACTCATAGGCAACACAGTCCATTGGACTAGACAATTACATGGAGACATACAAAGTCCATGGGCCTTGCATCAGAGTCAAACCCACAACCTCTCGCAGCAAAGCCAAGAGCCTACAACTACACTAACACAAAGAAGTGGGAAACTGATTCTACATTAATTCACATAATCCTACCGACTGCGCACACAACATGGCCAAACAAAAGACAATACCTGGCCTAGCAATTCAATGGAAACTCATAGGCAACACAGTTCATTGGACTAGGCAATTACATGCAGCCATACAAAGTCCATGGGCCTTGCCTCAGAGTCAAACCCACAACTTCTCGTATCCCAAGCAAAGAGCCTACCACCACATCAACACAGAGATGTGTGAACCTGACTCTACATTAACTCACATAATCCTAGTGACTGCGCACACGAAAACAAAAGACAGTACCTGGCCTATCAATCCAATGGGAACTCATAGGCAACACAGTCAATTAAACTAGGCAATTACATGCAGCCATACAAACTCCATGGGCCTTGCCTCAGAGTCGAACCCAAAACCTCTCGCAGCTTAAGCAAAGAGACTACCACTACACCAACACAGAGAAGTAGGTGAATGACTCTACATTAATTCACATAATCCTAGTGACTGCGCACACAACATGGCCAAACAAAAGCAAAGAACAGTACCTGGACTATCAATCCAATTGAAACTCATAGGCAACCTAGTCCATTGGACTAGGCAATAACAAGCTGCCATACAAAGTCCATGGGCCTTGCCTCCAAGTCGAACTCACAACCTCTCACAGCTCAAGCAAAGAGCCTACCACTACACCAACACAGAGAAATATTAACCTGACTCCACATTAATTTACATAATCCTAGTGACTGCGCACACAACATGGCCAAACGAAAGCAAAAGTCAATACCTGGCCTATCAATCCAATGGAAACTCATAGGCAACACAGTCCATTGGACTAGGCAATTACATGCAGCCATAAAAAGTCCATGGGCCTTGCCTCAGAGACAAACCCACAACCTCTCGCAGCCCAAGCAAAGAGCCTACCACTTCATTAACACAGAGGAGTGGGAAACTGACTCTACATTAATTCACATAATCCTAGTAACTGCGCACACAACATGGCCAAACAAAAGCAAAAGAAAGCACCTGGCCTACCAATCCAGTAGAAACTCATAGGTAACACAGTCCATTGGACTATGCAATTACATGCAGCCATACAAAGTCCATGGGCCTTGCCTCAGAGTCAAACCCACAATCTCTGGCAGAACAAGCAAAGAGCCTACAACTACACCAACAGAAAGAAGTAGGAAGTTGAGTCTACATTAATTCACATAATCCTAGTGACTGCGCACACAACATGGCCAAACGAAAACAAAAGACAGTACCTGGCCTATCAATCCAATGGAAACTCATAGGCAACACAGTCCATTGGACTAGGCAATTACATGCAGCCATACAAAGTCCATGGGCTTTGCCTCAGAGTCAAACCCACAACCTCTCACAGCCCAAGCAAAGAGCCTACCACTACACCAACACAGAGAAGTACAAAACTGACTCAACATAAATTCACATAATCCTAGTGACTGCGCACACAACATGGCCAAACAAAAGCAAAAGACAGTCCCTTGCCTATCAATTCCATGGAAACTCATAGACAACATAGTCCATTGGACTAGGCAATTACATGCAGCATCACGAAGTCCATGGGCCTTGCCTCAGAGTCAAACCCACAACCTCTGGCAGAACAAGCAAAGAGCCTACAACTACACCAACACAAACAAGTAGGAAGCTGCGTCTACATTAATTCACATAATCCTAGTGAATGCGCACACAACAAGGCCAAACAAAAGCAAAAGACATTACCTGGCCTATCATGCCAATGGAAACTCATAGGCAAGACAGTCCATTGAACTAGGCAATTACATGCAGCCATACAAAGTCCATGGGCCATGCCTCAGATTCAAACCCACAACCTCTCGCATCCAAGCAAAGCAGCTTCCACTACACCAACACAGAGAAGTGGGAAACGGATTCTACATTAATTCACATAATCCTAGTGACTGCGCACACAACATGGCCAAACAAAAGCAAAAGACAATACCTGGCGTATCAATACAATGGAAACTCATAGGCAACACAGTCCATTGGACTTGGCAATTACATGCAGACATACAAAGTCCATGGGCTTTGCCTCAGAGTCAAACCCACAATTTCTCGCAGCCCAAGCAAAGAGCCTACCACTACACCAACACAGAGAAGTTGGAAACTGAGTTTACATTAGTTCACATAATCCTAGTGACTGCGCACACAACATGGCCAAACAAAAGCAAAAGGCAGTACCTGGCCTATCAATCCAATGGAAACTCATAGGCAACACAGTCAATTGAACTACGCAATTACATGCAGCCATACAAACTCCATGGGCCTTGCCTCAGAGTCGAACCCACATCCTCTCGCAGCTTAAGCAAAGAGACTACCACTACACCAACACAGAGAAGTAGGTGAATGATTCTACATTAATTCACATAATCCTATCGACTGCGCAAACAACATGGCCAAACAAATGCAAAAGACAATATCTGGCCTATCAATCCAATTGAAACTCATAGGCAACACATTCCTATAGACTAGGCAAATACATGCAGCCATATAAAGTTCATGAGCCTTGACTCAAAGTCGAACCCCCAACCTCTTGGAGAACAAGCAAAGAGCCTACCACTAAACCAACAAAGAGAAGTTGGTAACCGACTCTACATTAATTCACATAATCCTAGTGACTGCGCACACAACATGGCCAAACAAAAGCAAAAGACAGTACCTGGCCTATCAATCCAATCGAAACTCATAGGCAACACAGTCCATTGGACTAGACAATTACATGGAGACATACAAAGTCCATGGGCCTTGCCTCAGAGTCAAACCCACAACCTCTCGCAGCCAAGGAAAGAGCCTACCACTACACCAACACAGAGAAGTGGGAAACTGATTCTACATTAATTCACATAATCCTACCGACTGCGCACACAACATGGCCAAACAAAAGACAATACCTGGCCTATCAATTCAATAGAAACTCATAGGCAACACAGTCCATTGGACTAGGCAATTACATGCAGCCATACAAAGTCCATGGGCTTTGCTTCAGAGTCAAACCCACAACTTCTCCCAGCCCTAGCAAAGAGCCTACCACTACACCAACACAGAGAAGTTGGTAACTGAGTCTACATTAATTCACATAATCCTAGTGACTGCGCACACAACATGGCCAAACAAAAGCAAAAGCCAGTACCTGGCCTATCAATTCAATGGAAACTAAAAGGCAACACAGTCCATTGAACTGGGCAATTACATGCAGCCATACAAAGTTCATGGGCCTTGCCTCAGAGTCGAACCCACACCTTCTCGTAACCCAAGCAAAGAGCCTACCACTACACCAACAAAAAGAAATAGGAGAATGACTCTACATTAATTCACATAATCTTAGTGACTGCGCACACAACATGGCCAAACGAAAACAAAAGACAGTACCTGGCCTATCAATCCAATGGAAACTCATAGGCAACACAGTCCATTGGACTAGGCAATTACATGCAGCCATAAAATGTCCATGGGCCTTGCCTCAGAGTCAAACACGCAACCTCTCGCAGTCCAAGCAAAGAACCTACCACTACACCAACACAGAGAAATGTGAATCTGACTCTACATTAATTCACATAATCCTAGTGACTGCGCACACAACATGGCCAAACGAAAACAAAAGACAGTACCTGGCTTATCAATCCAATGGAAACTCATAGGCAACACAGTCCATTGGACTAGGCAATTACATGCAGCCATACAAAGTCCATGAGCCTTGCAGTCAAACCCACAATCTCTCGCAGCCCAAGAAAAGAGCCTACCACTACATCAACACAGAGAAGTGGGAAACTAACTCTACATTAATTCACATAATCCTAGGGACTGCGCACACAACATGGCCAAACAAAAGCAAAAGACAGCACCTGGCCTATCAATCCAATGGAAACTCATAGGCAACACAGTCCATTAGACTAGGCAAATACATGCAGCCATACAAAGTTCATGGGCCTTGCCTCAAAGTCGAACCCACAACCTCTTGGAGAACAAGCAAAGAGCCTACCACTAAACCAACACAGAGAAGTTGGAAACTGACTCTATATTAATTCATATAATCCTAGTGACTGCGCACACAACATGGCCAAACAAAAGCAAAAGACAGTACCTGGCCTATCAATCCAATGGAAACTCATATGAAACACAGTACATTGGACTAGGCAATTACATGCAGCCATACAAAGCCCATGGGCCTTGCCCCAGAGTCGAACCCACAACCTCTCGTAGCCCAAGCAAAGAGCCTACCAATACACCAACACAGAGAAGTGGAAAATCGATTCTACATTAATTCACATAATCCTAGTGACTGCGCACACAACATGGCCAAACAAAAGCAAAAGACAGTACCTGGCCTATCAATCCAATGGAAACTCATAGGCAACACAGTCCATTGGACTAGACAATTACATGGAGACATACAAAGTCCATGGGCCTTGCCTCAGAGTCAAACCCACAACCTCTCGCAGCAAAGCAAAGAGCCTACCACTACACTAACACAGAGAAGTGGGAAACTGATTCTACATTAATTCACATAATCCTACCGACTGCGCACACAACATGGCCAAACAAAAGACAATACCTGGCCTATCAATTCAATGGAAACTCATAGGCAACACAGTCCATTGGACTAGGCAATTACATGCAGCCATACAAAGTCCATGGGCCTTGCCTCAGAGTCGAACCCACAACCTCTCGCATCCAAGCAAAGCAGCTTCCACTACACCAACACAGAGAAGTGGGAAACGGATTCTACATTAATTCACATAATCCTAGTGAATGCGCACACAACAAGGCCAAACAAAAGCAAAAGACATTACCTGGCCTATCAAGCCAATGGAAACTTATAGGCAACACAGTCCATTGAACTAGGCAATTACATGCAGCCATACAAAGTCCATGGGCCATGCCTCAGAGTCAAACCCACAACCTCTCGCATCCAAGCAAAGCAGCTTCCACTACACCAACACAGAGAAGTGGGAAACGGATTCTACATTAATTCACATAATCCTAACCACAACCTCTCGCAGCTTAAGCAAAGAGACTACCACTACACCAACACAGAGAAGTAGGTGAATGACTCTACATTAATTCACATAATCCTAGTGACTGCGCACACAACATGGCCAAACGAAAGCAAAAGTCAATACCTGGCCTATCAATCCAATGGAAACTCATAGGCAACACAGTCCATTGGACTAGGCAATTACATGCAGCCATAAAAAGTCCATGGGCCTTGCCTCAGAGTCAAACCCACAACCTCTCGCAGCCCAAGCAAAGAGCCTACCACTACACTATGATATTTAATAAATTAAGTAGAAATCCACTAAAAGTTTTGTTTGGTTATCTTGCAATTTTGAGATAATCGTCTCCATGCTTCAAATGCTCTTAAAACCCATTTCTAAGGCATTTCGCGCATAAATGAAATGAACACATTTTTCTCCAAAACTATAACAGATGCAAGCTTGTCCTGTTTGGTGGAGATGATATTTAATAAAATAAGTAGAAATCCACTAAAAGTTTTGTTTGGTTATCTTGCAATCTCAAGATAATCGTCTCCATGCTTCAAATGCTCTTAAAACCCATTTCTAAGGCATTTCGCGCATAAATGAAATGAACACATTTTTCTCCAAAACTATAACAGATGCAAGCTTGTCCTGTTTGGTGGAGATGATATTTAATAAAATAAGTAGAAATCCACTAAAAGTTTTGTTTGGTTATCTTGCAATCTCGAGATAATCGTCTCCATGCTTCAAATGCTCTTAAAACCCATTTCTAAGGCATTTCGCGCATAAATAAAATGAACACATTTTTCTCCAAAACTATAACAGATGCAAGCTTGTCCTGTTTGGTGGAGATGATATTTAATAAAATAAGTAGAAATCCACTAAAAGTTTTGTTTGGTTATCTTGCAATCCCGAGATAATCGTCTCCATGCTTCAAATGCTCTTAAAACCCATTTCTAAGGCATTTCGCGCATAATTGAAATGAACACATTTCTCTCCAAAACTATAACAGATGCAAGCTTGTCCTGTTTGGTGGAGATGATATTTAATAAAATAAGTAGAAATCCACTAAAAGTTTTGTTTGGTTATCTTGCAATCTCGAGATAATCGTCTCCATGCTTCAAATGCTCTTAAAACCCATTTCTAAGGCATTTCGCGCATAAATGAAATGAACACATTTTTCTCCAAAACTATAACAGATGCAAGCTTGTCCTGTTTGGTGGAGATGATATTTAATAAAATAAGTAGAAATCCACTAAAAGTTTTGTTTGGTTATCTTGCAATTTTGAGATAATCGTCTCCATGCTTCAAATGCTCTTAAAACCCATTTCTAAGGCATTTCGCGCATAAATGAAATGAACACATTTTTCTCCAAAACTATAACAGATGCAAGCTTGTCCTGTTTGGTGGAGATGATATTTAATAAAATAAGTAGAAATCCACTAAAAGTTTTGTTTGGTTATCTTGCAATCTCGAGATAATCGTCTCCATGCTTCAAATGCTCTTAAAACCCATTTCTAAGGCATTTCGCGCATAAATGAAATGAACACATTTTTCTCCAAAACTATAACAGATGCAAGCTTGTCCTGTTTGGTGGAGATGATATTTAATAAAATAAGTAGAAATCCACTAAAAGTTTTGTTTGCTTATCTTGCAATCTCGAGATAATCGTCTCCATGCTTCAAATGCTCTTAAAACCCATTTCTAAGGCATTTCGCGCATAAATGAAATGAACACATTTTTCTCCAAAACTATAACAGATGCAAGCTTGTCCTGTTTGGTGATGATATTTAATAAAATAAGTAGAAATCCACTAAAAGTTTTGTTTGGTTATCTTGCAATCTCGAGATAATCGTCTCCATGCTTCAAATGCTCTTAAAACCCATTTCTATGGCATTTCGCGCATAAATGAAATGAACACATTTTTCTCCAAAACTATAACAGATGCAAGCTTGTCCTGTTTGGTGGAGATGATATTTAATAAAATAAGTAGAAACCCACTAAAAGTTTTGTTTGCTTATCTTGCAATCTCGAGATAATCGTCTCCATGCTTCAAATGCTCTTAAAACCCATTTCTAAGGCATTTCGCGCATAAATGAAATGAACACATTTTTCTCCAAAACTATAACAGATGCAAGCTTGTCCTGTTTGGTGGAGATGATATTTAATAAAATAAGTAGAAATCCACGAAAAGTTTTGTTTGGTTATCTTGCAATCTCGAGATAATCGTCTCCATGCTTCAAATGCTCTTAAAACCCATTTCTAAGGCATTTCGCGCATAAATGAAATGAACACATTTTTCTCCAAAACTATAACAGATGCAAGCTTGTCCTGTTTGGTGGAGGTGATATTTAATAAAATAAGTAGAAATCCACTAAAAGTTTTGTTTGGTTATCTTGCAATCTCGAGATAATCGTCTCCATGCTTCAAATGCTCTTAAAACCCATTTCTAAGGCATTTCGCGCATAAATGAAATGAACACATTTTTCTCCAAAACTATAACAGATGCAAGCTTGTCCTGTTTGGTGGAGATGATATTTATTAAAATAAGTAGAAATCCACTAAAAGTTTTGTTTGGTTATCTTGCAATCCCGAGATAATCGTCTCCATGCTTCAAATGCTCTTAAAACCCATTTCTAAGGCATTTCGCGCATAAATGAAATGAACACATTTTTCTCCAAAACTATAACAGATGCAAGCTTGTCCTGTTTGGTGGAGATGATATTTAATAAAATAAGTAGAAATCCACTAAAAGTTTTGTTTGCTTATCTTGCAATCTCGAGATAATCGTCTCCATGCTTCAAATGCTCTTAAAACCCATTTCTAAGGCATTTCGCGCATAAATGAAATGAACACATTTTTCTCCAAAACTATAACAGATGCAAGCTTGTCCTGTTTGGTGGAGATGATATTTAATAAAATAAGTGCTCTCTGGAATCCACGGTCTGTATGTAACAAGCTTCCTTACATCCACAACCTCTTTCTCAATAACTCTCTTAACTTACTAGGCCTAACTGAAACCTGGATTCAGGACTCTGATACTACTTCCCCTGCTGCCATCTCTCATGGTGGTTTACACTTTTCCCATTCACCAAGACCTGGAAACAGACATGGTGGTGGAGTAGGCTTACTACTGTCCCCACAGTGCACTTTCCAGGTCATCCCCCCAGCTCCATCACTCTCATTCCCATCCTTTGAGGTCCACACCATCAGGCTCTTCCATCCCTTCTCCCTCAGAGTAGCTGTCATATACCGTCCACCAGGCTCACCCACCCAGTTCCTTGACCACTTTTCAGCCTGGCTGCCACACTTCATGTCCTCAGAGTTACCAACCCTGATCCTAGGAGACTTTAACATCCCCATGAACAGCCCCTCCTCCCCTTCTGCATCCCAGCTTCTATCTCTCACCACCTCCCTTGGCCTCTCACAGCTCTCATCCTCTGAGACACATGAAGATGGTAACACCCTTGACCTGGTCTTTATCCGCCTCTGCTCAATCTCTGACTTTGACAACTCACCTCTTCCCCTCTCTGACCACAACATCCTCTCCTTCAAGCTCACAAACCCTCGTCCGCCCCAGCACACTCCCACCAATCACACATTCAGAAACCTACAGGCCATCGATTCTCAGACACTTTCAGACTCTTTACACGCATCACTGTCCCCTATATCCTCACTTTCCTGTCCTGATCTGGCTGTAAAGCACTACAATGACACACTCAGGACTACGCTAGACCAAGTAGCGCCCCTCACCCTCAGAAAGACCAAGCACAGAGTAAAACAGCCCTGGCTCACATCACAAACTCGATTTCTCCAGCGATGCTCCAGGAGCGCCGAACGCCTATGGAGAAAAACCCGCACACCAGAAAACTTCATCCACTACAAGTTCATGTTAAGGACCTATAACTATTCCCTTCACCTCGCCAAACAGACCTACTTCACCAACCTCGTTTCCTCACTTGCCAACAATCCAAAAAAACTCTTTGACACCTTTCACTCCCTCCTCAGTCCCAAAGCACAGACCCCTGTCACAGCCCTTCATGCTGATGACCTGGCCTCGCATTTCACAGAGAAAATTAAAAACATCCGCCAAGAGATCAGCTCCCAGCCACCAAGCCCTGTGAATCCCATCCCTCCCCATATCCCATCCAGCTCACTTTCCACATTTGACCCAGTCACAGAGGAGGAAGTCTCCAGGCTCCTATCCTCCTCTCGTCCTACAACTTGCCCTACTGATCCCTTCCCCACACCTCTACTCCAGTCCCTCTCTCCGGTTGTCGCCACTCACCTAACTAAAATCTTCAATCTCTCTCTCTCTTCGGGTATCTTCCCCTCCTCCCTCAAACACTCTATCATTACTCCATTATTAAAAAAACCTTCTCTCGATCCGTCCTGCACAAGCAACTACAGACCAGTCTCCAATCTCTCCTTCATCTCTAAACTCTTGGAGCGCCTGGTCTACTCTCGCCTCACCCGCTACCTCTCCTCTCACTCTCTTCTAGATCCTTTACAGTCTGGCTTCCGCCCTTTACACTCAACAGAAACTGCCCTTGTCAAAGTGACCAATGACCTATTGACAGCAAAACATAACGGTGACCACTCTCTGCTTATTCTTCTTGACCTTTCTGCTGCCTTTGACACTGTTGACCACCATCTCCTTCTCTCTATGCTCCACTCTATCGGCCTAAAGGACACTGTTCTTTCCTGGTTCTCTTCCTATCTTTCTGGCCGCTCATTCAGTGTATCATTTGCTGGCTCCACATCTTCTCCTCTTCCTCTCACTGTTGGGGTCCCTCAAGGTTCAGTCCTTGGCCCTCTTCTTTTCTCCCTCTACACTGCCCCAATTGGTCAGACCATCAGCAGATTTGGCTTTCAGTACCATCTTTATGCTGATGACACACAGCTATACACCTCCTCCCCTGAGCTCACCCCCGCTGTACTACAGAACACCAGTGACTGCCTGACTGCAGTTTGCAATGTCATGTCTGCTCTCTATCTGAAACTTAACCTTTCCAAAACTGAACTTCTTCTTTTCCCTCCATCTTCCAACTTTCCTCAACCTGACATCTCCCTCTCTGTGTGTGGCACAACGATAAGTCCTAGGCCGCAAGCCCGCTGCCTGGGGGTTATACTTGACACTGATCTCTCCTTCACCTCCCACATACAATCTCTTGCCCGCACCTGCCGCTTGCACCTCAAGAACATCTCTAGAATCCGCCCCTTTCTCACAATGGAAACGACAAAAACCCTCACCGTGGCCCTGATCCACTCTCGCTTGGACTACTGTAACTTTCTATTAATTGGTCTCCCCCTAACTAGACTCTCTCCTCTACAGTCAATCCTTAATGCAGCAGCCAGGGTCACCTATCTGGCTAACCGTTACTCGGATGCCTCTGCTCTGTGCCAGTCATTGCACTGGCTGCCCATATATCATAGGATCCAATTCAAACTGCTTGTTCTCGCCCACAAAGCTCTCCACAGTGCAGCACCCCCCTACATCTCCACCCTCCTCTCTGTCTATCAGTCCACCCGTTCTCTACGCTCTGCAAGCGACTTTCGACTAACATCCACACTAATTCGAACCTCCCACTCCCGGATCCAAGACTTCTTCCGAGCTGCACCAACCCTCTGGAACGCTCTACCCCAAGAAGTTAGGACAAATCACAACTTACTCAGCTTCAGACGCACCCTAAAGACGCATCTTTTTAGGGCGGCCTATCACACTCCCTAATCAGATTCGATTCACATAGTCCCTCTACAACCTCTCACAACATAGCTCCACATCAAACTCCATGGCACCCAAAGGCATCTCAAGGCTCGGGCCCACTGGTCCAGGAAACCATTATCCAGCCCCATTTCCGTGAGATGGTTGGATTGTCATTGTAAATAAGCACTTGAACCTTGCCTCTCCCCCCATCTCATTGTAGATTGTAAGCTCTCACGAGCAGGGTTGTATTTTTTTCCCCTCTAAATATTGTATTTCTATAACTGTTACTTGTTTGTATATGATCCCCCTGAATTGTAAAGCGCTACGGAATATGTTGGCGCTATAGAAATAAAGATTATTATTATTATTTATTATTATAAGTAGAAATCCACTAAAAGTTTTGTTTGCTTATCTTGCAATCTCGAGATAATCGTCTCCATGCTTCAAATGCTCTTAAAACCCATTTCTAAGGCATTTCGCGCATAAATGAAATGAACACATTTTTCTCCAAAACTATAACAGATGCAAGCTTGTCCTGTTTGGTGGAGATGATATTTAATAAAATAAGTAGAAATCCACTAAAAGTTTTGTTTGGTTATCTTGCAATCTCGAGATAATCGTCTCCATGCTTCAAATGCTCTTAAAACCCATTTCTAAGGCATTTCGCGCATAAATGAAATGAACACATTTTTCTCCAAAACTATAACAGATGCAAGCTTGTCCTGTTTGGTGGAGATGATATTTAATAAAATAAGTAGAAATCCACTAAAAGTTTTGTTTGCTTATCTTGCAATCTCGAGATAATCGTCTCCATGCTTCAAATGCTCTTAAAACCCATTTCTAAGGCATTTCGCGCATAAATGAAATGAACACATTTTTCTCCAAAACTATAACAGATGCAAGCTTGTCCTGTTTGGTGGAGATGATATTTATTAAAATAAGTAGAAATCCACTAAAAGTTTTGTTTGGTTATCTTGCAATCCCGAGATAATCGTCTCCATGCTTCAAATGCTCTTAAAACCCATTTCTAAGGCATTTCGCGCATAAATGAAATGAACACATTTTTCTCCAAAACTATAACAGATGCAAGCTTGTCCTGTTTGGTGGAGATGATATTTAATAAAATAAGTAGAAATCCACTAAAAGTTTTGTTAGCTTATCTTGCAATCTCGAGATAATCGTCTCCATGCTTCAAATGCTCTTAAAACCCATTTCTAAGGCATTTCGCGCATAAATGAAATGAACACATTTTTCTCCAAAACTATAACAGATGCAAGCTTGTCCTGTTTGGTGGAGATGATATTTAATAAAATAAGTAGAAATCCACGAAAAGTTTTGTTTGGTTATCTTGCAATCTCGAGATAATCGTCTCCATGCTTCAAATGCTCTTAAAACCCATTTCTAAGGCATTTCGCGCATAAATGAAATGAACACATTTTTCTCCAAAACTATAACAGATGCAAGCTTGTCCTGTTTGGTGGAGGTGATATTTAATAAAATAAGTAGAAATCCACTAAAAGTTTTGTTTGGTTATCTTGCAATCTCGAGATAATCGTCTCCATGCTTCAAATGCTCTTAAAACCCATTTCTAAGGCATTTCGCGCATAAATGAAATGAACACATTTTTCTCCAAAACTATAACAGATGCAAGCTTGTCCTGTTTGGTGGAGATGATATTTATTAAAATAAGTAGAAATCCACTAAAAGTTTTGTTTGCTTATCTTGCAATCTCGAGATAATCGTCTCCATGCTTCAAATGCTCTTAAAACCCATTTCTAAGGCATTTCGAGCATAAATGAAATGAACACATTTTTCTCCAAAACTATAACAGATGCAAGCTTGTCCTGTTTGGTGGAGATGATATTTAATAAAATAAGTAGAAATCCACTAAAAGTTTTGTTTGCTTATCTAGCAATCTCGAGATAATCGTCTCCATGCTTCAAATGCTCTTAAAACCCATTTCTAAGGCATTTCGCGCATAAATGAAATGAACACATTTTTCTCCAAAACTATAACAGATGCAAGCTTGTCCTGTTTGGTGGAGATGATATTTAATAAAATAGGTAGAAATCCACTAAAAGTTTTGTTTGGTTACCTTGCAATCTCGAGAAAATCGTCTCCATGCTTCAAATGCTCTTAAAATCCATTTCTAAGGCATTTCGCGCATAAATGAAATGAACACATTTTTCTCCAAAACTATAACAGATGCAAGCTTGTCCTGTTTGGTGGAGATGATATTTAATAAAATAAGTAGAAATCCACTAAAAGTTTTGTTTGGTTATCTTGCAATCTCGAGATAATCGTCTCCATGCTTCAAATGCTCTTAAAACCCATTTCTAAGGCATTTCGCGCATAAATGAAATGAACACATTTTTCTCCAAAACTATAACAGATGCAAGCTTGTCCTGTTTGGTGGAGATGATATTTAATAAAATAAGTAGAAATCCACTAAAAGTTTTGTTTGCTTATCTTGCAATCTCGAGATAATCGTCTCCATGCTTCAAATGCTCCTAAAACCCATTTCTAAGGCATTTCGCGCATAAATGAAATGAACACATTTTTCTCCAAAACTATAACAGATGCAAGCTTGTCCTGTTTGGTGATGTTATTTAATAAAATAAGTAGAAATCCACTAAAAGTTTTGTTTGCTTATCTTGCAATCTCGAGATAATCGTCTCCATGCTTCAAATGCTCTTAAAACCCATTTCTAAGGCATTTCGCGCATAAATGAAATGAACACATTTTTCTCCAAAACTATAACAGATGCAAGCTTGTCCTGTTTGGTGGAGATGATATTTAATAAAATAGGTAGAAATCCACTAAAAGTTTTGTTTGGTTACCTTGCAATCTCGAGAAAATCGTCTCCATGCTTCAAATGCTCTTAAAACCCATTTCTAAGGCATTTCGCGCATAAATGAAATGAACACATTTTTCTCCAAAACTATAACAGATGCAAGCTTGTCCTGTTTGGTGGAGATGATATTTAATAAAATAAGTAGAAATCCACTAAAAGTTTTGTTTGGTTATCTTGCAATCTCGAGATAATCGTCTCCATGCTTCAAATGCTCTTAAAACCCATTTCTAAGGCATTTCGCGCATAAATGAAATGAACACATTTTTCTCCAAAACTATAACAGATGCAAGCTTGTCCTGTTTGGTGGAGATGATATTTAATAAAATAAGTAGAAATCCACTAAAAGTTTTGTTTGCTTATCTTGCAATCTCGAGATAATCGTCTCCATGCTTCAAATGCTCTTAAAACCCATTTCTAAGGCATTTCGCGCATAAATGAAATGAACACATTTTTCTCCAAAACTATAACAGATGCAAGCTTGTCCTGTTTGGTGGAGATGATATTTAATAAAATAAGTAGAAATCCACTAAAAGTTTTGTTTGGTTATCTTGCAATCTCGAGATAATCGTCTCCATGCTTCAAATGCTCTTAAAACCCATTTCTAAGGCATTTCGCGCATAAATGAAATGAACACATTTTTCTCCAAAACTATAACAGATGCAAGCTTGTCCTGTTTGGTGGAGATGATATTTAATAAAATAAGTAGAAATCCACTAAAAGTTTTGTTTGCTTATCTTGCAATCTCGAGATAATCGTCTCCATGCTTCAAATGCTCTTAAAACCCATTTCTAAGGCATTTCGCGCATAAATGAAATGAACACATTTTTCTCCAAAACTATAACAGATGCAAGCTTGTCCTGTTTGGTGGAGATGATATTTAATAAAATAGGTAGAACTCCACTAAAAGTTTTGTTTGGTTACCTTGCAATCTCGAGAAAATCGTCTCCATGCTTCAAATGCTCTTAAAACCCATTTCTAAGGCATTTCGCGCATAAATGAAATAAACACATTTTTCTCCAAAACAATAACAGGTGCAAGCTTGTCCTGTTTGGTGGAGATGATATTTAATAAAATAAGTAGAAATCCACTAAAAGTTTTGTTTGGTTATCTTGCAATCTCGATATAATCGTCTCCATGCTTCAAATGCTCTTAAAACCCATTTCTAAGGCATTTCGCGCATAAATGAAATGAACACATTTTTCTCCAAAACTATAACAGATGCAAGCTTGTCCTGTTTGGTGGAGATGATATTTAATAAAATAAGTAGAAATCCACTAAAAGTTTTGTTTGCTTATCTTGCAATCTTGAGATAATCGTCTCCATGCTTCAAATGCTCTTAAAACCCATTTATAAGGCATTTCGCGCATAAATGAAATGAACACATTTTTCTCCAAAACTATAACAGATGCAAGCTTGTCCTGTTTGGTGGAGATGATATTTAATAAAATAAGTAGAAATCCACTAAAAGTTTTGTTTGGTTATCTTGCAATCTCGAGCTAATCGTCTCCATGCTTCAAATGCTCTTAAAACCCATTTCTAAGGCATTTCGCGCATAAATGAAATGAACACATTTTTCTCCAAAACTATAACAGATGCTAGCTTGTCCTGTTTGATGGAGATGATATTTAATAAAATAAGTAGAAATCCACTAAAAGTTTTGTTTGGTTATCTTGCAATCTCCAGATAATCGTCTCCATGCTTCAAATGCTCTTAAAACCCATTTCTAAGGCATTTCGCGCATAAATGAAATGAACACATTTTTCTCCAAAACTATAACAGATGCAAGCTTGTCCTCTTTGGTGGAGATGATATTTAATAAAATAAGTAGAAATCCACTAAAAGGTTTGTTTGGTTATCTTGCAATCTCGAGATAATCGTCTCCATGCTTCAAATGCTCTTAAAACCCATTTCTAAGGCATTTCGCGCATAAATGAAATGAACACATTTTTCTCCAAAACTATAACAGATGCAAGCTTGTCCTGTTTGGTGGAGATGATATTTAATAAAATAAGTAGAAATCCACTAAAAGTTTTGTTTGGTTATCTTGCAATCTCGAGATAATCGTCTCCATGCTTCAAATGCTCTTAAAACCCATTTCTAAGGCATTTCGCGCATAAATGAAATGAACACATTTTTCTCCAAAACTATAACAGATGCAAGCTTGTCCTGTTTAGTGGAGATGATATTTAATAAAATAAGTAGAAATCCACTAAAAGTTTTGTTTGGTTATCTTGCAATCTCGAGATAATCGTCTCCATGCTTCAAATGCTCTTAAAACCCATTTCTAAGGCATTTCGCGCATAAATGAAATGAACACATTTTTCTCCAAAACTATAACAGATGCAAGCTTGTCCTGTTTGGTGAAGATGATATTTAATAAAATAAGTAGAAATCCACTAAAAGTTTTGTTTGGTTATCTTGCAATCTCGAGATAATCGTCTCCATGCTTCAAATGCTCTTAAAACCCATTTCTAAGGCATTTCGCGCATAAATGAAATGAACACATTTTTCTCCAAAACTATAACAGATGCAAGCTTGTCCTGTTTAGTGGAGATGATATTTAATAAAATAAGTAGAAATCCACTAAAAGTTTTGTTTGGTTATCTTGCAATCTCGAGATAATCGTCTCCATGCTTCAAATGCTCTTAAAACCCATTTCTAAGGCATTTCGCGCATAAATGAAATGAACACATTTTTCTCCAAAACTATAACAGATGCAAGCTTGTCCTGTTTGGTGGAGATGATATTTAATAAAATAAGTAGAAATCCACTAAAAGTTTTGTTTGTTTATCTTGCAATCTCGAGATAATCGTCTCCATGCTTCAAATGCTCTTAAAACCCATTTCTAAGGCATTTCGCGCATAAATGAAATGAACACATTTTTCTCCAAAACTATAACAGATGCAAGCTTGTCCTGTTTGGTGGAGATGATATTTAATAAAATAAGTAGAAATCCACTAAAAGTTTTGTTTGGTTATCTTCCAATCCCGAGATAATCGTCTCCATGCTTCAAATGCTCTTAAAACCCATTTCTAAGGCATTTCGCGCATAATTGAAATGAACACATTTCTCTCCAAAACTATAACAGATGCAAGCTTGTCCTGTTTGGTGGAGATGATATTTAATAAAATAAGTAGAAATCCACTAAAAGTTTTGTTTGGTTATCTTGCAATCTCGAGATAATCGTCTCCATGCTTCAAATGCTCTTTAAACCCATTTCTAAGGCATTTCACGCATAAATGAAATTAACACATTTTTCTCCAAAACTATAACAGATGCAAGCTTGTCCTGTTTGGTGGAGATTATATTTAATAAAATAAGTAGAAATCCACTAAAAGTTTTGTTTGGTTATCTTGCAATTTTGAGATAATCGTCTCCATGCTTCAAATGCTCTTAAAACCCATTTCTAAGGCATTTCGCGCATAAATGAAATGAACACATTTTTCTCCAAAACTATAACAGATGCAAGCTTGTCCTGTTTGGTGGAGATGATATTTAATAAAATAAGTAGAAATCCACTAAAAGTTTTGTTTGGTTATCTTGCAATCTCGAGATAATCGTCTCCATGCTTCAAATGCTCTTAAAACCCATTTCTAAGGCATTTCGCGCATAAATGAAATGAACACATTTTTCTCCAAAACTATAACAGATGCAAGCTTGTCCTGTTTGGTGGAGATGATATTTAATAAAATAAGTAGAAATCCACTAAAAGTTTTGTTTGGTTATCTTGCAATCTCGAGATAATCGTCTCCATGCTTCAAATGCTCTTAAAACCCATTTCTAAGGCATTTCGCGCATAAATGAAATGAACACATTTTTCTCCAAAACTATAACAGATGCAAGCTTGTCCTGTTTGGTGGAGATGATATTTAACAAAATAAGTAGAAATCCACTAAAAGTTTTGTTTGGTTATCTTGCAATCTCGAGATAATCGTCTCCATGCTTCAAATGCTCTTAAAACCCATTTCTAAGGCATTTCGCGCATAAATGAAATGAACACATTTTTCTCCAAAACTATAACAGATGCAAGCTTGTCCTGTTTGGTGGAGATGATATTTAATAAAATAAGTAGAAATCCACTAAAAGTTTTGTTTGGTTATCTTGCAATCTCGAGATAATCGTCTCCATGCTTCAAATGCTCTTAAAATCCATTTCTAAGGCATTTCGCGCATAAATGAAATGAACACATTTTTCTCCAAAACTATAACAGATGCAAGCTTGTCCTGTTTGGTGGAGGTGATATTTAATAAAATAAGTAGAAATCCACTAAAAGTTTTGTTTGGTTATCTTGCAATCTCGAGGTAATCGTCTCCATGCTTCAAATGCTCTTAAAACCCGTTTCTAAGGCATTTCGCGCATAAATGAAATGAACACATTTTTCTCCAAAACTATAACAGATGCAAGCTTGTCCTGTTTGGTGGAGATGATATTTAATAAAATAAGTAGAAATCCACTAAAAGTTTTGTTTGGTTATCTTGCAATCTCGAGATAATCGTCTCCATGCTTCAATTGCTCTTAAAACCCATTTCTAAGGCATTTCGCGCATAAATGAAATGAACACATTTTTCTCCAAAACTATAACAGATGCAAGCTTGTCCTGTTTGGTGGAGATGATATTTAATAAAAATCACACTGATGGGGTGCAGCTGTGGGACCCTATTTTCAGAGATGATGTCCTCCACCCAACTCTCAAAAAGCTGAAAGGGTCTTCAGTAGAGATGGATAGTCGAGCTGGGCTATCAGACGGTCACCTCTGTAGCTGTAGTGTCATTTTTCCTATGGTCCAATGTGTAAATTAAACAAAAAAGTGCACGTTTGTTATGATGTCCAAGATGGGGACCAGGATGTGGACATAATAAAAAATTAGGGAACATGATAGGAGACATTTCTACAATACAAATAATCATTCTTATCTATCTAATACGATGACAACAGCTCTCCATACCTGCAGTCCACCATAAGGACCACCCTCTCTAATCCCTGAAAAATGAAATCATCCTCAGTGACGAAGAGAGGGGGCTAAGCGCCCCCCATGGTCTCAGAGCATTTTTTCTTCTAAGAGTCCTAAGAGTCCTGCTCACACTGATGGGGTGCAGCTGTGGGACCCTATTTTCAGAGATGATGTCCTCCACCCAACTCTCAAAAAGCTGAAAGGGTCTTCAGTAGAGATGGATAGTCGAGCTGGGCTATCAGACGGTCACCTCTGTAGCTGTAGTGTCATTTTTCCTATGGTCCAATGTGTAAATTAAACAAAAAAGTGCACGTTTGTTATGATGTCCAAGATGGGGACCAGGATGTGGACATAATAAAAAATTAGGGAACATGATAGGAGACATTTCTACAATACAAATAATCATTCTTATCTATCTAATACGATGACAACAGCTCTCCATACCTGCAGTCCACCATAAGGACCACCCTCTCTAATCCCTGAAAAATGAAATCATCCTCAGTGACGAAGAGAGGGGGCTAAGCGCCCCCCATGGTCTCAGAGCATTTTTTCTTCTAAGAGTCCTAAGAGTCCTGCTCACACTGATGGGGTGCAGCTGTGGGACCCTATTTTCAGAGATGATGTCCTCCACCCAACTCTCAAAAAGCTGAAAGGGTCTTCAGTAGAGATGGATAGTCGAGCTGGGCTATCAGACGGTCACCTCTGTAGCTGTAGTGTCATTTTTCCTATGGTCCAATGTGTAAATTAAACAAAAAAGTGCACGTTTGTTATGATGTCCAAGATGGGGACCAGGATGTGGACATAATAAAAAATTAGGGAACATGATAGGAGACATTTCTACAATACATATAATCATTCTTATCTATCTAATACGATGACAACAGCTCTCCATACCTGCAGTCCACCACAAGGACCACCCTCTCTAATCCCTGAAAAATTAAATCATCCTCAGTGACGAAGAGAGGGGGCTAAGCGCCCCCCATGGTCTCAGAGCATTTTTTCTTCTAAGAGTCCTAAGAGTCCTGCTCACACTGATGGGGTGCAGCTGTGGGACCCTATTTTCAGAGATGATGTCCTCCACCCAACTCTCAAAAAGCTGAAAGGGTCTTCAGTAGAGATGGAAAGTCGAGCTGGGCTATCAGACGGTCACCTCTGTAGCTGTAGTGTCATTTTTCCTATGGTCCAATGTGTAAATTAAACAAAAAAGTGCACGTTTGTTATGATGTCCAAGATGGGGACCAGGATGTGGACATAATAAAAAATTAGGGAACATGATAGGAGACATTTCTACAATACATATAATCATTCTTATCTATCTAATACGATGACAACAGCTCTCCATATCTGCAGTCCACCATAAGGACCACTCTCTCTAATCCCTGAAAAATGAAATCATCCTCAGTGACGAAGAGAGGGGGCTAAGCGACCCCCATGGTCTCAGAGCATTTTTTCTTCTAAGAGTCCTAAGAGTCCTGCTCACACTGATGGGGTGCAGCTGTGGGACCCTATTTTCAGAGATGATGTCCTCCACCCAACTCTCAAAAAGCTGAAAGGGTCTTCAGTAGAGATGGATAGTCGAGCTGGGCTATCAGACGGTCACCTCTGTAGCTGTAGTGTCATTTTTCCTATGGTCCAATGTGTAAATTAAACAAAAAAGTGCACGTTTGTTATGAAGTCCAAGATGAGGACCAGGATGTGGACATAATAAAAAATTAGGGAACATGATAGGAGACATTTCTACAATACATATAATCATTCTTATCTATCTAATACGATGACAACAGCTCTCCATACCTGCAGTCCACCATAAGGACCACTCTCTCTAATCCCTGAAAAATGAAATCATCCTCAGTGACGAAGAGAGGGGGCTAAGCGACCCCCATGGTCGCAGAACATTGACTCTTCTAAGAGTCCTAAGAGTCCTGCTCACACTGATGGGGTGCAGCTGTGGGACCCTATTTTCAGAGATGATGTCCTCCACCCAACTCTCAAAAAGCTGAAAGGGTCTTCAGTAGAGATGGATAGTCGAGCTGGGCTATCAGACGGTCACCTCTGTAGCTGTAGTGTCATTTTTCCTATGGTCCAATGTGTAAATTAAACAAAAAAGTGCACGTTTGTTATGATGTCCAAGATGGGGACCAGGATGTGGACATAATAAAAAATTAGGGAACATGATAGGAGACATTTCTACAATACATATAATCATTCTTATCTATCTAATACGAAGACAACAGCTCTCCATACCTGCAGTCTACCACAAGGACCACCCTCTCTAATCCCTGAAAAATGAAATCATCATCAGTGACGAAGAGAGGGGGTTAAGCGCCTCCCATGGTCTCAGAGCATTGACTCTTCTAAGAGTCCTAAGAGTCCTGCTCACACTGATGGGGTGCAGCTGTGGGACCCTATTTTCAGAGATGATGTCCTCCACCCAACTCTCAAAAAGCTGAAAGGGTCTTCAGTAGAGATGGATAGTCGAGCTGGGCTATCAGACGGTCACCTCTGTAGCTGTAGTGTCATTTTTCCTATGGTCCAATGTGTAAATTAAACAAAAAAGTGCACGTTTGTTATGATGTCCAAGATGGGGACCAGAATGTGGACATAATAAAAAATTAGGGAACATGATAGGAGACATTTCTACAATACATATAATCATTCTTATCTATCTAATACGATGACAACAGCTCTCCATACCTGCAGTCTACCACAAGGACCACCCTCTCTAATCCCTGAAAAAAGAAATCATCCTCAGTGACGAAGAGAGGGGGTTAAGCGCCCCCCATTGTCTCAGAGCATTGACTCTTCTAAGAGTCCTAAGAGTCCTGCTCACACTGATGGGGTGCAGCTGTGGGACCCTATTTTCAGAGATGATGTCCTCCACCCAACTCTCAAAAAGCTGAAAGGGTCTTCAGTAGAGATGGATAGTCGAGCTGGGCTATCAGACGGTCACCTCTGTAGCTGTAGTGTCATTTTTCCTATGGTCCAATGTGTAAATTAAACAAAAAAGTGCACGTTTGTTATGATGTCCAAGATGGGGACCAGGATGTGAACATAATAAAAAATTAGGGAACATGATAGGAGACATTTCTACAATACATATAATCATTCTTATCTATCTAATACGATGACAACAGCTCTCCATACCTGCAGTCCACCACAAGGACCACCCTCTCTAATCCCTTAAAAATGAAATCATCCTCAGTGACGAAGAGAGGGGGCTAAGCGCCCCCCATGGTCTCAGAGCATTGACTCTTCTAAGAGTCCTAAGAGTCCTGCTCACACTGATGGGGTGCAGCTGTGGGACCCTATTTTCAGAGATGATGTCCTCCACCCAACTCTCAAAAAGCTGAAAGGGTCTTCAGTAGAGATGGAAAGTCGAGCTGGGCTATCAGACGGTCACCTCTGTAGCTGTAGTGTCATTTTTCCTATGGTCCAATGTGTAAATTAAACAAAAAAGTGCACGTTTGTTATGATGTCCAAGATGGGGACCAGGATGTGGACATAATAAAAAATTAGGGAACATGATAGGAGACATTTCTACAATACATATAATCATTTTTATCTATCTAATACGATGACAACAGCTCTCCATACCTGCAGTCCACCATAAGGACCACTCTCTCTAATCCCTGAAAAATGAAATCATCCTCAGTGATGAAGAGAAGGGGCTAAGCGACCCCCATGGTCTCAGAGCATTTTTTCTTCTAAGAGTCCTAAGAGTCCTGCTCACACTGATGGGGTGCAGCTGTGGGACCCTATTTTCAGAGATGATGTCCTCCACCCAACTCTCAAAAAGCTGAAAGGGTCTTCAGTAGAGATGGATAGTCGAGCTGGGCTATCAGACGGTCACCTCTGTAGCTGTAGTGTCATTTTTCCTATGGTCCAATGTGTAAATTAAACAAAAAAGTGCACGTTTGTTATGAAGTCCAAGATGGGGACCAGGATGTGGACATAATAAAAAATTAGGGAACATGATAGGAGACATTTCTACAATACATATAATCATTCTTATCTATCTAATACGATGACAACAGCTCTCCATACCTGCAGTCCACCATAAGGACCACTCTCTCTAATCCCTGAAAAATGAAATCATCCTCAGTGACGAAGAGAGGGGGCTAAGCGACCCCCATGGTCTCAGAACATTGACTCTTCTAAGAGTCCTAAGAGTCCTGCTCACACTGATGGGGTGCAGCTGTGGGACCCTATTTTCAGAGATGATGTCCTCCACCCAACTCTCAAAAAGCTGAAAGGGTCTTCAGTAGAGATGGATAGTCGAGCTGGGCTATCAGACGGTCACCTCTGTAGCTGTAGTGTCATTTTTCCTATGGTCCAATGTGTAAATTAAACAAAAATGTGCACGTTTGTTATGAAGTCCAAGATGGGGACCAGTATGTGGCCATAATAAAAAATTAGGGAACATGATAGGAGACATTTCTACAATACATATAATCATTCTTATCTATCTAATACGATGACAACAGCTCTCCATACCTGCAGTCTACCACAAGGACCACCCTCTCTAATCCCTGAAAAAAGAAATCATCCTCAGTGACGAAGAGAGGGGGTTAAGCGCCCCCCATGGTCTCAGAGCATTGACTCTTCTAAGAGTCCTAAGAGTCCTGCTCACACTGATGGGGTGCAGCTGTGGGACCCTATTTTCAGAGATGATGTCCTCCACCCAACTCTCAAAAAGCTGAAAGGGTCTTCAGTAGAGATGGATAGTCGAGCTGGGCTATCAGACGGTCACCTCTGTAGCTGTAGTGTCATTTTTCCTATGGTCCAATGTGTAAATTAAACAAAAAAGTGCACGTTTGTTATGATGTCCAAGATGGGGACCAGGATGTGAACATAATAAAAAATTAGGGAACATGATAGGAGACATTTCTACAATACATATAATCATTCTTATCTATCTAATACGATGACAACAGCTCTCCATACCTGCAGTCCACCACAAGGACCACCCTCTCTAATCCCTTAAAAATGAAATCATCCTCAGTGACGAAGAGAGGGGGCTAAGCGCCCCCCATGGTCTCAGAGCATTGACTCTTCTAAGAGTCCTAAGAGTCCTGCTCACACTGATGGGGTGCAGCTGTGGGACCCTATTTTCAGAGATGATGTCCTCCACCCAACTCTCAAAAAGCTGAAAGGGTCTTCAGTAGAGATGGAAAGTCGAGCTGGGCTATCAGACGGTCACCTCTGTAGCTGTAGTGTCATTTTTCCTATGGTCCAATGTGTAAATTAAACAAAAAAGTGCACGTTTGTTATGATGTCCAAGATGGGGACCAGGATGTGGACATAATAAAAAATTAGGGAACATGATAGGAGACATTTCTACAATACATATAATCATTTTTATCTATCTAATACGATGACAACAGCTCTCCATACCTGCAGTCCACCATAAGGACCACTCTCTCTAATCCCTGAAAAATGAAATCATCCTCAGTGATGAAGAGAAGGGGCTAAGCGACCCCCATGGTCTCAGAGCATTTTTTCTTCTAAGAGTCCTAAGAGTCCTGCTCACACTGATGGGGTGCAGCTGTGGGACCCTATTTTCAGAGATGATGTCCTCCACCCAACTCTCAAAAAGCTGAAAGGGTCTTCAGTAGAGATGGAAAGTCGAGCTGGGCTATCAGACGGTCACCTCTGTAGCTGTAGTGTCATTTTTCCTATGGTCCAATGTGTAAATTAAACAAAAAAGTGCACGTTTGTTATGATGTCCAAGATGGGGACCAGGATGTGGACATAATAAAAAATTAGGGAACATGATAGGAGACATTTCTACAATACATATAATCATTTTTATCTATCTAATACGATGACAACAGCTCTCCATACCTGCAGTCCACCATAAGGACCACTCTCTCTAATCCCTGAAAAATGAAATCATCCTCAGTGACGAAGAGAGGGGGCTAAGCGACCCCCATGGTCTCAGAGCATTTTTTCTTCAAGAGTCCTAAGAGTCCTGCTCACACTGATGGGGTGCAGCTGTGGGACCCTATTTTCAGAGATGATGTCCTCCACCCAACTCTCAAAAAGCTGAAAGGGTCTTCAGTAGAGATGGATAGTCGAGCTGGGCTATCAGACGGTCACCTCTGTAGCTGTAGTGTCATTTTTCCTATGGTCCAATGTGTAAATTAAACAAAAAAGTGCACGTTTGTTATGAAGTCCAAGATGGGGACCAGGATGTGGACATAATAAAAAATTAGGGAACATGATAGGAGACATTTCTACAATACATATAATCATTCTTATCTATCTAATACGATGACAACAGCTCTCCATACCTGCAGTCCACCATAAGGACCACTCTCTCTAATCCCTGAAAAATGAAATCATCCTCAGTGACGAAGAGAGGGGGCTAAGCGACCCCCATGGTCTCAGAACATTGACTCTTCTAAGAGTCCTAAGAGTCCTGCTCACACTGATGGGGTGCAGCTGTGGGACCCTATTTTCAGAGATGATGTCCTCCACCCAACTCTCAAAAAGCTGAAAGGGTCTTCAGTAGAGATGGATAGTCGAGCTGGGCTATCAGACGGTCACCTCTGTAGCTGTAGTGTCATTTTTCCTATGGTCCAATGTGTAAATTAAACAAAAATGTGCACGTTTGTTATGAAGTCCAAGATGGGGACCAGTATGTGGCCATAATAAAAAATTAGGGAACATGATAGGAGACATTTCTACAATACATATAATCATTCTTATCTATCTAATACGATGACAACAGCTCTCCATACCTACAGTCCACCACAAGGACCACCCTCTCTAATCCCTGAAAAATGAAATCATCCTCAGTGACGAAGAGAGGGGGCTAAGTGCCCCCCATGGTCTCAGAGCATTGACTCTTCTAAGAGTCCTAAGAGTCCTGCTCACACTGATGGGGTGCAGCTGTGGGACCCTATTTTCAGAGATGATGTCCTCCACCCAACTCTCAAAAAGCTGAAAGGGTCTTCAGTAGAGATGGAAAGTCGAGCTGGGCTATCAGACGGTCACCTCTGTAGCTGTAGTGTCATTTTTCCTATGGTCCAATGTGTAAATTAAACAAAAAAGTGCACGTTTGTTATGATGTCCAAGATGGGGACCAGGATGTGGACATAATAAAAAATTAGGGAACATGATAGGAGACATTTCTACAATACATATAATCATTCTTATCTATCTAATACGATGACAACAGCTCTCCATATCTGCAGTCCACCATAAGGACCACTCTCTCTAATCCCTGAAAAATGAAATCATCCTCAGTGACGAAGAGAGGGGGCTAAGCGACCCCCATGGTCTCAGAGCATTTTTTCTTCTAAGAGTCCTAAGAGTCCTGCTCACACTGATGGGGTGCAGCTGTGGGACCCTATTTTCAGAGATGATGTCCTCCACCCAACTCTCAAAAAGCTGAAAGGGTCTTCAGTAGAGATGGATAGTCGAGCTGGGCTATCAGACGGTCACCTCTGTAGCTGTAGTGTCATTTTTCCTATGGTCCAATGTGTAAATTAAACAAAAAAGTGCACGTTTGTTATGAAGTCCAAGATGAGGACCAGGATGTGGACATAATAAAAAATTAGGGAACATGATAGGAGACATTTCTACAATACATATAATCATTCTTATCTATCTAATACGATGACAACAGCTCTCCATACCTGCAGTCCACCATAAGGACCACTCTCTCTAATCCCTGAAAAATGAAATCATCCTCAGTGACGAAGAGAGGGGGCTAAGCGACCCCCATGGTCGCAGAACATTGACTCTTCTAAGAGTCCTAAGAGTCCTGCTCACACTGATGGGGTGCAGCTGTGGGACCCTATTTTCAGAGATGATGTCCTCCACCCAACTCTCAAAAAGCTGAAAGGGTCTTCAGTAGAGATGGATAGTCGAGCTGGGCTATCAGACGGTCACCTCTGTAGCTGTAGTGTCATTTTTCCTATGGTCCAATGTGTAAATTAAACAAAAAAGTGCACGTTTGTTATGATGTCCAAGATGGGGACCAGGATGTGGACATAATAAAAAATTAGGGAACATGATAGGAGACATTTCTACAATACATATAATCATTCTTATCTATCTAATACGAAGACAACAGCTCTCCATACCTGCAGTCTACCACAAGGACCACCCTCTCTAATCCCTGAAAAATGAAATCATCATCAGTGACGAAGAGAGGGGGTTAAGCGCCTCCCATGGTCTCAGAGCATTGACTCTTCTAAGAGTCCTAAGAGTCCTGCTCACACTGATGGGGTGCAGCTGTGGGACCCTATTTTCAGAGATGATGTCCTCCACCCAACTCTCAAAAAGCTGAAAGGGTCTTCAGTAGAGATGGATAGTCGAGCTGGGCTATCAGACGGTCACCTCTGTAGCTGTAGTGTCATTTTTCCTATGGTCCAATGTGTAAATTAAACAAAAAAGTGCACGTTTGTTATGATGTCCAAGATGGGGACCAGAATGTGGACATAATAAAAAATTAGGGAACATGATAGGAGACATTTCTACAATACATATAATCATTCTTATCTATCTAATACGATGACAACAGCTCTCCATACCTGCAGTCTACCACAAGGACCACCCTCTCTAATCCCTGAAAAAAGAAATCATCCTCAGTGACGAAGAGAGGGGGTTAAGCGCCCCCCATGGTCTCAGAGCATTGACTCTTCTAAGAGTCCTAAGAGTCCTGCTCACACTGATGGGGTGCAGCTGTGGGACCCTATTTTCAGAGATGATGTCCTCCACCCAACTCTCAAAAAGCTGAAAGGGTCTTCAGTAGAGATGGATAGTCGAGCTGGGCTATCAGACGGTCACCTCTGTAGCTGTAGTGTCATTTTTCCTATGGTCCAATGTGTAAATTAAACAAAAAAGTGCACGTTTGTTATGATGTCCAAGATGGGGACCAGGATGTGAACATAATAAAAAATTAGGGAACATGATAGGAGACATTTCTACAATACATATAATCATTCTTATCTATCTAATACGATGACAACAGCTCTCCATACCTGCAGTCCACCACAAGGACCACCCTCTCTAATCCCTTAAAAATGAAATCATCCTCAGTGACGAAGAGAGGGGGCTAAGCGCCCCCCATGGTCTCAGAGCATTGACTCTTCTAAGAGTCCTAAGAGTCCTGCTCACACTGATGGGGTGCAGCTGTGGGACCCTATTTTCAGAGATGATGTCCTCCACCCAACTCTCAAAAAGCTGAAAGGGTCTTCAGTAGAGATGGAAAGTCGAGCTGGGCTATCAGACGGTCACCTCTGTAGCTGTAGTGTCATTTTTCCTATGGTCCAATGTGTAAATTAAACAAAAAAGTGCACGTTTGTTATGATGTCCAAGATGGGGACCAGGATGTGGACATAATAAAAAATTAGGGAACATGATAGGAGACATTTCTACAATACATATAATCATTTTTATCTATCTAATACGATGACAACAGCTCTCCATACCTGCAGTCCACCATAAGGACCACTCTCTCTAATCCCTGAAAAATGAAATCATCCTCAGTGATGAAGAGAAGGGGCTAAGCGACCCCCATGGTCTCAGAGCATTTTTTCTTCTAAGAGTCCTAAGAGTCCTGCTCACACTGATGGGGTGCAGCTGTGGGACCCTATTTTCAGAGATGATGTCCTCCACCCAACTCTCAAAAAGCTGAAAGGGTCTTCAGTAGAGATGGAAAGTCGAGCTGGGCTATCAGACGGTCACCTCTGTAGCTGTAGTGTCATTTTTCCTATGGTCCAATGTGTAAATTAAACAAAAAAGTGCACGTTTGTTATGATGTCCAAGATGGGGACCAGGATGTGGACATAATAAAAAATTAGGGAACATGATAGGAGACATTTCTACAATACATATAATCATTTTTATCTATCTAATACGATGACAACAGCTCTCCATACCTGCAGTCCACCATAAGGACCACTCTCTCTAATCCCTGAAAAATGAAATCATCCTCAGTGACGAAGAGAGGGGGCTAAGCGACCCCCATGGTCTCAGAGCATTTTTTCTTCAAGAGTCCTAAGAGTCCTGCTCACACTGATGGGGTGCAGCTGTGGGACCCTATTTTCAGAGATGATGTCCTCCACCCAACTCTCAAAAAGCTGAAAGGGTCTTCAGTAGAGATGGATAGTCGAGCTGGGCTATCAGACGGTCACCTCTGTAGCTGTAGTGTCATTTTTCCTATGGTCCAATGTGTAAATTAAACAAAAAAGTGCACGTTTGTTATGAAGTCCAAGATGGGGACCAGGATGTGGACATAATAAAAAATTAGGGAACATGATAGGAGACATTTCTACAATACATATAATCATTCTTATCTATCTAATACGATGACAACAGCTCTCCATACCTGCAGTCCACCATAAGGACCACTCTCTCTAATCCCTGAAAAATGAAATCATCCTCAGTGACGAAGAGAGGGGGCTAAGCGACCCCCATGGTCTCAGAACATTGACTCTTCTAAGAGTCCTAAGAGTCCTGCTCACACTGATGGGGTGCAGCTGTGGGACCCTATTTTCAGAGATGATGTCCTCCACCCAACTCTCAAAAAGCTGAAAGGGTCTTCAGTAGAGATGGATAGTCGAGCTGGGCTATCAGACGGTCACCTCTGTAGCTGTAGTGTCATTTTTCCTATGGTCCAATGTGTAAATTAAACAAAAAAGTGCACGTTTGTTATGAAGTCCAAGATGGGGACCAGGATGTGGACATAATAAAAAATTAGGGAACATGATAGGAGACATTTCTACAATACATATAATCATTCTTATCTATCTAATACGATGACAACAGCTCTCCATACCTGCAGTCCACCATAAGGACCACTCTCTCTAATCCCTGAAAAATGAAATCATCCTCAGTGACGAAGAGAGGGGGCTAAGCGACCCCCATGGTCTCAGAACATTGACTCTTCTAAGAGTCCTAAGAGTCCTGCTCACACTGATGGGGTGCAGCTGTGGGACCCTATTTTCAGAGATGATGTCCTCCACCCAACTCTCAAAAAGCTGAAAGGGTCTTCAGTAGAGATGGATAGTCGAGCTGGGCTATCAGACGGTCACCTCTGTAGCTGTAGTGTCATTTTTCCTATGGTCCAATGTGTAAATTAAACAAAAATGTGCACGTTTGTTATGAAGTCCAAGATGGGGACCAGTATGTGGCCATAATAAAAAATTAGGGAACATGATAGGAGACATTTCTACAATACATATAATCATTCTTATCTATCTAATACGATGACAACAGCTCTCCATACCTACAGTCCACCACAAGGACCACCCTCTCTAATCCCTGAAAAATGAAATCATCCTCAGTGACGAAGAGAGGGGGCTAAGTGCCCCCCATGGTCTCAGAGCATTGACTCTTCTAAGAGTCCTAAGAGTCCTGCTCACACTGATGGGGTGCAGCTGTGGGACCCTATTTTCAGAGATGATGTCCTCCACCCAACTCTCAAAAAGCTGAAAGGGTCTTCAGTAGAGATGGAAAGTCGAGCTGGGCTATCAGACGGTCACCTCTGTAGCTGTAGTGTCATTTTTCCTATGGTCCAATGTGTAAATTAAACAAAAAAGTGCACGTTTGTTATGATGTCCAAGATGGGGACCAGGATGTGGACATAATAAAGAATTAGGGAACATGATAGGAGACATTTCTACAATACATATAATCATTCTTATCTATCTAATACGAAGACAACAGCTCTCCATACCTGCAGTCTACCACAAGGACCACCCTCTCTAATCCCTGAAAAATGAAATCATCATCAGTGACGAAGAGAGGGGGTTAAGCGCCCCCCATGGTCTCAGAGCATTGACTCTTCTAAGAGTCCTAAGAGTCCTGCTCACACTGATGGGGTGCAGCTGTGGGACCCTATTTTCAGAGATGATGTCCTCCACCCAACTCTCAAAAAGCTGAAAGGGTCTTCAGTAGAGATGGATAGTCGAGCTGGGCTATCAGACGGTCACCTCTGTAGCTGTAGTGTCATTTTTCCTATGGTCCAATGTGTAAATTAAACAAAAAAGTGCACGTTTGTTATGATGTCCAAGATGGGGACCAGAATGTGGACATAATAAAAAATTAGGGAACATGATAGGAGACATTTCTACAATACATATAATCATTCTTATCTATCTAATACGATGACAACAGCTCTCCATACCTGCAGTCTACCACAAGGACCACCCTCTCTAATCCCTGAAAAAAGAAATCATAATCAGTGACGAAGAGAGGGGGTTAAGCGCCCCCCATGGTCTCAGAGCATTGACTCTTCTAAGAGTCCTAAGAGTCCTGCTCACACTGATGGGGTGCAGCTGTGGGACCCTATTTTCAGAGATGATGTCCTCCACCCAACTCTCAAAAAGCTGAAAGGGTCTTCAGTAGAGATGGAAAGTCGAGCTGGGCTATCAGACGGTCACCTCTGTAGCTGTAGTGTCATTTTTCCTATGGTCCAATGTGTAAATTAAACAAAAAAGTGCACGTTTGTTATGATGTCCAAGATGGGGACCAGGATGTGGACATAATAAAAAATTAGGGAACATGATAGGAGACATTTCTACAATACATATAATCATTTTTATCTATCTAATACGATGACAACAGCTCTCCATACCTGCAGTCCACCATAAGGACCACTCTCTCTAATCCCTGAAAAATGAAATCATCCTCAGTGATGAAGAGAAGGGGCTAAGCGACCCCCATGGTCTCAGAGCATTTTTTCTTCTAAGAGTCCTAAGAGTCCTGCTCACACTGATGGGGTGCAGCTGTGGGACCCTATTTTCAGAGATGATGTCCTCCACCCAACTCTCAAAAAGCTGAAAGGGTCTTCAGTAGAGATGGAAAGTCGAGCTGGGCTATCAGACGGTCACCTCTGTAGCTGTAGTGTCATTTTTCCTATGGTCCAATGTGTAAATTAAACAAAAAAGTGCACGTTTGTTATGATGTCCAAGATGGGGACCAGGATGTGGACATAATAAAAAATTAGGGAACATGATAGGAGACATTTCTACAATACATATAATCATTTTTATCTATCTAATACGATGACAACAGCTCTCCATACCTGCAGTCCACCATAAGGACCACTCTCTCTAATCCCTGAAAAATGAAATCATCCTCAGTGACGAAGAGAGGGGGCTAAGCGACCCCCATGGTCTCAGAGCATTTTTTCTTCAAGAGTCCTAAGAGTCCTGCTCACACTGATGGGGTGCAGCTGTGGGACCCTATTTTCAGAGATGATGTCCTCCACCCAACTCTCAAAAAGCTGAAAGGGTCTTCAGTAGAGATGGATAGTCGAGCTGGGCTATCAGACGGTCACCTCTGTAGCTGTAGTGTCATTTTTCCTATGGTCCAATGTGTAAATTAAACAAAAAAGTGCACGTTTGTTATGAAGTCCAAGATGGGGACCAGGATGTGGACATAATAAAAAATTAGGGAACATGATAGGAGACATTTCTACAATACATATAATCATTCTTATCTATCTAATACGATGACAACAGCTCTCCATACCTGCAGTCCACCATAAGGACCACTCTCTCTAATCCCTGAAAAATGAAATCATCCTCAGTGGCGAAGAGAGGGGGCTAAGCGACCCCCATGGTCTCAGAACATTGACTCTTCTAAGAGTCCTAAGAGTCCTGCTCACACTGATGGGGTGCAGCTGTGGGACCCTATTTTCAGAGATGATGTCCTCCACCCAACTCTCAAAAAGCTGAAAGGGTCTTCAGTAGAGATGGAAAGTCGAGCTGGGCTATCAGACGGTCACCTCTGTAGCTGTAGTGTCATTTTTCCTATGGTCCAATGTGTAAATTAAACAAAAAAGTGCACGTTTGTTATGATGTCCAAGATGGGGACCAGGATGTGGACATAATAAAAAATTAGGGAACATGATAGGAGACATTTCTACAATACATATAATCATTTTTATCTATCTAATACGATGACAACAGCTCTCCATACCTGCAGTCCACCATAAGGACCACTCTCTCTAATCCCTGAAAAATGAAATCATCCTCAGTGATGAAGAGAAGGGGCTAAGCGACCCCCATGGTCTCAGAGCATTTTTTCTTCTAAGAGTCCTAAGAGTCCTGCTCACACTGATGGGGTGCAGCTGTGGGACCCTATTTTCAGAGATGATGTCCTCCACCCAACTCTCAAAAAGCTGAAAGGGTCTTCAGTAGAGATGGATAGTCGAGCTGGGCTATCAGACGGTCACCTCTGTAGCTGTAGTGTCATTTTTCCTATGGTCCAATGTGTAAATTAAACAAAAAAGTGCACGTTTGTTATGAAGTCCAAGATGGGGACCAGGATGTGGACATAATAAAAAATTAGGGAACATGATAGGAGACATTTCTACAATACATATAATCATTCTTATCTATCTAATACGATGACAACAGCTCTCCATACCTGCAGTCCACCATAAGGACCACTCTCTCTAATCCCTGAAAAATGAAATCATCCTCAGTGACGAAGAGAGGGGGCTAAGCGACCCCCATGGTCTCAGAACATTGACTCTTCTAAGAGTCCTAAGAGTCCTGCTCACACTGATGGGGTGCAGCTGTGGGACCCTATTTTCAGAGATGATGTCCTCCACCCAACTCTCAAAAAGCTGAAAGGGTCTTCAGTAGAGATGGATAGTCGAGCTGGGCTATCAGACGGTCACCTCTGTAGCTGTAGTGTCATTTTTCCTATGGTCCAATGTGTAAATTAAACAAAAATGTGCACGTTTGTTATGAAGTCCAAGATGGGGACCAGTATGTGGCCATAATAAAAAATTAGGGAACATGATAGGAGACATTTCTACAATACATATAATCATTCTTATCTATCTAATACGATGACAACAGCTCTCCATACCTGCAGTCTACCACAAGGACCACCCTCTCTAATCCCTGAAAAAAGAAATCATCCTCAGTGACGAAGAGAGGGGGTTAAGCGCCCCCCATGGTCTCAGAGCATTGACTCTTCTAAGAGTCCTAAGAGTCCTGCTCACACTGATGGGGTGCAGCTGTGGGACCCTATTTTCAGAGATGATGTCCTCCACCCAACTCTCAAAAAGCTGAAAGGGTCTTCAGTAGAGATGGATAGTCGAGCTGGGCTATCAGACGGTCACCTCTGTAGCTGTAGTGTCATTTTTCCTATGGTCCAATGTGTAAATTAAACAAAAAAGTGCACGTTTGTTATGATGTCCAAGATGGGGACCAGGATGTGAACATAATAAAAAATTAGGGAACATGATAGGAGACATTTCTACAATACATATAATCATTCTTATCTATCTAATACGATGACAACAGCTCTCCATACCTGCAGTCCACCACAAGGACCACCCTCTCTAATCCCTTAAAAATGAAATCATCCTCAGTGACGAAGAGAGGGGGCTAAGCGCCCCCCATGGTCTCAGAGCATTGACTCTTCTAAGAGTCCTAAGAGTCCTGCTCACACTGATGGGGTGCAGCTGTGGGACCCTATTTTCAGAGATGATGTCCTCCACCCAACTCTCAAAAAGCTGAAAGGGTCTTCAGTAGAGATGGAAAGTCGAGCTGGGCTATCAGACGGTCACCTCTGTAGCTGTAGTGTCATTTTTCCTATGGTCCAATGTGTAAATTAAACAAAAAAGTGCACGTTTGTTATGATGTCCAAGATGGGGACCAGGATGTGGACATAATAAAAAATTAGGGAACATGATAGGAGACATTTCTACAATACATATAATCATTTTTATCTATCTAATACGATGACAACAGCTCTCCATACCTGCAGTCCACCATAAGGACCACTCTCTCTAATCCCTGAAAAATGAAATCATCCTCAGTGATGAAGAGAAGGGGCTAAGCGACCCCCATGGTCTCAGAGCATTTTTTCTTCTAAGAGTCCTAAGAGTCCTGCTCACACTGATGGGGTGCAGCTGTGGGACCCTATTTTCAGAGATGATGTCCTCCACCCAACTCTCAAAAAGCTGAAAGGGTCTTCAGTAGAGATGGAAAGTCGAGCTGGGCTATCAGACGGTCACCTCTGTAGCTGTAGTGTCATTTTTCCTATGGTCCAATGTGTAAATTAAACAAAAAAGTGCACGTTTGTTATGATGTCCAAGATGGGGACCAGGATGTGGACATAATAAAAAATTAGGGAACATGATAGGAGACATTTCTACAATACATATAATCATTTTTATCTATCTAATACGATGACAACAGCTCTCCATACCTGCAGTCCACCATAAGGACCACTCTCTCTAATCCCTGAAAAATGAAATCATCCTCAGTGACGAAGAGAGGGGGCTAAGCGACCCCCATGGTCTCAGAGCATTTTTTCTTCAAGAGTCCTAAGAGTCCTGCTCACACTGATGGGGTGCAGCTGTGGGACCCTATTTTCAGAGATGATGTCCTCCACCCAACTCTCAAAAAGCTGAAAGGGTCTTCAGTAGAGATGGATAGTCGAGCTGGGCTATCAGACGGTCACCTCTGTAGCTGTAGTGTCATTTTTCCTATGGTCCAATGTGTAAATTAAACAAAAAAGTGCACGTTTGTTATGAAGTCCAAGATGGGGACCAGGATGTGGACATAATAAAAAATTAGGGAACATGATAGGAGACATTTCTACAATACATATAATCATTCTTATCTATCTAATACGATGACAACAGCTCTCCATACCTGCAGTCCACCATAAGGACCACTCTCTCTAATCCCTGAAAAATGAAATCATCCTCAGTGACGAAGAGAGGGGGCTAAGCGACCCCCATGGTCTCAGAACATTGACTCTTCTAAGAGTCCTAAGAGTCCTGCTCACACTGATGGGGTGCAGCTGTGGGACCCTATTTTCAGAGATGATGTCCTCCACCCAACTCTCAAAAAGCTGAAAGGGTCTTCAGTAGAGATGGATAGTCGAGCTGGGCTATCAGACGGTCACCTCTGTAGCTGTAGTGTCATTTTTCCTATGGTCCAATGTGTAAATTAAACAAAAATGTGCACGTTTGTTATGAAGTCCAAGATGGGGACCAGTATGTGGCCATAATAAAAAATTAGGGAACATGATAGGAGACATTTCTACAATACATATAATCATTCTTATCTATCTAATACGATGACAACAGCTCTCCATACCTACAGTCCACCACAAGGACCACCCTCTCTAATCCCTGAAAAATGAAATCATCCTCAGTGACGAAGAGAGGGGGCTAAGTGCCCCCCATGGTCTCAGAGCATTGACTCTTCTAAGAGTCCTAAGAGTCCTGCTCACACTGATGGGGTGCAGCTGTGGGACCCTATTTTCAGAGATGATGTCCTCCACCCAACTCTCAAAAAGCTGAAAGGGTCTTCAGTAGAGATGGAAAGTCGAGCTGGGCTATCAGACGGTCACCTCTGTAGCTGTAGTGTCATTTTTCCTATGGTCCAATGTGTAAATTAAACAAAAAAGTGCACATTTGTTATGATGTCCAAGATGGGGACCAGGATGTGGACATAATAAAAAATTAGGGAACATGATAGGAGACATTTCTACAATACATATAATCATTCTTATCTATCTAATACGAAGACAACAGCTCTCTATACCTGCAGTCTACCACAAGGACCACCCTCTCTTATCCCTGAAAAATGAAATCATCATCAGTGACGAAGAGAGGGGGTTAAGCGCCCCCCATGGTCTCAGAGCATTGACTCTTCTAAGA
Source organism: Anomaloglossus baeobatrachus (assembly GCF_048569485.1). Taxonomy (NCBI): domain Eukaryota; kingdom Metazoa; phylum Chordata; class Amphibia; order Anura; family Aromobatidae; genus Anomaloglossus; species Anomaloglossus baeobatrachus. The sequence goes on from NC_134356.1 coordinate 153,390,781, forward strand.
GTCCTAAGAGTCCTGCTCACACTGATGGGGTGCAGCTGTGGGACCCTATTTTCAGAGATGATGTCCTCCACCCAACTCTCAAAAAGCTGAAAGGGTCTTCAGTAGAGATGGATAGTCGAGCTGGGCTATCAGACGGTCACCTCTGTAGCTGTAGTGTCATTTTTCCTATGGTCCAATGTGTAAATTAAACAAAAAAGTGCACGTTTGTTATGATGTCCAAGATGGGGACCAGAATGTGGACATAATAAAAAATTAGGGAACATGATAGGAGACATTTCTACAATACATATAATCATTCTTATCTATCTAATACGATGACAACAGCTCTCCATACCTGCAGTCTACCACAAGGACCACCCTCTCTAATCCCTGAAAAAAGAAATCATAATCAGTGACGAAGAGAGGGGGTTAAGCGCCCCCCATGGTCTCAGAGCATTGACTCTTCTAAGAGTCCTAAGAGTCCTGCTCACACTGATGGGGTGCAGCTGTGGGACCCTATTTTCAGAGATGATGTCCTCCACCCAACTCTCAAAAAGCTGAAAGGGTCTTCAGTAGAGATGGAAAGTCGAGCTGGGCTATCAGACGGTCACCTCTGTAGCTGTAGTGTCATTTTTCCTATGGTCCAATGTGTAAATTAAACAAAAAAGTGCACGTTTGTTATGATGTCCAAGATGGGGACCAGGATGTGGACATAATAAAAAATTAGGGAACATGATAGGAGACATTTCTACAATACATATAATCATTCTTATCTATCTAATACGATGACAACAGCTCTCCATACCTGCAGTCCACCACAAGGACCACCCTCTCTAATCCCTTAAAAATGAAATCATCCTCAGTGACGAAGAGAGGGGGCTAAGCGCCCCCCATGGTCTCAGAGCATTGACTCTTCTAAGAGTCCTAAGAGTCCTGCTCACACTGATGGGGTGCAGCTGTGGGACCCTATTTTCAGAGATGATGTCCTCCACCCAACTCTCAAAAAGCTGAAAGGGTCTTCAGTAGAGATGGAAAGTCGAGCTGGGCTATCAGACGGTCACCTCTGTAGCTGTAGTGTCATTTTTCCTATGGTCCAATGTGTAAATTAAACAAAAAAGTGCACGTTTGTTATGATGTCCAAGATGGGGACCAGGATGTGGACATAATAAAAAATTAGGGAACATGATAGGAGACATTTCTACAATACATATAATCATTTTTATCTATCTAATACGATGACAACAGCTCTCCATACCTGCAGTCCACCATAAGGACCACTCTCTCTAATCCCTGAAAAATGAAATCATCCTCAGTGATGAAGAGAAGGGGCTAAGCGACCCCCATGGTCTCAGAGCATTTTTTCTTCTAAGAGTCCTAAGAGTCCTGCTCACACTGATGGGGTGCAGCTGTGGGACCCTATTTTCAGAGATGATGTCCTCCACCCAACTCTCAAAAAGCTGAAAGGGTCTTCAGTAGAGATGGATAGTCGAGCTGGGCTATCAGACGGTCACCTCTGTAGCTGTAGTGTCATTTTTCCTATGGTCCAATGTGTAAATTAAACAAAAAAGTGCACGTTTGTTATGAAGTCCAAGATGGGGACCAGGATGTGGACATAATAAAAAATTAGGGAACATGATAGGAGACATTTCTACAATACATATAATCATTCTTATCTATCTAATACGATGACAACAGCTCTCCATACCTGCAGTCCACCATAAGGACCACTCTCTCTAATCCCTGAAAAATGAAATCATCCTCAGTGACGAAGAGAGGGGGCTAAGCGACCCCCATGGTCTCAGAACATTGACTCTTCTAAGAGTCCTAAGAGTCCTGCTCACACTGATGGGGTGCAGCTGTGGGACCCTATTTTCAGAGATGATGTCCTCCACCCAACTCTCAAAAAGCTGAAAGGGTCTTCAGTAGAGATGGATAGTCGAGCTGGGCTATCAGACGGTCACCTCTGTAGCTGTAGTGTCATTTTTCCTATGGTCCAATGTGTAAATTAAACAAAAAAGTGCACGTTTGTTATGAAGTCCAAGATGAGGACCAGGATGTGGACATAATAAAAAATTAGGGAACATGATAGGAGACATTTCTACAATACATATAATCATTCTTATCTATCTAATACGATGACAACAGCTCTCCATACCTGCAGTCCACCATAAGGACCACTCTCTCTAATCCCTGAAAAATGAAATCATCCTCAGTGACGAAGAGAGGGGGCTAAGCGACCCCCATGGTCGCAGAACATTGACTCTTCTAAGAGTCCTAAGAGTCCTGCTCACACTGATGGGGTGCAGCTGTGGGACCCTATTTTCAGAGATGATGTCCTCCACCCAACTCTCAAAAAGCTGAAAGGGTCTTCAGTAGAGATGGATAGTCGAGCTGGGCTATCAGACGGTCACCTCTGTAGCTGTAGTGTCATTTTTCCTATGGTCCAATGTGTAAATTAAACAAAAAAGTGCACGTTTGTTATGATGTCCAAGATGGGGACCAGGATGTGGACATAATAAAAAATTAGGGAACATGATAGGAGACATTTCTACAATACATATAATCATTCTTATCTATCTAATACGAAGACAACAGCTCTCCATACCTGCAGTCTACCACAAGGACCACCCTCTCTAATCCCTGAAAAATGAAATCATCATCAGTGACGAAGAGAGGGGGTTAAGCGCCTCCCATGGTCTCAGAGCATTGACTCTTCTAAGAGTCCTAAGAGTCCTGCTCACACTGATGGGGTGCAGCTGTGGGACCCTATTTTCAGAGATGATGTCCTCCACCCAACTCTCAAAAAGCTGAAAGGGTCTTCAGTAGAGATGGATAGTCGAGCTGGGCTATCAGACGGTCACCTCTGTAGCTGTAGTGTCATTTTTCCTATGGTCCAATGTGTAAATTAAACAAAAAAGTGCACGTTTGTTATGATGTCCAAGATGGGGACCAGAATGTGGACATAATAAAAAATTAGGGAACATGATAGGAGACATTTCTACAATACATATAATCATTCTTATCTATCTAATACGATGACAACAGCTCTCCATACCTGCAGTCTACCACAAGGACCACCCTCTCTAATCCCTGAAAAAAGAAATCATCCTCAGTGACGAAGAGAGGGGGTTAAGCGCCCCCCATGGTCTCAGAGCATTGACTCTTCTAAGAGTCCTAAGAGTCCTGCTCACACTGATGGGGTGCAGCTGTGGGACCCTATTTTCAGAGATGATGTCCTCCACCCAACTCTCAAAAAGCTGAAAGGGTCTTCAGTAGAGATGGATAGTCGAGCTGGGCTATCAGACGGTCACCTCTGTAGCTGTAGTGTCATTTTTCCTATGGTCCAATGTGTAAATTAAACAAAAAAGTGCACGTTTGTTATGATGTCCAAGATGGGGACCAGGATGTGAACATAATAAAAAATTAGGGAACATGATAGGAGACATTTCTACAATACATATAATCATTCTTATCTATCTAATACGATGACAACAGCTCTCCATACCTGCAGTCCACCACAAGGACCACCCTCTCTAATCCCTTAAAAATGAAATCATCCTCAGTGACGAAGAGAGGGGGCTAAGCGCCCCCCATGGTCTCAGAGCATTGACTCTTCTAAGAGTCCTAAGAGTCCTGCTCACACTGATGGGGTGCAGCTGTGGGACCCTATTTTCAGAGATGATGTCCTCCACCCAACTCTCAAAAAGCTGAAAGGGTCTTCAGTAGAGATGGAAAGTCGAGCTGGGCTATCAGACGGTCACCTCTGTAGCTGTAGTGTCATTTTTCCTATGGTCCAATGTGTAAATTAAACAAAAAAGTGCACGTTTGTTATGATGTCCAAGATGGGGACCAGGATGTGGACATAATAAAAAATTAGGGAACATGATAGGAGACATTTCTACAATACATATAATCATTTTTATCTATCTAATACGATGACAACAGCTCTCCATACCTGCAGTCCACCATAAGGACCACTCTCTCTAATCCCTGAAAAATGAAATCATCCTCAGTGATGAAGAGAAGGGGCTAAGCGACCCCCATGGTCTCAGAGCATTTTTTCTTCTAAGAGTCCTAAGAGTCCTGCTCACACTGATGGGGTGCAGCTGTGGGACCCTATTTTCAGAGATGATGTCCTCCACCCAACTCTCAAAAAGCTGAAAGGGTCTTCAGTAGAGATGGAAAGTCGAGCTGGGCTATCAGACGGTCACCTCTGTAGCTGTAGTGTCATTTTTCCTATGGTCCAATGTGTAAATTAAACAAAAAAGTGCACGTTTGTTATGATGTCCAAGATGGGGACCAGGATGTGGACATAATAAAAAATTAGGGAACATGATAGGAGACATTTCTACAATACATATAATCATTTTTATCTATCTAATACGATGACAACAGCTCTCCAAACCTGCAGTCCACCATAAGGACCACTCTCTCTAATCCCTGAAAAATGAAATCATCCTCAGTGACGAAGAGAGGGGGCTAAGCGACCCCCATGGTCTCAGAGCATTTTTTCTTCAAGAGTCCTAAGAGTCCTGCTCACACTGATGGGGTGCAGCTGTGGGACCCTATTTTCAGAGATGATGTCCTCCACCCAACTCTCAAAAAGCTGAAAGGGTCTTCAGTAGAGATGGATAGTCGAGCTGGGCTATCAGACGGTCACCTCTGTAGCTGTAGTGTCATTTTTCCTATGGTCCAATGTGTAAATTAAACAAAAAAGTGCACGTTTGTTATGAAGTCCAAGATGGGGACCAGGATGTGGACATAATAAAAAATTAGGGAACATGATAGGAGACATTTCTACAATACATATAATCATTCTTATCTATCTAATACGATGACAACAGCTCTCCATACCTGCAGTCCACCATAAGGACCACTCTCTCTAATCCCTGAAAAATGAAATCATCCTCAGTGACGAAGAGAGGGGGCTAAGCGACCCCCATGGTCTCAGAACATTGACTCTTCTAAGAGTCCTAAGAGTCCTGCTCACACTGATGGGGTGCAGCTGTGGGACCCTATTTTCAGAGATGATGTCCTCCACCCAACTCTCAAAAAGCTGAAAGGGTCTTCAGTAGAGATGGATAGTCGAGCTGGGCTATCAGACGATCACCTCTGTAGCTGTAGTGTCATTTTTCCTATGGTCCAATGTGTAAATTAAACAAAAATGTGCACGTTTGTTATGAAGTCCAAGATGGGGACCAGTATGTGGCCATAATAAAAAATTAGGGAACATGATAGGAGACATTTCTACAATACATATAATCATTCTTATCTATCTAATACGATGACAACAGCTCTCCATACCTACAGTCCACCACAAGGACCACCCTCTCTAATCCCTGAAAAATGAAATCATCCTCAGTGACGAAGAGAGGGGGCTAAGTGCCCCCCATGGTCTCAGAGCATTGACTCTTCTAAGAGTCCTAAGAGTCCTGCTCACACTGATGGGGTGCAGCTGTGGGACCCTATTTTCAGAGATGATGTCCTCCACCCAACTCTCAAAAAGCTGAAAGGGTCTTCAGTAGAGATGGAAAGTCGAGCTGGGCTATCAGACGGTCACCTCTGTAGCTGTAGTGTCATTTTTCCTATGGTCCAATGTGTAAATTAAACAAAAAAGTGCACGTTTGTTATGATGTCCAAGATGGGGACCAGGATGTGGACATAATAAAAAATTAGGGAACATGATAGGAGACATTTCTACAATACATATAATCATTCTTATCTATCTAATACGATGACAACAGCTCTCCATATCTGCAGTCCACCATAAGGACCACTCTCTCTAATCCCTGAAAAATGAAATCATCCTCAGTGACGAAGAGAGGGGGCTAAGCGACCCCCATGGTCTCAGAGCATTTTTTCTTCTAAGAGTCCTAAGAGTCCTGCTCACACTGATGGGGTGCAGCTGTGGGACCCTATTTTCAGAGATGATGTCCTCCACCCAACTCTCAAAAAGCTGAAAGGGTCTTCAGTAGAGATGGATAGTCGAGCTGGGCTATCAGACGGTCACCTCTGTAGCTGTAGTGTCATTTTTCCTATGGTCCAATGTGTAAATTAAACAAAAAAGTGCACGTTTGTTATGAAGTCCAAGATGAGGACCAGGATGTGGACATAATAAAAAATTAGGGAACATGATAGGAGACATTTCTACAATACATATAATCATTCTTATCTATCTAATACGATGACAACAGCTCTCCATACCTGCAGTCCACCATAAGGACCACTCTCTCTAATCCCTGAAAAATGAAATCATCCTCAGTGACGAAGAGAGGGGGCTAAGCGACCCCCATGGTCGCAGAACATTGACTCTTCTAAGAGTCCTAAGAGTCCTGCTCACACTGATGGGGTGCAGCTGTGGGACCCTATTTTCAGAGATGATGTCCTCCACCCAACTCTCAAAAAGCTGAAAGGGTCTTCAGTAGAGATGGATAGTCGAGCTGGGCTATCAGACGGTCACCTCTGTAGCTGTAGTGTCATTTTTCCTATGGTCCAATGTGTAAATTAAACAAAAAAGTGCACGTTTGTTATGATGTCCAAGATGGGGACCAGGATGTGGACATAATAAAAAATTAGGGAACATGATAGGAGACATTTCTACAATACATATAATCATTCTTATCTATCTAATACGAAGACAACAGCTCTCCATACCTGCAGTCTACCACAAGGACCACCCTCTCTAATCCCTGAAAAATGAAATCATCATCAGTGACGAAGAGAGGGGGTTAAGCGCCTCCCATGGTCTCAGAGCATTGACTCTTCTAAGAGTCCTAAGAGTCCTGCTCACACTGATGGGGTGCAGCTGTGGGACCCTATTTTCAGAGATGATGTCCTCCACCCAACTCTCAAAAAGCTGAAAGGGTCTTCAGTAGAGATGGATAGTCGAGCTGGGCTATCAGACGGTCACCTCTGTAGCTGTAGTGTCATTTTTCCTATGGTCCAATGTGTAAATTAAACAAAAAAGTGCACGTTTGTTATGATGTCCAAGATGGGGACCAGAATGTGGACATAATAAAAAATTAGGGAACATGATAGGAGACATTTCTACAATACATATAATCATTCTTATCTATCTAATACGATGACAACAGCTCTCCATACCTGCAGTCTACCACAAGGACCACCCTCTCTAATCCCTGAAAAAAGAAATCATCCTCAGTGACGAAGAGAGGGGGTTAAGCGCCCCCCATGGTCTCAGAGCATTGACTCTTCTAAGAGTCCTAAGAGTCCTGCTCACACTGATGGGGTGCAGCTGTGGGACCCTATTTTCAGAGATGATGTACTCCACCCAACTCTCAAAAAGCTGAAAGGGTCTTCAGTAGAGATGGATAGTCGAGCTGGGCTATCAGACGGTCACCTCTGTAGCTGTAGTGTCATTTTTCCTATGGTCCAATGTGTAAATTAAACAAAAAAGTGCACGTTTGTTATGATGTCCAAGATGGGGACCAGGATGTGAACATAATAAAAAATTAGGGAACATGATAGGAGACATTTCTACAATACATATAATCATTCTTATCTATCTAATACGATGACAACAGCTCTCCATACCTGCAGTCCACCACAAGGACCACCCTCTCTAATCCCTTAAAAATGAAATCATCCTCAGTGACGAAGAGAGGGGGCTAAGCGCCCCCCATGGTCTCAGAGCATTGACTCTTCTAAGAGTCCTAAGAGTCCTGCTCACACTGATGGGGTGCAGCTGTGGGACCCTATTTTCAGAGATGATGTCCTCCACCCAACTCTCAAAAAGCTGAAAGGGTCTTCAGTAGAGATGGAAAGTCGAGCTGGGCTATCAGACGGTCACCTCTGTAGCTGTAGTGTCATTTTTCCTATGGTCCAATGTGTAAATTAAACAAAAAAGTGCACGTTTGTTATGATGTCCAAGATGGGGACCAGGATGTGGACATAATAAAAAATTAGGGAACATGATAGGAGACATTTCTACAATACATATAATCATTTTTATCTATCTAATACGATGACAACAGCTCTCCATACCTGCAGTCCACCATAAGGACCACTCTCTCTAATCCCTGAAAAATGAAATCATCCTCAGTGATGAAGAGAAGGGGCTAAGCGACCCCCATGGTCTCAGAGCATTTTTTCTTCTAAGAGTCCTAAGAGTCCTGCTCACACTGATGGGGTGCAGCTGTGGGACCCTATTTTCAGAGATGATGTCCTCCACCCAACTCTCAAAAAGCTGAAAGGGTCTTCAGTAGAGATGGATAGTCGAGCTGGGCTATCAGACGGTCACCTCTGTAGCTGTAGTGTCATTTTTCCTATGGTCCAATGTGTAAGTTAAACAAAAATGTGCACGTTTGTTATGAAGTCCAAGATGGGGACCAGTATGTGGCCATAATAAAAAATTAGGGAACATGATAGGAGACATTTCTACAATACATATAATCATTCTTATCTATCTAATACGATGACAACAGCTCTCCATACCTGCAGTCTACCACAAGGACCACCCTCTCTAATCCCTGAAAAAAGAAATCATCCTCAGTGACGAAGAGAGGGGGTTAAGCGCCCCCCATGGTCTCAGAGCATTGACTCTTCTAAGAGTCCTAAGAGTCCTGCTCACACTGATGGGGTGCAGCTGTGGGACCCTATTTTCAGAGATGATGTCCTCCACCCAACTCTCAAAAAGCTGAAAGGGTCTTCAGTAGAGATGGAAAGTCGAGCTGGGCTATCAGACGGTCACCTCTGTAGCTGTAGTGTCATTTTTCCTATGGTCCAATGTGTAAATTAAACAAAAAAGTGCACGTTTGTTATGATGTCCAAGATGGGGACCAGGATGTGGACATAATAAAAAATTAGGGAACATGATAGGAGACATTTCTACAATACATATAATCATTTTTATCTATCTAATACGATGACAACAGCTCTCCATACCTGCAGTCCACCATAAGGACCACTCTCTCTAATCCCTGAAAAATGAAATCATCCTCAGTGATGAAGAGAAGGGGCTAAGCGACCCCCATGGTCTCAGAGCATTTTTTCTTCTAAGAGTCCTAAGAGTCCTGCTCACACTGATGGGGTGCAGCTGTGGGACCCTATTTTCAGAGATGATGTCCTCCACCCAACTCTCAAAAAGCTGAAAGGGTCTTCAGTAGAGATGGAAAGTCGAGCTGGGCTATCAGACGGTCACCTCTGTAGCTGTAGTGTCATTTTTCCTATGGTCCAATGTGTAAATTAAACAAAAAAGTGCACGTTTGTTATGATGTCCAAGATGGGGACCAGGATGTGGACATAATAAAAAATTAGGGAACATGATAGGAGACATTTCTACAATACATATAATCATTTTTATCTATCTAATACGATGACAACAGCTCTCCATACCTGCAGTCCACCATAAGGACCACTCTCTCTAATCCCTGAAAAATGAAATCATCCTCAGTGACGAAGAGAGGGGGCTAAGCGACCCCCATGGTCTCAGAGCATTTTTTCTTCAAGAGTCCTAAGAGTCCTGCTCACACTGATGGGGTGCAGCTGTGGGACCCTATTTTCAGAGATGATGTCCTCCACCCAACTCTCAAAAAGCTGAAAGGGTCTTCAGTAGAGATGGATAGTCGAGCTGGGCTATCAGACGGTCACCTCTGTAGCTGTAGTGTCATTTTTCCTATGGTCCAATGTGTAAATTAAACAAAAAAGTGCACGTTTGTTATGAAGTCCAAGATGGGGACCAGGATGTGGACATAATAAAAAATTAGGGAACATGATAGGAGACATTTCTACAATACATATAATCATTCTTATCTATCTAATACGATGACAACAGCTCTCCATACCTGCAGTCCACCATAAGGACCACTCTCTCTAATCCCTGAAAAATGAAATCATCCTCAGTGACGAAGAGAGGGGGCTAAGCGACCCCCATGGTCTCAGAACATTGACTCTTCTAAGAGTCCTAAGAGTCCTGCTCACACTGATGGGGTGCAGCTGTGGGACCCTATTTTCAGAGATGATGTCCTCCACCCAACTCTCAAAAAGCTGAAAGGGTCTTCAGTAGAGATGGATAGTCGAGCTGGGCTATCAGACGGTCACCTCTGTAGCTGTAGTGTCATTTTTCCTATGGTCCAATGTGTAAATTAAACAAAAATGTGCACGTTTGTTATGAAGTCCAAGATGGGGACCAGTATGTGGCCATAATAAAAAATTAGGGAACATGATAGGAGACATTTCTACAATACATATAATCATTCTTATCTATCTAATACGATGACAACAGCTCTCCATACCTACAGTCCACCACAAGGACCACCCTCTCTAATCCCTGAAAAATGAAATCATCCTCAGTGACGAAGAGAGGGGGCTAAGTGCCCCCCATGGTCTCAGAGCATTGACTCTTCTAAGAGTCCTAAGAGTCCTGCTCACACTGATGGGGTGCAGCTGTGGGACCCTATTTTCAGAGATGATGTCCTCCACCCAACTCTCAAAAAGCTGAAAGGGTCTTCAGTAGAGATGGAAAGTCGAGCTGGGCTATCAGACGGTCACCTCTGTAGCTGTAGTGTCATTTTTCCTATGGTCCAATGTGTAAATTAAACAAAAAAGTGCACGTTTGTTATGATGTCCAAGATGGGGACCAGGATGTGGACATAATAAAAAATTAGGGAACATGATAGGAGACATTTCTACAATACATATAATCATTCTTATCTATCTAATACGATGACAACAGCTCTCCATACCTGCAGTCTACCACAAGGACCACCCTCTCTAATCCCTGAAAAAAGAAATCATAATCAGTGACGAAGAGAGGGGGTTAAGCGCCCCCCATGGTCTCAGAGCATTGACTCTTCTAAGAGTCCTAAGAGTCCTGCTCACACTGATGGGGTGCAGCTGTGGGACCCTATTTTCAGAGATGATGTCCTCCACCCAACTCTCAAAAAGCTGAAAGGGTCTTCAGTAGAGATGGAAAGTCGAGCTGGGCTATCAGACGGTCACCTCTGTAGCTGTAGTGTCATTTTTCCTATGGTCCAATGTGTAAATTAAACAAAAAAGTGCACGTTTGTTATGATGTCCAAGATGGGGACCAGGATGTGGACATAATAAAAAATTAGGGAACATGATAGGAGACATTTCTACAATACATATAATCATTCTTATCTATCTAATACGATGACAACAGCTCTCCATACCTGCAGTCCACCATAAGGACCACTCTCTCTAATCCCTGAAAAATGAAATCATCCTCAGTGATGAAGAGAGGGGGCTAAGCGACCCCCATGGTCTCAGAGCATTTTTTCTTCTGAGTCCTAAGAGTCCTGCTCACACTGATGGGGTGCAGCTGTGGGACCCTATTTTCAGAGATGATGTCCTCCACCCAACTCTCAAAAAGCTGAAAGGGTCTTCAGTAGAGATGGATAGTCGAGCTGGGCTATCAGACGGTCACCTCTGTAGCTGTAGTGTCATTTTTCCTATGGTCCAATGTGTAAATTAAACAAAAAAGTGCACGTTTGTTATGAAGTCCAAGATGGGGACCAGGATGTGGACATAATAAAAAATTAGGGAACATGATAGGAGACATTTCTACAATACATATAATCATTCTTATCTATCTAATACGATGACAACAGCTCTCCATACCTGCAGTCCACCATAAGGACCACTCTCTCTAATCCCTGAAAAATGAAATCATCCTCAGTGACGAAGAGAGGGGGCTAAGCGACCCCCATGGTCTCAGAACATTGACTCTTCTAAGAGTCCTAAGAGTCCTGCTCACACTGATGGGGTGCAGCTGTGGGACCCTATTTTCAGAGATGATGTCCTCCACCCAACTCTCAAAAAGCTGAAAGGGTCTTCAGTAGAGATGGATAGTCGAGCTGGGCTATCAGAAGGTCACCTCTGTAGCTGTAGTGTCATTTTTCCTATGGTCCAATGTGTAAATTAAACAAAAATGTGCACGTTTGTTATGAAGTCCAAGATGGGGACCAGTATGTGGCCATAATAAAAAATTAGGGAACATGATAGGAGACATTTCTACAATACATATAATCATTCTTATCTATCTAATACGATGACAACAGCTCTCCATACCTACAGTCCACCACAAGGACCACCCTCTCTAATCCCTGAAAAATGAAATCATCCTCAGTGACGAAGAGAGGGGGCTAAGTGCCCCCCATGGTCTCAGAGCATTGACTCTTCTAAGAGTCCTAAGAGTCCTGCTCACACTGATGGGGTGCAGCTGTGGGACCCTATTTTCAGAGATGATGTCCTCCACCCAACTCTCAAAAAGCTGAAAGGGTCTTCAGTAGAGATGGAAAGTCGAGCTGGGCTATCAGACGGTCACCTCTGTAGCTGTAGTGTCATTTTTCCTATGGTCCAATGTGTAAATTAAACAAAAAAGTGCACGTTTGTTATGATGTCCAAGATGGGGACCAGGATGTGGACATAATAAAAAATTAGGGAACATGATAGGAGACATTTCTACAATACATATAATCATTCTTATCTATCTAATACGAAGACAACAGCTCTCCATACCTGCAGTCTACCACAAGGACCACCCTCTCTAATCCCTGAAAAATGAAATCATCATCAGTGACGAAGAGAGGGGGTTAAGCGCCCCCCATGGTCTCAGAGCATTGACTCTTCTAAGAGTCCTAAGAGTCCTGCTCACACTGATGGGGTGCAGCTGTGGGACCCTATTTTCAGAGATGATGTCCTCCACCCAACTCTCAAAAAGCTGAAAGGGTCTTCAGTAGAGATGGATAGTCGAGCTGGGCTATCAGACGGTCACCTCTGTAGCTGTAGTGTCATTTTTCCTATGGTCCAATGTGTAAATTAAACAAAAAAGTGCACGTTTGTTATGATGTCCAAGATGGGGACCAGAATGTGGACATAATAAAAAATTAGGGAACATGATAGGAGACATTTCTACAATACATATAATCATTCTTATCTATCTAATACGATGACAACAGCTCTCCATACCTGCAGTCTACCACAAGGACCACCCTCTCTAATCCCTGAAAAAAGAAATCATCCTCAGTGACGAAGAGAGGGGGTTAAGCGCCCCCCATGGTCTCAGAGCATTGACTCTTCTAAGAGTCCTAAGAGTCCTGCTCACACTGATGGGGTGCAGCTGTGCGACCCTATTTTCAGAGATGATGTCCTCCACCCAACTCTCAAAAAGCTGAAAGGGTCTTCAGTAGAGATGGATAGTCGAGCTGGGCTATCAGACGGTCACCTCTGTAGCTGTAGTGTCATTTTTCCTATGGTCCAATGTGTAAATTAAACAAAAAAGTGCACGTTTGTTATGAAGTCCAAGATGGGGACCAGGATGTGGACATAATAAAAAATTAGGGAACATGATAGGAGACATTTCTACAATACATATAATCATTCTTATCTATCTAATACGATGACAACAGCTCTCCATACCTGCAGTCCACCATAAGGACCACTCTCTCTAATCCCTGAAAAATGAAATCATCCTCAGTGACGAAGAGAGGGGGCTAAGCGACCCCCATGGTCTCAGAACATTGACTCTTCTAAGAGTCCTAAGAGTCCTGCTCACACTGATGGGGTGCAGCTGTGGGACCCTATTTTCAGAGATGATGTCCTCCACCCAACTCTCAAAAAGCTGAAAGGGTCTTCAGTAGAGATGGATAGTCGAGCTGGGCTATCAGACGGTCACCTCTGTAGCTGTAGTGTCATTTTTCCTATGGTCCAATGTGTAAATTAAACAAAAATGTGCACGTTTGTTATGAAGTCCAAGATGGGGACCAGTATGTGGCCATAATAAAAAATTAGGGAACATGATAGGAGACATTTCTACAATACATATAATCATTCTTATCTATCTAATACGATGACAACAGCTCTCCATACCTACAGTCCACCACAAGGACCACCCTCTCTAATCCCTGAAAAATGAAATCATCCTCAGTGACGAAGAGAGGGGGCTAAGTGCCCCCCATGGTCTCAGAGCATTGACTCTTCTAAGAGTCCTAAGAGTCCTGCTCACACTGATGGGGTGCAGCTGTGGGACCCTATTTTCAGAGATGATGTCCTCCACCCAACTCTCAAAAAGCTGAAAGGGTCTTCAGTAGAGATGGAAAGTCGAGCTGGGCTATCAGACGGTCACCTCTGTAGCTGTAGTGTCATTTTTCCTATGGTCCAATGTGTAAATTAAACAAAAAAGTGCACGTTTGTTATGATGTCCAAGATGGGGACCAGGATGTGGACATAATAAAAAATTAGGGAACATGATAGGAGACATTTCTACAATACATATAATCATTCTTATCTATCTAATACGAAGACAACAGCTCTCCATACCTGCAGTCTACCACAAGGACCACCCTCTCTAATCCCTGAAAAATGAAATCATCATCAGTGACGAAGAGAGGGGGTTAAGCGCCCCCCATGGTCTCAGAGCATTGACTCTTCTAAGAGTCCTAAGAGTCCTGCTCACACTGATGGGGTGCAGCTGTGGGACCCTATTTTCAGAGATGATGTCCTCCACCCAACTCTCAAAAAGCTGAAAGGGTCTTCAGTAGAGATGGATAGTCGAGCTGGGCTATCAGACGGTCACCTCTGTAGCTGTAGTGTCATTTTTCCTATGGTCCAATGTGTAAATTTAACAAAAAAGTGCACTTTTGTTATGATGTCCAAGATGGGGACTAGAATGTGGACATAATAAAAAATTAGGGAACATGATAGGAGACATTTCTACAATACATATAATCATTCTTATCTATCTAATACGATGACAACAGCTCTCCATACCTGCAGTCTACCACAAGGACCACCCTCTCTAATCCCTAAAAAAAGAAATCATCCTCAGTGACGAAGAGAGGGGGTTAAGCGCCCCCCATGGTCTCAGAGCATTGACTCTTCTAAGAGTCCTAAGAGTCCTGCTCACACTGATGGGGTGCAGCTGTGGGACCCTATTTTCAGAGATGACGTCCTCCACCCAACTCTCAAAAAGCTGAAAGGGTCTTCAGTAGAGATGGATAGTCGAGCTGGGCTATCAGACGGTCACCTCTGTAGCTGTAGTGTCATTTTTCCTATGGTCCAATGTGTAAATTAAACAAAAAAGTTCACGTTTGTTATGAAGTCCAAGATGGGGACCAGGATGTGGACATAATAAAAAATTAGGGAACATGATAGGAGACATTTCTACAATACATATAATCATTCTTATCTATCTAATACGATGACAACAGCTCTCCATACCTGCAGTCCACCATAAGGACCACTCTCTCTAATCCCTGAAAAATGAAATCATCCTCAGTGACGAAGAGAGGGGGCTAAGCGACCCCCATGGTCTCAGAACATTGACTCTTCTAAGAGTCCTAAGAGTCCTGCTCACACTGATGGGGTGCAGCTGTGGGACCCTATTTTCAGAGATGATGTCCTCCACCCAACTCTCAAAAAGCTGAAAGGGTCTTCAGTAGAGATGGATAGTCGAGCTGGGCTATCAGACGGTCACCTCTGTAGCTGTAGTGTCATTTTTCCTATGGTCCAATGTGTAAATTAAACAAAAATGTGCACGTTTGTTATGAAGTCCAAGATGGGGACCAGTATGTGGCCATAATAAAAAATTAGGGAACATGATAGGAGACATTTCTACAATACATATAATCATTCTTATCTATCTAATACGATGACAACAGCTCTCCATACCTACAGTCCACCACAAGGACCACCCTCTCTAATCCCTGAAAAATGAAATCATCCTCAGTGACGAAGAGAGGGGGCTAAGTGCCCCCCATGGTCTCAGAGCATTGATGACTCTTCTAAGAGTCCTAAGAGTCCTGCTCACACTGATGGGGTGCAGCTGTGGGACCCTATTTTCAGAGATGACGTCCTCCACCCAACTCTCAAAAAGCTGAAAGGGTCTTCAGTAGAGATGGATAGTCGAGCTGGGCTATCAGACGGTCACCTCTGTAGCTGTAGTGTCATTTTTCCTATGGTCCAATGTGTAAATTAAACAAAAAAGTTCACGTTTGTTATGAAGTCCAAGATGGGGACCAGGATGTGGACATAATAAAAAATTAGGGAACATGATAGGAGACATTTCTACAATACATATAATCATTCTTATCTATCTAATACGATGACAACAGCTCTCCATACCTGCAGTCCACCATAAGGACCACTCTCTCTAATCCCTGAAAAATGAAATCATCCTCAGTGACGAAGAGAGGGGGCTAAGCGACCCCCATGGTCTCAGAACATTGACTCTTCTAAGAGTCCTAAGAGTCCTGCTCACACTGATGGGGTGCAGCTGTGGGACCCTATTTTCAGAGATGATGTCCTCCACCCAACTCTCAAAAAGCTGAAAGGGTCTTCAGTAGAGATGGATAGTCGAGCTGGGCTATCAGACGGTCACCTCTGTAGCTGTAGTGTCATTTTTCCTATGGTCCAATGTGTAAATTAAACAAAAATGTGCACGTTTGTTATGAAGTCCAAGATGGGGACCAGTATGTGGCCATAATAAAAAATTAGGGAACATGATAGGAGACATTTCTACAATACATATAATCATTCTTATCTATCTAATACGATGACAACAGCTCTCCATACCTACAGTCCACCACAAGGACCACCCTCTCTAATCCCTGAAAAATGAAATCATCCTCAGTGACGAAGAGAGGGGGCTAAGTGCCCCCCATGGTCTCAGAGCATTGATGACTCTTCTAAGAGTCCTAAGAGTCCTGCTCACACTGATGGGGTGCAGCTGTGGGACCCTATTTTCAGAGATGATGTCCTCCACCCAACTCTCAAAAAGCTGAAAGGGTCTTCAGTAGAGATGGAAAGTCGAGCTGGGCTATCAGACGGTCACCTCTGTAGCTGTAGTGTCATTTTTCCTATGGTCCAATGTGTAAATTAAACAAAAAAGTGCACGTTTGTTATGATGTCCAAGATGGGGACCAGGATGTGGACATAACAAAAAATTAGGGAACATGATAGGAGACATTTCTACAATACATATAATCATTCTTATCTATCTAATACGAAGACAACAGCTCTCCATACCTGCAGTCTACCACAAGGACCACCCTCTCTAATCCCTGAAAAATGAAATCATCATCAGTGACGAAGAGAGGGGGTTAAGCGCCCCCCATGGTCTCAGAGCATTGACTCTTCTAAGAGTCCTAAGAGTCCTGCTCACACTGATGGGGTGCAGCTGTGGGACCCTATTTTCAGAGATGATGTCCTCCACTCAACTCTCAAAAAGCTGAAAGGGTCTTCAGTAGAGATGGATAGTCGAGCTGGGCTATCAGACGGTCACCTCTGTAGCTGTAGTGTCATTTTTCCTATGGTCCAATGTGTAAATTAAACAAAAAAGTGCACGTTTGTTATGAAGTCCAAGATGGGGACCAGTATGTGGCCATAATAAAAAATTAGGGAACATGATAGGAGACATTTCTACAATACATATAATCATTCTTATCTATCTAATACGATGACAACAGCTCTCCATACCTGCAGTCTACCACAAGGACCACCCTCTCTAATCCCTGAAAAAAGAAATCATCCTCAGTGACGAAGAGAGGGGGTTAAGCGCCCCCCATGGTCTCAGAGCATTGACTCTTCTAAGAGTCCTAAGAGTCCTGCTCACACTGATGGGGTGCAGCTGTGGGACCCTATTTTCAGAGATGATGTCCTCCACCCAACTCTCAAAAAGCTGAAAGGGTCTTCAGTAGAGATGGATAGTCGAGCTGGGCTATCAGACGGTCACCTCTGTAGCTGTAGTGTCATTTTTCCTATGGTCCAATGTGTAAATTAAACAAAAAAGTGCACGTTTGTTATGATGTCCAAGATGGGGACCAGGATGTGAACATAATAAAAAATTAGGGAACATGATAGGAGACATTTCTACAATACATATAATCATTCTTATCTATCTAATACGATGACAACAGCTCTCCATACCTGCAGTCCACCACAAGGACCACCCTCTCTAATCCCTTAAAAATGAAATCATCCTCAGTGACGAAGAGAGGGGGCTAAGCGCCCCCCCATTGTCTCAGAGCATTGAATCTTCTGGGAGTCCTAAGAGTCCTGCTCACACCGATGGGCTGCAGCTGTGGGACCCTATTTTCAGAGATGATGTCCTCCACCCAACTCTCAAAAAGCTAAAAGGGTCTTCAGTAGAGATGGATAGTCGAGCTGGGCTATCAGACAGTCACCTCTGTAGCTGTAGTGTCATTTTTCCTATGGTCCAATGTGTAAATTAAACAAAAAAGTGCACGTTTGTTATGATGTCCAAGATGGGGACCAGGATGTGGACATAATAAAAAATTAGGGAACATGATAGGAGACATTTCTACAATACATATAATCATTCTTATCTATCTAATACGATGACAACAGCTCTCCATACCTGCAGTCCACCACAAGGACCACCCTCTCTAATCCCTGAAAAATGAAATCATCCTCAGTGACGAAGAGAGGGGGCTATGCACCCCCCATGGTCTCAGAGCATTGACTCTTCTAAGAGTCCTAAGAGTCCTGCTCACACTGATGGGGTGCAGCTGTGGGACCCTATTTTCAGAAATGATGTCCTCCACCCAACTCTCAAAAAGCTGAAAGGGTCTTCAGTAGAGATGGATAGTCGAGCTGGGCTATCAGACGGTCACCTCTGTAGCTGTAGTGTCATTTTTCCTATGGTCCAATGTGTAAATTAAACAAAAAAGTGCACGTTTGTTATGATGTCCAAGATGGGAACCAGGATGTGGACATAATAAAAAATTAGGGAACATGACAGGAGACATTTCTACAATACATATAATCATTCTTATCTATCTAATACGATGACAACAGCTCTCCATACCTGCAGTCCACCACAAGGACCACCCTCTCTAATCCCTGAAAAATGAAACCATCCTCAGGGACGAAGAGAGGGGGCTAAGCGCCCCCCATGGTCTCAGAGCATTGACTCTTCTAAGAGTCCTAAGAGTCCTGCTCACACTGATGGGGTGCAGCTGTGGGACCCTATTTTCAGAAATGATGTCCTCCACCCAACTCTCAAAAAGCTGAAAGGGTCTTCAGTAGAGATGGATAGTCGAGCTGGGCTATCAGACGGTCACCTGTGTAGCTGTAGTGTCATTTTTACTATGGTCCAATGTGTAAATTAAACAAAAAAGTGCACGTTTGTTATGATGTCCAAGATGGGGACCAGGATGTGGACATAATAAAAAATTAGGGAACATGATAGGAGACATTTCTACAATACATATAATCATTCTTATCTATTTAATACGATGACAACAGCTCTCCATACCTGCAGTCCACCACAAGGACCACCCTCTCTAATCCCTGAAAAATGAAATCATCCTCAGTGACGAAGAGAGGGGGCTAAGCGCCCCCCATGGTCTCAGAGCATTGACTCTTCTAAGAGTCCTAAGAGTCCTGCTTACACTGATGGGGTGCAGCTGTGGGACCCTATTTTCAGAGATGATGTCCTCCACCCAACTCTCAAAAAGCTGAAAGGGTCTTCAGTAGAGATGGATAGTCGAGCTGGGCTATCAGACGGTCACCTCTGTAGCTGTAGTGTCATTTTTCCTATGGTCCAATGTGTAAATTAAACAAAAAAGTGCACGTTTGTTATGAAGTCCAAGATGGGGACCAGGATGTGGACATAATAAAAAATTAGGGAACATGATAGGAGACATTTCTACAATACATATAATCATTCTTATCTATCTAATACGATGACAACAGCTCTCCATACCTGCAGTCCACCACAAGGACCACCCTCTCTAATCCTTGAAAAATGAAATCATCCTCAGTGACGAAGAGAGGGGGCTAAGCGCCCCCCATGGTCTCAGAGCATTGACTCTTCTAAGAGTCCTAAGAGTCCTGCTCACACTGATGGGGTGCAGCTGTGGGACCCTATTTTCAGAGATGATGTCCTCCACCCAACTCTCAAAAAGCTGAAAGGGTCTTCAGTAGAGATGGATAGTCGAGCTGGGCTATCAGACGGTCACCTCTGTAGCTGTAGTGTCATTTTTCCTATGGTCCAATGTGAAAATTAAACAAAAAAGTGCACGTTTGTTATGATGTCCAAGATGGGGACCAGGATGTGGACATAATAAAAAATTAGGGAACATGATAGGAGACATTTCTACAATACATATAATCATTCTTATCTATCTAATACGATGAAAACAGCACTCCATACCTGCAGTCCACCACAAGGACCACTCTCTCTAATCCCTGAAAAATGAAATCATCCTCAGTGACGAAGAGAGGGGGCTAAGAGCCCCCATGGTGTCAGAGCATTGACTCTTCTAAGAGTCCTAAGAGTCCTGCTCACACTGATGGGGTGCAGCTGTGGTACCCTATTTTCAGAGATGATGTCCTCCACCCAACTCTCAAAAAGCTGAAAGGGTCTTCAGTAGAGATGGATAGTCGAGCTGGGCTATCAGACGGTCACCTCTGTAGCTGTAGTGTCATTTTTCCTATGGTCCAATGTGTAAATTAAACAAAAAAGTGCACGTTTGTTATGATGTCCAAGATGGGGACCAGGATGTGGACATAATAAAAAATTAGGGAACATGATAGGAGACATTTTTACAATACATATAATCATTCTTATCTATCTAATACGATAACAACAGCTCTCCATACCTGCAGTCCACCACAAGGACCACCCTCTCTAATCCCTGAAAAATGAAACCATCCTCAGGGACGAAGAGAGGGGGCTAAGCGCCCCCCATGGTCTCAGAGCATTGACTCTTCTAAGAGTCCTAAGAGTCCTGCTCACACTGATGGGGTGCAGCTGTGGGACCCTATTTTCAGAGATGATGTCCTCCACCCAACTCTGAAAAAGCTGAAAGGGTCTTCAGTAGAGATGGATAGTCGAGCTGGGCTATCAGACGGTCACCTGTGTAGCTGTAGTGTCATTTTTCCTATGGTCCAATGTGTAAATTAAACAAAAAAGTGCACGTCTGTTATGATGTCCAAGATGGGGACCAGGATGTGGACATAATAAAAAATTAGGGAACATGATAGGAGACATTTCTACAATACATATAATCATTCTTATCTATCTAATACGATGACAACAGCTCTCCATACCTGCAGTCCACCACAAGGACCACCCTCTCTAATCCCTGAAAAATGAAATCATCCTCAGTGACGAAGAGAGGGGGCTAAGCGCCCCCCATGGTCTCAGAGCATTGACTCTTTTAAGAGTCCTAAGAGTCCTGCTTACACTGATGGGGTGCAGCTGTGGGACCCTATTTTCAGAGATGATGTCCTCCACCCAACTCTCAAAAAGCTGAAAGGGTCTTCAGTAGAGATGGATAGTCGAGCTGGGCTATCAGACGGTCACCTCTGTAGCTGTAGTGTCATTTTTCCTATGGTCCAATGTGTAAATTAAACAAAAAAGTTCACGTTTGTTATGATGTCCAAGATGGGGACCAGGATGTGGACATAATAAAAAATTAGGGAACATGATAGGAGACATTTCTACAATACATATAATCATTCTTATCTATCTAATACGATGACAACAGCTCTCCATACCTGCAGTCCACCACAAGGACCACCCTCTCTAATCCCTGAAAAATGAAATCATCCTCAGTGACGAAGAGAGGGGGCTAAGCGCCCCCCATGGTCTCAGAGCATTGACTCTTCTAAGAGTCCTAAGAGTCCTGCTCACACTGATGGGGTGCAGCTGTGGGACCCTATTTTCAGAGATGATGTCCACCACCCAACTCTCAAAAAGCTGAAAGGGTCTTCAGTAGAGATGGATAGTCGAGCTGGGCTATCAGACGGTCACCTCTGTAGCTGTAGAGTCATTTTTCCTATGGTCCAATGTGTAGATTAAACAAAAAAGTGCACATTTGTTATGATGTCCAAGATGGGGACCAGGATGTGGACATAATAAAAAATTAGGGAACATGATAGGAGACATTTCTACAATACATATAATCATTCTTATCTATCTAATACGATGACAACAGCTCTCCATACCTGCAGTCCACCACAAGGACCACCCTCTCTAATCCCTGAAAAATTAAATCATCCTCAGTGACGAAGAGAGGGGGCTAAGCGCCCCCCATGGTCTCAGAGCATTGACTCTTCTAAGAGTCCTAAGAGTCCTGCTCACACTGATGGGGTGCAGCTGTGGGACCCTATTTTCAGAGATGATGTCCACCACCCAACTCTCAAAAAGCTGAAAGGGTCTTCAGTAGAGATGGATAGTCGAGCTGGGCTATCAGACGGTCACCTCTGTAGCTGTAGAGTCATTTTTCCTATGGTCCAATGTGTAGATTAAACAAAAAAGTGCACATTTGTTATGATGTCCAAGATGGGGACCAGGATGTGGACATAATAAAAAATTAGGGAACATGATAGGAGACATTTCTACAATACATATAATCATTCTTATCTATCTAATACGATGACAACAGCTCTCCATACCTGAAGTCCACCACAAGGACCACCCTCTCTAATCCTTGAAAAATGAAATCATCCTCAGTGACGAAGAGAGGGGGCTAAGCGCCCCCCATGGTCTCAGAGCATTGACTCTTCTAAGAGTCCTAAGAGTCCTGCTCACACTGATGGGGTGCAGCTGTGGGACCCTATTTTCAGAGATGATGTCCTCCACCCAACTCTCAAAAAGCTGAAGGGGTCTTCAGTAGAGATGGATAGTCGAGCTGGGCTATCAGACGGTCACCTCTGTAGCTGTAGAGTCATTTTTCCTATGGTCCAATGTGTAGATTAAACAAAAAAGTGCACATTTGTTATGATGTCCAAGATGGGGACCAGGATGTGGACATAATAAAAAATTAGGGAACATGATAGGAGACATTTCTACAATACATATAATCATTCTTATCTATCTAATACGATGACAACAGCTCTCCATACCTGCAGTCCACCACAAGGACCACTCTCTTAAATCCCTGAAAAATGAAATCATCCTCAGTGTCGAAGAGAGGGGGCTTAGCGCCCCCCATGGTCTCAGAGCATTGACTTTTCTAAGAGTCCTGCTCACACTGATGGGGTGCAGCTGTGGGAGCCTATTTTCAGAGATGATGTCCTCCACCCAACTCTCAAAAAGCTGAAAGGGTCTTCAATAGAGATGGATAGTCAAGCTGGGCTATCAGACGGTCACCTCTGTAGCTGTAGTGTCATTTTTCCTATGGTCCAATGTGTAAATTAAACAAAAAAGTGCACGTTTGTTATGATGTCCAAGATGGGGACCAGGATGTGGACATAATAAAAAATTAGGGAACATGATAGGAGACATTTCTACAATACATATAATCATTCTTATCTATCTAATACGATGACAACAGCTCTCCATACCTGCAGTCCACCACAAGGACCACCCTCTCTAATCCCTGAAAAATGAAATCATCCTCAGTGACGAAGAGAGGGGGCTAAGCGCCCCCCATGGTCTCAGAGCATTGACTCTTCTAAGAGTCCAAAGAGTCCTGCTCAAACTGATGGGGTGCAGCTGTGGGACCCTATTTTCAGAGATGATGTCCTCCAGCCAACTCTCAAAAAGCTGAAAGGGTCTTCAGTAGAGATGGATAGTCGAGCTGGGCTATCAGACGGTCACCTCTGTAGCTTTAGTGTCATTTTTCCTATGGTACAATGTGTAAATTAAACAAAAAAGTGCACGTTTGTTATGGTGTCCAAGATGGGGACCAGGATGTGGACATAATAAAAAATTAGGGAACATGATAGGAGACATTTCTACAATACATATAATCATTCTTATCTATCTAATACGATGACAACAGCTCTCCATACCTGCAGTCCACCACAAGGACAACCCTCTCTAATCCCTGAAAAAAGAAATCATCCTCAGTGACGAAAAGAGGGGGCTAAGCGCCCCCCATGGTCTCAGAGCATTGACTCTTCTAAGAGTCCTAAGAGTCCTGCTCACACTGATGGGGTGCAGCTGTGGGACCCTATTTTCAGAGATGATGTCCTCCACCCAACTCTCAAAAAGCTGAAAGGGTCTTCAGTAGAGATGGATAGTCGAGCTGGGCTATCAGACGGTCACCTCTGTAGCTGTAGTGTCATTTTTCCTATGGTCCAATGTGTAAATTAAACAAAAAAGTGCACGTTTGTTATGAAGTCCAAGATGGGGACCAGGATGTGGACATAATAAAAAATTAGGGAACATGATAGGAGACATTTCTACAATACATATAATCATTCTTATCTATCTAATACGATGACAACAGCTCTCCATACCTGCAGTCCACCACAAGGACCACTCTCTTAAATCCCTGAAAAATGAAATCATCCTCAGTGTCGAAGAGAGGGGGCTTAGCGCCCCCCATGGTCTCAGAGCATTGACTTTTCTAAGAGTCCTGCTCACACTGATGGGGTGCAGCTGTGGGAGCCTATTTTCAGAGATGATGTCCTCCACCCAACTCTCAAAAAGCTGAAAGGGTCTTCAGTAGAGATGGATAGTCGAGCTGGGCTATCAGACGGTCACCTCTGTAGCTGTAGTGTCATTTTTCCTATGGTCCAATGTGAAAATTAAACAAAAAAGTGCACGTTTGTTATGATGTCCAACATGGGGACCAGGATGTGGACATAATAAAAAATTAGGGAACATGATAGGAGACATTTCTACAATACATATAATCATTCTTATCTATCTAATACGATGAAAACAGCTCTCCATACCTGCAGTCCACCACAAGGACCACTCTCTCTAATCCCTGAAAAATGAAATCATCCTCAGTGACGAAGAGAGGGGGCTAAGAGCCCCCATGGTCTCAGAGCATTGACTCTTCTAAGAGTCCTAAGAGTTCTGTTCACACTGATGGGGTGCAGCTGTGGTACCCTATTTTCAGAGATGATGTCCTCCACCCAACTCTCAAAAAGCTGAAAGGGTCTTCAGTAGAGATGGATAGTCGAGCTGGGCTATCAGACGGTCACCTCTGTAGCTGTAATGTCATTTTTCCTATGGTCCAATGTGTAAATTAAACAAAAAAGTGCACGTTTGTTATGATGTCCAAGATGGGGACCAGGATGTGGACATAATAAAAAATTAGGGAACATGATAGGAGACATTTTTACAATACATATAATCATTCTTATCTATCTAATACGATAACAACAGCTCTCCATACCTGCAGTCCACCACAAGGACCACTCTCTCTAATCCCTGAAAAATGAAATCATCCTCAGTGACGAAGAGAGGGGGCTAAGCACCCCCCATGGTCTCAGAGCATTGACTCTTCTAAGAGTCCTAAGAGTCCTGCTCACACTGATGGGGTGCAGCTGTGGGAGCCTATTTTCAGAGATGATGTCCTCCACCCAACTCTCAAAAAGCTGAAAGGGTCTTCAATAGAGATGGATAGTCGAGCTGGGCTATCAGACGGTCACCTCTGTAGCTGTAGTGTCATTTTTCCTATGGTCCAATGTGTAGATTAAACAAAAAAGTGCACGTTTGTTATGATGTCCAAGATGGGGACCAGGATGTGGACATAATAAAAAATTAGGGAACATGATAAGAGACATTTCTACAATACATATAATCATTCTTATCTATTCAATACGATGACAACAGCTCTCCATACCTGCAGTCCACCACAAGGACCACCCTCTCTAATCCTTGAAAAATGAAATCATCCTCAGTGACGAAGAGAGGGGGCTAAGCACCCCCCATGGTCTCAGAGCATTGACTCTTCTAAGAGTCCAAAGAGTCCTGCTCAAACTGATGGGGTGCAGCTGTGGGACCCTATTTTCAGAGATGATGTCCTCCAGCCAACTCTCAAAAAGCTGAAAGGGTCTTCAGTAGAGATGGATAGTCGAGCTGGGCTATCAGACGGTCACCTCTGTAGCTTTAGTGTCATTTTTCCTATGGTCCAATGTGTAAATTAAACAAAAAAGTGCACGTTTGTTATGATGTCCAAGATGGGGACCAGGATGTGGACATAATAAAAAATTAGGGAACATGATAGGAGACATTTCTACAATACATATAATCATTCTTATCTATCTAATACGATGACAACAGCTCTCCATACCTGCAGTCCACAACAAGGACAACCCTCTCTAATCCCTGAAAAATGAAATCATCCTCAGTGACGAAGAGAGGGGGCTAAGCGCCCCCCATGGTCTCAGAGTATTGACTCTTCTAAGAGTCCTAAGAGTCCTGCTCACACTGATGGGGTGCAGCTGTGGGACCCTATTTTCAGAGATGATGTCCTCCACCCAACTCTCAAAATGCTGAAAGGGTCTTCAGTAGAGATGGATAGTCGAGCTGGGCTATCAGACGGTCACCTCTGTAGCTTTAGTGTCATTTTTCCTATGGTCCAATGTGTAAATTAAACAAAAAAGTGCACGTTTGTTATGATGTCCAAGATGGGGACCAGGATGTGGACATAATAAAAAATTAGGGAACATGATAGAAGACATTTCTACAATACATATAATCATTCTTATCTATCTAATACGATGACAACAGCTCTCCATACCTGCAGTCCACCACAAGGACAACCCTCTCTAATCCCTGAAAAATGAAATCATCCTCAGTGACGAAGAGAGGGGGTAAGCGCCCCCCATGGTCTCAGAGCATTGACTCTTCTAAGAGTCCTAAGAGTCCTGCTCACACTGATGGGGTGCAGCTGTGGGACCCTATTTTCAGAGATGATGTCCTCCACCCAACTCTCAAAATGCTGAAAGGGTCTTCAGTAGAGATGGATAGTCGAGCTGGGCTATCAGACGGTCACCTCTGTAGCTGTAGTGTCATTTTTCCTATGATCCAATGTGTAAATTAACCAAAAAAGTGCACGTTTGTTATGAAGTCCAAGATGGGGACCAGGATGTGGACATAATAAAAAATTAGGGAACATGATAGGAGACATTTCTACAATACATATAATCATTCTTATCTATCTAATACGATGACAACAGCTCTCCATACCTGCAGTCCACCACAAGGACCACCCTCTCTAATCCTTGAAAAATGAAATCATCCTCAGTGACGAAGAGAGGGGGCTAAGCGCCCCCCATGGTCTCAGAGCATTAACTCTTCTAAGAGTCCTAAGAGTCCTGCTCACACTGATGGGGTGCAGCTGTGGGACCCTATTTTCAGAGATGATGTCCTCCACCCAACTCTCAAAAAGCTGAAAGGGTCTTCAGTAGAGATGGATAGTCGAGCTGGGCTATCAGACGGTCACCTCTGTAGCTGTAGTGTCATTTTTTCTATGGTCCAATGTGTAAATTAAACAAAAAAGTGCACGTTTGTTATGATGTCCAAGATGGGGACCAGGATGTGGACATAATAAAAAATTAGGGAACATGATAGGAGACATTTTTACAATACATATAATCATTCTTATCTATCTAATACGATAACAACAGCTCTCCATACCTGCAGTCCACCACAAGGACCACTCTCTCTAATCCCTGAAAAATGAAATCATCCTCAGTGACGAAGAGAGGGGGCTAAGCGCCCCCCATGGTCTCAGAGCATTGACTCTTCTAAGAGTCCTAAGAGTCCTGCTCACACTGATGGGGTGCAGCTGTGGGACCCTATTTTCAGAGATGATGTCCTCCACCCAACTCTCAAAAAGCTGAAAGGGTCTTCAGTAGAGATGGATAGTCGAGCTGGGCTATCAGACGGTCACCTCTGTAGCTGTAGTGTCATTTTTCCTATGGTCCAATGTGAAAATTAAACAAAAAAGTGCACATTTGTTATGATGTCCAAGATGGGGACCAGGATGTGGACATAATAAAAAATTAGGGAACATGATAGGAGACATTTCTACAATACATATAATCATTCTTATCTATCTAATACGATGAAAACAGCTCTCCATACCTGCAGTCCACCACAAGGACCACTCTCTCTAATCCCTGAAAAATGAAATCATCCTCAGTGACGAAGAGAGGGGGCTAAGAGCCCCCATGGTCTCAGAGCATTGACTCTTCTAAGAGTCCTAAGAGTCCTGCTCACACTGATGGGGTGCAGCTGTGGTACCCTATTTTCAGAGATGATGTCCTCCACCCAACTCTCAAAAAGCTGAAAGGGTCTTCAGTAGAGATGGATAGTCGAGCTGGGCTATCAGACGGTCACCTCTGTAGCTGTAGTGTCATTTTTTCTATGGTCCAATGTGTAAATTAAACAAAAAAGTGCACGTTTGTTATGATGTCCAAGATGGGGACCAGGATGTGGACATAATAAAAAATTAGGGAACATGATAGGAGACATTTTTACAATACATATAATCATTCTTATCTATCTAATACGATAACAACAGCTCTCCATACCTGCAGTCCACCACAAGGACCACTCTCTCTAATCCCTGAAAAATGAAATCATCCTCAGTGACGAAGAGAGGGGGCTAAGCGCCCCCCATGGTCTCAGAGCATTGACTCTTCTAAGAGTCCTAAGAGTCCTGCTCACACTGATGGGGTGCAGCTGTGGGACCCTATTTTCAGAGATGATGTCCTCCACTCAACTCTCAAAGAGCTGAAAGGGTCTTCAATAGAGATGGATAGTCGAGCTGGGCTATCAGACGGTCACCTCTGTAGCTGTAGTGTCATTTTTCCTATGATCCAATGTGTAAATTAAACAAAAAAGTGCACGTTTGTTATGATGTCCAAGATAGGGACCAGGATGTGGACATAATAAAAAATTAGGGAACATGATAGGAGACATTTCTACAATACATATAATCATTCTTATCTATCTAATACGATGACAACAGCTCTCCATACCTGCAGTCCACCACAAGGACCACCCTCTCTAATCCCTGAAAAATGAAATCATCCTCAGTGACGAAGAGAGGGGGCTAAGTGCCCCCAATGGTCTCAGAGTATTGACTCTTCTAAGAGTCCTAAGAGTCCTGCTCACACTGATGGGGTGCAGCTGTGGGACCCTATTTTCAGAGATGATGTCCTCCACCCAACTCTCAAAAAGCTGAAAGGGTCTTCAGTAGAGATGGATAGTCGAGCTGGGCTATCAGACGGTCACCTCTGTAGCTGTAGTGTCATTTTTCCTATGGTCCAATGTGTAAATTAAACAAAAAAGTGCACGTTTGTTATGATGTCCAAGATGGGGACCAGGATGTGGACCTAATAAAAAATTAGGGAACATGATAGGAGACATTTCTACAATACATATAATCATTCTTATCTATCTAATACGATGACAACAGCTCTCCATACCTGCAGTCCACCACAAGGACCACCCTCTCTAATCCCTGAAAAATGAAATCATCCTCAGTGACGAAGAGAGGGGGCTAAGCGCCCCCATGGTCTCAGAGCATTAACTCTTCTAAGAGTCCTAAGAGTCCTGCTCACACTGATGGGGTGCAGCTGTGGGACCCTATTTTCAGAGATGATGTCCTCCACCCAACTCTCAAAAAGCTGAAAGGGTCTTCAGTAGAGATGGATAGTCGAGCTGGGCTATCAGACGGTCACCTCTGTAGCTGTAGTGTCATTTTTCCTATGGTCCAATGTGTAAATTAAACAAAAAAGTGCACGTTTGTTATGATGTCCAAGATGGGGACCAGGATGTGGACATAATAAAAAATTAGGGAACATGATAGGAGACATTTCTACAATACATATAATCATTCTTATCTATCTAATACGATGACAACAGCTCTCCAAACCTGCAGTCCACCACAAGGACCACCCTCTCTAATCCCTGAAAAATAAAATCATCCTCAGTGACGAAGAGAGGGGGCCAAGCGCCCCCCATGGTTCCAGAGCATTGACTCTTCTAAGAGTCCTAAGAGTCCTGCTCACACTGATGGGGTGAAGCTGTGGGACCCTATTTTCAGAGATGATGTCCTCCACCCAACTCTCAAAAAGCTGAAAGGGTCTTCAGTAGAGATGGATAGTCGAGCTGGGCTATCAGACGGTCACCTCTGTAGCTGTAGTGTCATTTTTCCTATGGTCCAATGTGTAAATTAAACAAAAAAGTGCACGTTTGTTATGATGTCCAAGATGGGGACCAGGATGTGGACATAATAAAAAATTAGGGAACATGATAGGAGACATTTCTACAATACATATAATCATTCTTATCTATTTAATACGATGACAACAGCTCTCCATACTTGCAGTCCACCACAAGGACCACCCTCTCTAATCCCTGAAAAATGTCTCTGAGACCATGGGGGGCGCTTAGCCCCCTCTCTTCGTCACTGAGGATGATTTCATTTTTCAGAGATTAGAGTGGGTGGTCCTTGTGGTGGACTGCAGGTATGGAGAGCTGTTATCATCGTATTAGATAGATAAGAATGATTATATGTATTGTAGAAATGTCTCCTATCATGTTCCCTAATTTTTTATTATGTCCACATCCTGGTCCCCATCTTGGACATCATAACAAACGTGCACTTTTTTGTTTAATTTACACATTGGACCATAGGAAAAATGACACTACAGCTACAGAGGTGACTATCTGATAGCCCAGCTCGACAATCCATCTCTACTGAAGACCCTTTCAGCTTTTTGAGAGTTGGGTGGAGGACACCATCTCTGAAAATAGGGTCCCACAGCTGCACCCCATCAGTGTGAGCAGGACTCTTAGGACTCTTAGAAGAGTCAATGCTCTGAGACCATGGGGGGCGCTTAGCCCCCTCTCTTCGTCACTGAGGATGATTTCACTTTTCAGGGAATAGAGAGGGTGGTCCTTGTGGTGGACTGCAGGTATGGAGAGCTGTTGTCATCGTATTAGATAGATAAGAATGATTATATGTATTGTAGAAATGTCTTCTATCATGTTCCCTATTTTTTTATTATGTCCACATCCTGGTCCCCATCTTGGAAATCATAACAAACGTGCACTTTTTTGTTTAATTTACACATTGGCCCATAGGAAAAATGACACTACAGCTACAGAGGTGACCGTCTGATAGCCCAGCTCGACTATCCATCTCTACTGAAGACCCTTTCAGCTTTTTGAGAGTTGGGTGGAGGACATCATCTCTGAAAATAGGGTCCCACAGCTGCACCCCATCAGTGTGAGCAGGACTCTTAGGACTCTTAGAAGAGTCAATGTTTTGAGACCATGGGGGGCGCTTAGCCCCCTCTCTTCGTCACTGAGGATGATTTCATTTTTCAGGGATTAGAGAGAGTGGTCCTTGTGGTGGACTGCAGGTATGGAGAGCTGTTGTGATCGTATTAGATAGATAAGAATGATTATATGTATTGTAGAAATGTCTCCTATCATGTTCCCTAATTTTTTATTATGTCCACATCCTGGTCCCCATCTTGGACATCATAACAAACGTGCACTTTTTTGTTTAATTTACACATTGGACCATAGGAAAAATGACACTACAGCTACAGAGGTGACCGTCTGATAGCCCAGCTCGACTATCCATCTCTACTGAAGACCCTTTCAGCTTTTTGAGAGTTGGGTGGAGGACATCATCTCTTAAAATAGGGTCCCACAGCTGCACCCCATCAGTGTAAGCAGGACTCTTAGGACTCTTAGAAGAGTCAATGCTCTAAAACCATGGGGGGCGCTTAGCCCCCTCTCTTCGTCCCTGAGGATGATTTCATTTTTCAGGGATTAGAGAGGGTGGTCCTTGTGGTGGACTGCAGGTATGGAGAGCTGTTGTCATCGTATTAGATAGATAAGAATGATTATATGTATTGTAGAAATGTCTCCTATCATGTTCCCTAATTTTTTATTATGTCCACATCCTGGTCCCCATCTTGGACATCATAACAAACGTGCACATTTTTGTTTAATTTACACATTGGACCATAGGAAAAATGACACTACAGCTACAGAGGTGACCGTCTGATAGCCCAGCTCGACTATCCATCTCTACTGAAGACCCTTTCAGCTTTTTGAGAGTTGGGTGGAGGACATCATCTCTGAAAATAGGGTCCCACAGCTGCACCCCATCAGTGTGAGCAGGACTCTTAGGACTCTTAGAAGAGTCAATGCTCTGAGACCATTGGGGGCACTTAGCCCCCTCTCTTCATCACTGAGGATGATTTCATTTTTCAGGGATTAGAGAGGGTGGTCCTTGTGGTGGACTGCAGATATGGAGAGCTGTTATCATCGTATTAGATAGATAAGAATGATTATATGTATTGTAGAAATGTCTCCTATCATGTTCCCTAATTTTTTATTATGTCCACATCCTGGTCCCCATCTTGGACATCATAACAAACGTGCACTTTTTTGTTTAATTTACACATTGGACCATAGGAAAAATGACACTACAGCTACAGAGGTGACCGTCTGATAGCCCAGCTCGACAATCCATCTCTACTGAAGACCCTTTCAGCTTTTTGAGAGTTGGGTGGAGAACATCATCTCTGAAAATAGGGTCCCACAGCTGCACCCCATCAGTGTGAGCAGGACTCTTAGGACTCTTAGAAGAGTCAATGCTCTGAGACCATGGGGGGCGCTTAGCCCCCTCTCCTCGTCACTGAGGATGATTTCACTTTTCAGGGAATAGAGAGGGTGGTCCTTGTGGTGGACTGCAGGTATGGAGAGCTGTTGTCATCGTATTAGATAGATAAGAATGATTATATGTATTGTAGAAATGTCTCCTATCATGTTCCCTATTTTTTTATTATGTCCACATCCTGGTCCCCATCTTGGAAATCATAACAAACGTGCACTTTTTTGTTTAATTTACAAATTGGACCATAGGAAAAATGACACTACAGCTACAGAGGTGACCGTCTGATAGCCCAGCTCGACTATCCATCTCTACTGAAGACCCTTTCAGCTTTTTGAGAGTTGGGTGGAGGACATCATCTCTGAAAATAGGGTCCCACAGCTGCACCCCATCAGTGTGAGCAGGAATCTTAGGACTCTTAGAAGAGTCAATGCTCTGAGACCATGGGGGGCGCTTAGCCCCCTCTCTTCGTCACTGAGGATGATTTCATTTTTCAGGGATTAGAGAGAGTGGTCCTTGTGGTGGACTGCAGGTATGGAGAGCTGTTGTGATCGTATTAGATAGATAAGAATGATTATATGTATTGTAGAAATGTCTCCTATCATGTTCCCTAATTTTTTATTATGTCCACATCCTGGTCCCCATCTTGAACATCATAACAATTGACTCTTCTAAGAGTCCTAAGAGTCCTGCTCACACTGATGGGGTGCAGCTGTGGGACCCTATTTTCAGAGATGATGTTCTCCACCAAACTCTCAAAAAGCTGAAAGGGTCTTCAGTAGAGATGGATAGTCGAGCTGGGCTATCAGACGGTCACCTCTGTAGCTGTAGTGTCATTTTTCCTATGGTCCAATGTGTAAATTAAACAAAAAAGTGCATGTTTGTTATGATGTCCAAGATGGGGACCAGGATGTGGACATAATAAAAAATTAGGGAACATGATAGGAGACATTTCTACAATACATATAATCATTCTTATCTATTTAATACGATGACAACAGCTCTCCATACCTGCAGTCCACCACAAGGACCACCCTCTCTAATCCCTGAAAAATGAAATCATCCTCAGTGACGAAGAGAGGGGGCTAAGCGCCCCCCATGGTCTCAGAGCATTGACTCTTCTAAGAGTCCTAAGAGTCCTGCTCACACTGATGGGGTGCAGCTGTGGGACCCTTTTTTCAGAGATGATGTCCTCCACCCAACTCTCAAAAAGCTGAAAGGGTCTTCAGTAGAGATGGATTGTCGAGCTGGGCTATCAGACGGTCACCTCTGTAGCTGTAGTGTCATTTTTCCTATGGTCCAATGTGTAAATTAAACAAAAAAGTGCACGTTTGTTATGATGTCCAAGATGGGGACCAGGATGTGGACATAATAAAAAATTAGGGAACATGATAGGAGACATTTCTACAATACATATAATCATTCTTATCTATCTAATACGATGACAACAGCTCTCCATACCTGCAGTCCACCACAAGGACCACCCTCTCTAATCCCTGAAAAATGAAATCATCCTCAGGGACGAAGAGAGGGGGCTAAGCGCCCCCCATGGTTTTAGAGCATTGACTCTTCTAGTAGTCCTAAGAGTCCTGCTTACACTGATGGGGTGCAGCTGTGGGACCCTATTTTCAGAGATGATGTCCTCCACCCAACTCTCAAAAAGCTGAAAGGGTCTTCAGTAGAGATGGATAGTCGAGCTGGGCTATCAGACGGTCACCTCTGTAGCTGTAGTGTCATTTTTCCTATGGTCCAATGTGTAAATTAAACAAAAAAGTGCACGTTTGTTATGATGTCCAAGATGGGGACCAGGATGTGGACATAATAAAAAATTAGGGAACATGATAGGAGACCAGATGCAAACTTGTCCTGTGTGGTGGAGATGAGATTTGATAAAGTAAGTGGAATTTCAGTAAAAGTTTCATTTGGCTACTTTGCACTCTCGAGATAATCGTCACCATGTGCCAAATGCAATATAAAAGGAATCTGAACACATTCGCGCAAAAATGAAATGACCACAATTTTCTCCAAAACTATAACAGATGCAAACTTGTCCTGTGTGGTGGAGATGAGATTTGATAAAGTAAGTGGAAATCCAGTAAAAGTTTCATTTGGCTACTTTGCACTCTCGAGATAATCGTCACCATGTGCCAAATGCAATATAAAAGCAATCTGAACACATTCGCGCAAAAATGAAATGACCACAATTTTCTCCAAAACTCTAACAGATGCAAACTTGTCCTGAGTGGTGGAGATGAGATTTGATACAGTAAGTGGAAATCCAGTAAAAGTTTCATTTGGCTACATTGCACTCTCGAGATAATCGTCACCATGTGCCAAATGCAATATAAAAGGAATCTGAACACATTCGCGCAAAAATGAAATGACCACAATTTTCTCCAAAACTTATAACAGATGCAAACTTGTCCTGTGTGGTGGAGATGAGATTTGATAAATTAAATGGAAATCCAGTAAAAGTTTCATTTGGCTACTTTGCACTCTCGAGATAATCGTCACCATGTGCCAAATGCAATATAAAAGCAATCTGAACACATTCGCGCAAAAATGAAATGACCACAATTTTCTCCAAAACTCTAACAGATGCAAACTTGTCCTGAGTGGTGGAGATGAGATTTGATACAGTAAGTGGAAATCCAGTAAAAGTTTCATTTGGCTACTTTGCACTCTCGAGATAATCGTCACCATGTGCCAAATGCAATATAAAAGGAATCTGAACACATTCGCGCAAAAATGAAATGACCACAATTTTCTCCAAAACTTATAACAGATGCAAACTTGTCCTGTGTGGTGGAGATGAGATTTGATAAAGTAAGTGGAAATCCAGTAAAAGTTTCATTTGGCTACTTTGCACTCTCGAGATATTCGTTACCATGTGCCAAATGCAATATAAAAGCAATCTGAACACATTCGCGCATAAATGAAATGACCACAATTTTCTCCAAAACTATAACAGATGCAAACTTGTCCTGTGTGGTGGAGATGAAATTTGATAAAGTAAGTGGAAATCCAGTAAAAGTTTCATTTGGCTACTTTGCACTCTCGAGATAATCGTCACCATACGCCAAATGCAATATAAAATCAATCTGAACACATTCGCGCAAAAATGAAATGACCACAATTTTCTCCAAAACTATAACAGATGCAAACTTGTCCTGTGTGGTGGAGATGAGATTTGATAAAGTAAGTGGAAATCCAGTAAAAGTTTCATTTGGCTACTTTGCACTCTCGATATAATCGTCACCATGTGCCAAATGCAATATAAAAGGAATCTGAACACATTCGCGCAAAAATGAAATGACCACAATTTTCTCCAAAACTATAACAGATGCAAACTTGTCCTTTGTGGTGGAGATGAGATTTGATAAAGTAAGTGGAAATCCAGTAAAAGTTTCATTTGGCTACTTTGCACTCTCGAGATAATCGTCACCATGTGCCAAATGCAATATAAAAGGAATCTGAACACATTCGCACAAAAATGAAATGACCACAATTTTCTCCAAAACTATAACAGATGCAAACTTGTCCTGTGTGGTGGAGATGAGATTTGATAAAGTAAGTGGAAATCCAGTAAAAGTTTCATTTCTCTACTTTGCACTCTCGAGATAATCGTCACCATGTGCCAAATGCAATATAAAAGGAATCTGAACACATTCGCGCAAAAATGAAATGACCACAATTTTCTCCAAAACTATAACAGATGCAAACTTGTCCTCTGTGGTGGAGATGAGATTTGATAAAGTAAGTGGAAATCCAGTAAAAGTTTCATTTGGCTACTTTGCACTCTCGAGATAATCGTCACCATGTGCCAAATGCAATATAAAAGGAATCTGAACACATTCGCGCAAAAATGAAATGACCACAATTTTCTCCAAAACTATAACAGATGCAAACTTGTCCTGTGTGGTGCAGATGAGATTTGATAAAGTAAGTGGAAATCCAGTAAAAGTTTCATTTGGCTACTTTGCACTCTCGAGATAATCGTCACCATGTGCCAAATGCAATATAAAAGGAATCTGAACACATTCGCGCAAAAATAAAATGACCACCATTTTCTCCAAAACTATAACAGATGCAAACTTGTCCTGTGTGGTGGAGATGAGATTTGATAAAGTAAGTGGAAATCCAGTAAAAGTTTCATTTGGCTACTTTGCACTCTCGAGATAATCGTTACCATGTGCCAAATGCAATATAAAAGCAATCTGAACACATTCGCTCATAAATGAAATGACCACAATTTTCTCCAAAACTATAACAGATGCAAACTTGTCCTGTGTGGTGGAGATGAAATTTGATAAAGTAAGTGGAAATCCAGTAAAAGTTTCATTTGGCTACTTTGCACTCTCGAGATAATCGTCACCATACGCCAAATGCAATATAAAATCAATCTGAACACATTCGCGCAAAAATGAAATGACCACAATTTTCTCCAAAACTATAACAGATGCAAACTTGTCCTGTGTGGTGGAGATGAGATTTGATAAAGTAAGTGGAATTTCAGTAAAAATTTCATTTGGCTACTTTGCACTCTCGAGATAATCGTCACCATGTGCCAAATGCAATATAAAAGGAATCTGAACACATTCGCGCAAAAATGAAATGACCACAATTTTCTCCAAAACTATAACAGATGCAAACTTGTCCTGTGTGGTGGAGATGAGATTTGATACAGTAAGTGGAAATCCAGTAAAAGTTTCATTTGGCTACTTTGCACTCTCGAGATAATCGTCACCATGTGCCAAATGCAATATAAAAGGAATCTGAACACATTCGCGCAAAAATGAAATGACCACAATTTTCTCCAAAACTATAACAGATGCAAACTTGTCCTGTGTGGTGCAGATGAGATTTGATAAAGTAAGTGGAAATCCAGTAAAAGTTTCATTTGGCTACTTTGCACTCTCGAGATAATCGTCACCATGTGCCAAATGCAATATAAAAGGAATCTGAACACATTCGCGCAAAAATAAAATGACCACCATTTTCTCCAAAACTATAACAGATGCAAACTTGTCCTGTGTGGTGGAGATGAGATTTGATAAAGTAAGTGGAAATCCAGTAAAAGTTTCATTTGGCTACTTTGCACTCTCGAGATAATCGTTACCATGTGCCAAATGCAATATAAAAGCAATCTGAACACATTCGCTCATAAATGAAATGACCACAATTTTCTCCAAAACTATAACAGATGCAAACTTGTCCTGTGTGGTGGAGATGAAATTTGATAAAGTAAGTGGAAATCCAGTAAAAGTTTCATTTGGCTACTTTGCACTCTCGAGATAATCGTCACCATACGCCAAATGCAATATAAAATCAATCTGAACACATTCGCGCAAAAATGAAATGACCACAATTTTCTCCAAAACTATAACAGATGCAAACTTGTCCTGTGTGGTGGAGATGAGATTTGATAAAGTAAGTGGAATTTCAGTAAAAATTTCATTTGGCTACTTTGCACTCTCGAGATAATCGTCACCATGTGCCAAATGCAATATAAAAGGAATCTGAACACATTCGCGCAAAAATGAAATGACCACAATTTTCTCCAAAACTATAACAGATGCAAACTTGTCCTGTGTGGTGGAGATGAGATTTGATACAGTAAGTGGAAATCCAGTAAAAGTTTCATTTGGCTACTTTGCACTCTCGAGATAATCGTCACCATGTGCCAAATGCAATATAAAAGGAATCTGAACACATTCGCGCAAAAATGAAATGACCACAATTTTCTCCAAAACTATAACAGATGCAAACTTGCCCTGTGTGGTGGAGATGAGATTTGATAAAGTAAGTGGAAATCCAGTAAAAGTTTCATTTGGCTACTTTGCACTCTCGAGATAATCGTTACCATGTGCCAAATGCAATATAAAAGGAATCTGAACACATTCGCGCATAAATGAAATGACCACAATTTTCTCCAAAACTATAACAGATGCAAACTTGTCCTGTGTGGTGGAGATGAAATTTGATAAAGTAAGTGGAAATCCAGTAAAAGTTTCATTTGGCTACTTTGCACTCTCGAGATAATCGTCACCATACGCCAAATGCAATATAAAATCAATCTGAACACATTCGCGCAAAAATGAAATGACCACAATTTTCTCCAAAACTATAACAGATGCAAACTTGTCCTGTGTGGTGGAGATGAGATTTGATAAAGTAAGTGGAATTTCAGTAAAAGTTTCATTTGGCTACTTTGCACTCTCGAGATAATCGTCACCATGTGCCAAATGCAATATAAAAGGAATCTGAACACATTCGCGCAAAAATGAAATGACCACAATTTTCTCCAAAACTATAACAGATGCAAACTTGTCCTGTGTGGTGGAGATGAGATTTGATAAAGTAAGTGGAAATCCAGTAAAAGTTTCATTTGGCTACTTTGCACTCTCGATATAATCGTCACCATGTGCCAAATGCAATATAAAAGGAATCTGAACACATTCGCGCAAAAATGAAATGACCACAATTTTCTCCAAAACTGTAACAGATGCAAACTTGTCCTGTGTGGTGGAGATGAGATTTGATAAAGTAAGTGGAAATCCAGTAAAAGTTTCATTTGGCTACTTTGCACTCTCGAGATAATCGTCACCATGTGCCAAATGCAATATAAAAGGAATCTGAACACATTCGCGCAAAAATGAAATGACCACAATTTTCTCCAAAACTATAACAGACGCAAACTTGTCCTGTGTGGTGGAGATGAGATTTGATAAAGTAAGTGGAAATCCAGTAAAAGTTTCATTTCTCTACTTTGCACTCTCGAGATAATCGTCACCATGTGCCAAATGCAATATAAAAGGAATCTGAACACATTCGCGCAAAAATGAAATGACCACAATTTTCTCCAAAACTATAACAGATGCAAACTTGTCCTGTGTGGTGGAGATGAGATTTGATAAAGTAAGTGGAAATCCAGTAAAAGTTTCATTTGGCTACTTTGCACTCTCGAGATAATCGTTACCATGTGCCAAATGCAATATAAAAGCAATCTGAACACATTCGCGCATAAATGAAATGACCACAATTTTCTCCAAAACTATAACAGATGCAAACTTGTCCTGTGTGGTGGAGATGAAATTTGATAAAGTAAGTGGAAATCCAGTAAAAGTTTCATTTGGCTACTTTGCACTCTCGAGATAATCGTCACCATACGCCAAATGCAATATAAAATCAATCTGAACACATTCGCGCAAAAATGAAATGACCACAATTTTCTCCAAAACTATAACAGATGCAAACTTGTCCTGTGTGGTGGAGATGAGATTTGATAAAGTAAGTGGAATTTCAGTAAAAGTTTCATTTGGCTACTTTGCACTCTCGAGATAATCGTCACCATGTGCCAAATGCAATATAAAAGGTATCTGAACACATTCGCGCAAAAATGAAATGACCACAATTTTCTCCAAAACTATAACAGATGCAAACTTGTCCTGTGTGGTGGAGATGAGATTTGATAAAGTAAGTGGAAATCCAGTAAAAGTTTCATTTGGCTACTTTGCACTCTCGAGATAATCGTCACCATGTGCCAAATGCAATATAAAAGGAATCTGAACACATTCGCGCAAAAATGAAATGACCACAATTTTCTCCAAAACTATAACAGATGCAAACTTGTCCTGTGTGGTGGAGATGAGATTTGATAAAGTAAGTGGAAATCCAGTAAAAGTTTCATTTCTCTACTTTGCACTCTCGAGATAATCGTCACCATGTGCCAAATGCAATATAAAAGGAATCTGAACACATTCGCGCAAAAATGAAATGACCACAATTTTCTCCAAAACCATAACAGATGCAAACTTGTCCTGTGTGGTGGAGATGAGATTTGATAAAGTAAGTGGAAATCCAGTAAAAGTTTCATTTGGCTACTTTGCACTCTCGAGATAATCGTCACCATGTGCCAAATGCAATATAAAAGGAATCTGAACACATTCGCGCAAAAATGAAATGACCACAATTTTCTCCAAAACTATAACAGATGCAAACTTGTCCTGTGTGGTGCAGATGAGATTTGATAAAGTAAGTGGAAATCCAGTAAAAGTTTCATTTGGCTACTTTGCACTCTCGAGATAATCGTCACCATGTGCCAAATGCAATATAAAAGGAATCTGAACACATTCGCGAAAAAATAAAATGACCACCATTTTCTCCAAAACTATAACAGATGCAAACTTGTCCTGTGTGGTGGAGATGAGATTTGATAAAGTAAGTGGAATTTCAGTAAAAGTTTCATTTGGCTACTTTGCACTCTCGAGATAATCG
Organism: Anomaloglossus baeobatrachus; assembly: GCF_048569485.1. NCBI lineage: Eukaryota > Metazoa > Chordata > Amphibia > Anura > Aromobatidae > Anomaloglossus > Anomaloglossus baeobatrachus. The sequence goes on from NC_134356.1 coordinate 153,431,385, forward strand.
TCACCATGTGCCAAATGCAATATAAAAGGAATCTGAACACATTCGCGCAAAAATGAAATGACCACAATTTTCTCCAAAACTATAACAGATGCAAACTTGTCCTGTGTGGTGGAGATGAGATTTGATAAAGTAAGTGGAAATCCAGTAAAAGTTTCATTTGGCTACTTTGCACTCTCGATATAATCGTCACCATGTGCCAAATGCAATATAAAAGGAATCTGAACACATTCGCGCAAAAATGAAATGACCACAATTTTCTCCAAAACTGTAACAGATGCAAACTTGTCCTGTGTGGTGGAGATGAGATTTGATAAAGTAAGTGGAAATCCAGTAAAAGTTTCATTTGGCTACTTTGCACTCTCGAGATAATCGTCACCATGTGCCAAATGCAATATAAAAGGAATCTGAACACATTCGCGCAAAAATGAAATGACCACAATTTTCTCCAAAACTATAACAGACGCAAACTTGTCCTGTGTGGTGGAGATGAGATTTGATAAAGTAAGTGGAAATCCAGTAAAAGTTTCATTTCTCTACTTTGCACTCTCGAGATAATCGTCACCATGTGCCAAATGCAATATAAAAGGAATCTGAACACATTCGCGCAAAAATGAAATGACCACAATTTTCTCCAAAACTATAACAGATGCAAACTTGTCCTGTGTGGTGGAGATGAGATTTGATAAAGTAAGTGGAAATCCAGTAAAAGTTTCATTTGGCTACTTTGCACTCTCGAGATAATCGTTACCATGTGCCAAATGCAATATAAAAGCAATCTGAACACATTCGCGCATAAATGAAATGACCACAATTTTCTCCAAAACTATAACAGATGCAAACTTGTCCTGTGTGGTGGAGATGAAATTTGATAAAGTAAGTGGAAATCCAGTAAAAGTTTCATTTGGCTACTTTGCACTCTCGAGATAATCGTCACCATACGCCAAATGCAATATAAAATCAATCTGAACACATTCGCGCAAAAATGAAATGACCACAATTTTCTCCAAAACTATAACAGATGCAAACTTGTCCTGTGTGGTGGAGATGAGATTTGATAAAGTAAGTGGAATTTCAGTAAAAGTTTCATTTGGCTACTTTGCACTCTCGAGATAATCGTCACCATGTGCCAAATGCAATATAAAAGGTATCTGAACACATTCGCGCAAAAATGAAATGACCACAATTTTCTCCAAAACTATAACAGATGCAAACTTGTCCTGTGTGGTGGAGATGAGATTTGATAAAGTAAGTGGAAATCCAGTAAAAGTTTCATTTGGCTACTTTGCACTCTCGAGATAATCGTCACCATGTGCCAAATGCAATATAAAAGGAATCTGAACACATTCGCGCAAAAATGAAATGACCACAATTTTCTCCAAAACTATAACAGATGCAAACTTGTCCTGTGTGGTGGAGATGAGATTTGATAAAGTAAGTGGAAATCCAGTAAAAGTTTCATTTCTCTACTTTGCACTCTCGAGATAATCGTCACCATGTGCCAAATGCAATATAAAAGGAATCTGAACACATTCGCGCAAAAATGAAATGACCACAATTTTCTCCAAAACCATAACAGATGCAAACTTGTCCTGTGTGGTGGAGATGAGATTTGATAAAGTAAGTGGAAATCCAGTAAAAGTTTCATTTGGCTACTTTGCACTCTCGAGATAATCGTCACCATGTGCCAAATGCAATATAAAAGGAATCTGAACACATTCGCGCAAAAATGAAATGACCACAATTTTCTCCAAAACTATAACAGATGCAAACTTGTCCTGTGTGGTGCAGATGAGATTTGATAAAGTAAGTGGAAATCCAGTAAAAGTTTCATTTGGCTACTTTGCACTCTCGAGATAATCGTCACCATGTGCCAAATGCAATATAAAAGGAATCTGAACACATTCGCGAAAAAATAAAATGACCACCATTTTCTCCAAAACTATAACAGATGCAAACTTGTCCTGTGTGGTGGAGATGAGATTTGATAAAGTAAGTGGAATTTCAGTAAAAGTTTCATTTGGCTACTTTGCACTCTCGAGATAATCGTCACCATGTGCCAAATGCAATATAAAAGGAATCTGAACACATTCGCGCAAAAATGAAATGACCACAATTTTCTCCAAAACTATAACAGATGCAAACTTGTCCTGTGTGGTGGAGATGAGATTTGATAAAGTAAGTGGAAATCCAGTAAAAGTTTAATTTGGCTACTTTGCACTCTCGAGATAATCGTCACCATGTGCCAAATGCAATATAAAAGCAATCTGAAAACATTCGCACAAAAATGAAATGACCACAATTTTCTCCAAAACTCTAACAGATGCAAACTTGTCCTGGGTGGTGGAGATGAGATTTGATACAGTAAGTGGAAATCCAGTAAAAGTTTCATTTGGCTACTTTGCACTCTCGAGATAATCGTCACCATGTGCCAAATGCAATATAAAAGGAATCTGAACACATTCGCGCAAAAATGAAATGACCACAATTTTCTCCAAAACTATAACAGATGCAAACTTGTCCTGTGTGGTGGAGATGAGATTTGATAAAGTAAGTGGAAATCCAGTAAAAGTTTCATTTGGCTACTTTGCACTCTCGAGATAATCGTTACCATGTGCCAAATGCAATATAAAAGGAATCTGAACACATTCGCGCATAAATGAAATGACCACAATTTTCTCCAAAACTATAACAGATGCAAACTTGTCCTGTGTGGTGGAGATGAAATTTGATAAAGTAAGTGGAAATCCAGTAAAAGTTTCATTTGGCTACTTTGCACTCTCGAGATAATCGTCACCATACGCCAAATGCAATATAAAATCAATCTGAACACATTCGCGCAAAAATGAAATGACCACAATTTTCTCCAAAACTATAACAGATGCAAACTTGTCCTGTGTGGTGGAGATGAGATTTGATAAAGTAAGTGGAATTTCAGTAAAAGTTTCATTTGGCTACTTTGCACTCTCGAGATAATCGTCACCATGTGCCAAATGCAATATAAAAGGAATCTGAACACATTCGCGCAAAAATGAAATGACCACAATTTTCTCCAAAACTATAACAGATGCAAACTTGTCCTGTGTGGTGGAGATGAGATTTGATAAAGTAAGTGGAAATCCAGTAAAAGTTTCATTTGGCTACTTTGCACTCTCGATATAATCGTCACCATGTGCCAAATGCAATATAAAAGGAATCTGAACACATTCGCGCAAAAATGAAATGACCACAATTTTCTCCAAAACTGTAACAGATGCAAACTTGTCCTGTGTGGTGGAGATGAGATTTGATAAAGTAAGTGGAAATCCAGTAAAAGTTTCATTTGGCTACTTTGCACTCTCGAGATAATCGTCACCATGTGCCAAATGCAATATAAAAGGAATCTGAACACATTCGCGCAAAAATGAAATGACCACAATTTTCTCCAAAACTATAACAGATGCAAACTTGTCCTGTGTGGTGGAGATGAGATTTGATAAAGTAAGTGGAAATCCAGTAAAAGTTTCATTTCTCTACTTTGCACTCTCGAGATAATCGTCACCATGTGCCAAATGCAATATAAAAGGAATCTGAACACATTCGCGCAAAAATGAAATGACCACAATTTTCTCCAAAACTATAACAGATGCAAACTTGTCCTGTGTGGTGGAGATGAGATTTGATAAAGTAAGTGGAAATCCAGTAAAAGTTTCATTTGGCTACTTTGCACTCTCGAGATAATCGTTACCATGTGCCAAATGCAATATAAAAGCAATCTGAACACATTCGCGCATAAATGAAATGACCACAATTTTCTCCAAAACTATAACAGATGCAAACTTGTCCTGTGTGGTGGAGATGAAATTTGATAAAGTAAGTGGAAATCCAGTAAAAGTTTCATTTGGCTACTTTGCACTCTCGAGATAATCGTCACCATACGCCAAATGGAATATAAAATCAATCTGAACACATTCGCGCAAAAATGAAATGACCACAATTTTCTCCAAAACTATAACAGATGCAAACTTGTCCTGTGTGGTGCAGATGAGATTTGATAAAGTAAGTGGAAATCCAGTAAAAGTTTCATTTGGCTACTTTGCACTCTCGAGATAATCGTCACCATGTGCCAAATGCAATATAAAAGGAATCTGAACACATTCGCGAAAAAATAAAATGACCACCATTTTCTCCAAAACTATAACAGATGCAAACTTGTCCTGTGTGGTGGAGATGAGATTTGATAAAGTAAGTGGAATTTCAGTAAAAGTTTCATTTGGCTACTTTGCACTCTCGAGATAATCGTCACCATGTGCCAAATGCAATATAAAAGGAATCTGAACACATTCGCGCAAAAATGAAATGACCACAATTTTCTCCAAAACTATAACAGATGCAAACTTGTCCTTTGTGGTGGAGATGAGATTTGATAAAGTAAGTGGAAATCCAGTAAAAGTTTCATTTGGCTACTTTGCACTCTCGAGATAATCGTCACCATGTGCCAAATGCAATATAAAAGGAATCTGAACACATTCGCACAAAAATGAAATGACCACAATTTTCTCCAAAACTATAACAGATGCAAACTTGTCCTGTGTGGTGGAGATGAGATTTGATAAAGTAAGTGGAAATCCAGTAAAAGTTTCATTTCTCTACTTTGCACTCTCGAGATAATCGTCACCATGTGCCAAATGCAATATAAAAGGAATCTGAACACATTCGCGCAAAAATGAAATGACCACAATTTTCTCCAAAACTATAACAGATGCAAACTTGTCCTCTGTGGTGGAGATGAGATTTGATAAAGTAAGTGGAAATCCAGTAAAAGTTTCATTTGGCTACTTTGCACTCTCGAGATAATCGTCACCATGTGCCAAATGCAATATAAAAGGAATCTGAACACATTCGCGCAAAAATGAAATGACCACAATTTTCTCCAAAACTATAACAGATGCAAACTTGTCCTGTGTGGTGCAGATGAGATTTGATAAAGTAAGTGGAAATCCAGTAAAAGTTTCATTTGGCTACTTTGCACTCTCGAGATAATCGTCACCATGTGCCAAATGCAATATAAAAGGAATCTGAACACATTCGCGCAAAAATAAAATGACCACCATTTTCTCCAAAACTATAACAGATGCAAACTTGTCCTGTGTGGTGGAGATGAGATTGATAAAGTAAGTGGAATTTCAGTAAAAGTTTCATTTGGCTACTTTGCACTCTCGAGATAATCGTCACCATGTGCCAAATGCAATATAAAAGGAATCTGAACACATTCGTGCAAAAATGAAATGACCACAATTTTCTCCAAAACTATAACAGATGCAAACTTGTCCTGTGTGGTGGAAATGAGATTTGATAAAGTAAGTGGAAATCCAGTAAAAGTTTCATTTGGCTACTTTGCACTCTCGAGATAATCGTCACCATGTGCCAAATGCAATCTAAAAGCAATCTGAACACATTCGCGCAAAAATGAAATGACCACAATTTTCTCCAAAACTATAACAGATGCAAACTTGTCCTGAGTGGTGGAGATGAGATTTGATACAGTAAGTGGAAATCCAGTAAAAGTTTCATTTGGCTACTTTGCACTCTCGAGATAATCGTCACCATGTGCCAAATGCAATATAAAAGGAATCTGAACACATTCGCGCAAAAATGAAATGACCACAATTTTCTCCAAAACTATAACAGATGCAAACTTGTCCTGTGTGGTGCAGATGAGATTTGATAAAGTAAGTGGAAATCCAGTAAAAGTTTCATTTGGCTACTTTGCACTCTCGAGATAATCGTCACCATGTGCCAAATGCAATATAAAAGGAATCTGAACACATTCGCGCAAAAATAAAATGACCACCATTTTCTCCAAAACTATAACAGATGCAAACTTGTCCTGTGTGGTGGAGATGAGATTTGATAAAGTAAGTGGAAATCCAGTAAAAGTTTCATTTGGCTACTTTGCACTCTCGAGATAATCGTTACCATGTGCCAAATGCAATATAAAAGCAATCTGAACACATTCGCTCATAAATGAAATGACCACAATTTTCTCCAAAACTATAACAGATGCAAACTTGTCCTGTGTGGTGGAGATGAAATTTGATAAAGTAAGTGGAAATCCAGTAAAAGTTTCATTTGGCTACTTTGCACTCTCGAGATAATCGTCACCATACGCCAAATGCAATATAAAATCAATCTGAACACATTCGCGCAAAAATGAAATGACCACAATTTTCTCCAAAACTATAACAGATGCAAACTTGTCCTGTGTGGTGGAGATGAGATTTGATAAAGTAAGTGGAATTTCAGTAAAAATTTCATTTGGCTACTTTGCACTCTCGAGATAATCGTCACCATGTGCCAAATGCAATATAAAAGGAATCTGAACACATTCGCGCAAAAATGAAATGACCACAATTTTCTCCAAAACTATAACAGATGCAAACTTGTCCTGTGTGGTGGAGATGAGATTTGATACAGTAAGTGGAAATCCAGTAAAAGTTTCATTTGGCTACTTTGCACTCTCGAGATAATCGTCACCATGTGCCAAATGCAATATAAAAGGAATCTGAACACATTCGCGCAAAAATGAAATGACCACAATTTTCTCCAAAACTATAACAGATGCAAACTTGCCCTGTGTGGTGGAGATGAGATTTGATAAAGTAAGTGGAAATCCAGTAAAAGTTTCATTTGGCTACTTTGCACTCTCGAGATAATCGTTACCATGTGCCAAATGCAATATAAAAGGAATCTGAACACATTCGCGCATAGATGAAATGACCACAATTTTCTCCAAAACTATAACAGATGCAAACTTGTCCTGTGTGGTGGAGATGAAATTTGATAAAGTAAGTGGAAATCCAGTAAAAGTTTCATTTGGCTACTTTGCACTCTCGAGATAATCGTCACCATACGCCAAATGCAATATAAAATCAATCTGAACACATTCGCGCAAAAATGAAATGACCACAATTTTCTCCAAAACTATAACAGATGCAAACTTGTCCTGTGTGGTGGAGATGAGATTTGATAAAGTAAGTGGAATTTCAGTAAAAGTTTCATTTGGCTACTTTGCACTCTCGAGATAATCGTCACCATGTGCCAAATGCAATATAAAAGGAATCTGAACACATTCGCGCAAAAATGAAATGACCACAATTTTCTCCAAAACTATAACAGATGCAAACTTGTCCTGTGTGGTGGAGATGAGATTTGATAAAGTAAGTGGAATTTCAGTAAAAATTTCATTTGGCTACTTTGCACTCTCGAGATAATCGTCACCATGTGCCAAATGCAATATAAAAGGAATCTGAACACATTCGCGCAAAAATGAAATGACCACAATTTTCTCCAAAACTATAACAGATGCAAACTTGTCCTGTGTGGTGGAGATGAGATTTGATACAGTAAGTGGAAATCCAGTAAAAGTTTCATTTGGCTACTTTGCACTCTCGAGATAATCGTCACCATACGCCAAATGCAATATAAAATCAATCTGAACACATTCGCGCAAAAATGAAATGACCACAATTTTCTCCAAAACTATAACAGATGCAAACTTGTCCTGTGTGGTGGAGATGAGATTTGATAAAGTAAGTGGAATTTCAGTAAAAATTTCATTTGGCTACTTTGCACTCTCGAGATAATCGTCACCATGTGCCAAATGCAATATAAAAGGAATCTGAACACATTCGCGCAAAAATGAAATGACCACAATTTTCTCCAAAACTATAACAGATGCAAACTTGTCCTGTGTGGTGGAGATGAGATTTGATACAGTAAGTGGAAATCCAGTAAAAGTTTCATTTGGCTACTTTGCACTCTCGAGATAATCGTCACCATGTGCCAAATGCAATATAAAAGGAATCTGAACACATTCGCGCAAAAATGAAATGACCACAATTTTCTCCAAAACTATAACAGATGCAAACTTGCCCTGTGTGGTGGAGATGAGATTTGATAAAGTAAGTGGAAATCCAGTAAAAGTTTCATTTGGCTACTTTGCACTCTCGAGATAATCGTTACCATGTGCCAAATGCAATATAAAAGGAATCTGAACACATTCGCGCATAGATGAAATGACCACAATTTTCTCCAAAACTATAACAGATGCAAACTTGTCCTGTGTGGTGGAGATGAAATTTGATAAAGTAAGTGGAAATCCAGTAAAAGTTTCATTTGGCTACTTTGCACTCTCGAGATAATCGTCACCATACGCCAAATGCAATATAAAATCAATCTGAACACATTCGCGCAAAAATGAAATGACCACAATTTTCTCCAAAACTATAACAGATGCAAACTTGTCCTGTGTGGTGGAGATGAGATTTGATAAAGTAAGTGGAATTTCAGTAAAAGTTTCATTTGGCTACTTTGCACTCTCGAGATAATCGTCACCATGTGCCAAATGCAATATAAAAGGAATCTGAACACATTCGCGCAAAAATGAAATGACCACAATTTTCTCCAAAACTATAACAGATGCAAACTTGTCCTGTGTGGTGGAGATGAGATTTGATAAAGTAAGTGGAAATCCAGTAAAAGTTTCATTTGGCTACTTTGCACTCTCGATATAATCGTCACCATGTGCCAAATGCAATATAAAAGGAATCTGAACACATTCGCGCAAAAATGAAATGACCACAATTTTCTCCAAAACTGTAACAGATGCAAACTTGTCCTGTGTGGTGGAGATGAGATTTGATAAAGTAAGTGGAAATCCAGTAAAAGTTTCATTTGGCTACTTTGCACTCTCGAGATAATCGTCACCATGTGCCAAATGCAATATAAAAGGAATCTGAACACATTCGCGCAAAAATGAAATGACCACAATTTTCTCCAAAACTATAACAGATGCAAACTTGTCCTGTGTGGTGGAGATGAGATTTGATAAAGTAAGTGGAAATCCAGTAAAAGTTTCATTTCTCTACTTTGCACTCTCGAGATAATCGTCACCATGTGCCAAATGCAATATAAAAGGAATCTGAACACATTCGCGCAAAAATGAAATGACCACAATTTTCTCCAAAACTATAACAGATGCAAACTTGTCCTGTGTGGTGGAGATGAGATTTGATAAAGTAAGTGGAAATCCAGTAAAAGTTTCATTTGGCTACTTTGCACTCTCGAGATAATCGTTACCATGTGCCAAATGCAATATAAAAGCAATCTGAACACATTCGCGCATAAATGAAATGACCACAATTTTCTCCAAAACTATAACAGATACAAACTTGTCCTGTGTGGTGGAGATGAAATTTGATAAAGTAAGTGGAAATCCAGTAAAAGTTTCATTTGGCTACTTTGCACTCTCGAGATAATCGTCACCATACGCCAAATGCAATATAAAATCAATCTGAACACATTCGCGCAAAAATGAAATGACCACAATTTTCTCCAAAACTATAACAGATGCAAACTTGTCCTGTGTGGTGGAGATGAGATTTGATAAAGTAAGTGGAATTTCAGTAAAAGTTTCATTTGGCTACTTTGCACTCTCGAGATAATCGTCACCATGTGCCAAATGCAATATAAAAGGTATCTGAACACATTCGCGCAAAAATGAAATGACCACAATTTTCTCCAAAACTATAACAGATGCAAACTTGTCCTGTGTGGTGGAGATGAGATTTGATAAAGTAAGTGGAAATCCAGTAAAAGTTTCATTTGGCTACTTTGCACTCTCGAGATAATCGTCACCATGTGCCAAATGCAATATAAAAGGAATCTGAACACATTCGCGCAAAAATGAAATGACCACAATTTTCTCCAAAACTATAACAGATGCAAACTTGTCCTGTGTGGTGGAGATGAGATTTGATAAAGTAAGTGGAAATCCAGTAAAAGTTTCATTTCTCTACTATGCACTCTCGAGATAATCGTCACCATGTGCCAAATGCAATATAAAAGGAATCTGAACACATTCGCGCAAAAATGAAATGACCACAATTTTCTCCAAAACCATAACAGATGCAAACTTGTCCTGTGTGGTGGAGATGAGATTTGATAAAGTAAGTGGAAATCCAGTAAAAGTTTCATTTGGCTACTTTGCACTCTCGAGATAATCGTCACCATGTGCCAAATGCAATATAAAAGGAATCTGAACACATTCGCGCAAAAATGAAATGACCACAATTTTCTCCAAAACTATAACAGATGCAAACTTGTCCTGTGTGGTGCAGATGAGATTTGATAAAGTAAGTGGAAATCCAGTAAAAGTTTCATTTGGCTACTTTGCACTCTCGAGATAATCGTCACCATGTGCCAAATGCAATATAAAAGGAATCTGAACACATTCGCGAAAAAATAAAATGACCACCATTTTCTCCAAAACTATAACAGATGCAAACTTGTCCTGTGTGGTGGAGATGAGATTTGATAAAGTAAGTGGAATTTCAGTAAAAGTTTCATTTGGCTACTTTGCACTCTCGAGATAATCGTCACCATGTGCCAAATGCAATATAAAAGGAATCTGAACACATTCGCGCAAAAATGAAATGACCACAATTTTCTCCAAAACTATAACAGATGCAAACTTGTCCTGTGTGGTGGAGATGAGATTTGATAAAGTAAGTGGAAATCCAGTAAAAGTTTCATTTGGCTACTTTGCACTCTCGAGATAATCGTCACCATGTGCCAAATGCAATATAAAAGCAATCTGAAAACATTCGCACAAAAATGAAATGACCACAATTTTCTCCAAAACTCTAACAGATGCAAACTTGTCCTGGGTGGTGGAGATGAGATTTGATACAGTAAGTGGAAATCCAGTAAAAGTTTCATTTGGCTACTTTGCACTCTCGAGATAATCGTCACCATGTGCCAAATGCAATATAAAAGGAATCTGAACACATTCGCGCAAAAATGAAATGACCACAATTTTCTCCAAAACTATAACAGATGCAAACTTGTCCTGTGTGGTGGAGATGAGATTTGATAAAGTAAGTGGAAATCCAGTAAAAGTTTCATTTGGCTACTTTGCACTCTCGAGATAATCGTTACCATGTGCCAAATGCAATCTAAAAGCAATCTGAACACATTCGCGCATAAATGAAATGACCACAATTTTCTCCAAAACTATAACAGATGCAAACTTGTCCTGTGTGGTGGAGATGAGATTTGATAAAGTAAGTGGAAATCCAGTAAAAGTTTCATTTGGCTACTTTGCACTCTCGAGATAATCGTCACCATGTGCCAAATGCAATATAAAAGGAATCTGAACACATTCGCGCAAAAATGAAATGACCACAATTTTCTCCAAAACTATAACAGATGCAAACTTGTCCTGTGTGGTGGAGATGAGATTTGATAAAGTAAGTGGAAATCCAGTAAAAGTTTCATTTCTCTACTTTGCACTCTCGAGATAATCGTCACCATGTGCCAAATGCAATATAAAAGGAATCTGAACACATTCGCGCAAAAATGAAATGACCACAATTTTCTCCAAAACCATAAAAGATGCAAACTTGTCCTGTGTGGTGGAGATGAGATTTGATAAAGTAAGTGGAAATCCAGTAAAAGTTTCATTTGGCTACTTTGCACTCTCGAGATAATCGTCACCATGTGCCAAATGCAATATAAAAGGAATCTGAACACATTCGCGCAAAAATGAAATGACCACAATTTTCTCCAAAACTATAACAGATGCAAACTTGTCCTGTGTGGTGCAGATGAGATTTGATAAAGTAAGTGGAAATCCAGTAAAAGTTTCATTTGGCTACTTTGCACTCTCGAGATAATCGTCACCATGTGCCAAATGCAATATAAAAGGAATCTGAACACATTCGCGAAAAAATAAAATGACCACCATTTTCTCCAAAACTATAACAGATGCAAACTTGTCCTGTGTGGTGGAGATGAGATTTGATAAAGTAAGTGGAATTTCAGTAAAAGTTTCATTTGGCTACTTTGCACTCTCGAGATAATCGTCACCATGTGCCAAATGCAATATAAAAGGAATCTGAACACATTCGCGCAAAAATGAAATGACCACAATTTTCTCCAAAACTATAACAGATGCAAACTTGTCCTGTGTGGTGGAGATGAGATTTGATAAAGTAAGTGGAAATCCAGTAAAAGTTTCATTTGGCTACTTTGCACTCTCGAGATAATCGTCACCATGTGCCAAATGCAATATAAAAGCAATCTGAAAACATTCGCACAAAAATGAAATGACCACAATTTTCTCCAAAACTCTAACAGATGCAAACTTGTCCTGGGTGGTGGAGATGAGATTTGATACAGTAAGTGGAAATCCAGTAAAAGTTTCATTTGGCTACTTTGCACTCTCGAGATAATCGTCACCATGTGCCAAATGCAATATAAAAGGAATCTGAACACATTCGCGCAAAAATGAAATGACCACAATTTTCTCCAAAACTATAACAGATGCAAACTTGTCCTGTGTGGTGGAGATGAGATTTGATAAAGTAAGTGGAAATCCAGTAAAAGTTTCATTTGGCTACTTTGCACTCTCGAGATAATCGTTACCATGTGCCAAATGCAATCTAAAAGCAATCTGAACACATTCGCGCATAAATGAAATGACCACAATTTTCTCCAAAACTATAACAGATGCAAACTTGTCCTGTGTGGTGGAGATGAGATTTGATAAAGTAAGTGGAAATCCAGTAAAAGTTTCATTTGGCTACTTTGCACTCTCGAGATAATCGTCACCATACGCCAAATGCAATATAAAATCAATCTGAACACATTCGCGCAAAAATGAAATGACCACAATTTTCTCCAAAACTATAACAGATGCAAACTTGTCCTGTGTGGTGGAGATGAGATTTGATAAAGTAAGTGGAAATCCAGTAAAAGTTTCATTTGGCTACTTTGCACTCTCGAGATAATCGTCACCATGTGCCAAATGCAATATAAAAGCAATCTGAACACATTCGCGCATAAATGAAATGACCACAATTTTCTCCAAAACTATAACAGATGCAAACTTGTCCTGTGTGGTGGAGATGAGATTTGATAAAGTAAGTGGAAATACAGTTAAAGTTTCATTTGGCTACTTTGCACTCTCGAGATAATCGTCACCATGTGCCAAATGCAATAAAAAAGCAATCTGAACACATTCCCGCAAAAATGAAATGACTACAATTTTCTCCAAAACTATAACAGATGCAAACTTGTCCTGTGTGGTGGAGATGAGATTTGATAAAGTAAGTGGAAATCCAGTAAAAGTTTCATTTGGCTACTTTGCATTCTCGAGATAATCGTCACCATGTGCCAAATGCAATATAAAAGCAATCTGAACACATTCGCGCAAAAATGAAATGACCACAATTTTCTCCAAAACTATAACAGATGCAAACTTGTCCTGTGTGGTGGAGATGAGATTTGATAAAGTAAGTGGAAATCCAGTAAAAGTTTCATTTGGCTACTTTGCACTCTCGAGATAATCGTCACCATGTGCCAAATGCAATATAAAAGGAATCTGAACACATTCGCGCATAAATGAAATGACCACAATTTTCTCCAAAACTATAACAGATGCAAACTGGTCCTGTGTGGTGGAGATAAGATTTGATAAAGTAAGTGGAAATCCAGTAAAAGTTTCATTTGGCTACTTTGCACTCTCGAGATAATCGTCACCATGTGCCAAATGCAATATAAAAGGAATCTGAACACATTAGCGCAAAAATGAAATAACCACAATTTTCTCCAAAACTATAACAGATGCAAACTTGTCCTGTTTAGTGGAGATGAGATTATATTGCATTTGGCACATGGTGACGATTATCTCGAGAGTGCAAAGTAGCCAAATGAAACTTTTACTGGATTTCCACTTTATCAAATCTCATCTCCACCACACAGGACAAGTTTGCATCTGTTATAGTTTTGGAGAAAATTGTGGTCATTTCATTTTTGCGCGAATGTGTTCAGATTCCTTTTAGATTGCATTTGGCACATGGTGACGATTATCTCGAGAGTGCAAAGTAGCCAAATGAAACTTTTACTGGATTTCCACTTACTTTATCAAATCTCATCTCCACCACACAGGACAAGTTTGCATCTGTTATAGTTTTGGAGAAAATTGTGGTCATTTCATTTATGCGCGAATGTGTTCAGATTGCTTTTATATTGCATTTGGCACATGGTGACGATTATCTCGAGAGTGCAAAGTAGCCAAATGAAACTTTTACTGGATTTCCACTTACTTTATCAAATCTCATCTCCACCACACAGGACAAGTTTGCATCTGTTATAGTTTTGGAGAAAATTGTGGTCATTTCATTTTTGCGCGAATGTGTTCAGATTCCTTTTATATTGCATTTGGCACATGGTGACGATTATCTCGAGAGTGCAAAGTAGCCAAATGAAACTTTTACTGGATTTCCACTTACTTTATCAAATCTCATCTCCACCACACAGGACAAGTTTGCATCTGTTATAGTTTTGGAGAAAATTGTGGTCATTTCATTTTTGCGCGAATGTGTTCAGATTCCTTTCAGATTGCATTTGGCACATGGTGACGATTATCTCGAGAGTGCAAAGTAGCCAAATGAAACTTTTACTGGATTTCCACTTACTTTATCAAATCTCATCTCCACCACACAGGACAAGTTTGCATCTGTTATAGTTTTGGAGAAAATTGTGGTCATTTCATTTATGCGCGAATGTGTTCAGATTGCTTTTATATTTCATTTGGCACATGGTGACGATTATCTCGAGAGTGCAAAGTAGTCAAATGAAACTTTTACTGGATTTCCACTTACTTTATCAAAACTCATCTGCACCACACAGGACAAGTTTGCATCTGTTATAGTTTTGGAGAAAATTGTGGTCATTTCATTTTTTGGCCAATGTGTTCAGATTCCTTTTATATTGCATTTGGCACATGGTGACGATTATCTCGAGAGTGCAAAGTAGCCAAATGAAACTTTTACTGGATTTCCACTTACTTTATCAAATCTCATCTCCACCACACAGGACAAGTTTGTATCTGTTATAGTTTTGGAGAAAATTGTGGTCATTTCATTTTTGCGCGAATGTGTTCAGATTCCTTTTATATTGCATTTGGCACATGGTGACGATTATCTCGAGAGTGCAAAGTAGCCAAATGAAACTTTTACTGGATTTCCCCTTACTTTATCAAATCTCATCTCCACCACACAGGACAAGTTTGCATCTGTTATAGTTTTGGAGAAAATTGTGGTCATTTCTTTTTTTGCGCGAATGTGTTCAGATTCCTTTTATATTGCATTTGGCACATGGTGACGATTATCTCGAGAGTGCAAAGTAGCCAAATGAAACTTTTACTGGATTTCCACTTACTTTATCAAATCTCATCTCCACCACACAGGACAAGTTTGCATCTGTTATAGTTTTGGAGAAAATTGTGGTCATTTCATTTTTGCGCGAATGTGTTCAGATTCCTTTTAGATTGCATTTGGCACATGGTGACGATTATCTCGAGAGTGCAAAGTAGCCAAATGAAACTTTTACTGGATTTCCACTTACTTTATCAAATCTCATCTCCACCACACAGGACAAGTTTGCATCTGTTATAGTTTTGGAGAAAATTGTGGTCATTTCATTTTTGCGCGAATGTGTTCAGATTCCTTTTATATTGCATTTGGCACATGGTGACGATTATCTCGAGAGTGCAAAGTAGCCAAATGAAACTTTTACTGGATTTCCACTTACTTTATCAAATCTCATCTCCTCCACACAGGACAAGTTTGCATCTGTTATAGTTTTGGAGAAAATTGTGGTCATTTCATTTTTGCGCGAATGTGTTCAGATTCCTTTTATATTGCATTTGGCACATGGTGACGATTATCTCGAGAGTGCAAAGTAGCCAAATGAAACTTTTACTGGATTTCCACTTACTTTATCAAATCTCATCTCCACCACACAGGACAAGTTTGCATCTGTTATAGTTTTGGAGAAAATTGTGGTCATTTCATTTTTGCGCGAATGTGTTCAGATTCCTTTCAGATTGCATTTGGCACATGGTGACGATTATCTCGAGAGTGCAAAGTAGCCAAATGAAACTTTTACTGGATTTCCACTTACTTTATCAAATCTCATCTCCACCACACAGGACAAGTTTGCATCTGTTATAGTTTTGGAGAAAATTGTGGTCATTTCATTAATGCGCGAATGTGTTCAGATTGCTTTTATATTTCATTTGGCACATGGTGACGATTATCTCGAGAGTGCAAAGTAGTCAAATGAAACTTTTACTGGATTTCCACTTACTTTATCAAAACTCATCTGCACCACACAGGACAAGTTTGCATCTGTTATAGTTTTGGAGAAAATTGTGGTCATTTCATTTTTTGGCCAATGTGTTCAGATTCCTTTTATATTGCATTTGGCACATGGTGACGATTATCTCGAGAGTGCAAAGTAGCCAAATGAAACTTTTACTGGATTTCCACTTACTTTATCAAATCTCATCTCCACCACACAGGACAAGTTTGCATCTGTTATAGTTTTGGAGAAAATTGTGGTCATTTCATTTTTGCGCGAATGTGTTCAGATTGATTTTATATTGCATTTGGCACATGGTGACGATTATCTCGAGAGTGCAAAGTAGCCAAATGAAACTTTTACTGGATTTCCACTTACTTTATCAAATCTCATCTCCACCACACAGGACAAGTTTGCATCTGTTATAGTTTTGGAGAAAATTGTGGTCATTTCATTTTTGCGCGAATATGTTTAGATTCCTTTTATATTGCATTTGGCACATGGTGACGATTATCTCGAGAGTGCAAAATAGCCAAATGAAAGTTTTACTGGATTTCCACTTACTTTATCAAATCTCATCTCCACCACACAGGACAAGTTTGCATCTGTTATAGTTTTGGAGAAAATTGTGGTCATTTCATTTATCCGCGAATGTGTTCAGATTGCTTTTATATTGCATTTGGCACATGGTGACGATTATCTCGAGAGTGCAAAGTAGCCAAATGAAACTTTTACTGGATTTCCACTTACTTTATCAAATCTCATCTCCACCACACAGGACAAGTTTGTATCTGTTATAGTTTTGGAGAAAATTGTGGTCATTTTATTTTTGCGCGAATGTGTTCAGATTCCTTTTATATTGCATTTGGCACATGGTGACGATTATCTCGAGAGTGCAAAGTAGCCAAATGAAACTTTTACTGGATTTCCCCTTACTTTATCAAATCTCATCTCCACCACACAGGACAAGTTTGCATCTGTTATAGTTTTGGAGAAAATTGTGGTCATTTCTTTTTTTGCGCGAATGTGTTCAGATTCCTTTTATATTGCATTTGGCACATGGTGACGATTATCTCGAGAGTGCAAAGTAGCCAAATGAAACTTTTACTGGATTTCCACTTACTTTATCAAATCTCATCTCCACCACACAGGACAAGTTTGCATCTGTTATAGTTTTGGAGAAAATTGTGGTCATTTCATTTTTGCGCGATTGTGTTCAGATTCCTTTTATATTGCATTTGGCACATGGTGACGATTATCTCGAGAGTGCAAAGTAGCCAAATGAAACTTTTACTGGATTTCCACTTACTTTATCAAATCTCATCTCCACCACACAGGACAAGTTTGCATCTGTTATAGTTTTGGAGAAAATTGTGGTCATTTCATTTTTTGCGCGAATGTGTTCAGATTCCTTTTATATTGCATTTGGCACATGGTGACGATTATCTCGAGAGTGCAAAGTAGCCAAATGAAACTTTTACTGGATTTCCACTTACTTTATCAAATCTCATCTCCACCACACAGGACAAGTTTGCATCTGTTATAGTTTTGGAGAAAATTGTGGTCATTTCATTTATGCGCGAATGTGTTCAGATTGCTTTTATATTGCATTTGGCACATGCTGACGATTGTCTCGAGAGTGCAAAGTAGCCAAATGAAACTTTTACTGGATGTCCACTTACTTTATCAAATCTCATCTCCACCACACAGGACAAGTTTGCATCTGTTATAGTTTTGGAGAAAATTGTGGTCATTTCATTTTTGCGCGAATGTGTTCAGATTCCTTTTATATTGCATTTGGCACATGGTGACGATTATCTCGAGAGTGCAAAGTAGCCAAATGAAACTTTTACTGGATTTCCACTTACTTTATCAAATCTCATCTCCACCACACAGGACAAGTTTGCATCTGTTATAGTTTTGGAGAAAATTGTGGTCATTTCATTTTTGCGCGAATGTGTTCAGATTCCATTTATATTGCATTTGGCACATGGTGACGATTATCTCGAGAGTGCAAAGTAGCCAAATGAAACTTTTACTGGATTTCCACTTACTTTCTCAAATCTCATCTCCACCACACAGGACAAGTTTGCATCTGTTATAGTTTTGGAGAAAATTGTGGTCATTTCATTTTTTGCGCGAATGTGTTCAGATTCCTTTTATATTGCATTTGGCACATGGTGACGATTATCTCGAGAGTGCAAAGTAGCCAAATGAAACTTTTACTGGATTTCCACTTACTTTATCAAATCTCATCTCCACCACACAGGACAAGTTTGCATCTGTTATAGTTTTGGAGAAAATTGTGGTCATTTCATTTATGCGCGAATGTGTTCAGATTGCTTTTATATTGCATTTGGCACATGCTGACGATTGTCTCGAGAGTGCAAAGTAGCCAAATGAAACTTTTACTGGATGTCCACTTACTTTATCAAATCTCATCTCCACCACACAGGACAAGTTTGCATCTGTTATAGTTTTGGAGAAAATTGTGGTCATTTCATTTTTGCGCGAATGTGTTCAGATTCCTTTTATATTGCATTTGGCACATGGTGACGATTATCTCGAGAGTGCAAAGTAGCCAAATGAAACTTTTACTGGATTTCCACTTACTTTATCAAATCTCATCTCCACCACACAGGACAAGTTTGCATCTGTTATAGTTTTGGAGAAAATTGTGGTCATTTCATTTTTGCGCGAATGTGTTCAGATTCCATTTATATTGCATTTGGCACATGGTGACGATTATCTCGAGAGTGCAAAGTAGCCAAATGAAACTTTTACTGGATTTCCACTTACTTTATCAAATCTCATCTCCACCACACAGGACAAGTTTGCATCAGTTATAGTTTTGGAGAAAATTGTGGTCATTTCATTTTTGCGCGAATGTGTTCAGATTCCTTTTATATTGCATTTGGCACATGGTGACGATTATCTCGAGAGTGCAAAGTAGCCAAATGAAACTTTTACTGGATTTCCCCTTACTTTATCAAATCTCATCTCCACCACACAGGACAAGTTTGCATCTGTTATAGTTTTGGAGAAAATTGTGGTCATTTCTTTTTTTGCGCGAATGTGTTCAGATTCCTTTTATATTGCATTTGGCACATGGTGACGATTATCTCGAGAGTGCAAAGTAGCCAAATGAAACTTTTACTGGATTTCCACTTACTTTATCAAATCTCATCTCCACCACACAGGACAAGTTTGCATCTGTTATAGTTTTGGAGAAAATTGTGGTCATTTCATTTTTGCGCGATTGTGTTCAGATTCCTTTTATATTGCATTTGGCACATGGTGACGATTATCTCGAGAGTGCAAAGTAGCCAAATGAAACTTTTACTGGATTTCCACTTACTTTATCAAATCTCATCTCCACCACACAGGACAAGTTTGCATCTGTTATAGTTTTGGAGAAAATTGTGGTCATTTCATTTTTTGCGCGAATGTGTTCAGATTCCTTTTATATTGCATTTGGCACATGGTGACGATTATCTCGAGAGTGCAAAGTAGCCAAATGAAACTTTTACTGGATTTCCACTTACTTTATCAAATCTCATCTCCACCACACAGGACAAGTTTGCATCTGTTATAGTTTTGGAGAAAATTGTGGTCATTTCATTTATGCGCGAATGTGTTCAGATTGCTTTTATATTGCATTTGGCACATGCTGACGATTGTCTCGAGAGTGCAAAGTAGCCAAATGAAACTTTTACTGGATGTCCACTTACTTTATCAAATCTCATCTCCACCACACAGGACAAGTTTGCATCTGTTATAGTTTTGGAGAAAATTGTGGTCATTTCATTTTTGCGCGAATGTGTTCAGATTCCTTTTATATTGCATTTGGCACATGGTGACGATTATCTCGAGAGTGCAAAGTAGCCAAATGAAACTTTTACTGGATTTCCACTTACTTTATCAAATCTCATCTCCACCACACAGGACAAGTTTGCATCTGTTATAGTTTTGGAGAAAATTGTGGTCATTTCATTTTTGCGCGAATGTGTTCAGATTCCATTTATATTGCATTTGGCACATGGTGACGATTATCTCGAGAGTGCAAAGTAGCCAAATGAAACTTTTACTGGATTTCCACTTACTTTCTCAAATCTCATCTCCACCACACAGGACAAGTTTGCATCTGTTATAGTTTTGGAGAAAATTGTGGTCATTTCATTTTTTGCGCGAATGTGTTCAGATTCCTTTTATATTGCATTTGGCACATGGTGACGATTATCTCGAGAGTGCAAAGTAGCCAAATGAAACTTTTACTGGATTTCCACTTACTTTATCAAATCTCATCTCCACCACACAGGACAAGTTTGCATCTGTTATAGTTTTGGAGAAAATTGTGGTCATTTCATTTATGCGCGAATGTGTTCAGATTGCTTTTATATTGCATTTGGCACATGCTGACGATTGTCTCGAGAGTGCAAAGTAGCCAAATGAAACTTTTACTGGATGTCCACTTACTTTATCAAATCTCATCTCCACCACACAGGACAAGTTTGCATCTGTTATAGTTTTGGAGAAAATTGTGGTCATTTCATTTTTGCGCGAATGTGTTCAGATTCCTTTTATATTGCATTTGGCACATGGTGACGATTATCTCGAGAGTGCAAAGTAGCCAAATGAAACTTTTACTGGATTTCCACTTACTTTATCAAATCTCATCTCCACCACACAGGACAAGTTTGCATCTGTTATAGTTTTGGAGAAAATTGTGGTCATTTCATTTTTGCGCGAATGTGTTCAGATTCCATTTATATTGCATTTGGCACATGGTGACGATTATCTCGAGAGTGCAAAGTAGCCAAATGAAACTTTTACTGGATTTCCACTTACTTTATCAAATCTCATCTCCACCACACAGGACAAGTTTGCATCAGTTATAGTTTTGGAGAAAATTGTGGTCATTTCATTTATGCGCGAAGGTGTTCAGATTGCTTTTATATTGCATTTGGCACATGGTGACGATTATCTCGAGAGTGCGAAGTAGCCAAATGAAACTTTTACTGGATTTCCACTTACTTTATCAAATCTCATCTCCACCACACAGGACAAGTTTGCATCTGTTATAGTTTTGGAGAAAATTGTGGTCATTTCATTTTTGCGCGAATGTGTTCAGATTCCTTTTATATTGCATTTGGCACATGGTGACGATTATCTCGAGAGTGCAAAGTAGCCAAATGAAACTTTTACTGGATTTCCACTTACTTTATCAAATCTCATCTCCACCACACAGGACAAGTTTGCATCTGTTATAGTTTTGGAGAAAATTGTGGTCATTTCATTTTTGCGCGAATGTGTTCAGATTCCTTTTATATTGCATTTGGCACATGGTGACGATTATCTCGAGAGTTCAAAGTAACCAAATGAAACTTTTACTGGATTTCCACTTACTTTATCAAATCTCATCTCCACCACACAGGACAAGTTTGCATCTGTTATAGTTTTGGAGAAAATTGTGGTCATTTCATTTTTGCGCGAATGTGTTCAGATTCCTTTTATATTGCATTTGGCACATGGTGACGATTATCTCGAGAGTGCAAAGTAGCCAAATGAAACTTTTACTGGATTTCCACTTACTTTATCAAATCTCATCTCCACCACACAGGACAAGTTTGCATCTGTTATAGTTTTGGAGAAAATTGTGGTCATTTCATTTTTGCGCGAATGTGTTCAGATTCCTTTCAGATTGCATTTGGCACATGGTGACGATTATCTCGAGAGTGCAAAGTAGCCAAATGAAACTTTTACTGGATTTCCACTTACTTTATCAAATCTCATCTCCACCACACAGGACAAGTTTGCATCTGTTATAGTTTTGGAGAAAATTGTGGTCATTTCATTTATGCGCGAATGTGTTCAGATTGCTTTTATATTTCATTTGGCACATGGTGACGATTATCTCGAGAGTGCAAAGTAGTCAAATGAAACTTTTACTGGATTTCCACTTACTTTATCAAAACTCATCTGCACCACACAGGACAAGTTTGCATCTGTTATAGTTTTGGAGAAAATTGTGGTCATTTCATTTTTTGGCCAATGTGTTCAGATTCCTTTTATATTGCATTTGGCACATGGTGACGATTATCTCGAGAGTGCAAAGTAGCCAAATGAAACTTTTACTGGATTTCCACTTACTTTATCAAATCTCATCTCCACCACACAGGACAAGTTTGTATCTGTTATAGTTTTGGAGAAAATTGTGGTCATTTCATTTTTGCGCGAATGTGTTCAGATTCCTTTTATATTGCATTTGGCACATGGTGACGATTATCTCGAGAGTGCAAAGTAGCCAAATGAAACTTTTACTGGATTTCCCCTTACTTTATCAAATCTCATCTCCACCACACAGGACAAGTTTGCATCTGTTATAGTTTTGGAGAAAATTGTGGTCATTTCTTTTTTTGCGCGAATGTGTTCAGATTCCTTTTATATTGCATTTGGCACATGGTGACGATTATCTCGAGAGTGCAAAGTAGCCAAATGAAACTTTTACTGGATTTCCACTTACTTTATCAAATCTCATCTCCACCACACAGGACAAGTTTGCATCTGTTATAGTTTTGGAGAAAATTGTGGTCATTTCATTTTTGCGCGAATGTGTTCAGATTCCTTTTAGATTGCATTTGGCACATGGTGACGATTATCTCGAGAGTGCAAAGTAGCCAAATGAAACTTTTACTGGATTTCCACTTACTTTATCAAATCTCATCTCCACCACACAGGACAAGTTTGCATCTGTTATAGTTTTGGAGAAAATTGTGGTCATTTCATTTTTGCGCGAATGTGTTCAGATTCCTTTTATATTGCATTTGGCACATGGTGACGATTATCTCGAGAGTGCAAAGTAGCCAAATGAAACTTTTACTGGATTTCCACTTACTTTATCAAATCTCATCTCCTCCACACAGGACAAGTTTGCATCTGTTATAGTTTTGGAGAAAATTGTGGTCATTTCATTTTTGCGCGAATGTGTTCAGATTCCTTTTATATTGCATTTGGCACATGGTGACGATTATCTCGAGAGTGCAAAGTAGCCAAATGAAACTTTTACTGGATTTCCACTTACTTTATCAAATCTCATCTCCACCACACAGGACAAGTTTGCATCTGTTATAGTTTTGGAGAAAATTGTGGTCATTTCATTTTTGCGCGAATGTGTTCAGATTCCTTTCAGATTGCATTTGGCACATGGTGACGATTATCTCGAGAGTGCAAAGTAGCCAAATGAAACTTTTACTGGATTTCCACTTACTTTATCAAATCTCATCTCCACCACACAGGACAAGTTTGCATCTGTTATAGTTTTGGAGAAAATTGTGGTCATTTCATTAATGCGCGAATGTGTTCAGATTGCTTTTATATTTCATTTGGCACATGGTGACGATTATCTCGAGAGTGCAAAGTAGTCAAATGAAACTTTTACTGGATTTCCACTTACTTTATCAAAACTCATCTGCACCACACAGGACAAGTTTGCATCTGTTATAGTTTTGGAGAAAATTGTGGTCATTTCATTTTTTGGCCAATGTGTTCAGATTCCTTTTATATTGCATTTGGCACATGGTGACGATTATCTCGAGAGTGCAAAGTAGCCAAATGAAACTTTTACTGGATTTCCACTTACTTTATCAAATCTCATCTCCACCACACAGGACAAGTTTGCATCTGTTATAGTTTTGGAGAAAATTGTGGTCATTTCATTTTTGCGCGAATGTGTTCAGATTGATTTTATATTGCATTTGGCACATGGTGACGATTATCTCGAGAGTGCAAAGTAGCCAAATGAAACTTTTACTGGATTTCCACTTACTTTATCAAATCTCATCTCCACCACACAGGACAAGTTTGCATCTGTTATAGTTTTGGAGAAAATTGTGGTCATTTCATTTTTGCGCGAATATGTTTAGATTCCTTTTATATTGCATTTGGCACATGGTGACGATTATCTCGAGAGTGCAAAATAGCCAAATGAAAGTTTTACTGGATTTCCACTTACTTTATCAAATCTCATCTCCACCACACAGGACAAGTTTGCATCTGTTATAGTTTTGGAGAAAATTGTGGTCATTTCATTTATCCGCGAATGTGTTCAGATTGCTTTTATATTGCATTTGGCACATGGTGACGATTATCTCGAGAGTGCAAAGTAGCCAAATGAAACTTTTACTGGATTTCCACTTACTTTATCAAATCTCATCTCCACCACACAGGACAAGTTTGTATCTGTTATAGTTTTGGAGAAAATTGTGGTCATTTCATTTTTGCGCGAATGTGTTCAGATTCCTTTTATATTGCATTTGGCACATGGTGACGATTATCTCGAGAGTGCAAAGTAGCCAAATGAAACTTTTACTGGATTTCCCCTTACTTTATCAAATCTCATCTCCACCACACAGGACAAGTTTGCATCTGTTATAGTTTTGGAGAAAATTGTGGTCATTTCTTTTTTTGCGCGAATGTGTTCAGATTCCTTTTATATTGCATTTGGCACATGGTGACGATTATCTCGAGAGTGCAAAGTAGCCAAATGAAACTTTTACTGGATTTCCACTTACTTTATCAAATCTCATCTCCACCACACAGGACAAGTTTGCATCTGTTATAGTTTTGGAGAAAATTGTGGTCATTTCATTTTTGCGCGATTGTGTTCAGATTCCTTTTATATTGCATTTGGCACATGGTGACGATTATCTCGAGAGTGCAAAGTAGCCAAATGAAACTTTTACTGGATTTCCACTTACTTTATCAAATCTCATCTCCACCACACAGGACAAGTTTGCATCTGTTATAGTTTTGGAGAAAATTGTGGTCATTTCATTTTTTGCGCGAATGTGTTCAGATTCCTTTTATATTGCATTTGGCACATGGTGACGATTATCTCGAGAGTGCAAAGTAGCCAAATGAAACTTTTACTGGATTTCCACTTACTTTATCAAATCTCATCTCCACCACACAGGACAAGTTTGCATCTGTTATAGTTTTGGAGAAAATTGTGGTCATTTCATTTATGCGCGAATGTGTTCAGATTGCTTTTATATTGCATTTGGCACATGC
Organism: Anomaloglossus baeobatrachus; assembly: GCF_048569485.1. Lineage (NCBI taxonomy): Eukaryota > Metazoa > Chordata > Amphibia > Anura > Aromobatidae > Anomaloglossus > Anomaloglossus baeobatrachus. The sequence goes on from NC_134356.1 coordinate 153,456,642, forward strand.
TGACGATTGTCTCGAGAGTGCAAAGTAGCCAAATGAAACTTTTACTGGATGTCCACTTACTTTATCAAATCTCATCTCCACCACACAGGACAAGTTTGCATCTGTTATAGTTTTGGAGAAAATTGTGGTCATTTCATTTTTGCGCGAATGTGTTCAGATTCCTTTTATATTGCATTTGGCACATGGTGACGATTATCTCGAGAGTGCAAAGTAGCCAAATGAAACTTTTACTGGATTTCCACTTACTTTATCAAATCTCATCTCCACCACACAGGACAAGTTTGCATCTGTTATAGTTTTGGAGAAAATTGTGGTCATTTCATTTTTGCGCGAATGTGTTCAGATTCCATTTATATTGCATTTGGCACATGGTGACGATTATCTCGAGAGTGCAAAGTAGCCAAATGAAACTTTTACTGGATTTCCACTTACTTTCTCAAATCTCATCTCCACCACACAGGACAAGTTTGCATCTGTTATAGTTTTGGAGAAAATTGTGGTCATTTCATTTTTTGCGCGAATGTGTTCAGATTCCTTTTATATTGCATTTGGCACATGGTGACGATTATCTCGAGAGTGCAAAGTAGCCAAATGAAACTTTTACTGGATTTCCACTTACTTTATCAAATCTCATCTCCACCACACAGGACAAGTTTGCATCTGTTATAGTTTTGGAGAAAATTGTGGTCATTTCATTTATGCGCGAATGTGTTCAGATTGCTTTTATATTGCATTTGGCACATGCTGACGATTGTCTCGAGAGTGCAAAGTAGCCAAATGAAACTTTTACTGGATGTCCACTTACTTTATCAAATCTCATCTCCACCACACAGGACAAGTTTGCATCTGTTATAGTTTTGGAGAAAATTGTGGTCATTTCATTTTTGCGCGAATGTGTTCAGATTCCTTTTATATTGCATTTGGCACATGGTGACGATTATCTCGAGAGTGCAAAGTAGCCAAATGAAACTTTTACTGGATTTCCACTTACTTTATCAAATCTCATCTCCACCACACAGGACAAGTTTGCATCTGTTATAGTTTTGGAGAAAATTGTGGTCATTTCATTTTTGCGCGAATGTGTTCAGATTCCATTTATATTGCATTTGGCACATGGTGACGATTATCTCGAGAGTGCAAAGTAGCCAAATGAAACTTTTACTGGATTTCCACTTACTTTATCAAATCTCATCTCCACCACACAGGACAAGTTTGCATCAGTTATAGTTTTGGAGAAAATTGTGGTCATTTCATTTTTGCGCGAATGTGTTCAGATTCCTTTTATATTGCATTTGGCACATGGTGACGATTATCTCGAGAGTGCAAAGTAGCCAAATGAAACTTTTACTGGATTTCCCCTTACTTTATCAAATCTCATCTCCACCACACAGGACAAGTTTGCATCTGTTATAGTTTTGGAGAAAATTGTGGTCATTTCTTTTTTTGCGCGAATGTGTTCAGATTCCTTTTATATTGCATTTGGCACATGGTGACGATTATCTCGAGAGTGCAAAGTAGCCAAATGAAACTTTTACTGGATTTCCACTTACTTTATCAAATCTCATCTCCACCACACAGGACAAGTTTGCATCTGTTATAGTTTTGGAGAAAATTGTGGTCATTTCATTTTTGCGCGATTGTGTTCAGATTCCTTTTATATTGCATTTGGCACATGGTGACGATTATCTCGAGAGTGCAAAGTAGCCAAATGAAACTTTTACTGGATTTCCACTTACTTTATCAAATCTCATCTCCACCACACAGGACAAGTTTGCATCTGTTATAGTTTTGGAGAAAATTGTGGTCATTTCATTTTTTGCGCGAATGTGTTCAGATTCCTTTTATATTGCATTTGGCACATGGTGACGATTATCTCGAGAGTGCAAAGTAGCCAAATGAAACTTTTACTGGATTTCCACTTACTTTATCAAATCTCATCTCCACCACACAGGACAAGTTTGCATCTGTTATAGTTTTGGAGAAAATTGTGGTCATTTCATTTATGCGCGAATGTGTTCAGATTGCTTTTATATTGCATTTGGCACATGCTGACGATTGTCTCGAGAGTGCAAAGTAGCCAAATGAAACTTTTACTGGATGTCCACTTACTTTATCAAATCTCATCTCCACCACACAGGACAAGTTTGCATCTGTTATAGTTTTGGAGAAAATTGTGGTCATTTCATTTTTGCGCGAATGTGTTCAGATTCCTTTTATATTGCATTTGGCACATGGTGACGATTATCTCGAGAGTGCAAAGTAGCCAAATGAAACTTTTACTGGATTTCCACTTACTTTATCAAATCTCATCTCCACCACACAGGACAAGTTTGCATCTGTTATAGTTTTGGAGAAAATTGTGGTCATTTCATTTTTGCGCGAATGTGTTCAGATTCCATTTATATTGCATTTGGCACATGGTGACGATTATCTCGAGAGTGCAAAGTAGCCAAATGAAACTTTTACTGGATTTCCACTTACTTTCTCAAATCTCATCTCCACCACACAGGACAAGTTTGCATCTGTTATAGTTTTGGAGAAAATTGTGGTCATTTCATTTTTTGCGCGAATGTGTTCAGATTCCTTTTATATTGCATTTGGCACATGGTGACGATTATCTCGAGAGTGCAAAGTAGCCAAATGAAACTTTTACTGGATTTCCACTTACTTTATCAAATCTCATCTCCACCACACAGGACAAGTTTGCATCTGTTATAGTTTTGGAGAAAATTGTGGTCATTTCATTTATGCGCGAATGTGTTCAGATTGCTTTTATATTGCATTTGGCACATGCTGACGATTGTCTCGAGAGTGCAAAGTAGCCAAATGAAACTTTTACTGGATGTCCACTTACTTTATCAAATCTCATCTCCACCACACAGGACAAGTTTGCATCTGTTATAGTTTTGGAGAAAATTGTGGTCATTTCATTTTTGCGCGAATGTGTTCAGATTCCTTTTATATTGCATTTGGCACATGGTGACGATTATCTCGAGAGTGCAAAGTAGCCAAATGAAACTTTTACTGGATTTCCACTTACTTTATCAAATCTCATCTCCACCACACAGGACAAGTTTGCATCTGTTATAGTTTTGGAGAAAATTGTGGTCATTTCATTTTTGCGCGAATGTGTTCAGATTCCATTTATATTGCATTTGGCACATGGTGACGATTATCTCGAGAGTGCAAAGTAGCCAAATGAAACTTTTACTGGATTTCCACTTACTTTATCAAATCTCATCTCCACCACACAGGACAAGTTTGCATCAGTTATAGTTTTGGAGAAAATTGTGGTCATTTCATTTATGCGCGAAGGTGTTCAGATTGCTTTTATATTGCATTTGGCACATGGTGACGATTATCTCGAGAGTGCGAAGTAGCCAAATGAAACTTTTACTGGATTTCCACTTACTTTATCAAATCTCATCTCCACCACACAGGACAAGTTTGCATCTGTTATAGTTTTGGAGAAAATTGTGGTCATTTCATTTTTGCGCGAATGTGTTCAGATTCCTTTTATATTGCATTTGGCACATGGTGACGATTATCTCGAGAGTGCAAAGTAGCCAAATGAAACTTTTACTGGATTTCCACTTACTTTATCAAATCTCATCTCCACCACACAGGACAAGTTTGCATCTGTTATAGTTTTGGAGAAAATTGTGGTCATTTCATTTTTGCGCGAATGTGTTCAGATTCCTTTTATATTGCATTTGGCACATGGTGACGATTATCTCGAGAGTTCAAAGTAACCAAATGAAACTTTTACTGGATTTCCACTTACTTTATCAAATCTCATCTCCACCACACAGGACAAGTTTGCATCTGTTATAGTTTTGGAGAAAATTGTGGTCATTTCATTTTTGCGCGAATGTGTTCAGATTCCTTTTATATTGCATTTGGCACATGGTGACGATTATATCGAGAGTGCAAAGTAGCCAAATGAAACTTTTACTGGATTTCCACTTACTTTATGAAATCTCATCTCCACCACACAGGACAAGTTTGCATCTGTTATAGTTTTGGAGAAAATTGTGGTCATTTCATTTTTGCGCGAATGTGTTCAGATTCCTTTTATATTGCATTTGGCACATGGTGACGATTATCTCGAGAGTGCAAAGTAGCCAAATGAAACTTTTACTGGATTTCCACTTACTTTATCAAATCTCATCTCCACCACACAGGACAAGTTTGCATCTGTTATAGTTTTGGAGAAAATTGTGGTCATTTCATTTTTGCGCGAATGTGTTCAGATTCCATTTATATTGCATTTGGCACATGGTGACGATTATCTCGAGAGTGCAAAGTAGCCAAATGAAACTTTTACTGGATTTCCACTTACTTTATCAAATCTCATCTCCACCACACAGGACAAGTTTGCATCTGTTATAGTTTTGGAGAAAATTGTGGTCATTTCATTTTTTGCGCGAATGTGTTCAGATTCCTTTTATATTGCATTTGGCACATGGTGACGATTATCTCGAGAGTGCAAAGTAGCCAAATGAAACTTTTACTGGATTTCCACTTACTTTATCAAATCTCATCTCCACCACACAGGACAAGTTTGCATCTGTTATAGTTTTGGAGAAAATTGTGGTCATTTCATTTATGCGCGAATGTGTTCAGATTGCTTTTATATTGCATTTGGCACATGCTGACGATTGTCTCGAGAGTGCAAAGTAGCCAAATGAAACTTTTACTGGATGTTCACTTACTTTATCAAATCTCATCTCCACCACACAGGACAAGTTTGCATCTGTTATAGTTTTGGAGAAAATTGTGGTCATTTCATTTTTGCGCGAATGTGTTCAGATTCCTTTTATATTGCATTTGGCACATGGTGACGATTATCTCGAGAGTGCAAAGTAGCCAAATGAAACTTTTACTGGATTTCCACTTACTTTATCAAATCTCATCTCCACCACACAGGACAAGTTTGCATCTGTTATAGTTTTGGAGAAAATTGTGGTCATTTCATTTTTGCGCGAATGTGTTCAGATTCCATTTATATTGCATTTGGCACATGGTGACGATTATCTCGAGAGTGCAAAGTAGCCAAATGAAACTTTTACTGGATTTCCACTTACTTTATCAAATCTCATCTCCACCACACAGGACAAGTTTGCATCAGTTATAGTTTTGGAGAAAATTGTGGTCATTTCATTTATGCGCGAAGGTGTTCAGATTGCTTTTATATTGCATTTGGCACATGGTGACGATTATCTCGAGAGTGCAAAGTAGCCAAATGAAACTTTTACTGGATTTCCACTTACTTTATCAAATCTCATCTCCACCACACAGGACAAGTTTGCATCTGTTATAGTTTTGGAGAAAATTGTGGTCATTTCATTTTTGCGCGAATGTGTTCAGATTCCTTTTATATTGCATTTGGCACATGGTGACGATTATCTCGAGAGTGCAAAGTAGCCAAATGAAACTTTTACTGGATTTCCACTTACTTTATCAAATCTCATCTCCACCACACAGGACAAGTTTGCATCTGTTATAGTTTTGGAGAAAATTGTGGTCATTTCATTTTTGCGCGAATGTGTTCAGATTCCTTTTATATTGCATTTGGCACATGGTGACGATTATCTCGAGAGTTCAAAGTAACCAAATGAAACTTTTACTGGATTTCCACTTACTTTATCAAATCTCATCTCCACCACACAGGACAAGTTTGCATCTGTTATAGTTTTGGAGAAAATTGTGGTCATTTCATTTTTGCGCGAATGTGTTCAGATTCCTTTTATATTGCATTTGGCACATGGTGACGATTATATCGAGAGTGCAAAGTAGCCAAATGAAACTTTTACTGGATTTCCACTTACTTTATGAAATCTCATCTCCACCACACAGGACAAGTTTGCATCTGTTATAGTTTTGGAGAAAATTGTGGTCATTTCATTTTTGCGCGAATGTGTTCAGATTCCTTTTATATTGCATTTGGCACATGGTGACGATTATTTTGTGAGTGCAAAGTAGCCAAATGAAACTTTTACTGGATTTCCACTTACTTTATCAAATCTCATCTCCACCACACAGGACAAGTTTGCATCTGTTATAGTTTTGGAGAAAATTGTGGTCATTTCATTTTTGCGCGAATGTGTTCAGATTCCATTTATATTGCATTTGGCACATGGTGACGATTATCTCGAGAGTGCAAAGTAGCCAAATGAAACTTTTACTGGATTTCCACTTACTTTATCAAATCTCATCTCCACCACACAGGACAAGTTTGCATCTGTTATAGTTTTGGAGAAAATTGTGGTCATTTCATTTAAGCGCGAATGTGTTCAGATTGCTTTTATATTGCATTTGGCACATGGTGACGATTATCTCGAGAGTGCAAAGTAGCCAAATGAAACATTTACTGGATTTCCACTTACTTTATCAAATCTCATCTCCACCACACAGGACAAGTTTGCATCTGTTATAGTTTTGGAGAAAATTGTGGTCATTTCATTTTTGCGCGAATGTGTTCAGATTGCTTTTATATTTCATTTGGCACATGGTGACGATTATCTCGAGAGTGCAAAGTAGCCAAATGAAACTTTTACTGGATTTCCACTTACTTTATCAAATCTCATCTCCACCACACAGGACAAGTTTGCATCTGTTATAGTTTTGGAGAAAATTGTGGTCATTTCATTTTTGCGCGAATGTGTTCAGATTCCTTTTATATTGCATTTGGCACATGGTGACGATTATCTCGAGAGTGCAAAGTAGCCAAATGAAACTTTTACTGGATTTCCACTTACTTTATCAAATCTCATCTCCACCACACAGGACAAGTTTGCATCTGTTATAGTTTTGGAGAAAATTGTGGTCATTTCATTTATGCGCGAATGTGTTCAGATTGCTTTTATATTGCATTTGGCACATGGTGACGATTATCTCGAGAGTGCAAAGTAGCCAAATGAAACTTTTACTGGATTTCCACTTACTTTATCAAATCTCATCTCCACCACACAGGACAAGTTTGCATCTGTTATAGTTTTGGAGAAAATTGTGGTCATTTCATTTTTGCGCGAATGTGTTCAGATTTCTTTTATATTGCATTTGGCACATGGTGACGATTATCTCGAGAGTGCAAAGTAGCCAAATGAAACTTTTACTGGATTTCCACTTACTTTATCAAATCTCATCTCCACCACACAGGACAAGTTTGCATCTGTTATGGTTTTGGAGAAAATTGTGGTCATTTCATTTTTGCGCGAATGTGTTCAGATTCATTTTATATTGCATTTGGCACATGGTGACGATTATCTCGAGAGTGCAAAGTAGCCAAATGAAACTTTTACTGGATTTCCACTTACTTTATCAAATCTCATCTCCACCACACAGGACAAGTTTGCATCTGTTATAGTTTTGGAGAAAATTGTGGTCATTTCATTTTTGCGCGAATGTGTTCAGATTCCTTTTATATTGCATTTGGCACATGGTGACGATTATCTCGAGAGTGCAAAGTAGCCAAATGAAACTTTTACTGGATTTCCACTTACTTTATCAAATCTCATCTCCACCACACAGGACAAGTTTGCATCTGTTATAGTTTTGGAGAAAATTGTGGTCATTTCATTTTTGTGCGAATGTGTTCAGATTCCTTTTATATTGCATTTGGCACATGGTGACGATTATCTCGAGAGTGCAAAGTAGCCAAATGAAACTTTTACTGGATTGCCACTTACTTTATCAAATCTCATCTCCACCACACAGGACAAGTTTGCATCTGTTATAGTTTTGGAGAAAATTGTGGTCATTTCATTTATGCGCGAATGTGTTCAGATTGCTTTTATATTGCATTTGGCACATGGTGACGATTATCTCGAGAGTGCAAAGTAGCCAAATGAAACTTTTACTGGATTTCCACTTCCTTTATCAAATCTCATCTCCACCACACAGGACAATTTTGCATCTGTTATAGTTTTGGAGAAAATTGTGGTCATTTCATTTTTGCGCGAATGTGTTCAGATTCCATTTATATTGCATTTGGCACATGGTGACGATTATCTCGAGAGTGCAAAGTAGCCAAATGAAACTTTTACTGGATTTCCACTTACTTTATCAAATCTCATCTCCACCACACAGGACAAGTTTGCATCAGTTATAATTTTGGAGAAAATTGTGGTCATTTCATTTATGCGCGAATGTGTTCAGATTCCATTTATATTGCCTTTGGCACATGGTGACGATTATCTCGAGAGTGCAAAGTAGCCAAATGAAACTTTTACTGGATTTCCACTTACTTTATCAAATCTCATCTCCACCACACAGGACAAGTTTGCATCTGTTATAGTTTTGGAGAAAATTGTGGTCATTTCATTTTTGCGCGAATGTGTTCAGATTTCTTTTATATTGCATTTGGCACATGGTTACGATTATCTCGAGAGTGCAAAGTAGCCAAATGAAACTTTTACTGGATTTCTACTTACTTTATCAAATCTCATCTCCACCACACAGGACAAGTTTGCATCTGTTATGGTTTTGGAGAAAATTGTGGTCATTTCATTTTTGCGCGAATGTGTTCAGATTCATTTTATATTGCATTTGGCACATGGTGACGATTATCTCGAGAGTGCAAAGTAGCCAAATGAAACTTTTACTGGATTTCCACTTACTTTATCAAATCTCATCTCCACCACACAGGACAAGTTTGCATCTGTTATAGTTTTGGAGAAAATTGTGGTCATTTCATTTTTGCGCGAATGTGTTCAGATTCCTTTTATATTGCATTTGGCACATGGTGACGAATATCTCGAGAGTGCAAAGTAGAGAAATGAAACTTTTACTGGATTTCCACTTACTTTATCAAATCTCATCCCCACCACACAGGACAAGTTTGCATCTGTTATTAGTTTTGGAGAAAAATGTGGTCATTTCATTTTTGCGCGAATGTGTTCAGATTCCTTTTATATTGCATTTGGCACATGGTGACGATTATCTCGAGAGTGCAAAGTAGCCAAATGAAACTTTTACTGGATTTCCACTTACTTTATCAAATCTCATCTCCACCACTAGGATTATGTGAATTTATGTTGAGTCAGTTTCGCACTTCTCTGTGTTGGTGTAGTGGTAGGCTCTTTGCTTGGGCTGTGAGAGGTTGTGGGTTTGACTCTGAGGCAAGGCCCATGGACTTTGTATGGCTGCATGTAATTGACTAGTCCAATGGATTGCGTTGCCTATGAGTTTCTATTGGATTGATAGGGCAGGTATTGACTTTTGCTTTCGTTTGGCCATGTTGTGTGCGCAGTAACTAGGATTATGTGAGTTAATGTAGAGTCAGTTACACATTTCTCTGTGTTGGTGTAGGCATGATATTGCCTAGTCCAATGGACTGTGTTGCCTATGAGTTTCCATTGGATTGATAAGCCAGGTACTGTATTTTGCTTTTGGTTGGCCATGTTGTGTGCATAGTCACTAGGATTATGTGAATTAATGTAGAGTCATTCACCTTCTTCTCTGTGTTGGTGTAGTGGTAGTCTCTTTGCTTAAACTGCGAGAGGTTGTGGGTTTGACTCTGAGGCAAGGCCCATGGACTTTGTATGGCTGCATGTAATTTCCCAGTCCAATGGACTATGTTGTCTATGAGTTTCCATTGGATTGATAGGCCAGGGACTGTCTTTTGCTTTTGTTTGGCCATGTTGTGTGCGCAGTCACTAGGATTATGTTAGTTAATGTAGAGTAAGTTTCACACTTCTCTGTGTTGGTGTAGTGGTAGGATCTTTGCTTGGGCTGCGAGAGGTTGTGGGTTTGACTCTAATGCAAGGCTCATGGACTTTGTATGGCTGCATGTAATTGCCTAGTAAAATGGACTGTGTTGCCTATGAGTTTCTATTGAATTAATAGGCCAGGTACTGTCTTTTGTTTTCGTTTGGCCATGTTGTGTGCGCAGTCACTAGGATTATGTGAATTAATGTAGAGTCATTCACCTACTTCTCTGTGTTGGTGTAGTGGTAGTCTCTTTGCTTAAGCTGCGAGAGATTGTGGGTTCGACTTTGAGGCAAGGCCTTTGGAATTTGTATGGCTGCATGTAATTGCGTAGTTCAATTGACTGTGTTGCCTATGAGTTTCTATTGGATTGATAGGCCAGATACTGCCTTTTGCTTTTGTTTGGCCATGTTGTGTGCGCAGTCACTAGGATTATGTGAACTAATGTAAACTCAGTTTCCAACTTCTCTGTGTTGGTGTAGTGGTAGGCTCTTTACTTGGGCTGCGAGGAATTGTGGGTTTGACTCTGAGGCAAACCCCATGGACTTTGTGTAGCTGCATGTAGTTGCCTAGTCCAATGGACTGTGTTGCCTATGAGTTTCCATTGGATTGATAGGCTAGGTATTGTCTTTTGTTTGGTTATGTTGTGTGCGCAGTCGGTAGGATTATGTGAATTAATGTAGACACAGCTTCCTACTTCTTTGTGTTGGTGTAGTTGTAGGCTCTTTGCTTGTTCTACCAGAGGTTGTGGGTTTGACTCTGAGGCAAGGCCCATGGACTTTGCATGGCTGCATGTAATCGCCCAGTTCAATGGACTGTGTTGTCTATGAGTTTCCATTGGATTGATAGGCCAGGTACTGCCTTTTGCTTTTGTTTGGCCATGTTGTGTGCGCAGTCACTAGGATTATGTGAATTAATGTAGACTCAGTTTCCCACTTCTCTGTGTTGGTGTAGTGGTAGGCTCTTTGCTTGGCTGCGTGAGGTTGTGGGTTTGACTCTGAGGCAAGGCCCATTGATTTTTTATGTCTCCATGAAATTGTCTAGTCCAATGGACTGTGTTCCTTATGAGTTTCCATTGGATTGATAGGCCAGATAATGTCTTTTGCATTTGTTTGGCCATGTTGTGTGCGCAGTCACTAGGATTATGTGAATTAATGTAGAGTCATTCACCTACTTTTCTGTGTTGGTGTAGTGGTAGTCTCTTTGCTTAAGCTGCAAGAGATTGTGGGTTCGACTCTGAGGCAAGGCCTTTGGAGTTTGTATGGCTGCATGTAATTGTGTAGTTCAATTGACTGTGTTGCGTATGCGTTTCTATTGGATTGATAGGCCAGGTACTGTCTTTTGTTTTCGTTTGGCCATGTTGTGTGGACAGTCACTAGGATTATGTGAATTAATGTAGACGCAGCATGTTACTTCTTTGTGTTGGTGTAGTTGTAGGCTCTTTGCTTGTTCTGCCAGAGGTTGTGGGTTTGACTCTGAGGCAAGACCCATGGACTTTGTATGGCTGCATGTATTTGCCTAGTCCAATGGACTATGTTGTCTATGAGTTTCCATTGGATTGATAGGCCAGGGACTGTTTTTTGCTTTTGTTTGGCCATGTTGTGTGCGCAGTCACTAGGATTATGTGAATTTATGTTGAGTCAGTTTTGCACTTCTCTGTGTTGGTGTAGTGGTAGGCTCTTTGCTTGGGCTGTGAGAGGTTGTGGGTTTGACTCTGAGGCAAGGCCCATGGACTTTGTATGGCTGCATGTAATTGCCTAGTCCAATGGTTTGCGTTGCTTATGAGTTTCCATTGGATTGATAAGCCAGGTACTGTCTTTTGCTTTCATTTGGCCATGTTGTGTGCGCAGTCGGTAGGATTATGTGAATTAATGTTGAATCTGTTTCCCACTTCTCTGTGTTGGTGTAGTGGTAGGCTCTTTGCTTGGCTGCGAGAGGTTGTGGGTTTGACTCTGAGGCAAGGCCCATGGACTTTGTATGTCTCCATGTAATTGTCTAGTCCAATGGACTGTGTTGCCTTTGAGTTTTCATTGGATTGATAGGCCAGGTACTGTCTTTTGCTTTTGTTTGGCCATGTTGTGTGCGCAGTCACTAGGATTATGTGAATTAATGTAGAGTCGGTTTCCAATTTCTCTGTGTTGGTTTAGTGGTAGGCTCTTTGCTTGATCTCCAAGAGGTTGTGGGTTCGACTCTGAGGCAAGGCCCATGAACTTTGTATGGCTGCATGTAATTGCCTAGTCCAATGGACTGTGTTGCCTTTGAGTTTCCATTGGATTGATAGGCCAGGTACTGTCTTTTGCTTTTGTTTGGCCATGTTGTGTGCGCAGTCACTAGGATTATGTGAATTAATGTAGAGTCATTTACCTTCTTCTCTGTGTTGGTGTAGTGATAGTCTCTTTGCTGAAGCTGCTGAGAGGTTGTGGGTTCGACTTTGAGGCAAGACCCATGGAGTTTGTATGGCTGCATGTAATTGCCTAGTTCAATTGACTGTGTTGCCTATGAGTTCCCATTGAATTGATAGGCCAGGTACTGCCTTTTGCTTTTTTGGCCATGTTGTATGCGCAGTCACTAGGATTATGTGAACTAATGTAAACTCAGTTTCCAACTTCTCTGTGTTGGTGTAGTTGTAGGCTCTTTGCTTGGGCTGCGAGAAATTGTGGGTTTGAATCTGAGGCAAAGCATATGGACTTTGTATGGCTGCATGTAATTGCCTAGTCCAATGGACTCTATTGCCTATGAGTTTCCATTGGATTGATAGGCCAGGTATTGTCTTTTGTTTGGTTATGTTGTGTGCGCAGTCGGTAGGATTATGTGAATTAATGTAGAATCAGTTTCCCACTTCTCTGTGTTGGTGTAGTGGAAGGCTCTTTGCTTGGCTGCGAGAGGTTGTGGTTTTGACTCTGAGGCAAGGCCCATGGACTTTGTAGGGCTGCATGTAATTGCCTAGTTCAATGGACTGTGTTGCCTATGAGGTTCCATTGGCTTGATAGGCCAGGTAATGTCTTTTGCTTTTGTTTGGCCATGTTGTGTGCGCAGTCACTAGGATTATGTGAATTTATGTTGAGTCAGATTCGCACTTCTCTGTGTTGGTGTAGTGGTAGGCTCTTTGCTTGGGCTGTGAGAGGTTGTGGGTTTGACTCTGAGGCAAGGCCCATGGACTTTGTATGGCTGCATGTAATTGCCTAGTCCAATGGATTGCGTTGCCTATGAGTTTCTATTGGATTGATAGGCCAGATAATGTCTTTTGCATTTGTTTGGTCATGTTGTGTGCGCAGTCACTAGGATTATGTGAATTAATGTAGAGTCATTCACCTTCTTCTCTGTGTTGTTGTAGTGGTAGTCTCTTTGCTTAAGCTGCGAGAGGTTATGGGTTCGACTCTGAGGCAAGGCCCATGGAGTTTGTATGGCTGCATGTAATTGCGTAGTTCAATTGACTGTGTTGCCTATGAGTTCCCATTGGATTGATAGGCCAGTTACTGCCTTTTGCTTTTGTTTGGCCATGTTGTGTGCGCAGTCACTAGGATTATGTGAACTAATGTAAACTCAGTTTCCAACTTCTCTGTGTTGGTGTAGTGGTAGGCTCTTTGCTTGGGCTGCGAGAAATTGTGGGTTTGACTCTGAGGCAAAGCCCATGGACTTTGTATGGCTGCAAGTAATTGCCTAGTCCAAAGGACTGTGTTGCCTAAGAGTTTTCATTGGATTGATAGGCCAGGTATTGTCTTTTGTTTGGTTATAATGTGTGCGCAGTCGGTAGGATTATGTGAATTAATGTAGAATGAGTGTTTCACTTCTCTGTGTTGGTGTAGTGGAAGGCTCTTTGCTTGGCTGTGAGAGGTTGTGGGTTTGACTCTGAGGCAAGGCCCATGGACTTTGTATGGCTGCATGTAATTGCCTAGTTCAATGGACTGTGTTGCCTATGACTTTCCATTGGCTTGAGAGGCAAGGTAATGTCTTTTGCTTTTGTTTGGCCATGTTGTGTGCGCAGTCACTAGGATTATGTGAATTAATGTAGACGCAACTTCCTAGTTCTTTGTGTTGGTGTAGTTGTAGGCTCTTTGCTTGTTCTGCCAGAGGTTGTGGGTTTGACTCTGAGGCAAGGCCCATGGACTTTGTATGGCTGCATGTAATTTCCTAGTTCAATGGACTATGTTGTATATGAGTTTCCATTGGATTGATAGGCCAGGGACTGTCTTTTGCTTTTGTTTGGCCATGTTGTGTGCTCAGTCACTAGGATTATGTGAATTAATGTAGAGTCAGTTTTGCACTTCTCTGTGTTGGTGTAGTGGTAGGCTCTTTGCATAATTGTTTTATGGTTTTATTCAATTTTATTATGTCTAGAGGTTTTACTAAGAAATTTATCACAAATTTATCCGACTTCTTTTTAAAAAAATCATTTTAAAAAAAAAAAAAAAACTTTTTTAAAAAAATCCATTTAAAACAAATCTTTCAAAAAAATCCTTTTAACAATTATTTGCATGTATGTTACACCCATAAGCCCCACCTAAGGGGTTGTTCACCTATAAATTTTATGTGCATTAGCTCTTTGTTACACCTGAGGAAAGCAAGGGGATCTTGCAGAAACGCGTTGTGAAGTGATAACAAGAGCTTTATTTATTTATTTAACAATAAAGCCTTATCTTCAAAAGAACCTCCAGATTCAAATCCATTATTAGCGCTCAAAGACCGGATTTTCTTCACTATTATCCACATTGTCCACTCCCGAAAGGGATTCCGGCAAAGAGCTGCTGAGGATCACAGAATCTATCAGTTCACCCTGATCTATCCAGCAGGAGGACGGAGAGCCGACCTGAAGCTTCAGGATCAAAGGAGTCGGTGAACCAGGAGCTATCAGCGGTAAACCTCCGGCTCCTTCCAGCCAAAAAGGATCGGATAACATCAGTTACTACAGCCCCTTGATTCTAGAGGAATTACACGCCCATCACCGGGGTTGTGCGAGGGCGCACAACAAAACCAGGTGAGCAGCTTCTAACTACAAATCTATTAACAAAATATCTCGGGTGCTCTTTAGATTGCGCTATCTGATTTTATTTTGCCAGTGAGTACTTCTTTGTGTTGGTGTAGTGGTAGGCTCATTGCTTGTTCTGCCAGAGGTTGTGGGTTTGACTCTGAGGCAAAGCCCATGGACTTTGTATGGCTGCATGTAATTGCCTAGTTCAATGAATTGCGTTGCCTATGAGTTTCCATTGGATTGATAGGCCAGGTACTGTCTTTTGCTTTTGTTTGGCCATGTTGTGTGCGCAGTCACTAGGATTATGTGAATTAATGTAGAGACAGTTACCAACTTTTCTTTGTTGGTTTAGTGGTAGGCTCTTTGCTTGTTCTTCAAGAAGTTGGGGGTTCGACTTTGAGTCAAGGCCCGTAAACTTTATATGGCTGCATGTATTTGCCTAGTCTAATGGACTGTGTTGCCTATGAGTTTCCATTGGATTGATAGGCCAGATAATGTCTTTTGCATTTGTTTGGCCATGTTGTGTGCACAGTCACTAGGATTATGTGAATTAATGTAGAGTCATTCACCTACTTCTCTGTCTTGGTGTAGTGGTAGTCTCTTTGCTTAAGCTGCGAGAGGATGTGGGTTCAACTCTGAGGCAAGGCCCAGGGAGTTTGTATGGCTGCATGTAATTGCGTAGTTCAATTGACTGTGTTGCCTATGAGTTCCCATTGGATTGATAGGCCAAGTACTGCCTTTTGCTTTTGTTTGGCCATGTTGTGTGCGCAGTCACTAGGATTATGTGAACTAATGTAAACTCAGTTTCCAACTTCTCTGTGTTGGTGTAGTGGTAGGCTCTTTGCTTGGGCTGCGAGAAATTGTGGGTTTGACTCTGAGGCAAAGCCCATGGACTTTGTATGGCTGCACGTAATTGCCAAGTCCAATGGACTGTGTTGCCTATGAGTTTCCATTGGATTGATAGGCCAGGTATTGTCTTTTGCTTTTGTTTGGCCATGTTGTGTGCGCAGTCACTAGGATTATTTGAATTAATGTAGAATCCGTTTCCCACTTCTCTGTGTTGGTGTAGTGGAAGCTGCTTTGCTTGGCTGCGCGAGGTTGTGGGTTTGACTCTGAGGCATGGCCCATGGACTTTGTATGGCTGCATGTAATTGCCTAGTTCAATGGACTGTGTTGCCTATGAGTTTCCATTGGCTTGATAGGCCAGGTACTGTCTTTTGTTTTCGTTTGGCCATGTTTTGTGCGCAGTCACTAGGATTATGTGAGTTAATGTAGAGACAGTTTCAAACTTCTCTGTGTTGCTGAAGTGGTGGGCTTTTTTGTTGGGCTGCGAGAGGTTGTGAGTTCGACTATGAGGTAATGCCCATGGATTTTGTATGGCTGCATGTAATTGCATAGTCCAATGGACTGCGTTACCTATGAGTTTCCATTGGATTGATAGGCCAGGTGCTTTCTTTTGCTTTTGTTTGGCCATGTTGTGTGCGCAGTCACTAGGATTATGTGAATTAATGTAGAGTCAGTTTCGCATTTCTCTTTGTTGGTGTAGTGGTAGGCTCTTTGCTTGGACTGTGAGAGGTTGTGGGTTTGACTCTGAGGCAAGGCCCATGGACTTTTTATGGCTGCATGTAATTGCCTAGTCCAATGGACTGTGTTGCCTATGAGTTTCCATTGGATTTATAGGCCAGGTATTGTCTTTTGTTTGGCCATGTTGTGTGCGCAGTCGGTAGGATTATGTGAATTAATGTAGAATTAGTTTCCCACTTCTCTGTGTTGGTGTAGTGGTAGGCTCTTTGCTTGTCTGCGAGAGGTTGTGGGTTGGACTCTGAGGCAAGGCCCATGGACTTTGTATGTCTCCATGTAATTGTCTAGTCCAATGGACTATGTTGCCTATGAGTTTCCATTGGATTGATAGGCCAGGTACTGTCTTTTGCTTTCGTTTGGCCATGTTGTGTGCGCAGTCACTAGGATTATGTGAGTTAATGTAGAGTCAGTTTCACACTTCTCTGTGTTGCTGTAGTGGTAGGCTTTATTCTTGGGCTGCGAGAGGTTGTGATTTTGACTCTGAGGCAAGGCCCATGGACTTTGTATGGCTGCATGTAATTGCATAGTCCAATGGACTGTGTTACCTATGAGTTTCCATTGGATTGATAGGCCAGGTATTGACTTTTGCTTTCGTTTGGCCATGTTGTGTGCGCAGTCACTAGGATTATGTGAATTAATGTAGACTCAATTACCAACTCTCTGTGTTGGTGTAGTGGTAGGCTCTTTCCTAGGGCTGGGAGAAGTTGTGGGTTTGACTCTGAAGCAAAGCCCATGGACTTTGTATGGCTGCATATAATTGCCTAGTCCAATGGACTGTGTTGCCTATGAGTTTCCATTAAATTGATAGGCCAGGTATTGTCTTTTGTTTGGCCATGTTGTGTGCGCAGTCACTAGGATTTTGTGAATTAATGTAGAGTCAGGTTCACATTTCTCTGTGTTGGTGTAGTGGTAGGCTCGTTGCTTGAGCTGCGAGAGGTTGTGAGTTTGACTTTGAGGCAAGGCCCATGGACTTTGTGTGGCTGCATGTAATCGCCCAGTTCAATGGACTGTGTTGCCTATGAGTTTCCATTGGATTGATAGGCCAGGTACTGTCTTTTGCTTTTGTTTGGTCACTTTGTGTGCGCAGTCACTAGGATTATGTGAATTAATGTAGACTCAGTTACCAACTTCTCTGTGTTGGTGTAGTGGTAGGCTCTTTGCTTGGCTACGAGAGGTTGTGGGTTTGACTCTGAGCCAAGGCCCTTAGACTTTGTTTGTCTCCATGTAATTGTCTAGTCCAATTGACTGTGTTGCCTATGAGTTTCCATTGGATTTATAGGCCAGGTACGGTCTTTTGCTTTTGTTTGGCCATGTTGTGTGCGCAGTCACTAGGATTATGTGAATTAATGTAGAATCAGTTTTCCACTTTTCTGTGTTGGTGTATTGGTAGGCTCTTTGCTTGGGCTACGAGAGGTTGCAGGTTCGACTCTGGGCCAAGGCCCATTGGCTTTGTATGGCTGCATGTAATTGCCTAGTCCAATGTACTGTGTTACCTATGAGTTTCCATTGGATTGATAGGCCAGGGACTGTCTTTTGCTTTTATTTGGCCATGTTGTGTGCGCAGTCACTAGGATTATGTGAATTTATGTTAAATCAGTTTCGCACTTCACTGTGTTGGTGTAGTGGTAGGCTCTTTGCTTGGGCTGTGAGAGATTGTGGGTTTGACTCTGAGGCAATGCCCATGGACTTTGTATGGCTGCATGTAACTGCCTAGTCCAATGGATTGCGTTGCCTTTGAGTTTCCATTGGATTGATAGGCTAGGTACTGTCTTTTGCTTTCGTTTGGCAATGTTGTGTGCTCAGTCACTAGGATTATGTGAGTTAATGTAGAGTCAGTTCCACACTTCTCTGTGTTGGTGTAGTGGTAGGCTCTTTGCTTGAGCTGCGAGAGGTTGTGGGTTTGACTCTGAGGCAAGGCCCATGGACTTTTTATGGCTGCATGTAATTGCCTAGTTCAATGGAATGTGTTGCCTTTGAGTTTCCATTGGCTTGATAGGCCAGGTAATGTCTATTGCTATTGTTTGGCCATATTGTGTGCGCAGTCACTAGGATTATGTGAATTAATGTAGACGCAGCTTCCTTCTTCTTTGTGTTGGTGTAGTTGTAGGCTCTTTGCTTGTTCTGCCAGAGGTTGTGGGTTTGACTCTGAGGCAAAGCCCATGGACTTTGTATGGCTGCATGTAATTCCCTTGTCCAATGAATTGCGTTGCCTATGAGTTTCCATTGGATTGATAGGCCAGGTACTGTCTTTTGCTTTCGTTTGGCCATGTTGTGTGCGCAGTCACTAGGATTATGTGAGTTAATGTAGAGTCAGTTTAACACTTCTCTGTGTTGCTGTAGTGGTAGGCCTTTTTCTTGGGCTGCGAGAGGTTGTGAGTTCGACTCTGAGGCAAGGTCCATGGACTTTGTATGGCTGCATGTAATTGCAAAGTCCAATGGACTGTGTTACCTATGAGTTTCCACTGTATTGATATGCCAGGTGCTTTCTTTTGCTTTTGTTTGGCCATGTTGTGTGCGCAGTCACTAGGATTATGTGAATTTATGTTAAATCAGTTTCGCACTTCACTGTGTTGGTGTAGTGGTAGGCTCTTTGCTAGGGCTGTGAGAGGTTGTGGGTTTGACTCTGAGGCAAGGCCCATGGACTTTGTATGGCTGCATGTAACTGCCTAGTCCAATGGATTGCGCTGCCTATGAGTTTCCATTGGATTGATAGGCCAGGTACTGTCTTTTGCTTTTGTTTGGCCATGTTGTGTGCGCAGTCACTAGGATTATGTGAGTTAATTTAGAGTCAGTTTCACACTTCTCTGTGTTGGTGTAGTGGTATGCTCTTTGCTTGGGCTGCGAGAGGCTGTGGGTTCGACTCTAGTGCAAGGCTGATGGACTTTGTATGGCTGCATGTAATTGCCTAGTCCAATGGACTGTGTTGCCTATGAGTTTTCATTGGATGGATAGGCCAGGTACAGTCTTTTGTTTTCGTTTGGCCATGTTATGTGCGCAGTCACTAGGATTATGTGAATTAATGTAGAGTCAGTTTCACATTTCTCTTTGTTGGTCTAGTGGTTGGCTCTTTGCTTGTTCTGCCAGAGGTTGTAGGTTTGACTCTGAGGCAAGGCCCATGGACTTTGTATAGCTGCATGTAATTGTCTAGTCCAATGGACTATGTTGTCTATGAGTTTCCATTGGATTGATAGGCCAGGTACTGTCTTTTGCTTTCGTTTGGCCATGTTGTGTGCGCAGTCACTAGGATTATGTGAATTTATGTTGAGTCAGTTTTGCACTTCTCTGTGTTGGTGTAGTGGTAGGCTCTTTGCTTGGGCTGTGAGAGGTTGTGGGTTTGACTCTGAGGCAAGGCCCATGGACTTTGTATGGCTGCATGTAATTGCCTAGTCCAATGGATTGCGTTGCCTATGAGTTTCCATTGGATTGATAGGCCAGGTACTGTCTTTTGCTTTCGTTTGGCCATGTTGTGTGCTCAGTCACTAGGATTATGTGAATTAATGTAGAGCCAGGTTCACATGTCTCTGTGTTGGTGTAGTGGTAGGCTCTTTGCTTGAGCTGCGAGAGGTTGTGGGATTGACTCTGAGGCAAGGCCCATGGACTTTTTATGGCTGCATGTAATTGCCTAGTTCAAAGGACTGTGTTGCCTATGAGTTTCCATTGGCTTGATAGGCCAGGTAATGTCTTTTGCTTTTGTTTGGCCATATTGTGTAGGCAGTCACTAGGATTATGTGAATTAATGTAGACGCAGCTTCCTACTTCTTTGTGTTGGTGTAGTTGTAGGCTCTTTGCTTGTTCTGCCAGAGGTTGTGGGTTTGACTCTGAGGCAAAGCCCATGGACTTTGTATGGCTGCATGTAATTGCCTAGTCCAATGAATTGCGTTGCCTATGAATTTCCATTGGATTGAAGGGCCAGGTACTGTCTTTTGCTTTCGTTTGGCCATGTTGTGTGCGCAGTCACTAGGATTATGTGAATTAATGTAGAGTCAGATTCACATTTCTCTGTGTTGGTGTAGTGGTAGGCTCTTTGCTTGGACTGCGAGAGGTTGCGTGTTTGACTCTGAGGCAAGGCCCATGGACTTTTTATGGCTGCATGTAATTGCCTAGTCCAATGGACTGTGTTGCCTATGAGTTTCCATTGGATTGATAGGCCAGGTACTGTCTTTTGTTTTCGTTTGGCCATGTTGTGTGCGCAGTCACTAGGATTATGTGAATTAATGTAGAGTCGGTTACCAACTTCTCTTTGTTGGTTTAGTGGTAGGCTCTTTGCTTGTTCTCCAAGAGGTTGGTGGTTCGACTTTGAGTCAATGCCCATGAACTTTATATGGCTGCATGTATTTGCCTAGTCTATAGGAATGTGTTGCCTATGAGTTTCAATTGGATTGATAGGCCAGATATTGTCTTTTGCATTTGTTTGGCCATGTTGTGTGCGCAGTCGCTAGGATTATGTGAATTAATGTAGAATCATTCTCCTATTTCTTTGTGTTGGTGTAGTAGTAGGCTCTTTGTTTGGGTTACGAGAAGTTGTGGGTTCGACTCTGAGGCAAGGCCCATGGACTTTGTATGGCTGCATGTAATTGCCCAGTTCAATGGACTGTGTTGGTGTAGTGGTAGACTCTTTGCTTAAGCTGTGAGAGGATGTGGGTTCGACTCTGAGGCAAGGCCCATGGAGTTTG
Source organism: Anomaloglossus baeobatrachus (assembly GCF_048569485.1). Taxonomy (NCBI): domain Eukaryota; kingdom Metazoa; phylum Chordata; class Amphibia; order Anura; family Aromobatidae; genus Anomaloglossus; species Anomaloglossus baeobatrachus. Next base: position 153,477,576 of record NC_134356.1, read on the forward strand.
TATGGCTGCAAGTAATTGCGTAGTTCAATTGACTGTGTTGCCTATGAGTTCCCATTGGATTGATAGGCCAGGTACTGCCTTTTGCTTTTGTTTGGCCATGTTGTGTGCGCAGTCACTAGGATTATGTGAACTAATGTAAACTCAGTTTCCAACTTCTCTGTGTTGGTGTAGTGGAAGCTGCTTTGCTTGGATGCGAGAGGTTGTGGGTTTGACTCTGAGGCATGGCCCATGGACTTTGTATGGCTGCATGTAATTGCCTAGTTCAATGGACTGTGTTGCCTATGAGTTTCCATTGGCTTGATAGGCCAGGTAATGTCTTTTGCTTTTGTTTGGCCTTGTTGTGTGCGCATTCACTAGGATTATGTGAATTAATGTAGACGCAGCTTCCTACTTCTTTGTGTTGGTGTAGTTGTAGGCTCTTTGCTTGTTCTGCCAGAGGTTGTGGGTTTGACTCTGAGGCAAGGCCCATGGACTTTGTGATGCTGCATGTAATTGCCTAGTCCAATGGACTATGTTGTCTATGAGTTTCCATTGGATTGATAGGCAAGGGACTGTCTTTTGCTTTTGTTTGGCCATGTTGTGTGCGCAGTCACTAGGATTATGTGAATTTATGTTGAGTCAGTTTTGTACTTCTCTGTGTTGGTGTAGTGGTAGGCTCTTTGCTTGGGCTGTGAGAGGTTGTGGGTTTGACTCTGAGGCAAGGCCCATGGACTTTGTATGGCTGCATGTAATTGCCTAGTCCAATGGACTGTGTTGCCTATGAGTTTCAATTGGATTGATAGGCCAGGTACTGTCTTTTGTTTTCGTTTGGCCATGTTGTGTGCGCAGTCACTAGGATTATGTGAATTAATGTAGACTCAGCTTCCTACTTCTTTCTGTTGGTGTAGTTGTAGGCTCTTTGCTTGTTCTGCCAGAGATTGTGGGTTTGACTCTGAGGCAAGGCCCATGGACTTTGTATGGCTGCATGTAATTGCCTAGTCCAATGGACTATGTTGTCTATGAGTTTCCATTGGATTGATAGTCCAGGGACTGTCTTTTGCTTTTGTTTGGCCATGTTGTGTGCGCAGTCACTAGGATTATGTGAATTTATGTTGAGTCAGTTTTGCACTTCTCTGTGTTGGTGTAGTGGTAGGCTCTTTGCTTGGGCTGTGAGAGGTTGTGGGTTTGACTCTGAGGCAAGGCCCATGGACTTTGTATGGCTATATGTAATTGCCTGGTCCAATGGATTGCATTGCCTATGAGTTTCCATTGGATTGATAGGCCAGGTACTGTCTTTTGCTTTCGTTTGGCCATGTTGTGTGCGCAGTCACTAGGATTATGTGAATTAATGTAGACACAGCTTCCTACTTCTTTGTGTTGGTGTAGTTGTAGGCTCTTTGCTTGTTCTGCCAGAGGTTGTGGGTTTGACTCTGAGGCAAATCCCTTGGACTTTGTATGGCTGCATGTAATTGCCTAGTCCAATGAATTGCGTTGCCTATGAGTTTCCATTGGTTTGATGGGCCAGGTACTGTCTTTTGCTTTCGTTTGGCCATGTTGTGTGCGCAGTCACTAGGATTATGTGAGTTAATGTAGAGTCAGTTCCACACTTCTCTGTGTTGCTGTAGTGCTAGGCTTTTTTCTTGGGCTGCGAGAGGTTGTGAGTTCGACTCTGAGGCAAGGCCCATGGACTTTGTATGGCTGCATGTAATTGCCTAGTCCAATGGACTGTGTTGCCTATGAGTTTCCATTGAATTGCTAGGCCAGGTATTGTCTTTTGTTTGGCCATGTTGTGTGCGCAGTCGGTAGGATTATGTGAATTAATGTAGAATCAGTTTCCCACTTCTTTGTGTTAGTGTAGTTGTAGGCTCTTGGCTTTGCTGCGAGAGGTTGTGGGTTTGACTCTGAGGCAAGGCCCATGGACTTTGTATGTCTCCATGTAATTGTCTAGTCAAATGGACTGTGTTGCCTATGAGTTTTCATTGGATTGATAGGCCAGGTACTGTCTTTTGCTTTCGTTTGGCCATGTTGTGTGCTCAGTCACTAGGATTATGTGAATTAATGTAGACACAGCTTCCTACTTCTTTGTGTTGGTGTAGTTGTAGGCTCTTTGCTTGTTCTGCCAGAGGTTGTGGGTTTGACTCTGAGGCAAATACCTTGGACTTTGTATGGCTGCATGTAATTGCCTAGTCCAATGAATTGCGTTGCCTATGAGTTTCCATTGGTTTGATGGGCCAGGTACTGTCTTTTGCTTTCGTTTGGCCATGTTGTGTGCGCAGTCACTAGGATTATGTGAGTTAATGTAGAGTCAGTTCCACACTTCTCTGTGTTGCTGTAGTGCTAGGCTTTTTTCTTGGGCTGCGAGAGGTTGTGAGTTCGACTCTGAGGCAAGGCCCATGGACTTTGTATGGCTGCATGTAATTGCCTAGTCCAATGGACTGTGTTGCCTATGAGTTTCCATTGAATTGCTAGGCCAGGTATTGTCTTTTGTTTGGCCATGTTGTGTGCGCAGTCGGTAGGATTATGTGAATTAATGTAGAATCAGTTTCCCACTTCTTTGTGTTAGTGTAGTTGTAGGCTCTTGGCTTTGCTGCGAGAGGTTGTGGGTTTGACTCTGAGGCAAGGCCCATGGACTTTGTATGTCTCCATGTAATTGTCTAGTCAAATGGACTGTGTTGCCTATGAGTTTTCATTGGATTAATAGGCAAGGTACTGTCTTTTGCTTTTGTTTGGCCATGTTGTGCGCAGTCACTAGGATTATGTGAATTAACCCTTTCACGACCGGCCGATTTTTCGCTTTCCGTTTTTTTTTTTCGCCATTCTTTTTCTGAGAGACGTAACTTTTTTATTTTTCAGTCAATATGGTCATGTGAGGGCTCATTTTTTGCGGAACGAGCTGTACTTTTAAATGAAACCATCAGTTTTACCATATTGTGTACTAGAAAATGGCAAAAAAATTCCAAATGCTGAAAAATTGCAAAAAAAGTGCGATAGCACTATGGTTTTTGAGATATTTTATTCACTGTGTTCACTATATGGTAAAACTGATGTGTGGGTGTGATGCCTCAGGTCAGTGCGAGTTCGTAGACACCAAACATGTATAGGTTTACTTTTATATAAGGGGTTACAAAAAAATCGGAAGTTTGTCCGAAAAAAGTGGCGCACGTTTTACACCATATTCCGTGACCCGTAGCGTTCTCATTTTTCTGGATCTTAGGCTCAATGACGGCTTATTTTTTGCGTCTCGAGCTGACGTTTTTAACGGTACCATTTTTGCGCAGATGCTACGTTTTGATCGCCTCTTATTGCATTTTGCGCAAAAGTTGTGGCGACAAAAAAACATCGTTTTGGCGTTTGGAATTTTTTTGCCGCTACGCCGTTTACTGATCAGATTAATTGATTTTATATTTTGATAGATCGGGCGTTTCTGAACGCGGCGATACCAAATGTGTGTATATTTTTTATTTTTTTAACCCTTTAATTTTCAATGGGGCGAATGGGGGGTGATTTGAACTTTTAGGTTTTTTTGTTTTTTTTTAATTTTTTAAAACTTATTTTTTTACTTTTTTTTTTTATTTTACTAGTCCCCCTAGGGGGCTATTGGGATCATCATTCCGATCGCTCTGCAGTATCTGCTGATCACAGCTGGAAGGCTGTAAACAGCAGATACGCTGTCTTTCTCTTTTGCTGTGCCCCGGGCACAGCGAAAGTGAAACCAATTCATGTGTAGTACAGGAGTCATCACATGACCCTGTACTACCATGACAACTATCGGGAGTCACGTGATCGCGTCACGTGACTTCCGGTTTCGGCGGTAAGTAAAAACTTTACCGCGATTGCGCTTATAATGGCGCTGTCATGTATTGACAGCGCCATATAAGGGGTTAATCGGCACGAGCAGATAACGATTCTGCTCGTGCCTAGCAGGCACACATCTCAGCTGTGAAAATCAGCTGAGATGTGTGCCGATCGCGGCATGCTGCCGCCGGAGGACCGCGGGCAGTAAGATTATGTCATTTAGGACGTAATTTTACGGCCCGCGGTCGTTAAGGGGTTAATGTAGAATTGGTTTTCCACTTCTCTGTGTTGGTGTATTGGTAGTCTCTTTGCTTGGGCTACGAGATTTTGTGGGTTCGACTCTGGGGCAAGGCCCATGGGCTTTGTATGGCTGCATGTAATTGCCTAGTCTAATGTACTGTGTTACCTATGAGTTTCCATTGGATTGATAGGCCAGGTACTGTCTTTTGCTTTTGTTTGGCCATGTTGTGTGCGCAGTCACTAGGATTATATGAATTAATGTAAAGTCAGTCTCCAACTTCTCTGTGTTGGTTTAGTGGTAGGCTTTTTGCTTGTTCTCCAAGAGGTTGTGGGTTCGACTTTGAGGCAAAGCCGATGGACTTTTCTTGGCTGCATGTAATTGCCTATTCCAATGGACTGTGTTGCCTATGAGTTTCCATTGGATTGATAGGCCAGGTACTGTCTTTTGTTTTCGTTTGGCCATGTTGTGTGCGCAGTCACTAGGTTTATGTGAATTAATGTAGAGTCATTCTCCTATTTCTTTTTGTTGGTGTAGTGGTAGGCTCTTTGCTTGCGTTACGAGAAGTTGTGGGTTCGACTCTGAGGCAAGGCCCATGGACTTTGTATGGCTGCATGTAATCGCCCAGTTCAATGGACTGTGTTGCCTATGAGTTTCCATTGGATTGATAGGCCAGGTACTGCCTTTTGCTTTTGTTTGGCCATGTTGTGTGCACAGTCACTAGGATTATGTGAATTAATGTAGACTCAGTTACCAACTTCTCTGTGTTGGTGTAGTGGTAGGCGCTTTGCTAGGGCTGGGAGAAGTTGTGGGTTTGACTCTGAAGCAAAGCCCATGGACTTTGTATGGCTGCATGTAATTGCCTAGTCCAATGGACTGTGTTGCCTATGAGTTTCCATTGGATTGATAGACCAGGTACTGTCTTTTGCTTTTGTTTGGCCATGTTGTGTGCGCAGTCACTAGGATTATGTGAATTTATGTTGAGTCAATTTCGCACTTCTCTGTGTTGGTGTAGTGGTAGGCTCTTTGCTTGGGCTGTGAGAGGTTGTGGGTTTGACTCTGAGGCAAGGCCCATGGACTTTGTATGGCTGCATGTAATTGCCTAGTCCAATGGATTGATAGGCCAGGTACTGTCTTTTATTTTCGTTTGGCCATGCTTTGTGCGCAGTCACTAGGATTATGTGAGTTAATGTAGAGACAGTGTCACACTTCTCTGTGTTGCTGAAGTGGTAGGCTTTTTTGTTGGGATGCGAGAGGTTGTGAGTTCGACTCTGAGGCAAGGCCCATGGACTTTGTATGTCTCCATGTAATTGTCTAGTCCAATGGACTGTGTTGCCTATGAGTTTCCATTGGACTGATAGGCCAGGTACTGTCTTTTGCTTTTGTTTGGCCATGTTGTGTGCGCAGTCACTAGGATTATGTGAGATAATGTAGAGACAGTTTCACACTTCTCTGTGTTGCTGAAGTGGTAGGCATTTTTGTTGGGCTGCGAGAGGTTGTGAGTTCGACTCTGAGGCAAGGCCCATGGACTTTGTATGGCTGCATGTAATTGCATAGTCCAATGGACTGCGTTACCTATGAGTTTCCATTGGATTGATAGGCCAGGTGCTTTCTTTTGCTTTTGTTTGGCCATGTTGTTTGCGCAGTCACTAGGATTATGTGAATTAATGTAGAGTCAGTTTCACATTTCTCTTTGTTGGTGTAGGGGTAGGCTCTTTTCTTGGGCTGTGAGAGGTTGTGGGTTTGACTCTGATGCAAGGCCCATGGACTTTTTATGGCTGCATGTAATTGCCTTGTCCAATGGACTGTGTTGCCTATGAGTTTCCATTGGATTGATAGGCCAGGTATTGACTTTTGCCTTCGTTTGGCCATGTTGTGTGCGCAGTCACTAGGATTATGTGAATTAATGTAGAGGCAGCTTCCTACTTCTTTGTGTTGGTGTAGTTGTAGGCTCTTTGCTTGTTCTGCCAGAGGTTGTGGGTTTGACTCTGAGGCAAGGCCCATGGACTTTGTGAGGCTGCATGTAATTGCCTAGTCCAATGGACTATGTTGTCTATGAGTTTCCATTGGATTGATAGGCAAGGGACTGTCTTTTGCTTTTGTTTGGCCATGTTGTGTGCGCAGTCACTAGGATTATGTGAATTTATGTTGAGTCAGTTTAGCACTTCTCTGTGTTGGTGTAGTGGTAGGCTCTTTGCTTGGGCTGTGAGAGGTTGTGGGTTTGACTCTGAGGCAAGGCTCATGGACTTTGTATGGCTGCATGTAATTGCCTAGTCCATTGGATTGATAGGCAAGGGACTGTCTTTTGCTTTTGTTTGGCCATGTTGTGTGCGCAGTCACTAGGATTATGTGAATTAATGTAGAGTCAATTCCCACTTCTCTGTGTTGGTGTAGTGGTAGGCTCTTTGCTTGGGCTATGAGAGGTTGTGGGTTTGACTCTAATGCAAGGCTCATGGACCTTGTATGGCTGCATGTAATTGCCTAGTCCAATGGACTTTGTTGCCTATGAGTTTCCATTGGATTGATAGGCCAGGTATTGACTTTTGCTTTCTTTTGGCCATGTTGTGTGCGCAGTCACTAGGATTATGTGAATTAATGTAGAGTCAGTTTCACATTTCTCTGTGTTGGTGTAGTGGTAGGCTCTTTGCTTGGGCTGCGAGAGGTTGTGGGTTTGACTCTGAGGCAAGGCCCATAGACTTTACATGGCTGCATGTAATTGCCTAGTCCAATGGACTGTGTTGCCTATGAGTTTCCATTGGATTTATAGGCCAGGTACTGTCTTTTGTTTTCGTTTGGCCATGTTGTGTGCGCAGTCACTAGGATTATGTGAATTAATGTAGATGCAGGTTCACATTTCTCTGTGTTGGTGTAGTGGTAGGCTCTTTGCTTGATCTGCGAGAGTTTGTGAGTTCAACTTTGAGGCAAGGCCCATGGACTTTGTATGGCTACATGTTATTGCCTAGTCCAATGGACTATGTTGCCTATGAGTTTTAATTGGAATGATAGGCCAGGTATTGTCTTTTGCTTTTGTTTGGCCATGTTGTGTGCGCAGTCACTAGGATTATGGGAATTAATGTAGAATCTGTTTCCCACTTCTCTGTGTTGGTGTAGTGGAAGCCGCTTTGCTTGGCTGCGAGAGGTTGTGGGTTTGACTCTGAGGCATGGCCCATGGACTTTGTACGGCTGCATGTAATTGCCTAGTTCAATGGACTGTGTTGCCTATGAGTTTCCATTGGCTTGGTAGGCCAGGTAATGTCTTTTGCTTTTGTTTGGCCATGTTGTGTGCGCAGTCACTAGGATTATGTGAATTAATGTAGACACAGCTTCCAACTTCTTTGTGTTGGTGTAGTTGTAGGCTCTTTGCTTGTTCTGCCAGAGATTGTGGGTTTGACTCTGAGGCAAGGCCCATGGACTTTGTGAGGCTGCATGTAATTGCTTAGTCCAATGGACTATGTTGTCTATGAGTTTCCATTGGATTGATAGGCAAGGGACTGTCTTTTGCTTTTGTTTGGCCATGTTGTGTGCGCAGTCACTAGGATTATGTGAATTTATGTTGAGTCAGTTTTGCACTTCTCTGTGTTGGTGTAGTGGTAGGCTCTTTGCTTGGGCTGTGAGAGGTTGTGGGTTTGACTCTGAGGCAAGGCCCATGGACTTTGTATGGCTGCATGTAATTGCCTAGTCCAATGGATTGATAGGCCAGGTGCTGTCTTTTGTTTTCGTTTGGCCATGTTTTGTGCGCAGTCACTAGGATTATGTGAGTTAATGTAGAGACAGTTTCACAGTTCTCTGTGTTGCTGAAGTGGTAGGCTTTTTTGTTGGGCTGCTAGAGGTTGTGAGTTCGACTCTGAGGCAAGGCCCATGGACTTTGTATGGCTGCATGTAATTGCATAGTCCAATGGACTGCGTTACCTATGAGTTTCCATTGGATTGATAGGCCAGGTGCTTTCTTTTGCTTTTGTTTGGCCATGTTGTGTGCGCAGTCACTAGGATTATGTGAATTAATGTAGAGTCAGTTTCACATTTCTCTTTGTTGGTGTAGTGGTAGGCTCTTTGCTTGGGCCGTGAGAGGTTGTGGGTTTGACTCTGAGGCAAGGCCCATGGACTTTTTATGGCTGCATGTAATTGCCTAGTCCAATGGACTGTGTTGCCTATGAGTTTCCATTGGATTGATAGGCCAGGTATTGACTTTTGCTTTCGTTCGGTCATGTTGTGTGCGCAGTCACTAGGATTATGTGAATTAATGTAGAGTCAGTTTCCCACTTCTCTGTGTTGGTGTAGTGGTAGGCTCTTTGCTTGGGCTGCGAGAGGTTGTGGGTTCGACTCTAATGCAAGGCTCATGGACTTTGTATGGCTGCATGTAATTGCCTAGTCCTATGGACTTTGTTGCCTATGAGTTTCCATTGGATTGATAGGCCAGGTATTGACTTTTGCTTTCGTTTGGCCATGTTGTGTGCGCAGTCACTAGGATTATGTGAATTAATGTAGAGTCAGTTTCACATTTCTCTGTGTTGGTGTAGTGGTAGGCTCTTTGCTTGGGCTGCGAGAGGTTGTGAGTTCGACTCTGAGGCAAGGCCCATGGACTTTTTATGGCTGCATGTGATTGCCTAGTCCAATGGACTGTGTTGCCTATGAGTTTCCATTGGATTGATAGGCCAGGTATTGACTTTTGCTTTCGTTTGGCCATGTTGTGTGCGCAGTCACTAGGATTATGTGAATTAATGTAGAGGTAGGTTCACATTTCTCTGTGTTGGTGTAGTGGTAGGCTCTTTGCTTCAGCTGCGAGAGGTTGTGAGTTCGACTTTGAGGCAAGGCCCATGGACATTGTATGGCTCCATGTTATTGGCTAGTCCAATAGACTATGTTGCCTATGAGTTTCAATTGGAATGATAGGCCAGGTACTGTCTTTTGCTTTTGTTTGGCCATGTTGTGTGCGCAGTCACTAGGATTATGTGAATTAATGTAGACTCAGTTACCAACTTCTCTATGTTGGTGTAGTGGTAGGCTCTTTGCTTGGGCTGCGAGAAATTGTGGGTTTGACTCTGAGGCAAAGCCCATGGACATTGTATGGCTCCATGTTATTGGCTAGTCCAATGGAATATGTTGCCTATGAGTTTCAATTGGAATGATAGGCCAGGTACTGTCTTTTGTTTTTGTTTGGCCATGTTGTGTGCGCAGTCGGTAGGATTATGTGAATTAATGTAGAATCAGTTTCCCACTTCTCTGTGTTGGTGTAGTGGTAGGCTCTTTGCTTGGCTGCGAGAGGTTGTGGGTTTGACTCTGAGGCAAGGCCCATTGACTTTGTATGTCTACATGTAATTGTCTAGTCCAATGGACTGTGTTGCCTATGAGTTTCCATTGGATTGATAAGCCAGGTACTGTTTTCTGCTTTTGTTTGGCCATGTTGTGTGCGCAGTCACTAGGATTATGTGAACTAATGTAAACTCAGTTTCCAACTTCTCTGTGTTGGTGTAGTGGTGGGCTCTTTGCTTGGGCTGCGAGAAATTGTGGGTTTGACTCTGAGGTAAAGCCCATAGACTTTGTATGGCTGCATGTAATTGCCTAGTTCAATGGACTGTGTTGCCTATGAGTTTCCATTGGCTTGATAGGCCAGGTAATGTCTTCTGCTTTTGTTTGGCCATGTTGTGTGCGCAGTCACTAGGATTATGTGAATTAATGTAGACGCAGCTTCCTACTTCTTTGTGTTGTTGTAGTTGTAGGCTCTTTGTTTGTTCTGCCGGAGATTGTGGGTTTGACTCTGAGGCAAGGCCCATGGACATTGTATGGCTGCATGTAATTGCCTAGTCCAATGGACTATGTTGTCTATGAGTTTCCATTGGATTGATAGGTCAGGTACTGTCTTTTGCTTTTGTTTGGCCATGTTGTGTGCGCAGTCACTAGGATTATGTGAATTTATGTTGAGTCAGTTTCGCACTTCTCTGTGTTGGTGTAGTGGTAGGCTCTTTGTTTGGGCTGTGAGAGGTTGTGGGTTTGACTCTGAGGCAAGGCCCATGGACTTTGTATGGCTGCATGTAATTGCCTAGTCCAATGGATTGCGTTGCCTATGAGTTTCCATTGGATTGATAGGCCAGGTATTGACTTTTGCTTTCGTTTGGCCATGTTGTGTGCGCAGTCACTAGGATTATGTGAATTAATGTAGAGTCAGTTTCGCATTTCTCTGTGTTGGTGTAGTGGTAGGCTCTTTGCTTGGGCTGCGAGAGGTTGTGGGTTTAACTCTGAGGCAAGTCCCATGGACTTTTTATGGCTGCATGTAATTGCCTAGTCCAATGGACTATGTTGTCTATGAGTTTCCATTGGATTGATAGGTCAGGTACTGTCTTTTGCTTTTGTTTGGCCATGTTGTGTGCGCAGTCACTAGGATTATGTGAGTTAATGTAGAGTCAGTTTCACACTTCTCTGTGTTGGTGTAGTGGTAGGCTATTTGCTTGGGCTGTGAGAGGTTGTGGTTTTGACTCTAATGCAAGGCTCATGGACTTTGTATGGCTGCATGTAATTGCTTAGTCCAATTGACTGTGTTGCCTATGAGTTTCCATTGGATTGATAGGCCAGGTATTGACTTTTGCTTTCGTTTGGCCATGTTGTGTGCGCAGTCACTAGGATTATGTGAATTAATGTAGAGTCAGTTTCGCATTTCTCTGTGTTGGTGTAGTGGTAGGCTCTTTGCTTGGGCTGCGAGAGGTTGTGGGTTTAACTCTGAGGCAAGTCCCATGGACTTTTTATGGCTGCATGTAATTGCCTAGTCCAATGGATTGTGTTGCCTATGAGTTTCCATTGGATTGATAGGCCAGGTACTGTCTTTTGTTTTCGTTTGGCCATGTTGTGTGCGCAGTCACTAGGATTATGTGAATTAATGTAGAGTCAGGTTCACATTTCTCTGTGTTGGTGTAGTGGTAGGCTCTTTGCTTGAGCTGCGCGAGGTTGTGAGTTTGACTCTGAGGCAAGTCCCATGGACTTTGTATGGCTGCATGTAATTGCCTAGTCCAATGTACTGTGTTACGTATGAGTTTCCATTGGATTGATAGGCCAGGTACTGTCTTTTGCTTTTGTTTGGCCATGTTGTGTGCGCAGTCACTAGGATTATGTGAAGTAATGTAGAGTTGGTTTACAACTTCTCTGTGTTGGTTTATTGGTATGCTCTTTGCTTGTTCTCCAAAAGGTTGTGGGTTCGACTTTGAGGCAAGGCCCATGATCTTTGTATGGCTGCAAGTAATTGCCTAGTCTAATGGACTGAGTTGCCTATGAGTTTCCATTGGATTGATAGGCCAGGTACTGTCTTTTGCTTTCGTTTGGCCATGTTGTGTGCGCAGTCACTAGGATTATGTGAGTTAATGTAGAGTCAGTTTCACACTTCTCTGTGTTGGTGTAGTAGTAGGCTCTTTGCTTGGGTTGCGACAGGTTGTGGGTCCGACTCTAATGCAAGGCTCATGGACTTTTTATGGCTGCATGTAATTGCCTAGTCCAATGGACTGTGTTGACTATGAGTTTCCATTGGATTGGTAGGCCAGTTATTGACTTTTGCTTTCGTTTGGCCATGTTGTGTGCGCAGTCACTAGGATTATGTGAATTAATGTAGAGTCTGTTTCATATTTCTCTGTGTTGGTGTAGTGGTAGGCGCTTTGCTTAAGCTGCGAGAGGTTGTGAGTTCAACTTTGAGGCAAGGCCCATGGACTTTGTATGGCTGCATGTTATTGCCTAGTAAAATGGACTATGTTGCCTATGAGTTTCAATTGGATTGATAGGCCAGGTACTGTCTTTTGCTTTTGTTTGGCCATGTTGTGTGCGCAGTCACTAGGATTATGTGCATTAATGTAGAGTCATTCTCCTACTTCTCTGTGTTGGTGTAGTGGTAGGCTCTTTGCTTGGGTTACGAGAAGTTGTGGGTTCGACTCAGAGGCAAGGCCCATGGAATTTGTATGGCTGCATGTAATCGCCTAGTTCAATGGACTGTGTTGAATATGAGTTTCCATTGGATTAATAGGCCAGGTACTGCTGTTTGCTTTTGTTTGGCCATGTTGTGTGCGCAGTCACTAGGATTATGTGAATTAATGTAGAATCAGTTTCCCACTTCTCTGTGTTGGTGTAGTGGTAGGTTCTTTGCTTGGCTGTGAGAGGTTGTGGGTTTGACGCTGAGGCAAGGCCCATGGACTTTGTATGTCTCCATGTAATTGTCTAGTCAAATGGACTGTGTTGCCTATGAGTTTCCATTGGATTGATAGGCCAGGTACTGTCTTTTGCTTTTGTTTGGCCATGTTGTGTGCGCAGTCACTAGGATTATGTGAATTAATGTAGAATCAGTTTTCCACTTCTTGGTGTTGGTGTATTGGTAGGCTTTTTGCTTGAGCTACGAGAGGTTGTGGGTTCGACTCTGGGGCAATGCCCATGGGCTTTGTATGGCTGCATGTAATTGCCTAGTCAAATGGACTGTGTTGCCTATGAGTTTCCATTGGATTGATAGGCCTGTTACTGTCTTTTGCATTTGTTTGGCCATGTTGTGTGCGCAGTCACTAGGATTATGTGAATTAATGTAGAGTCATTCACCTACTTCTCTGTGTTGGTGTAGTGGCAGTCTCTTTGCTTAAGCTGCGAGAGGTTGTGGGTTCGACTCTGAGGCAAGGCCTATGGAGTATATATGGCTGCATGTAATTGCGTAGTTCAATTGACTGTGTTGCCTATGAGTTCCCATTGGATTGATAGGCCAGGTAATGTCTTTTGCTTTTGTTTGGCCATGTTGTGTGTGCAGTCACTAGGATTATGTGAATTAATGTAGACGCAGTTACCTACTTCTTTGTGTTGGTGTAGTTGTAGGCTCTTTGCTTGTTCTGCCAGAGGTTGTTGGTTTGACTCTGAGGCAAGGCCCATGGACTTTGTATGGCTGCATGTAATTGCCTAGTCCAATGGATTGCGCTGCCTATGAGTTTCCATTGGATTGATAGGCCAGGTACTGTCTTTTGCTTTCGTTTGGCCATGTTGTGTGTGCAGTCACTAGAATTATGTGAGTTAATGTAGAGTCAGTTTCACACTTCTCTGTGTTGGTGTAGCGGTAGGCTCTTTGCTTGGGCTGCGGGAGGTTGTGGGTTTGACTCTGAGGCTTGGCCATGGACTTTTTATGGCTGCATGTAATTGCCTAGTCCAATGGACTGTGTTGCCTATGAGTTTCCATTGGATTGATAGGCCAGGTACTGTCTTTTGTTTTCGTTTGGCCATGTTGTGTGCGCAGTCACTAGGATTATGTGAATTAATGTAGAGTCAGGTTCACATTTCTCTGTGTTGGGGTAGTGGTAGGCTCTTTGCTTGAGCTGCGAGAGGTTGTGAGTTCGACTTTGAGGCAAGGCCCATGGACTTTGTATGGCTGCATGTTATTGCCTAGTCCAATGGACTATGTTGCCTATGAGTTTCAATAGGATTGATAGGCCTGGTACAGTCTTTTGCTTTTGTTTGGCCATGTTGTGTGCGCAGTCACTAGGATTATGTGAATTAATGTAGATTCATTCTCCTACTTCTCTGTGTTGGTGTAGTGGTAGGCTCTTTGCTTGGGTTACGAGAAGTTGAGGGTTCGACTCTGAGGTCAAGGCCCATGGACTTTGTATGGCTGCATGTAATCGCCCAGTTCAATCAACTGTGTTGCCTATGAATTTTCATTGGATTGATAGGCCAGGTACTGCCTTTTGCTTTTGTTTGGCCATGTTGTGTGCGCAGTCACTAGGATTATGTGAATTAATGTAGAGTCGGTTTACAACTTCTCTGTGTTGGTTTAGTGGTAGGCTCTTTGCTTGTTCTCTAAGAGGTAGTGGGTTTGACTCTGAGGCAAGGCCCATGAACTTTGTATGGCTGCATGTAATCGCCCAGTTCCATGGACTGTGTTGCCTATGAGTTTAAATGGGATTGATAGGCCAGGGACTGCCTTTTGCTTTAGTTTGGCCATGTTGTGTGCGCAGTCACTAGGATTATGTGAATTAATGTAGACTCAGTTACCAACTTTTCTGTGTTGGAGTAGTGGTAGGCTCTTTGCTTGGGCTGCGAGAAGTTGTGGGTTTGACTCTGAGGCAAAGCCCATGGACTTTGCATGGCTGCATGTAATTGCCTAGTCCAATGGACTGTGTTGCCTATGAGTTTCCATTGAATTGATAGGCCAGGGATTGTCTTTTGTTTGGCCATGTTGTGTGCGCAGTCACTAGGATTATGTGAATTAATGTAGAGTCATTCACTTACTTCTCTGTGTTGGTGTAGTGGTAGGCTCTTTGCTTGAGCTGCGAGAGGTTGTGAGTTCAACTTTAAGGCAAGGCCCATGGACTTTGTATGGCTGCATGTTATTGCCTAGTCCAATGGACTATGTTGCCTATGAGTTTCAATTGGATTGATAGGCCAGGTACTGTCTTTTGCTTTTGTTTGGCCATGTTGTGTGCGCAGTCACTAGGATTATGTGAATTAATGTAGTGTCAGTTTCACATTTCTCTGTGTTGGTGTAGTGGTATACTCTTTGCTTGGGCTGCGAGAGGTTGTGGATTTGACTCTGAGGCAAGGCCCATGGAGTTTGTATGGCTGCATGTAATTGCCTAGTTCAATTGACTGTGTTGCCTATGAGTTCCCCTTGGATTGATAGGCCAGGTGTTCACTTTTGTTTGATTATGTTGTGTGCGCAGTCGGTAGGATTATGTGAATTAATGTAGAATCAGTTTCCCACTTCTCTGTGTTGGTGTAGTGGAAGGCTCTTTGCTTGGCTGCGAGAGGTTGTGGGTTTGACTCTGAGGCAAGGCCCATGGACTTTGTATGGCTGCATGTTATTGCCTAGTCCAATGGACTGTGTTGCCTATGAGTTTCCATTGGATTGATAGGCCAGGTATTGACTTTTGCTTTCGTTTGGCCATGTTGTGTGCGCAGTCACTAGGATTATGTGAACTAATGTAAACTCAGTTTCCAACTTCTCTGTGTTGGTGTAGTGGTAGGCTCTTTGCTTGGGCTGCAAGAAATTGTGGGTATGACTCTGAGGCAAAGCCCATGGACTTTGTATGGCTGCATGTAATTGCCTAGTCCAATGGACTGTGTTGCCTATGAGTTTCCATTGGATTGATAGGCCAGGTATTGTCGTTTGTTTGGTTATGTTGTGTGCGCAGTCGGTAGGATTATGTGAATTAATGTAGAATCAGTTTCCCACTTCTCTGTGTTGGTGTAGTGGAAGGCTCTTTGCTTGGCTGCGAGAGGTTGTGGGTTTGACTCTGAGGCAAGGCCCATGGACTTTGTATGGCTGCATGTAATTGCCTAGTTCAATGGACTGTGTTGCCTATGAGTTTCCATTGGCTTGATATGTCATGTAATGTCTTTTGCTTTTGTTTGGCCATGTTGTGTGCGCAGTCACTAGGATTATGTGAATTAATGTAGAGGCAGGTTCACATTTCTCTGTGTTGGTGTAGTGGTAGGCTCTTTGCTTGAGCTGCGAGCGGTTGTGAGTTTGACTTTGAAGCAAGGCCCATGGACTTTGTATGGCTGCATGTTATTGCCTAGTCCAATGGATTATGTTGCCTATGAGTTTCAATTGGATTGATAGGCCAGGTACTGTCTTTTGCTTTTGTTTGGCAACGTTGTGTGCGCAGTCACTAGGATTATGTGAATTAATGTAGAGTCACTCTCCTACTTCTCTGTGTTGGTGTAGCGGTAGGCTCTTTGCTTGGCTGCGAGAGGTTGTGGGTTTGACTCTGAGGCAAGGCCCATGGACTTTGTATGGCTGCATGTTATTGCCTAGTCCAATGGACTATGTTGCCTATGAGTTTCCACTGGATTGATAAGCCAGGTACTGTCTTTTGCTTTCGTTTGGCCATGTTTTGTGCGCAGTCACTAGGATTATGTGAACTAATGTAAACTCAGTTTCCAACTTCTCTGTGTTGGTGTAGTGGTAGGCTCTTTGCTTGGGCTGCGAGAAATTGTGGGTTTGACTCTGAGGGAAAGCCCATGGACTCTGTATGGCTGCATGTAATTGCCTTGTCCAATGGACTGTGTTGCCTATGAGTTTCCATTGGATTGATAGGCCAGGTATTGTCTTTTGTTTGGTTATGTTGTGTGCGCAGTCGGTAGGATTATGTGAATTAATGTTGAATCAGTTTCCCACTTCTCTGTGTTGGTGTAGTGGAAGGCTCTTTGCTTGGCTGCGAGAGGTTGTTTTTAATAAGCTATAATGATAGCAAAAAATACTGCCATTTAGTGGCATCATAGAACTGGCTGTTGTATGTCATTATTGTCCCACTGGTGCCAAGCTATTTCTAGCACCTTTGCAGGACACCCTCCTGCTCTGTTTTTAATAAGCTATAATGATAGCAAGAAATACTGCCATTTAGTATCATCATAGAACTGGCTGTTGGACTTCCATTAGTGTCCCACTGGTGCAAATCTACTTGCAGCACCTCTGCATGACACCCTCATGCACATTTTGCTACGCTAATTTTATAGCAAACTCAAGGAATTCCTTGCTGCATTTGATCATTCGGAGGGATAGAAAGTGATGCTTCGTTTAGCTTTTCCTTCTGTTCATAGACAGCATCTCCAAGTCCACACCCGAAGAGCAATTTCTCCTCCAAGTCTAAGTGTGGAGAGGCAGCTAGTGCGCATGCGTGTGTCGATTTACCCCAGCTGCAGCCTAACTACAGTGTTTCGCCTAGTGAGTATGCTCAGCCTGACTGTGCCATTCCTGAGGCTAAGTCTTCATTTCGGGATACAGCGCATGCTCCCACACTTAGTGTAAAAAGCCTCTTTGCACAGGTACTTGCATTCCGTGCCGGGTCTAAGTCCTGTTTTGTGCCTAGACACCAGACACCATGCTAAAGCTGATAGTCTTTTTTCAGAGACTGTATTTCATGCAACTGAGCATGCTCAGGCACTTACTGCATCAGAGACTAGGTCCGGTAATGAACTCTTTGGCCCTGCCCCTGATGTGAGGGGCCCATATAGACCACAGGGCATCAGGTGTCCTGACGATGTGGCTAGGCCACTCCCAAATGGCTTGCAGAGGCCCGCCCCTATGACTTGTCACCTCATTATTGATGGTCAGACGATAACTGGTGAGGTGTTTGTGTCGTGGCAGCCATGAGGTCATTATTGAAGTTTCGGTTCCAAATAGGACGCTAGTTATGCCACTCATGACGTGTCACTCTGCTTTTGTCTCCAGGAGGTGCATTGTGGTCCACCCTGGTTTGGGGTGGACCAAGGTTATAAAACGGGCTGGAGCCAACAAGGAGGTGCGCAGTCTTCTATTATGCTCCGAAAGAGCACACCTCCATGTGTTGAACCCATTGCGGCTTTAAGCCAGAGGTAGGCAGGGATAGGGCGTCGATGCAGGCCGCCATCACAGTTGGTAACGCAGAACGGTTAAGACCAGCTCCTGTCCTACAAGTTCTGCTTGTGCAGCCCAGTGGCATTAACAGGCCTGCTGCTGCTGATGCGTCTGCTGTCCACAGGTGTGGCCCCAATGCACACGGTCAGCGTACTGAATGGCCCCTGTGATGTTAACAGGGAGTTCCTGGGCTGGGTGGGCGTGTGGACCCTGTGACGCTAACAGGGCTCCCAGTCTCCAGATCCGAGTGGCGTCTAACTCGGTTCAGGCAACTATTAGTTTCATAGCCACACAGATCTGTATCCTCCATCTAACCTTCCAGTTGCCAACCTCTCCTTTTCCATCTGGGAGCACGGTCGACATTGACTGCTGATGGGGATATATAGCTTTCTCTTTCTTTTCTTATTAATTTCCGTTATATAGCGGTGACATAGTATATACCACCTTATCCAAATCTGCCAGTCCCACCGTAACAGATGGTGTTTCTTCATCAAATGTTACTTTTGCTTTTGCGTGTTCCTTTCGTGCATAGTGCTGATGATGGGAAAGGAGTCGATGCCAGCGGCGCAGGTGGACGCAGGTTATGCTCACCCACTGGGCTGCGTTACCTTGACAGATGCAGAACCACAGGCTGAATGTAGGTGGTGGGTATCTCACAGATGAAGTACCATCATTCAGCTACAACCAATGGGAATACACCGCACCCTTTTTTAGGCCCCTCCTGTCTGCAGACCACTGCCAGACAAAGCTATGAACCTCTTGTTACTGTTACCCCCAGTTCAGTTTTATGATTTTGTGTGCTTGTTACCTGTGACTACTTTTCCTGCTTGCTGTTTATGTACCTCGTTGGCCGATCCGCATTTCACCTCTGCTTGTTTTCTGATTAAGTCCTGGCCATCCCATTCTGTTCCTCTTCCTCAATTAATGTTTTGACCCTGCATGACTACTATTCACTGGAACTGCAGCCTTCCACAGGTATTTATCAACTTGGGCCCTGTGTAATTCCAAATCACTGTATAGGGGTTAAAGGGTTTCAGGGTTCTGGGTGTCCAGCTTGGTGAGTGGCTTCCCTCTAGCCTATCCTTTACAGCCCATCTGAGTGTGTCGATCCAGGCAGGCGTTACACCGTGCCCTGGTCAGAAGGCCATGTAGGCCGGGATAGTGTTTTAAAAATTGCTGGACAAACAGGTTCAACACGTGAGCCATACAAGGCACGTGTGTCACATCGCCCTGAAGAAGGGTCGCAGACTGGTTTGCATCATTGTCGCACCCGACCTTCCCTGGCTGCTGGTTGAGTGGAGACAACCATTGATGAAACTCGGTCTCACTCTCCAGAGCTAACCGTCCACAATTCCTCAGCGGTGTCTCACATTTCCCCTACATTTCAAAGTAAACATTTGACCGACTGATGGCCTTGAGCTCTGCTGCCAGCATAGTAAGGAGGTGTGTGGGATTCCTTGGGCGCAGTTACAAGGAAGGGTGGACTGACCACACAGGGTTTGGGCCGAGGTGGAGGACCCACACGAGGTTGAGGAGGCAGAAGCAGTGGAGGAACTTGTACATAGAGAGGAAGGATTGACACACAAGTCGTGGGGACGGCAAGACTTGTACAGCAAACCCTTCTCCATCTCTCACCATAGTTACCCAGTGCCCAGTCAGCAACATGTAACTCCCCTGTCCATGCTTACTGGTCCAAGTATCTGTGGTGAAATGCACCCTGTCACACACAGAGTTTCTCAAGGAATCAGTGAGGTTGTGTGCAACCTGCTGTGGTAGCGCGGGCATGCCTTTCTTGGAGAAGGAGTGACGACTGGCCATCGGCTCTTGGGGCACTGCAATGGGCATAAGGTCTCGAAAATCTTCGGTCTCAAAAGGGTGTAAAGGCAGCCTTTCTGTTGCCAACAAGTTGCAGATGATGAAACTCAACCTCTTAGTCATGTCATGCCCTTCGAAAATCATGTAAAACACAGCGAGGGGACTCCAACCACAGTCTCCCTCGTTTCCACTAATTGGGCCACACACACCCCACTTGACTGGCATCACTTGACCCCCCTTTTCAAAATGAAAAAGATGCTTTGCATGAAGCACTCTCAAAAATACGCGTGCCTTTCACGTCCCCTGATGACCCAGAGGAAGAAAAGTCCTCTGAGTGCCATGACTTGTTCATCTTGGTTCTTTTTTCAAAAGTGAGGGGACTCCAACCACAGTCTCGCTCGTTTCCACTAATTGGGCCACACACACCCCACTTGACTGGCATCACTTGATCCCCCTTTTCAAAATGAAAAAGATGCTTTGCATGAAGCACTCTCAAAAATACGCGTGCCTTTCACGTCCCCTGGATGACCCAGGGGAAGAAAAGTCCTCTGAGAGCCATGACTTGTTCATCTTGGTTCTTTTTTCAAAAGCAAGGGGACTCCAACCACAGTCTCCCTCGTTTCCACTAATTGGGCCACACACACCCCACTTGACTGGCATCACTTGATCCCCCTTTTCAAAATGAAAAAGATGCTTTGCATGAAGCACTCTCAAAAATACGCGTGCCTTTCACGTCCCCTGGATGACCCAGGGGAAGAATAGTCCTCTGAGAGCCATGACTTGTTCATCTTGGTTCTTTTTTCAAAAGCGAGGGGACTCCAACCACAGTCTCCCTCGTTTCCACTAATTGGGCCACACACACCCCACTTGACTGGCATCACTTGATCCCCCTTTTCAAAATGAAAAAGATGCTTTGCATGAAGCACTCTCAAAAATACGCGTGCCTTTCACGTCCCCTGGATGACCCAGGGGAAGAAAAGTCCTCTGAGAGCCATGACTTGTTCATCTTGGTTCTTTTTTCAAAAGCGAGGGGACTCCAACCACAGTCTCCCTCGTTTCCACTAATTGGGCCACACACACCCCACTTGACTGGCATCAGTTGACCCCCCTTTTCAAAAAGAAAAAGATGCTTTGCATGAAGCACTCTCAAAAATACGCATGCCTTTCACGTCCCCTGGATGACCCAGGGGAAGAAAAGTCCTCTGAGAGCCATGTCCACATTGTCAGTGGACAGACACAAGTGCTTATCTGCCAGCAGACCCCCAGCAGCACTGAAGACAGGTTCCAAGAGAACGCTGGCTGCAGGACACGACAAGATCCCCAAGGCGTACGTGGCAAGCTCAGGCAATTTATCCAGATTGGAAGCCTAAAATGAGCAGGGCTCAAGTTGCACAATAATGGCATCGATGTTTCCTTGCATATACTCATATATCTGTGTGTCCTCCTCTTTTTCCTTGTCCAGCTCTTTTGTTTTCGCATAAGTATATGTCCTTGTCACTTTCCCATGTGTTTGTGTTGTGAGTTGTTTGTCACCTTTTGGACACCTTTAAAGGTATTTTCTAGATGTTTTTATGTGTTTGTGAATGCCTGCCATTGTTTTCAGTGCAGTTCGAATTCGGTTCGTCGAATGCTCGACGAATCGAACTCGAACGGGACCTCCATTCGGCGAACCGAACTCGAGCCGAATCACGACCGGTTCACTCATCTCTACTCATAGATAACATTAATTCACATCATCCTAGTGACTGCGCACACAACATGGCCAAACTAAAGCAAAAGACAGTACCTAGCCCATCAATCCAATTGAAACTCATAGGCAACATAGTCCATTGGACTAGGCAATTACATGCAGCCATACAAAGTCCATTGGCCTTACCTCAAAGTCAAACTCACAACCTCTCGCAGCCAAGCAAAGAGCCTACCACTACACCAACACTGCGGGAAACTAACTCTGCATTAATTCACATAATCCTAGTGACTGCGCACACAACATGGCCAAACTAAAGCAAAAGACAGTACCTGGCCTATCAATCCAATGGAAACTCATAGGCAACACAGTCCATTGGACTAGGCAATTACATGCAGCCATACAAAGTCCATTGGCCTTGCCTCAAAGTCAAACTCACAACCTCTTGCAGCCAAGCAAAGAGCCTACCACTACACCAACACTGCGGGAAACTAACTCTGCATTAATTCACATAATCCTAGTGACTGCGCACACAACATGGCCAAACTAAAGCAAAAGACAGTACCTGGCCTATCAATCCAATGGAAACTCATAGGCAACACAGTCCATTGGACTAGGCAATTACATGCAGCCATAAAAAGTCCATGGGCCTTGCCTCAGAGTCAAACCCACAACCTCTCGCAGCCCAAGCAAAGAGCCTACCACTACACCAACACAGAGAAACGGGAAGCTTACTCTACATTAATTCACATAATCCTAGTGACTGCGCACACAACATGGCCAAACTAAAGCAAAAGACAGTACCTGGCCTATCAATCCAATCGAAACTCATAGGCAACACAGTCCATTGGACTAGGCAATTACATGCAGCCATAAAAAGTCCATGGGTCTTGCCTCAGAGTCGAAGCTACAACCTCTTGTAGCCCAAGCAAAGAGCCTACCACTACACCAACACAGAGAAGTGGGAGAAGAACTCTACATTAATTCACATAATCCTAGTGATTGCGCACACAACATGGCCAAACAAAAGCAAAAGACAGTACCTGGCCTATCAATCCAATAGAAACTCATAGGCAACACAGTCCATTGGACTAGGCAATTACATGCAGCCATAAAAAGTCCATGGGCCTTGCCTCAGAGTCAAACCCACAACCTCTCGCAACCCAAGCAAAGAGCCTACCACTACACCAACACAGAAAAGCTGGACACTAACTCTACATTAATTCACATAATCCTAGTGACTGCACACACAACATGGCCAAACTAAAGCAAAATACAGTACCTGGCCTATCAATCCAATGGAAACTCATAGGCAACACAGTCCATTGGACTAGGCAATTACATGCAGCCATGAGAAGTCCATGGGCCTTGCCTCAGAGTCGAAGCTACAACCTCTCGTAGCCTAAGCAAAAAGCCTACCACAACACCAACACAGAGAAGTGGGAGAAGGACTCTACATTAATTCTCATAATCCTAGTGACTGCGCACACAACATGGCCAAACAAAAGCAAAAGACAGTACCTGGCCTATCAATCCAATCTAAACTCATAGGCAACACAGTCCATTGGACTAGACAATTACATGCAGCCATACAAAGTCCATGGGCTTTGCCTCAAAGTTGAACCGACAACCTCTCGTAGCCCAAGCAAAGAGCCTACCACTACACTAACACAGAGAAGTGGGAAACAAATCCTACATTAATTCACATAATCCTAGTGACTGCGCACACAACATGGCCAAACAAAAGCAAAAGCCAGTACCTGGCCTATCAATCCAATGGAAACTCATAGATAACACAGTCCATTGGACTAGGCAATTACATCGAGCCATACAACGTCCATGGGCCTTGCCTCAGAGTCAACCCCACATCCTCTCTCAGCCCAAGCAAAGAGCCTATCACTACATCAACACAGAGAAGTGAGAAACGGATTCTACATTAATTCACATAATACTAGTGACTGCGCACACAACATGGCCAAACAAAAGCAAAATACAGTACCTGGCCTATCAATCCAATGGAAACTCATAGGCAACAGAGTCCCTTGAACTAGGCAGTTTCATGTAGCCATGCAAAGTCCATGGGCCTTGCCTCAGAGTCAAACCCACAACCTTTCTTAACCCAAGCAAAGAGCCTACCACTACACCAACACAGAGAAGTGGGAAACTGACTCTACAATAATTCACATCATCCTAGTGACTGCACACACAACATGGCCAAACAAAAGCAAAAGGTAGTACCTGGCCTATCAATCCAATGAAAACTCATGGGCAACACAGTCCATTGGATTAGGCAATTACATTACATGCAACCATACAAAGTCCATGGACCTTGCCTCAGAAATGAACCCACAACCTCTCACAGCCCAAGCAAAGAGCCTACCATTACCCCAACACAAGGAAGTAGGAAACTGACTCTACATTAATTCACATAATCCTAGTGACTGCGCACACAACATGGCCAAACAAAAGCAAAAGACAGTACCTGGCTTATCAATCCAATGGAAACTCATAGTCAACACAGTCCATTGGACTAGGCAATTACATGCAGCCATACAAAGTCCATGGGCCTTGCCTCAGAATCAAACCCACATTTACTCGCTGCCCAAGAAAAGAGCCTACCACTACACCAACACAGAGAAGTAGGAAACTAACTCTACAATAATTCACATAATCCTAGTGACTGCGCACACAACATGGCCAAACAAAAGCAAAAGACAGTATCTGGCTTATCAATCCGATTCCGCTTGTAGGAGATCAGGACGGGAGCAATTGCGTTTCAGTCTGATTAACTCACCAAGCGGAATATTTTTAATGATGTGCGGAGAATGACACGAACTAGCCTGTAAAATAGAGTTGGAGTCTGTCTCCTTGTGATAGGGAAGAATCTCTAACGTACTGCCATTACCGATCACGGTAACATCCAAATAGTTAATGCTAATGGAATGTGTCTGAAAAGTAAATTTGAGATTGAAAGAATTTTGATTAAGATTATTAATGAAGGAATGTGCTGTAGCAACATCCCCCTTCCATATGATCAATAAATCGTCGATATAACGTGTGTAAAAAATTATGTGGTCTGAAAAATTATTATCATCATTAAAAATGTAAAATTCCTCAAAAATAGCAACAACGATGTTAGCAAGGGAGGGGGGAAAATTTCCCTCCCATGCTAACGCCGCATTTCTGTAGAAAAAAATCTTCATCTTCATCTTCATCTTTGCTTGGGCTGCGAGAGGTTGTGGGTTTGACTCTGAGGCAAGGCCCATGGATTTTGTATGGCTGCATGTAATTGCCTAGTCCAATGGACTCTGTTGCCTATGAGTTTCCATTGGATTGATAGGCCAGGTACTGTCTTTTGCGTTTGTTTGGCCATGTTGTGTGTGCAGTCACTAGGATTATGTGAATTAATGTAGAATCAATTTCCCACTTTTCTGTGTTGATGTAGTGGTAGGCTCTTTGCTTGGGCTACAAGAGGTTGTGGGTTCAACTCTGAGGCAAAGCCCATGGACTTTGTTGGTGTGGTGGTAGGTTCTTTGCATGGGCTGCTAGAGGTTGTGGGTTAGACTCTGAGGCAAGGCCCATGGACTTTGTATGGCTACATGTAATTGCCTAGCCAAATGGGCTGTATTACCTATGAGTTGCCATTGGATTGATAGGCTAGGTACTGGCTTTTGCTTTTATTTGGCCATGTTGTGTGCGCAGTCACTAGGATTATGTGAATTAATGTAGAATCTGTTTCCCACTTCTCTGTGTTGGTGTAGTGGTAGGCTCTTTGCTTGGCTGCGAGAGGTTGTGAGTTCGACTCTGAGGCAAGGCCCATGAACTTTGTATGGCTGCATGTAATTGCATAGTCAAATGGACTGTGTTACCTATGAGTTTCCATTGGATTGATAGGCCAGGTACTTTCTTTTTACTTTTGTTTGGCCATGTTGTGTGCGCAGTCGGTAGGATTATGTGAATTAATGTAGAATCTGTTTCCCACTTCTCTGTGTTGGTGTAGTGGTAGGCTCTTTGCTTGGCTGCGAGAGGTTGTGGGTTTGACTCTGAGGCAAGGCCCATGGACTTTGTATGTCTCCATGTGATTGTCTAGTCCAATGCACTGTGTTACCTTGAGTTTCTATTGGATTGATAGCCCAGGTACTGTCTTTTGCTTTTGTTTGGCCATGTTGTGTGCGCAGTCACTAGGATTATGTTAATTAATGTAGAGTCAAGTTCACATTTCTCTGTGTTGGTGTAGTGGTAGGCTCTTTGCTTGAACTGCGAGAAATTGTAAGTTCGACTTTGAGGCAAGGCCCATGGACTTTGTATGGCTGCATGTTATTGCCTAGTCCAATGGACTATGTTGCCTATGAGTTTCAATTGAATTGATAGGCCAGGTACTGTCTTTTGCTTTTGTTTGGCCACGTTGTGTGCGCAGTCACTAGGATTATGTGAATTAATGTTGAATCAGTTTCCCACTTCTCTGTGTTGGTGTAGTGGTAGGCTCTTTGTTTAGGCTGCGAGAGGTTGTGGGTTAGACTCTGAGGCAAGTCCCATGGACTTTGTATGGCTACATGTAATTGCCTAGCCAAATGGGCTGTGTTACCTATGAGTTTCCATTGGATTGATAGGCCAGGTACTGTCTTTTGCTTTTGTTTGGCCATGTTGTGTGCGCAGTCACTAGGATTATGTGAATTATTGTATCATCAGTTTCCCACTTCTCTGTGTTGCTGTAGTGGTAGGCTTTTTTCTTGGGCTGCGAGAGGTTGTGAGTTCGACTCTGAGGCAAGGCCCATGGACTTTGTATGGCTGCATGTAATTGCATAGTCCAATGGGCTGTGTTACCTATGAGTTTCCATTGGATTGATAGGCCAGGTATGGTCTTTTGTTTGGTTATGTTGTGTGCGCAGTCGGTAGGATTATGTGAATTAATGTAGAATCAGTTTGAAACTTCTCTGTGTTGGTGTAGTGGAAGGCTCTTTGCTTGGCTGCGAGAGGTTGTGGGTTTGACTCTAAGGCAAGGCCCATGGACTTTGTATGGCTGTATGAAGGTGCCTAGTTCAATGGACTGTGTTGCCTATGAGTTTGCATTGGCTTGATTGGCCAGGTAATGTCTTTTGCTTTTGTTTGGCCATGTTGTGTGCGCAGTCACTAGGATTATGTGAATTAATGTAGACGCAGCTTCCTACTTCTTTGTGTTGGTGTAGTTGTAGGCTCTTTGCTTGGGTTACGAGAAGTTGTGGGTTCGACTCTGAGGCAAGGCCCATGGACTTTGTATGGCTGCATGTAATTGCCCAGTTCAATGGACTGTGCATGTAATTGCCTAGTCCAATGGACTGTGTTGCCTATGAGTATCCATTGGATTGATAGGCCAGGTATTGTCTTTTGTTTGGCCATGTTGTGCGCGCAGTCGGTAGGATTATGTGAATTTATGTTGAGTCAGCTCCGCACTTCTCTGTGTTGGTGTAGTGGTAGCCTCTTTGCTTGTTCTGCCAGAGGTTGTGGGTTTGACTCTGAGGCAATGCCCATGGACTTTGTATGGCTGCATGTAATTGCCTAGTCCAATGGACTATGTTGCCTATGAGTTTCCATTGGATTGATAGGCCAGGGACTGTCTTTTGCTTTCGTTTGGCCATGTTGTGTGCGCAGTCACTAGGATTATGTCAGTTAATGTAGAGTCTGTTTCACACTTCTCTGTGTTGCTGTAGTGGTAGGCTTTTTTCTTGGGCTGCGAGAGGTTGTGAGTTCGACTCTGAGGCAAGGCCCATGGACTTTGTATGGCTGCATGTAATTGCATAGTCCAATGGACTGTTGAGTCAGTTTTGCACTTCTCTGTGTTGGTGTAGTGGTAGGCTCTTTGCTTGGGCTGTGAGAGGTTGTGGGTTTGACTCTGAGGCAAGGCCCATGGACTTTGTATGGCTGCATGTAATTGCCTAGTCCAATGGATTGCGTTGCCTATGAGTTTCCATTGGATTGATAGGCCAGGTACTGTCTTTTGCTTTCGTTTGGCTATGTTGTGTGCGCAGTCACTAGGATTATGTTAGTTAATGTAGAGTCAGTTACACACTTCTCTGTGTTGGTGTAGTGGTAGGCTCTTTGCTTGGGCTGCGAGAGGTTGTGGGTTCGACTCTAATGCAAGGCTCATGGACTTTGTATGGCTGCATGTAATTGCATAGTCCAATGGACTGTGTTGCCTATGAGTTTCCATTGGATTGATAGGCCAGGTACTGTCTTTTGTTTTCGTTTGGCCATGTTGTGTGCGCAGTCACTAGGATTATGTGAATTAATGTAGAATCATTCACCTACTTCTCTGTGTTGGTGTAATGGTAGTCACTTTGCTTAAGCTGCGAGATATTGTGGGTTCGACTCTGAGGCAAGGCCTTTGGAGTTTGTATGGTTGCTTGTAATTGCGTAATTTAATTGACTGTGTTGCATATGAGTTTCTATTGGATTGATAGGACAGGTACTGCCTTTTGCTTTTGTTTGGCCATGTTGTGTGCGCAGTCACTAGGATTATGTGAACTAATGTAAACTCCGTTTCCAACTTCTCTGTGTTGGTGTAGTGGTAGGCTCTTTGCTTGGGCTGTGAGGAATTGTGGGTTTGACTCTGAGGCAAAGCCCATGGACTTTGTATGGCTGCATGTAATTGCCTAGTTCAATGGACTATGCTGTCTACGAGTTTCCATTGGATTGATAGGCCAGAGACTGTCATTTACTTTTGTTTAGCCATGTTGTGTGCGCAGTCACTAGGATTATGTGAGTTTATGTTGAGTCAGTTTCGCACTTCTCTGTATTGGTGTAGTGGTAGGCTCTTTGCTTGGGCTGTGAGAGGTTGTGGGTTTGACTCTGAGGCAAGGCCCATGGACTTTGTATGGCTGCATGTAATTGCCTAGTCCAATGGATTGCGTTGCCTTCGAGTTTCCATTGGATTGATAGGCCAGGTACTGTCTATTTCTTTCGTTTGGCCATGTTGTGTGCGCAGTCACTAGGATTATGTTAGTTAATGTAGAGTCAGTTTCACACTTCTCTGTGTTGGTGTAGTGGTAGGCTCTTTGCTTGGGCTGCGAGAGGTTGTGGGTTTGATTCTAATGCAAGGCTCATGGACTTTGTATGGCTGCATTTAATTGCCTAGTCCAATGGACTATGTTGCCTATGATTTTCAATTGGATTGATAGGCCAGGTACTGTCTTTTGCTTTTGTTTGGCCATGTTGTGTGCGCAGTCACTAGGATTATGTGAATTAATGTAGAGTCATTCTCCTACTTCTCTGTGTTGGTGTAGTGGTAGGCTCTTTGCTTGGGTTACGAGAAGTTGTGGGTTCGACTCTTAGGCAAGGCCCATGGACTTTGTATGGCTGCATGTAATTGCCCAGTTCAATGGACTGTGTTGCCTATGAGTTTCCATTGGATTGATAGGCCAGGTACTTTCTTTTGCTTTTGTTTGGCCATGTTGTGTGCGCAGTCACTAGGATTATGTGAATTAATGTAGAAGCAGCTTCCTACTTCTTTGTGTTGGTGTAGTGGTAGGCTCTTTGCTTGGCTGCGAGAGGTTGTGGGTTTGACGCTGAGGCAAGGCCCGTTGACTTTGTATGTCTCCATGTAATTGTCTAGTCCAATGGACTGTGTTGCCTATAAGTTTCCATTGGATTGATAGTAGAGATGAGCGAACCGGTCGAGGTTCGGCTCGAGGTCGGTTCGCCGAACGGGGGTCCCGTTCGAGTTCGGTTCGTCGAACGTTCGACGAACCGAACTCGAACGTATAGGCTATAATGGGAGGCAATCACAAACACATAAAAATGCATTATAAATGTACACAAACAGTTAATAAACATTGCCATAACACATACCGGTCCTCGCGATCCCTTCTGCACTCTGTCTCCTGCCGCTATTCCGTCCGATGATCGCTGAATCCTCCCGGTGACCTGCACTGCCAGCAGAGAAGCAGGACCTATCGTGATGTCAAAATAGCCATGTGACCAGTCACGTGGCTATTATCTCATTGGCTACAGACTGGTCACATGACTATGACACGTCATGTAGGACCTGCGAGTGCATCTCTCCGGTACACGGTGCACATATGTGTATCGCCGTGTACCGGCGACATGCTCTAGCACACGGTCGACTCCCCGTTCCGTTAGGGACCGGCTGACACAGCCGGTCATTAACGGAGATCACCGTTGCCATAGCAACGCAGTTAGCGGTGACGTCACCGCTAACCGCGGCTCCGAGAGCACCGTTGCTATGGTAACGCGTCTGTCAGCGTTACCGCTAGCAGCCAGCACTGATCACTCACAGAGTGAAGGCTGCACGCTGCTTCCCGATTGTAGTGAGCATTGTAGTGAGGATGGAGGTTCCCCAGCCCCAAGTGATGCCCCTCACTACAATCGTCACTACTACTACACTAGAAAGAAAGCAGACAGAAGAGCAGGATCGTGGAGGGCTGACAGGGGTAATAAAGATGGAGTCTCTAATGTGTCTGTGTATTTATTTCTATTAAAGTATTTTTTCTCTGTGTGGTGTCTTTTTTTTAACCCTTTATTGGAGATTCTTAATGGCCGGGTCAAACGTGCCTGACATTAAGAATCTCTGGCTTAATACTGGCTGGTAAAACAAAGCCAGTATTAACTCATGATTACCCAACAAGCCACCCGGCTCCAGGGCTGTTGGAAGAGTTGGATACAGCGCCAGATGATGGCGCTTCTATGAGAGCGCCATTTTCTGGGACGGCTGCGGACTGAAATCCGCAGCAGAGGCGCCCACAAACCTCGGGCTAACCTGTGCTGCGGATTCCAATCCCCAGCTGCCTAGTTGTACCCGGCTGGACACAAAAATAGGGCGAAGCCCACGTCATTTGTTTTTTAATTATTTCATGAAATAAGTGAAATAATTAAAAAAAACGGGCTTCCCTATATTTTTGGTTCCCAGCCGGGTACAAATAGGCAACTGGGGGTTGGAGGCAGCCCGTGGCTGCCTGCTGTACCTGGCTAGCATACAAAAATATGGCGAAGCCCACGTCATTTTTTTGGTGGGCAAAAAACTTCTGCATACAGTCCTGGATGGAGTATGCTGAGCCTTGTAGTTCTGCAGCTGCTGTCTGCTCTTCTCCATACAGACAGACAGCAGCTGCAGAACTACAAGGCTCAGCATACTCCATCCAGGACTGTATGCAGAAGTTTTTTGCCCCCTGAAAAAATTATGTGGGCTTCGCCATATTTTTGTATGCTAGCCAGGTACAGCAGGCAGGTACGGCTGCCCCCAACCCCCAGTTGCCTATTTGTACCCGGCTGGGAACCAAAAATAAAGGGAAGCCCTTTTTATATTATTTCATGAATTTCATGAAATAATTAGAAAACAAATGACGTAGGCTTTGCCCCATTTTTGTGTCCAGCCAGGTGCAACTAGGCAGCTGGGGATTGGAATCCGCACCACCGGTTGGCCTGAGCTTTCTGGGCCCCACTGCTGCGAATTGCAGTCTGCAGCCACCTCAGAAAATGGCATTTTCATAGAAGCGCCATCTTCTGGCGCTGTATCCAACTCTTCCAGCACCTGCCTGCTATACCTGGCTAGCATACAAAAATATGGCGAAGCTCACGTCCTTTTTTTGTAGTTTTTTGGCAAAAAAAATAAAAAATGCTTCCCTGGATTTTCCATTGCCAGTGAAGGTAACACCAAGCAGTGGGGGTTAGCAGCCAGTAGCTGCTTGGATTACCCTTAGCTAGCAATACAAAAAATGCAGCGGGAGCCCATATATATTTTTTTTAATTATTTATTTAAATAACTAAAAATAAAATGGGCTTCCCTGTATTTTGATTGCTGGACATCACAGTGCTGTAAAAATAAATCTTTAAAAAAATGACGTAGCGCTCCGCGGTATTTTTGATTCTCAGCGCAGATAAAGCAGACAGCTATGGGTTGCCACCCCCATCTGCCTGCCGTTACCTTGGTTGGCAATCAAAATACAGGGAAGCCCATTAATTTTTTCTATTTAAAAAATAGTTAAAAAAAAAAAATTACGTTGGGTCCCCCCATTTTTGATAGCCAGCTAGGGTAAAGCAGACGGCTGTAGCCTGAAAACCACAGCTGGCAGCTTTACCGTGTTCGGGGATCCAATGTGGAGGTCCCCTCAGGCTCTTTTTTATAATTATTTTATAAATATTAATAATTACACAATAAAAGTAGGGTCCCCCCCAAATTGGATCACCAGCCAAGGTAAAGCGGACAGCTGTGGTCTGGTATTCTCAGGGTGGGAAGGTCCATAGTTATTGGGCCTTCACAGCCTAAAAATAGCAGGCCGCAGGCACCCCAGACGTGGCGCATCCACTAGATGCGCCAATCCTGGCGCTTCACCCCAGCTCATCCCGTGCCCTGGTGCAGTGGCAAACGGGGTAATAAATCGGGTTGATACTAGCTGTAAAGTCACCTGAGATCAAGCCCAGCAGTTTGTGATGTCATGGCGTCTATTAGATACCCAACATCATAAACTGTCAGTACTAACAAAAACAAAAAATCGACAAAAGAAATTTATTTGAAAAAACAGTCCCCAAAACATTTCCTCTTTCACCAATTTATTGTAAGAAAAAAAATAAAGGGGTCCCACGACGACTCTGGACCGTCTAGAATATGGGGGGGAGACACTCAGGGAACGTATCCCCCATTTTCTAGGAGTGCGGACCCTTCATGTGAGGAGTGTGGGTGCAATGAATCTGCACTCACTCTCCCCGGGTCCACAGCAGCAGAGTCCATGTCGTAATGGTTGCTACCAAAGCTACAATGCCCTGCTCATGAGGTAAGGGCATGCCTAATCAGGAGAACTACTGTAGAGGAAGCTCTGCTCACTGGTATATAGGTGCTCAGAGGTAATAATAGATAAAATTAGTGAGTAACCTCGGCACTCTATATCTCCCAGACTAAGTCAGTAAGTCACAATGGATAGTAATGCAAAATCACTCTTTATTGGTCCGTATTAAGAAAATTTTTTTTTCATAAGCATATATGTTTTTGTCCAAAACAAGTTACAAATGACGTTTCGGCCTGAGCCTTCGTCAGATTGGACTTATCTGCATGTAATCATGAAAAATGACAATAATCAGTATCACATAAGAGTGAGAGAACAATAACATAAACTCGAACAATGTAGAGGTACAATTGGAATGCAGCAAAAAAATTGCAACACAGCAAGAAATGAAACACATGATACAAATGTCATAATACAGTACAAGGACAATATAGTAATGACAAATATGGGGTCAGAGTAGGCTTAGACAGCTCTGGTACGAAAGAGATGTCAATCATAAAGTAACATGTGCAGTAGGTGTAGAGCTACAGTATGCATGGCAGAGCTAATGGGAAGACTGACCATAGAAAAAGAACGGAGAAAAAGTGGAGAAAAAGTGGAGAAAAAGTGGGGCATAAGAGGAGAAAAAGTGGACAAAAAGTGGAGAAAAAAGTGGAGAAAAAAGTGGAGAAAAAGTGGAGAAAAAGTGGAGAAAAAGTGGAGCATAAGAGGAGAAAAAGTGGAGAAAAAAGTGGAGAAAAAGTGGAGAAAAAGTGGAGAAAAAGTGGAGCATAAGAGGAGAAAAAGTGGAGAAAAAGTGGAGAAAAAAGTGGAGAAAAAGTGGAGCATAAGAGGAGAAAAAGTGGAGAAAAAAGTGAAGACAAAGTGGAGAAAAAGTGGAGAAAAAAGTGGAGAAAAAGTGGAGAAAAAGTGGAGAAAAAGTGGAGCATAAGAGGAGAAAAAGTGGAGAAAAAAGTGGAGAAAAAAGTGGAGAAAAAAGTGGAGAAAAAGTGGAGAAAAAGTGGAGCATAAGAGGAGAAAAAGTGGAGAAAAAAGTGGAGAAAAAGTGGAGAAAAAGTGGAGAAAAAGTGGAGAAAAAGTGGAGCATAAGAGGAGAAAAAGTGGAGAAAAAGTAAAGAAAAGGTGGAGAAAAAGTGGAGAAAAAGTGGAGCATAAGAGGAGAAAAAGTGGAGATTAAGAGGAGAAAAAGTAGAGAAAAAGTGGAGCATAAGAGGAGAAAAAGTGGAGCATAAGAGGAGAAAAAGTGGAGAAAAAAGTGGAGAAAAAGTGGAGAAAAAGTGGAGAAAAAGTGGAGCATAAGAGGAGAAAAAGTGGAGATTAAGAGGAGAAAAAGTGGAGAAAAAGTGGAGCATAAGAGGAGAAAAAGTGGAGCATAAGAGGAGGAAAAGTGGAGAAAAAGTGGAGAAAAAAGTGGAGAAAAAGTGGAGCATAAGAGGAGAAAAAGTGGAGAAAAAGTGGAGAAAAAGTGGAGAAAAAGTGGAGCATAAGAGGAGAAAAAGTGGAGATTAAGAGGAGAAAAAGTAGAGAAAAAGTGGAGCATAAGAGGAGAAAAAGTGGAGCATAAGAGGAGAAAAAGTGGAGAAAAAGTGGAGAAAAAAGTGGAGAAAAAGTGGAGCATAAGAGGAGAAAAAGTGGAGAAAAAGTGGAGAAAAAAGTGGAGAAAAAGTGGAGAAAAAGTGGAGCATAAGAGGAGAAAAAGTGGAGATTAAGAGGAGAAAAAGTGGAGAAAAAGTGGAGCATAAGAGGAGAAAAAGTGGAGCATAAGAGGAGAAAAAGTGGAGAAAAAGTGGAGAAAAAAGTGGAGAAAAAGTGGAGCATAAGAGAAAAAGTGGAGAAAAAGTGGAGAAAAAGTGGAGAAAAAGTGGAGCATAAGAGGAGAAAAAGTGGAGATTAAGAGGAGAAAAAGTAGAGAAAAAGTGGAGCATAAGAGGAGAAAAAGTGGAGCATAAGAGGAGAAAAAGTGGAGAAAAAGTGGAGAAAAAAGTGGAGAAAAAGTGGAGCATAAGAGGAGAAAAAGTGGAGAAAAAGTGGAGAAAAAAGTGGAGAAAAAGTGGAGAAAAAGTGGAGAAAAAGTGGAGAAAAAGTGGAGAAAAAGTGGAGCATAAGAGGAGTAAAAGTGGAGATTAAGAGGAGAAAAAGTAGAGAAAAAGTGGAGCATAAGAGGAGAAAAAGTGGAGCATAAGAGGAGAAAAAGTGGAGAAAAAGTGGAGAAAAAAGTGGAGAAAAAGTGGAGCATAAGAGGAGAAAAAGTGGAGAAAAAAGTGGAGAAAAACTGGAGAAAAAGTGGAGAAAAAGTGGAGCATAAGAGGAGAAAAAGTGGAGAAAAAGTGGATAAAAAAGTGGAGAAAAAAGTGGAGAAAAAGTGGAGCATAGGAGGAGAAAAAGTGGAGATTAAGAGGAGAAAAAGTGGAGCATAAGAGGAGAAAAAGTGGAGCATAAGAGGAGAAAAAGTGGAGAAAAAGTGGAGAAAAAGTGGAGAAAAAGTGGAGAAAAAAGTGGAGAAAAAGTGGAGAAAAAGTGGAGCATAAGAGGAGAAAAAGTGGAGAAAAGGTGGAGCATAAGAGGAGAAAAAGTGGAGAAAAAGTGGAGAAAAAGTGGAGAAAAAGTGGAGCATAAGAGGAGAAAAAGTGGAGAAAAAAGTGGAGAAAAAGTGGAGCATAAGAGGAGAAAAAGTGGAGAAAAAAGTGGAGAAAAAGTGGAGCATAAGAGGAGAAAAAGTGGAGAAAAAGTGGAGCATAAGAGGAGAAAAAGTGGAGAAAAAGTGGAGAAAAAGTGGAGAAAAAGTGGAGAAAAAGTGGAGATTAAGAGGAGAAAAAGTGGAGAAAAAGTGGAGCATAAGAGGAGAAAAAGTGGAGAAAAAGTGGAGCATAAGAGGAGAAAAAGTGGAGAAAAAGTGGAGAAAAAGTGGAGCATAAGAGAAGAAAAAGTGGAGAAAAAAGTGGAGAAAAAGTGGAGAAAAAGTGGAGCATAAGAGGAGAAAAAGTGGAGAAAAAGTGGAGAAAAAGTGGAGAAAAAGTGGAGAATAAGAGGAGAAAAAGTGGAGAAAAAGTGGAGAAAAAAGTGGAGAAAAAGTGGAGAAAAAGTGGAGAAAAAGTGGAGCATAAGAGGAGAAAAAGTGGAGATTAAGAGGAGAAAAAGTGGAGAAAAAGTGGAGCATAAGAGGAGAAAAAGTGGAGCATAAGAGGAGAAAAAGTGGAGAAAAAGTGGAGAAAAAAGTGGAGAAAAAGTGGAGCATAAGAGGAGAAAAAGTGGAGAAAAAGTGGAGAAAAAGTGGAGAAAAAGTGGAGAAAAAGTGGAGCATAAGAGGAGAAAAAGTGGAGATTAAGAGGAGAAAAAGTAGAGAAAAAGTGGAGCATAAGAGGAGAAAAAGTGGAGCATAAGAGGAGAAAAAGTGGAGAAAAAGTGGAGAAAAAAGTGGAGAAAAAGTGGAGCATAAGAGGAGAAAAAGTGGAGAAAAAGTGGAGAAAAAAGTGGAGAAAAAGTGGAGAAAAAGTGGAGAAAAAGTGGAGAAAAAGTGGAGCATAAGAGGAGTAAAAGTGGAGATTAAGAGGAGAAAAAGTAGAGAAAAAGTGGAGCATAAGAGGAGAAAAAGTGGAGCATAAGAGGAGAAAAAGTGGAGAAAAAGTGGAGAAAAAAGTGGAGAAAAAGTGGAGCATAAGAGGAGAAAAAGTGGAGAAAAAAGTGGAGAAAAACTGGAGAAAAAGTGGAGAAAAAGTGGAGAAAAAGTGGAGCATAAGAGGAGAAAAAGTGGAGAAAAAGTGGAGAAAAAAGTGGAGAAAAAAGTGGAGAAAAAGTGGAGAAAAAGTGGAGCATAAGAGGAGAAAAAGTGGAGAAAAGGTGGAGCATAAGAGGAGAAAAAGTGGAGAAAAAGTGGAGAAAAAGTGGAGCATAAGAGGAGAAAAAGTGGAGAAAAAAGTGGAGAAAAAGTGGAGCATAAAAGGAGAAAAAGTGGAGAAAAAAGTGGAGAAAAAGTGGAGCATAAGAGGAGAAAAAGTGGAGAAAAAGTGGAGCATAAGAGGAGAAAAAGTGGAGAAAAAGTGGAGAAAAAGTGGAGAAAAAGTGGAGAAAAAGTGGAGATTAAGAGGAGAAAAAGTGGAGAAAAAGTGGAGCATAAGAGGAGAAAAAGTGGAGCATAAGAGGAGAAAAAGTGGAGAAAAAGTGGAGAAAAAAGTGGAGAAAAAGTGGAGCATAAGAGGAGAAAAAGTGGAGAAAAAGTGGAGGAAAAAGTGGAGAAAAAGTGGAGAAAAAGTGGAGCATAAGAGGAGAAAAAGTGGAGAAAAGGTGGAGCATAAGAGGAGAAAAAGTGGAGAAAAAGTGGAGAAAAAGTGGAGAAAAAGTGGAGCATAAGAGGAGAAAAAGTGGAGAAAAAAGTGGAGAAAAAGTGGAGCATAAGAGGAGAAAAAGTGGAGAAAAAAGTGGAGAAAAAGTGGAGCATAAGAGGAGAAAAAGTGGAGAAAAAGTGGAGCATAAGAGGAGAAAAAGTGGAGAAAAAGTGGAGAAAAAGTGGAGAAAAAGTGGAGAAAAAGTGGAGATTAAGAGGAGAAAAAGTGGAGAAAAAGTGGAGCATAAGAGGAGAAAAAGTGGAGAAAAAGTGGAGCATAAGAGGAGAAAAAGTGGAGAAAAAGTGGAGAAAAAGTGGAGCATAAGAGAAGAAAAAGTGGAGAAAAAAGTGGAGAAAAAGTGGAGAAAAAGTGGAGCATAAGAGGAGAAAAAGTGGAGAAAAAGTGGAGAAAAAGTGGAGAAAAAGTGGAGAATAAGAGGAGAAAAAGTGGAGAAAAAGTGGAGAAAAAAGTGGAGAAAAAGTGGAGAAAAAGTGGAGAAAAAGTGGAGCATAAGAGGAGAAAAAGTGGAGATTAAGAGGAGAAAAAGTGGAGAAAAAGTGGAGCATAAGAGGAGAAAAAGTGGAGCATAAGAGGAGAAAAAGTGGAGAAAAAGTGGAGAAAAAAGTGGAGAAAAAGTGGAGCATAAGAGGAGAAAAAGTGGAGAAAAAGTGGAGAAAAAGTGGAGAAAAAGTGGAGAAAAAGTGGAGCATAAGAGGAGAAAAAGTGGAGATTAAGAGGAGAAAAAGTAGAGAAAAAGTGGAGCATAAGAGGAGAAAAAGTGGAGCATAAGAGGAGAAAAAGTGGAGAAAAAGTGGAGAAAAAAGTGGAGAAAAAGTGGAGCATAAGAGGAGAAAAAGTGGAGAAAAAGTGGAGAAAAAAGTGGAGAAAAAGTGGAGAAAAAGTGGAGAAAAAGTGGAGAAAAAGTGGAGCATAAGAGGAGAAAAAGTGGAGAAAAAGTGGAGAAAAAAGTGGAGAAAAAAGTGGAGAAAAAGTGGAGAAAAAGTGGAGCATAAGAGGAGAAAAAGTGGAGAAAAGGTGGAGCATAAGAGGAGAAAAAGTG
This sequence comes from Anomaloglossus baeobatrachus, assembly GCF_048569485.1. Classification (NCBI taxonomy): domain Eukaryota; kingdom Metazoa; phylum Chordata; class Amphibia; order Anura; family Aromobatidae; genus Anomaloglossus; species Anomaloglossus baeobatrachus. The sequence continues at coordinate 153,514,580 of NC_134356.1, forward strand.
GAGAAAAAGTGGAGAAAAAGTGGAGCATAAGAGGAGAAAAAGTGGAGAAAAAAGTGGAGAAAAAGTGGAGCATAAAAGGAGAAAAAGTGGAGAAAAAAGTGGAGAAAAAGTGGAGCATAAGAGGAGAAAAAGTGGAGAAAAAGTGGAGCATAAGAGGAGAAAAAGTGGAGAAAAAGTGGAGAAAAAGTGGAGAAAAAGTGGAGAAAAAGTGGAGATTAAGAGGAGAAAAAGTGGAGAAAAAGTGGAGCATAAGAGGAGAAAAAGTGGAGCATAAGAGGAGAAAAAGTGGAGAAAAAGTGGAGAAAAAAGTGGAGAAAAAGTGGAGCATAAGAGGAGAAAAAGTGGAGAAAAAGTGGAGGAAAAAGTGGAGAAAAAGTGGAGAAAAAGTGGAGCATAAGAGGAGAAAAAGTGGAGATTAAGAGGAGAAAAAGTAGAGAAAAAGTGGAGCATAAGAGGAGAAAAAGTGGAGCATAAGAGGAGAAAAAGTGGAGAAAAAGTGGAGAAAAAAGTGGAGAAAAAGTGGAGCATAAGAGGAGAAAAAGTGGAGAAAAAGTGGAGAAAAAAGTGGAGAAAAAGTGGAGAAAAAGTGGAGCATAAGAGGAGAAAAAGTGGAGAAAAAAGTGGAGAAAAAGTGGAGAAAAAGTGGAGCATAAGAGGAGAAAAAGTGGAGAAAAAGTGGAGAAAAAGTGGAGAAAAAGTGGAGAATAAGAGGAGAAAAAGTGGAGAAAAAGTGGAGAAAAAAGTGGAGAAAAAGTGGAGAAAAAGTGGAGAAAAAGTGGAGCATAAGAGGAGAAAAAGTGGAGATTAAGAGGAGAAAAAGTGGAGAAAAAGTGGAGCATAAGAGGAGAAAAAGTGGAGCATAAGAGGAGAAAAAGTGGAGAAAAAGTGGAGAAAAAAGTGGAGAAAAAGTGGAGCATAAGAGGAGAAAAAGTGGAGAAAAAGTGGAGAAAAAGTGGAGAAAAAGTGGAGAAAAAGTGGAGCATAAGAGGAGAAAAAGTGGAGAAAAAGTGGAGAAAAAAGTGGAGAAAAAGTGGAGCATAAGAGGAGAAAAAGTGGAGAAAAAAGTGGAGAAAAAGTGGAGAAAAAGTGGAGAAAAAGTGGAGAAAAAGTGGAGCATAAGAGGAGTAAAAGTGGAGATTAAGAGGAGAAAAAGTAGAGAAAAAGTGGAGCATAAGAGGAGAAAAAGTGGAGCATAAGAGGAGAAAAAGTGGAGAAAAAGTGGAGAAAAAAGTGGAGAAAAAGTGGAGCATAAGAGGAGAAAAAGTGGAGAAAAAGTGGAGAAAAAGTGGAGAAAAAGTGGAGCATAAGAGGAGAAAAAGTGGAGAAAAAGTGGAGAAAAAAGTGGAGAAAAAAGTGGAGAAAAAGTGGAGAAAAAGTGGAGCATAAGAGGAGAAAAAGTGGAGATTAAGAGGAGAAAAAGTGGAGCATAAGAGGAGAAAAAGTGGAGCATAAGAGGAGAAAAAGTGGAGAAAAAGTGGAGAAAAAGTGGAGAAAAAAGTGGAGAAAAAAGTGGAGAAAAAGTGGAGAAAAAGTGGAGCATAAGAGGAGAAAAAGTGGAGAAAAGGTGGAGCATAAGAGGAGAAAAAGTGGAGAAAAAGTGGAGAAAAAGTGGAGAAAAAGTGGAGAAAAAGTGGAGCATAAGAGGAGAAAAAGTGGAGAAAAAAGTGGAGAAAAAGTGGAGCATAAGAGGAGAAAAAGTGGAGAAAAAAGTGGAGAAAAAGTGGAGCATAAGAGGAGAAAAAGTGGAGAAAAAGTGGAGCATAAGAGGAGAAAAAGTGGAGAAAAAGTGGAGAAAAAGTGGAGAAAAAGTGGAGAAAAAGTGGAGCATAAGAGGAGAAAAAGTGGAGAAAAAGTGGAGAAAAAGTGGAGCATAAGAGGAGAAAAAGTGGAGAAAAAAGTGGAGAAAAAGTGGAGAAAAAGTGGAGCATAAGAGGAGAAAAAGTGGAGAAAAAGTGGAGAAAAAGTGGAGCATAAGAGGAGAAAAAGTGGAGAAAAAAGTGGAGAAAAAGTGGAGAAAAAGTGGAGCATAAGAGGAGAAAAAGTGGAGAAAAAGTGGAGAAAAAGTGGAGAAAAATTGGAGAATAAGAGGAGAAAAAGTGGAGAAAAAGTGGAGAAGAAGAGGAGAAAAAGTGGAGAATAAGTGGAGAAAAAGTGGAGAAAAAGTGGAGAAAAAGTGGAGATTAAGAGGAGAAAAAGTGGAGAAAAAGTGGAGCATAAGAGGAGAAAAAGTGGAGAAAAAGTGGAGCATAAGAGGAGAAAAAGTGGAGAAAAAGTGGAGCATAAGAGAAGAAAAAGTGGAGAAAAAAGTGGAGAAAAAGTGGAGAAAAAGTGGAGCATAAGAGGAGAAAAAGTGGAGAAAAAGTGGAGAAAAAGTGGAGAAAAAGTGGAGAATAAGAGGAGAAAAAGTGGAGAAAAAGTGGAGAAAAAAGTGGAGAAAAAGTGGAGAAAAAGTGGAGAAAAAGTGGAGCATAAGAGGAGAAAAAGTGGAGATTAAGAGGCGAAAAAGTGGAGAAAAAGTGGAGCATAAGAGGAGAAAAAGTGGAGCATAAGAGGAGAAAAAGTGGAGAAAAAGTGGAGAAAAAAGTGGAGAAAAAGTGGAGCATAAGAGGAGAAAAAGTGGAGAAAAAGTGGAGAAAAAGTGGAGAAAAAGTGGAGAAAAAGTGGAGCATAAGAGGAGAAAAAGTGGAGATTAAGAGGAGAAAAAGTAGAGAAAAAGTGGAGCATAAGAGGAGAAAAAGTGGAGCATAAGAGGAGAAAAAGTGGAGAAAAAGTGGAGAAAAAAGTGGAGAAAAAGTGGAGCATAAGAGGAGAAAAAGTGGAGAAAAAGTGGAGAAAAAAGTGGAGAAAAAGTGGAGAAAAAGTGGAGAAAAAGTGGAGAAAAAGTGGAGCATAAGAGGAGTAAAAGTGGAGATTAAGAGGAGAAAAAGTAGAGAAAAAGTGGAGCATAAGAGGAGAAAAAGTGGAGCATAAGAGGAGAAAAAGTGGAGAAAAAGTGGAGAAAAAAGTGGAGAAAAAGTGGAGCATAAGAGGAGAAAAAGTGGAGAAAAAAGTGGAGAAAAACTGGAGAAAAAGTGGAGAAAAAGTGGAGAAAAAGTGGAGCATAAGAGGAGAAAAAGTGGAGAAAAAGTGGAGAAAAAAGTGGAGAAAAAAGTGGAGAAAAAGTGGAGAAAAAGTGGAGCATAAGAGGAGAAAAAGTGGAGAAAAGGTGGAGCATAAGAGGAGAAAAAGTGGAGAAAAAGTGGAGAAAAAGTGGAGCATAAGAGGAGAAAAAGTGGAGAAAAAAGTGGAGAAAAAGTGGAGCATAAAAGGAGAAAAAGTGGAGAAAAAAGTGGAGAAAAAGTGGAGCATAAGAGGAGAAAAAGTGGAGAAAAAGTGGAGCATAAGAGGAGAAAAAGTGGAGAAAAAGTGGAGAAAAAGTGGAGAAAAAGTGGAGAAAAAGTGGAGATTAAGAGGAGAAAAAGTGGAGAAAAAGTGGAGCATAAGAGGAGAAAAAGTGGAGCATAAGAGGAGAAAAAGTGGAGAAAAAGTGGAGAAAAAAGTGGAGAAAAAGTGGAGCATAAGAGGAGAAAAAGTGGAGAAAAAGTGGAGGAAAAAGTGGAGAAAAAGTGGAGAAAAAGTGGAGCATAAGAGGAGAAAAAGTGGAGAAAAGGTGGAGCATAAGAGGAGAAAAAGTGGAGAAAAAGTGGAGAAAAAGTGGAGAAAAAGTGGAGCATAAGAGGAGAAAAAGTGGAGAAAAAAGTGGAGAAAAAGTGGAGCATAAGAGGAGAAAAAGTGGAGAAAAAAGTGGAGAAAAAGTGGAGCATAAGAGGAGAAAAAGTGGAGAAAAAGTGGAGCATAAGAGGAGAAAAAGTGGAGAAAAAGTGGAGAAAAAGTGGAGAAAAAGTGGAGAAAAAGTGGAGATTAAGAGGAGAAAAAGTGGAGAAAAAGTGGAGCATAAGAGGAGAAAAAGTGGAGAAAAAGTGGAGCATAAGAGGAGAAAAAGTGGAGAAAAAGTGGAGAAAAAGTGGAGCATAAGAGAAGAAAAAGTGGAGAAAAAAGTGGAGAAAAAGTGGAGAAAAAGTGGAGCATAAGAGGAGAAAAAGTGGAGAAAAAGTGGAGAAAAAGTGGAGAAAAAGTGGAGAATAAGAGGAGAAAAAGTGGAGAAAAAGTGGAGAAAAAAGTGGAGAAAAAGTGGAGAAAAAGTGGAGAAAAAGTGGAGCATAAGAGGAGAAAAAGTGGAGATTAAGAGGAGAAAAAGTGGAGAAAAAGTGGAGCATAAGAGGAGAAAAAGTGGAGCATAAGAGGAGAAAAAGTGGAGAAAAAGTGGAGAAAAAAGTGGAGAAAAAGTGGAGCATAAGAGGAGAAAAAGTGGAGAAAAAGTGGAGAAAAAGTGGAGAAAAAGTGGAGAAAAAGTGGAGCATAAGAGGAGAAAAAGTGGAGATTAAGAGGAGAAAAAGTAGAGAAAAAGTGGAGCATAAGAGGAGAAAAAGTGGAGCATAAGAGGAGAAAAAGTGGAGAAAAAGTGGAGAAAAAAGTGGAGAAAAAGTGGAGCATAAGAGGAGAAAAAGTGGAGAAAAAGTGGAGAAAAAAGTGGAGAAAAAGTGGAGAAAAAGTGGAGAAAAAGTGGAGAAAAAGTGGAGCATAAGAGGAGTAAAAGTGGAGATTAAGAGGAGAAAAAGTAGAGAAAAAGTGGAGCATAAGAGGAGAAAAAGTGGAGCATAAGAGGAGAAAAAGTGGAGAAAAAGTGGAGAAAAAAGTGGAGAAAAAGTGGAGCATAAGAGGAGAAAAAGTGGAGAAAAAAGTGGAGAAAAACTGGAGAAAAAGTGGAGAAAAAGTGGAGAAAAAGTGGAGCATAAGAGGAGAAAAAGTGGAGAAAAAGTGGAGAAAAAAGTGGAGAAAAAAGTGGAGAAAAAGTGGAGAAAAAGTGGAGCATAAGAGGAGAAAAAGTGGAGAAAAGGTGGAGCATAAGAGGAGAAAAAGTGGAGAAAAAGTGGAGAAAAAGTGGAGCATAAGAGGAGAAAAAGTGGAGAAAAAAGTGGAGAAAAAGTGGAGCATAAAAGGAGAAAAAGTGGAGAAAAAAGTGGAGAAAAAGTGGAGCATAAGAGGAGAAAAAGTGGAGAAAAAGTGGAGCATAAGAGGAGAAAAAGTGGAGAAAAAGTGGAGAAAAAGTGGAGAAAAAGTGGAGAAAAAGTGGAGATTAAGAGGAGAAAAAGTGGAGAAAAAGTGGAGCATAAGAGGAGAAAAAGTGGAGCATAAGAGGAGAAAAAGTGGAGAAAAAGTGGAGAAAAAAGTGGAGAAAAAGTGGAGCATAAGAGGAGAAAAAGTGGAGAAAAAGTGGAGGAAAAAGTGGAGAAAAAGTGGAGAAAAAGTGGAGCATAAGAGGAGAAAAAGTGGAGATTAAGAGGAGAAAAAGTAGAGAAAAAGTGGAGCATAAGAGGAGAAAAAGTGGAGCATAAGAGGAGAAAAAGTGGAGAAAAAGTGGAGAAAAAAGTGGAGAAAAAGTGGAGCATAAGAGGAGAAAAAGTGGAGAAAAAGTGGAGAAAAAAGTGGAGAAAAAGTGGAGAAAAAGTGGAGCATAAGAGGAGAAAAAGTGGAGAAAAAAGTGGAGAAAAAGTGGAGAAAAAGTGGAGCATAAGAGGAGAAAAAGTGGAGAAAAAGTGGAGAAAAAGTGGAGAAAAAGTGGAGAATAAGAGGAGAAAAAGTGGAGAAAAAGTGGAGAAAAAAGTGGAGAAAAAGTGGAGAAAAAGTGGAGAAAAAGTGGAGCATAAGAGGAGAAAAAGTGGAGATTAAGAGGAGAAAAAGTGGAGAAAAAGTGGAGCATAAGAGGAGAAAAAGTGGAGCATAAGAGGAGAAAAAGTGGAGAAAAAGTGGAGAAAAAAGTGGAGAAAAAGTGGAGCATAAGAGGAGAAAAAGTGGAGAAAAAGTGGAGAAAAAGTGGAGAAAAAGTGGAGAAAAAGTGGAGCATAAGAGGAGAAAAAGTGGAGAAAAAGTGGAGAAAAAAGTGGAGAAAAAGTGGAGCATAAGAGGAGAAAAAGTGGAGAAAAAGTGGAGAAAAAAGTGGAGAAAAAGTGGAGAAAAAGTGGAGAAAAAGTGGAGAAAAAGTGGAGCATAAGAGGAGTAAAAGTGGAGATTAAGAGGAGAAAAAGTAGAGAAAAAGTGGAGCATAAGAGGAGAAAAAGTGGAGCATAAGAGGAGAAAAAGTGGAGAAAAAGTGGAGAAAAAAGTGGAGAAAAAGTGGAGCATAAGAGGAGAAAAAGTGGAGAAAAAGTGGAGAAAAAGTGGAGAAAAAGTGGAGCATAAGAGGAGAAAAAGTGGAGAAAAAGTGGAGAAAAAAGTGGAGAAAAAAGTGGAGAAAAAGTGGAGAAAAAGTGGAGCATAAGAGGAGAAAAAGTGGAGATTAAGAGGAGAAAAAGTGGAGCATAAGAGGAGAAAAAGTGGAGCATAAGAGGAGAAAAAGTGGAGAAAAAGTGGAGAAAAAGTGGAGAAAAAAGTGGAGAAAAAAGTGGAGAAAAAGTGGAGAAAAAGTGGAGCATAAGAGGAGAAAAAGTGGAGAAAAGGTGGAGCATAAGAGGAGAAAAAGTGGAGAAAAAGTGGAGAAAAAGTGGAGAAAAAGTGGAGAAAAAGTGGAGCATAAGAGGAGAAAAAGTGGAGAAAAAAGTGGAGAAAAAGTGGAGCATAAGAGGAGAAAAAGTGGAGAAAAAAGTGGAGAAAAAGTGGAGCATAAGAGGAGAAAAAGTGGAGAAAAAGTGGAGCATAAGAGGAGAAAAAGTGGAGAAAAAGTGGAGAAAAAGTGGAGAAAAAGTGGAGAAAAAGTGGAGCATAAGAGGAGAAAAAGTGGAGAAAAAGTGGAGAAAAAGTGGAGCATAAGAGGAGAAAAAGTGGAGAAAAAAGTGGAGAAAAAGTGGAGAAAAAGTGGAGCATAAGAGGAGAAAAAGTGGAGAAAAAGTGGAGAAAAAGTGGAGCATAAGAGGAGAAAAAGTGGAGAAAAAAGTGGAGAAAAAGTGGAGAAAAAGTGGAGCATAAGAGGAGAAAAAGTGGAGAAAAAGTGGAGAAAAAGTGGAGAAAAATTGGAGAATAAGAGGAGAAAAAGTGGAGAAAAAGTGGAGAAGAAGAGGAGAAAAAGTGGAGAATAAGTGGAGAAAAAAATGGAGAAAAAGTGGAGAAGAAGTGGAGAAAAAGTGGAGAAAAAAATGGAGAAAAAGTGGAACACCCTTTGGTACCTTTCATGTGGCACTAAGGGGTGCTTAGCTTTGTATTTAGCCAAAAAAATGAAAAAAAAATGACGTAGGGTTCCCCCTAGTTTTGTAGCCAGCTAGGGTAAAGCAGACGGCTGCAGCCTGCAGACCACAGCTGGCAACCTCACCTTGGCTGGTAATCCAAAACTGAGGGCACCCCACGCTGTTATTTTAAATTAAATAAATAATTAAAAAAAAAAACACGTAGGGGTCCCCCAAAATTGGATCACCAGCCAAGGTAAAGCAGACAGCTGGGGCCTGATATTCTCAGACTAGGGAGGTCCATGGTTATTGGAATCTCCCCAGCCTAAAAATAGCAGGCCGCAGCCGCCCCAGAAGTGGCGCATCCATTAGATGCGCCAATCCTGGTGCTTGGCCCCAGCTCATCCCGCGCCCTGGTGCGGTGGCAAACGGGGTAATATATGGGGTTAATACCAGATGTGTAATGTCACCTGGCATTAAGCCCTGGGGTTGGTGAGGTCAGGCGTCTATGAGATACCCGACATCACCAACCCAGTCAGTAATAAAAAAAAATAGACGACAAACACATTTTTATTTGAAAAAACACTCCCCAAAACATTCCCTCTTTAACCAATTTATTAGATTGAAAAACAAATCCAGGTCTGGTGTAATCCAAGGGGTTGCCATGACGATGCACACTGTCCCAGTCAATGAAGAGCAGGATGTTCCCCATTGGCTGGGAGAGCAATGCAGTGACCTGAGCTAACATCAATGGGTCAGCCCAGGTCACTGCAGGGCATGACAAGTGCTGCTGTCAGCGAGGTACATTACCTGCGCTGATCTCCAGCACACTGACAGCCCCTGTCACTGAGGTCAATGACCGGCGCCTTCACAGCCAAGTATCGCGAGAGGTCCGTGACGTCACCGCTAGTCAGTCTCGGGTCGGAAGCGAGAGGTGATGTGACAAGCGGCGGCCATGGAGGACAGTGACAGCGCTGAGGTCGGGATGGCGGGACTTCATCACCGCAGGTAAGCCGAGCGGGGGGGGGGATGTGTGTGTGTGTGTGTGTGTGTACATGCCGCGGGCAGGAGGGGGTGGAGCGAGCTGAGCGGGGAAGTGTGGGCTTCCTGCACGTAACTAAGATAAACATCGGGTTACTAACCAAAGCGCTTTGCTTGGATACCCGATGTTTATCTTGGTTACCAGCTTGTGGCAGGCTGCCAGCGATGGCTCCTGCACACTGTAGCTGTAAAAAGCCCTGCTTTTTGCTGCTAGAACCGTTCCCGAACATATCTAGAACTATCGAGCTTTTAGCAAAAAGCTCGAGTTCTAGTTCGATCTCGAACAGCCCAAAAATCACTCGAGCCTAGAACTGGAGAACCACGAACCACGAACCGCGCTCAACTCTAATTGATAGGTCAGGTACTGTCTTTTGCTTTTGTTTGGCCATGTTGTGTGCGCAATCACTAGGATTATGTGAATTAATGTAAAATCGGTTTTCCATTTCTCTGTGTTGGTGAGTTGGTAGGCTCTTTGCTTGGGCTACGAGAGGTTGTGGGTTTGACTCTGGGGCAAGGCCCATGGGCTTTGTATGGCTGCATGTAATTGCCTAGTCTAATGGACTGTGTTGCCTATGAGTTTCCATTGGATTGATAGGCCAGATAATGTCTTTTGCATTTGTTTGGCCATGTTGTGTGCGCAGTCACTAGGATTATGTAAATTAATGTAGAGTCATTTACCTACTTCTCTGTGTTGGTGTAGTGGTAGTCTCTTTGCTTAAGCTGCGAGAGATTGTGGGTCGACTCTGAGGAAAGACCTTTTGAGTTTGTATGGCTGCATGTAATTGTGTAGTTCAATTGACTGTGTTGCCTATGAGTTTCTATTGGATTGATAGGCCAGGTACTGCCTTTTGCTTTTGTTTGGCCATGTTGTGTGCGCAGTCACTAGGATTATGTGAATTAATGTAGACGCAGCTTCTTACTTCTTTGTGTTGGTGTAGTTGTAGGCTCTTTGCTTGTTCTGCCAGAGGTTGTGGGTTTGACTCTGAGGCAAGGCCCATGGACTTTGTATGGCTGCATGTAATTGCCTAGTCCAATGGACTATGTTGTCTAAGAGTTTCCATTGGATTGATAGGCCAGGTACTGCCTTTTGCTTTCGTTTGGCCATGTTGTGTGTGCAGTCACTAGGATTATGTGAGTTAATGTAGAGTCAGTTTCACACTCCTCTGTGTTGCTGTAGTGGTAGGCTTCTTTCTTAAGCTGCGAGAGGTTGTGAGTTCGACTCTGAGGCAAGGCCCATGGACTTTGTATGGCTGCATGTAATTGCATAGTCCAATGGACTGTGTTACCTATGAGTTTCCATTGGATTGATAGGCCAGGTACTTTCTTTTGCTTTTGTTTGGCCATGTTGTGTGCGCAGTCGGTAGGATTATGTGAATTAATGTAGAAACTGTTTCATATTTCTCTGTGTTGCTGTAGTTGTAGGCTCTTTGCTTGTTCTGCCAGAGGTTGTGGGTTTGACTCTGAGGCAAGGCCCATGGACTTTGTATGGCTGCATGTAATTGCCTAGTCCAATGGACTATGTTGTCTATGAGTTTCCATTGGATTGATAGGCCAGGGACTGACTTTTGCTTTCGTTTGGCCATGTTGTGTGCGCAGTCACTAGGATTATGTGAATTTATGTTGAGTCAGTTTTGCACTTCTCTGTGTTGGTGTAGTGGTAGGCTCTTTGCTTGAGCTGTGAGAGGTTGAGGGTTTGACTCTGAGGCAAGGCCCATGGACTTTGTATGGCTGCATGTAATTGCCTAGTCCAATGGATTGAGTTGCCTATGAGTTTCCATTGGATTGATAGGCCAGGTACTGTCTTTTGCTTTCGTTTGGCCATGTTGTGTGCGCAGTCACTAGGATTATGTTAGTTAATGTAGAGGAGGTTTCACACTTCTCTGTGTTGGTGTAGTGGTAGGCTCTTTGCTTGGGTTATGAGAAGTTGTGGGTTCGACTCTGAGGCAAGGCCCATGGTCTTTGTATGGCTGCATGTAATCGCCCAGTTCAATGGACTGTGTTGCCTATGAGTTTCCATTGGATTGATAGGACAGGTACTTTCTTTTGCTTTTGTTTGGCCATGTTGTGTGCGCAGTCACTAGGATTATGTTAATTAATGTAGAGTGATTCATCTACTTCTCTGTGTTGGTGTAGTGGTAGGCTCTTTGCTTGGGCTGTGAGAGGTTGTGGGTTTGACTCAGAGGCAAGGACCATGGACTTTTTATGGCTGCATGTAATTGCCTAGTCCAATGGTTTGTGTTGCCTATGAGTTTCCATTGGATTGATAGGCCAGGTACTGTCTTTTGCTTTCGTTTGGCCATGTTGTGTGCGCAGTCACTAGGATTATGTGAGTTAATGTAGAGTCAGTTCCACACTTCTCTGTGTTGGTGTAGTGGTAGGCTTTTTTCTTGGGCTGCGAGAGGTTGTGGGTTCGACTCTAATGCAAGGCTCATGGACTTTGTATGGCTGCATGTAATTGCCTAGTCCAATGGACTGTGTTGCCTATGAGTTTCCATTGGATTGATAGGCCAGGTATTGACTTTGGCTTTCGTTTGGCCATGTTGTGTGCGCAGTCACTAGGATTATGTGAATTAATGTAGAATCGGTTACCAACTTCTCTTTGTTGGTTTAGTGGTAGGCTCTTTGCTTGTTCTCCTAGAGGTTGGGGGTTCGACTTTGAGTCAAGGCCCATGAACTTTATATGGCTGCATGTATTTGCCTAGTCTAATGGACTGTGTTGCCTGTGAGTTTCCATTGGATTGATAGGCCAGATAATGTCTTTTGCATTTGTTTGGCCATGTTGTGTGCGCAGTCACTATTATTATGTGAATTAATGTAGAGTCATTCACCTACTTCTCTGTGTTGGTGTAGTGGTAGACTCTTTGCTTAATCTGCGAGAGGATGTGGGCTCGACTCTGAGGAAAGGCCCATGGAGTTTGTATGGCTGCATGTAATTGCGCAGTTCAATTGACTGTGTTGCCTATGAGTTCCCATTGGATTGATAGGCCAGGTACTGCCTTTTGCTTTTGTTTGGCCATGTTGTGTGCGCAGTCACTAGGATTATGTAAATTAATGTAGAATCTGTTTCCCACTTCTCTGTGTTGGTGTAGTGGAAGCTGATTTGCTTGGCTGCGAGAGGTTGTGGGTTTGACTCTGAGGCATGGCCCATGGACTTTGTATGGCTGCATGTAATTGCCTAGTTCAATGGACTGTTTTGCCTATGAGTTTCCATTGGCTTGATAGGCCAGGTAATGTCTTTTGCTTTTGTTTGGCCATGTTGTGTGCGCATTCACTAGGATTATGTGAATTAATGTAGACATAGCTTCCTACTTCTTTGTGTTGGTGTAGTTGTAGGCTCTTTGCTTGTTCTGCCAGAGGTTGTGGGTTTGACTCTGAGGCAAGGCCCATGGACTTTGTGAGGCTGCATGTAATTGCATAGTCCAATGGACTATGTTGTCTATGAGTTTCCATTGGATTGATAGGCAAGGGACTGTCTTTTGCTTTTGTTTGGCCATGTTGTGTGCGCAGTCACTAGGATTATGTGAATTTATGTTGAGTCAGTTCCGCACTTCTCTGTGTTGGTGTAGTGGTAGGCTCTTTGCTTGTCTGTGAGAGGTTGTGGGTTTGACTCTGAGGCAAGGCCCATGGACTTTGTATGGCTGCATGTAATTGCCTAGTCCAATGGATTGATAGGCCAGGTACTGTCTTTTGTTTTCGTTTGGCAATGTTTTGTGCGCAGTCACTAGGATTATGTGAGTTAATGTAGAGACAGTTTCACACTTCTCTGTGTTGCTGAAGTGGTGGGCTTTTTTGTTGGGCTGCGAGAGGTTGTGAGTTTGACTCTGAGGCAAGGCCCATGGACTTTGTATGGCTGCATGTAATTGCATAGTCCAATGGACTGCGTTACCTATGAGTTTCCATTGGATTGATAGGCCAGGTGCTTTCTTTTGCTTTTGTTTGGCCATGTTGTGTGCGCAGTCTTTAGGATTATGTGAATTAATGTAGAGGCAGGTTCACATTTCTCTGTGTTGGTGTAGTGGTAGGATCTTTGCTTGAGCTGCGAGAGGTTGTGAGTTCGGCTTTAAGGCAAGGCCCATGGACTTTGTATGGCTGCATGTTATTGCCTAGGCCAATGGACTATGTTGCCTATGAGTTTCAATTGGAATGATAGGCCAGGTACTGTTTTTTGCTTTTGTTTGGCCATGTTGTGTGCGCAGTCACTAGGATTATGTGAATTAATGTAGAGTCATTTTCCTACTTCTCTGTGTTGGTGTAGTTGTAGGCTCTTTGCTTGGGTTTCGAGAAGTTTTGGGTTCGACTCTGAGGCAAGGCCCAGATTGATTTTATATTGCATTTGGCACATGGTGACGATTATCTCGAGAGTGCAAAGTAGCCAAATGAAACTTTTACTGGATTTCCCCTTACTTTATCAAATCTCATCTCCACCACACAGGACAAGTTTGCATCTGTTATAGTTTTGGAGAAAATTGTGGTCATTTCATTTTTGGGCGAATGTGTTCAGATTCCTTTTATATTGCATTTGGCACATGGTGACGATTATCTCGAGAGTGCAAAGTAGCCAAATGAAACTTTTACTGGATTTCCACTTACTTTATCAAATCTCATCTCCACCACACAGGACAAGTTTGCATCTGTTATAGTTTTGGAGAAAATTGTGGTCATTTCATTTTTGCGGGAATGTGTTCAGATTGCTTTTTTTTATTGCATTTGGCACATGGTGACGATTATCTCGAGAGTGCAAAGTAGCCAAATGAAACTTTTACTGTATTTCCACTTACTTTATCAAATCTCATCTCCACCACACAGGACAAGTTTGCATCTGTTATAGTTTTGGAGAAAATTGTGGTCATTTCATTTATGCGCGAATGTGTTCAGATTGCTTTTATATTGCATTTGGCACATGGTGACGATTATCTCGAGAGTGCAAAGTAGCCAAATGAAACTTTTACTGGATTTCCACTTACTTTATCAAATCTCATCTCCACCACACAGGACAAGTTTGCATCTGTTATAGTTTTGGAGAAAATTGTGGTCATTTCATTTTTGCGCGAATGTGTTCAGATTGATTTTATATTGCATTTGGCACATGGTGACGATTATCTCGAGAGTGCAAAGTAGCCAAAGGAAACTTTTACTGGATTTCCACTTACTTTATCAAATTTCATCTCCACCACACAGGTCAAGTTAGCATCTGTTATAGTTTTGGAGAAAATTGTGGTCATTTCATTTATGCGCGAATGTGTTCAGATTGCTTTTATATTGCATTTGGCACATGGTGACGATTATCTCGAGAGTTCAAAGTAGCCAAATGAAACTTTTACTGGATTTCCACTTACTTTATCAAATCTCATCTCCACCACACAGGACAAGTTGGCATCTGTTATAGTTTTGGAGAAAATTGTGGTCATTTCATTTATGCGCGAATGTGTTCAGATTGCTTTTATATTGCATTTGGCACATGGTGACGATTATCTCGAGAGTGCAAAGTAGCCAAATGAAACTTTTACTGGATTTCCACTTACTTTATCAAATCTCATCACCACACAGGACAAGTTTGCATGTGTTATAGTTTTGGAGAAAATTGTGGTCATTTCATTTTTGCGCGAATGTGTTCAGATTGCTTTTATATTGCATTTGGCACATGGTGACGATTATCTCGAGAGTGCAAAGTAGCCAAATGAAACTTTTACTGGATTTCCACTTACTTTATCAAATCTCATCTCCACCACACAGGAAAAGTTTGCATCTGTTATAGTTTTGGAGAAAATTGTGGTCATTTCATTTTTTGCGCGAATGTGTTCAGATTCCTTTTATATTGCATTTGGCACATGGTGACGATTATCTCGAGAGTGCAAAGTAGCCAAATGAAACTTTTACTGGATTTCCACTTACTTTATCAAATCTCATCTCCACCACACAGGACAAGTTTGCATCTGTTATAGTTTTGGAGAAAATTGTGGTCATTTCATTTATGCGCGAATGTGTTCAGATTGCTTTTATATTGCATTTGGCACATGGTGACGATTATCTCGAGAGTGCAAAGTAGCCAAATGAAACTTTTACTGGATTTCCACTTACTTTATCAAATCTCATCTCCACCACACAGGACAAGTTTGCATCTGTTATAGTTTTGGAGAAAATTGTGGTCATTTCATTTTTGCGCGAATGTGTTCAGATTGATTTTATATTGCATTTGGCACATGGTGACGTTTATCTCGAGAGTGCAAAGTAGCCAAATGAAACTTTTACTGGATTTCCACTTACTTTATCAAATCTCATCTCCACCACACAGGACAAGTTTGTATCTGTTATAGTTTTGGAGAAAATTGTGGTCATTTTATTTTTGCGTGAATGTGTTCAGATTCCTTTTATATTGCATTTGGCACATGGTGACGATTATCTCGAGAGTGCAAAGTAGCCAAATGAAACTTTTACTGGATTTCCACTTACTTTATCAAATCTCATCTCCACCACACAGGACAAGTTTGCATCTGTTATAGTTTTGGAGAAAATTGTGGTCATTTCATTTTTGCGCGAATGTGTTCAGATTCCTTTTATATTGCATTTGGCACATGGTGACGATTATCTCGAGAGTGCAAAGTAGCCAAATGAAACTTTTACTGGATACTTACTTTATCAAATCTCATCTCCACCACACAGGACAAGTTTGCATCTGTTATAGTTTTGAAGAAAATTGTGGTCATTTCATTTTTGCGGAAATGTGTTCAGATTGCTTTTATATTGCATTTGGCACATGGTGACGATTATCTCGAGAGTGCAAAGTAGCCAAATGAAACTTTTACTGTATTTCCACTTACTTTATCAAATCTCATCTCCACCACACAGGACAAGTTTACATCTGTTATAGTTTTGGAGAAAATTGTGGTCATTTCATTTATGCGCGAATGTGTTCAGATTGCTTTTATATTGCATTTGGCACATGGTGACGATTATCTCGAGAGTGCAAAGTAGCCAAATGAAACTTTTACTGGATTTCCACTTACTTTATTAAATCTCATCTCCACCACACAGGACAAGTTTGCATCTGTTATAGTTTTGGAGAAAATTGTGGTCATTTCATTTTTGCGCGAATGTGTTCAGATTGATTTTATATTGCATTTGGCGTATGGTGACGATTATCTCGAGAGTGCAAAGTAGAGAAATGAAACTTTTACTGGATTTCCACTTACTTTATCAAATCTCATCTCCACCACAGAGGACAAGTTTGCATCTGTTATAGTTTTGGAGAAAATTGTGGTCATTTCATTTTTGCGCGAATGTGTTCAGATTCCTTTTATATTGCATTTGGCACATGGTGACGATTATCTCGAGAGTGCAAAGTAGCCAAATGAAACTTTTACTGGATTTCCACTTACTTTATCAAATCTCATCTCCACCACACAGGACAAGTTTGCATCTGTTATAGTTTTGGAGAAAATTGTGGTCATTTTATTTTTGCGCGAATGTGTTCAGATTCCTTTTATATTGCATTTGGCACATGGTGACGATTATATCGAGAGTGCAAAGTAGCCAAATGAAACTTTTACTGGATTTCCACTTACGTTATCAAATCTCATCTCCACCACACAGGACAAGTTTGCATCTGTTATAGTTTTGGAGAAAATTGTGGTCATTTCATTTTTGCGCGAATGTGTTCAGATTGATTTTATATTGCATTTGGCGTATGGTGACGATTATCTCGAGAGTGCAAAGTAGCCAAATGAAACTTTTACTGGATTTCCACTTACTTTATCAAATTTCATCTCCACCACACAGGACAAGTTTGCATCTGTTATAGTTTTGGAGAAAATTGTGGTCATTTCATTTATGCGCGAATGTGTTCAGATTGCTTTTATATTGCATTTGGCACATGGTAACGATTATCTCGAGAGTGCAAAGTAGCCAAATGAAACTTTTACTGGATTTCCACTTACTTTATCAAATGTCATCTCCACCACACAGGACAAGTTTGCATCTGTTATAGTTTTGGAGAAAATTGTGGTCATTTCATTTTTGCGCGAATGTGTTCAGATTCCTTTTATATTGCATTTGGCACATGGTGACGATTATCTCGAGAGTGCAAAGTAGCCAAATGAAACTTTTACTGGATTTCCACTTACTTTATCAAATCTTATCTCCACCACACAGGACAAGTTTGCATCTGTTATAGTTTTGAAGAAAATTGTGGTCATTTCATTTTTGCGGAAATGTGTTCAGATTGCTTTTATATTGCATATGGCACATGGTGACGATTATCTCGAGAGTGCAAAGTAGCCAAATGAAACTTTTACTGTATTTCCACTTACTTTATCAAATCTCATCTCCACCACACAGGACAAGTTTGCATCTGTTATAGTTTTGGAGAAAATTGTGGTCATTTCATTTTTGCGCGAATGTGTTCAGATTGATTTTATATTGCATTTGGCGTATGGTGACGATTATCTCGAGAGTGCAAAGTAGAGAAATGAAACTTTTACTGGATTTCCACTTACTTTATCAAATCTCATCTCCACCACAGAGGACAAGTTTGCATCTGTTATAGTTTTGGAGAAAATTGTGGTCATTTCATTTTTGCGCGAATGTGTTCAGATTCCTTTTATATTGCATTTGGCACATGGTGACGATTATCTCGAGAGTGCAAAGTAGCCAAATGAAACTTTTACTGGATTTCCACTTACTTTATCAAATCTCATCTCCACCACACAGGACAAGTTTGCATCTGTTATAGTTTTGGAGAAAATTGTGGTCATTTCATTTTTGCGCGAATGTGTTCAGATTCCTTTTATATTGCATTTGGCACATGGTGACGATTATATCGAGAGTGCAAAGTAGCCAAATGAAACTTTTACTGGATTTCCACTTACTTTATCAAATCTCATCTCCACCACACAGGACAAGTTTGCATCTGTTATAGTTTTGGAGAAAATTGTGGTCATTTCATTTTTGCGCGAATGTGTTCAGATTGATTTTATATTGCATTTGGCGTATGGTGACGATTATCTCGAGAGTGCAAAGTAGCCAAATGAAACTTTTACTGGATTTCCACTTACTTTATCAAATTTCATCTCCACCACACAGGACAAGTTTGCATCTGTTATAGTTTTGGAGAAAATTGCGGTCATTTCATTTATGCGCGAATGTGTTCAGATTGCTTTTATATTGCATTTGGCACATGGTAACGATTATCTCGAGAGTGCAAAGTAGCCAAATGAAACTTTTACTGGATTTCCACTTACTTTATCAAATGTCATCTCCACCACACAGGACAAGTTTGCATCTGTTATAGTTTTGGAGAAAATTGTGGTCATTTCATTTTTGCGCGAATGTGTTCAGATTCCTTTTATATTGCATTTGGCACATGGTGACGATTATCTCGAGAGTGCAAAGTAGCCAAATGAAACTTTTACTGGATTTCCACTTACTTTATCAAATCTTATCTCCACCACACAGGACAAGTTTGAATCTGTTATAGTTTTGAAGAAAATTGTGGTCATTTCATTTTTGCGGGAATGTGTTCAGATTGCTTTTATATTGCATTTGGCACATGGTGACGATTATCTCGAGAGTGCAAAGTAGCCAAATGAAACTTTTACTGTATTTCCACTTACTTTATCAAATCTCATCTCCACCACACAGGACAAGTTTGCATCTGTTATAGTTTTGGAGAAAATTGTGGTCATTTCATTTTTGCGCGAATGTGTTCAGATTGATTTTATATTGCATTTGGCGTATGGTGACGATTATCTCGAGAGTGCAAAGTAGAGAAATGAAACTTTTACTGGATTTCCACTTACTTTATCAAATCTCATCTCCACCACAAAGGACAAGTTTGCATCTGTTATAGTTTTGGAGAAAATTGTGGTCATTTCATTTTTGCGCGAATGTGTTCAGATTCCTTTTATATTGCATTTGGCACATGGTGACGATTATCTCGAGAGTGCAAAGTAGCCAAATGAAACTTTTACTGGATTTCCACTTACTTTATCAAATCTCATCTCCACCATACAGGACAAGTTTGCATCTGTTATAGTTTTGGAGAAAATTGTGGTCATTTCATTTTTGCGCGAATGTGTTCAGATTCCTTTTATATTGCATTTGGCACATGGTGACGATTATATCGAGAGTGCAAAGTAGCCAAATGAAACTTTTACTGGATTTCCACTTACTTTATCAAATCTCATCTCCACCACACAGGATGTTACGGTTGCTGCGAGCACTGGAGACTAAGTCCAGATTTCTTACTACTGCACATGTGCGAGCGCTGGAGACTAAGTCCAGATTTCTTGCTACTGCACATGTGCGAGCGCTGGAGACTAAGTCCAGATTTCTTGCTACTGCACATGTGCGAGCGCCGGAGACTAAGTCCTATCTTGGAGCCATTGCACATGTGCGGGTGATATCATCGCTGACACGAGGTCACATGTCTCTGACACCTTCTATGCCGATTGGTCGCTGGTCATGTGCTTGTGATGCCTTGCTCGGTGATAGGCCAGCATGACGTCACTCCTGTCGTTCTGGCAGCGGATTGGCTCTGGTGTCCTCCATCTTGGATGAGGCACAGAGTCTATATAAGACCCTGACACACGCCGCATGGCGCTCAGTCCTCTTGGTTCATGCATAAGAGTAGACGCTCTGTGCGCGTTCCTCTAGGCATTCCTCTGTCTATGCTAGGTGAGCGCTACCGGCAGGGTAGCGTTCTTATACCTTACAGCTTCGGCTGCTGTCCGTATCCTTACCTCTTAGGGGAGCGGACATAGGCAGGTGCCTGAGGCACATGGTCTGGCTGGGCCTTGTGGTTCGACTCGTAGGTGGACGTTGCCGCTAGGGTAACGTTCCTTATACTGCGTCTGGCAGTTGTTCGTATCCTCGCACACTAGGGGAGCGAACAGAGGTAGGAGCTTTGTGCGGCTTACGCTGCTGTTCGTCTCTTTTGCACCACTAGAAGAGCGGACCTAGGCAGGTGCCATATCTAGTGGTTCGTGTCCTCGCACACTAGTGGAGCGAACGCAGGTAGGAGCTTTGTGCGGCTTACGCTGCTGTTCGTCTCTTTTGCACCACTACAAGAGCGGACCTAGGTAGGTGCCATTTCGCACACATTGCCTTTGTCTCTGTGATTATTAACAGAGATCATTCCACACACCCTCCAAGTAAGGGAGGAATTGCTTTACTTACTTATTATATCCTTCTGTGAGTTAACAGAGGTATTGCACTCTGCCATAGTCTGCAGCAGAGTCTTTGCACGGTGGACCCTGATTGTCTGATACTCCTTTAGGTTATCAGACAGCCCCCCGTAACATTAGGACTGAGCCAAGGGTCTGGCAGTTATGGCAGAATATCAGCAGTTACACCGTTACATACAAGTACTTGAGTCACGGCTCAAGAGTATAGAGGATAAACCTCAGACCATGGTGACATCTGCACATGATCCTCGACTTGCTCTGCCAAACAGATATTCTGGCGATGCCAGGTCATGTCGTGGTTTCATTAGTCAGTGTCAGATACACCTAGAGGTCAACTCTTCTCGCTTCTCTACGGAGAGGTCCAGAGTAGGCTTTATCATCTCCTTACTTCAGGACAAAGCCTTAGAATGGGCGACTCCCCTATGGGAGCGCTCTGATGTGGTTACTCTGAGACATCAAGACTTTCTTGATGCTCTTAAGGCGGTATTCATGGGTCCGCAGGTTACCCATGATGCGGCCCTGAGACTGTTAGATCTATCTCAGGGTTCGTTATCCACTAGTTCTTATGCCATTGCTTTTAGAACTCTGGTGGCAGAACTAGATTGGCCAGAGAAGGTGTTGATTCCTATCTTCTGGAGAGGGTTGGCAGGCTATGTCAAGGATGCTCTTGCTACTCGTGAGGTCCCTGCTTCTCTGGAGGACTTGATCACAGTAGCAACGAGGATCGATGTACGCCATAAGGAACGTAGACTCGAGGTCTCTTCCTCACGCCCTAAGCATCGGGCTATTCCAGTTGTTGAGGGTCCACTACCATCTTCCTCAGCATCTGAAACATCTCCCACTCCTATGGAGTTAGGTCATACGTCTTCCAGACTACGCAAGTCTGGTCCTCCTATATGTTACGTATGTCGTCAGGCTGGGCACTATGCCAACAAGTGTCCTAGTCGTCAGGGAAACTCCCTGGCCTAGTAACCATTAGAGGGGGGTTACTAGAGACGTCTTCTGCACCCTCTAAGTGTTGTATCCCAGGTCAGCTCTCGTTATCTGAGAATACATGGCCTATTATGGCTTTTGTGGATTCCGGAGCTGACGGGACTTTTGTGTCCTCAGGATTTGTAAAGGGACACAATATTCCCTCTATCATGTTAGAGGCGCCTATTCCTGTCCGTGTTGTTAATGGAACTATGTTGTCTGACTCCATTACATTGAGGACAGTTCCCTTGCGCCTTTCCCGGT
This sequence comes from Anomaloglossus baeobatrachus, assembly GCF_048569485.1. Taxonomy (NCBI): domain Eukaryota; kingdom Metazoa; phylum Chordata; class Amphibia; order Anura; family Aromobatidae; genus Anomaloglossus; species Anomaloglossus baeobatrachus. The sequence continues at coordinate 153,535,233 of NC_134356.1, forward strand.
CTCAGGGTCACATAGAGGAGATTTCTTTTCTTGTTTTGCCTGAGGGTATAGACGACATCCTTCTGGGTCTCCCATGGCTTCGGACTCATGCTCCTCACATTGACTGGGAGTCTGACAGCATTATTAGTTGGGGTTCGAAATGTCAGTCCCGATGTCTTCCCTTACCACCTAAGGTCATTGCGGTTGCATCTACTGATCTCTCTCCCATACCTACACCCTATCTGGATTTCGCTGACGTGTTCTCCAAACAGGGTGCTGAGGTTCTTCCACCCCATAGGCCGTATGACTGTGCCATAGACCTTATCCCAGGTTCGGTTCCACCTAAAGGCAGGGTTTACCCCCTGTCGATACCTGAGTCGGAGGCCATGTCGACCTATATAAGAGAGAGTTTAGAGAAGGGGTTCATTCGTAAGTCTGTCTCTCCCGCGGGAGCTGGGTTTTTCTTTGTTCGGAAGAAAGAGGGTGATTTGCGTCCCTGCATAGATTACAGGGGTCTCAACGCAATCACAATAAAGAACAAATACCCATTACCTTTAATTTCGGAGCTCTTTGACAGATTGAGAGGAGCTCAAGTTTTTACAAAGTTGGATCTGCGGGGTGCGTATAACTTGGTACGAATTCGAAAGGGTGACGAATGGAAGACCGCTTTTAACACCCGAGACGGTCACTATGAATACCTCGTCATGCCTTTTGGGTTATGTAATGCACCCGCAGTATTTCAGGACTTCGTAAACGATGTGTTCAGGGATTTACTGTTATCCTCAGTAGTGGTGTATCTGGACGACATCCTGATTTTTTCTCCTGATCTGGAGACTCATCGTCAGGATGTCGTTCGTGTCCTTTCCCGTTTAAGGGAGCACTCATTGTTTGCTAAACTCGAGAAATGTGTATTCGAGCAGTCCTCATTGCCTTTTTTGGGTTACATTATCTCACAAGAGGGCCTTGCTATGGATCCTGCGAAGCTCTCTGCTGTCCTGCAATGGTCCGAACCTCATTCCTTGAAGGCGGTGCAACGCTTCTTAGGATTCATAAATTATTACAAGCAGTTCATACCCCATTTTTCTACTTTGGTGGCCCCTTTGGTGGCCTTGACTAAGAAAGGTGCTAATCCCAAAGCCTGGTCTACTGAGACATCTCAGGCTTTTGAGGCAGTAAAAAGACACTTTTCAACTGCTCCCGTTCTTCAAAGACCCGATGAGAGTAAGCCCTTCCTCTTAGAGGTTGATGCCTCTTCAGTGGGTGCTGGTGCGGTCTTGTATCAAAAGAACGGTGCAGGTAGAAAAAAGCCGTGTTTCTTCTTTGCGAAAACCTTTTCACCAGCAGAGAGAAACTATACCATTGGGGATAGGGAACTGCTCGCCTTGAGATTAGCCTTGGAGGAGTGGCGTCACTTGCTGGAAGGAGCGAAACATCCTTTCCAGGTCTATACAGACCATAAGAATCTGACGTACTTACAAACCGCTCAGCGTCTGAATCCTCGCCAAGCCCGCTGGTCCTTGTTTTTCTCCCGCTTTCACTTCTCCATCAACTATCTGTCTGGGAGTAAGAATAACAAGGCAGACGCCCTGTCTCGCTCTATGCTTTCTACCCAGGAGGAGATTGACGAACCTCGTCTTATCCTTCCCTCCAGGGTTTTTCATACGCTCTCCCCTGTGACGTTAGACCAAATCCCACCGGGCAAGACCTTTGTTCCGCCTGATCGACAGAATGATATACTGTCATGGGCCCACACCTCAAAGGTGGGTGGGCATTTTGGTATTAGGCGAACACGAGAGTTACTGGAGAGGTGGTATTGGTGGCCACACTTAGCCAGCCACGTCAAGAGATATGTCGGTTCCTGCTACTCGTGTGCTCGCAACCGTCCATTACGGCAGAGACCGGCTGGACTCTTGCATCCTTTACCAGTGCGAGATAGACCATGGGAGGTGGTAGGCATGGACTTTGTGGGTGATCTTCCATGTTCACAGGGACATAGATTTGTGTGGGTCATTACGGACCATTTCTCCCGGATGGTTCATCTCGTACCGTTATCGAGAATCCCATCTTCCAGGGTACTAGCCAAACTATTCCTCAAGCATGTCTTTAGGCTTCACGGGATGCCAGATCGTATCATTTGTGATAGAGGCCCACAATTTACTTCCCGTTTCTGGCGAGATCTTTGTAGCCTTCTGCAAATTGAGTTGAATCTCTCTTCGGCATACCATCCGGAGACCAATGGTTTGGTTGAGCGTACCAATCAATCTATGATTATATACCTTCGACACTTTGTTGCTGAGAACCACGATAACTGGTCCTCCCTCCTACCCTGGGCAGAATTTGCCCTTAACAATTCGCTGGCTGAGGCCACTGGGCAGACACCGTTCGTACTCAATAATGGGCAACACCCTAGGGTACCGGTACCGTTTCCCGCTGCTGCACCTCCTCCTCTTGTGGCTGACTGGGCAACTAATGCCAGAGAGGTTTGGGATCGGACTCAAGAGTCGATCCAAGCAGCTAAGGACCGTATGAAGACGGTGTCCGATCGGTTTCGTCGCCCGGCTCCTGTCTTTTCTCCAGGGGACTTTGTGTGGCTCTCTGCAAAACACGTGAGACTTAGAGTGAGCTCTGTCAAATTTGCTCCTCGCTTCCTGGGTCCTTATGAGGTTCTTCGACAGGTAAATCCTGTAGTCTACCAATTGAAGTTACCCGTCCATCTTAAGATTCATGACAAATTCCATGTCTCACTGCTAAAGCCGGCTATTTTACCTCACGCTCGTGAAGTGCACTCTCCTGCCTCTGATTCCTCTCGCTCTAGCTATGAGGTACGAGCCATAGTTGGTTCTAAGATGGTTAGAGGGCGCAGGTTCTTCTTGATAGATTGGGAGGGTTATGGCCCGGAACATCGCTCTTGGGAGCCTGAGGAGGCTGTCCATGCTCCCGACTTAGTTGCCGATTACCTGCGTCGCCGGGAGGGGGGCCCTTGAGGGGGAGGTACTGTTACGGTTGCTGCGAGCACTGGAGACTAAGTCCAGATTTCTTACTACTGCACATGTGCGAGCGCTGGAGACTAAGTCCAGATTTCTTGCTACTGCACATGTGCGAGCGCTGGAGACTAAGTCCAGATTTCTTGCTACTGCACATGTGCGAGCGCCGGAGACTAAGTCCTATCTTGGAGCCATTGCACATGTGCGGGTGATATCATCGCTGACACGAGGTCACATGTCTCTGACACCTTCTATGCCGATTGGTCGCTGGTCATGTGCTTGTGATGCCTTGCTCGGTTATAGGCCAGCATGACGTCACTCCTGTCGTTCTGGCAGCGGATTGGCTCTGGTGTCCTCCATCTTGGATGAGGCACAGAGTCTATATAAGACCCTGACACACGCCGCATGGCGCTCAGTCCTCTTGGTTCATGCATAAGAGTAGACGCTCTGTGCGCGTTCCTCTAGGCATTCCTCTGTCTATGCTAGGTGAGCGCTACCGGCAGGGTAGCGTTCTTATACCTTACAGCTTCGGCTGCTGTCCGTATCCTTACCTCTTAGGGGAGCGGACATAGGCAGGTGCCTGAGGCACATGGTCTGGCTGGGCCTTGTGGTTCGACTCGTAGGTGGACGTTGCCGCTAGGGTAACGTTCCTTATACTGCGTCTGGCAGTTGTTCGTATCCTCGCACACTAGGGGAGCGAACAGAGGTAGGAGCTTTGTGCGGCTTACGCTGTTGTTCGTCTCTTTTGCACCACTAGAAGAGCGGACCTAGGCAGGTGCCATATCTAGTGGTTCGTGTCCTCGCACACTAGTGGAGCAAACGCAGGTAGGAGCTTTGTGCGGCTTACGCTGCTGTTCGTCTCTTTTGCACCACTACAAGAGCGGACCTAGGTAGGTGCCATTTCGCACACATTGCCTTTGTCTCTGTGATTATTAACAGAGATCATTCCACACACCCTCCAAGTAAGGGAGGAATTGCTTTACTTACTTATTATATCCTTCTGTGAGTTAACAGAGGTATTGCACTCTGCCATAGTCTGCAGCAGAGTCTTTGCACGGTGGACCCTGACTGTCTGATACTCCTTTAGGTTATCAGACAGCCCCCCGTAACACAGGACAAGTTTGCATCTGTTATAGTTTTGGAGAAAATTGTGGTCATTTCATTTTTGCGCGAATGTGTTCAGATTGATTTTATATTGCATTTGGCGTATGGTGACGATTATCACGAGAGTGCAAAGTAGCCAAATGAAAGTTTTACTGGATTTCCACTTACTTTATCAAATCTCATCTCCACCACACAGGACAAGTTTGCATCTGTTATAGTTTTGGAGAAAATTGTGGTCATTTCATTTATGCGCGAATGTGTTCAGATTGCTTTTATATTGCATTTGGCACATGGTGACGATTATCTCGAGAGTGCAAAGTAGCCAAATGAAACTTTTACTGGATTTCCACTTACTTTATCAAATCTCATCTCCACCACACAGGACAAGTTTGTATCTGTTATAGTTTTGGAGAAAATTGTGGTCATTTCATTTTTGCGCGAATGTGTTCAGATTGCTTTTATATTGCATTTGGCACATGGTGACGATTATCTCGAGAGTGCAAAGTAGCCAAATGAAACTTTTACTGGATTTCCACTTACTTTATCAAATCTCATCTCCACCACACAGGCAAGTTTGCATCTGTTATATTTTTGGAGAAAATTGTGGTCATTTCATTTTTGCGCGAATGTGTTCAGATTGCTTTTATATTGCATTTGGCACATGGTGACGATTATCTCGAGAGTGCAAAGTAGCCAAATGAAACTTTTACTGGATTTCCACTTACTTTATCAAATCTCATCTCCACCACACAGGACAAGTTTGCATCTGTTATAGTTTTGGAGAAAATTGTGGTCATTTCATTTTTGCGGGAATGTGTTCAGATTGCTTTTTTATTGCATTTGGCACATGGTGACGATTATCTCGAGAGTGCAAAGTAGCCAAATGAAACTTTAACTGTATTTCCACTTACTTTATCAAATCTTATCTCCACCACACAGGACAAGTTTGCATCTGTTATAGTTTTGGAGAAAATTGTGGTCATTTCATTTATGCGCGAATGTGTTCAGATTGCTTTTATATTGCATTTGGCACATGGTGACGATTATCTCGAGAGTGCAAAGTAGCCAAATGAAACTTTTACTGGATTTCCACTTACTTTATCAAATCTCATCTCCACCACACAGGACAAGTTTGCATCTGTTATAGTTTTGGAGAAAATTGTGGTCATTTCATTTTTGCGGGAATGTGTTCAGATTCCTTTTTTATTGCATTTGGCACATGGTGACGATTATCTCGAGAGTGCAAAGTAGCCAAATGAAACTTTAACTGTATTTCCACTTACTTTATCAAATCTCATCTCCACCACACAGGACAAGTTTGCATCTGTTATAGTTTTGGAGAAAATTGTGGTCATTTCATTTATGCGCGAATGTGTTCAGATTGCTTTTTTATTGCATTTGGCACATGGTGACGATTATCTCGAGAGTGCAAAGTAGCCAAATAAAACTTTTACTGGATTTCCACTTACTTTATCAAATCTCATCTCCACCACACAGGACAAGTTTGCATCTGTTATAGTTTTGGAGAAAATTGTGGTCATTTCATTTTTGCGCGAATGTGTTCAGATTGATTTTATATTGCATTTGGCGTATGGTGACGATTATCTCGAGAGTGCAAAGTAGCCAAAGGAAACTTTTACTGGATTTCCACTTACTTTATCAAATTTCATCTCCACCACACAGGACAAGTTTGCATCTGTTATAGTTTTGGAGAAAATTGTGGTCATTTCATTTTTGCGCGAATGTGTTCAGATTCCTTTTATATTGCATTTGGCACATGGTGACGATTATCTCGAGAGTGCAAAGTAGCCAAATGAAACTTTTTCTGGATTTCCACTTACTTTATCAAATCTTATCTCCACCACACAGGACAAGTTTGCATCTGTTATAGTTTTGTAGAAAATTGTGGTCATTTCATTTATGCGCGAATGTGTTCAGATTCCTTTTATATTGCATTTGGCACATGGTGACGATTATCTCGAGAGTGCAAAGTAGCCAAATGAAACTTTTACTGGATTTCCACTTACTTTATCAAATCTCATCTCCACCACACAGGACAAGTTTGCATCTGTTATAGTTTTGGAGAAAATTGTGGTCATTTCATTATGCGCGAATGTGTTCAGATTGCTTTTATATTGCATTTTGCACATGGTGACGATTATCTCGAGAGTGCAAAGTAGCCAAATGAAACTTTTACTGGATTTCCACTTACTTTATCAAATCTCATCTCCACCACACAGGACAAGTTTGCCTCTGTTATAGTTTTGGAGAAAATTGTGGTCATTTCATTTTTGGGCGAATGTGTTCAGATTCCTTTTATATTGCATTTGGCACATGGTGACGATTATCTCGAGAGTGCAAAGTAGCCAAATGAAACTTTTACTGGATTTCCACTTACTTTATCAAATCTCATCTCCACCACACAGGACAAGTTTGCATCTGTTATAGTTTTGGAGAAAATTGTGGTCATTTCATTTTTGCGCGAATGTGTTCAGATTGATTTTATATTGCATTTGGGACATGGTGACGATTATCTCGAGAGTGCAAAGTAGCCAAATGAAACTTTTACTGGATTTCCACTTACTTTATCAAATCTCATCTCCACCACACAGGACAAGTTTGCATCTGTTTTAGTTTTGGAGAAAATTGTGGTCATTTCATTTTTGCGCGAATATGTTCAGATTCCTTTTATATTGCATTTGGCACATGGTGACGATTATCTCGAGAGTGCAAAATAGCCAAATGAAAGTTTTACTGGATTTCCACTTACTTTATCAAATCTCATCTCCACCACACAGGACAAGTTTGCATCTGTTATAGTTTTGGAGAAAATTGTGGTCATTTCATTTTTTGCGCGTATGTGTTCAGATTCCTTTTATATTGCATTTGGCACATGGTGACGATTATCTCGAGAGTGCAAAGTAGCCAAATGAAACTTTTACTGGATTTCCACTTTCTTTATCAAATCTCATCTCCACCACACAGGACAAGTTTGCATCTGTTATAGTTTTGGAGAAAATTGTGGTCATTTCATTTATGCGCGAATGTGTTCAGATTGCTTTTATATTGCATTTGGCACATGGTGACGATTATCTCGAGAGTGCAAAGTAGCCAAATGAAACTTTTACTGGATTTCCACTTACTTTATCAAATCTCATCTCCACCACACAGGACAAGTTTGCATCTGTTATAGTTTTGGAGAAAATTGTGGTCATTTCATTTTGGCGCGAATATGTTCAGATTGCTTTTATATTGTATTTGGCACATGGTGACGATTATCTCGAGAGTGCAAAGTAGCCAAATGAAACTTTTACTGGATTTCCACTTACTTTATCAAATCTCATCTCCACCACACAGGACAAGTTTGCATCTGTTATAGTTTTGGAGAAAATTGTGGTCATTTCATTTTTTGCGCGAATGTGTTCAGATTCCTTTTATATTGCATTTGGCACTTGGTGACGATTATCTCGAGAGTGCAAAGTAGCCAAATGAAACTTTTACTGGATTTCCACTTACTTTATCAAATCTCATCTCCACCACACAGGACAAGTTTGCATCTGTTATAGTTTTAAAGAAAATTGTGGTCATTTCATTTTGGCGCGAATATGTTCAGATTGCTTTTATATTGCATTTGGCACATGGTGACGATTATCTCGAGAGTGCAAAGTAGCCAAATGAAACTTTTACTGGATTTCCACTTACTTTATCAAATCTCATCTCCACCACACAGGACAATTTTGCATCTGTTATAGTTTTGAAGAAAATTGTGGTCATTTCATTTTTGCGGGAATGTGTTCAGATTGCTTTTTTATTGCATTTGGCACATGGTGACGATTATCTCGAGAGTGCAAAGTAGCCAAATGAAACTTTTACTGTATTTCCACTTACTTTATCAAATCTCATCTCCACCACACAGGACAAGTTTGCATCTGTTATAGTTTTGGAGAAAATTGTGGTCATTTCATTTATGCGCGAATGTGTTCAGATTGCTTTTATAATGCATTTGGCACATGGTGACGATTATCTCGAGAGTGCAAAGTAGCCAAATGAAACTTTTACTGGATTTCCACTTACTTTATCAAATCTCATCTCCACCACACAGGACAAGTTTGCATCTGTTATAGTTTTGGAGAAAATTGTGGTCATTTCATTTTTGCGCGAATGTGTTCAGATTGATTTTATATTGCATTTGGCGTATGGTGACGATTATCTCGAGAGTGCAAAGTAGCCAAAGGAAACTTTTACTGGATTTCCACTTACTTTATCAAATTTCATCTCCACCACACAGGACAAGTTAGCATCTGTTATAGTTTTGGAGAAAATTGTGGTCATTTCATTTATGCGCGAATGTGTTCAGATTGCTTTTATATTGCATTTGGCACATGGTGACGATTATCTCGAGAGTTCAAAGTAGCCAAATGAAACTTTTACTGGATTTCCACTTACTTTATCAAATCTCATCTCCACCACACAGGACAAGTTTGCATCTGTTATAGTTTTGAAGAAAATTGTGGTCATTTCATTTATGCGCGAATGTGTTCAGATTGCTTTTATATTGCATTTGGCACATGGTGACGATTATCTCGAGAGTGCAAATTAGCCAAATGAAACTTTTACTGGATTTCCACTTACTTTATCAAATCTCATCTCCACCACACAGGACAAGTTTGCATCTGTTATAGTTTTGGAGAAAATTGTGGTCATTTCATTTTTGCGCGAATGTGTTCAGATTGATTTTATATTGCATTTGGCGTATGGTGACGATTATCTCGAGAGTGCAAAGTAGCCAAAGGAAACTTTTACTGGATTTCCACTTACTTTATCAAATTTCATCTCCACCACACAGGACAAGTTAGCATCTGTTATAGTTTTGGAGAAAATTGTGGTCATTTCATTTATGCGCGAATGTGTTCAGATTGCTTTTATATTGCATTTGGCACATGGTGACGATTATCTCGAGAGTTCAAAGTAGCCAAATGAAACTTTTACTGGATTTCCACTTACTTTATCAAATCTCATCTCCACCACACAGGACAAGTTTGCATCTGTTATAGTTTTGGAGAAAATTGTGGTCATTTCATTTATGCGCGAATGTGTTCAGATTGCTTTTATATTGCATTTGGCACATGGTGACGATTATCTCGAGAGTGCAAAGTAGCCAAATGAAACTTTAACTGTATTTCCACTTACTTTATCAAATCTCATCTCCACCACACAGGACAAGTTTGCATCTGTTATAGTTTTGGAGAAAATTGTGGTCATTCCACTGAGGATGATTTCATTTTTCAGGGATTAAAGAGGGTTGTCCTTGTGGTGGACTGCAGGTATGGAGAGCTGTTGTCATCGTATTAGATAGATAAGAATGATTATATGTATTGTAGAAATGTCTCCTATCATGTTCCCTAATTTTTTATTATGTCCACATCCTGGTCCCCATCTTGGACATCATAACAAACGTGCACTTTTTTGTTTAATTTACACATTGGACCATAGGAAAAATGACACTACAGCTACAGAGGTGACAAGGACCACCCTCTCTAATCCCTGAAAAATGAAATCATCCTCAGTGACGAAGAGAGGGGGCTAAGCGCCCCCCATGGTCTCAGAGCATTGACTCTTCTAAGAGTCCAAAGAGTTAGTCCTGCTCAAACTGATGGGGTGCAGCTGTGGGACCCTATTTTCAGAGATGATGTCCTCCAGCTAACTCTCAAAAAGCTGAAAGGGTCTTCAGTAGAGATGGATAGTCGAGCTGGGCTATCAGACGGTCACCTCTGTAGCTTTAGTGTCATTTTTCCTATGGTCCAATGTGTAAATTAAACAAAAAAGTGCATGTTTGTTATGATGTCCAAGATGGGGACCAGGATGTGGACATAATAAAAAATTAGGGTACATGATAGGAAACATTTCTACAATACATATAATCATTCTTATCTATCTAATACGATCACAACAGCTCTCCATACCTGCAGTCCACCACAAGGACCACCCTCTCTAATCCCTGAAAAATGAAATCATCCTCAGGGACGAAGAGAGGGGGCTAAGCGCCCCCCATGGTTTTAGAGCATTGACTCTTCTAAGAGTCCTAAGAGTCCTGCTTACACTGATGGGGTGCAGCTGTGGGACCCTATTTTAAGAGATGATGTCCTCCACCCAACTCTCAAAAAGCTGAAAGGGTCTTCAGTAGAGATGGATAGTCGAGCTGGGCTATCAGACGGTCACCTCTGTAGCTGTAGTGTCATTTTTCCTATGGTCCAATGTGTAAATTAAACAAAAAAGTGCACGTTTGTTATGATGTCCAAGATGGGGACCAGGATGTGGACATAATAAAAAATTAGGGAACATGATAGGAGACATTTCTACAATACATATAATCATTCTTATCTATTTAATACGATGACAACAGCTCTCCATACCTGCAGTCCACCACAAGGACCACCCTCTCTAATCCCTGAAAAATGAAATCATCCTCAGTGACGAAGAGAGGGGGCTAAGCGCCCCCCATGGTCTCAGAGCATTGACTCTTCTAAGAGTCCTAAGAGTCCTGCTCACACTGATGGGGTGCAGCTGTGGGACCCTATTTTCAGAGATGATGTCCTCCACCCAACTCTCAAAAAGCTGAAAGGGTCTTCAGTAGAGATGGATAGTCGAGCTGGGCTATCAGACGGTCACCTCTGTAGCTGTAGTGTCATTTTTCCTATGGTCCAATGTGTAAATTAAACAAAAAAGTGCATGTTTGTTATGAAGTCCAAGATGGGGACCAGGATGTGGACATAATAAAAAATTAGGGAACATGATAGGAGACATTTCTACAATACATATAATCATTCTTATCTATCTAATACGATGATAACAGCTCTCCATACCTGCAGTCCACCAAAAGGATCACCCTCTCTATTCCCTGAAAAATGAAATCATCCTCAGTGACGAAGAGAGGGGGCTAAGTGCCCCCAATGGTCTCAGAGCATTGACTCTTCTAAGAGTCCTAAGAGTCCTGCTCACACTGATGTGGTGCAGCTGTGGGACCCTATTTTCAGAGATGATGTCCTCCACCCAACTCTCAAAAAGCTGAAAGGGTCTTCAGTAGAGATGGATAGTCGAGCTGGGCTATCAGACGGTCACCTCTGTAGCTGTAGTGTCATTTTTCCTATGGTCCAATGTGAAAATTAAACAAAAAAGTGCACGTTTGTTATGATGTCCAAGATGGGGACCAGGATGTGGACATAATAAAAAATTAGGGAACATGATAGGAGACATTTCTACAATACATATAATCATTCTTATCTATCTAATACGATGAAAACAGCTCTCCATACCTGCAGTCCACCACAAGGACCACTCTCTCTAATCCCTGAAAAATGAAATCATCCTCAGTGACGAAGAGAGGGGGCTAAGAGCCCCCATGGTCTCAGAGCATTGACTCTTCTAAGAGTCCTAAGAGTCTTGCTCACACTGATGGGGTGCAGCTGTGGTACCCTATTTTCAGAGATGATGTCCTCCACCCAACTCTCAAAAAGCTGAAAGGGTCTTCAGTAGAGATGGATAGTCGAGCTGGGCTATCAGACGGTCACCTCTGTAGCTGTAGTGTCATTTTTCCTATGGTCCAATGTGTAAATTAAACAAAAAAGTGCACGTTTGTTATGATGTCCAAGATGGGGACCAGGATGTGGACCTAATAAAAAATTAGGGAACATGATAGGAGACATTTCTACAATACATATAATCATTCTTATCTATCTAATACGATGACAACAGCTCTCCATACCTGCAGTCCACCACAAGGACCACCCTCTCTAATCCCTGAAAAATGAAATCATCCTCAGTGACGAAGAGAGGGGGCTAAGCGCCCCCATGGTCTCAGAGCATTAACTCTTCTAAGAGTCCTAAGAGTCCTGCTCACACTGATGGGGTGCAGCTGTGGGACCCTATTTTCAGAGATGATGTCCTCCACCCAACTCTCAAAAAGCTGAAAGGGTCTTCAGTAGAGATGGATAGTCGAGCTGGGCTATCAGACGGTCACCTCTGTAGCTGTAGTGTCATTTTTCCTATGGTCCAATGTGTAAATTAAACAAAAAAGTGCACGTTTGTTATGATGTCCAAGATGGGGACCAGGATGTGGACATAATAAAAAATTAGGGAACATGATAGGAGACATTTCTACAATACATATAATCATTCTTATCTATCTAATACGATGACAACAGCTCTCCATACCTGCAGTCCACCACAAGGACCACCCTCTCTAATCCCTGAAAAATAAAATCATCCTCAGTGACGAAGAGAGGGGGCCAAGCGCCCCCCATGGTTCCAGAGCATTGACTCTTCTAAGAGTCCTAAGAGTCCTGCTCACACTGATGGGGTGAAGCTGTGGGACCCTATTTTCAGAGATGATGTCCTCCACCCAACTCTCAAAAAGCTGAAAGGGTCTTCAGTAGAGATGGATAGTCGAGCTGGGCTATCAGACGGTCACCTCTGTAGCTGTAGTGACATTTTTCCTATGGTCCAATGTGTAAATTAAACAAAAAAGTGCACGTTTGTTATGATGTCCAAGATGGGGACCAGGATGTGGACATAATAAAAAATTAGGGAACATGATAGGAGACATTTCTACAATACATATAATCACTCTTATCTATCTAATACGATCACAACAGCTCTCCATACATGCAGTCCACCACAAGGACCACCCTCTCTAATCCCTGAAAAATGAAATCATCCTCAGGGACGAAGAGAGGGGGCTAAGCGCCCCCCATGGTTTTAGAGCATTGACTCTTCTAAGAGTCCTAAGAGTCCTGCTTACACTGATGGGGTGCAGCTGTGGGACCCTATTTTAAGAGATGATGTCCTCCACCCAACTCTCAAAAAGCTGAAAGGGTCTTCAGTAGAGATGGATAGTCGAGCTGGGCTATCAGACGGTCACCTCTGTAGCTGTAGTGTCATTTTTCCTATGGTCCAATGTGTAAATTAAACAAAAAAGTGCACGTTTGTTATGATGTCCAAGATGGGGACCAGGATGTGGACATAAAAAAAAATTAGGGAACATGATAGGAGACATTTCTACAATACATATAATCATTCTTATCTATTTAATACGATGACAACAGCTCTCCATACCTGCAGTCCACCACAAGGACCACCCTCTCTAATCCCTGAAAAATGAAATCATCCTCAGTGACGAAGAGAGGGGGCTAAGCGCCCCCCATGGTCTCAGAGCATTGACTCTTCTAAGAGTCCTAAGAGTCCTGCTCACACTGATGGGGTGCAGCTGTGGGACCCTATTTTCAGAGATGATGTCCTCCACCCAACTCTCAAAAAGCTGAAAGGGTCTTCAGTAGAGATGGATAGTCGAGCTGGGCTATCAGACGGTCACCTCTGTAGCTGTAGTGTCATTTTTCCTATGGTCCAATGTGTAAATTAAACAAAAAAGTGCACGTTTGTTATGATGTCCAAGATGGGGACCAGGATGTGGACATAATAAAAAATTAGGGAACATGATAGGAGACATTTCTACAATACATATAATCATTCTTATCTATCTAATACGATGATAACAGCTCTCCATACCTGCAGTCCACCACAAGGACCACCCTCTCTAATCCCTGAAAAATGAAATCATCCTCAGTGACGAAGAGAGGGGGCTAAGTGCCCCCAATGGTCTCAGAGCATTGACTCTTCTAAGAGTCCTAAGAGTCCTGCTCACACTGATGGGGTGCAGCTGTGGGACCCTATTTTCAGAGATGATGTCCTCCACCCAACTCTCAAAAAGCTGAAAGGGTCTTCAGTAGAGATGGATAGTCGAGCTGGGCTATCAGACGGTCACCTCTGTAGCTGTAGTGTCATTTTTCCTATGGTCCAATGTGTAAATTAAACAAAAAAGTGCACGTTTGTTATGATGTCCAAGATGGGGACCAGGATGTGGACATAATAAAAAATTAGGGAACATGATAGGAGACATTTCTACAATACATATAATCATTCTTATCTATCTAATACGATGACAACAGCTCTCCATACCTGCAGTCCACCACAAGGACCACCCTTTCTAATCCTTGAAAAATGAAATCATCCTCAGTGACGAAGAGAGGGAGCTAAGCGCCCCCCATGGTCTCAGAGCATTGACTCTTCTAAGAGTCCTAAGAGTCCTGCTCACACTGATGGGGTGCAGCTGTGGGACCCTATTTTCAGAGATGATGTCCTCCACCCAACTCTCAAAAAGCTGAAAGGGTCTTCAGTAGAGATGGATAGTCGAGCTGGGCTATCAGACGGTCACCTCTGTAGCTGTAGTGTCATTTTTCCTATGGTCCAATGTGAAAATTAAACAAAAAAGTGCACGTTTGTTATGATGTCCAAGATGGGGACCAGGATGTGGACATAATAAAAAATTAGGGAACATGATAGGAGACATTTCTACAATACATATAATCATTCTTATCTATCTAATACGATGAAAACAGCTCTCCATACCTGCAGTCCACCACAAGGACCACTCTCTCTAATCCCTGAAAAATGAAATCATCCTCAGTGACGAAGAGAGGGGGCTAAGAGCCCCCATGGTCTCAGAGCATTGACTCTTCTAAGAGTCCTAAGAGTCTTGCTCACACTGATGGGGTGCAGCTGTGGTACCCTATTTTCAGAGATGATGTCCTCCACCCAACTCTCAAAAAGCTGAAAGGGTCTTCAGTAGAGATGGATAGTCGAGCTGGGCTATCAGACGGTCACCTCTGTAGCTGTAGTGTCATTTTTCCTATGGTCCAATGTGTAAATCAAACAAAAAAGTGCACGTTTGTTATGATGTCCAAGATGGGGACCAGGATGTGGACCTAATAAAAAATTAGGGAACATGATAGGAGACATTTCTACAATACATATAATCATTCTTATCTATCTAATACGATGACAACAGCTCTCCATACCTGCAGTCCACCACAAGGACCACCCTCTCTAATCCCTGAAAAATGAAATCATCCTCAGTGACGAAGAGAGGGGGCTAAGCGCCCCCATGGTCTCAGAGTATTAACTCTTCTAAGAGTCCTAAGAGTCCTGCTCACACTGATGGGGTGCAGCTGTGGGACCCTATTTTCAGAGATGATGTCCTCCACCCAACTCTCAAAAAGCTGAAAGGGTCTTCAGTAGAGATGGATAGTCGAGCTGGGCTATCAGACGGTCACCTCTGTAGCTGTAGTGTCATTTTTCCTATGGTCCAATGTGTAAATTAAACAAAAAAGTGCACGTTTGTTATGATGTCCAAGATGGGGACCAGGATGTGGACATAATAAAAAATTAGGGAACATGATAGGAGACATTTCTACAATACATATAATCATTCTTATCTATCTAATACGATGACAACAGCTCTCCATACCTGCAGTCCACCACAAGGACCACCCTCTCTAATCCCTGAAAAATAAAATCATCCTCAGTGACGAAGAGAGGGGGCCAAGCGCCCCCCATGGTTCCAGAGCATTGACTCTTCTAAGAGTCCTAAGAGTCCTGCTCACACTGATGGGGTGAAGCTGTGGGACCCTATTTTCAGAGATGATGTCCTCCACCCAACTCTCAAAAAGCTGAAAGGGTCTTCAGTAGAGATGGATAGTCGAGCTGGGCTATCAGACGGTCACCTCTGTAGCTGTAGTGACATTTTTCCTATGGTCCAATGTGTAAATTAAACAAAAAAGTGCACGTTTGTTATGATGTCCAAGATGGGGACCAGGATGTGGACATAATAAAAAATTAGGGAACATGATAGGAGACATTTCTACAATACATATAATCACTCTTATCTATCTAATACGATCACAACAGCTCTCCATACCTGCAGTCCACCACAAGGACCACCCTCTCTAATCCCTGAAAAATGAAATCATCCTCAGGGACGAAGAGAGGGGGCTAAGCGCCCCCCATGGTTTTAGAGCATTGACTCTTCTAAGAGTCCTAAGAGTCCTGCTTACACTGATGGGGTGCAGCTGTGGGACCCTATTTTAAGAGATGATGTCCTCCACCCAACTCTCAAAAAGCTGAAAGGGTCTTCAGTAGAGATGGATAGTCGAGCTGGGCTATCAGACGGTCACCTCTGTAGCTGTAGTGTCATTTTTCCTATGGTCCAATGTGTAAATTAAACAAAAAAGTGCACGTTTGTTATGATGTCCAAGATGGGGACCAGGATGTGGACATAAAAAAAAATTAGGGAACATGATAGGAGACATTTCTACAATACATATAATCATTCTTATCTATTTAATACGATGACAACAGCTCTCCATACCTGCAGTCCACCACAAGGACCACCCTCTCTAATCCCTGAAAAATGAAATCATCCTCAGTGACGAAGAGAGGGGGCTAAGCGCCCCCCATGGTCTCAGAGCATTGACTCTTCTAAGAGTCCTAAGAGTCCTGCTCACACTGATGGGGTGCAGCTGTGGGACCCTATTTTCAGAGATGATGTCCTCCACCCAACTCTCAAAAAGCTGAAAGGGTCTTCAGTAGAGATGGATAGTCGAGCTGGGCTATCAGACGGTCACCTCTGTAGCTGTAGTGTCATTTTTCCTATGGTCCAATGTGTAAATTAAACAAAAAAGTGCACGTTTGTTATGATGTCCAAGATGGGGACCAGGATGTGGACATAATAAAAAATTAGGGAACATGATAGGAGACATTTCTACAATACATATAATCATTCTTATCTATCTAATACGATGATAACAGCTCTCCATACCTGCAGTCCACCACAAGGACCACCCTCTCTAATCCCTGAAAAATGAAATCATCCTCAGTGACGAAGAGAGGGGGCTAAGTGCCCCCAATGGTCTCAGAGCATTGACTCTTCTAAGAGTCCTAAGAGTCCTGCTCACACTTATGGGGTGCAGCTGTGGGACCCTATTTTCAGAGATGATGTCCTCCACCCAACTCTCAAAAAGCTGAAAGGGTCTTCAGTAGAGATGGATAGTCGAGCTGGGCTATCAGACGGTCACCTCTGTAGCTGTAGTGTCATTTTTCCTATGGTCCAATGTGTAAATTAAACAAAAAAGTGCACGTTTGTTATGATGTCCAAGATGGGGACCAGGATGTGGACATAATAAAAAATTAGGGAACATGATAGGAGACATTTCTACAATACATATAATCATTCTTATCTATCTAATACGATGACAACAGCTCTCCATACCTGCAGTCCACCACAAGGACCACCCTCTCTAATCCCTGAAAAATGAAATCATCCTCAGTGACGAAGAGAGGGGGCTAAGCGCCCCCATGGTCTCAGAGCATTAACCCTTCTAAGAGTCCTAAGAGTCCTGCTCACACTGATGGGGTGCAGCTGTGGGACCCTATTTTCAGAGATGATATCCTCCACCCAACTCTCAAAAAGCTGAAAGGGTCTTCAGTAGAGATGGATAGTCGAGCTGGGCTATCAGACGGTCACCTCTGTAGCTGTAGTGTCATTTTTCCTATGGTCCAATGTGTAAATTAAACAAAAAAGTGCACGTTTGTTATGATGTCCAAGATGGGGACCAGGATGTGGACATAATAAAAAATTAGGGAACATGATAGGAGACATTTCTACAATACATATAATCATTCTTATCTATCTAATATGATGACAACAGCTCTCCATACCTGCAGTCCACCACAAGGACCACCCTCTCTAATCCCTGAAAAATGAAATCATCCTCAGTGACGAAGAGAGGGGGCCAAGCGCCCCCCATGGTACCAGAGCATTGACTCTTCTAAGAGTCCTAAGAGTCCTGCTCACACTGATGGGGTGAAGCTGTGGGACCCTATTTTCAGAGATGATGTCCTCCACCCAACTCTCAAAAAGCTGAAAGGGTCTTCAGTAGAGATGGATAGTCGAGCTGGGCTATCAGACGGTCACCTCTGTAGCTGTAGTGTCATTTTTCCTATGGTCCAATGTGTAAATTAAACAAAAAAGTGCACGTTTGTTATGATGTCCAAGATGGGGACCAGGATGTGGACATAATAACAAATTAGGAAACATGATAGGAGACATTTCTACAATACATATAATCATTCTTATCTATCTAATACGATGACAACAGCTCTCCATACCTGCAGTCCACCACAAGGACAACCCTCTCTAATCCCTGAAAAATGAAATCATCCTCAGTAACGAAGAGAGGGGGCTAAGCGCCCCCCATGGTCTCAGAGCATTGACTCTTCTAAGAGTCCTAAGAGTCCTGCTCACACTGATGGGGTGCCGCTGTGGGACCCTATATTCAGAGATGATGTCCTCCACCCAACTCTCAAAAAGCTGAAAGGGTCTTCAGTAGAGATGGATAGTCGAGCTGGGCTATCAGACGGTCACCTCTGTAGCTGTAGTGTCATTTTTCCTATGGTCCAATGTGTAAATTAAACAAAAAAGTGCACGTTTGTTATGAAGTCCAAGATGGGGACCAGGATGTGGACATAATAAAAAATTAGGGAACATGATAGGAGACATTTCTACAATATATATAATCATTCTTATCTATCTAATACGATGACAACAGCTCTCCATACCTGCAGTCCACCACAAGGACCACCCTCTCTAATCCTTGAAAAATGAAATCATCCTCAGTGACGAAGAGAGGGAGCTAAGCGCCCCCCATGGTCTCAGAGCATTGACTCTTCTAAGAGTCCTAAGAGTCCTGCTCACACTGATGGGGTGCAGCTGTGGGACCCTATTTTCAGAGATGATGTCCTCCACCCAACTCTCAAAAAGCTGAAAGGGTCTTCAGTAGAGATGGATAGTCGAGCTGGGCTATCAGACGGTCACCTCTGTAGCTGTAGTGTCATTTTTCCTATGGTCCAATGTGTAAATTAAACAAAAAAGTGCACGTTTGTTATGATGTCCAAGATGGGGACCAGGATGTGGACCTAATAAAAAATTAGGGAACATGATAGGAGACATTTCTACAATACATATAATCATTCTTATCTATCTAATACGATGACAACAGCTCTCCATACCTGCAGTCCACCACAAGGACCACCCTCTCTAATCCCTGAAAAATGAAATCATCCTCAGTGACGAAGAGAGGGGGCTAAGCGCCCCCATGGTCTCAGAGCATTAACTCTTCTAAGAGTCCTAAGAGTCCTGCTCACACTGATGGGGTGCAGCTGTGGGACCCTATTTTCAGAAATGATGTCCTCCACCCAACTCTCAAAAAGCTGAAAGGGTCTTCAGTAGAGATGGATAGTCGAGCTGGGCTATCAGACGGTCACCTCTGTAGCTGTAGTGTCATTTTTCCTATGGTCCAATGTGTAAATTAAACAAAAAAGTGCACGTTTGTTATGATGTCCAAGATGGGGACCAGGATGTGGACATAATAAAAAATTAGGGAACATGATAGGAGACATTTCTACAATACATATAATCATTCTTATCTATCTAATACGATCACAACAGCTCTCCATACCTGCAGTCCACCACAAGGACCACCCTCTCTAATCCCTGAAAAATGAAATCATCCTCAGGGACGAAGAGAGGGGGCTAAGCGCCCCCCATGGTTTTAGAGCATTGACTCTTCTAAGAGTCCTAAGAGTCCTGCTTACACTGATGGGGTGCAGCTGTGGGACCCTATTTTAAGAGATGATGTCCTCCACCCAACTCTCAAAAAGCTGAAAGGGTCTTCAGTAGAGATGGATAGTCGAGCTGGGCTATCAGACGGTCACCTCTGTAGCTGTAGTGTCATTTTTCCTATGGTCCAATGTGTAAATTAAACAAAAAAGTGCACGTTTGTTATGATGTCCAAGATGGGGACCAGGATGTGGACATAATAAAAAATTAGGGAACATGATAGGAGACATTTCTACAATACATATAATCATTCTTATCTATCTAATACGATCACAACAGCTCTCCATACCTGCAGTCCACCACAAGGACCACCCTCTCTAATCCCTGAAAAATGAAATCATCCTCAGGGACGAAGAGAGGGGGCTAAGCGCCCCCCATGGTTTTAGAGCATTGACTCTTCTAAGAGTCCTAAGAGTCCTGCTTACACTGATGGGGTGCAGCTGTGGGACCCTATTTTAAGAGATGATGTCCTCCACCCAACTCTCAAAAAGCTGAAAGGGTCTTCAGTAGAGATGGATAGTCGAGCTGGGCTATCAGACGGTCACCTCTGTAGCTGTAGTGTCATTTTTCCTATGGTCCAATGTGTAAATTAAACAAAAAAGTGCACGTTTGTTATGATGTCCAAGATGGGGACCAGGATGTGGACATAATAAAAAATTAGGGAACATGATAGGAGACATTTCTACAATACATATAATCATTCTTATCTATCTAATACGATGATAACAGCTCTCCATACCTGCAGTCCACCACAAGGTCCACCCTCTCTAATCCCTGAAAAATGAAATCATCCTCAGTGACGAAGAGAGGGGGCTAAGTGCCCCCAATGGTCTCAGAGCATTGACTCTTCTAAGAGTCCTAAGAGTCCTGCTCACACTGATGGGGTGCAGCTGTGGGACCCTATTTTCAGAGATGATGTCCTCCACCCAACTCTCAAAAAGCTGAAAGGGTCTTCAGTAGAGATGGATAGTCGAGCTGGGCTATCAGACGGTCACCTCTGTAGCTGTAGTGTCATTTTTCCTATGGTCCAATGTGTAAATTAAACAAAAAAGTGCACGTTTGTTATGATGTCCAAGATGGGGACCAGGATGTGGACATAATAAAAAATTAGGGAACATGATAGGAGACATTTCTACAATACATATAATCATTCTTATCTATCTAATACGATGACAACAGCTCTCCATACCTGCAGTCCACCACAAGGACCACCCTCTCTAATCCCTGAAAAATGAAATCATCCTCAGTGACGAAGAGAGGGGGCTAAGCGCCCCCATGGTCTCAGAGCATTAACCCTTCTAAGAGTCCTAAGAGTCCTGCTCACACTGATGGGGTGCAGCTGTGGGACCCTATTTTCAGAGATGATGTCCTCCACCCAACTCTCAAAAAGCTGAAAGGGTCTTCAGTAGAGATGGATAGTCGAGCTGGGCTATCAGACGGTCACCTCTGTAGCTGTAGTGTCATTTTTCCTATGGTCCAATGTGTAAATTAAACAAAAAAGTGCACGTTTGTTATGATGTCCAAGATGGGGACCAGGATGTGGACATAATAAAAAATTAGGGAACATGATAGGAGACATTTCTACAATACATATAATCATTCTTATCTATCTAATACGATGACAACAGCTCTCCATACCTGTAGTCCACCACAAGGACCACCCTCTCTAATCCCTGAAAAATGAAATCATCCTCAGTGACGAAGAGAGGGGGCTAAGCGCCCCCATGGTCTCAGAGCATTAACTCTTCTAAGAGTCCTAAGAGTCCTGCTCACACTGATGGGGTGCAGCTGTGGGACCCTATTTTCAGAGATGATGTCCTCCACCCAACTCTCAAAAAGCTGAAAGGGTCTTCAGTAGAGATGGATAGTCGAGCTGGGCTATCAGACGGTCACCTCTGTAGCTGTAGTGTCATTTTTCCTATGGTCCAATGTGTAAATTAAACAAAAAAGTGCACGTTTGTTATGATGTCCAAGATGGGGACCAGGATGTGGACATAATAAAAAATTAGGGAACATGATAGGAGACATTTCTACAATACATATAATCATTCTTATCTATCTAATACGATGACAACAGCTCTCCATACCTGCAGTCCACCACAAGGACCACCCTCTCTAATCCCTGAAAAATGAAATCATCCTCAGTGACGAAGAGAGGGGGCTAAGCGCCCCCATGGTCTCAGAGCATTAACCCTTCTAAGAGTCCTAAGAGTCCTGCTCACACTGATGGGGTGCAGCTGTGGGACCCTATTTTCAGAGATGATGTCCTCCACCCAACTCTCAAAAAGCTGAAAGGGTCTTCAGTAGAGATGGATAGTCGAGCTGGGCTATCAGACGGTCACCTCTGTAGCTGTAGTGTCATTTTTCCTATGGTCCAATGTGTAAATTAAACAAAAAAGTGCACGTTTGTTATGATGTCCAAGATGGGGACCAGGATGTGGACATAATAAAAAATTAGGGAACATGATAGGAGACATTTCTACAATACATATAATCATTCTTATCTATCTAATATGATGACAACAGCTCTCCATACCTGCAGTCCACCACAAGGACCACCCTCTCTAATCCCTGAAAAATGAAATCATCCTCAGTGACGAAGAGAGGGGGCCAAGCGCCCCCCATGGTACCAGAGCATTGACTCTTCTAAGAGTCCTAAGAGTCCTGCTCACACTGATGGGGTGAAGCTGTGGGACCCTATTTTCAGAGATGATGTCCTCCACCCAACTCTCAAAAAGCTGAAAGGGTCTTCAGTAGAGATGGATAGTCGAGCTGGGCTATCAGACGGTCACCTCTGTAGCTGTAGTGTCATTTTTCCTATGGTCCAATGTGTAAATTAAACAAAAAAGTGCACGTTTGTTATGATGTCCAAGATGGGGACCAGGATGTGGACATAATAACAAATTAGGAAACATGATAGGAGACATTTCTACAATACATATAATCATTCTTATCTATCTAATACGATGACAACAGCTCTCCATACCTGCAGTCCACCACAAGGACAACCCTCTCTAATCCCTGAAAAATGAAATCATCCTCAGTAACGAAGAGAGGGGGCTAAGCGCCCCCCATGGTCTCAGAGCATTGACTCTTCTAAGAGTCCTAAGAGTCCTGCTCACACTGATGGGGTGCCGCTGTGGGACCCTATATTCAGAGATGATGTCCTCCACCCAACTCTCAAAAAGCTGAAAGGGTCTTCAGTAGAGATGGATAGTCGAGCTGGGCTATCAGACGGTCACCTCTGTAGCTGTAGTGTCATTTTTCCTATGGTCCAATGTGTAAATTAAACAAAAAAGTGCACGTTTGTTATGAAGTCCAAGATGGGGACCAGGATGTGGACATAATAAAAAATTAGGGAACATGATAGGAGACATTTCTACAATATATATAATCATTCTTATCTATCTAATACGATGACAACAGCTCTCCATACCTGCAGTCCACCACAAGGACCACCCTCTCTAATCCTTGAAAAATGAAATCATCCTCAGTGACGAAGAGAGGGAGCTAAGCGCCCCCCATGGTCTCAGAGCATTGACTCTTCTAAGAGTCCTAAGAGTCCTGCTCACACTGATGGGGTGCAGCTGTGGGACCCTATTTTCAGAGATGATGTCCTCCACCCAACTCTCAAAAAGCTGAAAGGGTCTTCAGTAGAGATGGATAGTCGAGCTGGGCTATCAGACGGTCACCTCTGTAGCTGTAGTGTCATTTTTCCTATGGTCCAATGTGAAAATTAAACAAAAAAGTGCACGTTTGTTATGATGTCCAAGATGAGGACCAGGATGTGGACATAATAAAAAATTAGGGAACATGATAGGAGACATTTCTACAATACATATAATCATTCTTATCTATCTAATACGATGAAAACAGCTCTCCATACCTGCAGTCCACCACAAGGACCACTCTCTCTAATCCCTGAAAAATGAAATCATCCTCAGTGACGAAGAGAGGGGGCTAAGAGCCCCCATGGTCTCAGAGCATTGACTCTTCTAAGAGTCCTAAGAGTCCTGCTCACAATGATGGGGTGCAGCTGTGGTACCCTATTTTCAGAGATGATGTCCTCCACCCAACTCTCAAAAAGCTGAAAGGGTCTTCAGTAGAGATGGATAGTCGAGCTGGGCTATCAGACGGTCACCTCTGTAGCTGTAGTGTCATTTTTCCTATGGTCCAATGTGTAAATTAAACAAAAAAGTGCACGTTTGTTATGATGTCCAAGATGGGGACCAGGATGTGGGCATAATAAAAAATTAGGGAACATGATAGGAGACATTTCTACAATACATATAATCATTCTTATCTATCTAATACGATGATAACAGCTCTCCATACCTGCAGTCTACCACAAGGACCACCCTCTCTAATCCCTGAAAAATGAAATCATCCTCAGTGACGAAGAGAGGGGGCTAAGTGCCCCCAATGGTCTCAGAGCATTGACTTTTCGAAGAGTCCTAAGAGTCCTGCTCACACTGATGGGGTGCAGCTGTGGGACCCTATTTTAAGAGATGATGTCCTCCACCCAACTCTCAAAAAGCTGAAAGGGTCTTCAGTAGAGATGGATAGTCGAGCTGGGCTATCAGACGGTCACCTCTGTAGCTGTAGTGTCATTTTTCCTATGGTCCAATGTGTAAATTAAACAAAAAAGTGCACGTTTGTTATGATGTCCAAGATGGGGACCAGGATGTGGACATAATAAAAAATTAGGGAACATGATAGGAGACATTTCTACAATACATATAATCATTCTTATCTATCTAATACGATGACAACAGCTCTCCATACCTGCAGTCCACCACAAGGACCACCCTCTCTAATCCCTGAAAAATGAAATCATCCTCAGTGACGAAGAGAGGGGGCTAAGCGCCCCCATGGTCTCAGAGCATTAACCCTTCTAAGAGTCCTAAGAGTCCTGCTCACACTGATGGGGTGCATCTGTGGGACCCTATTTTCAGAGATGATGTCCTCCACCCAACTCTCAAAAAGCTGAAAGGGTCTTCAGTAGAGATGGATAGTCGAGCTGGGCTATCAGACGGTCACCTCTGTAGCTGTAGTGTCATTTTTCCTATGGTCCAATGTGTAAATTAAACAAAAAAGTGCACGTTTGTTATGATGTCCAAGATGGGGACCAGGATGTGGACATAATAAAAAATTAGGGAACATGATAGGAGACATTTCTACAATACATATAATCATTCTTATCTATCTAATATGATGACAACAGCTCTCCATACCTGCAGTCCACCACAAGGACCACCCTCTCTAATCCCTGAAAAATGAAATCATCCTCAGTGACGAAGAGAGGGGGCCAAGCGCCCCCCATGGTACCAGAGCATTGACTCTTCTAAGAGTCCTAAGAGTCCTGCTCACACTGATGGGGTGAAGCTGTGGGACCCTATTTTCAGAGATGATGTCCTCCACCCAACTCTCAAAAAGCTGAAAGGGTCTTCAGTAGAGATGGATAGTCGAGCTGGGCTATCAGACGGTCACCTCTGTAGCTGTAGTGTCATTTTTCCTATGGTCCAATGTGTAAATTAAACAAAAAAGTGCACGTTTGTTATGATGTCCAAGATGGGGACCAGGATGTGGACATAATAAAAAATTAGGGAACATGATAGGAGACATTTCTACAATACATATAATCATTCTTATCTATCTAATACGATGACAACAGCTCTCCATACCTGCAGTCCACCATAAGGACAACCCTCTCTAATCCCTGAAAAATGAAATCATCCTCAGTGACGAAGAGAGGGGGCTAAGCGCCCCCCATGGTCTCAGAGCATTGACTCTTCTAAGAGTCCTAAGAGTCCTGCTCACACTGATGGGGTGCCGCTGTGGGACCCTATATTCAGAGATGATGTCCTCCACCCAACTCTCAAAAAGCTGAAAGGATCTTCAGTAGAGATGGATAGTCGAGCTGGGCTATCAGACGGTCACCTCTGTAGCTGTAGTGTCATTTTTCCTATGGTCCAATGTGTAAATTAAACAAAAAAGTGCACGTTTGTTATGAAGTCCAAGATGGGGACCAGGATGTGGACATAATAAAAAATTAGGGAACATGATAGGAGACATTTCTACAATACATATAATCATTCTTATCTATCTAATACGATGACAACAGCTCTCCATACCTGCAGTCCACCACAAGGATCACCCTCTCTAATCCTTGAAAAATGAAATCATCCTCAGTGACGAAGAGAGGGAGCTAAGCGCCCCCCATGGTCTCAGAGCATTGACTCTTCTAAGAGTCCTAAGAGTCCTGCTCACACTGATGGGGTGCAGATGTGGGACCCTATTTTCAGAGATGATGTCCTCCACCCAACTCTCAAAAAGCTGAAAGGGTCTTCAGTAGAGATGGATAGTCGAGCTGGGCTATCAGACGGTCACCTCTGTAGCTGTAGTGTCATTTTTCCTATGGTCCAATGTGAAAATTAAACAAAAAAGTGCACGTTTGTTATGATGTCCAAGATGAGGACCAGGATGTGGACATAATAAAAAATTAGGGAACATGATAGGAGACATTTCTACAATACATATAATCATTCTTATCTATCTAATACGATGACAACAGCTCTCCATACCTGCAGTCCACCACAAGGACCACTCTCTCTAATCCCTGAAAAATGAAATCATCCTCAGTGACGAAGAGAGGGGGCTAAGAGCCCCCATGGTCTCAGAGCATTGACTCTTCTAAGAGTCCTAAGAGTCCTGCTCACACTGATGGGGTGCAGCTGTGGTACCCTATTTTCAGAGATGATGTCCTCCACCCAACTCTCAAAAAGCTGAAAGGGTCTTCAGTAGAGATGGATAGTCGAGCTGGGCTATCAGACGGTCACCTCTGTAGCTGTAGTGTCATTTTTCCTATGGTCCAATGTGTAAATTAAACAAAAAAGTGCACGTTTGTTATGATGTCCAAGATGGGGACCAGGATGTGGACATAATAAAAAATTAGGGAACATGATAGGAGACATTTCTACAATACATATAATCATTCTTATCTATCTAATACGATGACAACAGCTCTCCATACCTGCAGTCCACCACAAGGACCACCCTCTCTAATCCCTGAAAAATGAAATCATCCTCAGTGACGAAGAGAGGGGGCTAAGTGCCCCCAATGGTCTCAGAGCATTGACTCTTCTAAGAGTCCTAAGAGTCCTGCTCACACTGATGGGGTGCAGCTGTGGGACCCTATTTTCAGAGATGATGTCCTCTACCCAACTCTCAAAAAGCTGAAAGGGTCTTCAGTAGAGATGGATAGTCGAGCTGGGCTATCAGACGGTCACCTCTGTAGCTGTAGTGTCATTTTTCCTATGGTCCAATGTGTAAATTAAACAAAAAAGTGCACGTTTGTTATGATGTCCAAGATGGGGACCAGGATGTGGACATAATAAAAAATTAGGGAACATGATAGGAGACATTTCTACAATACATATAATCATTCTTATCTATCTAATACGATGACAACAGCTCTCCATACCTGCAGTCCACCACAAGGACCACCCTCTCTAATCCCTGAAAAATGAAATCATCCTCAGTGACGAAGAGAGGGGGCTAAGTGCCCCCAATGGTCTCAGAGCATTGACTCTTCTAAGAGTCCTAAGAGTCCTGCTCACACTGATGGGGTGCAGCTGTGGGACCCTATTTTCAGAGATGATGTCCTCCACCCAACTCTCAAAAAGCTGAAAGGGTCTTCAGTAGAGATGGATAGTCGAGCTGGGCTATCAGACGGTCACCTCTGTAGCTGTAGTGTCATTTTTCCTATGGTCCAATGTGTAAATTAAACAAAAAAGTGCACGTTTGTTATGATGTCCAAGATGGGGACCAGGATGTGGACATAATAAAAAATTAGGGAACATGATAGGAGACATTTCTACAATACATATAATCATTCTTATCTATCTAATACGATGACAACAGCTCTCCATACCTGCAGTCCACCACAAGAACCACCCTCTCTAATCCCTGAAAAATGAAATCATCCTCAGTGACGAAGAGAGGGGGCTAAGTGCCCCCAATGGTCTCAGAGCATTGACTCTTCTAAGAGTCCTAAGAGTCCTGCTCACACTGATGGGGTGCAGCTGTGGGACCCTATTTTCAGAGATGATGTCCTCCACCCAACTCTCAAAAAGCTGAAAGGGTCTTCAGTAGAGATGGATAGTCGAGCTGGGCTATCAGACGGTCACCTCTGTAGCTGTAGTGTCATTTTTCCTATGGTCCAATGTGTAAATTAAACAAAAAAGTGCACGTTTGTTATGATGTTTAAGATGGGGACAAGGATGTGGACATAATAAAAAATTAGGGAACATGATAGGAGACATTTCTACAATACATATAATCATTCTTATCTATCTAATACGATGACAACAGCTCTCCATACCTGCAGTCCACCACAAGGACCACCCTCTCTAATCCCTGAAAAATGAAATCATCCTCAGTGACGAAGAGAGGGGGCTAAGCGCCCCCATGGTCTCAGAGCATTAACTCTTCTAAGAGTCCTAAGAGTCCTGCTCACACTGATGGGGTGCAGCTGTGGGACCCTATTTTCAGAGATGATGTCCTCCACCCAACTCTCAAAAAGCTGAAAGGGTCTTCAGTAGAGATGGATAGTCGAGCTGGGCTATCAGACGGTCACCTCTGTAGCTGTAGTGTCATTTTTCCTATGGTCCAATGTGAAAATTAAACAAAAAAGTGCACGTTTGTTATGATGTCCAAGATGAGGACCAGGATGTGGACATAATAAAAAATTAGGGAACATGATAGGAGACATTTCTACAATACATATAATCATTCTTATCTATCTAATACGATGAAAACAGCTCTCCATACCTGCAGTCCACCACAAGGACCACTCTCTCTAATCCCTGAAAAATGAAATCATCCTCAGTGACGAAGAGAGGGGGCTAAGAGCCCCCATGGTCTCAGAGCATTGACTCTTCTAAGAGTCCTAAGAGTCCGGCTCACACTGATGGGGTGCAGCTGTGGTACCCTATTTTCAGAGATGATGTCCTCCACCCAACTCTCAAAAAGCTGAAAGGGTCTTCAGTAGAGATGGATAGTCGAGCTGGGCTATCAGACGGTCACCTCTGTAGCTGTAGTGTCATTTTTCCTATGGTCCAATGTGTAAATTAAACAAAAAAGTGCACGTTTGTTATGATGTCCAAGATGGGGACCAGGATGTGGACATAATAAAAAATTAGGGAACATGATAGGAGACATTTCTACAATACATATAATCATTCTTATCTATCTAATACGATGATAACAGCTCTCCATACCTGCAGTCCACCACAAGGACCACCCTCTCTAATCCCTGAAAAATGAAATCATCCTCAGTGACGAAGAGAGGGGGCTAAGTGCCCCCAATGGTCTCAGAGCATTGACTCTTCTAAGAGTCCTAAGAGTCCTGCTCACACTGATGGGGTGCAGCTGTGGGACCCTATTTTCAGAGATGATGTCCTCCACCCAACTCTCAAAAAGCTGAAAGGGTCTTCAGTAGAGATGGATAGTCGAGCTGGGCTATCAGACGGTCACCTCTGTAGCTGTAGTGTCATTTTTCCTATGGTCCAATGTGTAAATTAAACAAAAAAGTGCACGTTTGTTATGATGTCCAAGATGGGGACCAGGATGTGGACATAATAAAAAATTAGGGAACATGATAGGAGACATTTCTACAATACATATAATCATTCTTATCTATCTAATACGATGACAACAGCTCTCCATACCTGCAGTCCACCACAAGGACCACACTCTCTAATCCCTGAAAAATGAAATCATCCTCAGTGACGAAGAGAGGGGGCTAAGTGCCCCCAATGGTCTCAGAGCATTGACTCTTCTAAGAGTCCTAAGAGTCCTGCTCACACTGATGGGGTGCAGCTGTGAGACCCTATTTTCAGAGATGATGTCCTCCACCCAACTCTCAAAAAGCTGAAAGGGTCTTCAGTAGAGATGGATAGTCGAGCTGGGCTATCAGACGGTCACCTCTGTAGCTGTAGTGTCATTTTTCCTATGGTCCAATGTGTAAATTAAACAAAAAAGTGCACGTTTGTTATGATGTCCAAGATGGGGACCAGGATGTGGACATAATAAAAAATTAGGGAACATGATAGGAGACATTTCTACAATACATATAATCATTCTTATCTATCTAATACGATGACAACAGCTCTCCATACCTGCAGTCCACCACAAGGACCACCCTCTCTAATCCCTGAAAAATGAAATCATCCTCAGTGACAAAGAGAGGGGGCTAAGTGCCCCCAATGGTCTCAGAGCATTGACTCTTCTAAGAGTCCTAAGAGTCCTGCTCACACTGATGGGGTGCAGCTGTGGGACCCTATTTTCAGAGATGATGTCCTCCACCCAACTCTCAAAAAGCTGAAAGGGTCTTCAGTAGAGATGGATAGTCGAGCTGGGCTATCAGACGGTCACCTCTGTAGCTGTAGTGTCATTTTTCCTATGGTCCAATGTGTAAATTAAACAAAAAAGTGCACGTTTGTTATGATGTCCAAGATGGGGACCAGGATGTGGACATAATAAAAAATTAGGGAACATGATAGGAGACATTTCTACAATACATATAATCATTCTTATCTATCTAATACGATGACAACAGCTCTCCATACCTGCAGTCCACCACAAGGACCACCCTCTCTAATCCCTGAAAAATGAAATCATCCTCAGTGACGAAGAGAGGGGGCTAAGTGCCCCCAATGGTCTCAGAGCATTGACTCTTCTAAGAGTCCTAAGAGTCCTGCTCACACTGATGGGGTGCAGCTGTGGGACCCTATTTTCAGAGATGATGTCCTCCACCCAACTCTCAAAAAGCTGAAAGGGTCTTCAGTAGAGATGGATAGTCGAGCTGGGCTATCAGACGGTCACCTCTGTAGCTGTAGTGTCATTTTTCCTATAGTCCAATGTGTAAATTAAACAAAAAAGTGCACGTTTGTTATGATGTCCAAGATGGGGACCAGGATGTGGACATAATAAAAAATTAGGGAACATGATAGGAGACATTTCTACAATACATATAATCATTCTTATCTATCTAATACGATGACAACAGCTCTCCATACCTGCAGTCCACCACAAGGACCACCCTCTCTAATCCCTGAAAAATGAAATCATCCTCAGTGACGAAGAGAGGGAACTAAGCGCCCCCATGGTCTCAGAGCATTAACTCTTCTAAGAGTCCTAAGAGTCCTGCTCACACTGATGGGGTGCAGCTGTGGGACCCTATTTTCAGAGATGATGTCCTCCACCCAACTCTCAAAAAGCTGAAAGGGTCTTCAGTAGAGATGGATAGTCGAGCTGGGCTATCAGACGGTCACCTCTGTAGCTGTAGTGTCATTTTTCCTATGGTCCAATGTGTAAATTAAACAAAAAAGTGCACGTTTGTTATGATGTCCAAGATGGGGACCAGGATGTGGACATAATAAAAAATTAGGGAACATGATAGGAGACATTTCTACAATACATATAATCATTCTTATCTATCTACTACGATGATAACAGCTCTCCATACCTGCAGTCCACCACAAGGACCACCCTCTCGAATCCCTGAAAAATGAATTCATCCTCAGTGACGAAGAGAGGGGGCTAAGCACCCCCATGGTCTCAGAGCATTAACTCTTCTAAGAGTCCTAAGAGTCCTGCTCACACTGATGGGGTGCAGCTGTGGGACCCTATTTTCAGAGATGATGTCCTCCACCCAACTCTCAAAAAGCTGAAAGGGTCTTCAGTAGAGATGGATAGTCGAGCTGGGCTATCAGACGGTCACTTCTGTAGCTGTAGTGTCATTTTTCCTATGGTCCAATGTGTAAATTAAACAAAAAAGTGCACGTTTGTTATGATGTCCAAGATGGGGACCAGGATGTGGACATAATAAAAAATTAGGGAACATGATAGGAGACATTTCTACAATACATATAATCATTCTTATCTATCTAATACGATGATAACAGCTCTCCATATCTGCAGTCCACCACAAGGACCACCCTCTCTAATCCCTGAAAAATGAAATCATCCTCAGGGACGAAGAGAGGGGGCTAAGCGCCCCCCATGGTCTCAGAGCATTGACTCTTCTAAGAGTCCTAAGAGTCCTGCTCACACTGATGGGGTGCAGCTGTGGGACCCTATTTTCAGAGATGATGTCCTCCACCCAACTCTCAAAAAGCTGAAAGGGTCTTCAGTAGAGATGGATAGTCGAGCTGGGCTATCAGACGGTCACCTCTGTAGCTGTAGTGTCATTTTTCCTATGGTCCAATGTGTAAATTAAACAAAAAAGTGCACGTTTGTTATGATGTCCAAGATTGGGACCAGGATGTGGACATAATAAAAAAATAGGGAACATGATAGGAGACATTTCTACAATACATATAATTATTCTTATCTATCTAATACGATGACAACAGCTCTCCATACCTGCAGTCCACCACAAGGACCACCCTCTCTAATCCCTGAAAAATGAAATCATCCTCAGTGACGAAGAGAGGGGGCTAAGCACCCCCATGGTCTCAGAGCATTAACTCTTCTAAGAGTCCTAAGAGTCCTGCTCACACTGATGGGGTGCAGCTGTGGGACCCTATTTTCAGAGATGATCTCCTCCACCCAACTCTCAAAAAGCTGAAAGGGTCTTCAGTAGAGATGGATAGTCGAGCTGGGCTATCAGACGGTCACCTCTGTAGCTGTAGTGTCATTTTTCCTATGGTCCAATGTGTAAATTAAACAAAAAAGTGCACATTTGTTATGATGTCCAAGATGGGGACCAGGATGTGGACATAATAAAAAATTAGGGAACATGATAGGAGACATTTCTACAATACATATAATCATTCTTATCTATCTAATACGATGACAACAGCTCTCCATACCTGCAGTCCACCACAAGGACCACCCTCTCTAATCCCTGAAAAATAAAATCATCCTCAGTGACGAAGAGAGGGGGCCAAGCGCCCCCCATGGTTCCAGAGCATTGACTCTTCTAAGAGTCCTAAGAGTCCTGCTCACAATGATGGGGTGAAGCTGTGGGACCCTATTTTCAGAGATGATGTCCTCCACCCAACTCTCAAAAAGCTGAAAGGGTCTTCAGTAGAGATGGTTAGTCGAGCTGGGCTATCAGACGGTCACCTCTGTAGCTGTAGTGTCATTTTTCCTATGGTCCAATGTGTAAATTAAACAAAAAAGTGCACGTTTGTTATGATGTCCAAGATGGGGACCAGGATGTGGACATAATAAAAAATTAGGGAACATGATAGGAGACATTTCTACAATACATATAATCATTCTTATCTATCTAATATGATGATAACAGCTCTCCATATCTGCAGTCCACCACAAGGACCACCCTCTCTAATCCCTGAAAAATGAAATCATCCTCAGGGACAAAGAGAGGGGGCTAAGCGCCCCCCATGGTTTTAGAGCATTGACTCTTCTAAGAGTCCTAAGAGTCCTGCTTTCACTGATGGGGTGCAGCTGTGGGACCCTATTTTAAGAGATGATGTCCTCCACCCAACTCTCAAAAAGCTGAAAGGGTCTTCAGTAGAGATGGATAGTCGAGCTGGGCTATCAGACGGTCACCTCTGTAGCTGTAGTGTCATTTTTCCTATGGTCCAATGTGTAAATTAAACAAAAAAGTGCACGTTTGTTATGATGTCCAAGATGGGGACCAGCATGTGGACATAATAAAAAATTAGGGAACATGATAGGAGACATTTCTACAATACATATAATCATTCTTATCTATCTAATATGATCACAACAGCTCTCCCTTCCTGCAGTCCACCACAAGGACCACTCTCTCTAATCCCTGAAAAATGAAATCATCCTCAGTGACGAAGAGAGGGGGCTAAGCGCCCCCCATGGTCTCAGAGCATTGACTCTTCTAAGAGTCCTAAGAGTCCTGCTCACACTGATGGGGTGCAGCTGTGGGACCCTATTTTCAGAGATGATGTCCTCCACCCAACTCTCAAAAAGCTGAAAGGGTCTTCAGTAGAGATGGATAGTCGAGCTGGGCTATCAGACGGTCACCTCTGTAGCTGTAGTGTCATTTTTCCTATGGTCCAATGTGTAAATTAAACAAAAAAGTGCACGTTTGTTATGATGTCCAAGATTGGGACCAGGATGTGGACATAATAAAAAAATAGGGAACATGATAGGAGACATTTCTACAATACATATAATTATTCTTATCTATCTAATACGATGACAACAGCTCTCCATACCTGCAGTCCACCACAAGGACCACCCTCTCTAATCCCTGAAAAATGAAATCATCCTCAGTGACGAAGAGAGGGGGCTAAGCACCCCCATGGTCTCAGAGCATTAACTCTTCTAAGAGTCCTAAGAGTCCTGCTCACACTGATGGGGTGCAGCTGTGGGACCCTATTTTCAGAGATGATCTCCTCCACCCAACTCTCAAAAAGCTGAAAGGGTCTTCAGTAGAGATGGATAGTCGAGCTGGGCTATCAGACGGTCACCTCTGTAGCTGTAGTGTCATTTTTCCTATGGTCCAATGTGTAAATTAAACAAAAAAGTGCACATTTGTTATGATGTCCAAGATGGGGACCAGGATGTGGACATAATAAAAAATTAGGGAACATGATAGGAGACATTTCTACAATACATATAATCATTCTTATCTATCTAATACGATGACAACAGCTCTCCATACCTGCAGTCCACCACAAGGACCACCCTCTCTAATCCCTGAAAAATAAAATCATCCTCAGTGACGAAGAGAGGGGGCCAAGCGCCCCCCATGGTTCCAGAGCATTGACTCTTCTAAGAGTCCTAAGAGTCCTGCTCACAATGATGGGGTGAAGCTGTGGGACCCTATTTTCAGAGATGATGTCCTCCACCCAACTCTCAAAAAGCTGAAAGGGTCTTCAGTAGAGATGGTTAGTCGAGCTGGGCTATCAGACGGTCACCTCTGTAGCTGTAGTGTCATTTTTCCTATGGTCCAATGTGTAAATTAAACAAAAAAGTGCACGTTTGTTATGATGTCCAAGATGGGGACCAGGATGTGGACATTTAATAAAAAATTAGGGAACATGATAGGAGACATTTCTACAATACATATAATCATTCTTATCTATCTAATACGATGACAACAGCTCTCCATACCTGCAGTCCACCACAAGGACCACCCTCTCTAATCCCTGAAAAATGAAATCATCCTCAGGGACGAAGAGAGGGGGCTAAGCGCCCCCCATGGTTTTAGAGCAATGACTCTTCTAAGAGTCCCAAGAGTCCTGCTTACACTGATGGGGTGCAGCTGTGGGACCCTATTTTAAGAGATGATGTCCTCCACCCAACTCTCAAAAAGCTGAAAGGGTCTTCA
The DNA here is from genome assembly GCF_048569485.1 of Anomaloglossus baeobatrachus. Lineage (NCBI taxonomy): Eukaryota > Metazoa > Chordata > Amphibia > Anura > Aromobatidae > Anomaloglossus > Anomaloglossus baeobatrachus. The sequence continues at coordinate 153,570,214 of NC_134356.1, forward strand.
GTAGAGATGGATAGTCGAGCTGGGCTATCAGACGGTCACCTCTGTAGCTGTAGTGTCATTTTTCCTATGGTCCAATGTGTAAATTAAACAAAAAAGTGCACGTTTGTTATGATGTCCAAGATGGGGACCAGGATGTGGACATAATAAAAAATTAGGGAACATGATAGGAGACATTTCTACAATACATATAATCATTCTTATCTATCTAATACGATCACAACAGCTCTCCATACCTGCAGTCCACCACAAGGACCACTCTCTCTAATCCCTGAAAAATGAAATCATCCTCAGTGACGAAGAGAGGGGGCTAAGCGCCCCCCATGGTCTCAAAACATTGACTCTTCTAAGAGTCCTAAGAGTCCTGCTCACACTGATGGGGTGCAGCTGTGGGACCCTATTTTCAGAGATGATGTCCTCCACCCAACTCTCAAAAAGCTGAAAGGGTCTTCAGTAGAGATGGATAGTCGAGCTGGACTATCAGACGGTCACCTCTGTAGCTGTAGTGTCATTTTTCCTATGGTCCAATGTGTAAATTAAACAAAAAAGTGCACGTTTGTTATGATTTCCAAGATGGGGACCAGGATGTGGACATAATAAAAAAATAGGGAACATGATAGGAGACATTTCTACAATACATATAATCATTCTTATCTATCTAATACGATGACAACAGCTCTCCATACCTGCAGTCCACCACAAGGACCACCCTCTCTATTCCCTGAAAAGTGAAATCATCCTCAGTGACGAAGAAAGGGGGCTAAGCGCCCCCCATGGTCTCAGAGCATTGACTCTTCTAAGAGTCCTAAGAGTCCTGCTCACACTGATGGGGTGCAGCTGTGGGACCCTATTTTCAGAGATGATGTTCTCCACCAAACTCTCAAAAAGCTGATAGGGTCTTCAGTAGAGATGGATAGTCGAGCTGGGCTATCAGACGGTCACCTCTGTACCTGTAGTGTCATTTTTCCTATGGTCCAATGTGTAAATTAAACAAAAAAGTGCACGTTTGTTATGATGTCCAAGATGGGGACCAGGATGTGGACATAATAAAAAATTAGGGAACATGATAGGAGACATTTCTACAATACATGTAATCATTCTTATCTATTTAATACGATGACAACAGCTCTCCATACCTGCAGTCCACCACAAGGACCACCCTCTCTAATCCCTGAAAAATGAAATCATCCTCAGTGACGAAGAGAGGGGGCTAAGCGCCCCCCATGGTCTCAGAGCATTGACTCTTCTAAGAGTCCTAAGAGTCCTGCTCACACTGATGGGGTGCAGCTGTGGGACCCTTTTTTCAGAGATGATGTCCTCCACCCAGCTCTCAAAAAGCTGAAAGGGTCTTCAGTAGAGATGGATTGTCGAGCTGGGCTATCAGACGGTCACCTCTGTAGCTGTAGTGTCATTTTTCCTATGTTCCAATGTGTAAATTAAACAAAAAAGTGCACGTTTGTTATGATGTCCAAGATGGGGACCAGGATGTGGACATAATAAAAAATTAGGGAACATGATAGGAGACATTTCTACAATACATATAATCATTCTTATCTATCTAATACGATGATAACAGCTCTCCATACCTGCAGTCCACCACAAGGACCACCCTCTCTAATCCCTGAAAAATGAAATCATCCTCAGTGACGAAGAGAGGGGGCTAAGTGCCCCCAATGGTCTCAGAGCATTGACTCTTCTAAGAGTCCTAAGAGTCCTGCTCACACTGATGGGGTTCAGCTGTGGGACCCTATTTTCAGAGATGATGTCCTCCAGCCAACTCTCAAAAAGCTGAAAGGGTCTTCAGTAGAGATGGATAGTCGAGCTGGGCTATCAGACGGTCACCTCTGTAGCTGTAGTGTCATTTTTCCTATGGTCCAATGTGTAAATTAAACAAAAAAGTGCACGTTTGTTATGATGTCCAAGATGGGGACCAGGATGTGGACATAATAAAAAATTAGGGAACATGATAGGAGACATTTCTACAATACATATAATCATTCTTATCTATCTAATACGATGACAACAGCTCTCCATACCTGCAGTCCACCACAAGGACCACCCTCTCTAATCCCTGAAAAATGAAATCATCCTCAGTGACGAAGAGAGGGGGCAAAGCGCCCCCCATGGTACAAGAGCATTGACTCTTCTAAGAGTCCTAAGAGTCCTGCTCACACTGATGGGGTGAAGCTGTGGGACCCTATTTTCAGAGATGATGTCCTCCACCCAACTCTCAAAAAGCTGAAAGGGTCTTCAGTAGAGATGGATAGTCGAGCTGGGCTATCAGACGGTCACCTCTGTAGCTGTAGTGTCATTTTTCCTATGGTCCAATGTGTAAATTAAACAAAAAAGTGCACGTTTGTTATGATGTCCAAGATGGGGACCAGGATGTGGACATAATAAGAAATTAGGGAACATGATAGGAGACATTTCTACAATACATATAATCATTCTTATCTATCTAATACGATGACAACAGCTCTCCATACCTGCAGTCCACCACAAGGACCACCCTCTCTAATCCCTGAAAAATGAAATCATCCTCAGTGACGAAGAGAGGGGGCTAAGCGCCCCCATGGTCTCAGAGCATTAACTCTTCTAAGAGTCCTAAGAGTCCTGCTCACACTGATGGGCTGCAGCTGTGGGACCCTATTTTCAGAGATGATGTCCTCCACCCAACTCTCAAAAAGCTGAAAGGGTCTTCAGTAGAGATGGATAGTCGAGCTGGGCTATCAGACGGTCACCTCTGTAGCTGTAGTGTCATTTTTCCTATGGTCCAATGTGTAAATTAAACAAAAAAGTGCACGTTGGTTATGATGTCCAAGATGGGGACCAGGATGTGGACATAATAAAAAATTAGGGAACATGATAGGAGACATTTCTACAATACATATAATCATTCTTATCTATCTAATACGATGACAACAGCTCTCCATACCTGCAGTCCACCACAAGGACCACCCTCTCTAATCCCTGAAAAATGAAATCATCCTCAGTGACGAAGAGAGGGGGCAAAGCGCCCCCCATGGTACAAGAGCATTGACTCTTCTAAGAGTCCTAAGAGTCCTGCTCACACTGATGGGGTGAAGCTGTGGGACCCTATTTTCAGAGATGATGTCCTCCACCCAACTCTCAAAAAGCTGAAAGGGTCTTCAGTAGAGATGGATAGTCGAGCTGGGCTATCAGACGGTCACCTCTGTAGCTGTAGTGTCATTTTTCCTATGGTCCAATGTGTAAATTAAACAAAAAAGTGCACGTTTGTTATGATGTCCAAGATGGGGACCAGGATGTGGACCTAATAAGAAATTAGGGAACATGATAGGAGACATTTCTACAATACATATAATCATTCTTATCTATCTAATACGATGACAACAGCTCTCCATACCTGCAGTCCACCACAAGGACCACCCTCTCTAATCCCTGAAAAATGAAATCATCCTCAGGGATGAAGAGAGGGGGCTAAGCGCCCCCCATGGTTTTAGAGCATTGACTCTTCTAAGAGTCCTATGATTCCTGCTCACACTGATGGGGTGCAGCTGTGGGACCCTATTTTCAGAGATGATGTCCTCCACCCAACTCTCAAAAAGCTGAAAGGGTCTTCAGTAGAGATGGATAGTCGAGCTGGGCTATCAGACGGTCACCTCTGTAGCTGTAGTGTCATTTTTCCTATGGTCCAATGTGTAAATTAAACAAAAAAGTGCACGTTTGTTATGATTTCCAAGATGGGGACCAGGATGTGGACATAATAAAAAAATAGGGAACATGATAGGAGACATTTCTACAATACATATAATCATTCTTATCTATCTAATACGATGACAACAGCTCTCCATACCTGCAGTCCACCACAAGGACCACCCTCTCTATTCCCTGAAAAGTGAAATCATCCTCAGTGACGAAGAGAGGGGGCTAAGCGCCCCCCATGGTCTCAGAGCTTTGACTCTTCTAAGAGTCCTAAGAGTCCTGCTCACACTGATGGGGTGCAGCTGTGGGACCCTATTTTCAGAGATGATGTTCTCTACCCAACTCTCAAAAAGCTGAAAGGGTCTTCAGTAGAGATGGATAGTCGAGCTGGGCTATCAGACGGTCACCTCTGTAGCTGTAGTGTCATTTTTCCTATGGTCCAATGTGTAAATTAAACAAAAAAGTGCACGTTTGTTATGATTTCCAAGATGGGGACCAGGATGTGGACATAATAAAAAATTAGGGAACATGATAGGAGACATTTCTACAATACATATAATCATTCTTATCTATCTAATACGATCACAACAGCTCTCCATACCTGCAGTCCACCACAAGGACCACCCTCTCTAATCCCTGAAAAATGAAATCATCCTCAGTGACTAAGAGAGGGGGCTAAGCGCCCCCCATGGTCTCAGAGAATTGACTCTTCTAAGAGTCCTAAGAGTCCTGCTCACACTGATGGGGTGCAGCTGTGGGACCCTATTTTCAGAGATGATGTCCTCCACCCAACTCTCAAAAAGCTGAAAGGGTCTTCAGTAGAGATGGATAGTCGAGCTGGGCTATCAGACGGTCACCTCTGTAGCTGTAGTGTCATTTTTCCTATGGTCCAATGTGTAAATTAAACAAAAAAGTGCATGTTTGTTATGATTTCCAAGATGGGGACCAGGATGTGGACATAATAAAAAAATAGGGAACATGATAGGAGACATTTCTACAATACATATAATCATTCTTATCTATCTAATATGATGACAACAGCTCTCCATACCTGCAGTCCACCACAAGGACCACCCTCTCTATTCCCTGAAAAGTGAAATCATCCTCAGTGACGAAGAGAGGGGGCTAAGCGCCCCCCATGGTCTCAGAGCATTGACTCTTCTAAGAGTCCTAAGAGTCCTGCTCACACTGATGGGGTGCAGCTGTGGGACCCTATTTTCAGAGATGATGTTCTCTACCCAACTCTCAAAAAGCTGAAAGGGTCTTCAGTAGAGATGGATAGTCGAGCTGGGCTATCAGACGGTCACCTCTGTAGCTGTAGTGTGATTTTTCCTATGGTCCAATGTGTAAATTAAACAAAAAAGTGCACGTTTGTTATGATTTCCAAGATGGGGACCAGGATGTGGACATAATAAAAAATTAGGGAACATGATAGGAGACATTTCTACAATACATATAATCATTCTTATCTATTTAATACGATGACAACAGCTCTCCATACCTGCAGTCCACCACAAGGACCACCCTCTCTAATCCCTGAAAAATGAAATCATCCTCAGTGACGAAGAGAGGGGGCTAAGCGCCCCCCATGGTCTCAGAGCATTGACTCTTCTAAGAGTCCTAAGAGTCCTGCTCACACTGATGGGGTGCAGCTGTGGGACACTATTTTCAGAGATGATGTCCTCCACCCAACTCTCAAAAAGCTGAAAGGGTCTTCAGTAGAGATGGATAGTCGAGCTGGGCTATCAGACGGTCACCTCTGTAGCTGTAGTGTCATTTTTCCTATGGTCCAATGTGTAAATTAAACAAAAAAGTGCACGTTTGTTATGATGTCCAAGATGGGGACCAGGATGTGGACATAATAAAAAATTAGGGAACATGATAGGAGACATTTCTACAATACATATAATCATTCTTATCTATCTAATACGATGATAACAGCTCTCCATATCTGCAGTCCACCACAAGGACCACCCTCTCTAATCCCTGAAAAATGAAATCATCCTCAGTGATGAAGAGAGGGGGCTAAGTGCCCCCAATGGTCTCAGAGCATTGACTCTTCTAAGAGTCCTAAGAGTCCTGCTCACACTGATGGGGTGCAGCTGTGGGACCCTATTTTCAGAGATTATGTCCTCCACCCAACTCTCAAAAAGCTGAAAGGGTCTTCAGTAGAGATGGATAGTCGAGCTGGGCTATCAGATGGTCACCTCTGTAGCTGTAGTGTCATTTTTCCTATGGTCCAATGTGTAAATTAAACAAAAAAGTGCACGTTTGTTATAATGTCCAAGATGGGGACCAGGATGTGGACATAATAAAAAATTAGGGAACATGATAGGAGACATTTCTACAATACATATAATCATTCTTATCTATCTAATACGATGACAACAGCTCTCCATACCTGCAGTCCACCACAAGGACCACCCTCTCTAATCCCTGAAAAATGAAATCATCCTCAGTGACGAAGAGAGGGGGCTAAGCGCCCCCATGGTCTCAGAGCATTAACTCTTCTAAGAGTCCTAAGAGTCCTGCTCACACTGATGGGGTGCAGCTGTGGGACCCTATTTTCAGAGATGATGTCCTCCACCCAACTCTCAAAAAGCTGAAAGGGTCTTCAGTAGAGATGGATAGTCGAGCTGGGCTATCAGACGGTCACCTCTGTAGCTGTAGTGTCATTTTTCCTATGGTCCAATGTGTAAATTAAACAAAAAAGTGCACGTTTGTTATGATGTTCAAGATGGGGACCAGGATGTGGACATAATAAAAAATTAGGGAACATGATAGGAGACATTTCTACAATACATATTATCATTCTTATCTATCTAATACGATCACAACAGCTTCCATACCTGCAGTCCACCACAAGGACCACTCTCTCTAATCCCTGAAAAATGAAATCATCCTCAGTGACGAAGAGAGGGGGCTAAGCGCCCCCCATGGTCTCAGAGCATTGACTCTTCTAAGAGTCCTAAGAGTCCTGCTCACACTGATGGGGTGCAGCTGTGGGACCCTATTTTCAGAGATGATGTCCTCCACCCAACTCTCAAAAAGCTGAAAGGGTCTTCAGTAGAGATGGATAGTCGAGCTGGGCTATCAGACGGTCACCTCTGTAGCTGTAGTGTCATTTTTCCTATGGTCCAATGTGTAAATTAAACAAAAAAGTGCACGTTTGTTATGATGTCCAAGATGGGGACCAGGATGTGGACATAATAAAAAATTAGGGAACATGATAGGAGACATTTCTACAATACATATAATCATTCTTATCTATCTAATACGATGATAACAGCTCTCCATATCTGCAGTCCACCACAAGGACCACCCTCTCTAATCCCTGAAAAATGAAATCATCCTCAGTGATGAAGAGAGGGGGCTAAGTGCCCCCAATGGTCTCAGAGCATTGACTCTTCTAAGAGTCCTAAGAGTCCTGCTCACACTGATGGGGTGCAGCTGTGGGACCCTATTTTCAGAGATGATGTCCTCCACCCAACTCTCAAAAAGCTGAAAGGGTCTTCAGTAGAGATGGATAGTCGAGCTGGGCTATCAGACGGTCACCTCTGTAGCTGTAGTGTCATTTTTCCTATGGTCCAATGTGTAAATTAAACAAAAAAGTGCACGTTTGTTATGATGTCCAAGATGGGGACCAGGATGTGGACATAATAAAAAATTAGGGAACATGATAGGAGACATTTCTACAATACATATAATCATTCTTATCTATCTAATACGATGATAACAGCTCTCCATATCTGCAGTCCACCACAAGGACCACCCTCTCTAATCCCTGAAAAATGAAATCATCCTCAGTGATGAAGAGAGGGGGCTAAGTGCCCCCAATGGTCTCAGAGCATTGACTCTTCTAAGAGTCCTAAGAGTCCTGCTCACACTGATGGGGTGCAGCTGTGGGACCCTATTTTCAGAGATGATGTCCTCCACCCAACTCTCAAAAAGCTGAAAGGGTCTTCAGTAGAGATGGATAGTCGAGCTGGGCTATCAGACGGTCACCTCTGTAGCTGTAGTGTCATTTTTCCTATGGTCCAATGTGTAAATTAAACAAAAAAGTGCACGTTTGTTATGATGTCCAAGATGGGGACCAGGATGTGGACATAATAAAAAATTAGGGAACATGATAGGAGACATTTCTACAATACATATAATCATTCTTATCTATCTAATACGATGACAACAGCTCTCCATACCTGCAGTCCACCACAAGGACCACCCTCTCTAATCCCTGAAAAATGAAATCATCCTCAGTGACGAAGAGAGGGGGCTAAGCGCCCCCATGGTCTCAGAGCATTAACTCTTCTAAGAGTCCTAAGAGTCCTGCTCACACTGATGGGGTGCAGCTGTGGGACCCTATTTTCAGAGATGATGTCCTCCACCCAACTCTCAAAAAGCTGAAAGGGTCTTCAGTAGAGATGGATAGTCGAGCTGGGCTATCAGACGGTCACCTCTGTAGCTGTAGTGTCATTTTTCCTATGGTCCAATGTGTAAATTAAACAAAAAAGTGCACGTTTGTTATGATGTCCAAGATGGGGACCAGGATGTGGACATAATAAAAAATTAGGGAACATGATAGGAGACATTTCTACAATACATATAATCATTCTTATCTATCTAATACGATGACAACAGCTCTCCATACCTGCAGTCCACCACAAGGACCACCCTCTCTAATCCCTGAAAAATGAAATCATCCTCAGTGACGAAGAGAGGGGGCTAAGCGCCCCCATGGTCTCAGAGCATTAACTCTTCTAAGAGTCCTAAGAGTCCTGCTCACACTGATGGGGTGCAGCTGTGGGACCCTATTTTCAGAGAGGATGTCCTCCACCCAACTCTCAAAAAGCTGAAAGGGTCTTCAGTAGAGATGGATAGTCGAGCTGGGCTATCAGACGGTCACCTCTGTAGCTGTAGTGTCATTTTTCCTATGGTCCAATGTGTAAATTAAACAAAAAAGTGCACGTTTGTTATGATGTCCAAGATGGGGACCAGGATGTGGACATAATAAAAAATTAGGGAACATGATAGGAGACATTTCTACAATACATATAATCATTCTTATCTATCTAATACGATCACAACAGCTCTCCATACCTGCAGTCCACCACAAGGACCACTCTCTCTAATCCCTGAAAAATGAAATCATCCTCAGTGACGAAGAGAGGGGGCTAAGCGCCCCCCATGGTCTCAAAACATTGACTCTTCTAAGAGTCCTAAGAGTCCTGCTCACACTGATGGGGTGCAGCTGTGGGACCTTATTTTCAGAGATGATGTCCTCCACCCAACTCTCAAAAAGCTGAAAGGGTCTTCAGTAGAGATGGATAGTCGAGCTAGGCTACCAGACGGTCACCTCTGTAGCTGTAGTGTCATTTTTTCTATGGTCCAATGTGTAAATTAAACAAAAAAGTGCACGTTTGTTATGATTTCCAAGATGGGGACCAGGATGTGGACATAATAAAAAAATAGGGAACATGATAGGAGACATTTCTACAATACATATAATTCTTATCTATCTAATACGATGACAACAGCTCTCCATACCTGCAGTCCACCACAAGGACCACCCTCTCTATTCCCTGAAAAGTGAATTCATCCTCAGTGACGAAGAGAGGGGGCTAAGCGCCCCCCATGGTCTCAGAGCATTGACTCTTCTAAGAGTCCTAAGAGTCCTGCTCACACTGATGGGGTGCAGCTGTGGGACCCTATTTTCAGAGATGATGTTCTCCACCCAACTCTCAAAAAGCTGAAAGGGTCTTCAGTAGAGATGGATAGTCGAGCTGGGCTATCAGACGGTCACCTCTGTAGCTGTAGTGTCATTTTTCCTATGGTCCAATGTGTAAATTAAACAAAAAAGTGCACGTTTGTTATGATGTCCAAGATGGGGACCAGGATGTGGACATAATAAAAAATTAGGGAACATGATAGGAGACATTTCTACAATACATATAATCATTCTTATCTATTTAATACGATGACAACAGCTCTCCATACCTGCAGTCCACCACAAGGACCACCCTCTCTAATCCCTGAAAAATGAAATCATCCTCAGTGACGAAGAGAGGGGGCTAAGCGCCCCCCATGGTCTCAGAGCATTGACTCTTCTAAGAGTCCTAAGAGTCCTGCTCACACTGATGGGGTGCAGCTGTGGGACCCTATTTTCAGAGATGATGTCCTCCACCCAACTCTCAAAAAGCTGAAAGGGTCTTCAGTAGAGATGGATTGTCGAGCTGGGCTATCAGACGGTCACCTCTGTAGCTGTAGTGTCATTTTTCCTATGGTCCAATGTGTAAATTAAACAAAAAAGTGCACGTTTGTTATGATGTCCAAGATGGGGACCAGGATGTGGACATAATAAAAAATTAGGGAACATGATAGGAGACATTTCTACAATACATATAATCATTCTTATCTATCTAATACGATGATAACAGCTCTCCATACCTGCAGTCCACCACAAGGACCACCCTCTCTAATCCCTGAAAAATGAAATCATCCTCAGTGAAGAAGAGAGGGGGCTAAGTGCCCCCAATGGTCTCAGAGCATTGACTCTTCTAAGAGGCCTAAGAGTCCTGCTCACACTGATGGGGTGCAGCTGTGGGACCCTATTTTCAGAGATGATGTCCTCCACCCAACTCTCAAAAAGCTGAAAGGGTCTTCAGTAGAGATGGATAGTCGAGCTGGGCTATCAGACGGTCACCTCTGTAGCTGTAGTGTCATTTTTCCTATGGTCCAATGTGTAAATTAAACAAAAAAGTGCACGTTTGTTATGATGTCCAAGATGGGGACCAGGATGTGGACATAATAAAAAATTAGGGAACATGATAGGAGACATTTCTACAATACATATAATCATTCTTATCTATCTAATACGATGACAACAGCTCTCCATACCTGCAGTCCACCACAAGGACCACCCTCTCTAATCCCTGAAAAATGAAATCATCCTCAGTGACGAAGAGAGGGGGCTAAGCGCCCCCATGGTCTCAGAGCATTAACTCTTCTAAGAGTCCTAAGAGTCCTGCTCACACTGATGGGGTGCAGCTGTGGGACCCTTTTTTCAGAGATGATGTCCTCCACCCAACTCTCAAAATGCTGAAAGGGTCTTCAGTAGAGATGGATAGTCGAGCTGGGCTATCAGACGGTCACCTCTGTAGCTGTAGTGTCATTTTTCCTATGGTCAAATGTGTAAATTAAACAAAAAAGTGCACGTTTGTTATGATGTCCAAGATGGGGACCAGGATGTGGACATAATAAAAAATTAGGGAACATGATAGGAGACATTTCTACAATACATATAATCATTCTTATCTATCTAATATGATGACAACAGCTCTCCATACCTGCAGTCCACCACAAGGACCACCCTCTCTAATCCCTGAAAAATGAAATCATCCTCAGTGACGAAGAGAGGGGGCTAAGCGCCCCCATGGTCTCAGAGCATTAACTCTTCTAAGAGTCCTAAGAGTCCTGCTCACACTGATGGGGTGCAGCTGTGGGACCCTATTTTCAGAGATGATGTCCTCCACCCAACTCTCAAAAAGCTGAAAGGGTTTTCAGTAGAGATGGAAAGTCGAGCTGGGCTATCAGACGGTCACCTCTGTAGCTGTAGTGTCATTTTTCCTATGGTCCAATGTGTAAATTAAACAAAAAAGTGCACGTTTGTTATGATGTCCAAGATGGGGACCAGGATGTGGACATAATAAAAAATTAGGGAACATGATAGGAGACATTTCTACAATACATATAATCATTCTTATCTATCTAATACGATGACAACAGCTCTCCATACCTGCAGTCCACCACAAGGACCACCCTCTCTAATCCCTGAAAAATGAAATCATCCTCAGTGACGAAGAGAGGGGGCCAAGCGCCCCCCATGGTACCAGAGCATTGACTCTTCTAAGAGTCCTAAGAGTCCTGCTCACACTGATGGGGTGAAGCTTTGGGACCCTATTTTCAGAGATGATGTCCTCCACCCAACTCTCAAAAAGCTGAAAGGGTCTTCAGTAGAGATGGATAGTCGAGCTGGGCTATCAGACGGTCACCTCTGTAGCTGTAGTGTCATTTTTCCTATGGTCCAATGTGTAAATTAAACAAAAAAGTGCACGTTTGTTATGATGTTCAAGATGGGGACCAGGATGTGGACATAATAAAAAATTAGGGAACATGATAGGAGACATTTCTACAATACATATAATCATTCTTATCTATCTAATACGATCACAACAGCTCTCCATACCTGCAGTCCACCACAAGGACCACTCTCTCTAATCCCTGAAAAATGAAATCATCCTCAGTGACGAAGAGAGGGGGCTAAGCGCCCCCCATGGTCTCAGAGCATTGACTCTTCTAAGAGTCCTAAGATTCCTGCTCACACTGATGGGGTGCAGCTGTGGGACCCTATTTTCAGAGATGATGTCCTCCACCCAACTCTCAAAAAGCTGAAAGGGTCTTCAGTAGAGATGGATAGTCGAGCTGGGCTATCAGACGGTCACCTCTGTAGCTGTAGTGTCATTTTTCCTATGGTCCAATGTGTAAATTAAACAAAAAAGTGCACGTTTGTTATGATGTCCAAGATGGGGACCAGGATGTGGACATAATAAAAAATTAGGGAACATGATAGGAGACATTTCTACAATACATATAATCATTCTTATCTATTTAATACGATGACAACAGCTCTCCATACCTGCAGTCCACCACAAGGACCACCCTCTCTAATCCCTGAAAAATGAAATCATCCTCAGTGACGAAGAGAGGGGGCTAAGCGCCCCCCATGGTCTCAGAGCATTGACTCTTCTAAGAGTCCTAAGAGTCCTGCTCACACTGATGGGGTGCAGCTGTGGGACCCTATTTTCAGAGATGATGTCCTCCACCCAACTCTCAAAAAGCTGAAAGGGTCTTCAGTAGAGATGGATAGTCGAGCTGGGCTATCAGACGGTCACCTCTGTAGCTGTAGTGTCATTTTTCCTATGGTCCAATGTGTAAATTAAACAAAAAAGTGCACGTTTGTTATGATGTCCAAGATGGGGACCAGGATGTGGACATAATAAAAAATTAGGGAACATGATAGGAGACATTTCTACAATACATATAATCATTCTTATCTATCTAATACGATGATAACAGCTCTCCATATCTGCAGTCCACCACAAGGACCACCCTCTCTAATCCCTGAAAAATGAAATCATCCTCAGTGATGAAGAGAGGGGGCTAAGTGCCCCCAATGGTCTCAGAGCATTGACTCTTCTAAGAGTCCTAAGAGTCCTGCTCACACTGATGGGGTGCAACTGTGGGACCCTATTTTCAGAGATGATGTCCTCCACCCAACTCTCAAAAAGCTGAAAGGGTCTTCAGTAGAGATGGATAGTCGAGCTGGGCTATCAGACGGTCACCTCTGTAGCTGTAGTGTCATTTTTCCTATGGTCCAATGTGTAAATTAAACAAAAAAGTGCACGTTTGTTATGATGTCCAAGATGGGGACCAGGATGTGGACATAATAAAAAATTAGGGAACATGATAGGAGACATTTCTACAATACATATAATCATTCTTATCTATCTAATACGATGACAACAGCTCTCCATACCTGCAGTCCACCACAAGGACCACCCTCTCTAATCCCTGAAAAATGAAATCATCCTCAGTGACGAAGAGAGGGGGCTAAGCGCCCCCATGGTCTCAGAGCATTAACTCTTCTAAGAGTCCTAAGAGTCCTGCTCACACTGATGGGGTGCAGCTGTGGGACCCTATTTTCAGAGATGATGTCCTCCACCCAACTCTCAAAAAGCTGAAAGGGTCTTCAGTAGAGATGGATAGTCGAGCTGGGCTATCAGACGGTCACCTCTGTAGCTGTAGTGTCATTTTTCCTATGGTCCAATGTGTAAATTAAACAAAAAAGTGCACGTTTGTTATGATGTCCAAGATGGGGACCAGGATGTGGACATAATAAAAAATTAGGGAACATGATAGGAGACATTTCTACAATACATATAATCATTCTTATCTATCTAATACGATGACAACAGCTCTCCATACCTGCAGTCCACCACAAGGACCACCCTCTCTAATCCCTGAAAAATGAAATCATCCTCAGTGACGAAGAGAGGGGGCCAAGCGCCCCCCATGGTACCAGAGCATTGACTCTTCTAAGAGTCCTAAGAGTCCTGCTCACACTGATGGGGTGAAGCTTTGGGACCCTATTTTCAGAGATGATGTCCTCCACCCAACTCTCAAAAAGCTGAAAGGGTCTTCAGTAGAGATGGATAGTCGAGCTGGGCTATCAGACGGTCACCTCTGTAGCTGTAGTGTCATTTTTCCTATGGTCCAATGTGTAAATTAAACATAAAAGTGCACGTTTGTTATGATGTTCAAGATGGGGACCAGGATGTGGACATAATAAAAAATTAGGGAACATGATAGGAGACATTTCTACAATACATATAATCATTCTTATCTATCTAATACGATCACAACAGCTCTCCATACCTGCAGTCCACCACAAGGACCACTCTCTCTAATCCCTGAAAAATGAAATCATCCTCAGTGACGAAGAGAGGGGGCTAAGCGCCCCCCATGGTCTCAGAGCATTGACTCTTCTAAGAGTCCTAAGATTCCTGCTCACACTGATGGGGTGCAGCTGTGGGACCCTATTTTCAGAGATGATGTCCTCCACCCAACTCTCAAAAAGCTGAAAGGGTCTTCAGTAGAGATGGATAGTCGAGCTGGGCTATCAGACGGTCACCTCTGTAGCTGTAGTGTCATTTTTCCTATGGTCCAAGGTGTAAATTAAACAAAAAAGTGCACGTTTGTTATGATGTCCAAGATGGGGACCAGGATGTGGACATAATAAAAAATTAGGGAACATGATAGGAGACATTTCTACAATACATATAATCATTCTTATCTATCTAATACGATGACAACAGCTCTCCATACCTGCAGTCCACCACAAGGACCACCCTCTCTAATCCCTGAAAAATGAAATCATCCTCAGTGACGAAGAGAGGGGGCTAAGCGCCCCCATGGTCTCAGAGCATTAACTCTTCTAAGAGTCCTAAGAGTCCTGCTCACACTGATGGGGTGCAGCTGTGGGACCCTATTTTCAGAGATGATGTCCTCCACCCAACTCTCAAAAAGCTGAAAGGGTCTTCAGTAGAGATGGATAGTCGAGCTGGGCTATCAGACGGTCACCTCTGTAGCTGTAGTGTCATTTTTCCTATGGTCCAATGTGTAAATTAAACAAAAAAGTGCACGTTTGTTATGATGTCCAAGATGGGGACCAGGATGTGGACATAATAAAAAATTAGGGAACATGATAGGAGACATTTCTACAATACATATAATCATTCTTATCTATCTAATACGATGACAACAGCTCTCCATACCTGCAGTCCACCACAAGGACCACCCTCTCTAATCCCTGAAAAATGAAATCATCCTCAGTGACGAAGAGAGGGGGCCAAGCGCCCCCCATGGTACCAGAGCATTGACTCTTCTAAGAGTTCTAAGAGTCCTGCTCACACTGATGGGGTGAAGCTTTGGGACCCTATTTTCAGAGATGATGTCCTCCACCCAACTCTCAAAAAGCTGAAAGGGTCTTCAGTAGAGATGGATAGTCGAGCTGGGCTATCAGACGGTCACCTCTGTAGCTGTAGTGTCATTTTTCCTATGGTCCAATGTGTAAATTAAACAAAAAAGTGCACGTTTGTTATGATGTTCAAGATGGGGACCAGGAGGTGGACATAATAAAAAATTAGGGAACATGATAGGAGACATTTCTACAATACATATAATCATTCTTATCTATCTAATACGATCACAACAGCTCTCCATACCTGCAGTCCACCACAAGGACCACTCTCTCTAATCCCTGAAAAATGAAATCATCCTCAGTGACGAAGAGAGGGGGCTAAGCGCCCCCCATGGTCTCAGAGCATTGACTCTTCTAAGAGTCCTAAGAGTCCTGCTCACACTGATGGGGTGCAGCTGTGGGACCCTATTTTCAGAGATGATGTCCTCCACCCAACTCTCAAAAAGCTGAAAGGGTCTTCAGTAGAGATGGATAGTCGAGCTGGGCTATCAGACGGTCACCTCTGTAGCTGTAGTGTCATTTTTCCTATGGTCCAATGTGTAAATTAAACAAAAAAGTGCACGTTTGTTATGATGTCCAAGATGGGGACCAGGATGTGGACATAATAAAAAATTAGGGAACATGATAGGAGACATTTCTACAATACATATAATCATTCTTATCTATCTAATACGATGATAACAGCTCTCCATATCTGCAGTCCACCACAAGGACCACCCTCTCTAATCCCTGAAAAATGAAATCATCCTCAGTGATGAAGAGAGGGGGCTAAGTGCCCCCAATGGTCTCAGAGCATTGACTCTTCTAAGAGTCCTAAGAGTCCTGCTCACACTGATGGGGTGCAACTGTGGGACCCTATTTTCAGAGATGATGTCCTCCACCCAACTCTCAAAAAGCTGAAAGGGTCTTCAGTAGAGATGGATAGTCGAGCTGGGCTATCAGACGGTCACCTCTGTAGCTGTAGTGTCATTTTTCCTATGGTCCAATGTGTAAATTAAACAAAAAAGTGCACGTTTGTTATGATGTCCAAGATGGGGACCAGGATGTGGACATAATAAAAAATTAGGGAACATGATAGGAGACATTTCTACAATACATATAATCATTCTTATCTATCTAATACGATGACAACAGCTCTCCATACCTGCAGTCCACCACAAGGACCACCCTCTCTATTCCCTGAAAAGTGAAATCATCCTCAGTGACGAAGAGAGGGGGCTAAGCGCCCCCCATGGTCTCAGAGCATTGACTCTTCTAAGAGTCCTAAGAGTCCTGCTCACACTGATGGGGTGCAGCTGTGGGACCCTATTTTCAGAGATGATGTTCTCCACCAAACTCTCAAAAAGCTGAAAGGGTCTTCAGTAGAGATGGATAGTCGAGCTGGGCTATCAGACGGTCACCTCTGTAGCTGTAGTGTCATTTTTCCTATGGTCCAATGTGTAAATTAAACAAAAAAGTGCACGTTTGTTATGATGTCTAAGATGGGGACCAGGATGTGGACATAATAAAAAATTAGGGAACATGATAGGAGACATTTCTACAATACATATAATCATTCTTATCTATTTAATACGATGACAACAGCTCTCCATACCTGCAGTCCACCACAAGGACACCCTCTCTAATCCCTGAAAAATGAAATCATCCTCAGTGACGAAGAGAGGGGGCTAAGCGCCCCCCATGGTCTCAGAGCATTGACTTTTCTAAGAGTCCTAAGAGTCCTGCTCACACTGATGGGGTGCAGCTGTGGGACCCTATTTTCAGAGATGATGTCCTCCACCCAACTCTCAAAAAGCTGAAAGGGTCTTCAGTAGAGATGGATTGTCGAGCTGGGCTATCAGACGGTCACCTCTGTAGCTGTAGTGTCATTTTTCCTATGGTCCAATGTGTAAATTAAACAAAAAAGTGCACGTTTGTTATGATGTCCAAGATGGGGACCAGGATGTGGACATAATAAAAAATTAGGGAACATGATAGGAGACATTTCTACAATACATATAATCATTCTTATCTATCTAATACGATGATAACAGCTCTCCATACCTGCAGTCCACCACAAGGACCACCCTCTCTAATCCCTGAAAAATGAAATCATCCTCAGTGACGTAGAGAGGGGGCTAAGTGCCCCCAATGGTCTCAGAGCATTGACTCTTCTAAGAGTCCTAAGAGTCCTGCTCACACTGATGGGGTGCAGCTGTGGGACCCTATTTTCAGAGATGATGTCCTCCACCCAACTCTCAAAAAGCTGAAAGGGTCTTCAGTAGAGATGGATAGTCCAGCTGGGCTATCAGACGGTCACCTCTGTAGCTGTAGTGTCATTTTTCCTATGGTCCAATGTGTAAATTAAACAAAAAAGTGCACGTTTGTTATGATGTCCAAGATGGGGACCAGGATGTGGACATAATAAAAAATTAGGGAACATGATAGGAGACATTTCTACAATACATATAATCATTCTTATCTATCTAATACGATGACAACAGCTCTCCATACCTGCAGTCCACCACAAGGACCACCCTCTCTAATCCCTGAAAAATGAAATCATCCTCAGTGACGAAGAGAGGGGGCTAAGCGCCCCCATGGTCTCAGAGCATTAACTCTTCTAAGAGTCCTAAGAGTCCTGCTCACACTGATGGGGTGCAGCTGTGGGACCCTATTTTCAGAGATGATGTCCTCCACCCAACTCTCAAAAAGCTGAAAGGGTCTTCAGTAGAGATGGATAGTCGAGCTGGGCTATCAGACGGTCACCTCTGTAGCTGTAGTGTCATTTTTCCTATGGTCCAATGTGTAAATTAAACAAAAAAGTGCACGTTTGTTATGATGTCCAAGATGGGGACCAGGATGTGGACATAATAAAAAATTAGGGAACATGATAGGAGACATTTCTACAATACATATAATTATTCTTATCTATCTAATACGATGACAACAGCTCTCCATACCTGCAGTCCACCACAAGGACCACCCTCTCTAATCCCTGAAAAATGAAATCATCCTCAGTGACGAAGAGAGGGGGCCAAGCGCCCCCCATGGTACCAGAGCATTGACTCTTCTAAGAGTCCTAAGAGTCCTGCTCACACTGATGGGGTGAAGCTGTGGGACCCTATTTTCAGAGATGATGTCCTCCACCCAACTCTCAAAAAGCTGAAAGGGTCTTCAGTAGAGATGGATAGTCGAGCTGGGCTATCAGACGGTCACCTCTGTAGCTGTAGTGTCATTTTTCCTATGGTCCAATGTGTAAATTAAACAAAAAAGTGCACGTTTGTTATGATGTCCAAGATGGGGACCAGGATGTGGACATAATAAGAAATTAGGGAACATGATAGGAGACATTTCTACAATACATATAATCATTCTTATCTATCTAATACGATGACAACAGCTCTCCATACCTGCAGTCCACCACAAGGACCACCCTCTCTAATCCCTGAAAAATGAAATCATCCTCAGTGACGAAGAGAGGGGGCTAAGCGCCCCCCATGGTCTCAGAGCATTGACTCTTCTAAGAGTCCTAAGATTCCTGCTCACACTGATGGGGTGCAGCTGTGGGACCCTATTTTCAGAGATGATGTCCTCCACCCAACTCTCAAAAAGCTGAAAGGGTCTTCAGTAGAGATGGATAGTCGAGCTGGGCTATCAGACGGTCACCTCTGTAGCTGTAGTGTCATTTTTCCTATGGTCCAATGTGTAAATTAAACAAAAAAGTGCACGTTTGTTATGATTTCCAAGATGGGGACCAGGATGTGGACATAATAAAAAAATAGGGAACATGATAGGAGACATTTCTACAATACATATAATCATTCTTATCTATCTAATACGATGACAACAGCTCTCCATACCTGCAGTCCACCACAAGGACCACCCTCTCTATTCCCTGAAAAGTGAAATCATCCTCAGTGACGAAGAGAGGGGGCTAAGCGCCCCCCATGGTCTCAGAGCATTGACTCTTCTAAGAGTCCTAAGAGTCCTGCTCACACTGATGGGGTGCAGCTGTGGGACCCTATTTTCAGAGATGATGTTCTCCACCCAACTCTCAAAAAGCTGAAAGGGTCTTCAGTAGAGATGGATAGTCGAGCTGGGCTATCAGACGGTCACCTCTGTAGCTGTAGTGTCATTTTTCCTATGGTCCAATGTGTAAATTAAACAAAAAAGTGCACGTTTGTTATGATGTCCAAGATGGGGACCAGGATGTGGACATAATAAAAAATTAGGGAACATGATAGGAGACATTTCTACAATACATATAATCATTCTTATCTATTTAATACGATGACAACAGCTCTCCATACCTGCAGTCCACCACAAGGACCACCCTCTCTAATCCCTGAAAAATGAAATCATCCTCAGTGACGAAGAGAGGGGGCTAAGCGCCCCCCATGGTCTCAGAGCATTGACTCTTCTAAGAGTCCTAAGAGTCCTGCTCACACTGATGGGGTGTAGCTGTGGGACCCTATTTTCAGAGATGATGTCCTCCACCCAACTCTCAAAAAGCTGAAAGGGTCTTCAGTAGAGATGGATTGTCGAGCTGGGCTATCAGACGGTCACCTCTGTAGCTGTAGTGTCATTTTTCCTATGGTCCAATGTGTAAATTAAACAAAAAAGTGCACGTTTGTTATGATGTCCAAGATGGGGACCAGGATGTGGACATAATAAAAAATTAGGGAACATGATAAGAAACATTTCTACAATACATATAATCATTCTTATCTATCTAATACGATGACAACAGCTCTCCATACCTGCAGTCCACCACAAGGACCACCCTCTCTAATCCCTGAAAAATGAAATCATCCTCAGTGACGAAGAGAGGGGGCTAAGCGCCCCCATGGTCTCAGAGCAATAACTCTTCTAAGAGTCCTAAGAGTCCTGCTCACACTGATGGGGTGCAGCTGTGGGACCCTATTTTCAGAGATGATGTCCTCCACCCAACTCTCAAAAAGCTGAAAGGGTCTTCAGTAGAGATGGATAGTCGAGCTGGGCTATCAGACGGTCACCTCTGTAGCTGTAGTGTCATTTTTCCTATGGTCCAATGTGTAAATTAAACAAAAAAGTGCATGTTTGTTATGATGTCCAAGATGGGGACCAGGATGTGGACATAATAAAAAATTAGGGAACATGATAGGAGACATTTCTACAATACATATAATCATTCTTATCTATCTAATACGATGACAACAGCTCTCCATACCTGCAGTCCACCACAAGGACCACCCTCTCTAATCCCTGAAAAATGAAATCATCCTCAGTGACGAAGAGAGGGGGCCAAGCGCCCCCCATGGTACCAGAGCATTGACTCTTCTAAGAGTCCTAAGAGTCCTGCTCACACTGATGGGGTGAAGCTGTGGGACCCTATTTTCAGAGATGATGTCCTCCACCCAACTCTCAAAAAGCTGAAAGGGTCTTCAGTAGAGATGGATAGTCGAGCTGGGCTATCAGACGGTCACCTCTGTAGCTGTAGTGTCATTTTTCCTATGGTCCAATGTGTAAATTAAACAAAAAAGTGCACGTTTGTTATGATTTCCAAGATGGGGACCAGGATGTGGACATAATAAAAAAATAGGGAACATGATAGGAGACATTTCTACAATACATATAATCATTCTTATCTATCTAATACGATGACAACAGCTCTCCATACCTGCAGTCCACCACAAGGACCACCCTCTCTATTCCCTGAAAAGTGAAATCATCCTCAGTGACGAAGAGAGGGGGCTAAGCGCCCCCCATGGTCTCAGAGCATTGACTCTTCTAAGAGTCCTAAGAGTCCTGCTCACACTGATGGGGTGCAGCTGTGGGACCCTATTTTCAGAGATGATGTTCTCCACCCAACTCTCAAAAAGCTGAAAGGGTCTTCAGTAGAGATGGATAGTCGAGCTGGGCTATCAGACGGTCACCTCTGTAGCTGTAGTGTCATTTTTCCTATGGTCCAATGTGTAAATTAAACAAAAAAGTGCACGTTTGTTATGATGTCCAACATGGGGACCAGGATGTGGACATAATAAAAAATTAGGGAACATGATAGGAGACATTTCTACAATACATATAATCATTCTTATCTATTTAATACGATGACAACAGCTCTCCATACCTGCAGTCCACCACAAGGACCACCCTCTCTAATCCCTGAAAAATGAAATCATCCTCAGTGACGAAGAGAGGGGGCTAAGCGCCCCCCATGGTCTCAGAGCATTGACTCTTCTAAGAGTCCTAAGAGTCCTGCTCACACTGATGGGGTGCAGCTGTGGGACCCTATTTTCAGAGATGATGTCCTCCACCCAACTCTCAAAAAGCTGAAAGGGTCTTCAGTAGAGATGGATAGTCGAGCTGGGCTATCAGACGGTCACCTCTGTAGCTGTAGTGTCATTTTTCCTATGGTCCAATGTGTAAATTAAACAAAAAAGTGCACGTTTGTTATGATGTCCAAGATGGGGACCAGGATGTGGACATAATAAAAAATTAGGGAACATGATAGGAGACATTTCTACAATACATATAATCATTCTTATCTATCTAATACGATGATAACAGCTCTCCATATCTGCAGTCCACCACAAGGACCACCCTCTCTAATCCCTGAAAAATGAAATCATCCTCAGTGATGAAGAGAGGGGGCTAAGTGCCCCCAATGGTCTCAGAGCATTGACTCTTCTAAGAGTCCTAAGAGTCCTGCTCACACTGATGGGGTGCAGCTGTGGGACCCTATTTTCAGAGATGATGTCCTCCACCCAACTCTGAAAAAGATGAAAGGGTCTTCAGTAGAGATGGATAGTCGAGCTGGGCTATCAGACGGTCACCTCTGTAGCTGTAGTGTCATTTTTCCTATGGTCCAATGTGTAAATTAAACAAAAAAGTGCACGTTTGTTATGATGTCCAAGATGGGGACCAGGAAGTGGACATAATAAAAAATTAGTGAACATGATAGGAGACATTTCTACAATACATATAATCATTCTTATCTATCTAATACGATGACAACAGCTCTCCATACCTGCAGTCCACCACAAGGACCACCCTCTCTAATCCCTGAAAAATGAAATCATCCTCAGTGACGAAGAGAGGGGGCTAAGCGCCCCCATGGTCTCAGAGCATTAACTCTTCTAAGAGTCCTAAGAGTCCTGCTCACACTGATGGGGTGCAGCTGTGGGACCCTATTTTCAGAGATGATGTCCTCCACCCAACTCTCAAAAAGCTGAAAGGGTCTTCAGTAGAGATGGATAGTCGAGCTGGGCTATCAGACGGTCACCTCTGTAGCTGTAGTGTCATTTTTCCTATGGTCCAATGTGTAAATTAAACAAAAAAGTGCACGTTTGTTATGATGTCCAAGATGGGGACCAGGATGTGGACATAATAAAAAATTAGGGAACATGATAGGAGACATTTCTACAATACATATAATCATTCTTATCTATCTAATACGATGACAACAGCTCTCCATACCTGCAGTCCACCACAAGGACCACCCTCTCTAATCCCTGAAAAATGAAATCATCCTCAGTGACGAAGAGAGGGGGCCAAGCGCCCCCCATGGTACCAGAGCATTGACTCTTCTAAGAGTCCTAAGAGTCCTGCTCACACTGATGGGGTGCAGCTGTGGGACCCTATTTTCAGAGATGATGTCCTCCACCCAACTCTCAAAAAGCTGAAAGGGTCTTCAGTAGAGATGGATAGTCGAGCTGGGCTATCAGACGGTCACCTCTGTAGCTGTAGTGTCATTTTTCCTATGGTCCAATGTGTAAATTAAACAAAAAAGTGCACGTTTGTTATGATGTCCAAGATGGGGACCAGGATGTGGACATAATAAGAAATTAGGGAACATGATAGGAGACATTTCTACAATACATATAATTATTCTTATCTATCTAATACGATGACAACAGCTCTCCATACCTGCAGTCCACCACAAGGACCACCCTCTCTAATCCCTGAAAAATGAAATCATCCTCAGGGACGAAGAGAGGGGGCTAAGCGCCCCCCATGGTTTTAGAGCATTGACTCTTCTAAGAGTCCTAAGAGTCCTGCTTACACTGATGGGGTGCAGCCGTGGGACCCTATTTTCAGAGATGATGTCCTCCACCCAACTCTCAAAAAGCTGAAAGGGTCTTCAGTAGAGATGGATAGTCGAGCTGGGCTATCAGACGGTCACCTCTGTAGCTGTAGTGTCATTTTTCCTATGGTCCAATGTGTAAATTAAACAAAAAATGCACGTTTGTTATGATGTCCAAGATGGGGACCAGGATGTGGACATAATAAAAAATTAGGGAACATGATAGGAGACATTTCTACAATACATATAATCATTCTTATCTATCTAATACGATCACAACAGCTCTCCATACCTGCAGTCCACCACAAGGACCACTCTCTCTAATCCCTGAAAAATGAAATCATCCTCAGTGACGAAGAGAGGGGGCTAAGCGCCCCCCATGGTCTCAGAGCATTGACTCTTCTAAGAGTCCTAAGATTCCTGCTCACACTGATGGGGTGCAGCTGTGGGACCCTATTTTCAGAGATGATGTCCTCCACCCAACTCTCAAAAAGCTGAAAGGGTCTTCAGTAGAGATGGATAGTCGAGCTGGGCTATCAGACGGTCACCTCTGTAGCTGTAGTGTCATTTTTCCTATGGTCCAATGTGTAAATTAAACAAAAAAGTGCACGTTTGTTATGATGTCCAAGATGGGGACCAGGATGTGGACATAATAAAAAATTAGGGAACATGATAGGAGACATTTCTACAATACATATAATCATTCTTATCTATTTAATACGATGACAACAGCTCTCCATACCTGCAGTCCACCACAAGGACCACCCTCTCTAATCCCTGAAAAATGAAATCATCCTCAGTGACGAAGAGAGGGGGCTAAGCGCCCCCCATGGTCTCAGAGCATTGACTCTTCTAAGAGTCCTAAGAGTCCTGCTCACACTGATGGGGTGCAGCTGTGGGACCCTATTTTCAGAGATGATGTCCTCCACCCAACTCTCAAAAAGCTGAAAGGGTCTTCAGTAGAGATGGATAGTCGAGCTGGGCTATCAGACGGTCACCTCTGTAGCTGTAGTGTCATTTTTCCTATGGTCCAATGTGTAAATTAAACAAAAAAGTGCACGTTTGTTATGATGTCCAAGATGGGGACCAGGATGTGGACATAATAAAAAATTAGGGAACATGATAGCAGACATTTCTACAATACATATAATCATTCTTATCTATCTAATACGATGATAACAGCTCTCCATATCTGCAGTCCACCACAAGGACCACCCTCTCTAATCCCTGAAAAATGAAATCATCCTCAGTGATGAAGAGAGGGGGCTAAGTGCCCCCAATGGTCTCAGAGCATTGACTCTTCTAAGAGTCCTAAGAGTCCTGCTCACACTGATGGGGTGCAGCTGTGGGACCCTATTTTCAGAGATGATGTCCTCCACCCAACTCTGAAAAAGATGAAAGGGTCTTCAGTAGAGATGGATAGTCGAGCTGGGCTATCAGACGGTCACCTCTGTAGCTGTAGTGTCATTTTTCCTATTGTCCAATGTGTAAATTAAACAAAAAAGTGCACGTTTGTTATGATGTCCAAGATGGGGACCAGGAAGTGGACATAATAAAAAATTAGGGAACATGATAGGAGACATTTCTACAATACATATAATCATTCTTATCTATCTAATACGATGACAACAGCTCTCCATACCTGCAGTCCACCACAAGGACCACCCTCTCTAATCCCTGAAAAATGAAATCATCCTCAGTGACGAAGAGAGGGGGCTAAGCGCCCCCATGGTCTCAGAGCATTAACTCTTCTAAGAGTCCTAAGAGTCCTGCTCACACTGATGGGGTGCAGCTGTGGGACCCTATTTTCAGAGATGATGTCCTCCACCCAACTCTCAAAAAGCTGAAAGGGTCTTCAGTAGAGATGGATAGTCGAGCTGGGCTATCAGACGGTCACCTCTGTAGCTGTAGTGTCATTTTTCCTATGGTCCAATGTGTAAATTAAACAAAAAAGTGCACGTTTGTTATGATGTCCAAGATGGGGACCAGGATGTGGACATAATAAAAAATTAGGGAACATGATAGGAGACATTTCTACAATACATATAATCATTCTTATCTATCTAATACGATGACAACAGCTCTCCATACCTGCAGTCCACCACAAGGACCACCCTCTCTAATCCCTGAAAAATGAAATCATCCTCAGTGACGAAGAGAGGGGGCCAAGCGCCCCCCATGGTACCAGAGCATTGACTCTTCTAAGAGTCCTAAGAGTCCTGCTCACACTGATGGGGTGCAGCTGTGGGACCCTATTTTCAGAGATGATGTCCTCCACCCAACTCTCAAAAAGCTGAAAGGGTCTTCAGTAGAGATGGATAGTCGAGCTGGGCTATCAGACGGTCACCTCTGTAGCTGTAGTGTCATTTTTCCTATGGTCCAATGTGTAAATTAAACAAAAAAGTGCACGTTTGTTATGATGTCCAAGATGGGGACCAGGATGTGGACATAATAAGAAATTAGGGAACATGATAGGAGACATTTCTACAATACATATAATCATTCTTATCTATCTAATACGATGACAACAGCTCTCCATACCTGCAGTCCACCACAAGGACCACCCTCTCTAATCCCTGAAAAATGAAATCATCCTCAGGGACGAAGAGAGGGGGCTAAGCGCCCCCCATGGTTTTAGAGCATTGACTCTTCTAAGAGTCCTAAGAGTCCTGCTTACACTGATGGGGTGCAGCCGTGGGACCCTATTTTCAGAGATGATGTCCTCCACCCAACTCTCAAAAAGCTGAAAGGGTCTTCAGTAGAGATGGATAGTCGAGCTGGGCTATCAGACGGTCACCTCTGTAGCTGTAGTGTCATTTTTCCTATGGTCCAATGTGTAAATTAAACAAAAAAGTGCACGTTTGTTATGATGTCCAAGATGGGGACCAGGATGTGGACATAATAAAAAATTAGGGAACATGATAGGAGACATTTCTACAATACATATAATCATTCTTATCTATTTAATACGATCACAACAGCTCTCCATACCTGCAGTCCACCACAAGGACCACTCTCTCTAATCCCTGAAAAATGAAATCATCCTCAGTGACGAAGAGAGGGGGCTAAGCGCCCCCCATGGTCTCAGAGCATTGACTCTTCTAAGAGTCCTAAGATTCCTGCTCACACTGATGGGGTGCAGCTGTGGGACCCTATTTTCAGAGATGATGTCCTCCACCCAACTCTCAAAAAGCTGAAAGGGTCTTCAGTAGAGATGGATAGTCGAGCTGGGCTATCAGACGGTCACCTCTGTAGCTGTAGTGTCATTTTTCCTATGGTCCAATGTGTAAATTAAACAAAAAAGTGCACGTTTGTTATGATGTCCAAGATGGGGACCAGGATGTGGACATAATAAAAAAATAGGGAACATGATAGGAGACATTTCTACAATACATATAATCATTCTTATCTATCTAATACGATGACAACAGCTCTCCATACCTGCAGTCCACCACAAGGACCACCCTCTCTATTCCCTGAAAAGTGAAATCATCCTCAGTGACGAAGAGAGGGGGCTAAGCGCCCCCCATGGTCTCAGAGCATTGACTCTTCTAAGAGTCCTAAGATTCCTGCTCACACTGATGGGGTGCAGCTGTGGGACCCTATTTTCAGAGATGATGTTCTCCACCCAACTCTCAAATAGCTGAAAGGGTCTTCAGTAGAGATGGATAGTCGAGCTGGGCTATCAGACGGTCACCTCTGTAGCTGTAGTGTCATTTTTCCTATGGTCCAATGTGTAAATTAAACAAAAAAGTGCACGTTTGTTATGATGTCCAAGATGGGGACCAGGATGTGGACATAATAAAAAATTAGGGAACATGATAGGAGACATTTCTACAATACATATAATTATTCTTATCTATTTAATACGATGACAACAGCTCTCCATACCTGCAGTCCACCACAAGGACCACCCTCTCTAATCCCTGAAAAATGAAATCATCCTCAGTGACGAAGAGAGGGGGCTAAGCGCCCCCCATGGTATCAGAGCATTGACTCTTCTAAGAGTCCTAAGAGTCCTGCTCACACTGATGGGGTGCAGCAGTGGGACCCTATTTTCAGAGATGATGTCCTCCACCCAACTCTCAAAAAGCTGAAAGGGTCTTCAGTAGAGATGGATAGTCGAGCTGGGCTATCAGACGGTCACCTCTGTAGCTGTAGTGTCATTTTTCCTATGGTCCAATGTGTAAATTAAACAAAAAAGTGCACATTTGTTATGATGTCCAAGATGGGGACCAGGATGTGGACATAATAAAAAATTAGGGAACATGATAGGAGACATTTCTACAATACATATAATCATTCTTATCTATCTAATACGATGACAACAGCTCTCCATACCGTATTTCATGGTCAATCCAGGTTTGTCAGTGATGGCACTGACATAATGTATGGCGTCTTTTTCGGGCGTTATCCTTTGCCTTTTCATTGTGAAAATCCAGTTGCCTATATCAAAGCAAATTCTACTACTTGTAAAGTATGCAGAAAATGAAATGTAGAACATATAACATCAACTGCTTAGGAACGCATCATAGGTTAGTACTTAAAAGGATATTGTCATGTTCTAGTCATAATGCAAGCTGGACATTTTTCATGTTACCCTGTAATCGCCGGCCTGTTCTAATGCTCACAAGCAAAGATATATGCTCAGCTGCTAAGGCTTCCCTCTGCCTTCTGAATGAAAATTGAATATGTCTGGCTCACTGTGTATATAGCAGGTGCTCAGAAAAAATAAGAGTCAATTCAAAAGAAATAGCTCTGGCACACTATAGTGATTAATAACGTAAGAAAAGAACTCTTGGAATGCTGAAAATTCTTTATTTGTGCAAAAGGATAATTCATCCAACGTTTCGACCTTGTTTTTAGGTCTTTATCAAGGATAAAGTTATCTAAGATCATAAAGGGTTACAAAACCATATAAACACGTAATTAGTACATAGTACAACATAACAGTACAATATATTGCTACTTGAGAGAACAATGGGTCAAATGACCATGAGGCACATACAAAAAATTTTTCCAAAGCCATAGTGAAAACATTTGTACTGAGGAAAGAAAATTTCCACATGACCTATCTGGAGAAACATTCTGGATCAAACAACCAAAAATAGTCAAGCAGGTAAATACACACCTACAGTTAGGTCCAGAAATATTTGGACAGTGACACAATTTTCGCGAGTTGGGCTCTGCATGCCACCACATTGGATTTGAAATGAAACCTCTACAACAGAATTCAAGTGCAGATTGCAACGTTTAATTTGAAGGTTTGAACAAAAATATCTGATAGAAATTGTAGGAATTGTACACATTTCTTTACAAACACTCCACATTTTAGGAGGTCAAAAGTAATTGGACAAATAAACCAAACCCAAACAAAATATTTTTATTTTCAATATTTTGCTGCGAATCCTTTGGAGGCAATCACTGCCTTAAGTCTGGAACCCATGGACATCACCAAATGCTGGGTTTCCTCCTTCTTAATGCTTTGCCAGGCCTTTACAGCCGCAGCCTTCAGGTCTTGCTTGTTTGTGGGTCTTTCCGTCTTAAGTCTGGATTTGAGCAAGTGAAATGCATGCTCAATTGGGTTAAGATCTGGTGATTGACTTGGCCATTGCAGAATGTTCCACTTTTTTGCACTCATGAACTCCTGGGTAGCTTTGGCTGTATGCTTGGGGTCATTGTCCATCTGTACTATGAAGCGCCGTCCAATCAACTTTGCGGCATTTGGCTGAATCTGGGCTGAAAGTATATCCCGGTACACTTCAGAATTCATCCGGCTACTCTTGTCTGCTGTTATGTCATCAATAAAAACAAGTGACCCAGTGCCATTGAAAGCCATGCATGCCCATGCCATCACGTTGCCTCCACCATGTTTTACAGAGGATGTGGTGTGCCTTGGATCATGTGCCGTTCCCTTTCTTCTCCAAACTTTATTCTTCCCATCATTCTGGTACAGGTTGATCTTGGTCTCATCTGTCCATAGAATACTTTTCCAGAACTGAGCTGGCTTCATGAGGTGTTTTTCAGCAAATTTAACTCTGGCCTGTCTATTTTTGGAATTGATGAATGGTTTGCATCTAGATGTGAACCCTTTGTATTTACTTTCATGGAGTCTTCTCTTTACTGTTGACTTAGAGACAGATACACCTACTTCACTGAGAGTGTTCTGGACTTCAGTTGATGTTGTGAACGGGTTCTTCTTCACCAAAGAAAGTATGCGGCGATCATCCACCACTGTTGTCATCCGTGGACGCCCAGGCCTTTTTGAGTTCCCAAGCTCACCAGTCAATTCCTTTTTTCTCAGAATGTTCCCGACTGTTGATTTTGCTACTCCAAGCATGTCTGCTATCTCTCTGATGGATTTTTTCTTTTTTTTCAGCCTCAGGATGTTCTGCTTCACCTCAATTGAGAGTTCCTTAGACCGCATGCTGTCTGGTCACAGCAACAGCTTCCAAATGCAAAACCACACACCTGTAATCAACCCCAGACCTTTTAACTACTTCATTGATTACAGGTTAACGAGGGAGACGCCTTCAGAGTTAATTGCAGCCCTTAGAGTCACTTGTCCAATTACTTTTGGTCCCTTGAAAAAGAGGAGGCTATGCATTACAGAGCAATGATTCTTAAACCCTTTCTCCGATTTGGATGTGAAAACTCTCATATTGCAGCTGGGAGTGTGCACTTTCAGCCCATATTATATATATAATTGTATTTCTGAACATGTTTTTGTAAACAGCTAAAATAACAAAACTTGTGTCACTGTCCAAATATTTCTGGACCTAACTGTATATGGATAACAGGATGATATGTGTTCAATTGTATAGCGTCATTGCCATTAAGGTACAAATGGAAAACTTGCAATCCTATATAGTGAAGGAAATGAACACATATAATATCAAAGAACACAGGAACATGGGTGTGAGAAAAACCTCAATGTTTATACTTTGTTCTTTATAATGGTGTGAACATGTATATGTCTCAGTACCTTATGCACTTGAGAATTCTAGTGAGTAGATGATGAAAGCCTATTCCAGAACTGGAATCGGTAAATAATTGTAGGTGGAATCTAAATGAAAAGATGGTACAAGTGTTATCATGACACGTGGGCTATAACACAATGGACCGTGTGACAAAGAAGAAAGGAGAGAAAGAAGAGGAAGAAAATGGAACTACCTGTAACATTACGTGATAGTCACTGGTAAGTATCACTTGACAATTCAGGTGAAAAAGGATTCCTTTATTAAAGGGTTCTCAGTCGCCTCAGGATCATGAAATACTAGGGTAAATAATATGAGAATGGGTAAGAAGCACCACTAAAGGAAATATGAGATGCAGGACATATATCTATAAACCCCTGAACTACATGATAGAAATAAAAAGAAGAAAAAAGAAAAAAAAGAAGAAAGAAGAAGAACACATAGAATGCGGAAAGAGAATGGGTACAACTACCTGAGTTACTGCAGGGAGGCCCCTGGTTGGTATTGTGAGGGTTAGTGGAATTCCTTCACTGAAGGGTTCTCAGTTGCCTCAGGTTCGTGAAAAATGCTATAGACAAATAATGCCCGGAGAAAAGGGGTTAATATACAGCGAATAATGGTAATACAAGGTACATGTGTCACATGTAATAGTATATATATATATATTGTACTAAGCTCTACACCAGAAATAGAAAGTAGTCCCTCTGCCTTCTGTCTAGGTGCCCTGAGTTATGTCCTGTAAACTGTCACAGCGACCCAGACACACATGTGTAGTAGGGGAATATCCCTGCTGAGATGCCAGTGCTAGAGCACTCGTTTGCTGTGGAGTTGAACGCTATGTGAGCAGTTCTTACCTTCAATGAGCAGAAGTCTCTTTTTTCAGATTTCAATATCTCTGTGGGTATCTGGCAGAAATATGGAATACTCTTTACTGCTAAGACCCTGTACACCACTCCCACTAAAGGGGGCTTTACACGCTGCGACATCGCTAATGCGGAGTCGTTGGGGTCACGGAATTTGTGACGCACATCCGGCCGCATTAGCGATGTTGCTGCGTGTGACACCGATGAGCGATTTTGCATCGTTGCAAAAACGTGCAAAATCGCTCATCGGTGACATGGGTCTCCATTCTCGATTATCGTTACTGCAGCAGTAACGATGTAGTTCGTCGCTCCTGCGGCAGCACACATCACTCCGTGTGACACCGCAGAAACGAGGAACCTCTCCTTACCTGCCTCCCAGCCGCTATGAGGAAGGAAGGAGGTGGGCGGGATGTTCCGGCCACTCATCTCCGCCCCTCCGCTGCTATTGGGCGGTCGCTCAGTGACGTCGCTGTGACGCCGCACGGACCGCCCCCTTAGAAAGGAGGCGGTTCGCCGGTCACAGCGACGTCGCCGGGCAGGTAAGTATGTGTGACGGGTCTGGTCGGTGTTGTGCGGCATGGGCAGCGATTTACCCGTGTCGCGCAACAGATGGGGGCGGGTACCCACACTAGCGATATCGGGACCGATATCGCAGTGTGTAAAGTAGCCTTTAGTCACATGACCAAGACTGTATCTGTGTCCCTACAACACACTTGAGACAAATGTGTGTGTGAGCCTGCATTGTGGGGTATATATAATATATTATAGAGCTGGGAAGGATCATTCTAAGCAGTGAGCTGTTCCAGTATTTGTAGGAAAATACCCAGTAGAAGCATCAAACACAGCACCAATACCTCCCATCAGTATCCCACCACAGTGCCATGTAACCCATGCCCTACACTCCCATCTACACCAATACTATACAGGCACAAACTAGTATATCTGACTAAAAGCCCCCAAAATATGAAGAACGGCCTATAGTTGAGTGTGGATATAAAATCTATGTGAGCAGAGCTAGAATAGAAATCACTGATCGCATTGAAGTCATTCTGACCATAAATCACCATGATATCAAGGTGAGGAGTTGTGTGTTACTGCTGGGAGGAAAGGGTTAACAGTGGAATATTAAGGTGCATTTCTGTGTGCAGTGTTACTAGTCAATGTAACAATTCAGTATGAGCTGCTCTTGGTGCCAGGGGAGGGAGATGCTCTCCTGAGCAAGATAGATGGGGAATGAACATAATATCTATATAGTGTAAGGCAGGGGGTCTCAAACTCGGCTGGGTGTATGGGCCGCACAGAGGAAAAAAATAATTTGGGGGGCTGCATTCTTTGCAAGACAAAGTGACATTTTTATTGGTACCATATATGTATATATTTTTTTCACACACCTTTGGATGACTGATTTTCAACATTTTTCACTTGTTTATTATAACAAATGTGCACATTCTTTGGTTAAATCTAAAAAAAATAAATGTGATGTTAAAAAAAAGTCATGCCTTATTTTGTTTTTTTTACATTTTATCCCTTTCTTTTAACTAATAGTGTTACAATTATGACGCTAGCGTTTTGTGAAGGGAATGCTTTGCCTACTTCCGTGACTATGGCCTTCCGGAACTGCTGCATTTTGGCTGACCTCTCCGCCTCGGGAATAAGAGACATAAAGTTCTCCTTGTAGCGTGGGTCTAACAGTGTTACCAACCAGTAATGATTGTCGGCCAAGATGTTCTTAACGCGAGGGTCACGAGACAGGCAGCTTACCATAAAGTCATCCATGTGCGCCAGACTCTTAACAGCCATCACTTCAGTATCCAGACCAACACGATGACTGAACATGCTGTCCTCCTCCTTCTCCTCCTCCTCCTCATCTACCCTGTCCTCTGGCCAGCCACGCTGAACTGAGCATATGACTGGTATGCATGTCATATCCTCAATTTGGCCGGAGAGTTGCTCCATGTCTTCATCTTCCTCCTCGTCATAGTCCTCCACTGCACGTTGTGATGAGACGAGGCTGGGCTATGTGTTATCACCCACACCCACTACTGTTTCTTGCTCCAACTCATCGTGTTCCGCCTGCAATGCATCATGTTTGGTTTTGAGCAGAGACCGTTTTAGAAGGCAGAGAAGCGGTATGGTGACGCTAATAATGGCGTCATCGCCGCTCACCATCTTGGTGGAGTCCTCAAAGTTTTGGAGGATGGTACATAGGTCGGACATCCATCTCCACTCCTCAGGTGTTATGTGTGGAGTTTGACCCATTTCCCGACGGCTTAGGTGATGCAGGTACTCAACAACTGCCCTCTTCTGCTCACATATCCTGATCAATATGTGCAGAGTTGAATTCCAACGCGTGGGGTCATCACACACCAGTCTGTGAGCCGGAAGATGCAAACGACGCTGAAAGCCGGCAAGGCCGGCTGAAGCAGTAGGTGACTTTCGAAAATGTGCAGACAGGCGGCGAACTTTTACCAGCAGATCAGACAGCTCTGGGTATGACTTTAGAAACCGCTGAACCACGAGGTTGAGCACATGGGCCATGCATGGAACATGTGTCAGCTGGCCTCGCCTCAAAGCCGCCACTAGGTTCCGGCCATTGTCACACACAACCTTTCCTGGCTTTAGGTTCAGAGGTGTGAGCCAGTGATCTGCATGCTGTTTTAGAGCTGTGCACACCTCTTCTGCATTGTGGGATTTGTCACTTATGCAGATTAGCTGCAGCACAGCCTGTTGCCGCTTCGCCGAGGCAGTGCTGCAGTGCTTCCAGCTTGGGACTGGTGTGGAGGGTAAAGTGGATGAGGATGCGCAGGAGGAGGAGGAGGCTGAAGAGCATGACATTCCGGAGCTGTAGAGTGTGGGTGAAACCCTGACTGAGGTAGGGCCTGCAAACCTTGGTGTGGGAAGGACTTGTTCCGTTCCTCGCTCAAACTGGGTCCCAGCTGGGCTGGGCTGGGTCCCTACCCGGCTGGGTAGGGCGTTGTGGGGGGTTTGTCTATCTCCGTTTGAGGTGAGTTTGTTTAAGTTAGCCTTTTCTTTGGCGTTTTTTGGAGCCCTGCGGGTTGGGGAGTTGGTATCGCCCAGTAAGGCGTTCCCCGGGGGCTTGGATTGGGGTGACATTGTCAGTGGAAAACGGAGTTGAATTTTGGATTAGGAAATCAAAAACTGATCAGAGAGGTGTGGGTAGACTAGTCCGTTTGGGGATGGTTGTGGCATCTGATATGTGCCCGTTCAAGTGTCTCGGGAATTTTGAACAGATCCGTCCGAAGGTGGATGGCCCCTTATTATGTCACGAGGATGGGTCCTTTTTATCGAGATACCAATTTGTGAGTGTTTTTAGGGCATGTTTGAAGTCGTTGGGGTTAGATCCGAAGTCTTTCGGATTGGGGCAGCGACGGAGGCCTCTATATGCGGCCTACCGGAGGAGACAGTTAAGCAGATTGGTAGGTGGAAGTCGCAGCGCTTTAAGTCGTATGTACGTCCCCAGGTGGTTGTTGGCAATTGAGGGGAAAAGGGGGGGGTATTAGGATAGCAATGGGGGGGGTGAGAGTGTGTGTTTTTTATCAATTTGGTTTGGTGAGGCAATAAAATGGTGTCGTCTGTACATTTTGTATTGCAGAAGCACCCCCCCTTCCTTCCCTGGTCTGGATCCTTGGCCACTCTTATGTGTATTGGGGAGCCCGACGAGCGGACGCGAGATGGAACGGGAGACAGCTAGGTTTTGAGAAGGACCTGGCTCTCGTGGGATGGCTCGGTGTTCGGGGGTTAGGGTGGGTTGCAGGAGGTGCATAGATATGCCCGGTTGGACAGACCTCCTGACATCTTAGTGTTGCATGCCGGGGGGAATGATTTGGGTGGGCGTCCTTTTCGAATCTTGATAAAGGACATCAAACATGATTTGTTACGGTTATGGGTGTCGTTTCCAGGTCTAACGATAGTCTGGTCGGAGATAGTAGCGAGAAAGAGTTGGCAGAAAGCGCGGTCAGTTGACAGGTTGAACAAGGCGCGGGCGAAGGTTAATAGGGCGATCTCGAAGTTTGTTAGTCGGAACGGGGGTATAGCAATACGGCATGTTGAGTTGGAAAGGACGGAAGAGGAATTTTGGTTGGCTGACGGGGTACACCTTAATGCGGTGGGAACTGACTTATGGGCTCTTGGCTTGCAGGGAGGTATTGAGAGGGCCCTTTGGTTGCGGGGGGTCTCAGGCACTTGAAGGGTTTCAAGGTGCCTTCGTTGTGGTGTTGTTTATTGGTGGGTCCTTGAAGTTGGTTTAAAATTGGTTCGGGGATTCATCCGGGTATGGATCCCCTCATTGGCAGAATTGATGGTCCCCTGGTGATTTTGGGGGGGAACCCCGATGGGGTATGTCGGGGCCCCTGGGGGTGTGGTTGGGGTTGACGGAGGATTAACCCTTACCATTTGGTGCTCCTGAGCCAGTGTGGGTAACGGCTGGGAGCAAGTTGAGGTTTTTTATTGCTCGGTTATGGGAATCACCAGGGTTTTG
Source organism: Anomaloglossus baeobatrachus (assembly GCF_048569485.1). Taxonomy (NCBI): domain Eukaryota; kingdom Metazoa; phylum Chordata; class Amphibia; order Anura; family Aromobatidae; genus Anomaloglossus; species Anomaloglossus baeobatrachus. The sequence continues at coordinate 153,605,876 of NC_134356.1, forward strand.
GTAGCTTCAAGGACCTTACCACATTGCAAATTTTATTGGTTATGTATTCTTGTTAATAAAATGGCTGCTATGGCCAAAATTATCCAAAGATAAATTTGTGTCTGTGTAATTACTTTTAAATAAGAAATGGGAATGGAGGTGTGGGGTATGAAAGGAAGACCGGAGTCAACAATTCCAGGGTCAAGCATGTTTATTTGCGTAAGCTTCGTTCCAGGGTAGAAAGGGTAAGAGTGCCTTTCAGAATTCGAAGTGGTCGGACTGTACGGACCACCAAGAACTGCAGGAGAGCTTGAACATCTTCCCATGGATTTGCGACATCCTCCCTCATCAGTTACGTAGGTAAGCAGGTTCTCAGCATTGCAGCCCATTTGTTGTCTTAAGTTAGTTAAGCGGGGTTAACTAACCTGTCAGTTCAGCCTCAGGTCTAAAGCAGAGGCCTGGACTCCACTCCTTACTCCTCACTCCACAACTCTCCTTAAAAACAACTGACTCCTTTTTCCTGCCCCGGGGTCTCCAGACCCCTAGGTGGGCGTTTCCTTCCGTCTGGTCCTGCCCACTGGTGTGCCTGTCTTTCCCTGGGGGAGGTGACTAGGATTTTCTGGTTGGCTTTGTGTGACTTAGGTGAGGGAAGTTGTTATGCGGGGGCCTATGTGTGACTACCTGCAGTGTCAGGGCGTCACATATGTATGTGTGTATGTCTGCTAAAGGAATCCGCACCGTCATATTTACAAACACAAAATTTTGCAGACACCTCATGTGACTCAGGGAACGTCGTAGACTATGTTTTAACAGGAATATTTAACCCCACGCTTTACAGTTACTCTCCAAAAAACCTGCCTCCATTAAACTGAATGGAGGTGGGAGCTGCAAGTTATTAATAGCAGCTGTGATTGGTTGCTATAGGAACAAAGGACATTCATAGTATAAGAAGCTTATGTGTGAGATAATATGATGTCAGTGGGGAGACAGATAGAGAGAGACAGACACAGACTGAGAGACAAACAGACAGAGACAGATAGGCATAGACAGACAGGGAAAGAGACAGAGACAAACAGACAGAGGCAGACAGGGAAAGAGACAGACAGAGATAGACAGGGAAAAAAGGCAGACAGACAGAGACAGAGAAAGAGACAGAGGCAGATAGGGAAACAGACAGAGACAAACATACAGAGACAGGCAGGAGAAAAGGCAGACCGACAGGGAAAGAGACAGACAGGGATAGAGACAGACAGAGAGAGACAGACAGATAGAGACAGACAAAGAAATACAGAGATAGACAGGGAAAGAGACAAACGGGGAATGAGTCAGACAGAGAGAGACAAAGAGAGACAGGCAGAGAGAGACAGGGAAAGAGACAGACAGGGGAAGAGAAAGACAGAGACAGACAAAGAAATACAGAGACAGACAGGGGAAGAGACAGACAGGGGAAGAGACAGACAGGGGAAGAGACAGACAGACAGGGAAAGAGACAGACCTGGAAAAGAGACAGACCTGGAAAAGAGACAGGCCTGGAAAAGAGACAGACAGACATAGAAACAGACAGCCACAAAGAGAGAGAGAGACAGACAGACACAGAGAGACAGACAGAGATAGAGAGACAGACAGACATGGATAGAGATAGAGACACACAGAGACAGACAGATGACAGAGACTGGGAGAGAGACAGACAGAAGCATAAATCCCTAACTAAAACTTAACATTTAATGATAGTTTTAAAAGGTAAAAAAACACAAATCATGTAAATAGAATGACTCTCTTCTGTGCATAGAGTCAACATTTTGTGTTTGTAAATATGACGGTGCGGATTCCTTTAGCAGACATACACACATACATATGTGACGCCCTGACACTGCAGGTAGTCACACATAGGCCCCCGCATAACAACTTCCCTCACCTAAGTCACACAAAGCCAACCAGAAAACCCTAGTCACTTCCCCCAGGGAAAGACAGGCACACCAGTGGGCAGGACCAGACGGAAGGAAACGCCCACCTAGGGGTCTGGAGACCCCGGGGCAGGAAAAAGGAGTCAGTTGTTTTTAAGGAGAGTTGTGGAGTGAGGAGTAAGGAGTGGAGTCCAGGCCTCTGCTTTAGACTTGAGGCTGAACTGACAGGTTAGTTAACCCCGCTTAACTAACTTAAGATAACAAATGGGCTGCAATGCTGAGAACCTGCTTACCTACGTAACTGATGAGGGAGGATGTCGCAAATCCATGGGAAGATGTTCAAACTCTCCTGCAGTTCTTGGTGGCCCGTACAGTCCGACCACTTCGAATTTTGAAAGGCACTCTTACCCTTTCTACCCTGGAACGAAGCTTAGGCAAATAAACATGCTTGACCCTGGAATTGTTGACTCCGGTCTTCCTTTCATACCCCACACCTCCATTACCATTTCTTATTTAAAAGTAATTACATAGACACAAATTTATCTTTGGATAATTTTGGCCATAGCAGCCATTTTATTAACAAGAATACATAACCAATAAAATTTGCAATGTGGTAAGGTCCTTGAAGCTACCAAAACCCTGGTGATTCCCATAACCGAGCAATAAAAAACCTCAACTTGCTCCCAGCCATTACCCACACTGGCTCAGGAGCACCAAATGGTAAGGGTTAATCCTCTGTCAACCCCAACCACACCCCCAGGGGCCCCAACATACCCCGTCGGGGTTCCCCCCCAAAATCACCAGGGGACCATCAATTCTGCCAATGAGGGGATCCATACCCGGATGAATCCCCGAACCAATTTTAAACCAACTTCAAGGACCCACCAATAAACAACACCACAACGAAGGCACCTTGAAACCCTTCAAGTGCCTGAGACCCCCCGCAACCAAAGGGCCCTCTCAATACCTCCCTGCAAGCCAAGAGCCCATAAGTCAGTTCCCACCGCATTAAGGTGTACCCCGTCAGCCAACCAAAATTCCTCTTCCGTCCTTTCCAACTCAACATGCCGTATTGCTATACCCCCGTTCCGAATAACAAACTTCGAGATCGCCCTATTAACCTTCGCCCGCGCCTTGTTCAACCTGTCAACTGACCACGCTTTCTGCCAACTCTTTCTCGCTACTATCTCCGACCAGACTATCGTTAGAACTGGAAACGACACCCATAACCGTAACAAATCATGTTTGATGTCCTTTATCAAGATTCGAAAAGGACGCCCACCCAAATCATTCCCCCCGGCATGCAACACTAACATGTCAGGAGGTCTGTCCAACTGGGCGTATCTATGCACCTCCTGCAACACCCTGTTCCACCCTAACCCCCGAACACCGAGCCATCGCACGAGAGCCAGGTCCTTCTCAAAACCTAGCTGTCTCCCGTTCCATCTCGCGTCCGCTCGTCGGGCTCCCCAATACACATAAGAGTGGCCAAGGATCCAGACCAGGGAAGGAAGAGGGGGTGCTTCTGCAATACAAAATGTACAGACGACACCATTTTATTGCCTCACCAAACCAAATTGACAAAAAACACACACTCTTACCCCCCCCCATTGCTACCCTAATACCCCCCCCTTTTCCCCTCAATTGCCAACAACCACCTGGGGACGTACATGCGACTTAAAGCGCTGTGACTTCCACCTACCAATCTGCTTAACTGTCTCCTCCGGTAGGCCGCATATAGAGGCCTCCGTCGCTGCCCCAATCCGAAAGACTTCGGATCTAACCCCAACGACTTCAAACATGCCCTAAAAACACTCACAAATTGGTATCTCGATAAAAAGGACCCATCCTCGTGACATAATAAGGGGCCATCCACCTTCGGACGGATCTGTTGAAAATTCCCGAGACACTTGAACGGGCACATATCAGATGCCACAACCATCCCCAAACGGACTAGTCTACCCACACCTCTCTGATCAGTTTTCGATTTGATAATCCAAAATTCAACTCCGTTTTCCACTGACATAATGTCACCCCAATCCAAGCCCCCGGGGAACGCCTTACTGGGCGATACCAACTCCCCAACCCGCAGGGCTCCAAAAAACGCCAAAGAAAAGGCTAACTTAAACAAACTCACCTCAAACGGAGATAGACAAACCCCCCACAACGCCCTACCCAGCCGGGTAGGGACCCAGCCCAGCCCAGCTGGGACCCAGTTTGAGCGAGGAACGGAACAAGTCCTTCCCACACCAAGGTTTGCAGGCCCTACCTCAGTCAGGGTTTCACCCACACTCTACAGCTCCGGAATGTCATGCTCTTCAGCCTCCTCCTCCTCCTGCGCATCCTCATCCACTTTACCCTCCACACCAGTCCCAAGCTGGAAGCACTGCAGCACTGCCTCGGCGAAGCGGCAACAGACTGTGCTGCAGCTAATCTGCATAGGTGACAAACCCCACAATGCAGAAGAGGTGTGGACAGCTCTAAAACAGCATGCAGATCACTGGCTCACACCTCTGAACCTAAAGCCAGGAATGGTTGTGTGTGACAATGGCCGGAACCTGGTGGCGGCTTTGAGGCGAGGCCAGCTGACACATGTTCCATGCATGGCCCATGTGCTCAACCTCGTGGTTCAGCAGTTTCTAAAGTCATACCCAGAGCTGTCTGATCTGCTGGTAAAAGTTCGCTGCCTGTCTGCACATTTTCGAAAGTCACCTACTGCTTCAGCCGGCCTTGCCGGCTATCAGCGTCGTTTGCATCTTCCGGCTCACAGACTGGTGTGTGATGTCCCCACACGTTGGAATTCAACTCTGCACATGTTGATCAGGATATGTGAGCAGAAGAGGGCAGTTGTTGAGTACCTGCATCACCTAAGCCGTCGGGAAATGGGTCAAACTCCACACATAACACCTGAGGAGTGGAGATGGATGTCCGACCTATGTACCATCCTCCAAAACTTTGAGGACTCCACCAAGATGGTGAGCGGCGATGACGCCATTATTAGCGTCACCATACCGCTTCTCTGCCTTCTAAAACGGTCTCTGCTCAAAACCAAACATGATGCATTGCAGGCGGAACACGATGAGTTGGAGCAAGAAACAGTAGTGGGTGTGGGTGATAACACACAGCCCAGCCTCGTCTCATCACAACGTGCAGTGGAGGACTATGACGAGGAGGAGGATGAAGACATGGAGCAACTCTCCGGCCAAATTGAGGATATGACATGCATACCAGTCATATGCTCAGTTCAGCGTGGCTGGCCAGAGGACAGGGTAGATGATGAGGAGGAGGAGGAGGAGGAGAAGGAGGAGGACAGCATGTTCAGTCATCGTGTTGGTCTGGATACTGAAGTGATGGCTGTTAAGAGTCTGGCACACATGGATGACTTTATGGTAAGCTGCCTGTCTCGTGACCCTCACGTTAAGAACATCTTGGCCGACAATCATTACTGGTTGGTAACACTGTTAGACCCACGCTACAAGGAGAACTTTATGTCTCTTATTCCCGAGGCGGAGAGGTCAGCCAAAATGCAGCAGTTCCGGAAGGCCATAGTCACGGAAGTAGGCAAAGCATTCCCTTCACAAAACGCTAGCGTCATAATTGTAACACTATTAGTTAAAAGAAAGGAATAAAATGTAAAAAAAAACAAAATAAGGCATGACTTTTTTTTAACATCAAATTTTTTTTTTTTAGATTTAACCAAAGAATGTGCACATTTGTTATAATAAACAAGTGAAAAATGTTGAAAATCAGTCATCCAAAGGTGTGTGAAAAAAATATATACATATATGGTACCAATAAAAATGTCACTTTGTCCTGCAAAGAATGCAGCCCCCCAAATTATTTTTTTCCTCTGTGCGGCCCATACACCCAGCCGAGTTTGAGACCCCCTGCCTTACACTATATAGATATCATGTTCATTCCCCATCTATCTTGCTCAGGAGAGCATCTCCCTCCCCCGGCACCAAGAGCAGCTCATATTGAATTGTTACATTGACTAGTAACACTGCACACAGAAATGCACCTTAATATTCCACTGTTAACCCTTTCCTCCCAGCAGTAACACACAACTCCTCACCTTGATATCATGGTGATTTAGGGTCAGAATGACTTCAATGCGATCAGTGATTTCTATTCTAGCTCTGCTCACATAGATTTTATATCCACACTCAACTATAGGCCGTTCTTCATATTTTGGGGGCTTTTAGTCAGATATACTAGTTTGTGCCTGTATAGTATTGGTGTAGATGGGAGTGTAGGGCATGGGTTACATGGCACTGTGGTGGGATACTGATGGGAGGTATTGGTGCTGTGTTTGATGCTTCTACTGGGTATTTTCCTACAAATACTGGAACAGCTCACTGCTTAGAATGATCCTTCCCAGCTCTATAATATATTATATATACCCCACAATGCAGGCTCACACACACATTTGTCTCAAGTGTGTTGTAGGGACACAGATACAGTCTTGGTCATGTGACTAAAGGCTACTTTACACACTGCGATATCGGTCCCGATATCGCTAGTGTGGGTACCCGCCCCATCTGTTGCGCGACACGGGCAAATCGCTGCCCATGCCGCACAACACCGACCAGACCCGTCACACATACTTACCTGACCGGCGACGTCGCTGTGACCGGCGAACCGCCTCCTTTCTAAGGGGGCGGTCCGTGCGGCATCACAGCGACGTCACTGAGCGACCGCCCAATAGCAGCGGAGGGGCGGAGATGAGTGGCCGGAACATCCCGCCCACCTCCTTCCTTCCTCATAGCGGCTGGGAGGCAGGTAAGGAGAGGTTCCTCGTTTCTGCGGTGACACACGGAGTGATGTGTGCTGCCGCAGGAGCGACGAACTACATCGTTACTGCTGCAGTAACGATAATCGAGAATGGAGACCCATGTCACCGATGAGCGATTTTGCACGTTTTTGCAACGATGCAAAATCGCTCATCGGTGTCACACGCAGCAACATCGCTAATGCGGCCGGATGTGCGTCACAAATTCCGTGACCCCAACGACTCCGCATTAGCGATGTCGCAGCGTGTAAAGCCCCCTTTAGTGGGAGTGGTGTACAGGGTCTTAGCAGTAAAGAGTATTCCATATTTCTGCCAGATACCCACAGAGATATTGAAATCTGAAAAAAGAGACTTCTGCTCATTGAAGGTAAGAACTGCTCACATAGCGTTCAACTCCACAGCAAACGAGTGCTCTAGCACTGGCATCTCAGCAGGGATATTCCCCTACTACACATGTGTGTCTGGGTCGCTGTGACAGTTTACAGGACATAACTCAAGGCACCTAGATAGAAGGCAGAGGTACTGGGATTGGTTGGTTTTTGGTGACGGAGGTGCAGGGGCTGGCGCCCATGTGCAGTGCTGGCTAAGGTATATTGATGATATTTTGATTTTTTGGCAGGGCACTGTGGAGCAGCTCGAGACATTTATGGAGGAACTTAATAACAACACCTTTAACATCAGATTGACGCATAAGCATAGCAGCAGTTGCGTTGACTTCCTGGATATTAAAATTTCATTCGGTTCTGAGCGAATTGTTCAGACCGACGTCCATAGGAAGGAAACATCAGTCAACGCACTGCTGCATGCTTCTTCTGCTCATACCCCCTCCACCATCCGGGCCGTACCGACTGGCCAGTTCCTCAGGATGAAGCAAATTTGTTCGTCAGACACTGCTTTTGAACAACAGTCTGCCGACCTCCAGCGCCATAGGGGTGGCAAAGGCGGTCTTCCCCCGGTCTGCCTCAGCAACGGACACTAGCCAATAGTGACTAGTGAGATCAAGGGTAGAAAAATAATTTGCAGTTCTCAATGCAGCTAGCGATTCCTCAATACGGGGGAGTGGTGCCGTCCTTCTTCTTTAACAGGACCAACGGAGCTGCCCAAAGGCTACAACTGTCACGGATAACCCCAGCCGCCTTCATGTTGCTCAACATGTCCTTGGTACACTGGTAATGTGAAGGTGGTATTGGCTTATAGCTCTCTTTGATGGGTGGGTGTGCACCTGTGGGGATGTAGTGTTGGACCCCTTTTATTCCCCCAAAATCTAGCGGATGTTTGCTGAAGACTTGCTCACTCGTATTCTTGCACTACCCTGTGGACCCGCTTCTTGTGATGTGAAGGTGTGGAGTCAGTGCCTACGTGTAATTCCTTACACCACTCCTCTGGCTGACTTGGTGAGCAGTCACTGACTGGGTGGGGTGCAGTAATAGTGGATGCTGCTACTTGGATAGCATGTGTATCTACTGTGAACAGCTTATCAATGGTGGCAAGTCGGGGCAGCTTAACCTCCTGCTCTCCGCAGTTTAACACTCTCACGGGCACTCTTCCCTTCCGCACTAATGAATAAAACTATGATGTAAATATCATATAGATACCCCACAATTGTAAATAAAGGTAGGTTATGGGAAAAGGGGGAACAGGGAAAGAGGAAAATAGTGTAATAAAGTATACCTTCTGGGGGTGAGAGGAAATGGCAGCACAGCCAGTGGAGGTGAAGCAAAAGGAAGCCTGCAACTAAAGAGTTGAGAGCGTTATCACATGGTGACTGAGCCTGATTGTAAAGGGAGCATAGAGTTGAGCATACTCTGGGCACGTTAGAACCCAAGTTCTTAAACCATGAATATGGACCCCTTTTATTCTCCCAAAGTCTAGCGGATGTTTGCTGAAGACTTGCTCGTATTCTTGCACTACCCTGTGGACCCGCTTCTTGTGATGTGAAGGTGTGGAGTCAGTGCCTACGTGTAATTCCTTACACCACTCCTCTGGTTGACTTGGTGAGCTGTCACTGAATGGGTGTGGTGAAGTAACGGTGGATGCTGTGGCTTGGATATCATATTAAATATAGGGACCCCCATACAGTAGTATGAGAAATTTTTTTGTATTCAATGATCGGTATTACCTTCAGGGGCGCGGCACGTGGACGTGCGTTCCATTAGCCTCACTGCATTCCACTCCCATACAGGAAGTGGGCGCAGCTATTACTACGGTCGCACATAAAAGAACCCACAGCCACCACTGCACACAGCTGACTCCACCACTGGAAACCCACTTCTACACCAACGCAGGTAAGACAGGATCGGCACCTCTATGCTCCCGTTACAATCAGGCTCAGTCACCATGTGATAATGCTCTCAACAATTTAGTTGCAGGCTTCCCCTTGCTTCACCTCCACTGGCTGTGCTGCCATTTCCTCTCCCCCCTGGAAGGTATACTTTATTACACTATTTTCCTGTTTCCCTCTTCTCCCTTTTCCCATAACCTACCTTTATCTGCATTTGTGGGGTATCTATATACTATTTATATCACAGTTTTATTCATTAATACGGAAGGGAAGAGTGCACGTGAGAGTGTTGAACTGCGGAGAGCAAGAGGTTAAGCTGCCCCGATTTGCCACCATTGATAAGCTGTTCACAGTAGATACACATGCTATCCAAGCAGCTGCAGCATCCACCATTACTGCACCCCACCCAGTCAGTGACAGCTCACCAAGTCAGCCAGAGGAGTGGTGTCAGGAATTACACGTAGGCACTGACTACACACCTTCACATCACAAGAAGGGGGTGCAAGTGTGACGCCCTGGACTAGCCAGTTAGTCACAGACATAACACACACACACCCCCTTTCCCGGATAGTTACACTAGTCAGACACAAAACCGTTGTTGCCTCCCTCCAGGGGCTGATGTCCACACCAGGTGGGGCGGAGCCAGGCGGTTGGCCCCACCCACCAAGGAGTTCACAGGCCTGGAGGTGGGAAAACCAGTCAGTTAGTTGAAGTTCAGTTTAGAGTTGAACCGTGGAGGTAGTGAGTTCAGTGAGGAGCCCAGTTTTGGGTAGGAGTGCAAAACTGCTAGTGTCTGGGTCAGATCCCAGGCACTATGGGGAGATAAGGTATGCACACCAGTGACTATGTAAGGGGAATACATGAAATAGCAGAAACTGCTGTGTGAATACTGACTTGAAAAATTCAATAGCTATATGCAAGAGTGAATATGTGAAAAATGGAATCTGCATTACTGCCATGAACATATGAATCAAGAGAAATTTAGCTACTGAATTGATCAATGCAATAGAGCCCCAACACTACGCCAAAGTATTTCTCTACGTTGGGGTCCCTAGCTTGTGTGTGTCCTCTCATGCAGTTAAAAAACCTACCGTGTATGGGAAGCTGAGACCCAGGCTATTTATGCGTATGATATGGATTGGCAATAGGTGTGGTTGGGGAGGGTTCACAAACGAAAAAATACTAACAAATAGGAATAACGTTTGGAACACCATTCTAAGTCCGAACTGGGTGCAAAAACCTTAAAAAACATCACTATGGGGAGATAAGGTATGCACACCAGTGACTATGTAAGGGGAATACATGAAATAGCAGAAACTGCTGTGTGAATACTGACTTGAAAAATCCAATAGCATTAATTCACATAATCCTAGTGACTGCGCACACAACATGGCCAAACGAAAACAAAAGACAGTACCTGGCCATTCAATCCAATGGAAACTCATAGGCAACACAGTCCATTAGACTAGGCAATTACATGCAGCCAAACAAAGTTCATGGGCCTTGCCTCAGAGTCAAACCCACAACCTCTTGGAGAACAAGCAAAGAGCCTACCACTAAACCAACTCAGTGAAGTTGGAAACCGACTCTACATTAATTAACATAATCCTAGTGACTGCGCACACAACATGGCCAAACAAAAGCAAAAGACAGTACCTGGCCTATCAATCCAATGGAAACTCATAGGTAACACAGTACATTGGACTAGGCAATTACATGCAGCCATACAAAGCCCATGGGTCTTGCCCCAGAGTCGAACCCACAACCTCTCGTAGCCAGGGCAAAGAGCCTACCACTACACCAACACAGAAAAGTAGGTGAATGACTCAACATTAATTCACATAATCCTAGTGACTGCGCACACAACATGGCCAAACAAATGCAAAAGACATTATCTGGCCTATCAATCCAATGGAAACTCATAGGCAACACAGTCCATTAGACTAGGCACTTACATGCAGCCATGTAAAGTTCATGGGCATTGCCTCAGAGTCGAACCCACAACCTCTTGGAGAACAAGCAAAGAGCCTACCACTAAACCAACTCAGAGAAGTTGGAAACCGATTCTACATTAATTAACATAATCCTAGTGACTGCGCACACAACATGGCCAAACAAAAGCAAAAGACAGTACGTGGCCTATCAATCCAACGGAAACTCATAGGTAACACAGTACATTGGACTAGGCAATTACATGCAGCCATACAAAGCCCATGGGCCTTGCCCCAGAGTCAAACCCACAACCTCTCATAGCCAAGGCAAAGAGCCTACCAATACACCAACACAGAGAAGTGGAAAACCGTTTCTACATTAATTCACATAATCCTAGTGACTGCGCACACAACATGGCCAAACAAAAGCAAAAGACAGTACCTGGCCTATCAATCCAATGGAAACTCATAGGCAACACAGTCCATTGGACTAAACAATTACATGGAGACATACAAAGTCCATGGGCCTTGCCTCAGAGTCAAACCCACAACTTCTCGCAGTCAAGCAAAGAGCCTACCACTACACCAACATAGAGAAGTGGGAAACTGATTCTACATTAATTCACATAATCCTACCGACTGCGCACACAACATGGCCAAACAAAAGACAATACCTGGCCTATTCATTCAATGAAAACTCATAGGCAACACAGTCCATTGGACTAGGCAATTACATTCAACCATACAAAGTCCATGGGCTTTGCCTCAAAGTCAAACCCACAACCTCTTGCAGCTAAGCAAAGAGCCTTCCACTACAGCAACACAGAGAACTGGGAAACTGATTCTACATTAATTCACATGATCCTACCGACTGCGCACACAACATAACCAAACAAAAGATAATACCTGGTAAATCAATCCAATGGAAACTCATAGGCAACACAGTCCATTGGACTAGGCAATTACATGCAGCCATATAAAGTCCATGGGCTTTGCCTCAGAGTCAAACCCACAATTTCTCGCAGCCCAAGCAAAGAGCCTACCACTACACCAAGACAGAGAAGTTGGAAACTGAGTTTACATTAGTTCACATAATCCTAGTGACTGCGCACACAACATGGCCAAACAAAAGCAAAAGACAGAACCTGGCCTATCAATCCAATGGGAACTCATAGGCAACACAGTTAATTGAAATAGGCAATTACATGCAGCCATACAAACTCCATGGGCCTTGCCTCAGAGTCTAACCCACAACCTCTTGCAGCTTAAGCAAAGAGACTACCACTACACCAACACAGAGAAGTAGGTGAATGACTCTACATTAATTCACATAATCCTAGTGACTGCGCACACAACATGGCCAAACAAAAGCAAAAGACAGTACCTGGCCTATCAATCCAATAGAAACTCATAGGCAAAGCAATCAATTGGACTAGGCAATTACATGCAGCCATACAAACTCCATGGGCCTTGCCTCAGAGTCTAACCCACAACCTTTCGCAGCTCAAGCAAAGAGCCTACCACTACACCAACACAGAGAAGTAGGTGAATGACTCTACATTAATTCACATAATCCTAGTGACTGCGCACACAACATGGCCAAACGAAAACAAAAGACAGTAACTGGCCTATCAATCCAATAGAAACTCATAGGCAACACAGTCCATTGGACTAAGCAATTACATGCAGCCATTCAAAGTCCATGAGCCTTGCATTAGAGTCGAACCCACAACCTCTCGCAGCCCAAGCAAAGAGCCTACCACTACACCAACACAGAGAAGTGGGAAACTGACTCTACATTAATTCTTATAACCCTAGTGACTGCGCACACAACATGGTCAAACAAAAGCAAAAGGCAGTACCTGGCCTATCAATCCAATGGAAACTCATAGGCAACATAGTCCATTGGACTAGGCAATTACATGCAGCCATACAAAGTCCATGGGCCTTGCCTCAGAGTCAAACCCACAACCTCTGGCAGAACAAGCAAAGAGCCTACAACTACAAAAACACAAAGAAGTAGGAAGCTGCGTCTACATTAATTCACATAATCCTAGTGACTGCGCACACAACATGGCCAAACAAAAGCAGAAGACATTACCTAGCCTATCAAGCCAATGGAAACTCATAGGCAACACAGTCCATTAGACTAGGCACTTACATGCAGCCATGTAAAGTTCATGGGCATTGCCTCAGAGTCGAACCCACAACCTCTTGGAGAACAAGCAAAGAGCCTACCACTAAACCAACTCAGAGAAGTTGGAAACCGATTCTACATTAATTAACATAATCCTAGTGACTGCGCACACAACATGGCCAAACAAAAGCAAAAGACAGTACGTGGCCTATCAATCCAACGGAAACTCATAGGTAACACAGTACATTGGACTAGGCAATTACATGCAGCCATACAAAGCCCATGGGCCTTGCCCCAGAGTCAAACCCACAACCTCTCATAGCCAAGGCAAAGAGCCTACCAATACACCAACACAGAGAAGTGGAAAACCGTTTCTACATTAATTCACATAATCCTAGTGACTGCGCACACAACATGGCCAAACAAAAGCAAAAGACAGTACCTGGCCTATCAATCCAATGGAAACTCATAGGCAACACAGTCCATTGGACTAAACAATTACATGGAGACATACAAAGTCCATGGGCCTTGCCTCAGAGTCAAACCCACAACTTCTCGCAGTCAAGCAAAGAGCCTACCACTACACCAACATAGAGAAGTGGGAAACTGATTCTACATTAATTCACATAATCCTACCGACTGCGCACACAACATGGCCAAACAAAAGACAATACCTGGCCTATTCATTCAATGAAAACTCATAGGCAACACAGTCCATTGGACTAGGCAATTACATTCAACCATACAAAGTCCATGGGCTTTGCCTCAAAGTCAAACCCACAACCTCTTGCAGCTAAGCAAAGAGCCTTCCACTACAGCAACACAGAGAACTGGGAAACTGATTCTACATTAATTCACATGATCCTACCGACTGCGCACACAACATAACCAAACAAAAGATAATACCTGGTAAATCAATCCAATGGAAACTCATAGGCAACACAGTCCATTGGACTAGGCAATTACATGCAGCCATATAAAGTCCATGGGCTTTGCCTCAGAGTCAAACCCACAATTTCTCGCAGCCCAAGCAAAGAGCCTACCACTACACCAAGACAGAGAAGTTGGAAACTGAGTTTACATTAGTTCACATAATCCTAGTGACTGCGCACACAACATGGCCAAACAAAAGCAAAAGACAGAACCTGGCCTATCAATCCAATGGGAACTCATAGGCAACACAGTTAATTGAAATAGGCAATTACATGCAGCCATACAAACTCCATGGGCCTTGCCTCAGAGTCTAACCCACAACCTCTTGCAGCTTAAGCAAAGAGACTACCACTACACCAACACAGAGAAGTAGGTGAATGACTCTACATTAATTCACATAATCCTAGTGACTGCGCACACAACATGGCCAAACAAAAGCAAAAGACAGTACCTGGCCTATCAATCCAATAGAAACTCATAGGCAAAGCAATCAATTGGACTAGGCAATTACATGCAGCCATACAAACTCCATGGGCCTTGCCTCAGAGTCTAACCCACAACCTTTCGCAGCTCAAGCAAAGAGCCTACCACTACACCAACACAGAGAAGTAGGTGAATGACTCTACATTAATTCACATAATCCTAGTGACTGCGCACACAACATGGCCAAACGAAAACAAAAGACAGTAACTGGCCTATCAATCCAATAGAAACTCATAGGCAACACAGTCCATTGGACTAAGCAATTACATGCAGCCATTCAAAGTCCATGAGCCTTGCATTAGAGTCGAACCCACAACCTCTCGCAGCCCAAGCAAAGAGCCTACCACTACACCAACACAGAGAAGTGGGAAACTGACTCTACATTAATTCTTATAACCCTAGTGACTGCGCACACAACATGGTCAAACAAAAGCAAAAGGCAGTACCTGGCCTATCAATCCAATGGAAACTCATAGGCAACATAGTCCATTGGACTAGGCAATTACATGCAGCCATACAAAGTCCATGGGCCTTGCCTCAGAGTCAAACCCACAACCTCTGGCAGAACAAGCAAAGAGCCTACAACTACAAAAACACAAAGAAGTAGGAAGCTGCGTCTACATTAATTCACATAATCCTAGTGACTGCGCACACAACATGGCCAAACAAAAGCAGAAGACATTACCTAGCCTATCAAGCCAATGGAAACTCATAGGCAACACACTCCATTGAACTAGGCAATTACATGCAGCCATTCAAAGTCCATGGGCTTTGCCGCAGAGTCAAACCCACAATTTCTCGCAGCCCAAGCAAAGAGCCTACCACTACACCAACACAGAGAAGTTGGAAACTGAGTTTACATTAGTTCACATAATCCTAGTGACTGCGCACACAACATGGCCAAACAAAAGCAAAAGACAGTACCTGGTCTATCAATCCGATGGGAACTCATAGGCAACACAGTCAATTGAACTAGGCGATTACATGCAGCCATACAAACTCCATGGGCCTTGCCTCAGAGTCGAACCCACAACCTCTCGCAGCTTAAGCAAAGAGACTACCACTACACCAATACAAAGAAGTAGGTGAATGACTCTACATTAATTCACATAATCCTAGTGACTGCGCACACAACATGGCCAAACAAAAGCAAAAGACAGTACCTGGCCTATTAATCCAATGGAAACTCATAGGCAACGCAATCCTTTGGACTAGGCAATAACATGCAGCCATACAAAGTCCATGGGCCTTGCCTCAGAGTCAAAACCACTACCTCTCAAAGCCCAAGCAAAGAGCCTACCACTACACCAACACAGAGAAGTGCGAAACCGATTCTACATTAATTCACATAATCCTAGTGACTGCGCACACAACATGGCCAAACAAAAGCAAAAGACAGTACCTGGCCTATCATTCCAATTGAAACTCATAGGTAACATAGTCCATTGGACTAGGCAATAACATGCAGCCATACAAAGTCCATGGGCCTTGCCTCTAAGTTGAACTCACAACCTCTCGCAGCTCTTGCAAAGAGCCTACAACTACACCAACACAGAGAAATGTGAACCTGACTCTACATTAATTCACATAATCCTAGTGACTGCGCACACAACATGGCCAAACAAAAGCAAAAGACGGTACCTGGCCCATCAATCCAATGGAAACTCATAGGCAACACAGTCCATTGGACTAGACAATTACATGGAGACATACAAAGTCCATGGGCCTTGCCTCAGAGTCAAACCCACAACCTCTCGCAGCCAAGCAAAGAGCCTACCACTACACCAACACAGAGAAGTGGGAAACTGATTCTACATTAATTCACATAATCCTACCGACTGCGCACACAACATGGCCAAACAAAAGAAAATACCTGGCCTATCAATCCAATGGAAACTCATAGGCAACACAGTCCATTAGACTTGGCAAATACATGCAGCCATACAAAGCCCATGGGCCTTGCCCCAGAGTCGAACCCACAACCTCTTGTAGCCCAAGCAAAGAGCCTACAAAAACACCAACACAGAGAAGTGGAAAACTGATTCTACATTAATTCACATAATCCTAGTGACTGCGCACACAACATGGCCAAACGAAAACAAAAGACAGTACCTGGCCATTCAATCCAATGGAAACTCATAGGCAACACAGTCCATTAGACTAGGCAATTACATGCAGCCAAACAAAGTTCATGGGCCTTGCCTCAGAGTCAAACCCACAACCTCTTGGAGAACAAGCAAAGAGCCTACCACTAAACCAACTCAGTGAAGTTGGAAACCGACTCTACATTAATTAACATAATCCTAGTGACTGCACACACAACATGGCCAAACAAAAGCAAAAGACAGTACCTGGCCTATCAATCCAATGGAAACTCATAGGTAACACAGTACATTGGACTAGGCAATTACATGCAGCCATACAAAGCCCATGGGTCTTGCCCCAGAGTCGAACCCACAACCTCTCGTAGCCAGGGCAAAGAGCCTACCACTACACCAACACAGAAAAGTAGGTGAATGACTCAACATTAATTCACATAATCCTAGTGACTGCGCACACAACATGGCCAAACAAATGCAAAAGACATTATCTGGCCTATCAATCCAATGGAAACTCATAGGCAACACAGTCCATTAGACTAGGCACTTACATGCAGCCATGTAAAGTTCATGGGCATTGCCTCAGAGTCGAACCCACAACCTCTTGGAGAACAAGCAAAGAGCCTACCACTAAACCAACTCAGAGAAGTTGGAAACCGACTCTACATTAATTAACATAATCCTAGTGACTGCGCACACAACATGGCCAAACAAAAGCAAAAGACAGTACGTGGCCTATCAATCCAACGGAAACTCATAGGTAACACAGTACATTGGACTAGGCAATTACATGCAGCCATACAAAGCCCATGGGCCTTGCCCCAGAGTCAAACCCACAACCTCTCATAGCCAAGGCAAAGAGCCTACCAATACACCAACACAGAGAAGTGGAAAACTGTTTCTACATTAATTCACATAATCCTAGTGACTGCGCACACAACATGGCCAAACAAAAGCAAAAGACAGTACCTGGCCTATCAATCCAATGGAAACTCATAGGCAACACAGTCCATTGGACTAAACAATTACATGGAGACATAAAAAGTCCATGGGCCTTGCCTCAGAGTCAAACCCACAACTTCTCGCAGTCAAGCAAAGAGCCTACCACTACACTAACACAGAGAAGTGGGAAACTGATTCTACATTAATTCACATAATCCTACCGACTGCGCACACAACATGGCCAAACAAAAGACAATACCTGGCCTATTCATTCAATGAAAACTCATAGGCAACACAGTCCATTGGACTAGGCAATTACATTCAACCATACAAAGTCCATGGGCTTTGCCTCAAAGTCAAACCCACAACCTCTTGCAGCTAAGCAAAGAGCCTTCCACTACAGCAACACAGAGAACTGGGAAACTGATTCTACATTAATTCACATAATCCTACCGACTGCGCACACAACATAACCAAACAAAAGATAATACCTGGCAAATCAATCCAATGGAAACTCATAGGCAACACAGTCCATTGGACTAGGCAATTACATGCAGCCATATAAAGTCCATGGGCTTTGCCTCAGAGTCAAACCCACAATTTCTCGCAGCCCAAGCAAAGAGCCTACCACTACACCAAGACAGAGAAGTTGGAAACTGAGTTTACATTAGTTCACATAATCCTAGTGACTGCGCACACAACATGGCCAAACAAAAGCAAAAGACAGAACCTGGCCTATCAATCCAATGGGAACTCATAGGCAACACAGTTAATTGAAATATGCAATTACATGCAGCCATACAAACTCCATGGGCCTTGCCTCAGAGTCTAACCCACAACCTCTTGCAGCTTAAGCAAAGAGACTACCACTACACCAACACAGAGAAGTAGGTGAATGACTCTACATTAATTCACATAATCCTAGTGACTGCGCACACAACATGGCCAAACAAAAGCAAAAGACAGTACCTGGCCTATCAATCCAATAGAAACTCATAGGCAAAGCAATCAATTGGACTAGGCAATTACATGCAGCCATACAAACTCCATGGGCCTTGCCTCAGAGTCTAACCCACAACCTTTCGCAGCTCAAGCAAAGAGCCTACCACTACACCAACACAGAGAAGTAGGTGAATGACTCTACATTAATTCACATAATCCTAGTGACTGCGCACACAACATGGCCAAACGAAAACAAAAGACAGTAACTGGCCTATCAATCCAATAGAAACTCATAGGCAACACAGTCCATTGGACTAAGCAATTACATGCAGCCATTCAAAGTCCATGAGCCTTGCATTAGAGTCGAACCCACAACCTCTCGCAGCCCAAGCAAAGAGCCTTCCACTACACCAACACAGAGAAGTGGGAAACTGACTCTACATTAATTCCCATAACCCTAGTGACTGCGCACACAACATGGTCAAACAAAAGCAAAAGGCAGTACCTGGCCTATCAATCCAATGGAAACTCATAGGCAACATAGTCCATTGGACTAGGCAATTACATGCAGCCATACAAAGTCCATGGGCCTTGCCTCAGAGTCAAACCCACAACCTCTGGCAGAACAAGCAAAGAGCCTACAACTACAAAAACACAAAGAAGTAGGAAGCTGCGTCTACATTAATTCACATAATCCTAGTGACTGCGCACACAACATGGCCAAACAAAAGCAGAAGACATTACCTAGCCTATCAAGCCAATGGAAACTCATAGGCAACACACTCCATTGAACTAGGCAATTACATGCAGCCATTCAAAGTCCATGGGCTTTGCCGCAGAATCAAACCCACAATTTCTCGCAGCCCAAGCAAAGAGCCTACCACTACACCAACACAGAGAAGTTGGAAACTGAGTTTACATTAGTTCACATAATCCTAGTGACTGCGCACACAACATGGCCAAACAAAAGCAAAAGACAGTACCTGGCCTATTAATCCAATGGAAACTCATAGGCAACGCAATCCTTTGGACTAGGCAATAACATGCAGCCATACAAAGTCCATGGGCCTTGCCTCAGAGTCAAAACCACTACCTCTCAAAGCCCAAGCAAAGAGCCTACCACTACACCAACACAGAGAAGTGCGAATCCGATTCTACATTAATTCACATAATCCTAGTGACTGCGCACACAACATGGCCAAACAAAAGCAAAAGACAGTACCTGGCCTATCATTCCAATTGAAACTCATAGGTAACATAGTCCATTGGACTAGGCAATAACATGCAGCCATACAAAGTCCATGGGCCTTGCCTCAAAGTTGAACTCACAACCTCTCGCAGCTCTTGCAAAGAGCCTACAACTACACCAACACAGAGAAATGTGAACCTGACTCTACATTAATTCACATAATCCTAGTGACTGCGCACACAACATGGCCAAACAAAAGCAAAAGACGGTACCTGGCCCATCAATCCAATGGAAACTCATAGGCAACACAGTCCATTGGACTAGACAATTACATGGAGACATACAAAGTCCATGGGCCTTGCCTCAGAGTCAAACCCACAACCTCTCGCAGCCAAGCAAAGAGCCTACCACTACACCAACACAGAGAAGTGGGAAACTGATTCTACATTAATTCACATAATCCTACCGACTGCGCACACAACATGGCCAAACAAAAGAAAATACCTGGCCTATCAATCCAATGGAAACTCATAGGCAACACAGTCCATTAGACTAGGCAAATACATGCAGCCATACAAAGCCCATGGGCCTTGCCCCAGAGTCGAACCCACAACCTCTTGTAGCCCAAGCAAAGAGCCTACAAAAACACCAACACAGAGAAGTGGAAAACTGATTCTACATTAATTCACATAATCCTAGTGACTGCGCACACAACATGGCCAAACAAAAGCAAAAGACAGTCCCTGGCCTATCAATCCAATGGAAACTCATATACAACATAGTCCATTGGACTAGGCAATTACATGCAGCCATACAAAGTCCATGGGCCTTGCCTCAGAGTCAAACCCACAACCTCTGGCAGAACAAGCAAAGAGCTTACAACTACACCAACACAAAAAAGTAGGAAGCTGCGTCTACATTAATTCACATATTCCTAGCGACTGCGCACACAACATAGCCAAACAAAAGCAAAAGACATTACTTGGCCTATCAAGCCAATGGAAACTCATAGGCAACACAGTCCATTGGACTAAACAATTACATGCAGCCATACAAAGTCCACGGGCTTTGCCTCAGAGTCAAACCCACAATTTCTCACAGCCCAAGCAAAGAGCCTACCACTACACCAACACAGACAAGTTGGAAACTGAGTTTACATTAGTTCACATAATCCTAGTGACTGTGCACACAACATGGCGAAACAAATGCAAAAGACATTATCTGGCCTATCAATCCAATGGAAACTCATAGGCAACACAGTCCATTAGACTAGGCAAATACATGCAGCCATACAAAGTTCATGGGCCTTGCCTCAGAGTCGAACCCACAACCTCTTGGAGAACAAGCAAAGAGCCTACCACTACACCAATACAGAGAAGTGAGAAGCTGATTCTACATTAATTCACATAATCCTACCGACTGCGCACACAACATGGCTAAACAAAAGCAAAAGACAGTACCTGGCTTATCAATCCAATGGAAACTCATAGGCAACACAGTCCATTGGACTAGGCAATAACATGCAGCCATACACAGTCCATGGGCCTTGCTTCAAAGTCGAACTCACAACCTCTCGCAGCTCAAGCAAAGAGCCTACCACTACACCAACACAGAGAAATGTGAACCTGCCTCTACATTAATTCACATAATCCTAGTGAGTGCGCACACAACATGGCCAAACGAAAACAAAAGACAGTACCTGGCCTATCAATCCAATGGAAACTCATAGGCAACACAGTCCATTGGACTAGGCAATTACATGCAGCCATAAAAAGTCCTTGGGCCTTGCCTCAGAGTCAAACCCACAACCTCTCGCAGCCCAAGCAAAGAGCCTACCACTACACCAACACAGAGAAATGTGAAACTGACTCTACATTAATTCACATAATCCTAGTGACTGCGCACACAACATGGCCAAACAAAAGCAAAAGAAAGCACCTGGCCTATCAATCCAATGGAAACTCATAGGTAACGCAGTCCATTGGACTATGCAATTACATGCAGCCATACAAAGTCCATGGGCCTTGCCTCAGAGTCGAACTCACAACCTCTCGCAGCCCAACAAAAAAGCCTACCACTTCAGCAACACAGAGAAGTGTGAAACTGTCTCTACATTAACTCACATAATCCTAGTGACTGCGCACAAAACATGGCCAAACGAAAACAAAAGACAGTACCTGGCCAATCAATCCATTGGACTAGGCAATTACATGCAGCCATACAAAGTCCATGGGCCTTGCCTCAGAGTCAAACCCACAACCTCTCACAGCCCAAGCAAAGAGCCTACCACTACACCAACACAGAGAAGTGCGAAACTGACTCAACATAAATTCACATAATCCTAGTGACTGCGCACACAACATGGCCAAACAAAAGCTAAAGACAGTCCCTTGCCTATCAATCCAATGAATACTCATAGACAACATAGTCAATTGGAATAGGCAATTACATGCAGCCTCACAAAGTCCATGGGCCTTGCCTCAGAGTCAAACCCACAACCTCTGGCAGAACAAGCAAAGAGCCTACAACTACACCAACACAAAGAAGTAGGAAGCTGCGTCTACATTAATTCACATAATCCTAGTGAATGCGCACACAACATGGCCAAACAAAAGCAAAAGACATTACCTGGCCTATCAGGCCAATGGAAACTCATAGGCAACACAGTCCATTGAACAATGCAATTACATGCAGCCATACAAAGTCCATGGGCCATGCCTCAGAGTCAAACCTACAACCTCTCGCAGCCAAGCAAAGCAGCTTCCACTACACCAACACAGAGAAGTGGGAAACAGATTCTACATTAATTCACATAATCCTAGTGACTGCGCACACAACATGGCCAAACAAAAGCAAAAGACAATACCTGGCCTATCAATCCAATGGAAACTCATAGGCAACACAGTCCATTGGACTTGGCAATTACATGCAGCCATACAAAGTCCATGGGCCTTGCCTCAGAGTCAAACCCACAACCTCTGGCAGAACAAGCAAAGAGCCTACAACTACACCAACACAAAGAAGTAGGAAGCTGCGTCTACATTAATTCACATAATCCTAGTGAATGCGCACACAACATGGCCAAACAAAAGCAAAAGACATTACCTGGCCTATCAAGCCAATGGAAACTCATAGGCAACACAGTCCATTGAACTAGACAATTACATGGAGACATACAAAGTCCATGGGCCTTGCCTCAGAGTCAAACCCACAACCTCTCGCAGCCAAGCAAAGAGCCTACCACTACACCAGCACAGAGAAGTGGGAAACTGATTCTACATTAATTCACATAATCTTACCGACTGCGCACACAACATGGCCAAACAAAAGACAATACCTGGCCTATCAATCCAATGGAAACTCATCGGCAACACAGTCCATTAGACTAGGCAAATACATGCAGCCATACAAAGTTCATAGGCCTTGCCTCAGAGTTGAACCCACAACTTCTTGGAGAACAAGCAAAGAGCCTACCACTACACCAACACAGAGAAGTTGGAAACCGACTCTACATTAATTCACATAATCCTAGTGACTGCGCACACAACATGGCCAAACAAAAGCAAAAGACAGTACCTGGCCTATCAATCCAATGGAAACTCAAAGGTAACACAGTACATTAGACTAGGCAATTAAATGCTGCCATACAAAGCCTATGGGCCTTGCCCCAGAGTCAAACCCACAACCTCTTGTAGCCCAAGCAAAGAGCCTACCAATACACCAACCACAGAAGTGAAAAACTAATTCTACATTAATTCACATAATCCTAGTGACTGCGCACACAACATGGCCAAACAAAAGCAAAAGACAGTACCTGGCCTATCAATCCATTAGAAACTCATAGGAAAAGCAATCAATTGGACTAGGCAATTACATGCAGCCATACAAAGTCCATGGGCCTTGCCTCAGAGTCAAACCCACAACCTCTGGCAGAACAAGCAAAGAGCTTACAACTACACCAACACAAAAAAGTAGGAAGGTGCGTCTACATTAATTCACATATTCCTAGAGACTGCGCACACAACATGGCCAAACAAAAGCAAAAGACATTACCTGGCCTATCAAGCCAATGGAAACTAATAGGCAACACAGTCCATTGGACTAAACAATTACATGCAGCCATACAAAGTCCATGGGCTTTGCCTCAGAGTCAAACCCACAATTTCTCGCAGCCCAAGCAAAGAGCCTACCACTACACCAACACAGACAAGATGGAAACTGAGTTTACATTAGTTCACATAATCCTAGTGACTGTGCACACAACATTGCGAAACAAATGCAAAAGACATTATCTGGCCTATCAATCCAATGGAAACTCATAGGCAACACAGTCCATTAGACTAGGCAAATACATGCAGCCATACAAAGCTCATAGGCCTTGCCTCAGAGTCAAACCCACAACCTCTTGGAGAACAAGCAAAGAGCCTACCACTAAACCAACACAGAGAAGTTGGAAACCGACTTTACATTAATTCACATAATCCTAGTGACTGCGCACACAACATGGCCAAACGAAAGCAAAAGTCAATACCTGGCCTATCAATCCAATGGAAACTCATAGGCAACACAGTCCATTAGACTAGGCAATTACATACAGCCATATTAAGTCCATGGGCCTTGGATTAGAGTCAAACCCACAACTTCTCGCAGCCAAAGCAAGGAGCCAACCACTACACCAACACAGAGAAGTTTGAAACTGATTCTTCATTAACTCACATAATCCTAGTGACTGCGCACACAACATGGCCAAACGAAAGCAAAAGACAGTACCTGGCCTATCAATCCAATGGAAACTCATAGGCAACACAGTCCATTAGACTAGGCAATTACATACAGCCATATTAAGTCCATGGGCCTTGCCCCAGAGTCAAACCCACAACATCTACGCAGCCCAAGCAAAGAGCCTACCACTACACCAACACAGAGAAATGTGAAACTGACTCTACATTAATTCACATAATCCTAGTGACTGTGCACACAACATGGCCAAACGAAAGCAAAAGTCGATACCTGGCCTATCAATCCAATGGAAACTCATAGGTAACACAGTCCATTGGACTATGCAATTACATGCAGCCATACAAAGTCCATGGGCCTTGCCTCAGAGTCAAACCCACAACCTCTAACAGCTCAAGCAAAAATCCTACCACTACACCAACACAGAGAAGTGCGAAACTAATTGAACATAAATTCACATAATCCTAGTGACTGCACACACAACATGGCCAAACGAAAGCAAAAGACAGTACCTGGCCTATCAATCCAATGGAAACTCATAGGTAACACAGTCCATTGGACTATGCAATTACATGCAGCCATACAAAGTCCATGGGCCTTGCCTCAGAGTCGAACTCACAACCTCTCGCAGCCCAAGAAAAAAGCCTACCACTACAGCAACACAGAGAAGTGTGAAACTGACTCTACATTAATTCACATAATCCTAGTGACTGCGCACACAACATGGCCAAACAAAAGCAAAAGACAGTACCTGGCCTATCATTCCAATTAAAACTCATAGGCAACATAGTCCATTGGACTAGGCAATAACATGCAGCCATACAACGTCCATGGGCCTTGCCTCAAAGTCGAACTCACAACCTCTCGCAGCTCAAGCAAAGAGCCTACCACTACACCAACACAGAGAAATGTGAACCTGCCTCTACATTAATTCACATAATCCTAGTGAGTGCGCACACAACATGGCCAAACGAAAACAAAAGACAGTCCCTTGCCTATCAATCCAATGAATACTCATAGACAACATAGTCAATTGGAATAGGCAATTACATGCAGCCTCACAAAGTCTATGGGTTTTGCCTCAGAGTCAAACCCACATTTTCTCGCAGCCCAAGCAAAGAGCCTACCTCTACACCAACACAGAGAAGTTGAAAACTGAGTTTACATTAGTTCACATAATCCTAGTGACTGCGCACACAACATGGCCAAACAAAAGCAAAAGGTAGTACCTGGCCTATCAATCCAATAGGAACTCATAGGTAACACAGTCAACTAAAATAGGCAATTACATGCAGCCATACAAACTCCATGGGCCTTGCCTCAAAGTCGAACCAACAACCTTTCGCAGCTTAAGCAAAGAGACTACCACTACACCAACACAGAGAAGTAGGTAAATGACTCTACATTAATTCACACAATCCTAGTGACTGCGCACACAACATGGCCAAACAAATGCAAAAGACATTATCTGGCCTATCAATCCAATAAAATCATAGGCAACATAGTCCATTAGACTAAGCAAATATATGCAGCCATACAAAGTTAATGGGCCTTGCCTCAGAGTCGAACCCACAACCTCTTGGAGAACAAGCAAAGAGCCTACCACTAAACCAACACAGAGAAGTTGGAAACAGACTCTACATTAATTCACAGAATCCTAGTGACTGCGCACACAACATGGCCAAACAAAAGCAAAAGACAGTACCTGGTCTATCAATCCAATGGAAACTCAAAGCTAACACAGTACATTGGACTAGGCAATTACATGCAGCCATACAAAGCCCATTGGCATTGCCCCAGAGTCGAACCCACACCCTCTCGTAGTCCAAGGAAAGAGCCTACTAATACACCAACACAGAGAAGTGGAAAACCGATTCTTCATTAATTCACATAATCCTAGTGACTGCGCACATAACATGGCCAAACAAAAGCAAAAGACAGTACCTGGCCTATCAAACCAATGGAAACTCATAGGCAACACAGTCCATTGGACTAGACAATTACATGGAGACATACAAAGTCCATGGGCCTTGCATTAGAGTCGAACCCACAACCTCTCGCAGCCCAAGCAAAGAGCCTACCACTACACCAACACAGAGAAGTGGGAAACTGATTCTACATTAATTCAAATAATCCTACCGACTGCGCACACAACATGGCCAAACAAAAGACAATACCTGGCCTATCAATTCAAAGGAAACTCATAGGCAACACAGTCCATTGGACTTGGCAATTACATGCAGCCATACAAAGTCCATGGGCTTTGCCTCAGAGTCAAACCCACAATTTCTCGCAGCCCAAGGAAATAGCCTACGATTACACCAACACAGAGAAGTTGGAAACTGAGTTTACATTAGTTCACATAATCCTAGTGACTGCGCACACAACATGGCTAAACAAAAGACAATACCTGGCTTATCAATTCAATGGAAACTCATAGGCAACACAGTCAATTGAACTAGGCAATTACATGCTGCCATACAAACTCCATGGGCTTTGCCTCAGAGTCGAACCCACAACCTCTCACATCTTAAGCAAAGAGACTACAACTACACCAACACAGAGAAGAAGGTGAATGACTCTACATTAATTCACATAATCCTAGTGACTGCGAACACAACATGGCCAAACAAAAGCAAAAGACAGTACCTGGCCTATCAATCCAATTGAAACTCATAGGCAACATAGTCCATTGGACTAGGCAATAACATGCAGCCATACAAAGTCCATGGGCCTTGCCTCAAAGTCTAACTCACAACCTCTCGCAGCTCAAGCAAAGAGCCTACCACTACACCAACACAGAGAAATGTGAACCTGACTCTACATTAATTCACATAATCCTAGTGACTGCGAACACAACATGGCCAAACAAAAGCAAAAGGCAGTACCTGGCCTATCAATGCAATGGGAACTCATAGGCAACACAGTCAATTGAACTACGCAATTACATGCAGCCATACAAACTCCATGGGCCTTGCCTCAGAGTCGAACCCACAACCTCTCGCAGCTTAAGCAAAGAGCCTACCCCTAAACCAACACAGAGAAGTGGGAAACTGATTCTACATTAATTCACATAATCCTACCGACTGCGCACACAACACGGCCAAACAAAAGACAATACCTGGCCTATCAATTCAATGGAAACTCATAGGCAACACAGTCCATTGGACTAGGCAATTACATGCAGCCATACAAAGTCCATGGGCTTTGCCTAAAAGTCAAACCCACAACTTCTCGCAGCCCAAGCAAAGAGCCTACCACTACACCAACACAGAGAAGTTGGTAACTGAGTTTACATTAATTCACATAATCCTAGTGACTGCGCACACAACATGGCCAAACAAAAGCAAAAGACAGTACCTGGCCTATCAATCCAATGGAAAATCATAGGCAACACAGTCCATTGGACTAGACAATTACATGGAGACATACAAAGTCCATGGGCCTTTCCTCAGAGTCAAACCCACAACCTCTCGCAGCCAAGCAAAGAGCCTACCACTACTAGAGTTGAGCGCGGTTCGTGGTTCGTGGTTCTCCAGTTCTAGGCTCGAGTGATTTTGGGGCATGTTCTAGATCGAACTAGAACTCAAGCTTTTTGCAAAAGCTCGATAGTTCTAGAAACGTTCGAGAACGGTTCTAGCAGCCAAAAAACAGCTAAATCATAGCTTGGTTTCTGCTGTAATAGTGTAAGTCACTCTGTGAATCAAACTATTATCACATTTCAGTGTATAGTGTGCGTGAACAGCGCCTTCAGATCACTGCTGTTTCTATAATGGCGATCGCCATTTTTTTTTTTTTTTTCTTGTCTTCCTTCCCTAAGCGCGCGCGTCTTGTGGGGCGGTCCAGCATGTCAGCCAATCACAGACACACACACAGCTAAGTGGACTTTGAGCCAGAGAAGCAACAGCATGTGTGATAGGATCTGCATGTCACATGTCCCTGCATTATAAAACCGGACATTTTCCTCCAGGACGCCATTATCTGCCTTCTGCGTCTTTGGTGTCAGACATCACTGTTGCAGCTCCGTCCTCCTGACTGAGTCCTATAGCCGATACAGCTGTATGCGCTGCATACACAGCGTCAGACAGCTTAGGGAGAGCACTTTATAGCAGTCCTTTTAAGGGCTCAAACCGGCAGGGTCAGAGAGCTATAGGTGACAGGTCCTGCAAACAGCAACAGCGTCTGTGTAGCCCAGGTCAGGGATTTCCTCCCTGCATTTCACCATTAGGAGGGAATAGAAAGGCAGGCTTCCATTCCTCTACCCAGAGCACCACAATCCTGCCACTGTACCCTCTTGTCCTCTGCACACTCCAACTCATTATAACTAAGCCATTATACTAGCAAACACTCAGTGTACCTAGTGGCATCCTATCTGTGGCTATTGGACTTTGCTATAGTCCCACTAGTGCAAAGACATTTGCAGAGCACGTCTGCCTGCATTGCACACTACAACTTTTTTAAACTAAGCAATTTTACTAGCAAACACTCAGTGTACCTAGTGGCATCCTATCTGTGGCTATTGGACTTTGCTATAGTCCCACTAGTGCAAAGACATTTGCAGAGCACGTCTGCCTGCATTGCACACTCCAACTTTTTTAAACTAAGCCATTATACTAGCAAACACTCAGTGTACCTAGTGGCATCCTAAACGTGGCTATTGGACTTTGCTATAGTCCCACTAGTGCAAAGACATTTGCAGAGCACGTCTGCCTGCATTGCACACTACAACTCATTGTTACTAAGCCATTATACTAGCAAACACTCAGTGTACCTAGTGGCATCCTATACGTGGCTATTGGACTTTGCTATAGTCCCACTAGTGCAAAGACATTTGCAGAGCACGTCTGCCTGCATTGCACACTACAACTTTTTTAAACTAAGCAATTTTACTAGCAAACACTCAGTGTACCTAGTGGCATCCTAAAGGTGGCTATTGGACTTTGCTATAGTCCCACTAGTGCAAAGACATTAGCAGAGCACATCTGCCTGCATTGCACACTCCAACTTTTTTAAACTAAGCAATTTTACTAGCAAACACTCAGTGTACCTAGTGGCATCCTAAACGTGGCTATTGGACTTTGCTATAGTCCCACTAGTGCAAAGACATTTGCAGAGCACGTCTGCCTGCATTGCACACTCAAACTTTTTTAAACTCAGCCATTATACTAGCAAACACTCACTGTACCTAGTTGTATCCTAAACGTGGCTATTGTACTTTTGTCAATTCACAGTATTAGAACGTTATTTGCAGCACGTCTGCCTGCATTGCACACTCTAACTTTTTTAAACTAAGCCATTATACTAGCAAACACTCACTGTACCTAGTTGTATCCTAAACGTGGCTATTGTACTTTTGTCAATTCACAGCATTGGAACGATATTTGCAGCACGTCTGCCTGCATTGCACACTCTAACTTTTTTAAATTCAGCCATTATACTAGCAAACACTCACTGTACCTAGTTGTATCCTAAACGTGGCTCTTGTACTTTTGTCTATTCACAGTATTGGAACGATATTTGCAGCACGTCTGCCTGCATTGCACACTCTAACTTTTTTAAACTCAGCCATTATACTAGCAAACACTCACTGTACCTAGTTGTATCCTAAACGTGGCTCTTGTACTTTTGTCTATTCACAGTATTGGAACGATATTTGCAGCACGTCTGCCTGCATTGCACACTCTAACTTTTTTAAACTCAGCCATTATACTAGCAAACACTCACTGTACCTAGTTGTATCCTAAACGTGGCTCTTGTACTTTTGTCTACTCACAGTATTGGAACGATATTTGCAGCACGTCTGCCTGCATTGCACACTCTAACTTTTTTAAACTCAGCCATTATACTAGCAAACACTCACTGTACCTAGTTGTATCCTAAACGTGGCTCTTGTACTTTTGTCTATTCACAGTATTGGAACGTTATTTGCAGCACGTCTGCCTGCATTGCACACTCAAACTTTTTTAAACTCAGCCATTATACTAGCAAACACTCACTGTACCTAGTTGTATCCTAAACGTGGCTATTGTACTTTTGTCAATTCACAGTATTGGAACGTTATTTGCAGCACGTCTGCCTGCATTGCACACTCTAACTTTTTTAAACTCAGCCATTATACTAGCAAACACTCAGTGTACCTAGTTGTATCCTAAACGTGGCTATTGTACTTTTGTCAATTCACAGTATTGGAACGATATTTGCAGCACGTCTGCCTGCATTGCACACTCTAACTTTTTTAAACTCAGCCATTATACTAGCAAACACTCACTGTACCTAGTTGTATCCTAAACGTGGCTCTTGTACTTTTGTCTATTCACAGTATTGGAACGTTATTTGCAGCACGTCTGCCTGCATTGCACACTCAAACTTTTTTAAACTCAGCCATTATACTAGCAAACACTCACTGTACCTAGTTGTATCCTAAACGTGGCTATTGTACTTTTGTCAATTCACAGTATTGGAACGTTATTTGCAGCACGTCTGCCTGCATTGCACACTCTAACTTTTTTAAACTCAGCCATTATACTAGCAAACACTCAGTGTACCTAGTTGTATCCTAAACGTGGCTCTTGTACTTTTGTCTATTCACAGTATTGGAACGTTATTTGCAGCACGTCTGCCTGCATTGCACACTCTAACTTTTTTAAACTCAGCCATTATACTAGCAAACACTCACTGTACCTAGTTGTATCCTAAACGTGGCTCTTGTACTTTTGTCTATTCACAGTATTGGAACGTTATTTGCAGCACGTCTGCCTGCATTGCACACTCAAACTTTTTTAAACTCAGCCATTATACTAGCAAACACTCACTGTACCTAGTTGTATCCTAAACGTGGCTATTGTACTTTTGTCAATTCACAGTATTGGAACGTTATTTGCAGCACGTCTGCCTGCATTGCACACTCTAACTTTTTTAAACTCAGCCATTATACTAGCAAACACTCAGTGTACCTAGTTGTATCCTAAACGTGGCTATTGTACTTTTGTCAATTCACAGTATTGGAACGATATTTGCAGCACGTCTGCCTGCATTGCACACTCTAACTTTTTTAAACTCAGCCATTATACTAGCAAACACTCACTGTACCTAGTTGTATCCTAAACGTGGCTCTTGTACTTTTGTCTATTCACAGTATTGGAACGATATTTGCAGCACGTCTGCCTGCATTGCACACTCTAACTTTTTTAAACTCAGCCATTATACTAGCAAACACTCACTGTACCTAGTTGTATCCTAAACGTGGCTCTTGTACTTTTGTCTATTCACAGTATTGGAACGATATTTGCAGCACGTCTGCCTGCATTGCACACTCTAACTTTTTTAAACTCAGCCATTATACTAGCAAACACTCACTGTACCTATTGGCATCCTAAACGTGGCTATTGTACTTTTGTCTATTCACACTACTGCAAATCTATGTGCAGCACCTCTGCATGACAACCTCGTGCTCTGTTTTTAATAAGCTATAATGATAGCACAAAATACTGCCATTTTGTGGCATCATAGAACTGGCTGTTGTATTCCATTAGTGCCCCACTGGTGACAAGCTATTTCTAGCACCTCTACATCACACCCTCATGCACATTTTGCTACGCTAATGTTATAGCAAACTCATGGAATTCATTGCTGCATTTCATAATTCGGAGGGATAGAAAGTCAGGCTTCCTTTAGCTTTTCCTTCTGTTCATAGACAGCATCTCCAAGACAAATTTCCCCTCCACGTCTAAGTGTGGAGAGGCAGCTAGTGCGCATGCGTGTGCCGATGTACCCCAGCTGCAGCATAATTACAGTGTTTCGCCTAGTGAGTATGCTCAGCCTGACTGTGCCATTCCTGACGCTAAGTCTTCATTTCGGGATACAGCGCATGCTCCCACACTAAGTGTGAAAAGCCTCTTTGCACAGGTGCTTGCATTCCGTGCCGGGTCTAAGTCCTGTTTTGTGCCTAGACACCATGCTAAAGCTGATAGTCTTTTTTCAGAGACTGTATTTCATGCTACTGAGCATGCTCAGGCACTTCCTGCATCAGAGACTAGGTCCGGTAATGAACTCTTTGGCCCTGGCCCTGATGTGGGGGTCCCATATAGACCACAGGGCATCAGGTGTCCTCCCAAATGGCTTGCAGAGGCACACACCTATGACTTGTCACCGCATTATTGATGCTCAGACGATGACTGGTGAGGTGTTTGGGTCATGGCAGCCATGAGGTCATCATTGAAGTTGCGTTTCCAAATAGGACGCTAGTTATGCCACTCATGACGTGTCACTCTACTTTTGTCTCCAGGAGGTGCATTGTGGTTCACCCTGGTTTGGGGCGGACCCAGGTTATAAAAGGGGCTGGAGCCAACAAGGAGGTGCGCAGTCTTCTATTATGCTCCGAAAGAGCACACCTCCATGTGTTGAACCCATTGCGGCTTTAGGCCAGAGGTAGGCAGGGATAGGGTGGTGGATGCAGGCCACCACCACAGTTGGTAACGCAGAACGGTTAAGACCAGCTCCTGTCCTAACAGTCCTGCTTGTGCAGCCCAGTGGCATTAACAGGCCTGCTGCTGCTGATGCGCCTGCTGTCCACAGGTGTGGCCCCTACGCACACGGTCAGCGTACTCAATGGCCCCTGTGTTGTTAACAGGGAGTTCCTGGGCTGGGTGGGCATGTGGACCCTGTGACGCTAACAGGGCTCACAGTCTCCAGATCCGAATGGCGTCTAACTCGGTTCAGGCTACTATTAGTTTCATAGCCACACAGCTCTGTATCCTCCACCAAACCTTCAAGTTGCCAACCTCTCCTTTTCCAACTGGGAGCACGGTGGACACTGACTGCTGATGGGGATATATACCTTTCTCTTTCTTTTCTTATTAATATTCGTTATATAGCGGTCACAGATTATATACCACTTTATCCAAATCTGCCAGTCCCACTGTAACAGATGTTGTTTCTTCAGCAAATGTTACAGTTGCTTAACCACCAAATCCACGGACCAAAATTTTTTTGCCCTTTCCAACACACCTGTTCCCCTTTCCAACAGCATCTGTCCTTTTTCAACTCATTTTGGGATATGACCAAAAGTGCAACTGTGCAGGGACACCGTACTCAACGCCATCTCAGCACAGCAGCCATCCCTCGGTCCCTCCGATGTGGACAAGTAAAAGACCATTTCCTCCTATCCATGACAAAGCGTTGAGATTCACTCTGTGCAGCACTGGTGTTTAGTGGAAAAGTAGATCTAAGATTGCGTACCACATTCTGCAGATACTCCTGTATACGTGCGTCTATTTCTATGGCAGGAATTAGTTCGCCAAATTTTGTCTTGTACCGGGGATCTAACAGTGTGGCAACCCAGTATTCAGGATTACTTCAAATTCATACAATCCGAGGGTCATGTAGGTAGTGCAGCAAGAAGGCGCTCATGTGTCTTGTGCATCCAGGAGGACCAAGTCCTTGGTGTGTTGGTGGCAGAGAGGTGAGAATCGTGCATCCTTCCTCTGCCCTCTACCCACAACCTCGCACAACCGAAATGTGAGCAAGCTCTCACTCATCTGCTGAGTCTTCCATGCCCATCGCCAGTTCGTCCTCCATTTCTTCATGGGCTCCTGCACTTTCATCAACACTTTTTGCTGATACTATGCGCCCTTGTTAATCCCTCTCCCTCACCATGACTGCCGCATAGGTGCCGCTGACCATCTGGACCTCGTAGATCTTGTTATCCCTTCCGCATATGACTCCTCCTGTACTTCCTCCCCTTCCTCTTGTCCCAACACCTGACTCCGAATAATAATTACAGTGTGCTCCATCATGTAGATGACCAGAATTGTCACGCTGAGAATGACATTGCCAGTGCTAAACATCTTCGTCGACATTTCAAAACTGTGTAGCAGGGTGCATAGGTCCTTGATCTGACACCACTCCAGCAGCGTGATCTGCACCACCTCTGGATCAAGTTATCCCAGGCTATATGTCTTACCGTATTTCAGCAGGGCTCTGCAGTGCTGCCACACACGCTGCAACATGTGCAGATTCCAATTCCTGCGTGTCGGAACATCGCATTTCCGGCGTTTAACTGCCAGACCCTAAGACTTCCGGAGTGATGAAAGTTGTTGAGCTGCTGTGTGCGCACGATGGAAGTGAGCACATAGCGAGCGTGCCCGCTGCACAAGGCCATGTAGGCCGTGATGGTGTTTTAAAAATTGCTGGAGAATTCGGTTCAACACGTGAGCCATAAAAGGCACGTGTGTCACATTGCCCTGAGGATGGCCCGCAGCCAGGTTTGCATCATTGCCGCATACGGCTGTTAAGTCACCAACGGAGTCCGCTCCGTCAATTTGTACTCCGGTCGCCAGGTGACAACGTGTTCCTTTCATGAATAGTGCTGATGATGGGAGAGTAGTCGATGCCAGCGGCGCAGGTGGACGCAGGTTATGCTCACCCACTGGGCTGCATTACCTTGACAGATGCAGAATCTCTGGCTGAATGTAGCTGGTGGGTATCTCACAGATGAAATACCATCATTCAGCTACAACCAATGGGAAGACACCACACCCTTTTTTATGCCCATCCTGTCTGCAGACCACTGCCAGACATAGCTATGAACCTCTGGTTAATTTTACCCCCAGTTCAGTTGTATGATTTTGTGTGCTTGTTACCTGACTACTTTTCCTGCTTGCTGTTTATGTACCTTGTTGGCCGATACGCATTTCACCTCTGCTTGTTTTCTGATTAAGTCCTGGCCGTCCCATTCTGTTCCTGTTCCTCAATTAATGTTTTGACCCTGCCTGACTACTATTCTCTGTAATAGCGGTGTGACTCACATTTCCCATACATTTCAAAGTAAAACTTTGACCGCCTGATGGCATTGAGCTCTGCTGCCAGCATAGTAAGGAGGTGTGTGGTAGTCCTTGTGCGCAGTTGCAAGGAAGGGTGGCCTGACCACACAGGGTTTGCGCCAAGGTAGAGGACCCACACGAGGTTGAAGAGGCAGAAGCAGTGTATTAACTTCTACATACAGAACAAGGATTGAAACAACTCGTGGGGACGGCAAGACTTGTACAGCAGACCCTTCTCCATCTCTCACCATAGTTTGCCAGTGCCCAGTCAGTGACATGTAATGACCCTGTCTATGCTTACTGGTCCAAGTATCTGTGTTGAAATGCACCCTGTCGCACACAGATTTTATCAAGGAAGTGGTGATGTTGTGTGCGACATGCTGGTGTAGCGCGGGCATGCTTTTCTTGGAGAAGCAGTGGTGATTGGGCATCTGGTACTGGGGCACAGCGACAGACATAAGGTCTGTAAAATCCTGTGTGTCCACTACGCGTAAAGGCAGCATTTCGGTAGCCAACAGCTTACAAAGGGATAGAGTCAACCACTTAGCTTTGTCATGGGTCGCAGTAAGTGGCCTTTTATTTGACCACATCTGAGGGACAGAGATCTGGCTGCTGTCTGTAGACGGTGTTGAGTAGGGTGTCCCTGGAAAAATGCAGGTTTGTGAGAAAAGTGCAGGCGGAGACATGATGTTGCCTTCATCTTGCCTTCAGATCTGTTCATCTTGTATCATTTTTAAAAAACACAGCAAGCAAGGGTTACTCCAAGCGGAGTCTACCTTTTTTCCCAAAATTGGGCACACAGACACCCCATCAGTGGCAGCACTTGTGCCCTAGTTGCAAACAGGATGTTTTGATTTGCATCAAGCACATTCCAAATCCACAAGCATTTACTCTCCCCAGGATGACACAGGGGTAGTAAATTCCTTCTGGATCCATGACTTGTTCATTTTGATGAACGTCAGTCTGTCCACATTGTCACTGGACAGACGCGTGCGCTTATCTGTCAGCACACACCCAGCAGCACTGAAGACACGTTCAGAGACAACGCTGGCAGCTGGACACGACAAAATCTTCAAGGCGTAACTGGAGAGCTCTTGACATTTTTCTAGATTTGAAGCACAAAAGGAGCAAGGCTCCATTTGCAAAGTCATTGCATCGATGTTCATTTGGAGATACTCCTGTATCATCCTCTCCAGCCGTTGACTATGTGTCAGACTTGTTGTCTCTGGTGACCTTGCAAAAGAGGGTCTAAAAAAATTATGAAAAGATTCCATAAAATTGCTGTTACCAGCACCAGATACGGTCCTACTGGTACGGGTAGACTGTTGAAGATGACGAGGCCGTCCCATGTTTGTCAAGTTACAACTGGGAGAATCACTCCCTTCACCTGCACGGTTGTTTGGTGGAAAAGCCGAGCTAAGATCGAGTAACAGCTTATGCTGATACTCCTGCATACGTGCGTCCCTTTCTATGGGTGGAATTATGTCACAAAATTTGGACTTGTCCCGGGGATCTAATAGTGTGGCAATCCAGTAGTCATCATCACTTCTAATTTTGACAATACGAGGGTCATGTTGGAGGTAGTGCAACAAGAAGGCACTCATGTGTCTTGCGCAGCCATGCGGACCAAGTCTACGCTGTGTTTGTGGCATAGAGGTGCTAACCGTTCTTTCTTCCTCTGTCATCTCCCCCCAACCTCTTTCAACTGAAATTTGACCAAGGTCCCCCTCATCTGCTGAGTCTTCCATGTCCATGGACAGTTCGTCCTCCATATCTTCATGTCCTCCTGCACCTTCCTCAACATCTCGCCTGCTACCATGCGCCCTTGTTGATCCCTGTCCCCCATGGTCCCATGCCTGCCGCGTTGGTGATGATGAACGTCTGGACCTTGGTGATGTTGTTGTGTCTTGCGCATATGAATCCTCCTGTAGTTCCTCCCCTTCCTGTTGTCCCACCCCCTGACTACGAATAGTGTTTAGCGTGTGCTCCAGCATGTAAATGACTGTAATCGTCATGCTGATAATGGCATTGTCAGCGCTAAACATATTCGTCGCCATGTCGAAACTGTGCAGAAGGGTGCATAGGTCCTTGATCTGAGATCACTCCATCAGGGTGATCTACCCCACTTCTGCATCTCGTTGGCCCAGGCTATACATCATGACGTATTGCACCAGGGCTCGCCGGTGCTGCCACAGTCGCTGTAACATGTGGAGAGTTGAATTCCAGCGTGTCGCCACATCGCATTTCAGGCGATGAACCGGCAGGCCGAAAGACTTCTGGAGCGATGCAAGTCGCTCAGCTGCGGCGGTTGAACGGCAAGTGAGCACTGCAGACAGTTTCCGTGCCCTGGTCAGAAGGCCATCTAGGCCGGGATAGTGTGTTAAAAATTGCTGGACAACAAGGTTCAACACGTGAGCCATACAAGGCACGTGTGTCACCTTGCCCAGGCGAAGGGCCGCAACCAGGTTTGCAGCATTGTCGCACACAGCCTTACCAGGCTGCAGGTTGAGTGGAGACAACCATTTATCAAAATCAGTCTCCAGAGCTGCCCACAACTCAGTCGCTGTGTGACTCCTATTTCAAAGACATGTCAAGTTAAAGACCGCCTGATGCCGTTGCGCTCTGCTGCCAGCATAGTAATGAGGGGTGCGTGATTCCTTCTGCGCAGTGAGAACGCTGGTGGCCTGACCAGGCAGGCTTGGGGCGGAGGTGGAGGACCCAGATGAGGTGGAGGATGCAGAAGCAGTGGCAGAACTTGGACAGACAGAGGATTGACACACAAGTCGTGGGGACGGCAAGACTTGTGCAGCAGACCCTTCACCATCTATCACCATAGTTACCCAGTGGCCAGTCAGCGACATGTAACGTCCCTGTCCATGCTTACTGGTCCAAGTATCGGTGGTGAAATGCACCCGTTCACACACAGAGTTTCTCAAGGAAGCGGTGATGTTGTGTGCGACATGCTGGTGTAGCGCGGGCACACCTTTCTTAGAGAAGTAGTGGCAACTAGGCATCTGGTACTGGGGCACAGCGACAGATATAAGGTCTCTAAAATCCTGTGTGTCCACTAGGCGGAAAGGCAGCATTTCTGTAGCCAACAGCTTACAGAGGGATAGAGTCAACCTCTTCGCTTTGTCATGGGTCGCAGGAAGTGGCCTTTTATTTGACCACATCTGAGGGACAGAGATCTGGCAGCTGTGTGTAGACGGTGTTGAGTAGGGTGTCCCTGGAAAAATGCAGCTTTGTGAGGAAAGTGCAGGCGGAGACATGATGTTGCCTTCATCCAAAGTTGGTGCTATCGATGTCTGAGAGAGCTGTACACACTCACTTGTTTCCCCTTCCAAACCAACTGACGACCTACCAAGCAAACTGCCTGTTGCGGTTACAGTGGTGGAAGTTGTGGGTGGAAAAACAGGTGTGACAGCTGTCCACACAGTCCTAGAAGATGACGAGCGCGCGGATGCCCTGGAAGGGGCAGGCGGTGGATGGTTGGCTCCACTAGGCCGCATTGCAGCACGGTGAGCTTCCCACCAGGCCATATGATATTTATTCATGTGACGATTCATGGAAGAAGTTGTCAAACTGCTGAGGTTTTGACCTCTACTAAGATAACCATGCCAAATGTTACAGATCACATAATTTGGCCGATCTTTTTTATGTCAAAAAAGGACCAGGCTAGGCAAGGCTTAGAGGCCATGCGACCTGTTGATCCACCCCGAATAATGCTCAGAGGCAGAGTGGTGGCTGAGGATGCAGTTGTAGACATGCTACCAGTGCTCCGACTGTGTCCAGGAAGGCGCCAGGTTACTTCGACGTCGGTTGCATCCTCCTCCACCGCCTCTGTTGACCTCCTCGAGTGTCTGACTGTGGGTTGACAGTAGGTGGGATCTAGAACTTCATCATCAATTGTTGTGTTTGCACTCCCCTCCCCCTCAGACCGAGTTTCTTCTTGCCCTGACCGAATATTTAAGTTGTCATCCCAATCGGGTATCTGCGTCTCATCTTCATCAGTATGTTCCTCATTGCCTATAACCACAGTTGTTGGAAAGGCAGCATTTTGGTAGCCAACAGTTTGCATATGATGAAAGTCAACCTCCAAGCCATGTCATGCCCTTCTAAAAGCATGTAAAACACAGCGAGGGGACTCCAACCACAGTCTCCCTCGTTGCCACTAACTGGGCCACACACACCCCACTTGACTGGCATCGGTTGAGCCCCCTTTTGAAAAAGAAAAAGATGCTTTGCATGAAGCACTCTCAAAAATATGCGTGCCTTTCCCGTCCCCTGGCTGACCCAGGGGAAGAAAAGTCTTCTGAGAGACATGACTTGTTCATCTTGGTTATTTTAGAAACACAGCGAGGGGACTCCAACCACAGTCTCCCTCGTTGCCACTAACTGGGCCACACACACCCCACTTGACTGGCATCGGTTGAGCCCCCTTTTGAAAAAGAAAAAGATGCTTTTCATGAAGCACTATCAAAAATACGCGTGCCTTTCGCCTCCCCTGGCTGACCCAGGGGAAGAAAAGTCCTCTGAGAGCCATGTCCACATTGTCAGTGGACAGACGCGTGTGCTTATCTGCCAGCAGACCCCCAGCAGCACTGAAGACAGGTTCCGAGAGAACGCTGGCTGCAGGACACGACAAGATCCCCAAGGCGTAAGTGGCAATCTCAGGCAATTTATCCAGATTGGAAGCCTAAAATGAGCAGGGTTCAAGTTGCACAGTAATGGCATCGATATATCCTCCTGTTTTTCCTTTTCCAGCTGTTTTGTTTTCGCATGAGTACATGTCCTTGTCACTTTCCCATGTGTTTGTGTTGTGAGTTGTTTATCACCTTTTCGACACCTTTGAGGGTGTTTTCTAGGTGTTTTTCTGTGTTTGTGATTGCCTGCCATTGTTTCCTATTGGCTCGAGTTCGGTTCGTCGAACGTTCGACGAGCCGAACTCGAACGGGAGGTCCGTTCGGCGAACCAACCTCGAGCCGAACCGGGACCGGTTCGCTCATCTCTAACCACTACACCAACACAGAGAAGTGGGAAACTGATTCTACATTAATTCACATAATCCTACCGACTGCGCACACAACATGGCCAAACAAAAGACAATACCTGGCCTATCAATCCAATGGAAACTCATAGGCAACACAGTCCATTAGACTTGGCAAATACATGCAGCCATACAAAGTTCATGGGCCTTGCCTCAGAGTCGAACCCACATCCTCTTGTAGAACAAGCAAAGGGCCTACCACTAAACCAACACAGAGAAGTTGGAAACCGACTCTACATTAATTCACATAATCCTAGTGACTGCGCACACAACATGGCCAAACAAAAGCAAAAGACATTACCTGGCCTATCAATCCAATGTAAACTCATAGGTAACACAGTACATTGGACTAGGCAATTGCATGCAGCCATACAAAGCCCATGGGCCTTGCCCCAGAGTCAAACCCACAACCTCTCATAGCCCAAGCAAAGAGCCTACCAATACACCAACACAGAGAAGTGGAAAACAGATTCTACATTAATTCACATAATCCTAGTGACTGCGCACAGAACATGGCCAAACAAAAGCAAAAGACGGTACCTGGCCTATCAATCCAATGGAAACTCATAGGCAACGCAATCAATTGGACTAGGCAATTACATGCAGCCATACAAAGTCCATGGGCTTTGCCTCAGAGTCAAACCCACAATTTCTCGCAGCCCAAGCAAAGAGCCTACCACTACACCAACACAGAGAAGTTGGTAACAGAGTTTACATTAGTTCACATAATCCTAGTGACTGTGCACACAACATGGCCAAACAAATGCAAAAGACATTATCTGGCCTATCAATCCAATGGAAACTCATAGGCAACACAGTCCATTAGAATAGGCAAATACATGCAGCCATACAAAGTTCATGGGCCTTGCCTCAGAGTCGAACCCACAACCTCTTGGAGAACAAGCAAAGAGCCTACCACTAAACCAACACAGAGAAGTAGGTGAATGACTCTACATTAATTCACATAATCCTAGTGACTGCGCACACAACATGGCCAAACAAAAACAAAAGACAGTATCTGGCCTATCAATCCAATTGAAGCTCATAAGCAACATAGTCCATTGGA
The DNA here is from genome assembly GCF_048569485.1 of Anomaloglossus baeobatrachus. Classification (NCBI taxonomy): domain Eukaryota; kingdom Metazoa; phylum Chordata; class Amphibia; order Anura; family Aromobatidae; genus Anomaloglossus; species Anomaloglossus baeobatrachus. The sequence goes on from NC_134356.1 coordinate 153,647,158, forward strand.
CTAGGCAATAACATGCAGCCATACAATGTCCATGGGCCTTGCCTCAGAGTCGAACCCACAACCTCTTGGAGAACAAGCAAAGAGCCTACCACTAAACCAACACAGAGAAGTAGGTGAATGACTCTACATTAATTCACATAATCCTAGTGACTGCGCACACAACATGGCCAAACGAAAGCAAAAGTCAATACCTGGCCTATCAATCCAATGGAAACTCATAGGCAACACAGTCCTTTGGACTGGGCAATTACATGCAGCCATACAAAGTCCATGAGCCTTGCATTTGAGTCGAACTCACAACCTCTCCCAGCCCAAGCAAAGAGCCTACCACTACACCAACACAGAGAAGTGGGAAACTGACTCAACATTAATTCACATAATCCTAGTGACTGCGCACACAACATGACCAAACAAAAGCAAAAGGTAGTACCTGGCCTATCAATCCAATAGGAACTCATAGGTAACACAGTCAACTGAAATAGGCAATTACATGCAGCCATACAAACTCCATGGGCCTTGCCTCAAAGTCGAACCAACAACCTTTCGCAGCTTAAGCAAAAAGACTACCACTACACCAACACAGAGAAGTAGGTAAATGACTCTACATTAATTCACATAATCCTAGAGACTGCGCACACAACATGGCCAAACAAATGCAAAAGACATTATCTGGCCTATCAATCCAATGAAATCATAGGCAACATAGTCCATGAGACTAAGCAAATATATGCAGCCATACAAAGTTAATGGGCCTTGCCTCAGAGTCGAAACCACAACCTCTTGGAGAACAAGCAAAGAGCCTACCACTAAACCGACACAGAGAAGTTGGAAACAAACTCTACATTAATTCACAGAATCCTAGTGACTGCGCACACAACATGGCCAAACAAAAGCAAAAGACAGCACCTGGCCTATCAATCCAATAGAAACTCAAAGCTAACACAGTACATTGGACTAGGCAACTACATGCAGCCATACAAAGCCCATTGGCCTTGCCCCAGAGTCGAACCCACACCCTCTCGTAGCCCAAGGAAAGAGCCTACTAATACACCAACACAGAGAAGTGGAAAACCGATTCTTCATTAATTCACATAATCCTAGTGACTGCGCACATAACATGGCCAAACAAAAGCAAAAGACAGTACCTGGCCTATCAAACCAATGGAAACTCATAGGCAACACAGTCCATTGGACTAGACAATTACATGGAGACATACAAAGTCCATGGGCCTTGCATTAGAGTCGAACCCACAACCTCTCGCAGCCCAAGCAAAGAGCCTACCACTACACCAACACAGAGAAGTGGGAAACTGATTCTACATTAATTCAAATAATCCTACCGACTGCGCACACAACATGGCCAAACAAAAGACAATACCTGGCCTATCAATTCAAAGGAAACTCATAGGCAACACAGTCCATTGGACTTGGCAATTACATGCAGCCATACAAAGTCCATGGGCTTTGCCTCAGAGTCAAAACCACAATTTCTCGCAGCCCAAGGAAATAGTCTACGATTACACCAACACAGAGAAGTTGGAAACTGAGTTTACATTAGTTCACATAATCCTAGTGACTGCGCACACAACATGGCCAAACAAAAGACAATACCTGGCCTATCAATTCAATGGAAACTCATAGGCAACACAGTCAATTGAACTAGGCAATTACATGCTGCCATACAAACTCCATGGGCTTTGCCTCAGAGTCGAACCCACAACCTCTCGCAGTTTAAGCAAAGAGACTACCACTACACCAACACAGAGAAGTAGGTGAATGACTCTACATTAATTCACATAATCCTAGTGACTGCGCACATAACATGGCCAAACAAAAGCAAAAGACAGTACCTGGCCTATCAATCCAATTGAAACTCATAAGCAACAAAGAGACTACAACTTCACCAACACAGAGAAGTAGGTGAATGACTCTACATTAATTCACATAATCCTAGTGACTGCGAACACAACATGGCCAAACAAAAGCCAGTACCTGGCCTATCAATCCAATTGAAACTCATAGGCAACATAGTCCATTGGACTAGGCAATAACATGCAGCCATACAAAGTCCATGAGCCTTGCCTCAAAGTCTAACTCACAACCTCTCGCAGCTCAAGCAAAGAGCCTACCACTACACCATCACAGAGAAATGTGAACCTGACTCTACATTAATTCACATAATCCTAGTAATGTACTGTGTTACCTATGAGTTTACATTGGATTGATAGGCCAGGTAATGTCTTTTGCTTTTGTTTGGCCATGTTGTGTGCGCAGTCACTAGGATTATGTGAATTAATGTAGAGTTGGTTTCCAACTTCTCTGTGTTGGTTTAGTGGTAGGCTCTTTGCTTGTTCTCCAAGAGGATGTGGGTTCGACTCTGAGGCAAGGCCCATGAACTTTGTATGGCTGCATGTATTTGCATAGTCTAATGGACTGTGTTGCCTATGAGTTTCCATTGGATTGATAGGCCAGGTATTGTCTTTTGTTTGGCCATGTTGTGTGTGCAGTCGGTAGGATTATGTGAATTAATGTAGAATCAGTTTCCCACTTCTCTGTGTTGGTGTAGTGGTAGGCTCTTTGCTTGGCTGCGAGAGGTTGTGGGTTTGACTCTGAGGAAAGGCCCATGGACTTTGTATGTCTCCATGTAATTGTCTAGTCCAATGGACTGTGTTGCCTATGATTTTCCATTGGATTGATAGGCCAGGTACTGTCTTTTGCTTTTGTTTGGCCATGTTGTGTGCGCAGTCACTAGGATTATGTGAATTAATGTAAACTCAGTTACCAACTTCTCTGTGTTGGTGTAGTGGTAGGCTCTTTGCTTGGTCTGCGAGAAGTTGTGGGTTTGACTTTTAGGCAAAGCCCATGGACTTTGTATGGCTGCATGTAATTGCCTAGTCCAATGGACTGTGTTGCCTATGAGTTTCCATTGAATTGATAGGCCAGGTATTGTCTTTTGTTTGGCCGTGTTGTGTGCGCAGTCGGTAGGATTATGTGAATTAATGTAGAATCAGTTTCCCACTTCTCTGTGTTGGTTTAGGGGTAGGCTCTTTGCTTAAGCTGCGAGAGGTTGTGGGTTCGACTCTGAGGCAAGGCCCATGGAGTTTGTATGGCTGCATGTAATTGCGTAGTTCAATTGACTGTGTTGCCTATGAGTTCCCATTGGATTGATAGGCCAGTTACTGCCTTTTGCTTTTGTTTGGCCATGTTGTGTTCGCAGTCACTAGGATTATGTGAATTAATGTAGAGTCAGGTTCACATTTCTCTGTGTTGGTGTAGTGGTAGGCTCTTTGCTTGAGCTGCGAGAGGTTGTGAGTTAGACTTTAAGGCAAGGCCCATGGACTTTGTATGGCTGCATGTTATTGCCTAGTCCAATGGACTATGTTGCCTATGAGTTTCAATTGGATTGATAGGCCAGGTACTGTCTTTTCCTTTGTTTGGCCATGTTGTGTTCGCAGTCACTAGGATTATGTGAATTAATGTAGAGTCATTCACCTACTTCTCTGTGTTGGTGTAGTTGTAGTCTCTTTGCTTAAGCTGTGAGAGGTTGTGGGTTAGACTCTGAGGCAAAGCCCATGGAGTTTGTATGGCAGCATGTAATTGCCTAGTTCAATTGACTGTGTTGCCTATGAGTTTCCATTGAATTGATAGGCCAGGTATTGACTTTTGCTTTCGTTTGGCCATGTTATGTGCGCAGTCACTAGGTTTATGTGAATTAATGTAGAGTCAGGTACACATTTCTCTGTGTTGGTGTAGTAGTAGGCTCTTTGCTTGAGCTGCGAGAGGTTGTGAGTTCGACTTTGAGGCAAGGCCCATGGACATTGTATGGCTGCATGTTATTGCCTAGTCCAATGGACTATGTTGCTTATGAGCTTCAATTGGATTGATAGGCCAGATACCGTCTTTTGGTTTTGTTTGGCCATGTTTTGTGCGCAGTCACTAGGATTATGTGAATTAATGTAGAGTCAATCACCTACTTCTCTGTGTTGGTTTAGTGGTAGGCTCTTTGCTTGTTCTCCAAGAGGTTGTGGGTTCGACTCTGAGGCAAGGCCCATGAACTTTGTATGGCTGCATGTATTTGCCTAGTCTAATGGACTGTGTTGCCTATGAGTTTCCATTGGATTGATAGGCCAGGTATTGTCTTTTGTTTGGCCATGTTGTGTGCGCAGTCGGTAGGATTATGTGAATTAATGTAGTACCAGTTTCCCACTTTTCTGTGTTGGTGTAGTAGGCTCTTTGCTTGGCTGCGAGAGGTTGTGGGTTTGACTCTGAGGCAAGGCCCATGGACTTTGTATGTCTCCATGTAATTGTCTAGTCCAATGGACTGTGTTGCCTATGAGTTTCCATTGGATTGATAGGCCAGGTACTGTCTTTTGCTTTTGTTTGGCCATGTTGTGTGCGCAGTCACTAGGATTATGTGAATTAATGTAGAGTCGGTTTCCAACTTCTCTGTGTTGGTTTAGGGGTAGGCTCTTTGCTTAAGCTGCGAGAGGTTGTGGGTTCGACTCTGAGGCAAGGCCCATGGAGTTTGTATGGCTGCATATAATTGCGTAGTTCAATTGACTGTGTTGCCTATGAGTTTCCATTGGATTGATAGGCCAGGTACTGCCTTTTGCTTTTGTTTGGCCATGTTGTGTGCGCAGTCACTAGGATTATGTGAATTAATGTAGAATCAGGTTCACATTTCTCTGTGTTGGTGTAGTGGTAGGCTCTTTGCTTGAGCTGCGAGAGGTTGTGAGTTCGACTTTGAGGCAAGGCCCATGGACGTTGTATGGCTGCATGTTATTGCCTAGTCCAATGGACTATGTTGCCTATGAGTTTTAATTGGAATGATAGGCCAGGTACTGTCTTTTGCTTTTGTTTGGCCATGTTGTGTGCGCAGTCACTAGGATTATGTGAATTAATGTAGAGTCAGTTTCACACTTCTCTGTGTTGCTGTAGTGGTAGGCTTTTTTCTTGGGCTGCGAGAGGTTGTGAGTTCGACTCTGAGGCAAGGCCCATGGACTTTGTATGGCTGCATGTAATTGCATAGTCCAATGGACTGTGTTACCTATGAGTTTCCATTGGATTGATAGGCCAGGTACTGTCTTTTGCTTTCGTTTGGCCATGTTGTGTGCGCAGTCACTAGGATTATGTGAATTTATGTTCAATTAGTTTCGCACTTCTCTGTGTTGGTGTAGTGGTAGGCTTTTTGCTTGAGGTGTTAGAGGTTGTGGGTTTGACTCTGAGGCAAGGCCCATGGACTTTGTATGGCTGCATGTAATTGCATAGTCCAATAGACTGTGTTACCTATGAGTTTCCATTGGATTGATAGGCCAGGTATTGACTTTTGCTTTCGTTTGGCCATGTTGTGTGCACAGTCACTAGGATTATGTGAATTAATGTAGAGTCGGTTTCACATTTCTCTGTGTTGGTGTAGTGGTAGGCTCTTTGCTTGGGCTGCGTAGATGTTGTGGGTTTGACTCTGGGGCAAGGCCCATGGACTTATTATGGCTGTATGTAATTGCCTAGTCTAATGGACTGTGTTGCCTATGAGTTTCCATTGGATTGATAGGCCAGGTACTGTCTTTTGCTTTCGTTTGGCCATGTTGTGTGCGCAGTCACTAGGATTATGTGAATTAATGTAGAGTCAGTTTCACATTTCTCTGTGTTGGTGTAGTGGTAGGATCTTTGCTTGGGCTGCGAGAAGTTGTGGGTTTGACTCAGAGGCAAGGCCCATGGACTTTGTATGGCTGCATGTAATTGCGTAGTCCAATAGACTGTGTTACCTATGAGTTTCCATTGGATTGATAGGCCAGGTATTGACTTTTGCTTTCGTTTGGCCATGTTGTGTGCACAGTCACTAGGATTATGTGAGTTAATGAAGAGTCAGTTTCAAACTTCTCTTTGTTGGTGTAGTGGTAGGCTCTTTGCTTTGGCTGCGAGAAGTTGTGGGTTTGACTCTAATGCAAGGTTCATGGAGTTTGTATAACTGCATGTAATTGCCTAGTCCAATGGACTGTGTTGCCTATGAGTTTCCATTGGATTGATAGGCCAGGTATTGACTTTTGCTTTCGTTTGGCCATGTTGTGTGCGCAGTCACTAGGATTATGTGAATTAATGTAGAGTCAGTTTCACATTTCTCTGTGTTGGTGTAGTGGTAGGATCTTTGCTTGGGCTGCGAGAAGTTGTGGGTTTGACTCTGAGGCAAGGCCCATGGACTTTTTATGGCTGCATGTAATTGCCTAGTCCAATGGACTGTGTTGCCTATGAGTTTCCAATGGATTGATAGGCCAGGTACTGTCTTTTGTTTTTGTTTGGCCATGTTGTGTGCGCAGTCACTAGGATTATGTGAATTAATGTAGACACAGCTTCCTACTTCTTTGTGTTGGTGTAGTTGTAGGCTCTTTGCTTGTTCTGCCAGAGGTTGTGGGTTTGACTCTGAGGCAAGGCCCATGGACTTTGTGAGGCTGCATGTAATTGCCTATTCCAATGGACTATGTTGTCTATGAGTTTCCATTGGATTGATAGGCAAGGGACTGTCTTTTGCTTTTGTTTGGCCATGTTGTGTGCGCAGTCACTAGGATTATGTGAATTTATGTTGAGTCAGTTTCGCACTTCTCTGTGTTGGTGTAGTGGTAGGCTCTTTGCTTGGGCTGTGAGAGGTTGTGGGTTTGACTCTGAGGCAAGGCCCATGGACTTTGTATGGCTGCATGTAATTGCCTAGTCCAATGGATTGATAGGCCAGGTACTGTCTTTTGTTTTCGTTTGGCCATGTTTTGTGCGCAGTCACTAGGATTATGTGAGTTAATGTAGAGACAGTTTCACACTTCTCTGTGTTGCTGAAGTAGTAGGCTTTTTTGTTGGGCTGCGAGAGGTTGTGAGTTCGACTCTGAGGCAAGGCCCATGGACGTTGTATGGCTGCATGTAATTGCATAGTCCAATGGACTGCGTTACCTATGAGTTTCCATTGGATTGATAGGCCAGGTGCTTTCTTTTGCTTTTGTTTGGCCATGTTGTGTGCGCAGTCACTAGGAATATGTGAATTAATGTAGAGTCAGTTTCACATTTCTCTTTGTTGGTGTAGTGGTAGACTCTTTGCTTGGGCTGTGAGAGGTTGTGGGTTTGACTCTGAGGCAAGGCCCATGGACTTTTTATGGCTGCATGTAATTGCCTAGTCCAATGGACTGTGTTGCCTATGAGTTTCCATTGGATTGATAGGCCATGTATTGACTTTTGCTTTCGTTTGGCCATGTTGTGTGCGCAGTCACTAGGATTATGTGAATTAATGTAGAGGCAGGTTCACATTTCTCTGTGTTGGTGTAGTGGTAGGCTCTTTGCTTGAGCTGCGAGAGGTTGTGAGTTCGACTTTGAGGCAAGGCCCATGGACTTTGTATGGCTGCATGTTATTGCCTAGTCCAATGGACTGTGTTGCCTATGAGTTTCCATTGGATTGATAAGCCAGGTACTGTCTTTTGCTTTTGTTTGGCCATGTTGTGTGCGCAGTCACTAGGATTATGTGAATTAATGTAGAGTCGGTTTCCAACTTCTCTGTGTTGGTTTAGTGGTAGGCTCTTTGCTTGTTCTCCAAGAGGTTGTAAGTTCGACTCTGAGGCAAGGCCCATGAACTTTGAATGGCTGCATGTATTTGCCTAGTCTAATGGACTGTGTTGCCTATGAGTTTCCATTGGCTTGATAGGCCAGGTAATGTCTTTTGCTTTTGTTTGGCCATGTTGTGTGCGCAGTCTCTAGGAATATGTGAATTAATGTAGACGCAGCTTCCTACTTTTTTGTGTTGGTGTAGTTGTAAGCTCTTTGCTTGTTCTGCCAGAGGTTGTGGGTTTGACTCTGAGGCAAGGCCCATGGACTTTGTATGGCTGCATGTAATTGCCTAGTCCAATGGACTATGTTGTCACAGAGCTAGGGACCCCAATATAGAGATATGCCTTGACGAGGCCTTGGGGCTCAGTTACATTGATCAATGCGATTGCTAAATATCTCCTTTTTCCTAATATTCATGGCAGGTATGCAATTCATTATTCACATGTTCAAATTAGCAAGTAGCATTTTTCATTGTATATTCCAATATTTTTCCATATGCTTGAGGCATTATACCATTATCTAAGTTTGATGTGCAGCCTTATTCTTATATATAGTATGTATTTTTGGCTTGCACTCATATATATATATATTAGTGCTCACTTCAGTTATCCTATTTAGTTATATGTAGTTTTTTTTTTTTTTTTTTTTTTCTGAATGTGAACACAGCTCCGCCCCTTTCGGCCATGTTTTTTCCATCTCCTATATAAGAAAGTCCTTAGTTACCCCTCTCCACCCATAGCAGTTTTTAATTGCAATGAGATGACACACAGTTAGGGTCACAGAGCTAGGGACCCCAATATAGAGATATGCCTTGACGAGGCCTTGGGGCTCAGTTACATTGATCAATGCGATTGCTAAATATCTCCTTTTTCCTAATATTCATGGCAGGTATGCAATTCAATATTCACATGTTCAAATTAGCAAGTAGCATTTTTCATTGTATATTCCAATATTTTTCCATATGCTTGAGGCATTATACCATTATCTAAGTTTGATGTGCAGCCTTATTCTTATATATAGTATGTATTTTTGGCTTGCACTCATATATATATATTAGTGCTCACTTCAGTTATCCTATTTAGTTATATGTTGTGTGCGCAGTCACTAGGATTATGTGAATTAATGTAGAGTCGGTTTCCAACTTCTCTGTGTTGGTGTAGTGGTAGGCTCTTTGCTTGTTCTCCAAGAAGTTGTGGGTTCGACTCTGAGGCAAGGCCCATGATTTTTGTATGGCTGCATGTATTTGCCTAGTCTAATGGACTGTGTTGCCTATGAGTTTCCATTGGATTGATAGGCCAGGTATTGTCTTTTGTTTGGCCATGTTGTGTGCGCAGTCGGTAGGATTATGTGAATTAATGTAGAATCAGTTTCCCACTTCTCTGTGTTGGTGTAGTGGTAGGCTCTTTGCTTGGCTGCGAGAGGTTGTGGGTTTGACTCTGAGGCAAGGCCCATGGACTTTGTATGTCTCCATGTAATTGTCTAGTTCAATGGACTGTGTTGCCTATGAGTTTCCATTGGCTTGATAGACCAGGTAATGTTTTTTGCTTTTGTTTGGCCATGTTGTGTGCGCATTCACTAGGATTATGTGAATTAATGTAGACGCAGCTTCCTACTTCTTTGTGTTGGTGTAGTTGTAGGCTCTTTGCTTGTTCTGCCAGAGGTTGTGGGTTTGACTCTGAGGCAAGGCCCATGGACTTTGTATGGCTGCATGTAATTGCCAAGTCCAATGGACTGTGTTGCCTATGAGTTTCCATTGGATTGATAGGCCAGGTGTGGTCTTTTGCTTTTGTTTGGCCATGTTGTGTGCGCAGTCACTAGGATTATGTGAATTAATGTAGAATCCGTTTCCCACTTCTCTGTGTTGGTGTAGTGGAAGCTGCTTTGCTTGGCTGCGAGAGGTTGTGGGTTTGACTCTGAGGCATGGCCCATGGACTTTGTATGGCTGCATGTAATTGCCTAGTTCAATGGACTGTGTTGCCTATGAGTTTCCATTGGCCTGATAGGCCAGGTAATGTCTTTTGCTTTTGTTTGGCCATGTTGTGTGCGCATTCACTAGGATTATGTGAATTAATGTAGACGCAGCTTCCTACTTCTTTGTGTTGGTGTAGTTGTAGGCTCTTTGCTTGTTCTGCCAGAGGTTGTGGGTTTGACTCTGAGGCAAGGCCCATGGACTTTGTGAGGCTGCATGTAATTGCCTATTCCAATGGACTATGTTGTCTATGAGTTTCCATTGGATTGATAGGCAAGGGACTGTCTTTAGCTTTTTTTGGCCATGTTGTGTGCGCAGTCACTAGGATTATGTGAATTTATGTTGAGTCAGTTTCTCACTTCTCTGTGTTGGTGTAGTGGTAGGCTCTCTGCTTGAGCTGTGAGAAGTTGTGGGTTTGACACTGAGGCAAGGCCCATGGACTTTGTATGGCTGCATGTAATTGCCTAGTCCAATGGATTGATAGGCCAGGTACTGTCTTTTGTTTTCGTTTGGCCATTTTTTATGCGCAGTCACTAGGATTATGTGAGTTAATGTAGAGACAGTTTCACACTTCTCTGTGTTGCTGAAGTGGTAGGCTTTTTTGCTTTGCTGCGAGAGGTTGTGAGTTCGACTCTGAGGCAAGGCCCATGGACTTTGTATGGCTGCATGTAATTGCATAGTCCAATGGACTGCGTTACCTATGAGTTTCCATTGGATTGATAGGCCAGGTGCTTTCTTTTGCTTTTGTTTGGCCATGTTGTGTGCGCAGTCACTAGGAATATGTGAATTAATGTAGAGTCAGTTTCAGACTTCTCTGTGTTGGTGTAGTGGTAGGCTCTTTGCTTGGGCTGTGAGAGGTTGTGGGTTTGACTCTGAGGCAAGGCCCATGGACTTTTTATGGCTGCATGTAATTGCCTAGTCCAATGGACTGTGTTGCCTATGAGTTTCCATTGGATTGATAGGCCAGGTATTGACTTTTGCTTTCGTTTAGCCATGTTGTGTGCGCAGTCACTAGGATTATGTGAATTAATGTAGAGTCAGTTTCAGACTTCTCTGTGTTGGTGTATTGGTAGGCTCTTTGCTTGGGCTGCAAGAGGTTGTGGGTTCGACTCTAATGCAAGGCTCATGGACTTTGTATGGCTGCATGTAATTGCCTAGTCCAATAGACTTTGTTGCCTATGAGTTTCCATTGGATTGATAGGCCAGGCATTGACTTTTGCTTTCGTTTGGCCATGTTGTGTGCGCAGTCACTAGGATTATGTGAATTAATGTAGAGTCAGTTCCACATTTCTCTGTGTTGGTGTAGTGGTAGGCTCTTTGCTTGGGCTGCGAGAGGTTGTATGTTTGACTCTGAGGCAAGGCCCATGGACTTTTTATGGCTGCATGTAATTGCCTAGTCCAATGGACTGTGTTGCCTATGAGTTTCCATTGGATTGATAGGCCAGGTACTGTCTTTTGTTTTCGTTTGGCCATGTTTTGTGCGCACTCACTAGGATTATGTGAATTAATGTAGAGGCAGGTTCACATTTCTCTGTGTTGGTGTAGTGGTAGGCTCTTTGCTTGAGCTGCGAGAGGTTGTGAGTTCGACTTTGAAGCAAGGCCCATGGACTGTGTATGGCTGCATGTTATTGCTTAGTCCAATGGACTGTGTTGCCTATGAGTTTCCATTGGATTGATAAGCCAGGTACTGACATTTGCTTTTGTTTAGCCATATTGTGTGCGCAGTCGGTAGGATTATGTGAATTAATGTAGAATCAGTTTCCCACTTCTCTGTATTGGTGTAGTGGTAGATTCTTTGCTTGGCTGCGAGAGGTTGTGGGTTTGACTCTGAGGCAAGGCCCATGGACTTTGTATGTCTCCATGTAATTGTCTAGTCCAATGGACTGAGTTGCCTATGAGGTTCCATTGGATTGATAGGCCAGGTACTGACTTTTGCTTTTGTTTGGCCATGTTGTGTGCGCAGTCACTAGGATTATGTGAATTAATGTAGAGTCGGTTTCACACTTTTCTGTGTTGGTTTAGTGGTAGGCTCTTTGCTTGTTCTCCAAGAGGTTGTGGGTTCGGCTCTGAGGCAAGGCCCATGAACTTTGTATGGCTTCATGTATTTGCCTAGTCTAATGGACTGTGTTGCCTATGAGTTTCCATTGGATTGATAGGCCAGATAACGTCTTTTGCATTTGTTTCGCCATGTTGTGTGCACAGTCACTAGGATTATGTGAACTAATGTAAACTCAGTTTCCAACTTGTCTGTGTTGGTGTAGTGGTAGGCTCTTTGCTTGGGCTGCGAGAAATTGTGGGTTTGACTCTGAGGCAAAGCCCATGGACTTTGTATGGCTGCATGTAATTTTTTAGTCCAATGGACTGTGTTGCCTATGAGTTTCCATTGGCTTGATAGGCCAGATAATGTCTTTTGCTTTTGTTTGGCCATGTTGTGTGCGCAGTCGCTAGGAATATGTGAATTAATGTAGACGCAGCTTTCTACTTTTTTGTGTTGGTGTAGTTGTAAGCTCTTTGCTTGTTCTGCCAGAGGTTGTGGGTTTGACTCTGAGGCAAGGCCCATGGACTTTGTATGGCTGCATGTAATTGCCTAGTCCAATGGACTATGTTGTATATGAGTTTCCATTGGATTGATAGGCCAGGGACTGTCTTTTGCTTTTGTTTGGCCATGTTGTTTGCACAGTCACTAGGATTATGTGAACTAATGTAAACTCTGTTACCAACTTCTCTGTGTTGGTGTAGTGGTAGGCTCTTTGCTTGGGCTACAAGAGGTTGCGGGTTCGACTCTGAGGCAAGGCCCATGGACTTTGTATGGCTGCATGTAATTGCCTAGTCCAATTGATTGCTTTGCCTATGAGTTTCTATTGGATTTATAGGCCAGGTAATGTCTTTTGCTTTTGTTTGGCCATGTTGTGTGCGCAGTCACTAGGATTATGTGAATTAATGTAGAATCAGTTTTCCACTTCTCTGTGTTGGTGTATTTGTAGGCTCTTTGCTTGGGCTACAAGAGGTTGTGGGTTCGACTCTGGGGCAAGGCCCATGGGCTTTGTATGGCTGCATGTATTTGCCTAGTCTAATGGACTGTGTTGCCTATGAGTTTCCATTGGATTGATAGGCCAGGTATTTTCTTTTGTTTGGCCATGTTGTGTGCGCAGTCGGTAGGATTATGTGAATTAATGTAGAATCAGTTTCCCACTTCTCTGTGTTGGTGTAGTGGTAGGCTCTTTGCTTGGCTGCGAGAGGTTGTGGGTTTGACTCTGAGGCAAGGCCAATGGACTTTGTATGGCTGCATGTTATTGCCCAGTCCAATGGACTATGTTACCTATGAGTTTCAATTGGAATGATAGGCCAGGTACTGGCTTTTGCTTTTGTTTGGCCATGTTGTGTGCGCAGTCACTAGGATTATGTGAATTAATGTAGAATCATTCTCCTACTTCTCTGTGTTGGTGTAGTGGTAGGCTCTTTGCTTGGGCTGCGAGCAGTTGTGGTTTGACTCTGAGGCAAAGCCCATGGACTTTGTATGGCTGCATGTAATTGCCTAGTCCAATGGACTATGTTGTCTATGAGTTTCCATTGGATTGATAGGCCAGGGACTGTCTATTGCTTTTGTTTGGCCATGTTGTGTGCGCAGTCACTAGGATTATGTGAATTTATGTTGAGTCAGTTTCGCACTTCTCTGTGTTGGTGTAGTGGTAGGCTCTTTGCTTGGGCTTTGAGAGGTAGTGGTTTTGACTCTGAGGCAAGGCCCATGGACTTTGTATGGCTGCATGTTATTGCCTAGTCCAAAGGATTGCGTTGCCTATGAGTTTCCATTGGATTAATAGGCCAGGTACTGTCTTTTGCTTTTGTTTGGCCATGTTGTGTGCGCAGTCACTAGGATTATGTGAACTAATGTAAACTCAGTTTCCAACTTCTCTGTGTTGGTGTAGTGGTAGGCTCTTTGCTTGGGCTGCGAGAAATTGTGGGTTTGACTCTGCGGCAAAGCCCATGGACTTTGAATGGCTGCATGTAATTGCCTAGTTCAATGGACTGTGTTGCCTATGAGTTTCCATTGGCTTGATAGGCTAGGTAATGTCTTCTGCTTTTGTTTGGCCATGTTGTGTGCGCAGTCACTAGGATTATGTGAATTAATGTAGACGCAGCTTCCTACTTCTTTGTGTTTTTGTAGTTGTAGGCTCTTTGCTTGTTCTGCCAGAAGTTGTGGGTTTGACTCTGAGGCAAGGCCCATGGACTTTGTATGGCTGCATGTAATTGCCTAGTCCAATGGACTATGTTGCCTATGAGTTTCCATTGGATTGATAGGCCAGGTACTGCCTTTTGCTTTTGTTTGACCATGTTGTGTGCGCAGTCACTAGGGTTATGGGAATTAATGTAGAGTCAGTTTCCCACTTCTCTGTGTTGGTGTAGTGGTAGGCTCTTTGCTTGGGCTGCGAGAGGTTGTGGGTTCGACTCTAATGCAAGGCTCATGGACTTTGAATGGCTGCATGTAATTGCTTAGTCCAATGGACTGTGTTGCCTATGAGCTTCTATTGGATTGATAGGCCAGTTACTGTCTTTTGTTTTCGTTTGGCCATGTTGTGTGCGCAGTCACTAGGATTATGTGAATTAATGTAGAGTCAGGTTTACATTTCTCTGTGTTGGTGTAGTGGTAGGCTCTTTGCTTGAGCTGCGAGAGGTTGTGAGTTCAACTTTGAGGCAAGGCCCATGGACTTTGTATGGCTGCATGTAATTGCCTAGTCCAATTGATTGCTTAGCCTATGAGTTTCTATTGGATTGATAGGCCAGGTACTGTCTTTTGCTTTTGTTTGGCCATGTTGTGTGCGCAGTCACTAGGATTATGTGAATTAATGTAGAGTCATTCACCTACTTCTCTGTGTTGGTGTAGTGGTAGTCTCTTTGCTTAAGCTGCGAGAGGTTGTGGGTTCGACTCTGAGGCAAGGCCCATGGAGTTTGTATGGCTGCATGTAATTGCCTATTTCAATTAACTGTGTTGCCTATGAGTTCCCATTGGATTGATAGGCCAGGTACTGTCTTTTGCTTTTGTTTGGCCATGTTGTGTGCGCAGTCACTAGGATTATGTGAACTAATGTAAACTCAGTTCCCAACTTCTCTGTCTTGGTGTAGTGGTAGGCTCTTTGCTTGGGCTGCGAGAAATTGTGGGTTTGACTCTGAGGCAAGGCCCATGGAGTTAGTATGGCTGCATGTAATTGCCTAGTTCAATTAACTGTGTTGCCTATGAGTTCCCATTGGATTGATAGGCCAGGTACTGTCTTTTGCTTTTGTTTGGCCATGTTGTGTGCGCAGTCACTAGGATTATGTGAATTAATGTAGACGCAGCTTCCTACTTCTTTGTGTTGGTGAAGTTGTAGGCTCTTTGTTTGTTCTGCCAGAGATTGTGGGTATGACTCTGAGGCAAGGCCCATGGACTTTGTATGGCTGCATGTAATTGCGTAGTCCAATGGACTATGGTGTCTATGAGTTTCCATTGGATTGATAGGCCAGGGACTGTCTTTTGTTTTCGTTTGGTCATGTTGTGTGCGCAGTCACTAGGATTATGTGAATTAATGTAGAGTCATTCTCTTCTCTGTGTTGGTGTAGTGGTAGGCTCTTTCCTTGGGTTACAAGAAGTTGTGGGTTTGACTTTGAGGCAAAGCCCATGGACTTTGTATGGTTGAATGTAATTGCCTAGTCCAATGGACTGTGTTGCCTATGAGTTTTCATTGAATGAATAGGCCAGGTATTGTCTTTTGTTTGGCCATGTTGTGTGCGCAGTCGGTAGGATTATGTGAATTAATGTAGAATCAGTTTCCCACTTCTCTGTCTTAGTGTAGTGGTAGGCTCTTTGCTTGGCTGCGAGAAGTTGTGGGTTTGACTCTGAGGCAAGGCCCATGGACTTTGTATGTCTCCATGTAATTGTCTAGTCCAATGGACTGTGTTGCCTATGAGTTTCCATTGGATTGATAGGCCAGGTACTGTATTTTGCTTTTGTTTGGCCATGTTGTGTGCGCAGTCACTAGGATTATGTGAATTAATGTAGAATCGGTTTTCCACTTCTCTGTGTTGGTGTATTGGTAGGCTCTTTTACTTGGCTATGAGAGGTTGTGGGTTTGACTCTGGGGCAAGGCCCATGGGCTTTGTATGGCTGCGTGTAATTGCCTAGTCCAATGTACTGTGTTACCTATGAGTTTCCGTTGGATTGATAGGCCACGTACTGTCTTTTGCTTTTGTTTGGCCATGTTGTGTGCGCAGTCACTAGGATTATGTTAATTAATGTAGAGTCGGTTTCCAACTTCTCTGAGTTGGTTTAGTGGTAGGCTCTTTGCTTGTTCGTCAAGAGGTTGTGGGTTCGACTCTGAGGCAATTCCCTTGAACTTTACATGGCTGCATGTAAGTGCCTAGTCTAATGGACTGTGTTGCCTATGAGTTTCCATTGGATTGATAGGCCAGATAATGTCTTTTGCATTTGTTTGGCCATGTTGTGTGCGCAGTCACTAGGATTATGTGAATTAATGTAGAGTCATTCACCTACTTCTCTGTGTTGGTGTAGTGGTAGGCTCTTTGCCCTGGCTACGAGAGGTTGTGGGTTCGACTCTGGGGCAAGACCCATGGGCTTTGTATGGCTGCATGTAATTGCCTAGTCCAATGTACTGTGTTACCTATGAGTTTCCATTGGATTGAATGGCCAGGTACTGTCTTTTGCTTTTGTTTGGCCATGTTGTGTGCGCAGTCACTAGGATTATGTGAATTAATGCTATTGAATTTTTCAAGTCAGTATTCACACAGCAGTTTCTGCTATTTCATGTATTCCCCTTACATAGTCACTGGTGTGCATACCTTATCTCCCCATAGTGCCTGGGATCTGACCCAGACACTAGCAGTTTTGCACTCCTACCCAAAACTGGGCTCCTCACTGAACTCACTACCTCCACGGTTCAACTCTAAACTGAACTTCAACTAACTGACTGGTTTTCCCACCTCCAGGCCTGTGAACTCCTTGGTGGGTGGGGCCAACCGCCTGGCTCCGCCCCACCTGGTGTGGACATCAGCCCCTGGAGGGAGGCAACAACGGTTTTGTGTCTGACTAGTGTAACTATCCGGGAAAGGGGGTGTGTGTGTGTTATGTCTGTGACTAACTGGCTAGTCCAGGGCGTCACACTTGCACCCCCTTCTTGTGATGTGAAGGTGTGTAGTCAGTGCCTACGTGTAATTCCTGACACCACTCCTCTGGCTGACTTGGTGAGCTGTCACTGACTGGGTGGGGTGCAGTAATGGTGGATGCTGCTGCTGCTTGGATAGCATGTGTATCTACTGTGAACAGCTTATCAATGGTGGCAAATCGGGGCAGCTTAACCTCTTGCTCTCCGCAGTTCAACACTCTCACGCGCACTCTTCCCTTCCGTATTAATGAATAAAACTGTGATATAAATAGTATATAGATACCCCACAAATGCAGATAAAGGTAGGTTATGGGAAAAGGGAGAAGAGGGAAACAGGAAAATAGTGTAATAAAGTATACCTTCCAGGGGGGAGAGGAAATGGCAGCACAGCCAGTGGAGGTGAAGCAAGGGGAAGCCTGCAACTAAATTGTTGAGAGCATTATCACATGGTGACTGAGCCTGATTGTAACGGGAGCATAGAGGTGCCGATCCTGTCTTACCTGCGTTGGTGTAGAAGTGGGTTTCCAGTGGTGGAGTCAGCTGTGTGCAGTGGTGGCTGTGGGTTCTTTTATGTGCGACCGTAGTAATAGCTGCGCCCACTTCCTGTATGGGAGTGGAATGCAGTGAGGCTAATGGAACGCACGTCCACGTGCCGCGCCCCTGAAGGTAATACCGATCATTGAATACAAAAAAATTTCTCATACTACTGTATGGGGGTCCCTATATTTAATATGATATCCAAGCCACAGCATCCACCGTTACTTCACCACACCCATTCAGTGACAGCTCACCAAGTCAACCAGAGGAGTGGTGTAAGGAATTACACGTAGGCACTGACTCCACACCTTCACATCACAAGAAGTGGGTCCACAGGGTAGTGCAAGAATATGAGCAAGTCTTCAGCAAACATCCGCTAGACTTTGGGAGAATAAAAGGGGTCCATATTCATGGTTTAAGAACTTGGGTTCTAACGTGCCCAGAGTATGCTCCACTCTATGCTCCCTTTACAATCAGGCTCAGTCACCATGTGATAACGCTCTCAACTCTTTAGTTGCAGGCTTCCTTTTGCTTCACCTCCACTGGCTGTGCTGCCATTTCCTCTCACCCCCAGAAGGTATACTTTATTACACTATTTTCCTCTTTCCCTGTTCCCCCTTTTCCCATAACCTACCTTTATTTACAATTGTGGGGTATCTATATGATATTTACATCATAGTTTTATTCATTAGTGCGGAAGGGAAGAGTGCCCGTGAGAGTGTTAAACTGCGGAGAGCAGGAGGTTAAGCTGCCCCGACTTGCCACCATTGATAAGCTGTTCACAGTAGATACACATGCTATCCAAGTAGCAGCATCCACTATTACTGCACCCCACCCAGTCAGTGACTGCTCACCAAGTCAGCCAGAGGAGTGGTGTAAGGAATTACACGTAGGCACTGACTCCACACCTTCACATCACAAGAAGCGGGTCCACAGGGTAGTGCAAGAATACGAGCGAGCAAGTCTTCAGCAAACATCCGCTAGATTTTGGGGGAATAAAAGGGGTCCAACACTACATCCCCACAGGTGCACACCCACCCATCAAAGAGAGCTATAAGCCAATACCACCTTCACATTACCAGTGTACCAAGGACATGTTGAGCAACATGAAGGCGGCTGGGGTTATCCGTGACAGTTGTAGCCTTTGGGCAGCTCCGTTGGTCCTGTTAAAGAAGAAGGACGGCACCACTCCCCCGTATTGAGGAATCGCTAGCTGCATTGAGAACTGCAAATTATTTTTCTACCCTTGATCTCACTAGTCACTATTGGCTAGTGTCCGTTGCTGAGGCAGACCGGGGGAAGACCGCCTTTGCCACCCCTATGGCGCTGGAGGTCGGCAGACTGTTGTTCAAAAGCAGTGTCTGACGAACAAATTTGCTTCATCCTGAGGAACTGGCCAGTCGGTACGGCCCGGATGGTGGAGGGGGTATGAGCAGAAGAAGCATGCAGCAGTGCGTTGACTGATGTTTCCTTCCTATGGACGTCGGTCTGAACAATTCGCTCAGAACCGAATGAAATTTTAATATCCAGGAAGTCAACGCAACTGCTGCTATGCTTATGCGTCAATCTGATGTTAAAGGTGTTGTTATTAAGTTCCTCCATAAATGTCTCGAGCTGCTCCAAAGTGCCCTGCCAAAAAATCAAAATATCATCAATATACCTTAGCCAGCACTGCACATGGGCGCCAGCCCCTGCACCTCCGTCACCAAAAACCAACCAATCCCAGTACCTCTGCCTTCTATCTAGGTGCCTTGAGTTATGTCCTGTAAACTGTCACAGCGACCCAGACATACATGTGTAGTAGGGGAATATCCCTGCTGAGATGCCAGTGCTAGAGCACTCGTTTGCTGTGGAGTTGAACGCTATGTGAGCAGTTCTTACCTTCAATGAGCAGAAGTCTCTTTTTTCAGATTTCAATATCTCTGTGGGTATCTGGCAGAAATATGGAATACTCTTTACTGCTAAGACCCTGTACACCACTCCCACTAAAGGGGGCTTTACACGCTGCGACATCGCTAATGCGGAGTCGTTGGGGTCACGGAATTTGTGACGCACATCCGGCCGCATTAGCGATGTTGCTGCGTGTGACACCGATGAGCGATTTTGCATCGTTGCAAAAATGTGCAAAATCGCTCATCGGTGACATGGGTCTCCATTCTCGATTATCGTTACTGCAGCAGTAACGATGTAGTTCGTCGCTCATGCGGCAGCACACATCACTCCGTGTGACACCGCAGAAACGAGGAACCTCTCCTTACCTTCCTCCCAGCCGCTATGAGGAAGGAAGGAGGTGGGCGGGATGTTCCGGCCACTCATCTCCGCCCCTCCGCTGCTATTGGGCGGTCGCTCAGTGACGTCGCTGTGACGCCGCACGGACCGCCCCCTTAGAAAGGAGGCGGTTCGCCGGTCACAGCGACGTCGCCGGTCAGGTAAGTATGTGTGACGGGTCTGGTCGGTGTTGTGCGGCATGGGCAGCGATTTGCCCGTGTCGCGCAACAGATGGGGCGGGTACCCACACTAGCGATATCGGGACCGATATCGCAGTGTGTAAAGTAGCCTTTAGTCACATGACCAAGACTGTATCTGTGTCCCTACAACACACTTGAGACAAATGTGTGTGTGAGCCTGCATTGTGGGGTATATATAATATATTATAGAGCTGGGAAGGATCATTCTAAGCAGTGAGCTGTTCCAGTATTTGTAGGAAAATACCCAGTAGAAGCATCAAACACAGCACCAATACCTCCCATCAGTATCCCACCACAGTGCCATGTAACCCATGCCCTACACTCCCATCTACACCAATACTATACAGGCACAAACTAGTATATCTGACTAAAAGCCCCCAAAATATGAAGAACGGCCTATAGTTGAGTGTGGATATAAAATCTATGTGAGCAGAGCTAGAATAGAAATCACTGATCGCATTGAAGTCATTCTGACCATAAATCACCATGATATCAAGGTGAGGAGTTGTGTGTTACTGCTGGGAGGAAAGGGTTAACAGTGGAATATTAAGGTGCATTTCTGTGTGCAGTGTTACTAGTCAATGTAACAATTCAATATGAACTGCTCTTGGTGCCGGGGGAGGGAGATGCTCTCCTGAGCAAGATAGATGGGGAATGAACATGATATCTATATAGTGTAAGGCAGGGGGTCTCAAACTCGGCTGGGTGTATGGGCCGCACAGAGGAAAAAAATAATTTGGGGGGCTGCATTCTTTGCAGGACAAAGTGACATTTTTATTGGTACCATATATATATATTTTTTTCACACACCTTTGGATGACTGATTTTCAACATTTTTCACTTGTTTATTATAACAAATGTGCACATTCTTTGGTTAAATCTAAAAAAAAAAAATTTGATGTTAAAAAAAAGTCATGCCTTATTTTGTTTTTTTTTACATTTTATCCCTTTCTTTTAACTAATAGTGTTACAATTATGACGCTAGCGTTTTGTGAAGGGAATGCTTTGCCTACTTCCGTGACTATGGCCTTCCGGAACTGCTGCATTTTGGCTGACCTCTCCGCCTCGGGAATAAGAGACATAAAGTTCTCCTTGTAGCGTGGGTCTAACAGTGTTACCAACCAGTAATGATTGTCGGCCAAGATGTTCTTAACGCGAGGGTCACGAGACAGGCAGCTTACCATAAAGTCATCCATGTGTGCCAGACTCTTAACAGCCATCACTTCAGTATCCAGACCAACACGATGACTGAACATGCTGTCCTCCTCCTTCTCCTCCTCCTCCTCCTCCTCCTCCTCCTCCTCCTCCTCCTCCTCCTCCTCCTCATCATCTACCCTGTCCTCTGGCCAGCCACGCTGAACTGAGCATATGACTGGTATGCATGTCATATCCTCAATTTGGCCGGAGAGTTGCTCCATGTCTTCATCCTCCTCCTCGTCATAGTCCTCCACTGCACGTTGTGATGAGACGAGGCTGGGCTGTGTGTTATCACCCACACCCACTACTGTTTCTTGCTCCAACTCATCGTGTTCCGCCTGCAATGCATCATGTTTGGTTTTGAGCAGAGACCGTTTTAGAAGGCAGAGAAGCGGTATGGTGACGCTAATAATGGCGTCATCGCCGCTCACCATCTTGGTGGAGTCCTCAAAGTTTTGGAGGATGGTACATAGGTCGGACATCCATCTCCACTCCTCAGGTGTTATGTGTGGAGTTTGACCCATTTCCCGACGGCTTAGGTGATGCAGGTACTCAACAACTGCCCTCTTCTGCTCACATATCCTGATCAACATGTGCAGAGTTGAATTCCAACGCGTGGGGACATCACACACCAGTCTGTGAGCCGGAAGATGCAAACGACGCTGAAAGCCGGCAAGGCCGGCTGAAGCAGTAGGTGACTTTCGAAAATGTGCAGACAGGCAGCGAACTTTTACCAGCAGATCAGACAGCTCTGGGTATGACTTTAGAAACCGCTGAACCACAAGGTTGAGCACATGGGCCATGCATGGAACATGTGTCAGCTGGCCTCGCCTCAAAGCCGCCACCAGGTTCCGGCCATTGTCACACACAACCTTTCCTGGCTTTAGGTTCAGAGGTGTGAGCCAGTGATCTGCATGCTGTTTTAGAGCTGTCCACACCTCTTCTGCATTGTGGGGTTTGTCACCTATGCAGATTAGCTGCAGCACAGTCTGTTGCCGCTTCGCCGAGGCAGTGCTGCAGTGCTTCCAGCTTGGGACTGGTGTGGAGGGTAAAGTGGATGAGGATGCGCAGGAGGAGGAGGAGGCTGAAGAGCATGACATTCCGGAGCTGTAGAGTGTGGGTGAAACCCTGACTGAGGTAGGGCCTGCAAACCTTGGTGTGGGAAGGACTTGTTCCGTTCCTCGCTCAAACTGGGTCCCAGCTGGGCTGGGCTGGGTCCCTACCCGGCTGGGTAGGGCGTTGTGGGGGGTTTGTCTATCTCCGTTTGAGGTGAGTTTGTTTAAGTTAGCCTTTTCTTTGGCGTTTTTTGGAGCCCTGCGGGTTGGGGAGTTGGTATCGCCCAGTAAGGCGTTCCCCGGGGGCTTGGATTGGGGTGACATTATGTCAGTGGAAAACGGAGTTGAATTTTGGATTAGGAAATCGAAAACTGATCAGAGAGGTGTGGGTAGTAGAGATGAGCGAACCGGTCGCGGTTCGGCTCGAGGTTGGTTCGCCGAACGGGCCTCCCGTTCGAGTTCGGTTCGTCGAACGTTCGACGAACCGAACTCGAACTGCATAGGAAACAATGGCAGGCAATCACAAACACAGAAAAACAACTAGAAAACACCCTCAAAGGTGTCCTAAAGGTGACAAACAACTCAAACACATTGGAAAGTGACAAGGACATATACTCATGCGAAATCAAAAGAGCTGGACAAGGAAAAAGAGTAGGACACACAGATATATGAGTATATGCAAGGAAACATCGATTCCATTATTGTGCAACTTGAGCCCTGCTCATTTTAGGCTTCCAATCTTGATAAATTGCCTGAGCTCGCCACGTACGTCTTGGGGATCTTGTCGTGTCCTGCAGCCAGCGTTCTCTCGGAACCTGTCTTCAGTGCTTCTGGGGGTCTGCTGGCAGATAAGCACACGTGTCTGTCCACTGACAATGTGGACATGTCTCTCAGAGGACTTTTCTTCCCCTGGGTCAGCCAGGGGAGGTGAAAGGCACGCGTATTTTTGAGAGTGCTTCATGCAAAGCATCTTTTTCATCTTGAAAATTGGGTCAACTGATGCCAGTCAAGTGGGGTGTGTGTGGCCCAGTTAGTGGCAACGAGGGAGACTGTGGTTGGAGTCCCCTCGCTGTGTTTCTAAAAGAACCAAGATGAACAAGTCATGGCTCTCAGAGGACTTTTCTTCCCCTGGGTCAGCCAGGGGACGGGAAAGGCACGCGTATTTTTGAGAGTGCTTCATGCAAAGCATCTTTTTCTTTTTCAAAAGGGGGCTCAACCGATGCCAGTCAAGTGGGGTGTGTGTGGCCCAGTTAGTGGCAACGAGGGAGACTGTGGTTGGAGTCCCCTCGCTGTGTTTCTAAAAGAACCAAGATGAACAAGTCATGGCTCTCAGAGGACTTTTCTTCCCCTGGGTCAGCCAGGGGACGGGAAAGGCACGCGTATTTTTGAGAGTGCTTCATGCAAAGCATCTTTTTCTTTTTCAAAAGGGGGCTCAACCGATGCCAGTCAAGTGGGGTGTGTGTGGCCCAGTTAGTGGCAACGAGGGAGACTGTGGTTGGAGTCCCCTCGCTGTGTTTCTAAAAGAACCAAGATGAACAAGTCATGGCTCTCAGAGGACTTTTCTTCCCCTGGGTCAGCCAGGGGACGGGAAAGGCACGCGTATTTTTGAGAGTGCTTCATGCAAAGCATCTTTTTCTTTTTCAAAAGGGGGCTCAACCGATGCCAGTCAAGTGGGGTGTGTGTGGCCCAGTTAGTGGCAACGAGGGAGACTGTGGTTGGAGTCCCCTCGCTGTGTTTCTAAAAGAACCAAGATGAACAAGTCATGGCTCTCAGAGGACTTTTCTTCCCCTGGGTCAGCCAGGGGACGGGAAAGGCACGCGTATTTTTGAGAGTGCTTCATGCAAAGCATCTTTTTCTTTTTCAAAAGGGGGCTCAACCGATGCCAGTCAAGTGGGGTGTGTGTGGCCCAGTTAGTGGCAACGAGGGAGACTGTGGTTGGAGTCCCCTCGCTGTGTTTCTAAAAGAACCAAGATGAACAAGTCATGGCTCTCAGAGGACTTTTCTTCCCCTGGGTCAGCCAGGGGACGGGAAAGGCACGCGTATTTTTGAGAGTGCTTCATGCAAAGCATCTTTTTCTTTTTCAAAAGGGGGCTCAACCGATGCCAGTCAAGTGGGGTGTGTGTGGCCCAGTTAGTGGCAACGAGGGAGACTGTGGTTGGAGTCCCCTCGCTGTGTTTCTAAAAGAACCAAGATGAACAAGTCATGGCTCTCAGAGGACTTTTCTTCCCCTGGGTCAGCCAGGGGACGGGAAAGGCACGCGTATTTTTGAGAGTGCTTCATGCAAAGCATCTTTTTCTTTTTCAAAAGGGGGCTCAACCGATGCCAGTCAAGTGGGGTGTGTGTGGCCCAGTTAGTGGCAACGAGGGAGACTGTGGTTGGAGTCCCCTCGCTGTGTTTCTAAAAGAACCAAGATGAACAAGTCATGGCTCTCAGAGGACTTTTCTTCCCCTGGGTCAGCCAGGGGACGGGAAAGGCACGCGTATTTTTGAGAGCGCTTCATGCAAAGCATCTTTTTCATTTTCAAAAGGGGGCTCAACCGATGCCAGTCAAGTGGGGTGTGTGTGGCCCAGTTAGTGGCAACGAGGGAGACTGTGGTTGGAGTCCCCTCGCTGTGTTTCTAAAAGAACCAAGATGAACAAGTCATGGCTCTCAGAGGACTTTTCTTCCCCTGGGTCAGCCAGGGGACGGGAAAGGCACGCGTATTTTTGAGAGTGCTTCATGCAAAGCATCTTTTTCTTTTTCAAAAGGGGGCTCAACCGATGCCAGTCAAGTGGGGTGTGTGTGGCCCAGTTAGTGGCAACGAGGGAGACTGTGGTTGGAGTCCCCTCGCTGTGTTTCTAAAAGAACCAAGATGAACAAGTCATGGCTCTCAGAGGACTTTTCTTCCCCTGGGTCAGCCAGGGGACGGGAAAGGCACGCGTATTTTTGAGAGTGCTTCATGCAAAGCATCTTTTTCTTTTTCAAAAGGGGGCTCAACCGATGCCAGTCAAGTGGGGTGTGTGTGGCCCAGTTAGTGGCAACGAGGGAGACTGTGGTTGGAGTCCCCTCGCTGTGTTTTACATGCTTTTAGAAGGGCATGACATGGCTTGGAGGTTGACTTTCATCATATGCAAACTGTTGGCTACCAAAATGCTGCCTTTCCAACAACTGTGGTTATAGGCAATGAGGAACATACTGATGAAGATGAGACGCAGATACCTGATTGGGATGACAACTTAAATATTCGGTCAGGGCAAGAAGAAACTCGGTCTGAGGGGGAGGGGAGTGCAAACACAACAATTGATGATGAAGTTCTAGATCCCACCTACTGTCAACCCACAGTCAGACACTCGAGGAGGTCAACAGAGGCGGTGGAGGAGGATGCAACCGACGTCGAAGTAACCTGGCGCCTTCCTGGACACAGTCGGAGCACTGGTAGCACGTCTACAACTGCATCCTCAGCCACCACTCTGCCTCTGAGCATTATTCGGGGTGGATCAACAGGTCGCATGGCCTCTAAGCCTTGCCTAGCCTGGTCCTTTTTTGACATAAAAAAAGATCGGCCAAATTATGTGATCTGTAACATTTGGCATGGTTATCTTAGTAGAGGTCAAAACCTCAGCAGTTTGACAACTTCTTCCATGAATCGTCACATGAATAAATATCATATGGCCTGGTGGGAAGCTCACCGTGCTGCAATGCGGCCTAGTGGAGCCAACCATCCACCGCCTGCCCCTTCCAGGGCATCCGCGCGCTCATCATCTTCTAGGACTGTGTGGACAGCTGTCACACCTGTTTTTCCACCCACAACTTCCACCACTGTAACCGCAACAGGCAGTTTGCTTGGTAGGTCGTCAGTTGGTTTGGAAGGGGAAACAAGTGAGTGTGTACAGCTCTCTCAGACATCGATAGCACCAACTTTGGATGAAGGCAACATCATGTCTCCGCCTGCACTTTCCTCACAAAGCTGCATTTTTCCAGGGACACCCTACTCAACACCGTCTACACACAGCTGCCAGATCTCTGTCCCTCAGATGTGGTCAAATAAAAGGCCACTTCCTGCGACCCATGACAAAGCGAAGAGGTTGACTCTATCCCTCTGTAAGCTGTTGGCTACAGAAATGCTGCCTTTCCGCCTAGTGGACACACAGGATTTTAGAGACCTTATATCTGTCGCTGTGCCCCAGTACCAGATGCCTAGTCGCCACTACTTCTCTAAGAAAGGTGTGCCCGCGCTACACCAGCATGTCGCACACAACATCACCGCTTCCTTGAGAGACTCTGTGTGTGAACGGGTGCATTTCACCACCGATACTTGGACCAGTAAGCATGGACAGGGACGTTACATGTCGCTGACTGGGCACTGGGTAACTATGGTGATAGATGGTGAAGGGTCTGCTGCACAAGTCTTGCCGTCCCCACGACTTGTGTGTCAATCCTCTGTCTGTCCAAGTTCCGCCACTGCTTCTGCATCCTCCACCTCATCTGGGTCCTCCACCTCCGCCCCAAGCCTGCCTGGTCAGGCCACCAGCGTTCTCACTGCGCAGAAGGAATCACGCACCCCTCATTACTATGCTGGCAGCAGAGCGCAACGGCATCAGGCGGTCTTTAGCTTGACATGTATTTGAAATAGGAGTCACACAGCGACTGAGTTGTGGGCAGCTCTGGAGACTGATTTTGATAAATGGTTGTCTCCACTCAACCTGCAGCCTGGTAAGGCCGTGTGCGACAATGCTGCAAACCTGGGTGCGGCCCTTCGCCTGGGCAAGGTGACACACGTGCCTTGTATGGCTCACGTGTTGAACCTTGTTGTCCAGCAATTTTTAACACACTATCCCGGCCTAGATGGCCTTCTGACCAGGGCACGGAAACTGTCTGCAGTGCTCACTTCCGCCGTTCAACCGCCGCAGCTGAGCGACTTGCATCGCTCCAGAAGTCTTTCGGCCTGCCGGTTCATCGCCTGAAATGCGATGTGGCGACACGCTGGAATTCAACTCTCCACATGTTACAGCGACTGTGGCAGCACCGGCGAGCCATGGTGCAATACGTCATGATGTATAGCCTGGGCCAACGAGATGCAGAAGTGGGGCAGATCACCCTGATGGAGTGATCTCAGATCAAGGACCTATGCACCCTTCTGCACAGTTTCGACATGGCGACGAATATGTTTAGCGCTGACAATGCCATTATCAGCATGACGATTACAGTCATTTACATGCTGGAGCACATGCTAAACACTATTCGTAGTCAGGTGGTGGGACAACAGGAAGGGGAGGAACTACAGGAGGATTCATATGCGCAAGACACAACAACATCACCAAGGTCCAGACGTTCATCATCACCAACGCGGCCGGCATGGGACCATGGGGGACAGGGATCAACAAGGGCGCATGGTAGCAGGCGAGATGTTGAGGAAGGTGCAGGAGGACATGAAGATATGGAGGACGAACTGTCCATGGACATGGAAGACTCAGCAGATGAGGGGGACCTTGGTCAAATTTCAGTTGAAAGAGGTTGGGGGGAGATGACAGAGGAAGAAAGAACGGTTAGCACCTCTATGCCACAAACACAGCGTGGACTTGGTCCGCATGGCTGCGCAAGACACATGAGTGCCTTCTTGTTGCACTACCTCCAACATGACCCTCGTATTGTCAAAATTAGAAGTGATGATGACTACTGGCTTGCCACACTATTAGATCCCCGGGACAAGTCCAAATTTTGTGACATAATTACACCCATAGAAAGGGACGCACGTATGCAGGAGTATCAGCATAAGCTGTTACTCGATCATAGCTCGGCTTTTCCACCAAACAACCGTGCAGGTGAAGGGAGTGATTCTCCCAGTTGTAACTTGACAAACATGGGACGGCCTCGTCATCTTCAACAGTCTACCCGTACCAGTAGGACCGTATCTGGTGCTGGTAACAGCAATTTTATGGAATCTTTTCATAATTTTTTTAGACCCTCCTTTGCAAGGCCACCAGAGACAACAAGTCTGACACATAGTCAACGGATGGAGAGGATGATACAGGAGTATCTCCAAATGAACATCGATGCAATGACTTTGCAAATGGAGCCTTGCTCCTTTTGGGCTTCAAATCTAGAAAAATGGCCAGAGCTCTCCAGTTACGCCTTGGAGATTTTGTCGTGTCCAGCTGCCAGCGTTGTCTCTGAACGTGTCTTCAGTGCTGCTGGGTGTGTGCTGACAGATAAGCGCACGCGTCTGTCCAGTGACAATGTGGACAGACTGACGTTCATCAAAATGAACAAGTCATGGATCCAGAAGGAATTTACTACCCCTGTGTCATCCTGGGGAGAGTAAATGCTTGTGGATTTGGAATGTGCTTGATGCAAATCAAAACATCCTGTTTGCAACTAGGGCACAAGTGCTGCCACTGATGGGGTGTCTGTGTGCCCAATTTTGGGAAAAAAGGTAGACTCCGCTTGGAGTAGCCCTTGCTTGCTGTGTTTTTTAAAAATGATACAAGATGAACAGATCTGAAGGCAAGATGAAGGCAACATCATGTCTCCGCCTGCACTTTTCTCACAAACCCGCATTTTTCCAGGGACACCCTACTCAACACCATCTACAGACAGCAGCCAGATCTCTGTCCCTCAGATGTGGTCAAATAAAAGGCCACTTACTGCGACCCATGACAAAGCTAAGTGGTTGACTCTATCCCTCTGTAAGCTGTTGGCTACCGAAATGCTGCCTTTACGCGTAGTGGACACACAGGATTTTACAGACCTTATGTCTGTCGCTGTGCCCCAGTACCAGATGCCCAATCACCACTGCTTCTCCAAGAAAAGCATGCCCGCGCTACACCAGCATGTCGCACACAACATCACCACTTCCTTGAGAAAATCTGTGTGCGACAGGGTGCATTTTAACACAGATACTTGGACCAGTAAGCATAGACAGGGTCATTACATGTCACTGACTGGGCACTGGCAAACTATGGTGAGAGATGGAGAAGGGTCTGCTGTACAAGTCTTGCCGTCCCCACGAGTTGTTTCAATCCTTGTTCTGTATGTAGAAGTTAATACACTGCTTCTGCCTCTTCAACCTCGTGTGGGTCCTCTACCTTGGCGCAAACCCTGTGTGGTCAGGCCACCCTTCCTTGCAACTGCGCACAAGGACTACCACACACCTCCTTACTATGCTGGCATCAGAGCTCAATGCCATCAGGCGGTCAAAGTTTTACTTTGAAATGTATGGGAAATGTGAGTCACACCGCTATTCCAGAGAATAGTAGTCAGGCAGGGTCAAAACATTAATTGAGGAACAGGAACAGAATGGGACGGCCAGGACTTAATCAGAAAACAAGCAGAGGTGAAATGCGTATCGGCCAACAAGGTACATAAACAGCAAGCAGGAAAAGTAGTCAGGTAACAAGCACACAAAATCATAAAACTGAACTGGGGGTAAAATGAACCAGAGGTTCATAGCTATGTCTGCCAGTGGTCTGCAGACAGGATGGGCATAAAAAAGGGTGTGGTGTCTTCCCATTGGTTGTAGCTGAATGATGCTATTTCATCTGTGAGATACCCACCAGCTACATTCAGCCAGAGATTCTGCATCTGTCAAGGTAATGCAGCCCAGTGGGTGAGCATAACCTGCGTCCACCTGCGCCGCTGGCATCGACTACTCTCCCATCATCAGCACTATTCATGAAAGGAACACGTTGTCACCTGGCGACCGGAGTACAAATTGACGGAGCGGACTACGTTGGTGACTTAACAGCCGTGTGCGGCAATGATGCAAACCTGGCTGCGGGCCATCCTCAGGGCAATGTGACACACGTGCCTTTTATGGCTCACGTGTTGAACCGAATTCTCCAGCAATTTTTAAAACACCATCACGGCCTACATGGCCTTGTGCAGCGGGCACGCTCGCTATGTGCTCACTTCCATCGTTCGCACACAGCAGCTCAACAACTTTCATCACTCCGGAAGTCTTAGGGTCTGGCAGTTAAACGCAGGAAATGCGATGTTCCGACACGCAGGAATTGGAATCTGCACATGTTGCAGCGTGTGTGGCAGCACTGCAGAGCCCTGCTGAAATACGGTAAGACATATAGCCTGGGATAACTTGATCCAGAGGTGGTGCAGATCACGCTGCTGGAGTGGTGTCAGATCAAGGACCTATGCACCCTGCTACACAGTTTTGAAATGTCGACGAAGATGTTTAGCACTGGCAATGTCATTCTCAGCGTGACAATTCTGGTCATCTACATGATGGAGCACACTGTAATTATTATTCAGAGTCAGGTGTTGGGACAAGAGGAAGGGGAGGAAGTACAGGAGGAGTCATATGCGGAAGGGATAACAAGATCTACGAGGTCCAGATGGTCAGCGGCACCTATGCGGCAGTCATGGTGAGGGAGAGGGATTAACAAGGGCGCATAGTATCAGCAAAAAGTGTTGATGAAAGTGCAGGAGCCCATGAAGAAATGGAGGACGAACTGGCGATCGGCATGGAAGACTCAGCAGATGAGTGAGAGCTTGCTCACATTTCGGTTGTGCGAGGTTGTGGGTAGAGGACAGAGGAAGTATGCACGATTCTCACCTCTCTGCCACCAACACACCAAGGACTTGGTCCTCCTGGATGCACAAGACACATGAGCGGATTCTTGCTGCACTACCTACAACATGACCCTCGGATTGTACGAATTCAAAGTAATCCAGAATACTGGGTTGCCACACTGTTAGATCCCCGGTACAAGACAAAATTTGCCGAACTAATTCCTGCCATAGAAATAGACGCATGTATACAGGAGTATCTGCAGAATGTGGTACGCAATCTTAGATCTACTTATCCACTAAACACCAGTGCTGCACAGAGTGAATCTCAACGCTTTGTCATGGATAGGAGGAAATGGTCTTTTACTTGTCCACATCGGAGGGACCGAGGGCTGGCTGCTGTGCTGAGATGGCGTTGAGTACGGTGTCCCTGCACAGTTGCACTTTTGGTCATATCCCAAAATGAGTTGGAAAAGGACAGATGCTGTTGGAAAGGGGAACAGGTGTGTTGGAAAGGGGAAAAAAATTTTGGTCCGTGGATTTGGTGGTTAAGCAACTGTAACATTTGCTGAAGAAACAACATCTGTTACAGTGGGACTGGCAGATTTGGATAAAGTGGTATATAATCTGTGACCGCTATATAACGAAAATTAATAAGAAAAGAAAGAGAAAGGTATATATCCCCATCAGCAGTCAGTGTCCACCGTGCTCCCAGTTGGAAAAGGAGAGGTTGGCAACTGGAAGGTTTGGTGGAGGATACAGAGCTGTGTGGCTATGAAACTAATAGTAGCCTGAACCGAGTTAGACGCCATTCGGATCTGGAGACTGTGAGCCCTGTTAGCGTCACAGGGTCCACATGCCCACCCAGCCCAGGAACTCCCTGTTAACAACACAGGGGCCATTGAGTACGCTGACCGTGTGCGTAGGGGCCACACCTGTGGACAGCAGGCGCATCAGCAGCAGCAGGCCTGTTAATGCCACTGGGCTGCACAAGCAGGACTGTTAGGACAGGAGCTGGTCTTAACCGTTCTGCGTTACCAACTGTGGTGGTGGCCTGCATCCACCACCCTATCCCTGCCTACCTCTGGCCTAAAGCCGCAATGGGTTCAACACATGGAGGTGTGCTCTTTCGGAGCATAATAGAAGACTGTGCACCTCCTTGTTGGCTCCAGCCCCTTTGATAACCTGGGTCCGCCCCAAACCATGGTGAACCACAATGCACCTCCTATAGACAAAAGTAGAGTGACACGTCATGAGTGGCATAACTAGCGTCCTATTTGGAAACACAACTTCAATGATGACCTCATGGCTGCCATGACCCAAACACCTCACCAGTCATCGTCTGACCATCAATAATGCGATGACAAGTCATAGGTGTGGGCCTCTGCAAGCCATTTGGGAGGACACCTGATGCCCTGTGGTCTATATGGGACCCCCACATCAGGGCCAGGGCCAAAGAGTTCATTACCGGACCTAGTCTCTGATGCAGGAAGTGCCTGAGCATGCTCAGTAGCATGAAATACAGTCTCTGAAAAAAGACTATCAGCTTTAGCATGGTGTCTAGGCACAAAACAGGACTTAGACCCGGCACGGAATGCAAGCACCTGTGCAAAGAGGCTTTTCACACTTAGTGTGGGAGCATGCGCTGTATCCCGAAATGAAGACTTAGCGTCAGGAATGGCACAGTCAGGCTGAGCATACTCACTAGGCGAAACACTGTAATTATGCTGCAGCTGGGGTACATCGGCACACGCATGCGCACTTGCTGCCTCTCCACACTTAGACGTGGAGGGGAAATTTGTCTTGGAGATGCTGTCTATGAACAGAAGGAAAAGCTAAAGGAAGCCTGACTTTCTATCCCTCCGAATTATGAAATGCAGCAATGAATTCCATGAGTTTGCTATAACATTAGCGTAGCAAAATGTGCATGAGGGTGTGATGTAGAGGTGCTAGAAATAGCTTGTCACCAGTGGGGCACTAATGGAATACAACAGCCAGTTCTATGATGCCACAAAATGGCAGTATTTTGTGCTATCATTATAGCTTATTAAAAACAGAGCACGAGGTTGTCATGCAGAGGTGCTGCACATAGATTTGCAGTAGTGTGAATAGACAAAAGTACAATAGCCACGTATAGGATGCCACTAGGTACACTGAGTGTTTGCTAGTATAATGGCTGAGTTTAAAAAAGTTAGAGTGTGCAATGCAGGCAGACGTGCTGCAAATAACGTTCCAATACTGTGAATTGACAAAAGTACAATAGCCACGTTTAGGATACAACTTGGTACAGTGAGTGTTTGCTAGTATAATGGCTGAGTTTAAAAAAGTTAGAGTGTGCAATGCAGGCAGACGTGCTGCAAATAACGTTCCAATACTGTGAATAGACAAAAGTACAATAGCCACGTTTAGGATACAACTTGGTACAGTGAGTGTTTGCTAGTATAATGGCTGAGTTTAAAAAAGTTAGAGTGTGCAATGCAGGCAGACGTGCTCCAAATAACGTTCCAATACCGTGAATAGACAAAAGTACAAAAGCCACGTTTACGATACAACTAGGTACACTGTGTGTTTGCTAGTATAATGGCTGAGTTTAAAAAAGTTAGAGTGTGCAATGCAGCCAGACGTGCTGCAAATAACGTTCCAATACTGTGAATAGACAAAAGTACAAAAGCCACGTTTAGGATACAACTAGGTACACTGTGTGTTTGCTAGTATAATGGCTGAGTTTAAAAACGTTAGAGTGTGCAATGCAGGCAGACGTGCTGCAAATAACGTTCCAATACTGTGAATAGACAAAAGTACAAAAGCCACGTTTAGGATACAACTAGGTACACTGTGTGTTTGCTAGTATAATGGCTGAGTTTAAAAAAGTTAGAGTGTGCAATGCAGGCAGACGTGCTGCAAATAACGTTCCAATACTGTGAATTGACAAAAGTACAATAGCCACGTTTAGGATACAACTTGGTACAGTGAGTGTTTGCTAGTATAATGGCTGAGTTTAAAAAAGTTAGAGTGTGCAATGCAGGCAGACGTGCTGCAAATAACGTTCCAATACTGTGAATTGACAAAAGTACAATAGCCACGTATAGGATGCCACTAGGTACACAGAGTGTTTGCTAGTATAATGGCTTAGTAACAATGAGTTGTAGTGTGCAATGCAGGCAGACGTGCTCTGCAAATGTCTTTGCACTAGTGGGACTATAGCAAAGTCCAATAGCCACGTTTAGGATGCCACTAGGTACACTGAGTGTTTGCTAGTATAATGGCTTAGTAACAATGAGTTGTAGTGTGCAATGCAGGCAGACGTGCTCTGCAAATGTCTTTGCACTAGTGGGACTATAGCAAAGTCCAATAGCCACGTTTAGGATGCCACTAGGTACACTGAGGGTTTGCTAGTATAATGGCTTAGTAACAATGAGTTGTAGTGTGCAATGCAGGCAGACGTGCTCTGCAAATGTCTTTGCACTAGTGGGACTATAGCAAAGTCCAATAGCCACGTTTAGGATGCCACTAGGTACACTGAGTGTTTGCTAGTAAAATTGCTTAGTTTAAAAAAGTTGGAGTGTGCAATGCAGGCAGATGTGCTCTGCTAATGTCTTTGCACTAGTGGGACTATAGCAAAGTCCAATAGCCACGTATAGGATGCCACTAGGTACACTGAGTGTTTGCTAGTAAAATTGCTTAGTTTAAAAAAGTTGGAGTGTGCAATGCAGGCAGATGTGCTCTGCTAATGTCTTTGCACTAGTGGGACTATAGCAAAGTCCAATAGCCACTTTTAGGATGCCACTAGGTACACTGAGTGTTTGCTAGTAAAATTGCTTAGTTTAAAAAAGTTGGAGTGTGCAATGCAGGCAGATGTGCTCTGCAAATGTCTTTGCACTAGTGGGACTATAGCAAAGTCCAATAGCCACGTATAGGATGCCACTAGGTACACTGAGTGTTTGCTAGTATAATGGCTTAGTAACAATGAGTTGTAGTGTGCAATGCAGGCAGACGTGCTCTGCAAATGTCTTTGCACTAGTGTGGCCTATAGCAAAGTCCAATAGCCACGTTTAGGATGCCACTAGGTACACTGAGTGTTTGCTAGTAAAATTGCTTAGTTTAAAAAAGTTGGAGTGTGCAATGCAGGCAGATGTGCTCTGCAAATGTCTTTGCACTAGTGGGACTATAGCAAAGTCCAATAGCCACCTTTAGGATGCCACTAGGTACACTGAGTGTTTGCTAGTAAAATTGCTTAGTTTAAAAAAGTTGTAGTGTGCAATGCAGGCAGACGTGCTCTGCAAATGTCTTTGCACTAGTGGGACTATAGCAAAGTCCAGTAGCCACGTATAGGATGCCACTAGGTACACTGAGTGTTTGCTAGTAAAATTGCTTAGTTTAAAAAAGTTGGAGTGTGCAATGCAGGCAGATGTGCTCTGCTAATGTCTTTGCACTAGTGGGACTATAGCAAAGTCCAATAGCCACTTTTAGGATGCCACTAGGTACACTGAGTGTTTGCTAGTAAAATTGCTTAGTTTAAAAAAGTTGGAGTGTGCAATGCAGGCAGATGTGCTCTGCAAATGTCTTTGCACTAGTGGGACTATAGCAAAGTCCAATAGCCACGTATAGGATGCCACTAGGTACACTGAGTGTTTGCTAGTATAATGGCTTAGTAACAATGAGTTGTAGTGTGCAATGCAGGCAGACGTGCTCTGCAAATGTCTTTGCACTAGTGTGGCCTATAGCAAAGTCCAATAGCCACGTTTAGGATGCCACTAGGTACACTGAGTGTTTGCTAGTAAAATTGCTTAGTTTAAAAAAGTTGGAGTGTGCAATGCAGGCAGATGTGCTCTGCAAATGTCTTTGCACTAGTGGGACTATAGCAAAGTCCAATAGCCACCTTTAGGATGCCACTAGGTACACTGAGTGTTTGCTAGTAAAATTGCTTAGTTTAAAAAAGTTGTAGTGTGCAATGCAGGCAGACGTGCTCTGCAAATGTCTTTGCACTAGTGGGACTATAGCAAAGTCCAATAGCCACAGATAGGATGCCACTAGGTACACTGAGTGTTTGCTACTATAATGGCTTACTTAGAATGAGTTGGAGTGTGCAGAGGACAAGAGGGTACAGTGGCAGGATTGTGGTGCTCTGGGTAGAGGAATGGAAGCCTGCCTTTCTATTCCCTCCTAATGGTGAAATGCAGGGAGGAAATCCCTGACCTGGGCTACACAGACGCTGTTGCTGTTTGCAGGACCTGTCACCTATGGCTCTCTGACCCTGCCGCTTTGAGCCCTTAAAAGGACTGCTAGAAAGTGCTCTCCCTAAGCTGTCTAACGCTGTGTATGCAGCGCATACAGCTGTATCGGCTATAGGACTCAGGAGGACGGAGCTGCGACACTGATGTCTGACACCAAAGACGCAGAAGGCAGATAATGGCGTTCGTGAAGAAAATGTCCGGTTTTATAATGCAGGGACATGTGACATGCAGATCCTATCACACATGCCGTTGCTTCTCTGGCTCAAAGTCCACTTAGCTGTGTGTGTGTCTGTGATTGGCTGACATGCTGGCCCGCCCCACAAGACGCGCGCGCTTAGGGAAGGAAGACAAGAAAAAAAAAAAAAAAAATGGCGATCGCCATTATAGAAACAGCAGTGATCTGAAGGCGCTGTTCACGCACACTATACACTGAAATGTGATAATAGTTTGATTCACAGAGTGACTTACACTATTACAGCAGAAACCAAGCTATGATTTAGCTGTTTTTTTGCTGCTAGAACCGTTCTCGAACGTTTCTAGAACTATCGAGCTTTTGCAAAAAGCTCGAGTTCTAGTTCGATCTAGAACATGCCCCAAAATCACTCGAGCCTAGAACTGGAGAACCACGAATCACGAACCGCGCTCAACTCTAGTGGGTAGACTAGTCCGTTTGGGGATGGTTGTGGCATCTGATATGTGCCCGTTCAAGTGTCTCGGGAATTTTCAACAGATCCGTCCGAAGGTGGATGGCCCCTTATTATGTCACGAGGATGGGTCCTTTTTATCGAGATACCAATTTGTGAGTGTTTTTAGGGCATGTTTGAAGTCGTTGGGGTTAGATCCGAAGTCTTTCGGATTGGGGCAGCGACGGAGGCCTCTATATGCGGCCTACCGGAGGAGACAGTTAAGCAGATTGGTAGGTGGAAGTCGCAGCGCTTTAAGTCGTATGTACGTCCCCAGGTGGTTGTTGGCAATTGAGGGGAAAAGGGGGGGGTATTAGGGTAGCAATGGGGGGGTGAGAGTGTGTGTTTTTTGTCAATTTGGTTTGGTGAGGCAATAAAATGGTGTCGTCTGTACATTTTGTATTGCAGAAGCACCCCCTCTTCCTTCCCTGGTCTGGATCCTTGGCCACTCTTATGTGTATTGGGGAGCCCGACGAGCGGACGCGAGATGGAACGGGAGACAGCTAGGTTTTGAGAAGGACCTGGCTCTCGTGCGATGGCTCGGTGTTCGGGGGTTAGGGTGGAACAGGGTGTTGCAGGAGGTGCATAGATACGCCCGGTTGGACAGACCTCCTGACATGTTAGTGTTGCATGCCGGGGGGAATGATTTGGGTGGGCGTCCTTTTCGAATCTTGATAAAGGACATCAAACATGATTTGTTACGGTTATGGGTGTCGTTTCCAGGTCTAACGTTAGTCTGGTCGGAGATAGTAGCGAGAAAGAGTTGGCAGAAAGCGCGGTCAGTTGACAGGTTGAACAAGGCGCGGGCGAAGGTTAATAGGGCGATCTCGAAGTTTGTTAGTCGGAACGGGGGTATAGCAATACGGCATGTTGAGTTGGAAAGGACGGAAGAGGAATTTTGGTTGGCTGACGGGGTACACCTTAATGCGGTGGGAACTGACTTATGGGCTCTTGGCTTGCAGGGAGGTATTGAGAGGGCCCTTTGGTTGCGGGGGGTCTCAGGCACTTGAAGGGTTTCAAGGTGCCTTCGTTGTGGTGTTGTTTATTGGTGGGTCCTTGAAGTTGGTTTAAAATTGGTTCGGGGATTCATCCGGGTATGGATCCCCTCATTGGCAGAATTGATGGTCCCCTGGTGATTTTGGGGGGGAACCCCGACGGGGTATGTCGGGGCCCCTGGGGGTGTGGTTGGGGTTGACAGAGGATTAACCCTTACCATTTGGTGCTCCTGAGCCAGTGTGGGTAACGGCTGGGAGCAAGTTGAGGTTTTTTATTGCTCGGTTATGGGAATCACCAGGGTTTTGGTAGCTTCAAGGACCTTACCACATTGCAAATTTTATTGGTTATGTATTCTTGTTAATAAAATGGCTGCTATGGCCAAAATTATCCAAAGATAAATTTGTGTCTATGTAATTACTTTTAAATAAGAAATGGGAATGGAGGTGTGGGGTATGAAAGGAAGACCGGAGTCAACAATTCCAGGGTCAAGCATGTTTATTTGCCTAAGCTTCGTTCCAGGGTAGAAAGGGTAAGAGTGCCTTTCAGAATTCGAAGTGGTCGGACTGTACGGGCCACCAAGAACTGCAGGAGAGCTTGAACATCTTCCCATGGATTTGCGACATCCTCCCTCATCAGTTACGTAGGTAAGCAGGTTCTCAGCATTGCAGCCCATTTGTTATCTTAAGTTAGTTAAGCGGGGTTAACTAACCTGTCAGTTCAGCCTCAGGTCTAAAGCAGAGGCCTGGACTCCACTCCTTACTCCTCACTCCACAACTCTCCTTAAAAACAACTGACTCCTTTTTCCTGCCCCGGGGTCTCCAGACCCCTAGGTGGGCGTTTCCTTCCGTCTGGTCCTGCCCACTGGTGTGCCTGTCTTTCCCTGGGGGAGGTGACTAGGGTTTTCTGGTTGGCTTTGTGTGACTTAGGTGAGGGAAGTTGTTATGCGGGGGCCTATGTGTGACTACCTGCAGTGTCAGGGCGTCACATATGTATGTGTGTATGTCTGCTAAAGGAATCCGCACCGTCATATTTACAAACACAAAATGTTGACTCTATGCACAGAAGAGAGTCATTCTATTTACATGATTTGTGTTTTTTTACCTTTTAAAACTATCATTAAATGTTAAGTTTTAGTTAGGGATTTATGCTTCTGTCTGTCTCTCTCCCAGTCTCTGTCATCTGTCTGTCTCTGTGTGTCTCTATCTCTATCCATGTCTGTCTGTCTCTCTATCTCTGTCTGTCTCTCTGTGTCTGTCTGTCTCTCTCTCTCTTTGTGGCTGTCTGTTTCTATGTCTGTCTGTCTCTTTTCCAGGCCTGTCTCTTTTCCAGGTCTGTCTCTTTTCCAGGTCTGTCTCTTTCCCTGTCTGTCTGTCTCTTCCCCTGTCTGTCTCTTCCCCTGTCTGTCTCTTCCCCTGTCTGTCTCTGTATTTCTTTGTCTGTCTCTGTCTTTCTCTTCCCCTGTCTGTCTCTTTCCCTGTCTCTCTCTGCCTGTCTCTCTTTGTCTCTCTCTGTCTGACTCATTCCCCGTTTGTCTCTTTCCCTGTCTATCTCTGTATTTCTTTGTCTGTCTCTATCTGTCTGTCTCTCTCTGTCTGTCTCTTCCCCTGTCTGTCTCTTTCCCTGTCGGTCTGCCTTTTCTCCTGCCTGTCTCTGTTTGTCTCTGTCTGTTTCCCTATCTGCCTCTGTCTCTTTCTCTGTCTCTGTCTGTCTGCCTTTTTTCCCTGTCTATCTCTGTCTGTCTCTTTCCCTGTCTGCCTCTGTCTGTTTGTCTCTGTCTCTTTCCCTGTCTGTCTATGCCTATCTGTCTCTGTCTGTTTGTCTCTCAGTCTGTGTCTGTCTCTCTCTATCTGTCTCCCCACTGACATCATATTATCTCACACATAAGCTTCTTATACTATGAATGTCCTTTGTTCCTATAGCAACCAATCACAGCTGCTATTAATAACTTGCAGCTCCCACCTCCATTCAGTTTAATGGAGGCAGGTTTTTTGGAGAGTAACTGTAAAGCGCGGGGTTAAATATTCCTGTTAAAACATAGTCTACGACGTTCCCTGAGTCACATGAGGTGTCTGCAAAATTTTGTGTTTGTAAATATGACGGTGCGGATTCCTTTAGCAGACATACACACATACATATGTGACGCCCTGACACTGCAGGTAGTCACACATAGGCCCCCGCATAACAACTTCCCTCACCTAAGTCACACAAAGCCAACCAGAAAATCCTAGTCACCTCCCCCAGGGAAAGACAGGCACACCAGTGGGCAGGACCAGACGGAAGGAAACGCCCACCTAGGGGTCTGGAGACCCCGGGGCAGGAAAAAGGAGTCAGTTGTTTTTAAGGAGAGTTGTGGAGTGAGGAGTAAGGAGTGGAGTCCAGGCCTCTGCTTTAGACCTGAGGCTGAACTGACAGGTTAGTTAACCCCGCTTAACTAACTTAAGACAACAAATGGGCTGCAATGCTGAGAACCTGCTTACCTACGTAACTGATGAGGGAGGATGTCGCAAATCCATGGGAAGATGTTCAAGCTCTCCTGCAGTTCTTGGTGGTCCGTACAGTCCGACCACTTCGAATTCTGAAAGGCACTCTTAGGGTATGTGCGCACGTTGCTTTTTACCTGCTTTTTACCTGCTTTTTTGCTGCTTTTTCTTCTGCGCTGTTTAATGCCAAAATGGATGTGTTCTTCTATTCAAGCAAAGTCTATGGGAATTTGGGTTTCTTGTTCACACTAGGTTGTTCAAAATGCTGCCTTTTTGTGGCAGAACTTTGGTCAAAAACTCAGCTTTGCAGTGCAAAACCCAAATGGTAAAAACAATTGACATGTTGCTTCTTTGAAAAGCTGAGTTTTTGACCAAAGTTCTGCCTCAAAAAGGCAGCATTTTGAACAACATAGTGTGAACAAGAAACCCAAATTCCCATAGACTTTGCTTGAATAGAAGAACACATCCATTTTGGCATTAAACAGCGCAGAAGAAAAAGCAGCAAAAAAGCAGGTAAAAAGCAGGTAAAAAGCAACGTGCGCACATACCCTTACCCTTTCTACCCTGGAACGAAGCTTACGCAAATAAACATGCTTGACCCTGGAATTGTTGACTCCGGTCTTCCTTTCATACCCCACACCTCCATTCCCATTTCTTATTTAAAAGTAATTACACAGACAACAAATTTATCTTTGGATAATTTTGGCCATAGCAGCCATTTTATTAACAAGAATACATAACCAATAAAATTTGCAATGTGGTAAGGTCCTTGAAGCTACCAAAACCCTGGTGATTCCCATAACCGAGCAATAAAAAACCTCAACTTGCTCCCAGCCGTTACCCACACTGGCTCAGGAGCACCAAATGGTAAGGGTTAATCCTCCGTCAACCCCAACCACACCCCCAGGGGCCCCGACATACCCCGTCAGGGTTCCCCCCCAAAATCACCAGGGGACCATCAATTCTGCCAATGAGGGGATCCATACCCGGATGAATCCCCGAACCAATTTTAAACCAACTTCAAGGACCCACCAATAAACAACACCACAACGAAGGCACCTTGAAACCCTTCAAGTGCCTGAGACCCCCCGCAACCAAAGGGCCCTCTCAATACCTCCCTGCAAGCCAAGAGCCCATAAGTCAGTTCCCACCGCATTAAGGTGTACCCCGACAGCCAACCAAAATTCCTCTTCCGTCCTTTCCAACTCAACATGCCGTATTGCTATACCCCCGTTCCGACTAACAAACTTCGAGATCGCCCTATTAACCTTCGCCCGCGCCTTGTTCAACCTGTCAACTGACCGCGCTTTCTGCCAACTCTTTCTCGCTACTATCTCCGACCAGACTATCGTTAGACCTGGAAACGACACCCATAACCGTAACAAATCATGTTTGATGTCCTTTATCAAGATTCGAAAAGGACGCCCACCCAAATCATTCCCCCCGGCATGCAACACTAAGATGTCAGGAGGTCTGTCCAACCGGGCGTATCTATGCACCTCCTGCAACACCCTGTTCCACCCTAACCCCCGAACACCGAGCCATCGCACG
Organism: Anomaloglossus baeobatrachus; assembly: GCF_048569485.1. Lineage (NCBI taxonomy): Eukaryota > Metazoa > Chordata > Amphibia > Anura > Aromobatidae > Anomaloglossus > Anomaloglossus baeobatrachus. Next base: position 153,688,562 of record NC_134356.1, read on the forward strand.
AGAGCCAGGTCCTTCTCAAAACCTAGCTGTCTCCCGTTCCATCTCGCGTCCGCTCGTCGGGCTCCCCAATACACATAAGAGTGGCCAAGGATCCAGACCAGGGAAGGAAGGGGGGGTGCTTCTGCAATACAAAATGTACAGACGACACCATTTTATTGCCTCACCAAACCAAATTGACAAAAAACACACACTCTCACCCCCCCCCCATTGCTACCCTAATACCCCCCCTTTTCCCCTCAATTGCCAACAACCACCTGGGGACGTACATACGACTTAAAGCGCTGCGACTTCCACCTACCAATCTGCTTAACTGTCTCCTCCGGTAGGCCGCATATAGAGGCCTCCGTCGCTGCCCCAATCCGAAAGACTTCGGATCTAACCCCAACGACTTCAAACATGCCCTAAAAACACTCACAAATTGGTATCTCGATAAAAAGGACCCATCCTCGTGACATAATAAGGGGCCATCCACCTTCGGACGGATCTGTTGAAAATTCCCGAGACACTTGAACGGGCACATATCAGATGCCACAACCATCCCCAAACGGACTAGTCTACCCACACCTCTCTGATCAGTTTTCGATTTCCTAATCCAAAATTCAACTCCGTTTTCCACTGACATAATGTCACCCCAATCCAAGCCCCCGGGGAACGCCTTACTGGGCGATACCAACTCCCCAACCCGCAGGGCTCCAAAAAACGCCAAAGAAAAGGCTAACTTAAACAAACTCACCTCAAACGGAGATAGACAAACCCCCCACAACGCCCTACCCAGCCGGGTAGGGACCCAGCCCAGCCCAGCTGGGACCCAGTTTGAGCGAGGAACGGAACAAGTCCTTCCCACACCAAGGTTTGCAGGCCCTACCTCAGTCAGGGTTTCACCCACACTCTACAGCTCCGGAATGTCATGCTCTTCAGCCTCCTCCTCCTCCTGCGCATCCTCATCCACTTTACCCTCCACACCAGTCCCAAGCTGGAAGCACTGCAGCACTGCCTCGGTGAAGCGGCAACAGGCTGTGCTGCAGCTAATCTGCATAAGTGACAAATCCCACAATGCAGAAGAGGTGTGGACAGCTCTAAAACAGCATGCAGATCACTGGCTCACACCTCTGAACCTAAAGCCAGGAAAGGTTGTGTGTGACAATGGCCGGAACCTAGTGGCGGCTTTGAGGCGAGGCCAGCTGACACATGTTCCATGCATGGCCCATGTGCTCAACCTCGTGGTTCAGCTGTTTCTAAAGTCATACCCAGAGCTGTCTGATCTGCTGGTAAAAGTTCGCCACCTGTCTGCACATTTTCGAAAGTCACCTACTGCTTCAGCCGGCCTTGCCGGCTTTCAGCGTCGTTTGCATCTTCCGGCTCACAGACTGGTGTGTGATGTCCCCACGCGTTGGAATTCAACTCTGCACATGTTGATCAGGATATGTGAGCAGAAGAGGGCAGTTGTTGAGTACCTGCATCACCTAAGCCGTCGGGAAATGGGTCAAACTCCACACATAACACCTGAGGAGTGGAGATGGATGTCCGACCTATGTACCATCCTCCAAAACTTTGAGGACTCCACCAAGATGGTGAGCGGCGATGACGCCATTATTAGCGTCACCATACCGCTTCTCTGCCTTCTAAAACGGTCTCTGCTCAAAACCAAACATGATGCATTGCAGGCGGAACACGATGAGTTGGAGCAAGAAACAGTAGTGGGTGTGGGTGATAACACATAGCCCAGCCTCGTCTCATCACAACGTGCAGTGGAGGACTATGACGAGGAGGAAGATGAAGACATGGAGCAACTCTCCGGCCAAATTGAGGATATGACATGCATACCAGTCATATGCTCAGTTCAGCGTGGCTGGCCAGAGGACAGGGTAGATGAGGAGGAGGAGGAGAAGGAGGAGGACAGCATGTTCAGTCATCGTGTTGGTCTGGATACTGAAGTGATGGCTGTTAAGAGTCTGGCGCACATGGATGACTTTATGGTAAGCTGCCTGTCTCGTGACCCTCGCGTTAAGAACATCTTGGCCGACAATCATTACTGGTTGGTAACACTGTTAGACCCACGCTACAAGGAGAACTTTATGTCTCTTATTCCCGAGGCGGAGAGGTCAGCCAAAATGCAGCAGTTCCGGAAGGCCATAGTCACGGAAGTAGGCAAAGCATTCCCTTCACAAAACGCTAGCGTCATAATTGTAACACTATTAGTTAAAAGAAAGGGATAAAATGTAAAAAAAAAACAAAATAAGGCATGACTTTTTTTTAACATCACATTTATTTTTTTTAGATTTAACCAAAGAATGTGCACATTTGTTATAATAAACAAGTGAAAAATGTTGAAAATCAGTCATCCAAAGGTGTGTGAAAAAAATATATACATATATGGTACCAATAAAAATGTCACTTTGTCTTGCAAAGAATGCAGCCTCCCAAATTATTTTTTTCCTCTGTGCGGCCCATACACCCAGTCGAGTTTGAGACCCCCTGCCTTACACTATATAGATATTATGTTCATTCCCCATCTATCTTGCTCAGGAGAGCATCTCCCTCCCCCGGCACCAAGAGCAGCTCATACTGAATTGTTACATTGACTAGTAACACTGCACACAGAAATGCACCTTAATATTCCACTGTTAACCCTTTCCTCCCAGCAGTAACACACAACTCCTCACCTTGATATCATGGTGATTTATGGTCAGAATGACTTCAATGCGATCAGTGATTTCTATTCTAGCTCTGCTCACATAGATTTTATATCCACACTCAACTATAGGCCGTTCTTCATATTTTGGGGGCTTTTAGTCAGATATACTAGTTTGTGCCTGTATAGTATTGGTGTAGATGGGAGTGTAGGGCATGGGTTACATGGCACTGTGGTGGGATACTGATGGGAGGTATTGGTGCTGTGTTTGATGCTTCTACTGGGTATTTTCCTACAAATACTGGAACAGCTCACTGCTTAGAATGATCCTTCCCAGCTCTATAATATATTATATATACCCCACAATGCAGGCTCACACACACATTTGTCTCAAGTGTGTTGTAGGGACACAGATACAGTCTTGGTCATGTGACTAAAGGCTACTTTACACACTGCGATATCGGTCCCGATATCGCTAGTGTGGGTACCCGCCCCCATCTGTTGCGCGACACGGGTAAATTGCTGCCCATGCCGCACAACACCGACCAGACCCGTCACACATACTTACCTGCCCGGCGACGTCGCTGTGACCGGCGAACCGCCTCCTTTCTAAGGGGGCGGTCCATGCGGCGTCACAGCGACGTCACTGAGCGACCGCCCAATAGCAGCGGAGGGGCGGAGATGAGTGGCCGGAACATCCCGCCCACCTCCTTCCTTCCTCATAGCGGCTGGGAGGCAGGTAAGGAGAGGTTCCTCGTTTCTGCGGTGTCACACGGAGTGATGTGTGCTGCCGCAGGAGCGACGAACTACATCGTTACTGCTGCAGTAACGATAATCGAGAATGGAGACCCATGTCACCGATGAGCGATTTTGCACGTTTTTGCAACGATGCAAAATCGCTCATCGGTGTCACACGCAGCAACATCGCTAATGCGGCCGGATGTGCGTCACAAATTCCGTGACCCCAACGACTCCGCATTAGCGATGTCGCAGCGTGTAAAGCCTCCTTTAGTGGGAGTGGTGTACAGGGTCTTAGCAGTAAAGAGTATTCCATATTTCTGCCAGATACCCACAGAGATATTGAAATCTGAAAAAAGAGACTTCTGCTCATTGAAGGTAAGAACTGCTCACATAGCGTTCAACTCCACAGCAAACGAGTGCTCTAGCACTGGCATCTCAGCAGGGATATTCCCCTACTACACATGTGTGTCTGGGTCGCTGTGACAGTTTACAGGACATAACTCAGGGCACCTAGACAGAAGGCAGAGGGACTACTTTCTATTTCTGGTGTAGAGCTTAGTACAATATATATATATATATACTATTACATGTGACACATGTACCTTGTATTACCATTATTCGCTGTATATGAACCCCTTTTCTCCGGGCATTATTTGTCTATAGCATTTTTCACGAACCTGAGGCAACTGAGAACCCTTCAGTGAAGGAATTCCACTAACCCTCACAATACCAACCAGGGGCCTCCCTGCAGTAACTCAGGTAGTTGTACCCATTCTCTTTCCGCATTCTATGTGTTCTTCTTCTTTCTTCTTTTTTTTCTTTTTTCTTCTTTTTATTTCTATCATGTAGTTCAGGGGTTTATAGATATATGTCCTGCATCTCATATTTCCTTTAGTGGTGCTTCTTACCCATTCTCATATCATTTACCCTAGTATTTCATGATCCTGAGGCGACTGAGAACCCTTTAATAAAGGAATCCTTTTTCACCTGAATTGTCAAGTGATACTTACCAGTGACTATCACGTAATGTTACAGGTAGTTCCATTTTCTTCCTCTTCTTTCTCTCCTTTCTTCTTTGTCACACGGTCCATTGTGTTATAGCCCACGTGTCATGATAACACTTGTACCATCTTTTCATTTAGATTCCACCTACAATTATTTACCGATTCCAGTTCTGGAATAGGCTTTCATCATCTACTCACTAGAATTCTCAAGTGCATAAGGTACTGAGACATATACATGTTCACACCATTATAAAGAACAAAGTATAAACATTGAGGTTTTTCTCACACCCATGTTCCTGTGTTCTTTGATATGATATGTGTTCATTTCCTTCACTATATAGGATTGCAAGTTTTCCATTTGTACCTTAATGGCAATGACGCTATACAATTGAACACATATCATCCTGTTATCCATATAGGTGTGTATTTACCTGCTTGACTATTTTTGGTTGTTTGATCCAGAATGTTTCTCCAGATAGGTCATGTGGAAATTTTCTTTCCTCAGTACAAATGTTTTCACTATGGCTTTGGAAAATTTTTTTGTATGTGCCTCATGGTCATTTGACCCATTGTACTCTCAAGTAGCAATATATTGTACTGTTATGTTGTACTATGTACTAATTACGTGTTTATATGGTTTTGTAACCCTTTATGATCTTAGATAACTTTATCTTTGATAAAGACCTAAAAACAAGGTCGAAACGTTGGATGAATTATCCTTTTGCACAAATAAAGAATTTTCAGCATTCCAAGAGTTCTTTTCTTACGTTATTAATCACTATAGTGTGCCAGAGCTATTTCTTTTGAATTGACTCTTATTTTTTCTGAGCACCTGCTATATACACAGTGAGCCAGACATATTCAATTTTCATTCAGAAGGCAGAGGGAAGCCTTAGCAGCTGAGCATATATCTTTGCTTGTGAGCATTAGAACAGGCCGGCGATTACAGGGTAACATGAAAAATGTCCAGCTTGCATTATGACTAGAACATGACAATATCCTTTTAAGTACTAACCTATGATGCGTTCCTAAGCAGTTGATGTTATATGTTCTACATTTCATTTTCTGCATACTTTACAAGTAGTAGAATTTGCTTTGATATAGGCAACTGGATTTTCACAATGAAAACGCAAAGGATAACGCCCGAAAAAGACGCCATACATTATGTCAGTGCCATCACTGACAAACCTGGATTGACCATGAAATACGGTATGGAGAGCTGTTGTCATCGTATTAGATAGATAAGAATGATTATATGTATTGTAGAAATGTCTCCTATCATGTTCCCTAATTTTTTATTATGTCCACATCCTGGTCCCCATCTTGGACATCATAACAAACGTGCACTTTTTTGTTTAATTTACACATTGGACCATAGGAAAAATGACACTACAGCTACAGAGGTGACCGTCTGATAGCCCAGCTCGACTATCCATCTCTACTGAAGACCCTTTCAGCTTTTTGAGAGTTGGGTGGAGGACATCATCTCTGAAAATAGGGTCCCACAGCTGCATCCCATCAGTGTGAGCAGGACTCTTAGGACTCTTAGAAGAGTCAATGCTCTGAGACCATGGGGGGCGCTTAGCCCCCTCTCTTCGTCACTGAGGATGATTTCATTTTTCAGGGATTAGAGAGGGTGGTCCTTGTGGTGGACTGCAGGTATGGAGAGCTGTTGTCATCGTATTAAATAGATAAGAATGATTATATGTATTGTAGAAATGTCTCCTATCATGTTCCCTAATTTTTTATTATGTCCACATCCTGGTCCCCATCTTGGACATCATAACAAACGTGCACTTTTTTTGTTTAATTTACACATTGGACCATAGGAAAAATGACACTACAGCTACAGAGGTGACCGTCTGATAGCCCAGCTCGACTATCCATCTCTACTGAAGACCCTTTCAGCTATTTGAGAGTTGGGTGGAGAACATCATCTCTGAAAATAGGGTCCCACAGCTGCACCCCATCAGTGTGAGCAGGAATCTTAGGACTCTTAGAAGAGTCAATGCTCTGAGACCATGGGGGGCGCTTAGCCCCCTCTCTTCGTCACTGAGGATGATTTCACTTTTCAGGGAATAGAGAGGGTGGTCCTTGTGGTAGACTGCAGGTATGGAGAGCTGTTGTGATCGTATTAGATAGATAAGAATGATTATATGTATTGTAGAAATGTCTCCTATCATGTTCCCTAATTTTTTATTATGTCCACATCCTGGTCCCCATCTTGGACATCATAACAAACGTGCACTTTTTTGTTTAATTTACACATTGGACCATAGGAAAAATGACACTACAGCTACAGACGTGACCGTCTGATAGCCCAGCTCGACTATCCATCTCTACTGAAGACCCTTTCAGCTTTTTGAGAGTTGGGTGGAGGACATCATCTCTGAAAATAGGGTCCCACAACTGCACCCCATCAGTGTAAGCAGGACTCTTAGGACTCTTAGAAGAGTCAATGCTCTAAAACCATGGGGGGCGCTTAGCCCCCTCTCTTCGTCACTGAGGATGATTTCATTTTTCAGGGATTAGAGAGAGTGGTCCTTGTGGTGGACTGCAGGTATGGAGAGCTGTTGTGATCGTATTAGATAGATAAGAATGATTATATGTATTGTAGAAATGTCTCCTATCATGTTCCCTAATTTTTTATTATGTCCACATCCTGGTCCCCATCTTGGACATCATAACAAACGTGCACTTTTTTGTTTAATTTACACATTGGACCATAGGAAAAATGACACTACAGCTACAGAGGTGACCGTCTGATAGCCCAGCTCGACTATCCATCTCTACTGAAGACCCTTTCAGCTTTTTGAGAGTTGGGTGGAGGACATCATCTCTGAAAATAGGGTCCCACAGCTTCACCCCATCAGTGTGAGCAGGACTCTTAGGACTCTTAGAAGAGTCAATGCTCTGGTACCATGGGGGGCGCTTGGCCCCCTCTCTTCGTCACTGAGGATGATTTCATTTTTCAGGGATTAGAGAGGGTGGTCCTTGTGGTGGACTGCAGGTATGGAGAGCTGTTGTCATCGTATTAGATAGATAAGAATGATTATATGTATTGTAGAAATGTCTCCTATCATGTTCCCTAATTTTTTATTATGTCCACATCCTGGTCCCCATCTTGGACATCATAACAAACGTGCACTTTTTTGTTTAATTTACACATTGGACCATAGGAAAAATGACACTACAGCTACAGAGGTGACCGTCTGATAGCCCAGCTCGACTATCCATCTCTACTGAAGACCCTTTCAGCTTTTTGAGAGTTGGGTGGAGGACATCATCTCTGAAAATAGGGTCCCACAGCTGCACCCCATCAGTGTGAGCAGGACTCTTAGGACTCTTAGAAGAGTTAATGCTCTGAGACCATGGGGGCGCTTAGCCCCCTCTCTTCGTCACTGAGGATGATTTCATTTTTCAGGGATTAGAGAGGGTGGTCCTTGTGGTGGACTACAGGTATGGAGAGCTGTTGTCATCGTATTAGATAGATAAGAATGATTATATGTATTGTAGAAATGTCTCCTATCATGTTCCCTAATTTTTTATTATGTCCACATCCTGGTCCCCATCTTGGACATCATAACAAACGTGCACTTTTTTGTTTAATTTACACATTGGACCATAGGAAAAATGACACTACAGCTACAGAGGTGACCGTCTGATAGCCCAGCTCGACTATCCATCTCTACTGAAGACCCTTTCAGCTTTTTGAGAGTTGGGTGGAGGACATCATCTCTGAAAATAGGGTCCCACAGCTGCACCCCATCAGTGTAAGCAGGACTCTTAGGACTCTTAGAAGAGTCAATGCTCTAAAACCATGGGGGGCGCTTAGCCCCCTCTCTTCGTCACTGAGGATGATTTCATTTTTCAGGGATTAGAGAGAGTGGTCCTTGTGGTGGACTGCAGGTATGGAGAGCTGTTGTGATCGTATTAGATAGATAAGAATGATTATATGTATTGTAGAAATGTCTCCTATCATGTTCCCTAATTTTTTATTATGTCCACATCCTGGTCCCCATCTTGGACATCATAACAAACGTGCACTTTTTTGTTTAATTTACACATTGGACCATAGGAAAAATGACACTACAGCTACAGAGGTGACCGTCTGATAGCCCAGCTCGACTATCCATCTCTACTGAAGACCCTTTCAGCTTTTTGAGAGTTGGGTGGAGGACATCATCTCTGAAAATAGGGTCCCACAGCTTCACCCCATCAGTGTGAGCAGGACTCTTAGGACTCTTAGAAGAGTCAATGCTCTGGTACCATGGGGGGCGCTTGGCCCCCTCTCTTCGTCACTGAGGATGATTTCATTTTTCAGGGATTAGAGAGGGTGGTCCTTGTGGTGGACTGCAGGTATGGAGAGCTGTTGTCATCGTATTAGATAGATAAGAATGATTATATGTATTGTAGAAATGTCTCCTATTATGTTCCCTAATTTTTTATTATGTCCACATCCTGGTCCCCATCTTGGACATCATAACAAACGTGCACTTTTTTGTTTAATTTACACATTGGACCATAGGAAAAATGACACTACAGCTACAGAGGTGACCGTCTGATAGCCCAGCTCGACTATCCATCTCTACTGAAGACCCTTTCAGCTTTTTGAGAGTTGGGTGGAGGACATCATCTCTGAAAATAGGGTCCCACAGCTGCACCCCATCAGTGTGAGCAGGACTCTTAGGACTCTTAGAAGAGTTAATGCTCTGAGACCATGGGGGCGCTTAGCCCCCTCTCTTCGTCACTGAGGATGATTTCATTTTTCAGGGATTAGAGAGGGTGGTCCTTGTGGTGGACTACAGGTATGGAGAGCTGTTGTCATCGTATTAGATAGATAAGAATGATTATATGTATTGTAGAAATGTCTCCTATCATGTTCCCTAATTTTTTATTATGTCCACATCCTGGTCCCCATCTTGGACATCATAACAAACGTGCACTTTTTTGTTTAATTTACACATTGGACCATAGGAAAAATGACACTACAGCTACAGAGGTGACCGTCTGATAGCCCAGCTCGACTATCCATCTCTACTGAAGACCCTTTCAGCTTTTTGAGAGTTGGGTGGAGGACATCATCTCTGAAAATAGGGTCCCACAGCTGCACCCCATCAGTGTAAGCAGGACTCTTAGGACTCTTAGAAGAGTCAATGCTCTAAAACCATGGGGGGCGCTTAGCCCCCTCTCTTCGTCACTGAGGATGATTTCATTTTTCAGGGATTAGAGAGAGTGGTCCTTGTGGTGGACTGCAGGTATGGAGAGCTGTTGTGATCGTATTAGATAGATAAGAATGATTATATGTATTGTAGAAATGTCTCCTATCATGTTCCCTAATTTTTTATTATGTCCACATCCTGGTCCCCATCTTGGACATCATAACAAACGTGCACTTTTTTGTTTAATTTACACATTGGACCATAGGAAAAATGACACTACAGCTACAGAGGTGACCGTCTGATAGCCCAGCTCGACTATCCATCTCTACTGAAGACCCTTTCAGCTTTTTGAGAGTTGGGTGGAGGACATCATCTCTGAAAATAGGGTCCCACAGCTTCACCCCATCAGTGTGAGCAGGACTCTTAGGACTCTTAGAAGAGTCAATGCTCTGGTACCATGGGGGGCGCTTGGCCCCCTCTCTTCGTCACTGAGGATGATTTCATTTTTCAGGGATTAGAGAGGGTGGTCCTTGTGGTGGACTGCAGGTATGGAGAGCTGTTGTCATCGTATTAGATAGATAAGAATGATTATATGTATTGTAGAAATGTCTCCTATTATGTTCCCTAATTTTTTATTATGTCCACATCCTGGTCCCCATCTTGGACATCATAACAAACGTGCACTTTTTTGTTTAATTTACACATTGGACCATAGGAAAAATGACACTACAGCTACAGACGTGACCGTCTGATAGCCCAGCTCGACTATCCATCTCTACTGAAGACCCTTTCAGCTTTTTGAGAGTTGGGTGGAGGACATCATCTCTGAAAATAGGGTCCCACAGCTGCACCCCATCAGTGTGAGCAGGACTCTTAGGACTCTTAGAAGAGTTAATGCTCTGAGACCATGGGGGCGCTTAGCCCCCTCTCTTCGTCACTGAGGATGATTTCATTTTTCAGGGATTAGAGAGGGTGGTCCTTGTGGTGGACTGCAGGTATGGAGAGCTGTTGTCATCGTATTAGATAGATAAGAATGATTATATGTATTGTAGAAATGTCTCCTATCATGTTCCCTAATTTTTTATTATGTCCACATCCTGGTCCCCATCTTGGACATCATAACAAACGTGCACTTTTTTGTTTAATTTACACATTGGACCATAGGAAAAATGACACTACAGCTACAGAGGTGACCGTCTGATAGCCCAGCTCGACTATCCATCTCTACTGAAGACCCTTTCAGCTTTTTGAGAGTTGGGTGGAGGACATCATCTCTGAAAATAGGGTCCCACAGCTTCACCCCATCAGTGTGAGCAGGACTCTTAGAAGAGTCAATGCTCTGGTACCATGGGGGGGGCGCTTGGCCCCCTCTCTTCGTCACTGAGGATGATTTCATTTTTCAGGGATTAGAGAGGGTGGTCCTTGTGGTGGACTGCAGGTATGGAGAGCTGTTGTCATCGTGTTAGATAGATAAGAATGATTATATGTATTGTAGAAATGTCTCCAATTGAAACTCATAGGCAACCTAGTCCATTGGACTAGGCAATAACATGCAACCATACAAAGTCCATGGGCCTTGCCTCAAAGTCGAACTCACAACCTTTCACAGCTCAAGCAAAGAGCCTACCACTACACCAACACAGAGAAATGTGAACCTGACTCCACATTAATTTACATAATCCTTGTGACTGCGCACACAACATGGCCAAACGAAAGCAAAAGTCAATACCTGGCCTATCAATCCAATGGAAACTCATAGGCAACACAGTCCATTGGACTAGGCAATTACATGCAGCCATAAAAAGTCCATGGGCCTTGCCTCAGAGTCAAACCCACAACATCTCGCAGCCCAAGCAAAGAGCCGACCACTACATTAACACAGAGGAGTGGGAAACTGACTCTACATTAATTCACATAATCCTAGTAACTGCGCACACAACATGGCCAAACAAAAGCAAAAGAAAGCACCTGGCCTATCAATCCACTGGAAACTCATAGGTAACACAGTCCATTGGACTATGCAATTACATGCAGCCATACAAAGTCCATGGGCCTTGCCTCAGAGTCAAACCCACAACCTCTGGCAGAACAAGCAAAGAGCCTACAACTACACCAACACAAAGAAGTAGGAAGCTGTGTCTACATTAATTCACATAATCCTAGTGACTGAGCACACAACATGGCCAAACAAAAGACAATACCTGGCCTATCAATTCAATAGAAACTCATAGGCAACACAGTCCATTGGACTAAGCAATTACATGCAGCCATACAAAGTCCATGGGCTTTGCTTCAGAGTCAAACCCACAACTTCTCCCAGCCCTAGCAAAGAGCCTACCACTACACCAACACAAAGAAATAGGAGAATGACTCTACATTAATTCACATAATCCTAGTGACTGCGCACACAACATGGCCAAACGAAAACAAAAGACAGTACCTGGCCTATCAATCCAATGGAAACTCATAGGCAACACAGTCCATTGGACTAGGCAATTACATGCAGCCATAAAAAGTCCATGGGCCTTGCCTCAGACTCAAACACGCAACCTCTCGCAGTCCAAGCAAAGAGCCTACCACTACACCAACACAGAGAAATGTGAATCTGACTCTACATTAATTCACATAATCCTAGTGACTGCGCACACAACATGGCCAAACGAAAACAAAAGACAGTACCTGGCTTATCAATCCAATGGAAACTCATAGGCAACACAGTAAATTGGACTAGGCAATTACATGCAGCCATACAAAGTCCATGAGCCTTGCAGTCAAACCCACAATCTGTCGCAGCCCAAGCAAAGAGCCTACCACTACACCAACACAGAGAAGTGGGAAACTAACTCTACATTAATTCACATAATCCTAGGGACTGCGCACACAAAATGGCCAAACAAAAGCAAAAGACAGTACCTGGCCTATCAATCCAATGGAAACTTATAGGCAACACAGTCCATTAGACTAGACAATTACATGCAGCCATACAAAGTTCATGGGCTTTGCCTCAAAGTCGAACCCACAACCTCTTGGAGAACAAGCAAAGAGCCTACCACTAAACCAACACAGAGAAGTTGGAAACCGACTCTACATTAATTCATATAATCCTAGTGACTGCGCACACAACATGGCCAAACAAAAGCAAAAAACAGTACCTGGCCTATCAATCCAATGGAAACTCATATGAAACACAGTACATTGGACTAAGCAATTACATGCAGCCATACAAAGCCCATGGGCCTTGCCCCAGAGTCGAACCCACAACCTCTCGTAACACAAGCAAAGAGCCTACCAATACACCAACACAGAGAAGTGGAAAACCGTTTCTACATTAATTCACATAATCCTAGTGACTGCGCACACAACATGGCCAAACAAAAGCAAAAGACAGTACCTGGCCTATCAATCCAATGGAAACTCATAGGCAACACAGTCCATTGGACTAGACAATTACATGGAGACATAAAAAGTCCATGGGCCTTGCCTCAGAGTCAAACCCACAACATCTCGCAGCCCAAGCAAAGAGCCGACCACTACATTAACACAGAGGAGTGGGAAACTGACTCTACATTAATTCACATAATCCTAGTAACTGCGCACACAACATGGCCAAACAAAAGCAAAAGAAAGCACCTGGCCTATCAATCCACTGGAAACTCATAGGTAACACAGTCCATTGGACTATGCAATTACATGCAGCCATACAAAGTCCATGGGCCTTGCCTCAGAGTCAAACCCACAACCTCTGGCAGAACAAGCAAAGAGCCTACAACTACACCAACACAAAGAAGTAGGAAGCTGTGTCTACATTAATTCACATAATCCTAGTGACTGAGCACACAACATGGCCAAACAAAAGACAATACCTGGCCTATCAATTCAATAGAAACTCATAGGCAACACAGTCCATTGGACTAAGCAATTACATGCAGCCATACAAAGTCCATGGGCTTTGCTTCAGAGTCAAACCCACAACTTCTCCCAGCCCTAGCAAAGAGCCTACCACTACACCAACACAAAGAAATAGGAGAATGACTCTACATTAATTCACATAATCCTAGTGACTGCGCACACAACATGGCCAAACGAAAACAAAAGACAGTACCTGGCCTATCAATCCAATGGAAACTCATAGGCAACACAGTCCATTGGACTAGGCAATTACATGCAGCCATAAAAAGTCCATGGGCCTTGCCTCAGACTCAAACACGCAACCTCTCGCAGTCCAAGCAAAGAGCCTACCACTACACCAACACAGAGAAATGTGAATCTGACTCTACATTAATTCACATAATCCTAGTGACTGCGCACACAACATGGCCAAACGAAAACAAAAGACAGTACCTGGCTTATCAATCCAATGGAAACTCATAGGCAACACAGTAAATTGGACTAGGCAATTACATGCAGCCATACAAAGTCCATGAGCCTTGCAGTCAAACCCACAATCTGTCGCAGCCCAAGCAAAGAGCCTACCACTACACCAACACAGAGAAGTGGGAAACTAACTCTACATTAATTCACATAATCCTAGGGACTGCGCACACAAAATGGCCAAACAAAAGCAAAAGACAGTACCTGGCCTATCAATCCAATGGAAACTTATAGGCAACACAGTCCATTAGACTAGACAATTACATGCAGCCATACAAAGTTCATGGGCTTTGCCTCAAAGTCGAACCCACAACCTCTTGGAGAACAAGCAAAGAGCCTACCACTAAACCAACACAGAGAAGTTGGAAACCGACTCTACATTAATTCATATAATCCTAGTGACTGCGCACACAACATGGCCAAACAAAAGCAAAAAACAGTACCTGGCCTATCAATCCAATGGAAACTCATATGAAACACAGTACATTGGACTAAGCAATTACATGCAGCCATACAAAGCCCATGGGCCTTGCCCCAGAGTCGAACCCACAACCTCTCGTAACACAAGCAAAGAGCCTACCAATACACCAACACAGAGAAGTGGAAAACCGATTCTACATTAATTCACATAATCCTAGTGACTGCGCACACAACATGGCCAAACAAAAGCAAAAGACAGTACCTGGCCTATCAATCCAATGGAAACTCATAGGCAACACAGTCCATTGGACTAGACAATTACATGGAGACATAAAAAGTCCATGGGCCTTGCCTCAGATTCAAACCCACAACCTCTCACAGCAAAGCAAAGAGCCTACCACCACACTAACACAGAGAAGTGGGAAACTGATTCTACATTAATTCACATAATCCTACCGACTGCGCACACAACATGGCCAAACAAAAGACAATACCTGGCCTATCAATTCAATGGAAACTCATAGGCAACACAGTCCATTGGACTAGGCAATTACATGCAGCCATACAAAGTCCATGGGCCTTGCCTCAGAGTCGAACCCACAACTTCTCGTACCCCAAGCAAAGAGCCTACCACCACATCAACACAGAGATGTGTGAACCTGACATTGACTCACATAATCCCAGTGACTGCGCACACGAAAACAAAAGACAGTACCTGGCCTATCAATCCAATGGGAACTCATAGGCAACACAGTCAATTAAACTAGGCAATTACATGCAGCCATACAAACTCCATGGGCCTTGCCTCAGAGTCGAACCCAAAACCTCTCGCAGCTTAAGCAAAGAGACTACCACTACACCAACACAGAGAAGTAGGTGAATGACTCTACATTAATTCACATAATCCTAGTGACTGCGCACACAACATGGCCAAACAAAAGCAAAGGACAGTACCTGGACTATCAATCCAATTGAAACTCATAGGCAACCTAGTCCATTGGACTAGGCAATAACATGCAGCCATACAAAGTCCATGGGCCTTGCCTCAAAGTCGAACTCACAACCTCTCACAGCTCAAGCAAAAAGCCTACCACTACACCAACACAGAGAAATGTGAACCTGACTCCACATTAATTTACATAATCCAAGTGACTGCGCACACAACATGGCCAAACGAAAGCAAAAGTCAATACCTGGCCTATCAATCCAATGGAAACTCATAGGCAACACAGTCCATTGGACTAGGCAATTACATGCAGCCATAAAAAGTCCATGAGCCTTGCCTCAGAGTCAAACCCACAACCTCTCGCAGCCCAAGCAAAGAGCCTACCACTACAGCAACACAGAGAAGTGTGAAAATGACTCTACATTAACTCACATAATCCTAGTGACTGCGCACACAACATGGCCAAACGAAAGCAAAAGACAGTACCTGGCCCATCAATCCAATGGAAACTCATAGGCAACAAAGTCCATTGGACTAGGCAATTTCATGCAGCCATACAAAGTCCATGGGCCTTGCCTCAGAGTCAAACCCACAACCTCTCACAGCCCAAGCAAAGAGCCTACCACTACACCAACACAGAGAAGTACGAAACTGACTCAACATAAATTCACATAATCCTAGTGATTGCGCACACAACATGGCCAAACAAAAGCAAAAGACAGTCCTTTGCCTATCAATCCAATGGAAACTCATAGACAACATAGTCCATTGGACTAGGCAATTGCATGCAGCATCACAAAGTCCATGGGCCTTGCCACAGAGTCAAACCCACAACCTCTGGCAGAACAAGCAAAGAGCCTACAACTACACCAACACAAAGAAGTAGGAAGCTGCGTCTACATTAATTCACATAATCCTAGTGAATGCGCACACAACATGGCCAAACAAAAGCAAAAGAAATTACCTGGCCTATCAAGCCAATGGAAACTCATAGGCAACACAGTCCATTGAACTAGGCAGTTACATGCAGCCATACAAAGTCCATGGGCCATGCCTCAGAGTCAAACCCACAACCTCTCGCATCCAAGCAAAGCAGCTTCCACTAAACCAACACAGAGAAGTGGGAAACAGATTCTACATTAATTCACATAATCCTAGTGACTGCGCACACAACATGGCCAAACAAAAGCAAAAGACAATACCTGGCGTATCAATACAATGGAAACTCATAGGCAACACAGTCCATTGGACTTGGCAATTACATGCAGCCATACAAAGTCCATGGGCTTTGCTTCAGAGTCAAACACACAATTTCTCGCAGCCCAAGCAAAGAGCCTACCACTACACCAACACAGAGAAGTTGGAAACTGAGTTTACATTAGTTCACATAATCCTAGTGACTGCGCACACAACATGGCCAAACAAAAGCAAAGGGCAGTACCTGGCCTATCAATCCAATGGGAACTCATACGCAACACAGTCAATTGAACTACGCAATTACATGCTGCCATACAAGCGCCATGGGCCTTGCCTCAGAGTCGAACCCACATCCTCTCGCAGCTTAAGCAAAGAGACTACCACTACACCAACACAGAGAAGTAGGTGAATGACTACATTAATTCACATAATCCTAGCGACTGCGCACACAACATGGCCAAACAAATGCAAAAGCCAATATCTGGCCTATCAATCCAATTGAAACTCATAGGCAACACATTCCTATAGACTAGGCAAATACATGCAGCCATATAAAGTTCATGGTCCTTGACTCAAAGTTGAACCCCTAACCTCTTAGAGAACAAGCAAAGAGCCTACCACTACACCAACAAAGAGAAGTTGGTAACCGACTCTACATTAATTCACATAATCCTAGTGACTGCGCACACAACATGGCCAAACAAAAGCAAAAGACAGTACCTGGCCTGTCAATCCAATGGAAACTCATAGGCAACACAGTCCATTGGACTAGACAATTACATGGAGACATACAAAGTCCATGGGCCTTGCCTCAGAGTCAAACCCACAACCTCTCGCAGCCAAGGAAAGAGCCTACCACTACACCAACACAGAGAAGTGGGAAACTGATTCTACATTAATTCACATAATCCTACCGACTGCGCACACAACATGGCCAAACAAAAGACAATACCTGGCCTATCAGTTCCCAACTTCTCTGTGTTGGTGTAGTTGTAGGCTCTTTGCTTGGGCTGCGAGAAATTGTGGGTTTGACTCTGAGGCAAAGCCCATGGACTTTGTATGGCTGCATGTATTTGCCTAGTCCAATGGACTGTGTTGCCTATGAGTTTCCATTGGATTGATAGGCCAGGGACTGTCTTTTGCTTTTGTTTGGCCATGTTGTGTGCGCAGTCACTAGGATTATGTGAATTTATGTTGAGTCAGTTTCGCTCTTCTCTGTGTTGGTGTAGTGGTAGGCTCTTTGCTTGGGCTACGAGAGGTTGTGGGTTCGACTCTGGGGCAAGGCCCATGGGCTTTGTATGGCTGCATGCAATTGCCTAGTCCAATGTACTGTGTTACCTACGAGTTTACATTGGATTGATAGGCCAGGTAATGTCTTTTGCTTTTGTTTGGCCATGTTGTGTGCGCAGTCACTAGGATTATGTGAATTAATGTAGAGTCGGTTTCCAACTTCTCTGTGTTGGTTTAGTGGTAGGCTCTTTGCTTGTTCTCTAAGAGGTTGTGGGTTCGACTCTGAGGCAAGGCCCATGAACTTTGTATGGCTGCATGTATTTGCCTAGTCTAATGGACTGTGTTGCCTATGAGTTTCCATTGGATTGATAGGCCAGGTATTGTGTTTTGTTTGGCCATGTTGTGTGCGCAGTCGGTAGGATTATGTGAATTAATGTAGAATCAGTTTCCCACTTCTCTGTGTTGGTGTAGTGGTAGGCTCTTTGCTTGGCTGCGAGAGGTTGTGGGTTTGACTCTGAGGCAAGGCCCATGGAATTTGTATGTCTCCATGTAATTGTCTAGTCCAATAGATTGTGTTGCCTATGATTTTCCATTGGATTGATAGGCCAGGTACTGTCTTTTGCTTTTGTTTGCCCATGTTGTGTGCGCAGTCACTAGGATTATGTGAATTAATGTAGACTCAGTTATCAACTTCTCTGTGTTGGTGTAGTGGTCGGCTCTTTGCTTGGGCTGCGAGAGGTTGTGGGTTTGACTCTGAGGCAAAGCCCATGGACAATGTATGGCTGCATGTAATTGCCTAGTCCAATGGACTGTGTTGCCTATGAGTTCCCATTGGATTGATAGGCCAGGTAATGCCTTTTGCTTTTGTTTGGCCATGTTGTGTGCGCAGTCACTAGGATTATGTGACTTAATGTAGAGCCAGGTTCACATTTCTCTGTGTTGGTGTAGTGGTAGGCTCTGCTTGAGCTGCGAGAGGTTGTGAATTCGACTTTGAGGCAAGGCCCATGGACTTTGAATGGCTGCATGTTATTGCCTAGTCCAATGGACTATGTTGCCTATGAGTTTCAATTGGAATGATAGGCCAGGTACTGTCTTTTGCTTTTGTTTGGCCATGTTGTGTGCGCAGTCACTAGGATTATGTGAATTAATGTAGAGTCAGTTTCACACTTCTCTGTGTTGCTGTAGTGGTAGGCTTTTTTCTTGGGCTGCGAGAGGTTGTGAGTTCGACTCTGAGGCAAGGCCCATGGACTTTGTATGGCTGCATGTAATTGCATAATCTCCACCAAACAGGACAAGCTTGCATCTGTTATAGTTTTGGAGAAAAATGTGTTCATTTCATTTATGCGCGAAATGCCTTAGAAATGGGTTTTAAGAGCATTTGAAGCATGGAGACGATTATCTCGAGATTGCAAGATAACCAAACAAAACTTTTAGTGGGTTTCTACTTATTTTATTAAATATCATCTCCACCAAACAGGACAAGCTTGCATCTGTTATAGTTTTGGAGAAAAATGTGTTCATTTCATTTATGCGCGAAATGCCTTAGAAATGGGTTTTAAGAGCATTTGAAGCATGGAGACGATTATCTCGAGTTTGCAAGATAACCAAACAAAACTTTTAGTGGATTTCTACTTATTTTATTAAATATCATCTCCACCAAACAGGACAAGCTTGCATCTGTTATAGTTTTGGAGAAAAATGTGTTCATTTCATTTATGCGCGAAATGCCTTAGAAATGGGTTTTAAGAGCATTTGAAGCATGGAGACGATTATCTCGAGATTGCAAGATAACCAAACAAAACTTTTAGTGGATTTCTACTTATTTTATTAAATATCATCTCCACCAATTAGGACAAGCTTGCATCTGTTATAGTTTTGGAGAAAAATGTGTTCATTTCATTTAGGCGCGAATTGCCTTAGAAATGGGTTTTAAGAGCATTTGAAACATGGAGACGATTATCTCGAGATTGCAAGATAAGCAAACAAAACTTTTAGTGGATTTCTACTTATTTTATTAAATATCATCTCGACCAAACAGGACAAGCTTGCATCTGTTATAGTTTTGGAGAAAAATGTGTTCATTTCATTTATGCGCGAAATGCCTTAGAAATGGGTTTTAAGAGCATTTGAAGCATGGAGACGATTATCTCGAGATTGCAAGATAACCAAACAAAACTTTTAGTGGATTTCTACTTATTTTATTAAATAAGATCTCCAACAAACAGGACAAGCTTGCATCTGTTATAGTTTTGGAGAAAAATGTGTTCATTTCATTTATGCGCGAAATGCCTTAGAAATGGGTTTTAAGAGCATTTGAAGCATGGAGACGATTATCTCGAGATTGCAAGATAACCAAACAAAACTTTTAGTGGATTTCTACTTATTTTATTAAATATCATCTCCAACAAACAGGACAAGCTTGCATCTGTTATAGTTTTGGAGAAAAATGTGTTCATTTCATTTATGCGCGAATTGCCTTAGAAATGGGTTTTAAGAGCATTTGAAGCATGGAGTCGATTATCTCGAGATTGCAAGATAAGCAAACAAAACTTTTAGTGGATTTCTACTTATTTTATTAAATATCATCTCGACCAAACAGGACAAGCTTGCATCTGTTATAGTTTTGGAGAAAAATGTGTTCATTTCATTTATGCGCGAAATGCCTTAGAAATGGGTTTTAAGAGCATTTGAAGCATGGAGACGATTATCTCGAGATTGCAAGATAACCAAACAAAACTTTTAGTGGATTTCTACTTATTTTATTAAATAAGATCTCCAACAAACAGGACAAGCTTGCATCTGTTATAGTTTTGGAGAAAAATGTGTTCATTTCATTTATGCGCGAAATGCCTTAGAAATGGGTTTTAAGAGCATTTGAAGCATGGAGACGATTATCTCGAGATTGCAAGATAACCAAACAAAACTTTTAGTGGATTTCTACTTATTTTATTAAATAAGATCTCCAACAAACAGGACAAGCTTGCATCTGTTATAGTTTTGGAGAAAAATGTGTTCATTTCATTTATGCGCGAAATGCCTTAGAAATGGGTTTTAAGAGCATTTGAAGCATGGAGACGATTATCTCGGGATTGCAAGATAACCAAACAAAACTTTTAGTGGATTTCTACTTATTTTATTAAATATCATCTCCACCAATTAGGACAAGCTTGCATCTGTTATAGTTTTGGAGAAAAATGTGTTCATTTCATTTATGCGCGAAATGCCTTAGAAATGGGTTTTAAGAGCATTTGAAGCATGGAGACGATTATCTCGAGATTGCAAGATAACCAAACAAAACTTTTAGTGGATTTCTACTTATTTTATTAAATATCATCTCCACCAAACAGGACAAGCTTGCATCTGTTATAGTTTTGGAGAAAAATGTGTTCATTTCATTTATGCGCGAAATGCCTTAGAAATGGGTTTTAAGAGCATTTGAAGCATGGAGACGATTATCTCGAGATTGCAAGATAACCAAACAAAACTTTTAGTGGATTTCTACTTATTTTATTAAATATCATCTCCACCAAACAGGACAAGCTTGCATCTGTTATAGTTTTGGAGAAAAATGTGTTCATTTCATTTATGCGCGAATTGCCTTAGAAATGGGTTTTAAGAGCATTTGAAGCATGGAGACGATTATCTCGAGATTGCAAGATAAGCAAACAAAACTTTTAGTGGATTTCTACTTATTTTATTAAATATCATCTCGACCAAACAGGACAAGCTTGCATCTGTTATAGTTTTGGAGAAAAATGTGTTCATTTCATTTATGCGCGAAATGCCTTAGAAATGGGTTTTAAGAGCATTTGAAGCATGGAGACGATTATCTCGAGATTGCAAGATAACCAAACAAAACTTTTAGTGGATTTCTACTTATTTTATTAAATAAGATCTCCAACAAACAGGACAAGCTTGCATCTGTTATAGTTTTGGAGAAAAATGTGTTCATTTCATTTATGCGCGAAATGCCTTAGAAATGGGTTTTAAGAGCATTTGAAGCATGGAGACGATTATCTCGAGATTGCAAGATAACCAAACAAAACTTTTAGTGGATTTCTACTTATTTTATTAAATATCATCTCCAACAAACAGGACAAGCTTGCATCTGTTATAGTTTTGGAGAAAAATGTGTTCATTTCATTTATGCGCGAATTGCCTTAGAAATGGGTTTTAAGAGCATTTGAAGCATGGAGTCGATTATCTCGAGATTGCAAGATAAGCAAACAAAACTTTTAGTGGATTTCTACTTATTTTATTAAATATCATCTCGACCAAACAGGACAAGCTTGCATCTGTTATAGTTTTGGATAAAAATGTGTTCATTTCATTTATGCGCGAAATGCCTTAGAAATGGGTTTTAAGAGCATTTGAAGCATGGAGACGATTATCTCGAGATTGCAAGATAACCAAACAAAACTTTTAGTGGATTTCTACTTATTTTATTAAATAAGATCTCCAACAAACAGGACAAGCTTGCATCTGTTATAGTTTTGGAGAAAAATGTGTTCATTTCATTTATGCGCGAAATGCCTTAGAAATGGGTTTTAAGAGCATTTGAAGCATGGAGACGATTATCTCGAGATTGCAAGATAACCAAACAAAACTTTTAGTGGATTTCTACTTATTTTATTAAATAAGATCTCCAACAAACAGGACAAGCTTGCATCTGTTATAGTTTTGGAGAAAAATGTGTTCATTTCATTTATGCGCGAAATGCCTTAGAAATGGGTTTTAAGAGCATTTGAAGCATGGAGACGATTATCTCGGGATTGCAAGATAACCAAACAAAACTTTTAGTGGATTTCTACTTATTTTATTAAATATCATCTCCACCAATTAGGACAAGCTTGCATCTGTTATAGTTTTGGAGAAAAATGTGTTCATTTCATTTATGCGCGAAATGCCTTAGAAATGGGTTTTAAGAGCATTTGAAGCATGGAGACGATTATCTCGAGATTGCAAGATAACCAAACAAAACTTTTAGTGGATTTCTACTTATTTTATTAAATATCATCTCCACCAAACAGGACAAGCTTGCATCTGTTATAGTTTTGGAGAAAAATGTGTTCATTTCATTTATGCGCGAAATGCCTTAGAAATGGGTTTTAAGAGCATTTGAAGCATGGAGACGATTATCTCGAGATTGCAAGATAACCAAACAAAACTTTTAGTGGATTTCTACTTATTTTATTAAATATCATCTCCACCAAACAGGACAAGCTTGCATCTGTTATAGTTTTGGAGAAAAATGTGTTCATTTCATTTATGCGCGAATTGCCTTAGAAATGGGTTTTAAGAGCATTTGAAGCATGGAGACGATTATCTCGAGATTGCAAGATAAGCAAACAAAACTTTTAGTGGATTTCTACTTATTTTATTAAATATCATCTCGACCAAACAGGACAAGCTTGCATCTGTTATAGTTTTGGAGAAAAATGTGTTCATTTCATTTATGCGCGAAATGCCTTAGAAATGGGTTTTAAGAGCATTTGAAGCATGGAGACGATTATCTCGAGATTGCAAGATAACCAAACAAAACTTTTAGTGGATTTCTACTTATTTTATTAAATATCATCTCCAACAAACAGGACAAGCTTGCATCTGTTATAGTTTTGGAGAAAAATGTGTTCATTTCATTTATGCGCGAATTGCCTTAGAAATGGGTTTTATGAGCATTTGAAGCATGGAGACGATTATCTCGAGATTGCAAGATAAGCAAACAAAACTTTTAGTGGATTTCTACTTATTTTATTAAATATCATCTCGACCAAACAGGACAAGCTTGCATCTGTTATAGTTTTGGAGAAAAATGTGTTCATTTCATTTATGCGCGAAATGCCTTAGAAATGGGTTTTAAGAGCATTTGAAGCATGGAGACGATTATCTCGAGATTGCAAGATAACCAAACAAAACTTTTAGTGGATTTCTACTTATTTTATTAAATAAGATCTCCAACAAACAGGACAAGCTTGCATCTGTTATAGTTTTGGAGAAAAATGTGTTCATTTCATTTATGCGCGAAATGCCTTAGAAATGGGTTTTAAGAGCATTTGAAGCATGGAGACGATTATCTCGAGATTGCAAGATAACCAAACAAAACTTTTAGTGGATTTCTACTTATTTTATTAAATAAGATCTCCAACAAACAGGACAAGCTTGCATCTGTTATAGTTTTGGAGAAAAATGTGTTCATTTCATTTATGCGCGAAATGCCTTAGAAATGGGTTTTAAGAGCATTTGAAGCATGGAGACGATTATCTCGGGATTGCAAGATAACCAAACAAAACTTTTAGTGGATTTCTACTTATTTTATTAAATATCATCTCCACCAATTAGGACAAGCTTGCATCTGTTATAGTTTTGGAGAAAAATGTGTTCATTTCATTTATGCGCGAAATGCCTTAGAAATGGGTTTTAAGAGCATTTGAAGCATGGAGACGATTATCTCGAGATTGCAAGATAACCAAACAAAACTTTTAGTGGATTTCTACTTATTTTATTAAATATCATCTCCACCAAACAGGACAAGCTTGCATCTGTTATAGTTTTGGAGAAAAATGTGTTCATTTCATTTATGCGCGAAATGCCTTAGAAATGGGTTTTAAGAGCATTTGAAGCATGGAGACGATTATCTCGAGATTGCAAGATAACCAAACAAAACTTTTAGTGGATTTCTACTTATTTTATTAAATATCATCTCCAACAAACAGGACAAGCTTGCATCTGTTATAGTTTTGGAGAAAAATGTGTTCATTTCATTTATGCGCGAATTGCCTTAGAAATGGGTTTTAAGAGCATTTGAAGCATGGAGACGATTATCTCGAGATTGCAAGATAAGCAAACAAAACTTTTAGTGGATTTATACTTATTTTCTTAAATATCATCTCGACCAAACAGGACAAGCTTGCATCTGTTATAGTTTTGGAGAAAAATGTGTTCATTTCATTTATGCGCGAAATGCCTTAGAAATGGGTTTTAAGAGCATTTGAAGCATGGAGACGATTATCTCGAGATTGCAAGATAACCAAACAAAACTTTTAGTGGATTTCTACTTATTTTATTAAATAAGATCTCCAACAAACAGGACAAGCTTGCATCTGTTATAGTTTTGGAGAAAAATGTGTTCATTTCATTTATGCGCGAAATGCCTTAGAAATGGGTTTTAAGAGCATTTGAAGCATGGAGACGATTATCTCGAGATTGCAAGATAACCAAACAAAACTTTTAGTGGATTTCTACTTATTTTATTAAATATCATCTCCAACAAACAGGACAAGCTTGCATCTGTTATAGTTTTGGAGAAAAATGTGTTCATTTCATTTATGCGCGAATTGCCTTAGAAATGGGTTTTAAGAGCATTTGAAGCATGGATACGATTATCTCGAGATTGCAAGATAAGCAAACAAAACTTTTAGTGGATTTCTACTTATTTTATTAAATATCATCTCGACCAAACAGGACAAGCTTGCATCTGTTATAGTTTTGGAGAAAAATGTGTTCATTTCATTTATGCGCGAAATGCCTTAGAAATGGGTTTTAAGAGCATTTGAAGCATGGAGACGATTATCTCGAGATTGCAAGATAACCAAACAAAACTTTTAGTGGATTTCTACTTATTTTATTAAATAAGATCTCCAACAAACAGGACAAGCTTGCATCTGTTATAGTTTTGGAGAAAAATGTGTTCATTTCATTTATGCGCGAAATGCCTTAGAAATGGGTTTTAAGAGCATTTGAAGCATGGAGACGATTATCTCGGGATTAGAGTTGAGCGCGGTTCGCGGTTCGTGGTTCTCCAGTTCTAGGCTCGAGTGATTTTTGGGCTGTTCGAGATCGAACTAGAACTCGAGCTTTTTGCTAAAAGCTCGGTAGTTCTAGAAACGTTCGAGAACGGTTCTAGCAGCAAAAAGCAGGGCTTTTTACAGCTACAGTGTGCAGGAGCCATCGCTGGCAGCCTGCCACAAGCTGGTAACCAAGATAAACATCGGGTATCCAAGCAAAGCGCTTTGGTTAGTAACCCGATGTTTATCCTAGTTACTTGCAGGAAGCCCACACTTCCCCGCTCAGCTCGCTCTGCCCCCTCCTGCCCGCGGCATGTACACATACATACATACACACACATACACACACACACATACACACACACACACACACGGTCCCGCTCGGCTTACCTGCGGTCGGTCCGGAGGCAGCAGTCCTTGGCACTGGAAACTGTGGCTGCCGGCCCTTTAAGGGTGTGTTCTCCTTCATTGAGCATCATCTGTGGGCGGAGCTACCGCCCGGCGTCCTGCTCGGTCGCACAGATGAAGGAGTCACAGTGCCAGCCAGCGACCCCCAGCACATCGCTTCCCTCCGGCGCTGTGTGGGCCCCATCTGCACCGTGACCTGATCAGTATGTGGGACATCACTCCCTCCCCGCCCCTCCCTGTCCCCCCGTGCGTGTGTGGGCCCCGCAGAGCCGTGTGTGTGGCCCCCGGAGCCGTGTGTGTGGCCCCCGGAGCCGCGTGTGTGGGCCCCGGAGCCGCGTGTGTGACCCCCGTAGCCGCGTGTGTGGGCCCCGCAGAGCAAGGTGTGTGTTTGTATGTATGTATATATGCAGCAGAGCAGTATGCGTGTCTATATGTATGTATATATGCAGCAGAGCAGTATGCGTGTCTGTATGTATGTATATATGCAGCAGAGCAGTATGCGTGTCTATATGTATGTATATATGCAGCAGAGCAGTATGCGTGACTATATGTATGTATATATGCAGCAGAGCAGTATGCATGTCTATATGTATGTATATATGCAGCAGAGCAGTATGCGTGTCTATATGTATGTATATATGCAGCAGAGCAGTATGCGTGTCTGTATGTATGTATATATGCAGCAGAGCAGTATGCGTGTCTATATGTATGTATATATGCAGCAGAGCAGTATGCGTGTCTGTATGTATGTATATATGCAGCAGAGCAGTATGCGTGTCTATATGTATGTATATATGCAGCAGAGCAGTATGCGTGACTATATGTATGTATATATGCAGCAGAGCAGTATGCGTGTCTATATGTATGTATATATGCAGCAGAGCAGTATGCGTGTCTATATGTATGTATATATGCAGCAGAGCAGTATGCGTGTCTGTATGTATGTATATATGCAGCAGAGCAGTATGCGTGTCTATATGTATGTATATATGCAGCAGAGCAGTATGCGTGTCTATATGTATGTATATATGCAGCAGAGCAGTATGCGTGTCTGTATGTATGTATATATGCAGCAGAGCAGTATGCGTGTCTATATGTATGTATATATGCAGCAGAGCAGTATGCGTGTCTATATGTATGTATATATGCAGCAGAGCAGTATGCGTGTCTATATGTATGTATATATGCAGCAGAGCAGTATGCGTGTCTGTATGTATGTATATATGCAGCAGAGCAGTATGCGTGTCTATATGTATGTATATATGCAGCAGAGCAGTATGCGTGTCTATATGTATGTATATATGCAGCAGAGCAGTATGCGTGACTATATGTATGTATATATGCAGCAGAGCAGTATGCGTGACTATATGTATGTATATATGCAGCAGAGCAGTATGCGTGTCTATATGTATGTATATATGCAGCAGAGCAGTATGCGTGTCTATATGTATGTATATATGCAGCAGAGCAGTATGCGTGTCTATATGTATGTATATATGCAGCAGAGCAGTATGCGTGACTATATGTATGTATATATGCAGCAGAGCAGTATGCGTGTCTATATGTATGTATATATGCAGCAGAGCAGTATGCGTGTCTATATGTATATATATATGCAGCAGAGCAGTATGCGTGTCTATATGTATGTATATATGCAGCAGAGCAGTATGCGTGACTATATGTATGTATATATGCAGCAGAGCAGTATGCGTGTCTATATGTATATATATATGCAGCAGAGCAGTATGCGTGTCTATATGTATGTATATATGCAGCAGAGCAGTATGCGTGACTATATGTATGTATATATGCAGCAGAGCAGTATGCGTGTCTATATGTATGTATATATGCAGCAGAGCAGTATGCGTGTCTATATGTATGTATATATGCAGCAGAGCAGTATGCGTGTCTATATGTATGTATATATGCAGCAGAGCAGTATGCGTGTCTGTATGTATGTATATATGCAGCAGAGCAGTATGCGTGTCTATATGTATGTATATATGCAGCAGAGCAGTATGCGTGTCTATATGTATGTATGTATGCAGCAGAGCAGTATGCGTGTCTATATGTATGTATATATGCAGCAGAGCAGTATGCGTGTCTATATGTATGTATATATGCAGCAGAGCAGTATGCGTGTCTATATGTATGTATATATGCAGCAGAGCAGTATGCGTGTCTATATGTATGTATATATGCAGCAGAGCAGTATGCGTGTCTATATGTATGTATATATGCAGCAGAGCAGTATGCGTGTCTATATGTATGTATATATGCAGCAGAGCAGTATGCGTGTCTGTATGTATGTATATATATATATGCAGCAGAGCAATATGCGTGTCTGTCTGTATGTATGCATGTATGTATGCAGCAGAGCAGTATGCGTGTCTGTATGTATGCATGTATGTATGCAGCAGAGCAGTATGCGTGTATGTATGTATGCATGTATGTATGCAGCAGAGCAGTATGCGTGTCTGTCTGTATGTATGTATGCAGCAGAGCAGTGTGTGTGTGTGTCTGTATGTATGTATGCAGCAGAGCAGTGTGTGTGTGTGTCTGTATGTATGTATGCAGCAGAGCAGTATGTGTGTGTCTGTCTATATGTATGTATGTAGCAGAGCAGTGTGTGTGTCTGTCTATATGTATGTATGCAGCAGAGCAGTATGTGTGTGTCTGTATGTATGTATGTATGCAGCATAGCAGTGTGTGTCTCTGTATGTATGCATGTATGATGTGTATCTATGTATGTCAGTGTATATGACTGTATAGATTTGTCTGTTTATATGTATTTTTGTGAGTTTGTCTTTAAATATGTATATGTACGTGTATGTATCTGTGTATGTGTGTGTGTCTCCGTGTTTATGGGGCCCACTGGGACTCTTCCGCCCGGGGCCCACAAAAACCTGGAGCCGGCCCTGCCTGCGGTGATGAAGTCCCGCCATCCCGACCTCAGCGCTGTCACTGTCCTCCATGGCCGCCGCTTGTCACATCACCTCTCGCTTCCGACCCGAGACTGACTAGCGGTGACGTCACGGGCCTCTCGCGATTCTTGGCTGTGAAGGCGGCGGTCATTGAACTTAGTGACAGGGGCTGTCAGCAGTGCTGGAGATCAGCGCAGGTAATGTACCTCGCTGACAGCAGCACTTGTCATGCCCTGCAGTGACCTGGGCTGACCCATTGATGTTAGCTCAGGTCACTGCACTGCTCTCCCAGCCAATGGGGAACATCCTGCTCTTCATTGACTGGGACAGTGTGGATCGTCATGGCAACCCCTTGGATTACAGCAGACCTGGATTTGTTTTTCATTCTAATAAATTGGTTAAAGAGGGAATGTTTTGGGGAGTGTTTTTTCAAATAAAAATGTGTTTGTCGTCTATTTTTTTTTATTACTGACTGGGTTGGTGATGTCGGGTATCTGATAGACGCCTGACCTCACCAACCCCAGGGCTTGATGCCAGGTGACATTACACATCTGGTATTAACCCCATATATTACCCCGTTTGCCACCGCACCAGGGCGCGGGATGAGCTGGGGCGAAGCACCAGGATTGGCGCATCTAATGGATGCGCCACTTCTGGGGCGGCTGCGGCCTGCTATTTTTAGGCTGGGGAGAGTCCAATAACCATGGACCTCCCTAGTCTGAGAATATCAGGCCCCAGCTGTCTGCTTTACCTTGGCTGGTGATCCAATTTTGGGGGACCCCTACGTGTTTTTTTTTTTAATTATTTATTTAATTTAAAATAACAGCGTGGGGTGCCCTCAGTTTTGGATTACCAGCCAAGGTGAGGTTGCCAGCTGTGGTCTGCAGGGCTGCAGGCGCTGCTTTACAGAGCTGGGGGCTACAAACGTAGGGGGGGGGACCCTGGGCGGGGCAGTATTTTTTTCATTTGTTTGGCTAAAGGAAAAGCTAAGCATCCCTTAGTGCCAGCATGAAAGGCACCAATAGGGCGCATAGGGGAGAATAGGGGAGAATAGGGGGGAGATATAGGGGGAGAATAGGGGGGAGAGATATAGGGGGAGAATAGGGCTCACTTGGTCACGTCTCACTTTGTTCTCCTTTTCTCCACTTTTTTTCTCCAGAAAGGGGACGATAGTGTGGAGTTTTTCTCCACTTTTCTCCACTTTTTCTCCACTTTTTCTCCACTTTCTCCGACTTTTTCACTTTTCTCCACTTCATTCTCCACTTTTTCTCCACCTAGGATCGAAGGTTTCTCCACTTTTCACTTTTCACTTTTCTCCATAACTAGGTGGACGAATAGGCGGGAGATTTTCTCAACTTTTTCTCCACTTTTTTCTCCACTTTTCTCCACTATCAGGGGGCGAATAGGGGCGAAGGACTTTTTCTCCACTTTTTCTCCACTTTTTCTCCACTTTTTCTCCACTTTTTCTCCACTTTTTCTCCACTTATTCTCCACTTTTTCTCCACTTATTCTCCACTTTTTCTCCACTTTTTCTCCACTTTTTCTCCACTTTTTCTCCATTTTTTCTCCACTTATTCTCCACTTATTCTCCACTTTTTCTCAACTTTTTCTCCACTTTTTTCTCCACTTTTTCTCCACTTTTTCTCCACTTTTTCTCCACTTTTTCTCCACTTTTTCTCCACTTTTTCTCCACTTTTTTCTCCACTTTTTCTCCACCTTTTCTCAACCTTTTCTCAACCTTTTCTCAACTTTTTCTCCACTTTTTCTCCACTTTTTCTCCACTTTTTCTCCACTTATTCTCCACTTATTCTCCACTTTTTCTCCACTTTTTCTCCACTTTTTCTCCACTTTTTCTCCACTTTTTCTCCACTTTTTCTCCACTTATTCTCCACTTATTCTCCACTTATTCTCCACTTTTTCTCCACTTTTTCTCCATTTTTTCTCCACTTTTTCTCCACTTTTTCTCCACTTTTTCTCCACTTTCTCCACTTTTTTCTCCACTTTTTTCTCCACTTTTTCTCCACTTTTTCTCCACTTTTTCTCCACTTTTTCTCCACTTTTTCTCCACTTATTCTCAACCTTTTCTCAACCTTTTCTCAACCTTTTCTCCACTTTTTCTCCACTTTTTCTCCACTTTTTCTCCACTTTTTCTCCACTTTTTTCTCCATTTTTTTCTCCACTTTTTTCTCCACTTATTCTCCACTTTTTCTCCACTTATTCTCCACTTTTTCTCCACTTTTTCTCCACTTTTTCTCCACTTTTTCTCCACTTTTTCTCCACTTTTTCTCCACTTTTTTCTCCACTTTTTTCTCCACTTTTTCTCCACTTTTTCTCCACTTTTTCTCCACTTTTTCTCCACTTTTTCTCCATTTTTTCTCCGTTCTTTTTCTATGGTTGGTCTACCCATTAGCTCTGCCATGCATACTGTAGCTCTACACCTACTGCACATGTTACTTTGATTGACATCTCTTTCGTACCAGAGCTGTCTAAGCCTACTCTGACCCCATATTTGTCATTACTATATTGTCCTTGTACTGTATTATGACATTTGTATCATGTGTTTCATTTCTTGCTGTGTTGCAATTTTTTTGCTGCATCCCAATTGTACCTCTACATTGTTCGAGTTTATGTTATTGCTCTCTCACTCTTATGTGATACTGATTATTGTCATTTTTCATGATTACATGCAGATAAGTCCAATCTGACGAAGGCTCAGGCCGAAACGTCATTTGTAACTTGTTTTGGACAAAAACATATATGCTTATGAAAAAAATGTTTTTCTTAATACGGACCAATAAAGAGTGATTTTGCATTACTATCCGTTGTGACTTACTGACTTAGTCTGGGAGATTTAGAGTGCCGAGGTTACTCACTAATTTTATCTATTATTACCTCTGAGCATCTATATACCAGTGAGCAGAGCTTCCTCTACAGTAGTTCTCCTGATTAGGCATGCCCTTACCTCATGAGCAGGGCATTGCAGCTTTGGTAGCAACTATTACGACATGGACTCTGCTGCTGTGGACCCGGGGAGAGTGAGTGCAGATTCATTGCACCCACACTCCTCACATGAAGGGTCCGCACTCCTAGAAAATGGGGGATACGTTCCCTGAGTGTCTCCCCCCCATATTCTAGACGGTCCAGAGTCGTCGTGGGACCCCTTTATTTTTTTTCTTACAATAAATTGGTGAAAGAGGAAATGTTTTGGGGACTGTTTTTTCAAATAAATTTCTTTTGTCGATTTTTTTTTTTTGTTAGTACTGACAGTTTATGATGTTGGGTATCTAATAGACGCCATGACATCACAAACTGCTGGGCTTGATCTCAGGTGACTTTACAGCTAGTATCAACCCGATTTATTACCCCGTTTGCCACTGCACCAGGGCACGGGATGAGCTGGGGTGAAGCGCCAGGATTGGCGCATCTAGTGGATGCGCCACGTCTGGGGTGCCTGCGGCCTGCTATTTTTAGGCTGTGAAGGCCCAATAACTATGGACCTTCCCACCCTGAGAATACCAGACCACAGCTGTCCGCTTTACCTTGGCTGGTGATCCAATTTGGGGGAGACCCTACTTTTATTGTGTAATTATTAATATTTATAAAATAATTATAAAAAAGAGCCTGAGGGGACCTCCACATTGGATCCCCAACCACGGTAAAGCTGCCAGCTGTGGTTTTCAGGCTACAGCCGTCTGCTTTACCCTAGCTGGCTATCAAAAATGGGGGGACCCAATGTCATTTTTTTTTTAACTATTTTTTAAATAGAAAAAATTAATGGGCTTCCCTGTATTTTGATTGCCAACCAAGGTATCGGCAGGCAGACTGGGGTGGCAACCCATAGCTGTCTGCTTTATCTGCGCTGAGAATCAAAAATACCGCGGAGCGCTACGTCATTTTTTTAAAGATTTATTTTTACAGCACTGTGATGTCCAGCAATCAAAATACAGGGAAGCCCATTTTGTTTTTAGTTATTTAAATAAATAATTAAAAAAAATATATATGGGCTCCCGCTGCATTTTTTGTATTGCTAGGTAAGGGTAATCCAAGCAGCTACTGGCTGCTAACCCCCACTGCTTGATGTTACCTTCACTGGCAATGGAAAATCCAGGGAAGCATTTTTTATTTTTTTTGCCAAAAAACTACAAAAAAAAGGACGTGAGCTTCGCCATATTTTTGTATGCTAGCCAGGTATAGCAGGCAGGTGCTGGAAGAGTTGGATACAGCACCTGAAGATGGCGCTTCTATGAAAATACCATTTTCTGAGGCGGCTGCAGACTGCAATTCGCAGCAGTGGTGCCCAGAAATCTCAGGCAAACCTGTGCTGCGGATTCCAATCCCCAGCTGCCTAGTTGTACCTGGCTGGACACAAAAATGGGGCGAAGCCTACGTCATTTGTTTTCTAATTATTTCATGAAATTCATGAAATAATAGAAAAAGGGCTTCCCTTGATTTTTGTCTCCCAGCCGGGTACAAATAGGCAACTGGGGGTTGGGGGCAGCCGTACCTGCCTGCTGTACCTGGCTAGCATACAAAAATATAGCGAAGCCCACATAATTTTTTCAGGGGGCAAAAAACTTCTGCATACAGTCCTGGATGGAGTATGCTGAGCCTTGTAGTTCTGCAGCTGCTGTCTGTCTGTATGGAGAAGAGCAGACAGCATCTGCAGAATTACAAGGCTCAGCATACTCCATCCAGGACTGTATGCAGAATTTTTTTTCCCACCAAAAAAATGACGTGGGCTTCGCCATATTTTTGTATGCTAGCCAGGTACAGCAGGCAGCCACGGGCTGCCTCCAACCCCCAGTTGCCTATTTGTACCCGGCTGGGAACCAAAAATATAGGGAAGCCCGTTTTTTTTTAATTATTTCACTTATTTCATGAAATAATTAAAAAACAAATGACGTGGGCTTCACCCCATTTTTGTGTCCAGCCGGGTACAACTAGGCAGCTGGGGATTGGAATCCGCAGCACAGGTTAGCCCGAGGTTTCTGGGCGCCTCTGCTGTGAATTTCAGTCCGCAGCCGTCCCAGAAAATGGCGCTCTCATAGAAGCGCCATCATCTGGAGCTGTATCCAACTCTTCCAACAGCCCTGTAGCCGGATGGCTTGTTGGGTAATCATGAGTTAATACTGGCTTTGTTTTACTAGCCAGTATTAAGCCAGAGATTCTTAATGTCAGGCACGTTTGACCCGGCCATTAAGAATCTCCAATAAAGGGTTAAAAAAAAACACCACACAGAGAAAAAATACTTTAATAGAAATAAATACACAGACACATTAGAGACTCCATCTTTATTACCCCCTGTCAGCCCTCCACGATCCTGCTCTTCTGTCTTCTTTCTTTCTAGTGTAGTAGTAGTGACGATTGTAGTGAGGATGAGTTTACCCAGCTCATCACTTGGGGCTGGGGAACCTCATCCTAACTACAATCATCACTACAAACGGGAAGCAGCGTGCAGATCAGTGCTGGCTGTCAGCGGTAACAGCGGTAAAGGCCCCGTCACACTAAGCAACTTACCAGCGATCCCAGCAACGATAGGGATCGCTGGTAAGTTGCTAGGAGGTTGCTGGTGAGATGTCACACTAGCGACGCTCCAGCGATCCCACCAGCAACCTGACCTGGCAGGGATCGCTGGAGCGTGGCTACACGAGTTGCTGATGAGCTCACCAGCAACCAGTGACCAGCCCCCAGCGCCGCGTGGAAGATGCTGCGCTTGGTAACTAAGGTAAATATCGGGTAACCAACCCGATATTTACCTTGGTTACCAGTGCACGCAGCTACACGTGCAGAGAGCAGGGAGCAGCGCACACTGAGCGCTGGCTCCCTGCTCTCCTAGTTACAGCACACATGGGGTTAATTACCCGATGTGTGCTGCAGCTACATGTGCAGGGAGCAGAGCACAATGCTTATCGCTGGCTCCCTGCTCTCAGACGCTGACACGCGTTACCATAGCAATGGTGCTCTCGGAGCCGCGGTTAGCGGTGACGTCACCGCTAACTGCGTTGCTATGGCAACCTCCGTTAATGACCGGCTGTGTCAGCCGGTCCCTAACGGAACGCGGACCGTGTGCTAGAGCATGTCGCCGGTACACGGCGATACACACATGTGCACCGTGTACCGGAGAGATGCACTCGCAGGTCATACATGACTCGTCATAGTCATGTGACCAGTCTGTAGCCAATGAGATAATAGCCACGTGACTGGTCACATGGCTATTTTGACGTCACGATAGGTCCTGCTTCTCTGCTGGCAGTGCAGGTCACCGGGAGGGTTCAGCGATCATCGGATGGAATAGCGGCAGGAGACAGAGTGCAGAAGGGATCGCGGGGACCGGTAAGTGTTATGGCAATGTTTATTAACTGTTTGTGTACATTTATAATGCATTTTTATGTGTTTGTGATTGCCTCCCATTATAGCCTATTGGTTTGAGTTCGGTTCGTCGAACGTTCGACGAACCGAACTCGAACGGGACCCCCGTTCGGCGAACCGACCTCGAGCCGAACCGCGACCGGTTCGCTCATCTCTACTCGGGATTGCAAGATAACCAAACAAAACTTTTAGTGGATTTCTACTTATTTTATTAAATATCATCTCCACCAATTAGGACAAGCTTGCATCTGTTATAGTTTTGGAGAAAAATGTGTTCATTTCATTTATGCGCGAAATGCCTTAGAAATGGGTTTTAAGAGCATTTGAAGCATGGAGACGATTATCTCGAGATTGCAAGATAACCAAACAAAACTTTTAGTGGATTTCTACTTATTTTATTAAATATCATCTCCACCAAACAGGACAAGCTTGCATCTGTTATAGTTTTGGAGAAAAATGTGTTCATTTCATTTATGCGCGAAATGCCTTACAAAATGGGTTTTAAGAGCATTTGAAGCATGGAGACGATTATCTCGAGATTGCAAGATAACCAAACAAAACTTTTAGTGGATTTCTACTTATTTTATTAAATATCATCTCCACCAAACAGGACAAGCTTGCATCTGTTATAGTTTTGGAGAAAAATGTGTTCATTTCATTTATGCGCGAAATGCCTTAGAAATGGGTTTTAAGAGCATTTGAAGCATGGAGACGATTATCTCGAGATTGCAAGATAACCAAACAAAACTTTTAGTGGATTTCTACTTATTTTATTAAATATCATCTCCAACAAACAGGACAAGCTTGCATCTGTTATAGTTTTGGAGAAAAATGTGTTCATTTCATTTATGCGCGAATTGCCTTAGAAATGGGTTTTAAGAGCATTTGAAGCATGGAGACGATTATCTCGAGATTGCAAGATAAGCAAACAAAACTTTTAGTGGATTTCTACTTATTTTATTAAATATCATCTCGACCAAACAGGACAAGCTTGCATCTGTTATAGCTTTGGAGAAAAATGTGTTCATTTCATTTATGCGCGAAATGCCTTAGAAATGGGTTTTAAGAGCATTTGAAGCATGGAGACGATTATCTCGAGATTGCAAGATAACCAAACAAAACTTTTAGTGGATTTCTACTTATTTTATTAAATATCATCTCCAACAAACAGGACAAGCTTGCATCTGTTATAGTTTTGGAGAAAAATGTGTTCATTTCATTTATGCGCGAATTGCCTTAGAAATGGGTTTTAAGAGCATTTGAAGCATGGAGACGATTATCTCGAGATTGCAAGATAAGCAAACAAAACTTTTAGTGGATTTCTACTTATTTTATTAAATATCATCTCGACCAAACAGGACAAGCTTGCATCTGTTATAGCTTTGGAGAAAAATGTGTTCATTTCATTTATGCGCGAAATGCCTTAGAAATGGGTTTTAAGAGCATTTGAAGCATGGAGACGATTATCTCGAGATTGCAAGATAACCAAACAAAACTTTTAGTGGATTTCTACTTATTTTATTAAATATCATCTCCACCAAACAGGACAAGCTTGCATCTGTTAAAGTTTTGGAGAAAAATGTGTTCATTTCATTTATGCGCGAAATGCCTTAGAAATGGGTTTTAAGAGCATTTGAAGCATGGAGACGATTATCTCGGGATTGCAAGATAACCAAACAAAACTTTTAGTGGATTTCTACTTATTTTATTAAATATCATCTCCACCAATTAGGACAAGCTTGCATCTGTTATAGTTTTGGAGAAAAATGTGTTCATTTCATTTATGCGCGAAATGCCTTAGAAATGGGTTTTAAGAGCATTTGAAGCATGGAGACGATTATCTCGAGATTGCAAGATAACCAAACAAAACTTTTAGTGGATTTCTACTTATTTTATTAAATATCATCTCCACCAAACAGGACAAGCTTGCATCTGTTATAGTTTTGGAGAAAAATGTGTTCATTTCATTTATGCGCGAAATGCCTTAGAAATGGGTTTTAAGAGCATTTGAAGCATGGAGACGATTATCTCGAGATTGCAAGATAACCAAACAAAACTTTTAGTGGATTTCTACTTATTTTATTAAATATCATCTCCACCAAACAGGACAAGCTTGCATCTGTTATAGTTTTGGAGAAAAATGTGTTCATTTCATTTATGCGCGAAATGCCTTAGAAATGGGTTTTAAGAGCATTTGAAGCATGGAGACGATTATCTCGGGATTGCAAGATAACCAAACAAAACTTTTAGTGGGTTTCTACTTATTTTATTAAATATCATCTCCACCAAACAGGACAAGCTTGCATCTGTTATAGTTTTGGAGAAAAATGTGTTCATTTCATTTATGCGCGAAATGCCTTAGAAATGGGTTTTAAGAGCATTTGAAGCATGGAGACGATTATCTCGAGATTGCAAGATAACCAAACAAAACTTTTAGTGGATTTCTACTTATTTTATTAAATATCATCTCCACCAAACAGGACAAGCTTGCATCTGTTATAGTTTTGGAGAAAAATGTGTTCATTTCATTTATGCGCGAAATGCCTTAGAAATGGGTTTTAAGAGCATTTGAAGCATGGAGACGATTATCTCGAGATTGCAAGATAACCAAACAAAACTTTTAGTGGATTTCTACTTATTTTTTTAAATATCATCTCCACCAAACAGGACAAGCTTGCATCTGTTATAGTTTTGGAGAAAAATGTGTTCATTTCATTTATGCGCGAAATGCCTTAGAAATGGGTTTTAAGAGCATTTGAAGCATGGAGACGATTATCTCGAGATTGCAAGATAACCAAACAAAACTTTTAGTGGATTTCTACTTATTTTATTAAATATCATCTCCACCAAACAGGACAAGCTTGCATCTGTTATAGTTTTGGAGAAAAATGTGTTCATTTCATTTATGCGCGAAATGCCTTAGAAATGGGTTTTAAGAGCATTTGAAGCATGGAGACGATTATCTCGAGATTGCAAGATAAGCAAACAAAACTTTTAGTGGATTTCTACTTATTTTATTAAATATCATCTCCACCAAACAGGACAAGCTTGCATCTGTTATAGTTTTGGAGAAAAATGTGTTCATTTCATTTATGCGCGAAATGCCTTAGAAATGGGTTTTAAGAGCATTTGAAGCATGGAGACGATTATCTCGGGATTGCAAGATAACCAAACAAAACTTTTAGTGGGTTTCTACTTATTTTATTAAATTTCATTTCCACCAAACAGGACAAGCTTGCATCTGTTATAGTTTTGGAGAAAAATGTGTTCATTTCATTTATGCGCGAAATGCCTTAGAAATGGGTTTTAAGAGCATTTGAAGCATGGAGACGATTATCTCGAGATTGCAAGATAACCAAACAAAACTTTTAGTGGATTTCTACTTATTTTATTAAATATCATCTCCACCAATTAGGACAAGCTTGCATCTGTTATAGTTTTGGAGAAAAATGTGTTCATTTCATTTATGCGCGAAATGCCTTAGAAATGGGTTTTAACAGCATTTGAAGCATGGAGACGATTATCTCGAGATTGCAAGATAACCAAACAAAACTTTTAGTGGATTTCTACTTATTTTATTAAATATCATCTCCACCAAACAGGACTAGCTTGCATCTGTTACAGTTTTGGAGAAAAATGTGTTCATTTCATTTATGCGCGAAATGCCTTAGAAATGGGTTTTAAGAGCATTTGAAGCATGGAGACGATTATCTCGTCATTGAACTGGGCGATTACATGCAGCCATACAAAGTCCATGGGCCTTGCCTCAGAGTAGAACCCAAAACTTCTCATAACCCAAGCAAGGAGCCTACCACTACACCAACACAGAGAAGTAGGAGAATGACTCTACATTAATTCACATAATCCTAGTGACTGCGCACACAACATGGCCAAACAAAAGCAAAAGACATTACCTGGCCTATCATTCCAATTGAAACTCATAGGCAACATAGTCCATTGGACTAGCCAATAACATGGAGCCATACAATGTCCATGGGCCTTGCCTCAAAGTCGAACTCACAACCTCTCGCAGCTCAAGCAAAGAGCCTACCACTACACCAACACAGAGAAATGTGAACCTACCTCTACATTAATTCACATAATCCTAGTGACTGCGCACACAACATGGCCAAACGAAAACAAAAGACAGTACCTGGCCTATCAATCCAATGGAAACTCATAGGCAACACAGTCCATTGGACTAGGCAATCACATGCAGTCATAAGAAGTCCATGGGCCTTGCCTCAGAGTCAAACCCACAACCTCTTGCAGCCCAAGCAAAGAGCCTACCACTACACCAACACAGAGAAATGTGAAACTGACTCTACATTAATTCACATAATCCTAGTGACTGCGCACACAACATGGCCAAACGAAAGCAAAAGTCAATACCTGGCCTATCAATCCAATGGAAACTCATAGGCAACAAAGTCCATAGGACTAGGCAATTACATGCAGCCATACAAAGTCCATGAGCCTTGCATTAGAGCCGAACCCACAACCTCTCGCAGCCCAAGCAAAGAGCCTACTACTACACCAACACAGAGAAGTAGGAAACTGACTCTACATTAATTCACATAATCCTAGTGACTGCGCACACAACATGGCCGAACGAAAGCAAAAGTCAATACCTGGCCTATCAATCCAATGGAAACTCATAGGCAACACAGTCCATTGGACTAGGCAATTACATGCAGCCATAAAATGTCCATGGGCCTTGCCTCAGAGTCAAACCCACAACCTCTCACAGCCCAAGCAAAGAGCCTACCACTACACCAACAAAGAGAAATGTGAAACTGACTCTACATTAATTCACATAATCCTAGTGACTGCGCACACAGCATAGCCAAACAAAAGCAAAAGAAAGCACCTGGCCTATCAATCCAATGGAAACTCATAGGTAACGCAGTCCATTGGACTATGCAATTACATGCAGGCATACAAAGTCCATGGGCCTTGCCTCAGAGTCGAACTCACAACCTCTCGCAGCCCAACAAAAAAGC
Organism: Anomaloglossus baeobatrachus; assembly: GCF_048569485.1. Taxonomy (NCBI): domain Eukaryota; kingdom Metazoa; phylum Chordata; class Amphibia; order Anura; family Aromobatidae; genus Anomaloglossus; species Anomaloglossus baeobatrachus. The sequence goes on from NC_134356.1 coordinate 153,728,753, forward strand.
CTACCACTTCAGCAACACAGAGAAGTGTGAAACTGTCTCTACATTAACTCACATAATCCTAGTGACTGCGCACAAAACATGGCCAAACGAAAACAAAAAACAGCACCTGGCCTATCAATCCATTGGACTAGGCAATTACATGCAGCCATACAAAGTCCATGGGCCTTGCCTCAGAGTCAAACCCACAACCTCTCACAGCCCAAGCAAAGAGCCTACCACTACACCAACACAGAGAAGTGCAAAACAAACTCAACATAAATTCACATAATCCTAGTGACTGCGCACACAACATGGCCAAACAAAAGCAAAAGACAGTCCCTTGCCTATCAATCCAATGGAAACTCATAGACAACATAGTCCATTGGACTAGGCAATTACATGCAGCCTCACAAAGTCCATGGGCCTTGCCTCAGAGTCAAACCCACAACCTCTGGCAGAACAAGCAAAGAGCCTACAACTACACCAACACAAAGAAGTAGGAAGCTGTGTCTACATTAATTCACATAATCCTAGTGACTGCGCACACAACATGGCCAAACAAAAGCAAAAGACAATACCTGACCTATCAATCCAATGGAAAATCATAGGCAACACAGTCCATTGAACTGGGCGATTACATGCAGCCATACAAAGTCCATGGGCCTTGCCTCAGAGTCGAACCCAAAACTTCTCGTTCCCAAGCAAAGAGCCTACCACTTCACCAACACAGAGAAGTAGGAGAATGATTCTACATTAATTCACATAATCCTAGTGACTGCGCACACAACATGGCCAAACAAAAGCAAAAGACAGTACCTGGCCTATAAATCCAATGGAAACTCATAGGCAACACAGTCCATTGGACTAGGCAATTACATACAGCCATAAAAAGTCCATGGGCCTTGCCTCAGAGTCAAACCCACAACCTCTCGCAGCCCAAGCAAAGAGCCTACCACTACACCAACACAGAGAAACGTGAAATTGACTCTACATTAATTCACATAATCCTAGTGACTGCGCACACAACATGGCCAAACGAAAGCAAAAGTTAATACCTGGCCTATCAATCCAATGCAAACTCATAGGCAACAAAGTCCATTGGACTAGACAATTACATGCAGCCATACAAGGTCCATGAGCCTTGCATTAGAGTCAAACCCACAACTTCTCGCAGCCCAAGCAAAGAGCCTACCACTACACCAACACAGAGAAGTGGGAATTGACTCTATATTAATTCACATAATCCTAGTGACTGCGCACACAACATGGCCAAACGAAAGCAAAAGTCAATACCTGGCCTATCAATCCAATGGAAACTCATAGGCAACACAGTCCATTGGACTAGGCAATTACATGCAGCCATAAAACGTCCATGGGCCTTGCCTCAGAGTCAAACCCACAACCTCTCACGGCCCAAGCAAAGAACCTACCACTACACCAACAAAGAGAAATGTGAAACTGACTCTACATTAATTCACATAATCCTAGTGACTGCGCACACAACATGGCCAAACAAAAGCAAAAGAAAGCACCTGGCCTATCAATCCAATGGAAACTCATAGGTAACGCAGTCCATTGGACTATGCAATTACATGCAGCCATACAAAGTCCATGGGCCTTGCCTCAGAGTCGAACTCACAACCTCTCGCAGCCCAACAAAAAAAGCCTACCACTTCAGCAACACAGAGAAGTGTGAAACTGTCTCTACATTAACTCACATAATCCTAGTGACTGCGCACAAAACATGGCCAAACGAAAACAAAAGACAGTACCTGGCCTATCAATCCATTGGACTAGGCAATTACATGCAGCCATACAAAGTCCATGAGCCTTGCCTCAGAGTCAAACCCACAACCTCTCACAGCCCAAGCAAAGAGCCTACCACTACACCAACACAGAGAAGTGCGAAACTGACTCAACATAAATTCACATAATCCTAGTGACTGCGCACTAGAGATGAGCGAACCGGTCGCGGTTCGGCTCGAGGTCGGTTCGCCGAACAGGGGTCCCGTTCGAGTTCGGTTCGTCGAACGTTCGATGAACCGAACTCGAACCAATATGCTATAATGGGAGGCAATCACAAACACATAAAAATGCATTATAAATGTACACAAACAGTTAATAAACATTGCCATAACACGGGTCCCCGCGATCCCTTCTGCACTCTGTCTCCTGCCGCTATTCCATCCGATGATCGCTGAATCCTCCCCGTGACCAGCACTGCCAGCAGAGATGCAGGACCTATCGTGACGTCAAAATAGCCATGTGACCAGTCACGTGGCTATTATCTCATTGGCTACAGACTGGTCACATGACTATGACGAGTCATGTAGGACCTGCAAGTGCATCTCTCCGGTACACGGTGCACATATGTGTATCGCCGTGTACCGGCGACATGCTCTAGCACACGGTCGACTCCCCGTTCCGTTATGGACCGGCTGACACAGCCGGTCATTAACGGAGGTTGCCATAGCAACGCAGTTAGCGGTGACGTCACCGCTAACCGTGGCTCCGAGAGCACCGTTGCTACGGTAACGCATCTGTCAGCGTTGGAGCCGGCTTCTGCGGAGGCTGGTAACCACAGTAAACATCGGGTAACCAAGAAGCCCTGTCCTTGGTTACCCGATATTTACCTTAGTTACCAGCCTCCGCCGCTCTCACTGTCAGTGCCGGCTCCTGCTCTGTGCACATGTAGCTGCAGGACACATCGGGTTAATTAACCCGATGTGTGCTGTAGCTAGGAGAGCAAGGAGCCAGCGCTAAGCATTGTGCGCTGCTCCCTGCTCTGTGCACATGTAGCTGCAGCACACATCGGGTAATTAACCCCATGTGTGCTGTAACTAGGAGAGCAGGGAGCCAGCGCTCAGTGTGCGCTGCTCCCTGCTCTCTGCACGTGTAGCTGCGTGCGCTTGGTAACCAAGGTAAATATCGGGTTGGTTACCCGATATTTACCTTAGTTACCAAGCGCAGCATCTTCCACGCGGCGCTGGGGGCTGGTCACTGGTTGCTGGTGAGCTCACCAGCAACTCGTGTAGCGACGCTCCAGCGATCCCTGCCAGGTCAGGTTGCTGGTGGGATCGCTGGAGCGTCGCTAGTGTGACATCTCACCAGCAACCTCCTAGCAACTTACCAGCGATCCCTATCGTTGTTGGAATCGCTGGTAAGTTGCTTAGTGTGACGGGGCCTTTACCGCTGTTACCGCTGACAGCCAGCACTGATCTGCACGCTGCACGCTGCTTCCCGATTGTAGTGATGATTGTATTGAGGATGAGGTTCCCCAGCCCCAAGTGATGAGCTGGGTAAACTCATCCTCACTACAATTGTCACTACTACTACACTAGAAAGAAAGAAGACAGAAGAGCAGGATCGTGGAGGGCTGACAGGGGGTAATAAAGATGGAGTCTCTAATGTGTCTGTGTATTTATTTCTATTAAAGTATTTTTTCTCTGTGTGGTGTTTTTTTTTTAACCCTTTATTGGAGATTCTTAATGGCCGGGTCAAACGTGCCTGACATTAAGAATCTCTGGCTTAATACTGGCTAGTAAAACAAAGCCAGTATTAACTCATGATTACCCAACAAGCCACCCGGCTCCAGGGCTGTTGGAAGAGTTGGATACAGCGCCAGATGATGGCGCTTCTATGAGAGCGCCATTTTCTGGGACGGCTGCGGACTGAAATTCGCAGCAGAGGCGCCCAGAAACCTTGGGCTAACCTGTGCTGCGGATTCCAATCCCCAGCTGCCTAGTTGTACCCGGCTGGACACAAAAATGGGGCGAAGCCCACGTCATTTGTTTTTTAATTATTTCATGAAATAAGTGAAATAATTAAAAAAAACGGGCTTCCCTATATTTTTGGTTCCCAGCCGGGTACAAATAGGCAACTGGGGGTTGGAGGCAGCCCGTGGCTGCCTGCTGTACCTGGCTAGCATACAAAAATATGGCGAAGCCCACGTCATTTTTTTGGTGGGAAAAAAAATTCTGCATACAGTCCTGGATGGAGTATGCTGAGCCTTGTAGTTCTGCAGCTGCTGTCTGCTCTTCTCCATACAGACAGACAGCAGCTGCAGAACTACAAGGCTCAGCATACTCCATCCAGGACTGTATGCAGAAGTTTTTTGCCCCCTGAAAAAATTATGTGGGCTTCGCCATATTTTTGTATGCTAGCCAGGTACAGCAGGCAGTTACGGCTGCCCCCAACCCCCAGTTGCCTATTTGTACCCGGCTGGGAACCAAAAATAAAGGGAAGCCCTTTTTTTATTATTTCATGAATTTCATGAAATAATTAGAAAACAAATGACGTAGGCTTCGCCCCATTTTTGTGTCCAGCCAGGTACAACTAGGCAGCTGGGGATTGGAATCCGCAGCACAGGTTGGCCTGAGATTTCTGGGCCCCACTGCTGCGAATTGCAGTCTGCAGCGGCCTCAGAAAATGGCATTTTCATAGAAGCGCCATCTTCTGGCGCTGTATCCAACTCTTCCAGCACCTGCCTGCTATACCTGGCTAGCATACAAAAATATGGAGAAGCTCACGTCCTTTTTTTTGTAGTTTTTGGCAAAAAAAATAAAAAATGCTTCCCTGGATTTTCCATTGCCAGTGAAGGTAACACCAAGCAGTGGGGGTTAGCAGCCAGTAGCTGCTTGTATTACCCTTACCTAGCAATACAAAAAATGCAGCGGGAGCCCATATATATTTTTTTTAATTATTTATTTAAATAACTAAAAACAAAATGGGCTTCCCTGTATTTTGATTGCTGGACATCACAGTGCTGTAAAAATAAATCTTTAAAAAAATGACGTAGCGCTCCGCGGTATTTTTGATTCTCAGCGCAGATAAAGCAGACAGCTATGGGTTGCCACCCCAGTCTGCCTGCCGTTACCTTGGTTGGCAATCAAAATACAGGGAAGCCCATTAATTTTTTCTATTTAAAAAATAGTTAAAAAAAAAAATGACATTGGGTCCCCCCATTTTTGATAGCCAGCTAGGGTAAAGCAGACGGCTGTAGCCTGAAAACCACAGCTGGCAGCTTTACCGTGGTTGGGGATCCAATGTGGAGGTCCCCTCAGGCTCTTTTTTATAATTATTTTATAAATATTAATAATTACACAATAAAAGTAGGGTCCCCCCCAAATTGGATCACCAGCCAAGGTAAAGCGGACAGCTGTGGTCTGGTATTCTCAGGGTGGGAAGGTCCATAGTTATTGGGCCTTTACAGCCTAAAAATAGCAGGCCGCAGGCACCCCAGACGTGGCGCATCCACTAGATGCGCCAATCCTGGCGCTTCACCCCAGCTCATCCCGTGCCCTGGTGCAGTGGCAAACGGGGTAATAAATTGGGTTGATACTAGCTGTAAAGTAACCTGAGATCAAGCCCAGCAGTTTGTGATGTCATGGCGTCTATTAGATACCCAACATCATAAACTGTCAGTACTAACAAAAAAAAAAAATCGACAAAAGAAATTTATTTGAAAAAACAGTCCCCAAAACATTTCCTCTTTCACCAATTTATTGTAAGAAAAAAAATAAAGGGGTCCCACGACGACTCTGGACCGTCTAGAATATGGGGGGAGACACTCAGGGAACGTATCCCCCATTTTCTAGGAGTGCGGACCCTTCATGTGAGGAGTGTGGGTGCAATGAATCTGCACTCACTCTTCTCGGGTCCACAGCAGCAGAGTCCATGTCGTAATAGTTGCTACCAAAGCTGCAATGCCCTGCTCATGAGGTAAGGGCATGCCTAATCAGGAGAACTACTGTAGAGGAAGCTCTGCTCACTGGTATATAGGTGCTCAGAGGTAATAATAGATAAAATTAGTGAGTAACCTCGGCACTCTAAATCTCCCAGACTAAGTCAGTAAGTCACAACGGATAGTAATGCAAAATCACTCTTTATTGGTCCGTATTAAGAAAAAATTTTTTTTCATAAGCATATATGTTTTTGTCCAAAACAAGTTACAAATGACGTTTCGGCCTGAGCCTTCGTCAGATTGGACTTATCTGCATGTAATCATGAAAAATGACAATAATCAGTATCACATAAGAGTGAGAGAACAATAACAAACTCGAACAATGTAGAGGTACAATTGGGAAAACACATGATACAAATGTCATAATAGAGTACAAGGACAATATAGTAATGACAAATATGGGGTCAGAGTAGGCTTAGACAGCTCTGGTACGAAAGAGATGTCAATCATAAAGTAACATGTGCAGAAGGTGTAGAGCTACAGTATGCATGGCAGAGCTAATGGGTAGACCGACCATAGAAAAAGTAGAGAAAAAGTGGAGAAAAAGTGGAGAAAAAATGGATAAAAAGTGGAGAAAAAGTGGAGAAAAAATGTAGAAAAAGTGGAGAAAAAGTGGAGAAAAAGTGGAGAAAAAGTGGAGAAAAAGTGGAGAATAAGTGGAGAAAAAATGGAGAAAAAATGGAGAAAAAAGTGGAGAAAAAGTGGAGAAAAAGTGGAGAAAAAGTGGAGAATAGGTGGAGAAAAGGTGGAGAATAAGTGGAGAAAAAGTGGAGAAAAAGGTGGTGAAAAAGTGGAGAAAAAGTGGAGAAAAAGTGGAGAAAAAGTGGAGAAAAAGTGGAGAAAAAATGGAGAAAAAATGGAGAAAAAATGGAGAAAAAAATGGAGAAAAAATGGAGAAAAAATGGAGAAAAAAGTGGAGAATAGGTGGAGAAAAGGTGGAGAATAAGTGGAGAAAAAGTGGAGAAAAAGGTGGTGAAAAAGGTGGAGAAAAAGTGGAGAAAAAGTGGAGAAAAAGTGGAGAAAAAATGGAGAAAAAAGTGCAGAAAAAGTGGAGAAAGTGGAGAAAAAGTGAAGAATAAGTGGAGAAAACGTGGAGAAAAAAGTGGAGAAAAAGTGGAGAAAAAATGGAGAAAAAATGGAGAAAAAGTGGAGAAAAGGTGGAGAAAAAGTGGAGAAAAAGTGGAGAAAAAGTGGAGAATAAGTGGAGAAAAAGTGGAGAATAAGTGGAGAATAAGTGGAGAATAAGTGGAGAAAAGGTGGAGAAAAGGTGGAGAATGGAGAAAAAGTGGAGAAAAAAGTGGAGAAAAAGTGGAGAAAAAGTGGAGAAAAAATGGAGAAAAAAGTGCAGAAAAAGTGGAGAAAGTGGAGAATAAGTGGAGAAAAAGTGGAGAAAAAGTGGAGAAAAAGTGGAGAATAAGTGGAGAATAAGTGGAGAAAAAGTGGAGAAAAAAGTGGAGAAAAAGTGGAGAAAAAGTGGAGAAAAAGTGGAGAAAAAATGGAGAAAAAAGTGCAGAAAAAGTGGAGAAAGTGGAGAAAAAGTGAAGAATAGGTGGAGAAAAAGTGGAGAAAAAAGTGGAGAAAAAGTGGAGAAAAAATGGAGAAAAAGTGGAGAAAAAGTGGAGAAAAAGTGGAGAAAAAGTGGAGAATAAGTGGAGAAAAAGTGGAGAAAAAGTGGAGAATAAGTGGAGAATAGGTGGAGAAAAGGTGGAGAAAAGGTGGAGAATAAGTGGAGAAAAAGTGGAGAAAAAAGTGGAGAAAAAAGTGGAGAAAAAGTGGAGAAAAAGTGGAGAAAAAGTGGAGAATAAGTGGAGAATAAGTGGAGAATAAGTGGAGAAAAAAATGAAGAAAAAGTGGAGAAAAAGTGGAGAAAAAGTGGAGAAAAAATTGAGAAAAAGTGGAGAAAAAGTGGAGAAAAAGTGGAGAAAAAGTGGAGAAAAAGTGGAGAAAAAATGGAGAAAAAAGTGGAGAAAAAGTGGAGAATAGGTGGAGAAAAGGTGGAGAATAAGTGGAGAAAAAGTGGAGAAAAAGGTGGTGAAAAAGGTGGAGAAAAAGTGGAGAAAAATAGGAGAAAAAGTGGAGAAAAAGTGGAGAAAAAGTGGAGAAAAAGTGGAGAAAAAGTGGAGAAAAAATGGAGAAAAAATGGAGAAAAAATGGAGAAAAAATGGAGAAAAAAATGGAGAAAAAATGGAGAAAAAATGGAGAAAAAAGTGGAGAAAAAGTGGAGAAAAAGTGGAGAAAAAATGGAGAAAAAACTGGAGAAAAAGTGGAGAATAAGTGGAGAAAAAGTGGAGAAAAAGTGGAGAAAAAGTGGAGAAAAGGTGGAGAATAAGTGGAGAATAAGTGGAGAATAAGTGGAGAATAAGTGGAGAAAAGGTGGAGAAAAGGTGGAGAAAAGGTGGAGAATAAGTGGAGAAAAAGTGGAGAAAAAAGTGGAGAAAAAGTGGAGAAAAAGTGGAGAAAAAGTGGAGAAAAAATGGAGAAAAACTGGAGAAAAAACTGGAGAAAAAGTGGAGAATAAGTTGAGAAAAAGTGGAGAAAAAGTGGAGAAAAAGTGGAGAATAAGTGGAGAATAAGTGGAGAAAAGTTGGAGAAAAGGTGGAGAAAAAGTGGAGAAAAAGTAGAGAATAAGTGGAGAAAAGGTGGAGAAAAGGTGGAGAAAAGGTGGAGAAAAGGTGGAGAATAAGTGGAAAAAAAGTGGAGAAAAAAGTGGAGAAAAAGTGGAGAAAAAGTGGAGAAAAAGTGGAGAAAAAATGGAGAAAAAAGTGCAGAAAAAGTGGAGAAAGTGGAGAAAAAGTGAAGAATAAGTGGAGAAAAAGTGGAGAAAAAAGTGGAGAAAAAGTGGAGAAAAAATGGAGAAAAAGTGGAGAATAAGTGGAGAAAAGGTGGAGAAAAGGTGGAGAAAAGGTGGAGAAAAGGTGGAGAATAAGTGGAAAAAAGGTGGAGAAAAGGTGGAGAAAAGGTGGAGAAAAGGTGGAGAATAAGTGGAAAAAAAGTGGAGAAAAAAGTGGAGAAAAAGTGGAGAAAAAGTGGAGAATAAGTGGAGAAAAAATGGAGAAAAAAATGAAGAAAAAGTGGAGAAAAAGTGGAGAAAAAATTGAGAAAAAGTGGAGAAAAAGTGGAGAAAAAGTGGAGAAAAAATGGAGAAAAAAGTGGAGAAAAAGTGGAGAAAAAGTGGAGAAAAAGTGGAGAATAGGTGGAGAAAAGGTGGAGAATAAGTGGAGAAAAAGTGGAGAAAAAGGTGGTGAAAAAGGTGGAGAAAAAATGGAGAAAAAATGGAGAAAAAATGGAGAAAAAATGGAGAAAAAAATGGAGAAAAAATGGAGAAAAAATGGAGAAAAAAGTGGAGAATAGGTGGAGAAAAGGTGGAGAATAAGTGGAGAAAAAGTGGAGAAAAAGGTGGTGAAAAAGGTGGAGAAAAAGTGGAGAAAAAGTGGAGAAAAAGTGGAGAAAAAATGGAGAAAAAAGTGCAGAAAAAGTGGAGAAAGTGAAGAAAAAGTGAAGAATAAGTGGAGAAAACGTGGAGAAAAAAGTGGAGAAAAAGTGGAGAAAAAATGGAGAAAAAGTGGAGAAAAGGTGGAGAAAAAGTGGAGAAAAAGTGGAGAAAAAGTGGAGAATAAGTGGAGAAAAAGTGGAGAATAAGTGGAGAATAAGTGGAGAATAAGTGGAGAAAAGGTGGAGAAAAGGTGGAGAATGGAGAAAAAGTGGAGAAAAAAGTGGAGAAAAAGTGGAGAAAAAGTGGAGAAAAAATGGAGAAAAAAGTGCAGAAAAAGTGGAGAAAGTGGAGAATAAGTGGAGAAAAAGTGGAGAAAAAGTGGAGAAAAAGTGGAGAATAAGTGGAGAATAAGTGGAGAAAAGGTGGAGAAAAGGTGGAGAAAAAGTGGAGAAAAAGTGGAGAATAAGTGGAGAAAAGGTGGAGAAAAGGTGGAGAAAAGGTGGAGAATAAGTGGAGAAAAAGTGGAGAAAAAAGTGGAGAAAAAGTGGAGAAACAGTGGAGAAAAAGTGGAGAAAAAATGGAGAAAAAAGTGCAGAAAAAGTGGAGAAAGTGGAGAAAAAGTGAAGAATAGGTGGAGAAAAAGTGGAGAAAAAAGTGGAGAAAAAGTGGAGAAAAAATGGAGAAAAAGTGGAGAAAAAGTGGAGAAAAAGTGGAGAAAAAGTGGAGAATAAGTGGAGAAAAAGTGGAGAATAAGTGGAGAATAAGTGGAGAATAGGTGGAGAAAAGGTGGAGAAAAGGTGGAGAATAAGTGGAGAAAAAGTGGAGAAAAAAGTGGAGAAAAAAGTGGAGAAAAAGTGGAGAAAAAGTGGAGAAAAAGTGGAGAAAAAGTGGAGAATAAGTGGAGAATAAGTGGAGAAAAAATGGAGAAAAAAATGAAGAAAAAGTGGAGAAAAAGTGGAGAAAAAATTGAGAAAAAGTGGAGAAAAAGTGGAGAAAAAGTGGAGAAAAAGTGGAGAAAAAGTGGAGAAAAAATGGAGAAAAAAGTGGAGAAAAAGTGGAGAAAAAGTGGAGAATAGGTGGAGAAAAGGTGGAGAATAAGTGGAGAAAAAGTGGAGAAAAAGGTGGTGAAAAAGGTGGAGAAAAAGTGGAGAAAAATAGGAGAAAAAGTGGAGAAAAAGTGGAGAAAAAGTGGAGAAAAAGTGGAGAAAAAATGGAGAAAAAATGGAGAAAAAATGGAGAAAAAATGGAGAAAAAAATGGAGAAAAAATTGAGAAAAAATGGAGAAAAAAGTGGAGAAAAAGTGGAGAAAAAGTGGAGAAAAAATGGAGGAAAAAGTGGAGAAAAAACTGGAGAAAAAGCTGGAGAAAAAGTGGAGAATAAGTGGAGAAAAAGTGGAGAAAAAGTGGAGAAAAAGTGGAGAAAAAGTGGAGAAAAGGTGGAGAATAAGTGGAGAATAAGTGGAGAAAAGGTGGAGAAAAGGTGGAGAAAAGGTGGAGAATAAGTGGAGAAAAAGTGGAGAAAAAGTCGAGAAAAAGTGGAGAAAAAGTCGAGAAAAAGTGGAGAATAAGTGGAGAAAAAGTGGAGAATAAGTGGAGAATAAGTGGAGAATAAGTGGAGAAAAGGTGGAGAAAAGGTGGAGAATAAGTGGAGAAAAAGTGGAGAAAAAAGTGGAGAAAAAAGTGGAGAAAAAGTGGAGAAAAAGTGGAGAAAAAATGGAGAAAAAAAGTGCAGAAAAAGTGGAGAAAGTGGAGAAAAAGTGAAGAATAGGTGGAGAAAAAGTGGAGAAAAAAGTGGAGAAAAAGTGGAGAAAAAATGGAGAAAAAGTGGAGAAAAAGTGGAGAAAAAGTGGAGAAAAAGTGGAGAATAAGTGGAGAAAAAGTGGAGAATAAGTGGAGAATAAGTGGAGAATAGGTGGAGAAAAGGTGGAGAAAAGGTGGAGAAAAGGTGGAGAATAAGTGGAGAAAAAGTGGAGAAAAAAGTGGAGAAAAAGTGGAGAAAAAGTGGAGAAAAAGTGGAGAAAAAGTGGAGAATAAGTGGAGAATAAGTGGAGAAAAAATGGAGAAAAAAATGAAGAAAAAGTGGAGAAAAAGTGGAGAAAAAGTGGAGAAAAAATTGAGAAAAAGTGGAGAAAAAGTGGAGAAAAAGTGGAGAAAAAGTGGAGAAAAAGTGTAGAAAAAGTGGAGAAAAAGTGGAGAAAAAAGTGTAGAAAAAGTGGAGAAAAAGTGGAGAATAGGTGGAGAAAAGGTGGAGAATAAGTGGAGAAAAAGTGGAGAAAAAGGTGGTGAAAAAGGTGGAGAAAAAGTGGAGAAAAATAGGAGAAAAAGTGGAGAAAAAGTGGAGAAAAAGTGGAGAAAAAGTGGAGAAAAAATGGAGAAAAAATGGAGAAAAAATGGAGAAAAAATGGAGAAAAAAATGGAGAAAAAATGGAGAAAAAATGGAGAAAAAAGTGGAGGAAAAGTGGAGAAAAAGTGGAGAAAAAATGGAGGAAAAAGTGGAGAAAAAACTGGAGAAAAAACTGGAGAAAAAGTGGAGAATAAGTGGAGAAAAAGTGGAGAAAAAGTGGAGAAAAAGTGGAGAAAAAGTGGAGAAAAAGTGGAGAAAAAGTGGAGAAAAGGTGGAGAATAAGTGGAGAATAAGTGGAGAAAAAGTGGAGAAAAAATGGAGAAAAACTGGAGAAAAAACTGGAGAAAAAGTGGAGAATAAGTTGAGAAAAAGTGGAGAAAAAGTGGAGAAAAAGTGGAGAATAAGTGGAGAATAAGTGGAGAAAAGGTGGAGAAAAGGTGGAGAAAAAGTGGAGAAAAATTGGAGAATAAGTGGAGAAAAGGTGGAGAAAAGGTGGAGAATAAGTGGAAAAAAAGTGGAGAAAAAAGTGGAGAAAAAGTGGGGAAAAAGTGGAGAAAAAGTGGAGAAAAAGTGGAGAATAAGTGGAGAATAAGTGGAGAATAAGTGGAGAAAAGGTGGAGAAAAGGTGGAGAATAAGTGGAGAAAAAGTGGAGAAAAAAGTGGAGAAAAAAGTGGAGAAAAGGTGGAGAATAAGTGGAGAATAAGTGGAGAAAAGGTGGAGAAAAGGTGGAGAAAAGGTGGAGAATAAGTGGAGAAAAAGTGGAGAAAAAAGTGGAGAAAAAGTGGAGAAAAAGTGGAGAAAAAGTGGAGAAAAAATTGAGAAAAAGTGGAGAAAAAGTGGAGAAAAAGTGGAGAAAAAGTGGAGAAAAAATTGAGAAAAAGTGGAGAAAAAGTGGAGAAAAAGTGGAGAAAAAGTGGAGAAAAAGTGGAGAAAAAATGGAGAAAAAAGTGGAGAAAAAGTGGAGAAAAAGTGGAGAATAGGTGGAGTAAAGGTGGAGAAAAAGTGGAGAAAAATAGGAGAAAAAGTGGAGAAAAAGTGGAGAAAAAGTGGAGAAAAAGTGGAGAAAAAATGGAGAAAAAATGGAGAAAAAATGGAGAAAAAAATGGAGAAAAAATGGAGAAAAAATGGAGAAAAAAGTGGAGAAAAAGTGGAGAAAAAGTGGAGAAAAAGTGGAGAATAGGTGGAGTAAAGGTGGAGAAAAAGTGGAGAAAAATAGGAGAAAAAGTGGAGAAAAAGTGGAGAAAAAGTGGAGAAAAAGTGGAGAAAAAATGGAGAAAAAATGGAGAAAAAATGGAGAAAAAAATGGAGAAAAAATGGAGAAAAAATGGAGAAAAAAGTGGAGAAAAAGTGGAGAAAAAGTGGAGAAAAAATGGAGGAAAAAGTGGAGAAAAAACTGGAGAAAAAACTGGAGAAAAAGTGGAGAATAAGTGGAGAAAAAGTGGAGAAAAAGTGGAGAAAAAGTGGAGAAAAAGTGGAGAAAAGGTGGAGAATAAGTGGAGAATAAGTGGAGAAAAGGTGGAGAAAAGGTGGAGAAAAGGTGGAGAATAAGTGGAGAAAAAGTGGAGAAAAAAGTGGAGAAAAAGTGGAGAAAAAGTGGAGAAAAAGTGGAGAAAAAATGGAGAAAAACTGGAGAAAAAACTGGAGAAAAAGTGGAGAATAAGTTGAGAAAAAGTGGAGAAAAAGTGGAGAAAAAGTGGAGAATAAGTGGAGAATAAGTGGAGAAAAGGTGGAGAAAAGGTGGAGAAAAAGTGGAGAAAAAGTAGAGAATAAGTGGAGAAAAGGTGGAGAAAAGGTGGAGAAAAGGTGGAGAAAAGGTGGAGAATAAGTGGAAAAAAAGTGGAGAAAAAAGTGGAGAAAGAGTGGAGAAAAAGTGGAGAAAAAGTGGAGAAAAAATGGAGAAAAAAGTGCAGAAAAAGTGGAGAAAGTGGAGAAAAAGTGAAGAATAAGTGGAGAAAAAGTGGAGAAAAAAGTGGAGAAAAAGTGGAGAAAAAATGGAGAAAAAGTGGAGAATAAGTGGAGAAAAAGTCGAGAAAAAGTGGAGAATAAGTGGAGAAAAAGTGGAGAATAAGTGGAGAATAAGTGGAGAATAAGTGGAGAAAAGGTGGAGAAAAGGTGGAGAATAAGTGGAGAAAAAGTGGAGAAAAAAGTGGTAATAAAAAGTGGAGAAAAAATGGAGAAAAAAGTGCAGAAAAAGTGGAGAAAGTGGAGAAAAAGTGAAGAATAGGTGGAGAAAAAGTGGAGAAAAAAGTGGAGAAAAAGTGGAGAAAAAATGGAGAAAAAGTGGAGAAAAAGTGGAGAAAAAGTGGAGAAAAAGTGGAGAATAAGTGGAGAAAAAGTGGAGAATAAGTGGAGAATAAGTGGAGAATAGGTGGAGAAAAGGTGGAGAAAAGGTGGAGAAAAGGTGGAGAATAAGTGGAGAAAAAGTGGAGAAAAAAGTGGAGAAAAAGTGGAGAAAAAGTGGAGAAAAAGTGGAGAAAAAGTGGAGAATAAGTGGAGAATAAGTGGAGAAAAAATGGAGAAAAAAATGAAGAAAAAGTGGAGAAAAAGTGGAGAAAAAGTGGAGAAAAAATTGAGAAAAAGTGGAGAAAAAGTGGAGAAAAAGTGGAGAAAAAGTGGAGAAAAAAGTGTAGAAAAAGTGGAGAATAGGTGGAGAAAAGGTGGAGAATAAGTGGAGAAAAAGTGGAGAAAAAGGTGGTGAAAAAGGTGGAGAAAAAGTGGAGAAAAATAGGAGAAAAAGTGGAGAAAAAGTGGAGAAAAAGTGGAGAAAAAGTGGAGAAAAAATGGAGAAAAACTGGAGAAAAAATGGAGGAAAAAATGGAGAAAAAATGGAGAAAAAAGTGGAGGAAAAGTGGAGAAAAAGTGGAGAAAAAATGGAGGAAAAAGTGGAGAAAAAACTGGAGAAAAAACTGGAGAAAAAGTGGAGAATAAGTGGAGAAAAAGTGGAGAAAAAGTGGAGAAAAAGTGGAGAAAAAGTGGAGAAAAAGTGGAGAAAAGGTGGAGAATAAGTGGAGAAAAAGTGGAGAAAAAATGGAGAAAAACTGGAGAAAAAACTGGAGAAAAAGTGGAGAATAAGTTGAGAAAAAGTGGAGAAAAAGTGGAGAAAAAGTGGAGAAAAAGTGGAGAATAAGTGGAGAATAAGTGGAGAAAAGGTGGAGAAAAGGTGGAGAAAAAGTTTGGAAAAAGTGGAGAATAAGTGGAGAAAAGTTGGAGAAAAGGTGGAGAAAAGGTGGAGAATAAGTGGAAAAAAAGTGGAGAAAAAAGTGGAGAAAAAGTGGGGAAAAAGTGGAGAAAAAGTGGAGAAAAAATGGAGAAAAAAGTGCAGAAAAAGTGGAGAAAGTGGAGAAAAAGTGAAGAATAAGTGGAGAAAAAGTGGAGAAAAAAGTGGAGAAAAAGTGGAGAAAAAATGGAGAAAAAGTGGAGAATAAGTGGAGAAAAAGTGGAGAAAAAGTGGAGAATAAGTGGAGAATAAGTGGAGAATAAGTGGAGAAAAGGTGGAGAAAAGGTGGAGAATAAGTGGAGAAAAAGTGGAGAAAAAAGTGGAGAAAAAAGTGGAGAAAAGGTGGAGAATAAGTGGAGAATAAGTGGAGAAAAGGTGGAGAAAAGGTGGAGAAAAGGTGGAGAATAAGTGGAGAAAAAGTGGAGAAAAAAGTGGAGAAAAAGTGGAGAAAAAGTGGAGAAAAAGTGGAGAAAAAATGGAGAAAAACTGGAGAAAAAACTGGAGAAAAAGTGGAGAATAAGTTGAGAAAAAGTGGAGAAAAAGTGGAGAAAAAGTGGAGAATAAGTGGAGAATAAGTGGAGAAAAGGTGGAGAAAAGGTGGAGAAAAAGTGGAGAAAAAGAGGAGAATAAGTGGAGAAAAGGTGGAGAAAAGGTGGAGAAAAGGTGGAGAAAAGGTGGAGAATAAGTGGAAAAAAAGTGGAGAAAAAAGTGGAGAAAAAGTGGAGAAAAAGTGGAGAAAAAGTGGAGAAAAAATGGAGAAAAAAGTGCAGAAAAAGTGGAGAAAGTGGAGAAAAAGTGAAGAATAAGTGGAGAAAAAGTGGAGAAAAAAGTGGAGAAAAAGTGGAGAAAAAATGGAGAAAAAGTGGAGAATAAGTGGAGAAAAAGTGGAGAATAAGTGGAGAAAAAATGGAGAAAAAGTGGAGAAAAAGTGGAGAAAAAACTGGAGAAAAAGTGGAGAATAAGTGGAGAAAAAGTGGAGAAAAAGTGGAGAACAAGTGGAGAAAAGGTGGAGAAAAGGTGGAGAAAAGGTGGAGAAAAAGTGGAGAAAAAAGTGGAGAAAAAGTGGAGAAAAAGTGGAGAATAAGTGGAGAAAAAGTGGAGAAAAAGTGGAGAAAAAAGTGGAGAAAAAAGTGGAGAAAAAGTGGAGAAAAAGTGGAGAAAAGGTGGAGAATAAGTGGAGAATAAGTGGAGAAAAGGTGGAGAAAAGGTGGAGAAAAGGTGGTGAATAAGTGGAGAAAAAGTGGAGAAAAAAGTGGAGAAAAAGTGGAGAAAAAGTGGAGAAAAAGTGGAGAAAAAATGGAGAAAAACTGGAGAAAAAACTGGAGAAAAAGTGGAGAATAAGTTGAGAAAAAGTGGAGAAAAAGTGGAGAAAAAGTGGAGAATAAGTGGAGAATAAGTGGAGAAAAGGTGGAGAAAAGGTGGAGAAAAAGTGGAGAAAAAGTGGAGAATAAGTGGAGAAAAGGTGGAGAAAAGGTGGAGAAAAGGTGGAGAAAAGGTGGAGAATAAGTGGAAAAAAAGTGGAGAAAAAAGTGGAGAAAAAGTGGAGAAAAAGTGGAGAAAAAGTGGAGAAAAAATGGAGAAAAAAGTGCAGAAAAAGTGGAGAAAGTGGAGAAAAAGTGAAGAATAAGTGGAGAAAAAGTGGAGAAAAAAGTGGAGAAAAAGTGGAGAAAAAATGGAGAAAAAGTGGAGAATAAGTGGAGAAAAAGTGGAGAAAAAGTGGAGAAAAAGTGGAGAATAAGTGGAGAATAAGTGGAGAATAAGTGGAGAAAAGGTGGAGAAAAGGTGGAGAATAAGTGGAGAAAAAGTGGAGAAAAAAGTGGAGAAAAAGTGGAGAAAAAGTGGAGAAAAAATGGAGAAAAAAGTGCAGAAAAAGTGGAGAAAGTGGAGAAAAAGTGAAGAATAAGTGGAGAAAAAGTGGAGAAAAAGTGGAGAAAAAGTGGAGAATAAGTGGAGAATAAGTGGAGAAAAGGTGGAGAAAAGGTGGAGAAAAAGTGGAGAAAAAGTGGAGAATAAGTGGAGAAAAGGTGGAGAAAAGGTGGAGAAAAAATGGAGAAAAAGTGGAGAATAAGTGGAGAAAAAGTGGAGAAAAAGTGGAGAATAAGTGGAGAATAAGTGGAGAAAAGGTGGAGAAAAGGTGGAGAATAAGTGGAGAAAAAGTGGAGAAAAAAGTGGAGAAAAAAGTGGAGAAAAGGTGGAGAATAAGTGGAGAATAAGTGGAGAAAAGGTGGAGAAAAGGTGGAGAAAAGGTGGAGAATAAGTGGAGAAAAAGTGGAGAAAAAAGTGGAGAAAAAGTGGAGAAAAAGTGGAGAAAAAGTGGAGAAAAAATGGAGAAAAACTGGAGAAAAAACTGGAGAAAAAGTGGAGAATAAGTTGAGAAAAAGTGGAGAAAAAGTGGAGAAAAAGTGGAGAATAAGTGGAGAATAAGTGGAGAAAAGGTGGAGAAAAGGTGGAGAAAAAGTGGAGAAAAAGAGGAGAATAAGTGGAGAAAAGGTGGAGAAAAGGTGGAGAAAAGGTGGAGAAAAGGTGGAGAATAAGTGGAAAAAAAGTGGAGAAAAAAGTGGAGAAAAAGTGGAGAAAAAGTGGAGAAAAAGTGGAGAAAAAATGGAGAAAAAAGTGCAGAAAAAGTGGAGAAAGTGGAGAAAAAGTGAAGAATAAGTGGAGAAAAAGTGGAGAAAAAAGTGGAGAAAAAGTGGAGAAAAAATGGAGAAAAAGTGGAGAATAAGTGGAGAAAAAGTGGAGAATAAGTGGAGAAAAAATGGAGAAAAAGTGGAGAAAAAGTGGAGAAAAAACTGGAGAAAAAGTGGAGAATAAGTGGAGAAAAAGTGGAGAAAAAGTGGAGAACAAGTGGAGAAAAGGTGGAGAAAAGGTGGAGAAAAGGTGGAGAAAAAGTGGAGAAAAAAGTGGAGAAAAAGTGGAGAAAAAGTGGAGAATAAGTGGAGAAAAAGTGGAGAAAAAGTGGAGAAAAAAGTGGAGAAAAAAGTGGAGAAAAAGTGGAGAAAAAGTGGAGAAAAGGTGGAGAATAAGTGGAGAATAAGTGGAGAAAAGGTGGAGAAAAGGTGGAGAAAAGGTGGTGAATAAGTGGAGAAAAAGTGGAGAAAAAAGTGGAGAAAAAGTGGAGAAAAAGTGGAGAAAAAGTGGAGAAAAAATGGAGAAAAACTGGAGAAAAAACTGGAGAAAAAGTGGAGAATAAGTTGAGAAAAAGTGGAGAAAAAGTGGAGAAAAAGTGGAGAATAAGTGGAGAATAAGTGGAGAAAAGGTGGAGAAAAGGTGGAGAAAAAGTGGAGAAAAAGTGGAGAATAAGTGGAGAAAAGGTGGAGAAAAGGTGGAGAAAAGGTGGAGAAAAGGTGGAGAATAAGTGGAAAAAAAGTGGAGAAAAAAGTGGAGAAAAAGTGGAGAAAAAGTGGAGAAAAAGTGGAGAAAAAATGGAGAAAAAAGTGCAGAAAAAGTGGAGAAAGTGGAGAAAAAGTGAAGAATAAGTGGAGAAAAAGTGGAGAAAAAAGTGGAGAAAAAGTGGAGAAAAAATGGAGAAAAAGTGGAGAATAAGTGGAGAAAAAGTGGAGAAAAAGTGGAGAAAAAGTGGAGAATAAGTGGAGAATAAGTGGAGAATAAGTGGAGAAAGGGTGGAGAAAAGGTGGAGAATAAGTGGAGAAAAAGTGGAGAAAAAAGTGGAGAAAAAGTGGAGAAAAAGTGGAGAAAAAATGGAGAAAAAAGTGCAGAAAAAGTGGAGAAAGTGGAGAAAAAGTGAAGAATAAGTGGAGAAAAAGTGGAGAAAAAGTGGAGAAAAAGTGGAGAATAAGTGGAGAATAAGTGGAGAAAAGGTGGAGAAAAGGTGGAGAAAAAGTGGAGAAAAAGTGGAGAATAAGTGGAGAAAAGGTGGAGAAAAGGTGGAGAAAAGGTGGAGAAAAGGTGGAGAATAAGTGGAAAAAAAGTGGAGAAAAAAGTGGAGAAAAAGTGGAGAAAAAGTGGAGAAAAGGTGGAGAAAAGGTGGAGAAAAGGTGGAGAAAAGGTGGAGAATAAGTGGAGAAAAAGTGGAGAAAAAAGTGGAGAAAAAGTGGAGAAAAAGTGGAGAAAAAGTGGAGAAAAAAATGGAGAAAAAAGTGCAGAAAAAGTGGAGAAAGTGGAGAAAAAGTGAAGAATAAGTGGAGAAAAAAGTGGAGAAAAAGTGGAGAAAAAGTGGAGAAAAAATGGAGAAAAAAGTGGAGAAAAAGTGGAGAAAAAGTGGAGAAAAAGTGGAGAAAAAGTGGAGAAAAAGTTGAGAAAAAATGGAGAAAAAATGGAGAAAAAGTGGAGAAAAAGTGGAGAAAAAACTGGAGAAAAAGTGGAGAATAAGTGGAGAAAAAGTGGAGAAAAAGTGGAGAAAAAGTGGAGAAAAGGTGGAGAAAAGGTGGAGAAAAGGTGGAGAAAAGGTGGAGAAAAAGTGGAGAAAAAAGTGGAGAAAAAGTGGAGAAAAAGTGGAGAAAAGGTGGAGAATAAGTGGAGAATAAGTGGAGAAAAAATGGAGAAAAAAGTGCAGAAAAAGTGGAGAAAGTGGAGAAAAAGTGAAGAATAAGTGGAGAAAAAGTGGAGAAAAAAGTGGAGAAAAAGTGGAGAAAAAATGGAGAAAAAGTGGAGAATAAGTGGAGAAAAAGTGGAGAAAAAGTGGAGAAAAAGTGGAGAATAAGTGGAGAATAAGTGGAGAATAAGTGGAGAAAAGGTGGAGAAAAGGTGGAGAATAAGTGGAGAAAAAGTGGAGAAAAAAGTGGAGAAAAAGTGGAGAAAAAGTGGAGAAAAAATGGAGAAAAAAGTGCAGAAAAAGTGGAGAAAGTGGAGAAAAAGTGAAGAATAAGTGGAGAAAAAGTGGAGAAAAAGTGGAGAAAAAGTGGAGAATAAGTGGAGAATAAGTGGAGAAAAGGTGGAGAAAAGGTGGAGAAAAAGTGGAGAAAAAGTGGAGAATAAGTGGAGAAAAGGTGGAGAAAAGGTGGAGAAAAGGTGGAGAAAAGGTGGAGAATAAGTGGAGAAAAAGTGGAGAAAAAAGTGGAGAAAAAGTGGAGAAAAAGTGGAGAAAAAGTGGAGAAAAAAATGGAGAAAAAAGTGCAGAAAAAGTGGAGAAAGTGGAGAAAAAGTGAAGAATAAGTGGAGAAAAAGTGGAGAAAAAAGTGGAGAAAAAGTGGAGAAAAAATGGAGAAAAAAGTGGAGAAAAAGTGGAGAAAAAGTGGAGAAAAAGTGGAGAAAAAGTGGAGAAAAAGTTGAGAAAAAATGGAGAAAAAATGGAGAAAAAGTGGAGAAAAAGTGGAGAAAAAACTGAAGAAAAAGTGGAGAATAAGTGGAGAAAAAGTGGAGAAAAAGTGGAGAAAAAGTGGAGAAAAGGTGGAGAAAAGGTGGAGAAAAGGTGGAGAAAAGGTGGAGAAAAAGTGGAGAAAAAAGTGGAGAAAAAGTGGAGAAAAAGTGGAGAAAAGGTGGAGAATAAGTGGAGAATAAGTGGAGAAAAGGTGGAGAAAAGGTGGAGAAAAGGTGGAGAATAAGTGGAGAAAAAGTGGAGAAAAAAGTGGAGAAAAAGTGGAGAAAAAGTGGAGAAAAAGTGGAGAATAAATGGAGAAAAACTGGAGAAAAAACTGGAGAAAAAGTGGAGAATAAGTTGAGAAAAAGTGGAGAAAAAGTGGAGAAAAAGTGGAGAATAAGTGGAGAAAAGGTGGAGAAAAGGTGGAGAAAAGGTGGAGAATAAGTGGAAAAAAAGTGGAGAAAAAAGTGGAGAAAAAGTGGAGAAAAAGTGGAGAAAAAGTGGAGAAAAAATGGAGAAAAAAGTGCAGAAAAAGTGGAGAAAGTGGAGAAAAAGTGAAGAATAAGTGGAGAAAAAGTGGAGAAAAAAGTGGAGAAAAAGTGGAGAAAAAATGGAGAAAAAGTGGAGAATAAGTGGAGAAAAAGTGGAGAAAAAGTGGAGAAAAAACTGGAGAAAAAGTGGAGAATAAGTTGAGAAAAAGTGGAGAAAAAGTGGAGAAAAAGTGGAGAAAAAAGTGGAGAAAAAAGTGGAGAAAAAGTGGAGAAAAAGTGGAGAAAAAGTGGAGAAAAAATGGAGAAAAAAGTGCAGAAAAAGTGGAGAAAGTGGAGAAAAAGTGAAGAATAAGTGGAGAAAAAGTGGAGAAAAAGTGGAGAAAAAGTGGAGAATAAGTGGAGAATAAGTGGAGAAAAGGTGGAGAAAAGGTGGAGAAAAAGTGGAGAAAAAGTGGAGAATAAGTGGAGAAAAGGTGGAGAAAAGGTGGAGAAAAGGTGGAGAAAAGGTGGAGAATAAGTGGAGAAAAAGTGGAGAAAAAAGTGGAGAAAAAGTGGAGAAAAAGTGGAGAAAAAGTGGAGAAAAAATGGAGAAAAAAGTGCAGAAAAAGTGGAGAAAGTGGAGAAAAAGTGAAGAATAAGTGGAGAAAAAGTGGAGAAAAAAGTGGAGAAAAAGTGGAGAAAAAATGGAGAAAAAGTGGAGAAAAAGTGGAGAATAAGTGGAGAAAAAGTGGAGAATAAGTGGAGAATAAGTGGAGAATAGGTGGAGAAAAGGTGGAGAAAAGGTGGAGAAAAGGTGGAGAATAAGTGGAGAAAAAGTGGAGAAAAAAGTGGAGAAAAAGTGGAGAAAAAGTGGAGAAAAAATGGAGAAAAAAGTGCAGAAAAAGTGGAGAAAGTGGAGAAAAAGTGAAGAATAAGTGGAGAAAAAGTGGAGAAAAAAGTGGAGAAAAAGTGGAGAAAAAATGGAGAAAAAAGTGGAGAAAAAGTGGAGAAAAAGTGGAGAAAAAGTGGAGAAAAAGTGGAGAAAAAGTTGAGAAAAAATGGAGAAAAAATTGAGAAAAAGTGGAGAAAAAGTGGAGAAAAAACTGGAGAAAAAGTGGAGAAATGTGGAGAAAAAGTGGAGAAAAAGTGGAGAAAAGGTGGAGAAAAGGTGGAGAAAAGGTGGAGAAAAGGTGGAGAAAAAGTGGAGAAAAAAGTGGAGAAAAAGTGGAGAAAAAGTGGAGAAAAGGTGGAGAATAAGTGGAGAATAAGTGGAGAAAAGGTGGAGAAAAGGTGGAGAAAAGGTGGAGAATAAGTGGAGAAAAAGTGGAGAAAAAAGTGGAGAAAAAGTGGAGAAAAAGTGGAGAAAAAATGGAGAAAAACTGGAGAAAAAACTGGAGAAAAAGTGGAGAATAAGTTGAGAAAAAGTGGAGAAAAATTGGAGAAAAAGTGGAGAATAAGTGGAGAATAAGTGGAGAAAAAGTGGAGAAAAGGTGGAGAAAAAGTGGAGAAAAAGTGGAGAATAAGTGGAGAAAAGGTGGAGAAAAGGTGGAGAAAAGGTGGAGAAAAGGTGGAGAATAAGTGGAAAAAAAGTGGAGAAAAAAGTGGAGAAAAAGTGGAGAAAAAGTGGAGAAAAAGTGGAGAAAAAATGGAGAAAAAAGTGCAGAAAAAGTGGAGAAAGTGGAGAAAAAGTGAAGAATAAGTGGAGAAAAAGTGGAGAAAAAAGTGGAGAAAAAGTGGAGAAAAAATGGAGAAAAAGTGGAGAATAAGTGGAGAAAAAGTGGAGAAAAAGTGGAGAAAAAGTGGAGAATAAGTGGAGAATAAGTGGAGAATAAGTGGAGAAAAGGTGGAGAAAAGGTGGAGAATAAGTGGAGAAAAAGTGGAGAAAAAAGTGGAGAAAAAGTGGAGAAAAAGTGGAGAAAAAATGGAGAAAAAAGTGCAGAAAAAGTGGAGAAAGTGGAGAAAAAGTGAAGAATAAGTGGAGAAAAAGTGGAGAAAAAGTGGAGAAAAAGTGGAGAATAAGTGGAGAATAAGTGGAGAAAAGGTGGAGAAAAGGTGGAGAAAAAGTGGAGAAAAAGTGGAGAATAAGTGGAGAAAAGGTGGAGAAAAGGTGGAGAAAAGGTGGAGAAAAGGTGGAGAATAAGTGGAGAAAAAGTGGAGAAAAAAGTGGAGAAAAAGTGGAGAAAAAGTGGAGAAAAAGTGGAGAAAAAATGGAGAAAAAAGTGCAGAAAAAGTGGAGAAAGTGGAGAAAAAGTGAAGAATAAGTGGAGAAAAAGTGGAGAAAAAAGTGGAGAAAAAGTGGAGAAAAAATGGAGAAAAAGTGGAGAAAAAGTGGAGAAAAAGTGGAGAAAAAGTGGAGAATAAGTGGAGAAAAAGTGGAGAATAAGTGGAGAATAAGTGGAGAATAGGTGGAGAAAAGGTGGAGAAAAGGTGGAGAAAAGGTGGAGAATAAGTGGAGAAAAAGTGGAGAAAAAAGTGGAGAAAAAGTGGAGAAAAAGTGGAGAAAAAATGGAGAAAAAAGTGCAGAAAAAGTGGAGAAAGTGGAGAAAAAGTGAAGAATAAGTGGAGAAAAAGTGGAGAAAAAAGTGGAGAAAAAGTGGAGAAAAAATGGAGAAAAAAGTGGAGAAAAAGTGGAGAAAAAGTGGAGAAAAAGTGGAGAAAAAGTTGAGAAAAAATGGAGAAAAAATGGAGAAAAAGTGGAGAAAAAGTGGAGAAAAAACTGGAGAAAAAGTGGAGAATAAGTGGAGAAAAAGTGGAGAAAAAGTGGAGAAAAAGTGGAGAAAAGGTGGAGAAAATGTGGAGAAAAGGTGGAGAAAAGGTGGAGAAAAAGTGGAGAAAAAAGTGGAGAAAAAGTGGAGAAAAAGTGGAGAATAAGTGGAGAAAAAGTGGAGAAAAAGTGGAGAAAAAAGTGGAGAAAAAAGTGGAGAAAAGGTGGAGAAAAAGTGGAGCACGCTTTGGTGCCTTTCATGTGGCACTAAGGGGTGCTTAGCTTTGTATTTAGCCAAAAAAATGAAAAAAAAAATGACGTAGGGTTCCCCCTAGTTTTGTAGCCAGCTAGGGTAAAGCAGACGGCTGCAGCCTGCAGACCACAGCTGGCAACCTCACCTTGGCTGGTAATCCAAAACTGAGGGCACCCCACGCTGTTATTTAAATTAAATAAATAATTAAAAAAAAAAACACGTAGGGGTCCCCCAAAATTGGATCACCAGCCAAGGTAAAGCAGACAGCTGGGGCCTGATATTCTCAGACTAGGGAGGTCCATGGTTATTGGACTCTCCCCAGCCTAAAAATAGCAGGCCGCAGCCGCCCCAGAAGTGGCGCATCCATTAGATGCGCCAATCCTGGTGCTTCGCCCCAGCTCATCCCGCGCCCTGGTGCGGTGGCAAACGGGGTAATATATGGGGTTAATACCAGATGTGTAATGTCACCTGGCATCAAGCCCTGGGGTTGGTGAGGTCAGGCGTCTATCAGATACCCGACATCACCAACCCAGTAAGTAATAAAAAAAAATAGACGACAAACACATTTTTATTTGAAAAAACACTCCCCAAAACATTCCCTCTTTAACCAATTTATTAGAATGAAAAACAAATCCAGGTCTGGTGTAATCCAAGGGGTTGCCATGACGATCCACACTGTCCCAGTCAATGAAGAGCAGGATGTTCCCCATTGGCTGGGAGAGCAGTGCAGTGACCTGAGCTAACATCAATGGGTCAGCCCAGGTCACTGCAGGGCATGACAAGTGCTGCTGTCAGCGAGGTACATTACCTGCGCTGATCTCCAGCACTGACGACAGCCCCTGTCACTGAGTTCAATGACCGCCGCCTTCACAGCCAAGAATCGCGAGAGGCCCATGACGTCACCGCTAGTCAGTCTCGGGTCGGAAGCGAGAGAAGGTGATGTGACAAGCGGCGGCCATGGAGGACAGTGACAGCGCTGAGGTCGGGATGGCGGGACTTCATAACCGCAGGTAGGGCCGGCTCCAGGTTTTTGTGGGCCCCGGGCGGAAGAGTCCCAGTGGGCCCCATAAACACGCAGACACACACACATACACAGATACATACACGTACATATACATATTTAAAGACAAACTCACAAAAATACATATAAACAGACAAATCTATACAGTCATATACACTGACATACATAGATACACATCATACATGCATACATACAGAGACACACACTGCTATGCTGCATACATACATACAGACACACACATACTGCTCTGCATGCATACATACATATAGACAGACACACACACACTGCTCTGCTACATACATACATATAGACAGACACACACATACTGCTCTGCTGCATACATACATACAGACACACACACACACTGCTCTGCTGCATACATACATACAGACAGACACGCATACTGCTCTGCTGCATACATACATGCATACATACATACACGCATACTGCTCTGCTGCATACATACATGCATACATACAGACACGCATACTGCTCTGCTGCATACATACATGCATACATACAGACACGCATACTGCTCTGCTGCATACATACATGCATACATACAGACAGACACGCATATTGCTCTGCTGCATATATATATATATACATACATACAGACACGCATACTACTCTGCTACATATATACATACATACATACAGACACGCATACTGCTCTGCTGCATATATACATACATACACGCATACTGCTCTGCTGCATATATACATACATACATACATACAGACACGCATACTGCTCTGCTGCATATATACATACATACAGACACGCATACTACTCTGCTACATATATACATACATACATACATACAGACACGTATACTGCTCTGCTGCATACATACATGCATACATACAGACACGCATTCTGCTCTGCTGCATATATACATACATACACGCATACTGCTCTGCTGCATATATACATACATACAGACACGCATACTGCTCTGCTGCATATATACATACATACACGCATACTGCTCAGCTGCATATATACATACATACATACACGCATACTGCTCTGCTGCATATATACATACATACATACAGACACGTATACTGCTCTGCTGCATATATACATACATACATACAGACACGTATACTGCTCTGCTGCATATATACATACATACATACAGACACGTATACTGCTCTGCTGCATATATACATACATATAGACACGCATACTGCTCTGCTGCATACATACATGCATACATACAGACACGCATACTGCTCTGCTGCATACATACATGCATACAGACACGCATACTGCTCTGCTGCATATATACATACATACAGACACGCATACTGCTCTGCTGCATATATACATACAGACACGCATACTGCTCTGCTGCATATAAACATACATACATACACGCATACTGCTCTGCTGCATATATACATACATACATACAGACACGTATACTGCTCTGCTGCATACATACATGCATACATACAGACACGCATACTGCTCTGCTGCATACATACATGCATACAGACACGCATACTGCTCTGCCGCGTATATACATACATACAGACACGCATACTGCTCTGCTGCATATATACATACATACACGCATACTGCTCTGCTGCATATATACATACATACATACAGACACGCATACTGCTCTGCTGCATATATATATACATACATACATACATGCATACATACAGACAGACACGCATATTGCTCTGCTGCATATATATATATACATACATACATACACGCATACTGCTCTGCTGCATATATACATACATACATACAGCCACGTATACTGCTCTGCTGCATATATACATACATACAGTCAGACACGCATATTGCTCTGCTGCATATATATACATACAGACACGCATACTACTCTGCTACATATATACATACATACATACAGACACGCATACTGCTCTGCTGCATACATACATACATACAGACAGACACGCATATTGCTCTGCTGCATATATATACATACATACAGACACGCATACTACTCTGCTACATATATACATACAGACATACAGACACGCATACTGCTCTGCTGCATATATACATACATACAGACACGCATACTGCTCTGCTGCATATATACATACATACAGACACACATACTGCTCTGCTGCATACATACAGACAGACACGCATATTGTTCTGCTGCATATATATATACATACAGACACGCATACTACTCTGCTACATATATACATACATACAGACACGCATACTGCTCTGCTGCATATATACATACATACAGACACGCATACTGCTCTGCTGCATATATACATACATATAGACACGCATACTGCTCTGCTGCATATATACATACATATAGACACGCATACTGCTCTGCTGCATATATACATACATATAGACACGCATACTGCTCTGCTGCATATATACATACATATAGACACGCATACTGCTCTGCTGCATATATACATACATATAGACACGCATACTGCTCTGCTGCATATATACATACATATAGACACGCATACTGCTCTGCTGCATATATACATACATATAGACACGCATACTGCTCTGCTGCATATATACATACATATAGACACGCATACTGCTCTGCTGCATATATACATACATATAGACACGCATACTGCTCTGCTGCATATATACATACATATAGACACGCATACTGCTCTGCTGCATATATACATACATATAGACACGCATACTGCTCTGCTGCATATATACATACATATAGACACGCATACTGCTCTGCTGCGTATATACATACATATAGACACGCATACTGCTCTGCTGCGTATATACATACATATAGACACGCATACTGCTCTGCTGCATATATACATACATATAGACACGCATACTGCTCTGCTGCATATATACATACATATAGACACGCATACTGCTCTGCTGCATATATACATACATATAGACACGCATACTGCTCTGCTGCATATATACATACATATAGACACGCATACTGCTCTGCTGCATATATACATACATATAGACACGCATACTGCTCTGCTGCATATATACATACATATAGACACGCATACTGCTCTGCTGCGTATATACATACATATAGACACGCATACTGCTCTGCTGCGTATATACATACATATAGACACGCATACTGCTCTGCTGCATATATACATACATATAGACACGCATACTGCTCTGCTGCATATATACATACATATAGACACGCATACTGCTCTGCTGCATATATACATACATATAGACACGCATACTGCTCTGCTGCATATATACATACATATAGACACGCATACTGCTCTGCTGCATATATAGATACATATAGACACGCATACTGCTCTGCTGCATATATACATACATATAGACACGCATACTGCTCTGCTGCATATATACATACATATAGACACGCATACTGCTCTGCTGCATATATACATACATATAGACACGCATACTGCTCTGCTGCATATATACATACATATAGACACGCATACTGCTCTGCTGCATATATACATACATATAGACACGCATACTGCTCTGCTGCATATATACATACATATAGACACGCATACTGCTCTGCTGCATATATACATACATATAGACACGCGTACTGCTCTGCTGCATATATACATACATATAGACACGCATACTGCTCTGCTGCATATATACATACATATAGACACGCATACTGCTCTGCTGCATATATACATACATATAGACACGCATACTGCTCTGCTGCATATATACATACATATAGACACGCATACTGCTCTGCTGCATATATACATACATATAGACACGCATACTGCTCTGCTGCATGCATACATACAAACACACACCTTGCTCTGCGGGGCCCACACACGCGGCTCCGGGGGCCACACACACGGCTCTGCGGGGCCCACACACGCGGCTCCGGGGGCCACACACACGGCTCTGCGGGGCCCACACACGCGGCTCCGGGGGTCACACACACGGCTCTGCGGGGCCCACACACGCGGCTCCGGGGGCCACACACACGGCTCTGCGGGGCCCACACACGCGGCTCCGGGGGTCACACACACGGCTCTGCGGGGCCCACACACGCACGGGGGGACAGGGAGGGGCGGGGAGGGAGTGATGTCCCACATACTGATCAGGTCACGGTGCAGATGGGGCCCACACAGCCCCGGAGGGAAGTGATGTGCTGGGGGTCGCTGGCTGGCACTGTGACTCCTTCATCTGTGCGACCGAGCAGTACGCCGGGCGGTAGCTCCGCCCACAGATGATGCTCAATGAAGGAGAACACAGCCTTAAAGGGCCGGCAGCCACAGTTTCCAGTGCCAGGGACTGCTGCCTCCGGACCGACCGCAGGTAAGCCGAGCGGGACCGTGTGTGTGTGTGTGTGTGTGTGTGTACAGAGTGTGTGTGTGTGTGTGTACGTGTGTACATGCCGTGGGCAGGAGGGGGCGGAGCGAGCTGAGCGGGGAGGTGTGGGCTTCCTGCACGTAACTAGGATAAACATCGAGTTACTAACCAAAGCGCTTTGGTTGGATACCCGATGTTTATCTTGGTTACCAGCTTGTGGCAGGCTGCCAGCGATGGCTCCTGCACACTGTAGCTGTAAAAAGCCCTGCTTTTTGCTGCTAGAACCGTTCTCGAACGTATCTAGAACTATCGAACTTTTGCAAAAAGCTCGAGTTCTAGTTCGATCTCGAACAGCCCCCAAAATCACTCGAGCCTAGAACTGGAGAACCTCGAACCTCGAACCGCGCTCAACTCTACTGCGCACACAACATGGCCAAACAAAAGCAAAAGACAGTCCCTTGCCTATCAATCCAATGGAAACTCATAGACAACATAGTCCATTGGACTAGGCAATTACATGCAGCCTCACAAAGTCCATGGGCCTTGCCTCAGAGTCAAACCCACAACCTCTGGCAGAACAAGCTAAGAGCCTACAACTACACCAACACAAAGAAGTAGGAAGCTGCGTCTACATTAATTCACATAATCCTAGTGACTGCGCACACAACATGGCCAAACGAAAGCAAAAGTCAATACCTGGCCTATCAATCCAATGGAATCTCATAGGCAACACAGTCCATTGGACAAGGCAATTACATGCAGCCATAAAAAGTCCATGGGCCTTGCCTCAGAGTCAAACCCACAACCTCTTACAGCCCAAGCAAAGAGCCTACCACTACACCAACAAAGAGAAATGTGAAACTGACTCTACATTAATTCACATAATCCTAGTGACTGCGCACACAACATGGCCAAACAAAAGCAAAAGAAAGCACCTGGCCTATCAATCCAATGGAAACTCATAGGTAACGCAGTCCATTGGACTATGCAATTACATGCAGCCATACAAAGTCCATGGGCCTTGCCTCAGAGTCGAACTCACAACCTCTCGCAGCCCAACAAAAAAGCCTACCACTTCAGCAACACAGAGAAGTGTGAAACTGTCTCTACATTAATTCACATAATCCTAGTGACTGCGCACAAAACATGGCCAAACGAAAACAAAAGACAGTACCTGGCCTATCAATCCATTGGACTAGGCAATTACATGCAGCCATACAAAGTCCATGGGCCTTGCCTCAGAGTCAAACCCACAACCTCTCACAGGCCAAGCAAAGAGCCTACCACTACACCAACACAGAGAAGTGCGAAACTGACTCAACATAAATTCACATAATCCTAGTGACTGCGCACACAACATGGCCAAACAAAAGCAAAAGACAGTACCTGGCCTATCAATCCAATGGAAACTCATAGGCAACACAGTCCATTGGACTAGACAATTACATGGAGACATACAAAGTCCATGGGCCTTGCCTCAGAGTCGAACTCACAACCTCTCGCATCCCAACAAAAAAGCCTACCACTTCAGCAACACAGAGAAGTGTGACACTGTCTCTACATTAACTCACATAATCCTAGTGACTGCGCACAAAACATGGCCAAACGAAAATAAAAGACAGTACCTGGCCTATCAATCCATTGGACTAGGCAATTACATGCAGCCATACAAAGTCCATGGGCCTTGCCACAGAGTCAAACCCACAACCTCTCACATCCCAAGCAAAGAGCCTACCACCACACCAACACAGAGAAGTGCGAAATTGACTCAACATAAATTCACATAATCCTAGTGACTGCGCACACAACATGGCCAAACAAAAGCAAAAGACAATACCTGGCCTATCAATTCAATAGAAACTCATAGGCAACACAGTCCATTTGATTAGGCAATTAAATGCAACCATACAAAGTCCATGGGCTTTGCTTCAGAGTCAAACCCACAACTTCTCCCAACCCTAGCAAAGAGCCTACCACTACACCAACACAGAGAAGTTGGCAACTGAGTCTACATTAATTCACATAATCCTAGTGACTGCGCACACAACATGGCCAAACAAAAGCAAAAGGCAGTACCTGGCCTATCAATCCAATGGAAACTCATAGGCAACACAGTCCATTGAACTGGGCGATTACATGCAGCCATACAAAGTCCATGGGCCTTGCCTCAGAGTCGAACCCACAACTTCTCGTAACGCAAGCAAAGAGCCTACCACTACACCAACACAAAGAAATAGGAGAATGACTTTACATTAATTCACATAAACCTAGTGACTGCGCACACAACATGGCCAAACGAAAACAAAAGACAGTACCTGGCCTATCAATCCAATGGAAACTCATAGGCAACACAGTCCATTGGACTAGGCAATTACATGCAGCCATAAAAAGTCCATGGGCCTTGCCTCAGAGTCAAACCCACAACCTCTCGCAGCCCAAGCAAAGAGCCTACCACTAAACCAACACAGAGAAATGTGAATCTGACTCTACATTAATTCACATAATCCTAGTGACTGCGCACACAACATGGCCAAACGGAAACAAAAGACAGTACCTGGCTTATCAATCCAATGGAATCTCATAGGCAACACAGTCCATTGGACTAGGCAATTACATGCAGCCATACAAAGTCCATGAGCCTTGCATTGGAGTCGAACCCACAATTTCTCGCAGCCCAAGCAAAGAGCCTACCACTACACCAACACAGAGAAGTGGGAAACTAACTTTACATTAATTCACATAATCCTAGGGACTGCGCACACAACATGGCCAAACAGAAGCAAAAGACAGTACTGGCCTATCAATCCAATGGAAACTCATAGGCAACACAGTCCATTAGACTAGGCAAATACATGCAGCCATACAAAGTTCATGGGCCTTGCCTCAAAGTCGAACCCACAACCTCTTGGAGAACAAGCAAAAAGCCTACCACTAAACCAACACAGAGAAGTTGGAAACTGACTTTACATTAATTCATATAATCCTAGTGACTGCGCACACAACATGGCCAAACAAAAGCAAAAGACAGTACCTGGCCTATCAATCCAATGGAAACTCATAGGTAACACAGTACATTAGACTAGGCAATTACATGCAGCCATACAAAGCCCATGGGCCTTGCCCCAGAGTCGAACCCACAAAATCTCAAAGCCCAAGCAAAGAGACTACCAATACACCAACACAGAGAAGTGGAAAACCGATTCTACATTAATTCACATAATCCTAGTGACTGCGCACACAACATGGCCAAACAAAAGCAAAAGACAGTACCTTGCCTATTAATCCAATGGAAACTCATAGGCAACACAGTCCATTGGACTAGACAATTACATGGAGACATACAAAGTCCATGGGCCTTGCCTCAGAGTCAAACCCACAACCTCTCGCAGCAAAGCCAAGAGCCTACAACTACACTAACACAAAGAAGTGGGAAACTGATTCTACATTAATTCACATAATCCTACCGACTGCGCACACAACATGGCTAAACAAAAGACAATACCTGGCCTAGCAATTCAATGGAAACTCATAGGCAACACAGTCCATTGGACTAGGCAATTACATGCAGCCATACAAAGTCCATGGGCCTTGCCTCAGAGTCGAACCCACAACTTCTCGTACCCCAAGCAAAGAGCCTACCACCACATCAACACAGAGATGTGTGAACCTGACTCTACATTAACTCACATAATCCTAGTGACTGCGCACACGAAAACAAAAGACAGTACCTGGCCTATCAATCCAATGGGAACTCATAGGCAACACAGTCAATTAAACTAGGCAATTACATGCAGCCATACAAACTCCATGGGCCTTGCCTCAGAGTCGAACCCAAAACCTCTCGCAGCTTAAGCAAAGAGACTACCACTACACCAACACAGAGAAGTAGGTAAATGACTCTACATTAATTCACATAATCCTAGTGACTGCGCACACAACATGGCCAAACAAAAGCAAAGAACAGTACCTGGACTATCAATCCAATTGAAACTCATAGGCAACCTAGTCCATTGGACTAGGCAATAAGATACAGCCATACAAAGTCCATGGGCCTTGCCTCCAAGTCGAACTCACAACTTCTCACAGCTCAAGCAAAGAGCTTACCACTACACCAACAAAGAGAAATGTGAAACTGACTCTACATTAATTCACATAATCCTAGTGACTGCGCACACAACATGGCCAAACGAAAGCAAAAGAAAGCACCTGGCCTATCAATCCAATGGAAACTCATAGGTAACGCAGTCCATTGGACTATGCAATTACATGCAGCCATACAAAGTCCATGGGCCTTGCATCAGAGTCGAACTCACAACCTCTCGCAGCCCAACAAAAAAGCCTACCACTTCAGCAACACAGAGAAGTGTGAAACTGTCTCTACATTATCTCACATAATCCTAGTGACTGCGCACAAAACATGGCCAAACGAAAACAAAAGTCAGTACCTGGCCTATCAATCCATTGGACTAGGCAATTACATGCAGCCATACAAAGTCCATGGGCCTTGCCTCAGAGTCAAACCCACAACCTCTCACAGGCCAAGCAAAGAGCCTACCACTACACCAACACAGAGAAGTGTGAAACTGACTCAACATAAATTCACATAATCCTAGTGACTGCGCACACAACATGGCCAAACAAAAGCAAAAGACAGTACCTGGCCTATCAATCCCATGGAAACTCATAGGCAACACAGTCCATTGGACTAGACAATTACATGGAGACATACAAAGTCCATGGGCCTTGCCTCAGAGTCGAACTCACAACCTCTCGCATCCCAACAAAAAAGCCTACCACTTCAGCAACACAGAGAAGTGTGAAACTGTCTCTACATTAACTCACATAATCCTAGTGACTGCGCACAAAACATGGCCAAACGAAAATAAAAGACAGTACCTGGCCTATCAATCCATTGGACTAGGCAATTACATGCAGCCATACAAAGTCCATGGGCCTTGCCACAGAGTCAAACCCACAACCTCTCACAGCCCAAGCAAAGAGCCTACCACCACACCAACACAGAGAAGTGCGAAATTGACTCAACATAAATTCACATAATCCTAGTGACTGCGCACACAACATGGCCAAACAAAAGCAAAAGACAGTACCTGGCCTATCAATCCAATGGAAACTCATAGGCAACACAGTCAATTGGACTAGACAATTACATGCAGACATACAAAGTCCATGGGCCTTGCCTCAGAGTCAAACCCACAACCTCTCGCAGCCAAGCAAAGAGCCTACCACTACACCAACATAGAGAAGTGGGAAACTGATTCTACATTAATTCACATAATCCTACCGACTGCGCACACAACATGGCCAAACAAAAGACAATACCTGGCCTATCAATTCAATAGAAACTCATAGGCAACACAGTCCATTTGATTAGGCAATTACATGCAACCATACAAAGTCCATGGGCTTTGCTTCAGAGTCAAACCCACAACTTCTCCCAGCCCTAGCAAAGAGCCTACCACTACACCAACACAGAGAAGTTGGTAACTGAGTCTACATTAATTCACATAATCCTAGTGACTGCGCACACAACATGGCCAAACGAAAACAAAAGACAGTACCTGGCCTATCAATCCAATGGAAACTCATAGGCAACACAGTCCATTGGACTAGGCAATTACATGCAACCATACAAAGTCCATGGGCCTTGCCTCAGAGTCGAACCCACAACTTCTCGTAACGCAAGCAAAGAGCCTACCACTACACCAACACAAAGAAATAGGAGAATGACTCTACATTAATTCACATAAACCTAGTGACTGCACACACAACATAGCCAAACGAAAACAAAAGACAGTACCTGGCCTATCAATCCAATTGAAACTCATAGGCAACACAGTCCATTGGACTAGGCAATTACATGCAGCCATAAAAAGTCCATGGGCTTTGCCTCAGAGTCAAACACACAACCTCTCGCAGCCCAAGCAAAGAGCCTACCACTACACCAACACAGAGAAATGTGAATCTGACTCTACATTAATTCACATAATCCTAGTGACTGCGCACACAACATGGCCAAACAGAAGCAAAAGACAGTACTGGCCTATCAATCCAATGGAAACTCATAGGCAACACAGTCCATTAGACTAGGCAAATACATGCAGCCATACAAAGTTCATGGGCCTTGCCTCAAAGTCGAACCCACAACCTCTTGGAGAACAAGCAAAAAGCCTACCACTAAACCAACACAGAGAAGTTGGAAACTGATTTTACATTAATTCATATAATCCTAGTGACTGCGCACACAACATGGCCAAACAAAAGCAAAAGACAGTACCTGGCCTATCAATCCAATGGAAACTCATAGGTAACACAGTACATTAGACTAGGCAATTACATGCAGCCATACAAAGCCCATGGGCCTTGCCCCAGAGTCGAACCCACAAAATCTCGTAGCCCAAGCAAAGAGACTACCAATACACCAACACAGAGAAGTGGAAAACCGATTCTACATTAATTCACATAATCCTAGTGACTGCGCACACAACATGGCCAAACAAAAGCAAAAGACAGTACCTTGCCTATTAATCCAATGGAAACTCATAGGCAACACAGTCCATTGGACTAGACAATTACATGGAGACATACAAAGTCCATGGGCCTTGCCTCAGAGTCAAACCCACAACCTCTCGCAGCAAAGCCAAGAGCCTACAACTACACTAACACAAAGAAGTGGGAAACTGATTCTACATTAATTCACATAATCCTACCGACTGCGCACACAACATGGCCAAACAAAAGACAATACCTGGCCTAGCAATTCAATGGAAACTCATAGGCAACACAGTCCATTGGACTAGGCAATTACATGCAGCCATACAAAGTCTATGGGCCTTGCCTCAGAGTCGAACCCACAACTTCTCGTACCCCAAGCAAAGAGCCTACCACCACATCAACACAGAGATGTGTGAACCTGACTCTACATTAACTCACATAATCCTAGTGACTGCGCACACGAAAACAAAAGACAGTACCTGGCCTATCAATCCAATGGGAACTCATAGGCAACACAGTCAATTAAACTAGGCAATTACATGCAGCCATACAAACTCCATAGGCCTTGCCTCAGAGTCGAACCCAAAACCTCTCGCAGCTTAAGCAAAGAGACTACCACTACACCAACACAGAGAAGTAGGTGAATGACTCTACATTAATTCACATAATCCTAGTGACTGCGCACACAACATGGCCAAACAAAAGCAAAGAACAGTACCTGGACTATCAATCCAATTGAAACTCATAGGCAACCTAGTCCATTGGACTAGGCAATAAGATGCAGCCATATAAAGTCCATGGGCCTTGCCTCCAAGTCGTACTCACAACCTCTCACAGCTCAAGCAAAGAGCCTACCACTACACCAACACAGAGAAATGTGAACCTGACTCCACATTAATTTACATAATCCTAGTGACTGCGCACACAACATGGCCAAACGAAAGCAAAAGTCAATACCTGGCCTATCAATCCAATGAAAACTCATAGGCAACACAGTCCATTGGACTAGGCAATTGCATGCAGCCATAAAAAGTCCATGGGCCTTGCCTCAAAGTCAAACCCACAACCTCTCGGAGCCCAAGCAAAGAGCCTACCACTACATTAACACAGAGGAGTGGGAAACTGACTCTACATTAATTCACATAATCCTAGTAACTGCGCACACAACATGGCCAAACAAAAGCAAAAGAAAGCACCTGGCCTACCAATCCAGTGGAAACTCATAGGTAACACAGTCCATTGGACTATGCAATTACATGCAGCTATACAAAGTCCATGGGCCTTGCCTCAGAGTCAAACCCACAATCTCTGGCAGAACAAGCAAAGAGCCTACAACTACACCAACAGAAAGAAGTAGAAAGTTGAGTCTACATTAATTCACATAATCCTAGTGACTGCGCACACAACATGGCCAAACGAAAACAAAAGACAGTACCTGGCCTATCAATCCAATGGAAACTCATAGGCAACACAGTCCATTGGACTAGGCAATTACATGCAGCCATACAAAGTCCATGGGCTTTGCCTCAGAGTCAAACCCACAACCTCTCACAGCCCAAGCAAAGAGCCTACCACTACACCAACACAGAGAAGTAAAAAACTGACTCAACATAAATTCACATAATCCTAGTGACTGCGCACACAACATGGCCAAACAAAAGCAAAAGACAGTCCCTTGCCTATCAATCCAATGGAAACTCATAGACAACATAGTCCATTGGACTAGGCAATTACATGCAGCATCACAAAGTCCATGGGCCTTGCCTCAGAGTCAAACCCACAACCTCTGGCAGAACAAGCAAAGAGCCTACAACTACACCAACACAAAGAAGTAGGAAGCTGCGTCTACAT
Source organism: Anomaloglossus baeobatrachus (assembly GCF_048569485.1). Taxonomy (NCBI): domain Eukaryota; kingdom Metazoa; phylum Chordata; class Amphibia; order Anura; family Aromobatidae; genus Anomaloglossus; species Anomaloglossus baeobatrachus. Next base: position 153,765,862 of record NC_134356.1, read on the forward strand.
TAATTCACATAATCCTAGTGAATGCGCACACAACAAGGCCAAACAAAAGCAAAAGACATTACCTGGCCTATCAAGCCAATGGAAACTCATAGGCAACACAGTCCATTGAACTAGTAAATTACATGCAGCCATACAAAGTCCATGGGCCATGCCTCAGATTCAAACCCACAACCTCTCGCATCCAAGCAAAGCAGCTTCCACTACACCAACACAGAGAAGTGGGAAACGGATTCTACATTAATTCACATAATCCTAGTGACTGCGCACACAACATGGCCAAACAAAAGCAAAAGACAATACCTGGCGTATCAATACAATGGAAACTCATAGGCAACACAGTCCATTGGACTTGGCAATTACATGCAGCCATACAAAGTCCATGGGCTTTGCCTCAGAGTCGAACCCACATCCTCTCGCAGCTTAAGCAAAGAGACTACCACCACACCAACACAGAGAAGTAGGTGAATGATTCTACATTAATTCACATAATCCTATCGACTGCGCAAACAACATGGCCAAACAAATGCAAAAGACAATATCTGGCCTATCAATCCAATTGAAACTGATAGGCAACACATTCCTATAGACTAGGCAAATACATGCAGCCATATAAAGTTCATGGGCCTTGACTCAAAGTCGAACCCCCAACCTCTTGGAGAACAAGCAAAGAGCCTACCACTAAACCAACAAAGAGAAGTTGGTAACCGACTCTACATTAATTCACATAATCCTAGTGACTGCGCACACAACATGGCCAAACAAAAGCAAAAGGCAGTACCTGGCCTATCAATCCAATGGAAACTCATAGGCAACACAGTCCATTGAACTGGGCAATTACATGCAGCCATACAAAGTTCATGGGCCTTGCCTCAGAGTCGAACCCACACCTTCTCGTAACCCAAGCAAAGAGCCTACCACTACACCAACAAAAAGAAATAGGAGAATGACTCTACAATAATTCACATAATCTTAGTGACTGCGCACACAACATGGCCAAACGAAAACAAAAGACAGTACCTGGCCTATCAATCCAATGGAAACTCATAGGCAACACAGTCCATTGGACTAGGCAATTACATGCAGCCATAAAAAGTCCATGGGCCTTGCCTCAGAGTCAAACACGCAACCTCTCGCAGTCCAAGCAAAGAACCTACCACTACACCAACACAGAGAAATGTGAACCTGACTCTACATTAATTCACATAATCCTAGTGACTGCGCACACAACATGGCCAAACGAAAACAAAAGACAGTACCTGGCTTATCAATCCAATGGAAACTCATAGGCAACACAGTCCATTAGACTAGGCAATTACATGCAGCCATACAAAGTCCATGAGCCTTGCAGTCAAACCCACAATCTCTCGCAGCCCAAGCAAAGAGCTTACCACTACACCAACACAGAGAAGTGGGAAACTAACTCTACATTAATTCACATAATCCTAGGGACTGCGCACACAACATGGCCAAACAAAAGCAAAAGACAGTACCTGGCCTATCAATCCAATAAAAACTCATAGGCAACACAGTCCATTGGACTAGACAATTACATGGAGACATACAAAGTCCATGGGCCTTGCCCCAGAGTCGAACCCACAACCTCTCGTAGCCCAAGCAAAGAGCCTACCAATACACCAACACAGAGAAGTGGAAAATTGATTCTACATTAATTCACATAATCCTAGTGACTGCGCACACAACATGGCCAAACAAAAGCAAAAGACAGTACCTGGCCTATCAATCCAATGGAAACTCATAGGCAACACAGTTCATTGGACTAGACAATTACATGGAGACATACAAAGTCCATGGGCCTTGCCTCAGAGTCAAACCCACAACCTCTCGCAGCAAAGCAAAGAGCCTACCACTACACTAACACAGAGAAGTGGGAAACTGATTCTACATTAATTCACATAATCCTACCGACTGCGCACACAACATGGCCAAACAAAAGACAATACCTGGCCTATCAATTCAATGGAAACTCATAGGCAACACAGTCCATTGGACTAGGCAATTACATGCAGCCATACAAAGTCCATGGGCCTTGCCTCAGAGTCGAACCCACAACCTCTCGCATCCAAGCAAAGCAGCTTCCACTACACCAACACAGAGAAGTGGGAAACGGATTCTACATTAATTCACATAATCCTAGTGAATGCGCACACAACAAGGCCAAACAAAAGCAAAAGACATTACCTGGCCTATCAAGCCAATGGAAACTCATAGGCAACACAGTCCATTGAACTAGGCAATTACATGCAGCCATACAAAGTCCATGGGCCATGCCTCAGAGTCAAACCCACAACCTCTCGCATCCAAGCAAAGCAGCTTCCACTACACCAACACAGAGAAGTGGGAAACGGATTCTACATTAATTCACATAATAATAGTGACTGCGCACACAACATGGCCAAACAAAAGCAAAAGACAATACCTGGCGTATCAATACAATGGAAACGCATAGGCAACACAGTCCATTGGACTTGGCAATTACATGCAGCCATACAAAGTCCATGGGCTTTGCCTCAAAGTCAAACCCACAATTTCTCGCAGCCCAAGCAAAGAGCCTACCACTACACCAACACAGAGAAGTTGGAAACTGAGTTTACATTAGTTCACATAATCCTAGTGACTGCGCACACAACATGGCCAAACAAAAGCAAAAGGCAGTACCTGGCCTATCAATCCAATGGAAACTCATAGGCAACACAGTCAATTGAACTACGCAATTACATGCAGCCATACAAACTCCATGGGCTTTGCCTCAGAGTCGACCCCACATCCTCTCGCAGCTTAAGCAAAGAGACTACCACTAAACCAACACAGAGAAGTAGGTGAATGATTCTACATTAATTCACATAATCCTATCGACTGCGCCAACAGCATGGCCAAACAAATGCAAAAGACAATATCTGGCCTACCAATCCAATTGAAACTTATAGGCAACACATTCCTATAGACTAGGCAAATACATGCAGCCATATAAAGTTCATGGGCCTTGACTCAAAGTCGAACCCCCAACCTCTTGGAGAACAAGCAAAGAGCCTACCACTAAACCAACAAAGAGAAGTTGGTAACCGACTCAACATTAATTCACATAATCCTAGTGACTGCGCACACAACATGGCCAAACAAAAGCAAAAGACAGTACCTGGCCTATCAATCCAATCGAAACTCATAGGCAACACAGTCCATTGGACTAGACAATTACATGGAGACATACAAAGTCCATGGGCCTTGCCTCAGAGTCAAACCCACAACCTCTCGCAGCCCTAGCAAAGAGCCTACCACTACACCAACACAGAGAAGTTGGTAACTGAGTCTACATTAATTCACATAATCCTAGTGACTGCGCACACAACATGGCCAAACAAAAGCAAAAGGCAGTACCTGGCCTATCAATCCAATGGAAACTCATAGGCAACACAGTCCATTGAACTGGGCAATTACATGCAGCCATACAAAGTTCATGGGCCTTGCCTCAGAGTCGAACCCACACCTTCTCGTAACCCAAGCAAAGAGCCTACCACTACACCAACAAAAAGAAATAGGAGAATGACTCTACATTAATTCACATAATCCTAGTGACTGCGCACACAACATGGCCAAACGAAAACAAAAGACAGTACCTGGCCTATCAATCCAATGGAAACTCATAGGCAACACAGTCCATTGGACTAGGCAATTACATGCAGCCATAAAAAGTCCATGGGCCTTGCCTCAGAGTCAAACACGCAACCTCTCGCAGTCCAAGCAAAGAGCCTTCCACTACACCAACACAGAGAAATGTGAATCTGACTCTACATTAATTCACATAATCCTAGTGACTGCGCACACAACATGGCCAAACGAAAACAAAAGACAGTACCTGGCTTATCAATCCAATGGAAACTCATAGGCAACACAGTCCATTGGAATAGGCAATTACATGCAGCCATACAAAGTCCATGAGCCTTGCAGTCAAACCCACAATCTCTCGCAGCCCAAGCAAAGAGCCTACCACTACACCAACACAGAGAAGTGGGAAACTAACTCTACATTAATTCACATAATCCTAGGGACTGCGCACACAACATGGCCAAACAAAAGCAAAAGACAGTACCTGGCCTATCAATCCAATGGAAACTCATAAGCAACACAGTCCATTAGACTAGGCAAATACATGCAGCCATACAAAGTTCACGGGCCTTGCCTCAAAGTCAAACCCACAACCTCTTGGAGAACAAGCAAAGAGCCTACCACTAAACCAACCCAGAGAAGTTGGAAACTGACTCTATATTAATTCATATAATCCTAGTGACTGCGCACACAACATGGCCAAACAAAAGCAAAAGACAGTACCTGGCCTACCAATCCAATGGAAACTCATATGAAACACAGTACATTGGACTAGGCAATTACATGCAGCCATACAAAGCCCATGGGCCTTGCCCCATAGTCGAACCCACAACCTCTCGTAGCCCAAGCAAAGAGCCTACCAATACACCAACACAGAGAAGTGGAAAATTGATTCTACATTAATTCACATAATCCTAGTGACTGCGCACACAACATGGCCAAACAAAAGCAAAAGACAGTACCTGGCCTATCAATCCAATGGAAACTCACAGGCAACACAGTCCATTGGACTAGACAATTACATGGAGACATTCAAAGTCCATGGGCCTTGCCTCAGAGTCAAACCCACAACCTCTCGCAGCAAAGCAAAGAGCCTACCACTACACTAACACAGAGAAGTGGGAAACTGATTGTACATTAATTCACATAATCCTACCACCTGCGCACACAACATGGCCAAACAAAAGACAATACCTGGCCTATCAATTCAATGGAAACTCATAGGCAACACAGTCCATAGGACTAGGCAATTACATGCAGCCATACAAAGTCCATGGGCCTTGCCTCAGAGTCGAACCCACAACTTCTCGTACCCCAAGCAAAGAGCCTACCACCACATCAACACAGAGATGTGTGAAACTGACTCTACATTAACTCACATAATCCTAGTGACTGCGCACACGAAAACAAAAGACAGTACCTGGCCTATCAATCCAATGGGAACTCATAGGCAACACAGTCAATTGAACTAGGCAATTACATTCAGCCATACAAACTCCATGTGCCTTGCCTCAGAGTCGAACCCACAACCTCTCACAGCTTAAGCAAAGAGACTACCACTACACCAACACAGAGAAGTAGGTGAATGACTCTACATTAATTCACATAATCCTAGTGACTGCGCACACAACATGGCCAAACGAAAGCAAAAGTCAATACCTGGCCTATCAATCCAATGGAAACTCATAGGCAACACAGTCCATTGGACTAGGCAATTACATGCAGCCATAAAAAGTCCATGGGCCTTGCCTCAGAGTCAAACCCACAACCTCTCGCAGCCCAAGCAAAGAGCCTACCACTACACTAACACAGAGGAGTGGGAAACTGACTCTACATTAATTCACATAATCCTAGTAACTGCGCACACAACATGGCCAAACAGAAGCAAAAGAAAGCACCTGGCCTATCAATCCAGTGGAAACTCATAGGTAACACAGTCCATTGGACTATGCAATTACATGCAGCCATACAAAGTCCATGGGCCTTGCCTCAGAGTCGAACTCACAACCTCTCGCAGCCCAAGAAAAAAGCCTACCACTACAGCAACACAGAGAAGTGTGAAACTGACTCTACATTAACTCACATAATCCTAGTGACTGCGCACACAACATGGCCAAACGAAAGCAAAAGACAGTACCTGGCCCATCAATCCAATGGAAATTCATAGGCAACGCAATTCATTGGACTAGGCAATTACATGCAGCCATACAAAGTCCATGGGCTTTGCCTCAGAGTCAAACCCACAACCTTTGGCAGAACAAGCAAAGAGCCTACAACTACACCAACACAAAGAAGTAGGAAGCTGCGTCTACATTAATTCACATAATCCTAGTGACTGCCTACACAATATGGCCAAACAAAAGCAAAAGACATTACCTGGCCTATCAAGCCAATGGAAACTCATAGGCAACACAGTCCTTTGAACTAGGCAATTACATGCAGCCATAAAAAGTCCATGGGCCTTGCCTCAGTGTCAATCCCACAACCTCTCGCAGCTCAAGCAAAGAGCCTACCACTACACCAACACAGAGACATGTGAACCTGGCTCTACATTAATTCGCATAATCCTAGTGACTGAGCACACAACATGGCCAAACGAAAGCAAAAGACAGTACCTGGCCTATCAATCCAATGGAAACTCATAGGCAACGAGATCCATTGGACTAGGCAATTACATGCAGCCATACAAAGTCCATGGGCCTTGCCTCAGAGTCAAACCCACAACCTCTCACAGCCCAAGCAAAGAGCCTACCACTACCCCAACACAGAGAAGTGCAAAACTGACTCAACATAAATTCACATAATCCTAGTGACTGCGCACACAACATGGCCAAACAAAAGCAAAAGACAGTCCCTGGCCTATCAATCCAATGGAAACTCATAGACAACATAGTCCATTGGACTAGACAATTACATGCAGCCATACAAAGTCCATGGGCCTTGCCTCAGAGTCAAACCTACAACCTCTGGCAGATCAAGCAAAGAGCCAACCACTAGACCAACAAAGAGAAATGTAAAACTGACTCTACATTAATTCACATAATCCTAGTGACTGCGCACACAACATGGCCAAACAAAAGCAAAAGACAGTACCTGGCCTATCAATCCAATGGAAACTCATAGGCAACACAGTCCATTAGACTAGGCAAATACATGCAGCCATACAAAGTTCACGGGCCTTGCCTCAAAGTCGAACCCACAACCTCTTGGAGAACAAGCAAAGAGCCTACGACTAAACCAACACAGAGAAGTTGGAAACTGACTCTATATTAATTCATATAATCCTAGTGACTGCGCACACAACATGACCAAACAAAAGCAAAAGACAGTACCTGCCTATCAATCCAATGGAAACTCATATGAAACACAGTACATTGGACTAGGCAATTACATGCAGCCATACAAAGCCCATGGGCCTTGCTCCAGAGTCGAACCCACAACCTCTCGTAGCCCAAGCAAAGAGCCTACCAATACACCAACACAGAGAAGTGGAAAATCGATTCTACATTAATTCACATAATCCTAGTGACTGCGCACACAACATGGCCAAACAAAAGCAAAAGACATTACCTGGCCTATCAATCCAATGGAAACTCATAGGCAACACAGTCCATTGGACTAGACAATTACATGGAGACATTCAAAGTCCATGGGCCTTGCCTCAGAGTCAAACCCACAACCTCTCGCAGCAAAGCAAAGAGCCTACCACTACACTAACACAGAGAAGTGGGAAACTGATTCTACATTAATTCCCATAATCCTACCGACTGCGCACACAACATGGCCAAACAAAAGACAATACCTGGCCTATCAATTCAATGGAAACTCATAGGCAACACAGTCCATAGGACTAGGCAATTACATGCAGCCATACAAAGTCCATGGGCCTTGCCTCAGAGTCGAACCCACAACTTCTCGTACCCCAAGCAAAGAGCCTACCACCACATCAACACAGAGATGTGTGAAACTGACTCTACATTAACTCACATAATCCTAGTGACTGCGCACACGAAAACAAAAGACAGTACCTGGCCTATCAATCCAATGGGAACTCATAGGCAACACAGTCAATTGAACTAGGCAATTACATTCAGCCATACAAACTCCATGTGCCTTGCCTCAGAGTCGAACCCACAACCTCTCGCAGCTTAAGCAAAGAGACTACCACTACACCAACACAGAGAAGTAGGTGAATGACTCTACATTAATTCACATAATCCTAGTGACTGCGCACACAACATGGCCAAACGAAAGCAAAAGTCAATACCTGGCCTATCAATCCAATGGAAACTCATAGGCAACACAGTCCATTGGACTAGGCAATTACATGCAGCCATAAAAAGTCCATGGGCCTTGCCTCAGAGTCAAACCCACAACCTCTCGCAGCCCAAGCAAAGAGCCTACCACTACACTAACACAGAGGAGTGGGAAACTGACTCTACATTAATTCACATAATCCTAGTAACTGCGCACACAACATGGCCAAACAGAAGCAAAAGAAAGCACCTGGCCTATCAATCCAGTGGAAACTCATAGGTAACACAGTCCATTGGACTATGCAATTACATGCAGCCATACAAAGTCCATGGGCCTTGCCTCAGAGTCGAACTCACAACCTCTCGCAGCCCAAGAAAAAAGCCTACCACTACAGCAACACAGAGAAGTGTGAAACTGACTCTACATTAACTCACATAATCCTAGTGACTGCGCACACAACATGGCCAAACGAAAGCAAAAGACAGTACCTGGCCCATCAATCCAATGGAAATTCATAGGCAACGCAATTCATTGGACTAGGCAATTACATGCAGGGATACAAAGTCCATGGGCTTTGTCTCAGAGTCAAACCCACAACCTCTGGCAGAACAAGCAAAGAGCCTACAAGTACACCAACACAAAGAAGTAGGAAGCTGCGTCTACATTAATTCACATAATCCTAGTGACTGCCTACACAATATGGCCAAACAAAAGCAAAAGACATTACCTGGCCTATCAAGCCAATGGAAACTCATAGGCAACACAGTCCTTTGAACTAGGCAATTACATGCAGCCATAAAAAGTCCATGGGCCTTGCCTCAGAGTCAATCCCACAACCTCTCACAGCTCAAGCAAAGAGCCTACCACTACACCAACACAGAGACATGTGAACCTGGCTCTACATTAATTCACATAATCCTAGTGACTGAGCACACAACATGGCCAAACGAAAGCAAAAGACAGTACCTGGCCTATCAATCCAATGGAAACTCATAGGCAACGAGATCCATTGGACTAGGCAATTACATGCAGCCATACAAAGTCCATGGGTCTTGCCTCAGAGTCAAACCCACAACCTCTCACAGCCCAAGCAAAGAGCCTACCACTACACCAACACAGAGAAGTGCAAAACTGACTCAACATAAATTCACATAATCCTAGTGACTGCGCACACAACATGGCCAAACAAAAGCAAAAGACAGTCCCTGGCCAATCAATCCAATGGAAACTCATAGACAACATAGTCCATTGGACTAGACAATTACATGCAGCCATACAAAGTCCATGGGCCTTGCCTCAGAGTCAAACCTACAACCTCTGGCAGATCAAGCAAAGAGCCAACCACTAGACCAACAAAGAGAAATGTGAAACTGACTCTACATTAATTCACATAATCCTAGTGACTGCGCACACAACATGGCCAAACAAAAGCAAAAGACAGTACCTGGCCTATCAATCCAATGGAAACTCATAGGCAACACAGTCCATTAGACTAGGCAAATACATGCAGCCATACAAAGTTCACGGGCCTTGCCTCAAAGTCGAACCCACAACCTCTTGGAGAACAAGCAAAGAGCCTACGACTAAACCAACACAGAGAAGTTAGAAACTGACTCTATATTAATTCATATAATCCTAGTGACTGCGCACACAACATGACCAAACAAAAGCAAAAGACAGTACCTGGCCTATCAATCCAATGGAAACTCATATGAAACACAGTACATTGGACTAGGCAATTACATGCAGCCATACAAAGCCCATGGGCCTTGCCCCAGAGTCGAACCCACAACCTCTCATAGCCCAAGCAAAGAGCCTACCAATACACCAACACAGAGAAGTGGAAAATCGATTCTACATTAATTCACATAATCCTAGTGACTGCGCACACAACATGGCCAAACAAAAGCAAAAGACATTACCTGGCCTATCAATCCAATGGAAACTCATAGGCAACACAGTCCATTGGACTAGACAATTACATGGAGACATACAAAGTCCATGGGCCTTGCCTCAGAGTCAAACCCACAACCTCTCGCAGCAAAGCAAAGAGCCTACCACTACACTAACACAGAGAAGTGGGAAACTGATTCTACATTAATTCACATAATCCTACCGACTGCGCACACAACATGGCCAAACAAAAGACAATACCTGGCCTATCAATTCAATGGAAACTCATAGGCAACACAGTGCATTGGACTAGGCAATTACATGCAGCCATACAAAGTCCATCAGCCTTGCACTAGAGTCGAACCCACAACCTCTCGCAGCCCAAGCAAAAAGCATACCACTACACCAACACAGAGAAGTGTGAAACTGACTCTAAATTAACTCACATAATCCTAGTGACTGCGCACACAACATGGCCAAACGAAAGCAAAAGACAGTACCTGGCCTATCAATCCAATGGAAACTCATAGGCAGCGCAATCCATTGGACTAGGCAGTTACATGCAGCCATACAAAGTCCATGGGCCTTGCCTCAGAGTCAAACCCACAACCTCCCACAGCCCTAGCAAAGAGCCTACCACTACACCAACACAGTGAAGTGCGAAACTGATTTAACATAAATTCACATAATCCTAGTGACTGCGCACACAACATGGCCAAACAAAAGCAAAAGAAAGCACCTGGCATATCAATACAGTGGAAACTCATCGGTAACACAGTCCATTGGACTTTGCAATTACATGCAGCCATACAAAGTCCATGGACCTTGCCTCAGAGTCGAACTCACAACCTCTCGCAGCCCAAGAAAAAAGCCTACCACTACAGCAACACAGAGAAGTGTTAAATTGACTCTACATTAACTCACATAATCCTAGTGACTGCGCACACAACATGGCCAAACGAAAGCAAAAGACAGTACCTGGCCTATCAATCCAATGGAAACTCATAGGCAACGCAATTCATTGGACAAGGGAATTACATGCAGCCATAAAAAAGTCCATGGGCTTTGCCTCAGAGTCAAACCCACAACCTCTGGCAGAACAAGCAAAGAGCCTACAACTACACCAACACAAAGAAGAAGGAAGCTGCGTCTACATTAATTCACATAATCCTAGTGACTGCGCACACAATATGGCCAAACAAAAGCAATAGACATTACCTGGCCTATCAAGCCAATGGAAACTCATAGGCAACACAGTCCATTGAACTAGGCAATTACATGCAGCCATAAAAAGTCCATGGGCCTTGCCTCAGAGTCAAACCCACAACCTCTCGCAGCTCAAGCAAAGAGCCTACCACTACACCAACACAAAGAAGTGTGGAACTGACTCTACATTAACTCACATAATCCTTGTGACTGAGCACACAACATTGCCAAACGAAAGTAAAAGACAGTACCTGGCCTATCAATCCAATGGAAACTCATAGGCAACGCAATCCATTGGACTAGGCAGTTACATGCAGCCATACAAAGTCCATGGGCATTGTCTCAGAGTCAAACCCACAATCTCTCACAGCCCAAGCAAAGAGCCTACCACTACACCAACACAGTGAAGTGCGAAACTGATTTAACATAAATTCACATAATCCTAGTGACTGCGCACACAACATGGCCAAACAGAAGCAAAAGAAAGCACCTGGCCTATCAATCCAGTGGAAACTCATAGGTAACACAGTCCATTGGACTATGCAATTACATGCAGCCATACAAAGCCAATGGGCCTTGGCCCAGAGTCGAAACTGCAACCTCTCATAGCCCAAGCAAAGAGCCTACCAATACACCAACACAGAGAAGTGGAAAACTGATTCTACATTAATTCACATAATCCTAGTGACTGCGCACTAGAGATGAGCGAACCGGTCCCGGTTCGGCTCGAGGTCGGCTCGACGAACGGGGGTCCCGTTCGAGTTCGGTTCGTCGAACGTTCGACGAACCGAACTCGAACCAATAGGCTATAATGGGAGGCAATCACAAACACATAAAAATGCATTATAAATGTACACAAACAGTTAATAAACATTGCCATAACACTTACCGGTCCTCGCGATCCCTTCTGCACTCTGTCTCCTGCCGCTATTCCATCCGATGATCGCTGAATCCTCCCGGTGACCTGCACTGCCAGCAGAGATGCAGGACCTATCGTGACGTCAAAATAGCCATGTGACCAGTCACGTGGCTATTATCTCATTGGCTACAGACTGGTCACATGACTATGACACGTCATGTAGGACCTGCGAGTGCATCTCTCCGGTACACGGTGCACATATGTGTATCGCCGTGTACCGGCGACATGCTCTAGCACACGGTCGACTCCCCGTTCCGTTAGGGACCGGCTGACACAGCCGGTCATTAACGGAGATCACCGTTGCCATAGCAACGCAGTTAGCGGTGACGTCACCGCTAACCGCGGCTCCGAGAGCACCGTTGCTATGGTAACGCGTCTGTCAGCGTTACCGCTAGCAGCCAGCACTGATCACTCACGGAGTGAAGGCTGCACGATTGTAGTGAGCATTGTAGTGAGGATGGAGGTTCCCCAGCCCCAAGTGATGAGCTGGTGAATCTTTTCCTCACTACAATCGTCACTACTACTACACTAGAAAGAAGACAGAAGAGCAGGATCGTGGAGGGCTGACAGGGGTAATAAAGATGGAGTCTCTAATGTGTCTGTGTATTTATTTATATTAAAGTATTTTTTCTCTGTGTGGTGTCTTTTTTTTAACCCTTTATTGGAGATTCTTAATGGCCGGGTCAAACGTGCCTGACATTAAGAATCTCTGGCTTAATACTGGCTGGTAAAACAAAGCCAGTATTAACTCATGATTACCCAACAAGCCACCCGGCTCCAGGGCTGTTGGAAGAGTTGGATACAGCGCCAGATGATGGCGCTTCTATGAGAGCGCCATTTTCTGGGACGGCTGCGGACTGAAATCTGCAGCAGAGGCGCCCACAAACCTCGGGCTAACCTGTGCTGCGGATTCCAATCCCCAGCTGCCTAGTTGTACCCGGCTGGACACAAAAATAGGGCGAAGCCCACGTCATTTGTTTTTTAATTATTTCATGAAATAAGTGAAATAATTAAAAAAAACGGGCTTCCCTATATTTTTGGTTCCCAGCCGGGTACAAATAGGCAACTGGGGGTTGGAGGCAGCCCGTGGCTGCCAGCTGTACCTGGCTAGCATACAAAAATATGGCGAAGCCCACGTCATTTTTTTGTAGTTTTTTGGCAAAAAAAATGCTTCCCTGGATTTTCCATTGCCATTGAAGGTAACATCAAGCAGTGGGGGTTAGCAGCCAGTAGCTGCTTGGATTACCCTTAGCTAGCAATACAAAAAATGCAGCGGGAGCCCATATATATTTTTTTTAATTATTTATTTAAATAACTAAAAATAAAATGGGCTTCCCTGTATTTTGATTGCTGGACATCACAGTGCTGTAAAAATAAATCTTTAAAAAAATGACGTAGCGCTCCGCGGTATTTTTGATTCTCAGCGCAGATAAAGCAGACAGCTATGGGTTGCCACCCCCATCTGCCTGCCGTTACCTTGGTTGGCAATCAAAATACAGGGAAGCCCATTAATTTTTTCTATTTAAAAAATAGTTAAAAAAAAAAATTACGTTGGGTCCCCCCATTTTTGATAGCCAGCTAGGGTAAAGCAGACGGCTGTAGCCTGAAAACCACAGCTGGCAGCTTTACCGTGGTTGGGGATCTAATGTGGAGGTCCCCTCAGGCTCTTTTTTATAATTATTTTATAAATATTAATAATTACACAATAAAAGTAGGGTCCCCCCAAATTGGATCACCAGCCAAGGTAAAGCGGACAGCTGTGGTCTGGTATTCTCAGGGTGGGAAGGTCCATAGTTATTGGGCCTTCACAGCCTAAAAATAGCAGGCCGCAGGCACCCCAGACGTGGCGCATCCACTAGATGCGCCAATCCTGGCGCTTCACCCCAGCTCATCCCGTGCCCTGGTGCAGTGGCAAACGGGGTAATAAATCGGGTTGATACTAGCTGTAAAGTCACCTGAGATCAAGCCCAGCAGTTTGTGATGTCATGGCGTCTATTAGATACCCAACACCATAAACTGTCAGTACTAACAAAAACAAAAAATCGACAAAAGAAATTTATTTGAAAAAACAGTCCCCAAAACATTTCCTCTTTCACCAATTTATTGTAAGGAAAAAAATAAAGGGGTCCCACGACGACTCTGGACCGTCTAGAATATGGGGGGGAGACACTCAGGGAACGTATCCCCCATTTTCTAGGAGTGCGGACCCTTCATGTGAGGAGTGTGGGTGCAATGAATCTGCACTCACTCTCCCCGGGTCCACAGCAGCAGAGTCCATGTCGTAATGGTTGCTACCAAAGCTGCAATGCCCTGCTCATGAGGTAAGGGCATGCCTAATCAGGAGAACTACTGTAGAGGAAGCTCTGCTCACTGGTATATAGGTGCTCAGAGGTAATAATAGATAAAATTAGTGAGTAACCTCGGCACTCTATATCTCCCAGACTAAGTCAGTAAGTCACAATGGATAGTAATGCAAAATCACTCTTTATTGGTCCGTATTAAGAAAAAAATTTTTTCATAAGCATATATGTTTTTGTCCAAAACAAGTTACAAATGACGTTTCGGCCTGAGCCTTCGTCAGATTGGACTTATCTGCATGTAATCATGAAAAATGACAATAATCAGTATCACATAAGAGTGAGAGAACAATAACATAAACTCGAACAATGTAGAGGTACAATTGGGATGCAGCAAAAAAATTGCAACACAGCAAGAAATAAAACACATGATACAAATGTCATAATACAGTACAAGGACAATATAGTAATGACAAATATGGGGTCAGAGTAGACTTAGACAGCTCTGGTACGAAAGAGATGTCAATCATAAAGTAACATGTGCAGTAGGTGTAGAGCTACAGTATGCATGGCAGAGCTAATGGGTAGACTGACCATAGAAAAAGAACGGAGAAAAAGTGGAGAAAAAGTGGAGAAAAAGTGGAGAAAAAGTGGAGAAAAAGTGGAGCATAAGAGGAGAAAAAGTGGAGAAAAAAGTGGAGAAAAAGTGGAGCATAAGAGGAGAAAAAGTGGAGAAAAAGTGGAGAAAAAAGTAGAGAAAAAGTGGAGAAAAAGTGGAGAAAAAGTGGAGAAAAAGTGGAGCATAAGATGAGAAAAAGTGGAGAAAAAAGTGGAGAAAAAGTGGAGCATAAGAGGAGAAAAAGTGGAGAAAAAGTGGAGAAAAAAGTGGAGAAAAAGTGGAGAAAAAGTGGAGAAAAAGTGGAGAAAAAGTGGAGCATAAGAGGAGAAAAAGTGGAGAAAAAAGTTGAGAAAAAGTGGAGCATAAGAGGAGAAAAAGTGGAGAAAAAGTGGAGAAAAAAGTGGAGAAAAAGTGGAGAAAAAGTGGAGCATAAGAGGAGAAAAAGTGGAGAAAAAGTGGAGAAAAAGTGGAGCATAAGAGGAGAAAAAGTGGAGAAAAAGTGGAGAAAAAGTGGAGAAAAAGTGGAGATTAAGAGGAGAAAAAGTGGAGAAAAAGTGGAGAAAAAGTGGAGCATAAGAGGAGAAAAAGTGGAGCATAAGAGGAGAAAAAGTGGAGAAAAAGTGGAGAAAAAGTGGAGAAAAAGTGGAGAAAAAGTGGAGATTAAGAGGAGAAAAAGTGGAGAAAAAGTGGAGAAAAAGTGGAGAAAAAGTGGAGAAAAAGTGGAGCATAAGAGGAGAAAAAAGTGGAGAAAAAGTGGAGAAAAAGTGGAGAAAAAGAGGAGAAAAAGTGGAGAAAAAGTGGAGAAAAAGTGGAGCATAAGAGGAGAAAAAGTGGAGAAAAAAGTGGAGAAAAAGTGGTGAAAAAGTGGAGCATAAGAGGAAAAAAAGTGGAGAAAAAGTGGAGAAAAAGTGGAGATTAAGAGGAGAAAAAGTGGAGAAAAAGTGGAGAAAAAGTGGAGCATAAGAGGAGAAAAAGTGGAGCATAAGAGGAGAAAAAGTGGAGAAAAAGTGGAGAAAAAGTGGAGAAAAAGTGAAGAAAAAGTGGAGATTAAGAGGAGAAAAAGTGGAGAAAAAGTGGAGAAAAAGTGGAGAAAAAGTGGAGCATAAGAGGAGAAAAAGTGGAGAAAAAAGTGGAGAAAAAGTGGAGAAAAAGTGGAGAAAAAGTGGAGAAAAAGTGGAGCATAAGAGGAGAAAAAGTGGAGAAAAAAGTGGAGAAAAAGTGGAGCATAAGAGGAGAAAAAGTGGAGAAAAAAGTGGAGAAAAAGTGGAGCATAAGAGGAGAAAAAGTGGAGATTAAGAGGAGAAAAAGTGGAGAAAAAGTGGAGCATAAGAGGAGAAAAAGTGGAGAAAAAGTGGAGCATAAGAGGAGAAAAAGTGGAGAAAAAGTGGAGAAAAAGTGGAGCATAAGAGGAGAAAAAGTGGAGAAAAAGTGGAGCATAAGAGGAGAAAAAGTGGAGAAAAAGTGGAGATTAAGAGGAGAAAAAGTGGAGAAAAAGTGGAGCATAAGAGGAGAAAAAGTGGAGCATAAGAGGAGAAAAAGTGGAGAAAAAGTGGAGAAAAAGTGGAGAAAAAGTGGAGATTAAGAGGAGAAAAAGTGGAGAAAAAGTGGAGAAAAAGTGGAGAAAAAGTGGAGCATAAGAGGAGAAAAAGTGGAGAAAAAAGTGGAGAAAAAAGTGGAGAAAAAGTGGAGAAAAAGTGGAGCATAAGAGGAGAAAAAGTGGAGAACAAGTGGAGAAAAAGTGGAGAAAAAGTGGAGAAAAAGTGGAGAAAAAGTGGAGCATAAGAGGAGAAAAAGTGGAGAAAAAAGTGGAGAAAAAAGTGGAGAAAAAGTGGAGAAAAAGTGGAGCATAAGAGGAGAAAAAGTGGAGAACAAGTGGAGAAAAAGTGGAGAAAAAGTGGAGATTAAGAGGAGAAAAAGTGGAGAAAAAGTGGAGCATAAGAGGAGAAAAAGTGGAGCATAAGAGGAGAAAAAGTGGAGCATAAGAGGAGAAAAAGTGGAGAAAAAGTGGAGCATAAGAGGAGAAAAAGTGGAGAAAAAGTGGAGAAAAAGTGGAGCATAAGAGGAGAAAAAGTGGAGAAAAAAGTGGAGAAAAAGTGGAGAAAAAGTGGAGCATAAGAGGAGAAAAAGTGGAGAAAAAAGTGGAGAAAAAGTGGAGAAAAAGTGGAGCATAAGAGGAGAAAAAGTGGAGAAAAAGTGGAGAAAAAGTGGAGAATAAGTGGAGAAAAAAATGGAGAAAAAGTGGAGAAAAAGTGGAGAAAAAAATGGAGAAAAAGTGGAACACCCTTTGGTACCTTTCATGTGGCACTAAGGGTGCTTAGCTTTGTATTTAGCCAAAAAAATGAAAAAAAAATGACGTAGGGTTCCCCCTAGTTTTGTAGCCAGCTAGGGTAAAGCAGATGGCTGCAGCCTGCAGACCACAGCTGGCAACCTCACCTTGGCTGGTAATCCAAAACTGAGGGCACCCCGTGCTGTTATTTTAAATTAAATAAATAATTAAAAAAAAAACACGTAGGGGTCCCCCAAAATTGGATCACCAGCCAAGGTAAAGCAGACAGCTGGGGCCTGATATTCTCAGACTAGGGAGGTCCATGGTTATTGGAATCTCCCCAGCCTAAAAATAGCAGGCCGCAGCCGCCCCAGAAGTGGCGCATCCATTAGATGCGCCAATCCTGGTGCTTCGCCCCAGCTCATCCCTCGCCCTGGTGCGGTGGCAAACGGGGTAATATATGGGGTTAATACCAGATGTGTAATGTCACCTGGCATCAAGCCCTGGGGTTGGTGAGGTCAGGCGTCTATCAGATACCCGACATCACCAACCCAGTCAGTAATAAAAAAAAATAGACGACAAACACATTTTTATTTGAAAAAACACTCCCCAAAACATTCCCTCTTTAACCAATTTATTAGATTGAAAAACAAATCCAGGTCTGGTGTAATCCAAGGGGTTGCCATGACGATCCACACTGTCCCAGTCAATGAAGAGCAGGATGTTCCCCATTGGCTGGGAGAGCAGTGCAGTGACCTGAGCTAACATCAATGGGTCAGCCCAGGTCACTGCAGGGCATGACAAGTGCTGCTGTCAGCGAGGTACATTAATGCAGGTTTGTGAGGAAAGTGCAGACGTAGACATGATGTTGCCTTCATCCAACGTTGGTGCTATCGATGTCTGAGAGAGCTGTACACACGCACTTGTTTCCCCTTCCAAACCAACTGACGACCTACCAAGCAAACTGCCTGTTGCGGTTACAGTGGTGGAAGTTTTGCGTGGAAAAACAGGTGTGACAGCTGTCCCCACAGTCCTAGAAGATGAAGAGCGCGCGGATGCACTGGAAGGGGCGGGCGGTGGATGGTTCGCTCCGCTAGGCCGCATTGCAGCACGGTGAGCTTCCCACCGGGACCTATGATATTTATTCATGTGACGATTCATGGAAGAAGTTGTCAAACTGCTGAGGTTTTGACCTCTACTAAGAGAATCATGACAAATTTTACATATCACATGATTTGGGCGATCTTTTGCTATGTCAAAAAAGGACCAGGCTAGGCAAGGCTTAGAGGCCATGCGACCTGTTGATCCACCCCGAATAATGCTCATAGGCAGAGTGGTGGCTGAGGATGCAGTTGTAGACGTGCTACCAGTGCTCCGACTCTGTCCAGGAAGGCGCAAGGTAACTTCGTCGTCGGTTGCATCCTCCTCCACCGCCTCTGTTGACCTCCTCCAGTGCGTGACTGGGGGTTGACAGTAGGTGGGATCTAGAACTTCATCATCAATTGTTGTGTTTGCACTCCCCTCCCCCTCAGACCGAGCCTCTTCTTGTCCTGACCGAATATTTAAGTTGTCATCCCAATCGGGTATCTGCGTCTCATCTTCATCAGTATGTTCCTCATTGTCTATAACCACAGGTGTTACAGTTTGTGACAAAGGGTCAACATTATGCTCAGAAACTTGGTCCTCACGGCCTGAATCAGTGTTACGGGGGGCTGTCTGATAACCTAAAGGAGTATCAGACAGTCAGGGTCCACCGTGCAAAGACTCTGCTGCAGACTATGGCAGAGTGCAATACCTCTGTTAACTCACAGAAGGATATAATAAGTAAGTAAAGCAATTCCTCCCTTACTTGGAGGGTGTGTGGAATGATCTCTGTTAATAATCACAGAGACAAAGGCAATGTGTGCGAAATGGCACCTACCTAGGTCCGCTCTTCTAGTGGTGCAAAAGAGACGAACAGCAGCGTAAGCCGCACAAAGCTCCTACCTGCGTTCGCTCCACTAGTGTGCGAGGACACGAACCACTAGATATGGCACCTGCCTAGGTCCGCTCTTCTAGTGGTGCAAAAGAGACGAACAGCAGCGTAAGCCGCACAAAGCTCCTACCTCTGTTCGCTCCCCTAGTGTGCGAGGATACGAACAACTGCCAGACGCAGTATAAGGAACGTTACCCTAGCGGCAACGTCCACCTACGAGTCGAACCACAAGGCCCAGCCAGACCATGTGCCTCAGGCACCTGCCTATGTCCGCTCCCCTAAGAGGTAAGGATACGGACAGCAGCCGAAGCTGTAAGGTATAAGAACGCTACCCTGCCGGTAGCGCTCACCTAGCATAGACAGAGGAATGCCTAGAGGAACGCGCACAGAGCGTCTACTCATATGCATGAACCAAGAGGACTGAGCACCATGCGGCGTGTGTCAGGGTCTTATATAGACTCTGTGCCTCATCCAAGATGGAGGACACCAGAGCCAATCCGCTGCCAGAACGACAGGAGTGACGTCATGCTGGCCTATCACCGAGCAAGACGTCACAAGCACATGACCAGCGACCAATCGGCATAGAAGGTGTCAGAGACATGTGACCTCGTGTCAGCGATGATGTCACCCGCACATGTGCAATGGCTCCAAGATTGGACTTAGTCTCCGGCGCTCGCACATGTGCAGTAGCAAGAAATCTGGACTTAGTCTCCAGCGCTCGCACATGTGCAGTAGCAAGAAATCTGGACTTAGTCTCCAGCGCTCGCACATGTGCAGTAGCAAGAAATCTGGACTTAGTCTCCAGCGCTCGCACATGTGCAGTAGCAAGAAATCTAGACATAGTCTCCAGTGCTCGCAGCAACCGTAACAGTACCTCCCCCTCAAGGACCCCCCTCCCGGCGACGCAGGTAATCGGCAACTAAGTCGGGAGCATGGACAGCCTCCTCAGGCTCCCAAGAGCGATGTTCCGGGCCATAGCCCTCCCAATCTATCAAGAAGAACCTGCGCCCTCTAACCATCTTAGAACCAACTATGGCTCGTACCTCATAGCTAGAGCGAGAGGAATCAGAGGCAGGAGAGTGCACTTCACGAGCGTGAGGTAAAATAGCCGGCTTTAGCAGTGAGACATGGAATTTGTCATGAATCCTAAGATGGACAGGTAACTTCAATTGATAGACTACAGGATTTACCTGTCGAAGAACCTCATAAGGACCCAGGAAGCGAGGAGCAAATTTGACAGAGCTCACTCTAAGTCTCACGTGTTTTGCAGAGAGCCACACAAAGTCCCCTGGAGAAAAGACAGGAGCCGGGCGACGAAACCGATCGGACACCGTCTTCATACGGTCCTTAGCTGCTTGGATCGACTCTTGAGTCCGATCCCAAACCTCTCTGGCATTAGTTGCCCAGTCGGCCACAAGAGGAGGAGGTGCAGCAGCGGGAAACGGTACTGGTACCCTAGGGTGTTGCCCATTATTGAGTACGAACGGTGTCTGCCCAGTGGCCTCAGCCAGCGAATTGTTAAGGGCAAATTCTGCCCAGGGTAGGAGGGAGGACCAGTTATCGTGGTTCTCAGCAACAAAGTGTCGAAGGTATATAATCATAGATTGATTGGTACGTTCAACCAAACCATTAGTCTCCGGATGGTATGCCGAAGAGAGATTCAACTCAATTTGCAGAAGGCTACAAAGATCTCGCCAGAAACGGGAAGTAAATTGCGGGCCTCTATCACAAATGATACGATCTGGCATCCCGTGAAGCCTAAAGACATGCTTGAGGAATAGTTTGGCTAGTACCCTGGAAGATGGGATTCTCGATAACGGTACGAGATGAACCATCCGGGAGAAATGGTCCGTAATGACCCACACAAATCTATGTCCCTGTGAACATGGAAGATCACCCACAAAGTCCATGCCTACCACCTCCCATGGTCTATCTGGCACTGGTAAAGGATGCAAGAGCCCAGCCGGTCTCTGCCGTAATGGACGGTTGCGAGCACACGAGTAGCAGGAACCGACATATCTCTTTACGTGGCTGGCTAAGTGTGGCCACCAATACCACCTCTCCAGTAACTCTCGTGTCCGCCTAATACCAAAATGCCCACCCACCTTTGAGGTGTGGGCCCATGACAGTATATCATTCTGTCGATCAGGCGGAACAAAGGTCTTGCCCGGTGGGATTTGGTCTAACGTCACAGGGGAGAGCGTATGAAAAACCCTGGAGGGAAGGATAAGACGAGGTTCGTCAATCTCTTCCTGGGTAGAAAGCATAGAGCGAGACAGGGCGTCTGCCTTGTTATTCTTACTCCCAGACAGATAGTTGATGGAGAAGTGAAAGCGGGAGAAAAACAAGGACCAGCGGGCTTGGCGAGGATTCAGGCGCTGAGCGGTTTGTAAGTACGTCAGATTCTTATGGTCTGTATAGACCTGGAAAGGATGTTTCGCTCCTTCCAGCAAGTGACGCCACTCCTCCAAGGCTAATCTCAAGGCGAGCAGTTCCCTATCCCCAATGGTATAGTTTCTCTCTGCCGGTGAAAAGGTTTTAGCAAAGAAGAAACACGGCCTTTTTCTACCTGCACCGTTCTTTTGATACAAGACCGCACCAGCACCCACTGAAGAGGCATCAACCTCTAAGAGGAAGGGCTTATTCTCATCGGGTCTTTGAAGAACGGGAGCAGTTGAAAAGTGTCTTTTTACTGCCTCAAAAGCCTGAGATGTCTCAGTAGACCAGGCTTTGGGATTAGCACCTTTCTTAGTCAAGGCCACCAAAGGGGCCACCAAAGTAGAAAAATGGGGTATGAACTGCCTGTAATAATTTATGAATCCTAAGAAGCGTTGCACCGCCTTCAAGGAATGAGGTTCGGACCATTGAAGGACAGCAGAGAGCTTCGCAGGATCCATAGCCAGACCCTCTTGTGAGATAATGTAACCCAAAAAAGGCAATGAGGACTGCTCGAATACACATTTCTCGAGTTTAGCAAACAATGAGTGCTCCCTTAAACGGGAAAGGACACGAACGACATCCTGACGATGAGTCTCCAGATCAGGAGAAAAAATCAGGATGTCGTCCAGATACACCACTACTGAGGATAACAGTAAATCCCTGAATACATCGTTTACGAAGTCCTGAAATACTGCGGGTGCATTACATAACCCAAAAGGCATGATGAGGTATTCATAGTGACCGTCTCGGGTGTTAAAAGCGGTCTTCCATTCGTCACCCTTTCGAATTCGTACCAAGTTATACGCACCCCGCAGATCCAACTTCGTAAAAACTTGAGCTCCTCTCAGTCTGTCAAAGAGCTCCGAAATTAAAGGTAATGGGTATTTGTTCTTTATTGTGATTGCGTTGAGACCCCTGTAATCTATGCAGGGACGCAAATCACCCTCTTTCTTCCGAACAAAGAAAAACCCAGCTCCCGCGGGAGAGACAGACTTACGAATGAACCCCTTCTCTAAACTCTCTCTTATATAGGTCGACATGGCCTCCGACTCAGGTATCGACAGGGGGTAAACCCTGCCTTTAGGTGGAACCGAACCTGGGATAAGGTCTATGGCACAGTCATACGGCCTATGGGGTGGAAGAACCTCAGCACCCTGTTTGGAGAACACGTCAGCGAAATCCAAATAGGGTGTAGGTATGGGAGAGAGATCAGTTGATGCAACCGCAACGACCTTAGGTGGTAAGGGAAGACATCGGGACTGACATTTCGAACCCCAACTAATAATGCTGTCAGACTCCCAGTCAATGTGAGGAGCATGAGTCCGAAGCCATGGAAGACCCAGAAGTACGTCGTCTATACCCTCAGGCAAAACAAGAAAAGAAATCTCCTCTATGTGACCCTGAGACAGGGAAAGGCGCAAGGGAACTGTCCTCAATGTAATGGAGTCAGACAACATAGTTCCATTAACAACACGGACAGGAATAGGCGCCTCTAACATGATAGAGGGAATATTGTGTCCCTTTACAAATCCTGAGGACACAAAAATCCCGTCAGCTCCGGAATCCACAAAAGCCATAATAGGCCATGTATTCTCAGATAACGAGAGCTGACCTGGGATACAACACTTAGAGGGTGCAGAAGACGTCTCTAGTAACCCCCCTCTAATGGTTACTAGGCCAGGAAGTTTCCCTGACGACTAGGACACTTGTTGGCATAGTGCCCAGCCTGACGACATACGTAACATATAGGAGGACCAGACTTGCGTAGTCTGGAGGACGTATGACCTAACTCCATAGGAGTGGGAGATGTTTCAGATGCTGAGGAAGATGGTAGTGGACCCTCAACAACTGGAATAGCCCGATGCTTAGGGCGTGAGGAAGAGACCTCGAGTCTACGTTCCTTATGGCGTACATCGATCCTCGTTGCTACTGTGATCAAGTCCTCCAGAGAAGCAGGGACCTCACGAGTAGCAAGGGCATCCTTGACATAGCCTGCCAACCCTCTCCAGAAGATAGGAATCAACACCTTCTCTGGCCAATCTAGTTCTGCCACCAGAGTTCTAAAAGCAATGGCATAAGAACTAGTGGATAACGAACCCTGAGATAGATCTAACAGTCTCAGGGCCGCATCATGGGTAACCTGCGGACCCATGAATACCGCCTTAAGAGCATCAAGAAAGTCTTGATGTCTCAGAGTAACCACATCAGAGCGCTCCCATAGGGGAGTCGCCCATTCTAAGGCTTTGTCCTGAAGTAAGGAGATGATAAAGCCTACTCTGGACCTCTCCGTAGAGAAGCGAGAAGAGTTGACCTCTAGGTGTATCTGACACTGACTAATGAAACCACGACATGATCTGGCATCGCCAGAATATCTGTTTGGCAGAGCAAGTCGAGGATCATGTGCAGATGTCACCATGGTCTGAGGTTTATCCTCTATACTCTTGAGCCGTGACTCAAGTACTTGTATGTAACGGTGTAACTGCTGATATTCTGCCATAACTGCCAGACCCTTGGCTCAGTCCTAATGTTACGGGGGGCTGTCTGATAATAACTGAAAGGAGTATCAGACAGTCAGGGTCCACCGTGCAAAGACTTTGCTGCAGACTATGGCAGAGTGCAATACCTCTGTTAACTCACAGAAAAATATAATAAGTAAGTAAAGCAATTCCTCCCTTACTTGGAGGGTGTGTGGAATGATCTCTGTTAATAATCACAGAGACAAAGGCAATGTGTGCGAAATGGCACCTACCTAGGTCCGCTCTTCTAGTGGTGCAAAAGAGACGAACAGCAGCGTAAGCCGCACAAAGCTCCTACCTGCGTTCGCTCCACTAGTGTGCGAGGACACGAACCACTAGATATGGCACCTGCCTAGGTCCGCTCTTCTAGTGGTGCAAAAGAGACGAACAGCAGCGTAAGCCGCACAAAGCTCCTACCTCTGTTCGCTCCCCTAGTGTGCGAGGATACGAACAACTGCCAGACGCAGTATAAGGAACGTTACCCTAGCGGCAACGTCCACCTACGAGTCGAACCACAAGGCCCAGCCAGACCATGTGCCTCAGGCACCTGCCTATGTCCGCTCCCCTAAGAGGTAAGGATACGGACAGCAGCCGAAGCTGTA
Source organism: Anomaloglossus baeobatrachus (assembly GCF_048569485.1). NCBI lineage: Eukaryota > Metazoa > Chordata > Amphibia > Anura > Aromobatidae > Anomaloglossus > Anomaloglossus baeobatrachus. The sequence continues at coordinate 153,790,472 of NC_134356.1, forward strand.
AGGTATAAGAACGCTACCCTGCCGGTAGCGCTCACCTAGCATAGACAGAGGAATGCCTAGAGGAACGCGCACAGAGCGTCTACTCATATGCATGAACCAAGAGGACTGAGCACCATGCGGCGTGTGTCAGGGTCTTATATAGACTCTGTGCCTCATCCAAGATGGAGGACACCAGAGCCAATCCGCTGCCAGAACGACAGGAGTGACGTCATGCTGGCCTATCACCGAGCAAGACGTCACAAGCACATGACCAGCGACCAATCGGCATAGAAGGTGTCAGAGACATGTGACCTCGTGTCAGCGATGATGTCACCCGCACATGTGCAATGGCTCCAAGATTGGACTTAGTCTCCGGCGCTCGCACATGTGCAGTAGCAAGAAATCTGGACTTAGTCTCCAGCGCTCGCACATGTGCAGTAGCAAGAAATCTGGACTTAGTCTCCAGCGCTCGCACATGTGCAGTAGCAAGAAATCTGGACTTAGTCTCCAGCGCTCGCACATGTGCAGTAGCAAGAAATCTAGACATAGTCTCCAGTGCTCGCAGCAACCGTAACACAGACGCAGTATAAGGAACGTTACCCTAGCGGCAACGTCCACCTACGAGTCGAACCACAAGGCCCAGCCAGACCATGTGCCTCAGGCACCTGCCTATGTCCGCTCCCCTAATAGGTAAGGATACGGACAGCAGCCGAAGCTGTAAGGTATAAGAACGCTACCCTGCCGGTAGCGCTCACCTAGCATAGACAGAGGAATGCCTAGAGGAACGCGCACAGAGCGTCTACTCTTATGCATGAACCAAGAGGACTGAGCGCCATGCGGCATGTATCAGGGTCTTATATAGACTCTGTGCCTCATCCAAGATGGAGGACACCAGAGCCAATCCGCTGCCAGAACGACAGGAGTGACGTCATGCTGGCCTATCACCGAGCAAGGCATCACAAGCACATGACCAGCGACCAATCGGCATAGAAGGTGTCAGAGACATGTGACCTCGTGTCAGCGATGATGTCACCCGCACATGTGCAATGGCTCCAAGATAGGACTTAGTCTCCGGCGCTCGCACATGTGCAGTAGCAAGAAATCTGGACTTAGTCTCCAGCGCTCGCACATGTGCAGTAGTAAGAAATCTGGACTTAGTCTCCAGCGCTCGCACATGTGCAGTAGTAAGAAATCTGGACTTAGTCTCCAGCGCTCGCACATGTGCAGTAGTAAGAAATCTGGACTTAGTCTCCAGTGCTCGCAGCAACCGTAACAGTACCTCCCCCTCAAGGGCCCCCCTCCCGGCGACGCAGGTAATCGGCAACTAAGTCGGGAGCATGGACAGCCTCCTCAGGCTCCCAAGAGCGATGTTCCGGGCCGTAACCCTCCCAATCTATCAAGAAGAACCTGCGCCCTCTAACCATCTTAGAACTAACTATGGCTCGTACCTCATAGCTAGAGCGAGAGGAATCAGAGGCAGGAGAGTGCACTTCACGAGCGTGAGGTAAAATAGCCGGCTTTAGCAGTGAGACATGGAATTTGTCATGAATCTTAAGATGGACGGGTAACTTCAATTGGTAGACTACAGGATTTACCTGTCGAAGAACCTCATAAGGACCCAGGAAGCGAGGAGCAAATTTGACAGAGCTCACTCTAAGTCTCACGTGTTTTGCAGAGAGCCACACAAAGTCCCCTGGAGAAAAGACAGGAGCCGGGCGACGAAACCGATCGGACAACGTCTTCATACGGTCCTTAGCTGCTTGGATCGACTCTTGAGTCCGATTCCAAACCTCTCTGGCATTAGTTGCCCAGTCGGCCACAAGAGGAGGAGGTGCAGCAGCGGGAAACGGTACCGGTACCCTAGGGTGTTGCCCATTATTGAGTACGAACGGTGTCTGCCCAGTGGCCTCAGCCAGCGAATTGTTAAGGGCAAATTCTGCCCAGGGTAGGAGGGAGGACCAGTTATCGTGGTTCTCAGCAACAAAGTGTCGAAGGTATATAATCATAGATTGATTGGTACGCTCAACCAAACCATTGGTCTCCGGATGGTATGCCGAAGAGAGATTCAACTCAATTTGCAGAAGGCTACAAAGATCTCGCCAGAAACGGGAAGTAAATTGCGGGCCTCTATCACAAATGATACGATCTGGCATCCCGTGAAGCCTAAAGACATGCTTGAGGAATAGTTTGGCTAGTACCCTGGAAGATGGGATTCTCGATAGCGGTACGAGATGAACCATCCGGGAGAAATGGTCCGTAATGACCCACACAAATCTATGTCCCTGTGAACATGGAAGATCACCCACAAAGTCCATGCCTACCACCTCCCATGGTCTATCTGGCACTGGTAAAGGATGCAAGAGTCCAGCCGGTCTCTGCCGTAATGGACGGTTGCGAGCACACGAGTAGCAGGAACCGACATATCTCTTGACGTGGCTGGCTAAGTGTGGCCACCAATACCACCTCTCCAGTAACTCTCGTGTCCGCCTAATACCAAAATGCCCACCCACCTTTGAGGTGTGGACCCATGACAGTATATCATTCTGTCGATCAGGCGGAACAAAGGTCTTGCCCGGTGGGATTTGGTCTAACGTCACAGGGGAGAGCGTATGAAAAACCCTGGAGGGAAGGATAAGACGAGGTTCGTCAATCTCCTCCTGGGTAGAAAGCATAGAGCGAGACAGGGCGTCTGCCTTGTTATTCTTACTCCCAGACAGATAGTTGATGGAGAAGTGAAAGCGGGAGAAAAACAAGGACCAGCGGGCTTGGCGAGGATTCAGACGCTGAGCGGTTTGTAAGTACGTCAGATTCTTATGGTCTGTATAGACCTGGAAAGGATGTTTCGCTCCTTCCAGCAAGTGACGCCACTCCTCCAAGGCTAATCTCAAGGCGAGCAGTTCCCTATCCCCAATGGTATAGCTTCTCTCTGCTGGTGAAAAGGTTTTCGCAAAGAAGAAACATGGCCTTTTTCTACCTGCACCGTTCTTTTGATACAAGACTGCACCAGCACCCACTGAAGAGGCATCAACCTCTAAGAGGAAGGGCTTACTCTCATCGGGTCTTTGAAGAACGGGAGCAGTTGAAAAGTGTCTTTTTACTGCCTCAAAAGCCTGAGATGTCTCAGTAGACCAGGCTTTGGGATTAGCACCTTTCTTAGTCAAGGCCACCAAAGGGGCCACCAAAGTAGAAAAATGGGGTATGAACTGCCTGTAATAATTTATGAATCCTAAGAAGCGTTGCACCGCCTTCAAGGAATGAGGTTCGGACCATTGCAGGACAGCAGAGAGCTTCGCAGGATCCATAGCCAGGCCCTCTTGTGAGATAATGTAACCCAAAAAAGGCAATGAGGACTGCTCGAATACACATTTCTCGAGTTTAGCAAACAATGAGTGCTCCCTTAAACGGGAAAGGACACGAACGACATCCTGACGATGAGTCTCCAGATCAGGAGAAAAAATCAGGATGTCGTCCAGATACGCCACTACTGAGGATAACAGTAAATCCCTGAACACATCGTTTACGAAGTCCTGAAATACTGCGGGTGCATTACATAACCCAAAAGGCATGACGAGGTATTCATAGTGACCGTCTCGGGTGTTAAAAGCGGTCTTCCATTCGTCACCCTTTCGAATTCGTACCAAGTTATACGCACCCCGCAGATCCAACTTTGTAAAAACTTGAGCTCCTCTCAATCTGTCAAAGAGCTCCGAAATTAAAGGTAATGGGTATTTGTTCTTTATTGTGATTGCGTTGAGACCCCTGTAATCTATGCAGGGACGCAAATCACCCTCTTTCTTCCGAACAAAGAAAAACCCAGCTCCCGCGGGAGAGACAGACTTACGAATGAACCCCTTCTCTAAACTCTCTCTTATATAGGTCGACATGGCCTCCGACTCAGGTATCGACAGGGGGTAAACCCTGCCTTTAGGTGGAACCGAACCTGGGATAAGGTCTATGGCACAGTCATACGGCCTATGGGGTGGAAGAACCTCAGCACCCTGTTTGGAGAACACGTCAGCGAAATCCAGATAGGGTGTTGGTATGGGAGAGAGATCAGTAGATGCAACCGCAATGACCTTAGGTGGTAAGGGAAGACATCGGGACTGACATTTCGAACCCCAACTAATAATGCTGTCAGACTCCCAGTCAATGTGAGGAGCATGAGTCCGAAGCCATGGGAGACCCAGAAGGATGTCGTCTATACCCTCAGGCAAAACAAGAAAAGAAATCTCCTCTATGTGACCCTGAGACAGGGAAAGGCGCAAGGGAACTGTCCTCAATGTAATGGAGTCAGACAACATAGTTCCATTAACAACACGGACAGGAATAGGCGCCTCTAACATGATAGAGGGAATATTGTGTCCCTTTACAAATCCTGAGGACACAAAAGTCCCGTCAGCTCCGGAATCCACAAAAGCCATAATAGGCCATGTATTCTCAGATAACGAGAGCTGACCTGGGATACAACACTTAGAGGGTGCAGAAGACGTCTCTAGTAACCCCCCTCTAATGGTTACTAGGCCAGGGAGTTTCCCTGACGACTAGGACACTTGTTGGCATAGTGCCCAGCCTGACGACATACGTAACATATAGGAGGACCAGACTTGCGTAGTCTGGAAGACGTATGACCTAACTCCATAGGAGTGGGAGATGTTTCAGATGCTGAGGAAGATGGTAGTGGACCCTCAACAACTGGAATAGCCCAATGCTTAGGGCGTGAGGAAGAGACCTCGAGTCTACGTTCCTTATGGCGTACATCGATCCTCGTTGCTACTGTGATCAAGTCCTCCAGAGAAGCAGGGACCTCACGAGTAGCAAGAGCATCCTTGACATAGCCTGCCAACCCTCTCCAGAAGATAGGAATCAACACCTTCTCTGGCCAATCTAGTTCTGCCACCAGAGTTCTAAAAGCAATGGCATAAGAACTAGTGGATAACGAACCCTGAGATAGATCTAACAGTCTCAGGGCCGCATCATGGGTAACCTGCGGACCCATGAATACCGCCTTAAGAGCATCAATAAAGTCTTGATGTCTCAGAGTAACCACATCAGAGCGCTCCCATAGGGGAGTCGCCCATTCTAAGGCTTTGTCCTGAAGTAAGGAGATGATAAAGCCTACTCTGGACCTCTCCGTAGAGAAGCGAGAAGAGTTGACCTCTAGGTGTATCTGACACTGACTAATGAAACCACGACATGATCTGGCATCGCCAGAATATCTGTTTGGCAGAGCAAGTCGAGGATCATGTGCAGATGTCACCATGGTCTGAGGTTTATCCTCTATACTCTTGAGCCGTGACTCAAGTACTTGTATGTAACGGTGTAACTGCTGATATTCTGCCATAACTGCCAGACCCTTGGCTCAGTCCTAATGTTACGGGGGGCTGTCTGATAACCTAAAGGAGTATCAGACAGTCAGGGTCCACCGTGCAAAGACTCTGCTGCAGACTATGGCAGAGTGCAATACCTCTGTTAACTCACAGAAGGATATAATAAGTAAGTAAAGCAATTCCTCCCTTACTTGGAGGGTGTGTGGAATGATCTCTGTTAATAATCACAGAGACAAAGGCAATGTGTGCGAAATGGCACCTACCTAGGTCCGCTCTTCTAGTGGTGCAAAAGAGACGAACAGCAGCGTAAGCCGCACAAAGCTCCTACCTGCGTTCGCTCCACTAGTGTGCGAGGACACGAACCACTAGATATGGCACCTGCCTAGGTCCGCTCTTCTAGTGGTGCAAAAGAGACGAACAGCAGCGTAAGCCGCACAAAGCTCCTACCTCTGTTCGCTCCCCTAGTGTGCGAGGATACGAACAACTGCCAGACGCAGTATAAGGAACGTTACCCTAGCGGCAACGTCCACCTACGAGTCGAACCACAAGGCCCAGCCAGACCATGTGCCTCAGGCACCTGCCTATGTCCGCTCCCCTAATAGGTAAGGATACGGACAGCAGCCGAAGCTGTAAGGTATAAGAACGCTACCCTGCCGGTAGCGCTCACCTAGCATAGACAGAGGAATGCCTAGAGGAACGCGCACAGAGCGTCTACTCTTATGCATGAACCAAGAGGACTGAGCGCCATGCGGCATGTATCAGGGTCTTATATAGACTCTGTGCCTCATCCAAGATCGAGGACACCAGAGCCAATCCGCTGCCAGAACGACAGGAGTGACGTCATGCTGGCCTATCACCGAGCAAGGCATCACAAGCACATGACCAGCGACCAATCGGCATAGAAGGTGTCAGAGACATGTGACCTCGTGTCAGCGATGATGTCACCCGCACATGTGCAATGGCTCCAAGATAGGACTTAGTCTCCGGCGCTCGCACATGTGCAGTAGCAAGAAATCTGGACTTAGTCTCCAGCGCTCGCACATGTGCAGTAGTAAGAAATCTGGACTTAGTCTCCAGCGCTCGCACATGTGCAGTAGTAAGAAATCTGGACTTAGTCTCCAGCGCTCGCACATGTGCAGTAGTAAGAAATCTGGACTTAGTCTCCAGTGCTCGCAGCAACCGTAACAATCAGAGTCACAAAGGTTCTGGGCATCACTGCAGACCATTTCCTGTTCTGTACTCACTGTAGCTTGGGAGCAGACCTCTGATTCCCAGGCTATAGTGTGACTGAACAGCTCTGCAGACTCAGCCATCTCAGTTCCACCATACTGTGCAGGGCTGATGGAGACTTCAGAGCTGGGAGAAATCAAGTGTGATTGGGATGACAACTCAGAGGACTGGTGTTTTTTGGATGCGGTACTTGAAGTGGCTGAGAGGGCACCTGTTGGACCACTTGAGATCCATTCAAGCATTTTCCTTTTTTGCCCATCATCTACCTTTGTTCCTGTTGTTCGTGTCCGTAAAAAAGGGAGCACATCAGATTGTCCACGGTAAGTAGTAGACATCTTACTTTTGCTGGTAGATGGTCTATCTTCAGCAGATGATAATGGAGCTTTGCCACCTTCCCCACAGACAAAACCTTTTTTGCCTTTTCCACCACGCCTCTTCCCCTTTCCACCAGCATCTGTCATTTTGCCACTCATGTTGATTGCGACAAGATTGTGGACTGAAAATGTGGTAGTAAAAATTGAGAGGTGGTGAAGATTGCAGTGGTGGTCTAGCTTTATTAACAGCAGAATAATAAAGAATAAATATCCCTGACAATGCAACTTAGTTATAATGAGTTGGAGTGTGCAACGCAGGCAGATGCGCTCTGCAAATGTCTTGGCACTAGTGGGACTATAGCAAAGTCCAATAGCCACGTATAGGATGCCACTAGGTACACTGAGTGTTTGCTAGTATAATGGCTTAGTTATAATGAGTTGGAGTGTGCAACGCAGGCAGATGCGCTCTGCAAATGTCTTGGCACTAGTGGGACTATAGCAAAGTCCAATAGCCACGTATAGGATGCCACTAGGTACACTGAGTGTTTGCTAGTATAATGGCTTAGTTATAATTAGTTGGAGTGTGCAACGCAGGGAGATGCGCTCTGCAAATGTCTTGGCACTAGTGGGACTATAGCAAAGTCCAATAGCCACGTATAGGATGCCACTAGATACACTGAGTGTTTGCTAGTATAATGGCTTAGTTATAATTAGTTGGAGTGTGCAACGCAGGCAGATGCGCTCTGGAAATGTCTTGGCACTAGTGGGACTATAGTAAAGTCCAATAGCCACGTATAGGATGCCACTAGGTACACTGAGTGTTTGCTAGTATAATGGCTTAGTTATAATGAGTTGGAGTGTGCAACGCAGGCAGATGCGCTCTGCAAATGTCTTGGCACTAGTGGGACTATAGCAAAGTCCAATAGCCACGTATAGGATGCCACTAGGTACACTGAGTGTTTGCTAGTATAATGGCTTAGTTATAATTAGTTGGAGTGTGCAACGCAGGCAGATGCGCTCTGCAAATGTCTTGGCACTAGTGGGACTATAGCAAAGTCCAATAGCCACGTATAGGATGCCACTAAGTACACTGAGTGTTTGCTAGTATAATGGCTTAGTTATAATGAGTTGGAGTGTGCAACGCAGGCAGATGCGCTCTGCAAATGTCTTGGCACTAGTGGGACTATAGCAAAGTCCAATAGCCACGTATAGGATGCCACTAGGTACACTGAGTGTTTGCTAGTATAATGGCTTAGTTATAATTAGTTGGAGTGTGCAACGCAGGCAGATGCGCTCTGCAAATGTCTTGGCACTAGTGGGACTATAGCAAAGTCCAATAGCCACGTATAGGATGCCACTAGGTACACTGAGTGTTTGCTAGTATAATAGCTTAGTTATAATGAGTTGGAGTGTGCAACGCAGGCAGATGCGCTCTGCAAATGTCTTGGCACTAGTGGGACTATAGCAAAGTCCAATAGCCACGTATAGGATGCCACTAGGTACACTGAGTGTTTGCTAGTATAATGGCTTAGTTATAATGAGTTGGAGTGTGCAACGCAGGCAGATGCGCTCTGCAAATGTCTTGGCACTAGTGGGACTATAGCAAAGTCCAATAGCCACGTATAGGATGCCACTAGGTACACTGAGTGTTTGCTAGTATAATGGCTTAGTTATAATGAGTTGGAGTGTGCAACGCAGGCAGATGCGCTCTGCAAATGTCTTGGCACTAGTGGGACTATAGCAAAGTCCAATAGCCACGTATAGGATGCCACTAGGTACACTGAGTGTTTGCTAGTATAATGGCTTAGTTATAATTAGTTGGAGTGTGCAACGCAGGCAGATGCGCTCTGCAAATGTCTTGGCACTAGTGGGACTATAGCAAAGTCCAATAGCCACGTATAGGATGCCACTAGGTACACTGAGTGTTTGCTAGTATAATGGCTTAGTTATAATTAGTTGGAGTGTGCAACGCAGGCAGATGCGCTCTGCAAATGTCTTGGCACTAGTGGGACTATAGCAAAGTCCAATAGCCACGTATAGGATGCCACTAGGTACACTGAGTGTTTGCTAGTATAATGGCTTAGTTATAATTAGTTGGAGTGTGCAGAGGACAAGAGGGTACAGTGGCAGGATTGTGGTGCTCTGGGTAGAGGTATGGAAGCCTGCCTTTCTATACCCTCCTAATGGTGAAATGCAGGGAGGAAATCCCTGACCCTGACCTTGGCTGCACAGACGCTGGCGCTGTTTTCAGGACCTGTCACCTTAACTCCGACCCTGCCGGTTTGAGCCCTTAAAAGGACTGCTATAAAGTGCTCTCCCTATGCTGTCTAACGCTGTGTATGAAGCGCATACAGCTGTATCGGCTATAGGACTCAGGAGGACGGAGCTGCGACAGTGATGTCTGACACCAAAGACGCAGAAGGCAGATAATGGCGTCCTGGAAGAAAATGTCCGGTTTTATAATGCAGGGACATGTGACATGGACATCCTATCACACATGCCGTTGCTTCTCTGGCTCAAAGTCCACTTAGCTGTGTGTGTGTCTGGGATTGGCTGACATGCTGGCCCGCCCCACAAGACGCGCGCGCTTAGGGAAGGAAGACAAGAAAAAAAAAAAAAAAATGGCGATCGCCATTATACAAACAGCAGTGATCTGAAGGCGCTGTTCACGCACACTATACACTGAAATGTCATAATAGTGTGATTCACAGAGTGACTTACACTATTACAGCAGAAACCAAGCTAGGATTTTGCTGTTTTTTTGCTGCTAGAACCGTTCTCGAACGTTTCTAGAACTATCGAGCTTTTGCAAAAAGCTCGAGTTCTAGTTCGATCTAGAACAGGCCCCAAAATCACTCGAGCCTAGAACTGGAGAACCACGAACCACGAACCGCGCTCAACTCTAGCTATTATAATAGCTTAGTAAAAATGAGCAGGAGGGTGGAATGCAGAGGTGCTGGAAATTGCTTGGCACCAGTAGGACACTAATGGAGTACAACAAGCCACTTTTTGGATGCGACTAAGTTTCAGCAGTGTTTGCTATTATAATAGCTTAGTAATAATGAGCAGGAGGGTGGAATGCAGAGGTGCTGGAAATTGCTTGGCACCAGTAGGACACTAATGGAGTACAACAGCCACTTTTTGGATGCCACTAAGTTTCAGCAGTGTTTGCTATTATAATAACTTAGTAAAAATGAGCAGGAGGGTGGAATACAGAGGTGCTAGAAGTTGCTAGGCTTCAATGGGACACTAATGGAGTACAACAGACACTTTTTGGATGCCACTAAGTTTCAGCAGTGTTTGCTATTATAATAGCTTAGTAAAAATGAGCAGGAGGGTGGCATGCAGAGGTGCTGGAAATTGCTTGACACCAGTGGGACACTAATGGAGTACAACAGCCACTTTTTGGATGCCAATACGTTTCAGCAGTATTTGCTATTATAATAGCTTAGTAAAAATGAGCAGGAGGATGGAATGCAGAGGTGCTGGAAATTGCTTGGCACCAGTGGAACTATATTGGAGTACAACAGCCACCTTTTGTATGCCACCAAGTTTCAGCAGTGTTTGCTATTATAATAGCTTAGTAAAAATGAGCAGGGGGGTGGAATGCAGAGGTGCTGGAATTTGCTTGGCACCAGTGGGACACTAATGGAGTACAACAGCCACTTTTTGAATGCCAGCAAGTTTGAGCAGTTTGCAATTATAATAGCTTAGTAAAAATGAGCAAGAGGGTGGAAAACAGAGGTGCTGGAAATTGCTTGGCTTCAGTGGGACACTAATGTAGTACAACAGCCACTTTTTGGATGCCACTAAGTTTCAGCAGTGTTTGCTATTATAAAAGCTTAAAAAAAATGAGCAGGAGGGTGGAATGCAGAGGTGCTGGAAATTGCTTGGCACCAGTGAAACACTAATGGAGTACAACAGACACTTTTTGAATGCCACTAAGTTTCAGCAGTGTTTGCTATTATAATAGCTTAGTAAAAATGAGCAGGAGAATGGAATGCAGAGGTGCTGGAAATTGCTTGGCACTGGTTAGACACTAATGGAGTACAACAGCCACTTTTTGGATGCCACTAAGTTTTAACAGTGTTTGCTATTATAATAGCTTAGTAAAAATGAGCAGAAGGGTGGAATACAGAGGTGCTAGAAATTGCTAGGCTTCAATGGGACACTAATGGAGTAAAACAGACACTTTTTGGATGCCACTAAGTTTCAGCAGTGTTTGCTATTATAATAGCTTAGTAAAAATGAGCAGGAGGGTGGAATGCAGAGGTACTGGAAATTGCTTGGCACCAGTGGGACACTAATGGAGTACAACAGCAACATTTTGGATGCCACTAAGTTTCAGCAGTGTTTGCTATTATAATAGCTTAGTAAAAATGAGCAGGAGGGTGGAATGCAGAGGTGCTGGAAATTGCTTGGCACCAGTAGGACACTAATGGAGTACAACAGCCACTTTTTGTATGCCACCAAGTTTCAGCAGTGTTTGCTATTATAATAGCTTAGTAAAAATGAGCAGGAGGGTGGAATGCAGAGGTGCTGGAATTTGCTTGGCACCAGTGGGACACTAATGGAGTACAACAGCCACTTTTTGAATGCCAGCAAGTTTGAGCAGTTTGCAATTATAATAGCTTAGTAAAAATGAGCAAGAGGGTGGAAAACAGAGGTGCTGGAAATTGCTTGGCTTCAGTGGGACACTAATGTAGTACAACAGCCACTTTTTGGATGCCACTAAGTTTCAGCAGTGTTTGCTATTATAAAAGCTTAGTAAAAATGAGCAGGAGGGTGGAATGCAGAGGTGCTGGAAATTGCTTGGCACCAGTGGGACACTAATGGAGTACAACAGCCACTTTTTGGATGACAATAAGTTTCAGCAGAGTTTGCTATTATAGTAGCTTAGTAAAAATGAGCAGGAGGGTGGAATGCAGAGGTGCTGGAAATTGCTTGGCACCAGTGAAACACTAATGGAGTACAACAGACACTTTTTGAATGCCACCAAGTTTCAGCAGTGTTTGCTATTATAATAGCTTAGTAAAAATGAGCAGGAGAATGGAATGCAGAGGTGCTGGAAATTGCTTGGCACTGGTTAGACACTAATGGAGTACAACAGCCACTTTTTGGATGCCACTAAGTTTTAACAGTGTTTGCTATTATAATAGCTTAGTAAAAATGAGCAGAAGGGTGGAATACAGAGGTGCTAGAAATTGCTAGGCTTCAATGGGACACTAATGGAGTAAAACAGACACTTTTTGGATGCCACTAAGTTTCAGCAGTGTTTGCTATTATAATAGCTTAGTAAAAATGAGCAGGAGGGTGGAATGCAGAGGTACTGGAAATTGCTTGGCACCAGTGGGACACTAATGGAGTACAACAGCAACATTTTGGATGCCACTAAGTTTCAGCAGTGTTTGCTATTATAATAGCTTAGTAAAAATGAGCAGGAGGGTGGAATGCAGAGGTGCTGGAAATTGCTTGGCACCAGTAGGACACTAATGGAGTACAACAGCCACTTTTTGGATACGACTAAGTTTCAGCAGTGTTTGCTATTATAATAGCTTAGTAATAATGAGCAGGAGGGTGGAATGCAGAGGTGCTGGAAATTGCTTGGCACCAGTAGGACACTAATGGAGTACAACAACCACTTTTTGGATGCCAGTAAGTTTCAGCAGTGTTTGCTATTATAATAACTTAGTAAAAATGAGCTGGAGGGTGGAATACAGAGGTGCTAGAAGTTGCTAGGCTTCAATGGGACACTAATGGAGTACAACAGACACTTTTTGGAAGCCACTAAGTTTCAGCAGTGTTTGCTATTATAATAGCTTAGTAAAAATGAGCAGGAGGGTGGCATGCAGAGGTGCTGGAAATTGCTTGACACCAGTGGGGCACTAATGGAGTACAACAGCCTGTTTTTGGATGCCAATAAGTTTCAGCAGTATTTGCTATTATAATAGCTTAGTAAAAATGAGCAGGAGGATGGAATGCAGAGGTGCTGGAAATTGCTTGGCACCAGTGGAACACTATTGGAGTACAACAGCCACTTTTTGTATGCCACCAAGTTTCAGCAGTGTTTGCTATTATAATAGCTTAGTAAAAATGAGCAGGAGGGTGGAATGCAGAGGTGCTGGAATTTGCTTGGCACCAGTGGGACACTAATGGAGTACAATAGCCACTTTTTGAATGCCAGCAAGTTTGAGCAGTTTGCAATTATAATAGCTTAGTAAAAATGAGCAAGAGGGTGGAAAACAGAGGTGCTGGAAATTGCTTGGCTTCAGTGGGACACTAATGTAGTACAACAGCCACTTTTTGGATGCCACTAAGTTTCAGCAGTGTTTGCTATTATAAAAGCTTAGTAAAATTGAGCAGGAGGGTGAAATGCAGAGGTGCTGGAAATTGATTGGCACCAGTGGGACACTAATGGAGTACAACAGCCACTTTTTTGATGACACTAAGTTTCAGCAGAGTTTGCTATTATAGTAGCTTAGTAAAAATGAGCAGGAGGGTGGAATGCAGAGGTGCTGGAAATTGCTTGGCACCAGTGAAACACTAATGGAGTACAACAGACACTTTTTGAATGCCACTAAGTTTCAGCAGTGTTTGCTATTATAATAGCTTAGTAAAAATGAGCAGGAGAATGGAATGCAGAGGTGCTGGAAATTGCTTGGCACTGGTTAGACACTAATGGAGTACAACAGCCACTTTTTGGATGCCACTAAGTTTTAACAGTGTTTGCTATTATAATAGCTTAGTAAAAATGAGCAGGAGGGTTGAATGCAGAGGTGCTGGAAATTGCTTTGCACCAGTGGGACACTAATGGAGTACAACTGCCAGTTTTTGGACGCCACTAAGTTTTAGCAGTGTTTGCTATTATAATAGCTTAGTAAAAATAATCAGGAGGGTGGAATGCAGAGGTGCTGGAAATTGCTTGGCACCAGTAGGACACAAATCGAGCACAACAAGCCACTTTTTGGATGCCACTAAATTTTAGCAGTGTTTGCTATTATAATAACTTAGTAAAAATGAGCAGGAGGGTGGAATACAGAGGTGCTAGAAATTAATAGGCTTCAATGGGACACTAATGGAGTACAACAGACACTTTTTGGATGCCACTAAATTTCAGCAGTGTTTGCTATTATAATAGCTTAGTAAATTGAGCAGGAGGGTGGAATGCAGAGGTACTGGAAATTGCTTGGCACCAGTGGGACACTAATGGAGTACAACAGCAACATTTTGGATGCCACTAAGTTTCAGCAGTGTTTGCTATTATAATAGCTTAGTAAAAATGAGCAGGAGGGTGGAATGCAGAGGTGCTGGAAATTGCTTGCCACCAATCGGGCACTAATGGAGTACAACAGCCACTTTTTGGATGCCAATAAGTTTCAGCAGTGTTTGCTATTAAAATGGCTTAGTAAAAATGAGCAGGAGGGTGGAATGCAGAGGTGCTGGAAATTGCTTTGCACCAGTGGGACATTAATGGAGTACAACTTCTAGTTTTTGGATGCCACTAAGTTTCATCAGTGTTTGCTATTATAATAGCTTAGTAAAAATGAGCCGGGGGATGGAATGCAGAGGTGCTGGAAATTGCTTGGCACCAGTGGAACACTATTGGAGTACAACAGCCACTTTTTGTATGCCACCAAGTTTCAGCAGTGTTTGCTATTATAACAGCTTAGTAAAAATGAGCAGGAGGGTGGAATGCAGAGGTGCTGGAATTTGCTTGGCACCAGTGGGACACTAATGGAGTACAACAGCCACTTTTTGAATGCCAGCAAGTTTGAGCAGTTTGCAATTATAATAGCTTAGTAAAAATGAGCAAGAGGGTGGAAAACAGAGGTGCTGGAAATTGCTTGGCTTCAGTGGGACACTAATGTAGTAGAACAGCCACTTTTTGGATGCCACTAAGTTTCAGCAGTGTTTGCTATTATAAAAGCTTAGTAAAAATGAGCAGGAGGGTGAAATGCAGAGGTGCTGGAAATTGATTGGCACCAGTGGGACACTAATGGAGTACAACAGCCACTTTTTGGATGACACTAAGTTTCAGCAGAGTTTGCTATTATAGTAGCTTAGTAAAAATGAGCAGGAGGGTGGAATGCAGAGGTGCTGGAAATTGCTTGGCACCAGTGAAACACTAATGGAGTACAACAGACACTTTTTGAATGCCACTAAGTTTCAGCAGTGTTTGCTATTATAATAGCTTAGTAAAAATGAGCAGGAGAATGGAATGCAGAGGTGCTGGAAATTGCTTGGCACTGGTTAGACACTAATGGAGTACAACAGCCACTTTTTGGATGCCACTAAGTTTTAACAGTGTTTGCTATTATAATAGCTTAGTAAAAATGAGCAGGAGGGTTGAATGCAGAGGTGCTGGAAATTGCTTTGCACCAGTGGGACACTAATGGAGTACAACTGCCAGTTTTTTGACGCCACTAAGTTTTAGCAGTGTTTGCTATTATAATAGCTTAGTAAAAATAATCAGGAGGGTGGAATGCAGAGGTGCTGGAAATTGCTTGGCACCAGTAGGACACAAATCGAGCACAACAAGCCACTTTTTGGATGCCACTAAGTTTTAGCAGTGTTTGCTATTATAATAACTTAGTAAAAATGAGCAGGAGGGTGGAATACAGAGGTGCTAGAAATTAATAGGCTTCAATGGGACACTAATGGAGTACAACAGACACTTTTTGGATGCCACTAAATTTCAGCAGTGTTTGCTATTATAATAGCTTAGTAAATTGAGCAGGAGGGTGGAATGCAGAGGTACTGGAAATTGCTTGGCACCAGTGGGACACTAATGGAGTACAACAGCAACATTTTGGATGCCACTAAGTTTCAGCAGTGTTTGCTATTATAATAGCTTAGTAAAAATGAGCAGGAGGGTGGAATGCAGAGGTGCTGGAAATTGCTTGCCACCAATCGGGCACTAATGGAGTACAACAGCCACTTTTTGGATGCCAATAAGTTTCAGCAGTGTTTGCTATTAAAATGGCTTAGTAAAAATGAGCAGGAGGGTGGAATGCAGAGGTGCTGGAAATTGCTTTGCACCAGTGGGACACTAATGGAGTACAACTTCTAGTTTTTGGATGCCACTAAGTTTCATCAGTGTTTGCTATTATAATAGCTTAGTAAAAATGAGCCGGGGGATGGAATGCAGAGGTGCTGGAAATTGCTTGCCACCAGTAGGACACTAATGGAGTACAACAGCCACTTTTTTGATTCCACTAAGTTTCAGCAGTGTTTGCTGTTATAATAGCTTAGTAAAAATAATCAGGAGGGTGGAATGCAGAGGTGCTGGAAATTGCTTGGCACCAGTAGGACACAAATTGAGTACAACAAGCCACTTTTTGGATGCCACTAAGTTTTAGCAGTGTTTGCTATTATAATAACTTAGTAAAAATGAGCAGGAGGGTGGAATACAGAGGTGCTAGAAATTAATAGGCTTCAATGGGACACTAATGGAGTACAACAGCCACTTTTTGGATGCCACTAAGTTTTAACAGTGTTTGCTATTATAATAGCTTAGTAAAAGTGAGCAGGAGGGTGGAATGCAAAGGTGCTGGAAATTGCTTGGCACCAGTGGTACACTAATGGAGTACAACAGCCACTTTTTGGATGCCACTAAGTTTAAGCAGTGTTTGCTATTATAATAACTTAGTAAAAATGAGCAGAAGGGTGGAATACAGAGGTGCTAGAAATTGCTAGGCTTCAATGGGACACTAATGGAGTAAAACAGACACTTTTTGGATGCCACTAAGTTTCAGCAGTGTTTGCTATTATAATAGCTTAGTAAAAATGAGCAGGAGGGTGGAATGCAGAGGTACTGGAAATTGCTTGGCACCAGTGGGACACTAATGGAGTACAACAGCAACATTTTGGATGCCACCAAGTTTCAGCAGTGTTAGCTATTATAATAGCTTAGTAAAAATGAGCAGGAGGGTGGAATGCAGAGGTGCTGGAAATTGCTTGGCACCAGTAGGACACTAATGGAGTACAACAGCCACTTTTTGGATGCGATTAAGTTTCAGCAGTGTTTGCTATTATAATAGCTTAGTAATATTGAGCAGGAGGGTGGAATGCAGAGGTGCTAGAAATTGCTTGGCACCAGTAGGACACTAATGGAGTACAACAGCCACTTTTTGGATGCCACTAAGTTTCAGCAGTGTTTGCTATTATAATAACTTAGTAAAAATGAGCAGGAGGGTGGAATACAGAGGTGCTAGAAGTTGCTAGGCTTCAATGGGACACTAATGGAGTACAACAGACACTTTTTGGATGCCACTAAGTTTCAGCAGTGTTTGCTATTATAATAGCTTAGTAAAAATGAGCAGGAGGGTGGCATGCAGAGGTGCTGGAAATTGCTTGACACCAGTGGGACACTAATGGAGTACAACAGCCACTTTTTGGATGCCAATAAGTTTCAGCAGTATTTTCTATTATAATAGGTTAGTAAAAATGAGCAGGAGGATGGAATGCAAAGGTGCTGGAAATTGCTTGGCACCAGTGGAACACTAATGGAGTACAACAGCCACTTTTTGGATGCCACCAAGTTTCAGCAGTGTTTGCTATTATAATAGCTTAGTAAAAATGAGCAGGAGGGTGGAATGCAGAGGTGCTGGAATTTGCTTGGCACCAGTGGGACACTAATGGAGTACAACAGCCACTTTTTGAATGCCAGCAAGTTTCAGCAGTTTGCAATAATAATAGCTTAGTAAAAATGAGCAAGAGGGTGGAATACAGAGGTGCTGGAAATTGCTTGGCTTCAGTGGGACACTAATGTAGTACAACAGCCACTTTTTTGGATGCCACTAAGTTTCAGCAGTGTTTGCTATTATAGTAGCTTAGTAAAAATGAGCAGGAGGGTGGAATGCAGAGGTGCTGGAAATTGCTTGGCACCAGTGAAACACTAATGGAGTACAACAGACACTTTTTGGATGCCACTAAGTTTCAGCAGTGTTTGCTATTATAATAGCTTAGTAAAAATGAGCAGGAGAATGGAATGCAGAGGTGCTGAAAATTGCTTGGCACTGGTTAGACACTAATGGAGTACAACAGCCACTTTTTGGATGCCACTAAGTTTTAAAAGTGTTTGCTTTTATAATGGCTTAGTAAAAATGAGCAGGAGGGTTGAATGCAGAGGTGCTGGAAATTGCTTTGCACCAGTGGGACACTAATGGAGTACTACAGCCACTTTTTGGATGCCACTAAGTTTTAGCAGTGTTTGCTATTATAATAACTTAGTAAAAATGAGCAGGAGGGTGGAATACAGAGGTGCTAGAAATTGCTAGGCTTCAATGGGACACTAATGGAGTACAACAGACACTATTTGGATGCCACTAAATTTCAGCAGTGTTTGCTATTATAATAGCTTAGTAAAAATGAGCAGGAGGGTGGAATGCAGAGGTACTAAAAATTGCTTGGCACCAGTGGGACACTAATGGAGTACAACAGCAACATTTTGGATGCCACTAAGTTTCAGCAGTGTTTGCTATTATAATAGCTTAGTAAAAATGAGCAGGAGGGTGGAATGCAGAGGTGCTGGAAATTGCTTGGCACCAGTGGGACATTAATGGAGTACAACGGCCAGTTTTTGGATGCCACTAAGTTTCATCAGTGTTTGCTATTATAATAGCTTAGTAAAAATGAGCCGGGGGATGGAATGCAGAGGTGCTGGAAATTGCTTGGCACCAGTAGGACACTAATGAAGTACAACAGCCACTTTTTTGATGCCACTAAGTTTCAGCAGTGTTTGCTATTATAATAGCTTAGTAAAAGTGAGCAGAAGGGTGGAATGCAAAGGCGCTGGAAATTGCTTGGCACCAGTGGGACACTAATGGAGTACAACAGCCACTTTTTGGATGCCAATAAGTTTCAGCAGTGTTTGCTATTATAATAGCTTAGTAAAAATGAGCAGGAGGATGGAATGCAGAGGTGCTGGAAATTGCTTGGCACCAGTGGTACACTAAAGGAGTACAACAGCCACTTTTTGGATGCCACTAAGTTTAAGCAGTGTTTGCTATTATAATAACTTAGTAAAAATGAGCAGAAGGGTGGAATACAGAGGTGCTAGAAATTGCAAGGCTTCAATGGGACACTAATGGAGTAAAACAGACACTTTTTGGATGCCACTAAGTTTCAGCAGTGTTTGCTATTATAATAGCTTAGTAAAAATGAGCAGGAGGGTGGAATGCAGAGGTACTGGAAATTGCTTGGCACCAGTGGGACACTAATGGAGTACAACAGCAACATTTTGGATGCCACTAAGTTTCAGCAGTGTTTGCTATTATAATAGCTTAGTAAAAATGAGCAAGAGGGTGGAATGCATAGGTGCTGGAAATTGCTTGGCACCAGTGGGACACTAATGGAGTACAACAGCCACTTTTTGGATGCCAATAAGTTTTAGCAGTGTTTGCTATTATAATAGCTTAGTAAAAATGAGCAGGAGGGTGGCATGCAGAGGTGCTGGAAATTGCTTGACACCAGTGGGACACTAATGGAGTACAACAGCCACTTTTTGGATGCCAATAAGTTTCAGCAGTATTTGCTATTATAATAGGTTAGTAAAAATGAGCAGGAGGATGGAATGCAAAGGTGCTGGAAATTGCTTGGCACCAGTGGAACACTAATGGAGTACAACAGCCACTTTTTGGATGCCACCAAGTTTCAGCAGTGTTTGCTATTATAATAGCTTAGTAAAAATGAGCAGGAGGGTGGAATGCAGAGGTGCTGGAATTTGCTTGGCACCAGTGGGACACTAATGGAGTACAACAGCCACTTTTTGGATGCCAATAAGTTTTAGCAGTGTTTGCTATTATAATAGCTTAGTAAAAATGAGCAGGAGGGTGGCATGCAGAGGTGCTGGAAATTGCTTGACACCAGTGGGACACTAATGGAGTACAACAGCCACTTTTTGGATGCCAATAAGTTTCAGCAGTATTTGCTATTATAATAGGTTAGTAAAAATGAGCAGGAGGATGGAATGCAAAGGTGCTGGAAATTGCTTGGCACCAGTGGAACACTAATGGAGTACAACAGCCACTTTTTGGATGCCACCAAGTTTCAGCAGTGTTTGCTATTATAATAGCTTAGTAAAAATGAGCAGGAGGGTGGAATGCAGAGGTGCTGGAATTTGCTTGGCACCAGTGGGACACTAATGGAGTACAACAGCCACTTTTTGAATGCCAGCAAGTTTCAGCAGTTTGCAATAATAATAGCTTAGTAAAAATGAGCAAGAGGGTGGAATACAGAGGTGCTGGAAATTGCTTGGCTTCAGTGGGACACTAATGTAGTACAACAGCCACTTTTTTGGATGCCACTAAGTTTCAGCAGTGTTTGCTATTATAGTAGCTTAGTAAAAATGAGCAGGAGGGTGGAATGCAGAGGTGCTGGAAATTGCTTGGCACCAGTGAAACACTAATGGAGTACAACAGACACTTTTTGGATGCCACTAAGTTTCAGCAGTGTTTGCTATTATAATAGCTTAGTAAAAATGAGCAGGAGAATGGAATGCAGAGGTGCTGAAACTTGCTTGGCACTGGTTAGACACTAATGGAGTACAACAGCCACTTTTTGGATGCCACTAAGTTTTAAAAGTGTTTGCTATTATAATGGCTTAGTAAAAATGAGCAGGAGGGTTGAATGCAGAGGTGCTGGAAATTGCTTTGCACCAGTGGGACACTAATGGAGTACTACAGCCACTTTTTGGATGCCACTAAGTTTTAGCAGTGTTTGCTATTATAATAACTTAGTAAAAATGAGCAGGAGGGTGGAATACAGAGGTGCTAGAAATTGCTAGGCTTCAATGGGACACTAATGGAGTACAACAGACACTATTTGGATGCCACTAAATTTCAGCAGTGTTTGCTATTATAATAGCTTAGTAAAAATGAGCAGGAGGGTGGAATGCAGAGGTACTAAAAATTGCTTGGCACCAGTGGGACACTAATGGAGTACAACAGCAACATTTTGATGCCACTAAGTTTCAGCAGTGTTTGCTATTATAATTGCTTAGTAAAAATGAGCAGGAGGGTGGAATGCAGAGGTGCTGGAAATTGCTTGGCACCAGTGGGACATTAATGGAGTACAACGGCCAGTTTTTGGATGCCACTAAGTTTCATCAGTGTTTGCTATTATAATAGCTTAGTAAAAATGAGCCGGGGGATGGAATGCAGAGGTGCTGGAAATTGCTTGGCACCAGTAGGACACTAATGAAGTACAACAGCCACTTTTTTGATGCCACTAAGTTTCAGCAGTGTTTGCTATTATAATAGCTTAGTAAAAGTGAGCAGAAGGGTGGAATGCAAAGGCGCTGGAAATTGCTTGGCACCAGTGGGACACTAATGGAGTACAACAGCCACTTTTTGGATGCCAATAAGTTTCAGCAGTGTTTGCTATTATAATAGCTTAGTAAAAATGAGCAGGAGGATGGAATGCAGAGGTGCTGGAAATTGCTTGGCACCAGTGGTACACTAAAGGAGTACAACAGCCACTTTTTGGATGCCACTAAGTTTAAGCAGTGTTTGCTATTATAATAACTTAGTAAAAATGAGCAGAAGGGTGGAATACAGAGGTGCTAGAAATTGCAAGGCTTCAATGGGACACTAATGGAGTAAAACAGACACTTTTTGGATGCCACTAAGTTTCAGCAGTGTTTGCTATTATAATAGCTTAGTAAAAATGAGCAGGAGGGTGGAATGCAGAGGTACTGGAAATTGCTTGGCACCAGTGGGACACTAATGGAGTACAACAGCAACATTTTGGATGCCACTAAGTTTCAGCAGTGTTTGCTATTATAATAGCTTAGTAAAAATGAGCAGGAGGGTGGAATGCATAGGTGCTGGAAATTGCTTGGCACCAGTGGGACACTAATGGAGTACAACAGCCACTTTTTGGATGCCAATAAGTTTTAGCAGTGTTTGCTATTATAATAGCTTAGTAAAAATGAGCAGGAGGGTGGAATGCATAGGTGCTGGAAATTGCTTTGCACCAGTGGGACACTAATGGAGTACAACTTCCAGTTTTTGGATGCCACTAAGTTTCAGCAGTGTTTGCTATTATAATAGCTTAGTAAAAATGAGCAGGAAGGTGGAATGCAGAGGTGCTGGAAATTGCTTGGCACCAGTAGGACACTAATGGAGTACAACAGCCACTTTTTGGATGCCACTAAGTTTCAGCAGTGTTTGCTATTATAATAACTTAGTAAAAATGAGCAGGAGGGTGGAATACAGAGGTGCTAGAAATTGCTAGGCTTCAATGGGACACTAATGGAGTACAACAGACACTTTTTGGATGCCACTAAGTTTCAGCAGTGTTTGCTATTATAATAGCTTAGTAAAAATGAGCAGGAGGGTAAAATGTAGAGGTGCTGGAAATTGCTTGGCACCAGTGAGACACTAATGGAGTACAACAGCCATTTTTTGGATGCCACTAAGTTTCAACAGTGTTTCCTATTATAATAGCTTAGTAAAAATGAGCAGGAGGGTGGAATGCAGAGGTGCTGGAAATTGCTTGGCACCAGTAGGACACTAATGGAGTACAACAGCCACTTTTTGGATGCCACTAAGTTTCAGCAGTGTTTGCTATTATAATAACTTAGTAAAAATGAACAGGAGGGTGGAATACAGAGGTGCTAGAAATTGCTAGGCTTCAATGGGACACTAATGGATTACAACAGACACTTTTTGGATGCCACTAAGTAGAGTTGAGCGCGGTTCGCGGTTCGGGGTTCTCCAGTTCGCGGCTCGAGTGATTTTGGGGGCTGTTCTAGATCGAACTAGAACTTGAGCTTTTTTGCAAAAGCTCGATAGTTCTAGATACGTTCGAGAACGGTTCTAGCAGCAAAAAACCCAGCTAATTCCTAGCTGGCTTTCCGCTGTAATAGTATAAGTCACTCTGTGACTCACACTATTATGACATTTCAGTGTATAGTGTGCGGGAACAGCGCATTCAGATCACTGCTGTATGGATAATGGCGATCGCCATTTTTTTTTTTTTCCTTGTCTTCCTTCCCTAAGCGCGCTCGTGTAGTGAGGCGGGCCAGCATGTCAGCCAATCCCAGACACACACACAGCTAAGTGGACTTTTAGCCAGAGAAGCAACGGCATGTGTGATAGGATGTCCATGTCACATGTCCCTGCATTATAAAACAGGACATTTTCCTCCAGCACGCCATTATCTGCCTTCTGCGTCCTTGGTGTCAGACATCACTGGCGCAGCTCCTATCGCCAATACAGCTGTATACGCTCCATACACAGCGCTGGACAGCTTAGGGATAGCACTTTCTATCAGTCCTTTTAAGGGCTCATACCGGCAGGGTCAGAGCCATAGGTGACAGGTCCTGAAAACAGAGTTTAACAGCTACACAAGATGACAGCGTCTGTGTAGCTAAGGTCAGGGATTTCCTCGCTGCATTTCCCCATTAGGAGGGATAGAAAGGCAGGCTTCCTTTCCTCTACCCAGAGACCCACAACCCTGCCACTGTACCCTCCTGCCCTTTGAACACTCAAACTCATTGTTACTAAGCCATTATACTAGCAAACACTGAGTGAACTTAGTGGCATCCTAAACGTGGCTGTTGGACTTCTGCATCGTCCCACAAGTGCAAAGATATTTGCAGCACCTCTGCCTGCATTGCACACTCAAACGCATTGTTACTAAGCCATTATACTAGCAAACACTGAGTGAACTTAGTGGCATCCTAAACGTGGCTATTGGACTTCTGTATAGTCCCAGTAGTGCAAAGATATTTGCAGCACGTCTGCCTGCATTGCACACTCAAACTCATATACTAAGCCATTATACTAGCAAACACTGAGTGAACTTAGTGGCATCCTAAACGTGGCTATTGGACTTCTGTATAGTCCCACTAGTGCAAAGATATTTGCAGCACCTCTGCCTGCATTGCACACTCAAACTCATTATAACTAAGCCAATATACTAGCAAACACTGACTGAACTTAGTGGCATCCTAAACATGGCTGTTGGACTTCTGTATCGTCCCACAAGTGCAAAGATATTTGCAGCACCTCTGCCTGCACTGCACACTCAACTCATTGTTACTAAGCCATTATACTAGCAAACACTGAGTGAACTTAGTGGCATCCTAAACGTGGCTATTGGACTTCTGTATAGTCCCACTAGTGCAAAAATATTTGCAGCACCTCTACCTGCATTGCACACTCAAACTCATTGTTACTTACTAAGACATTAGAATACCAAAAATTGAGTAAACTTAGTGGCATACAAGAAGTGGCTGTTGTACTCCATTAGTGCCCCACTGGTGCAAATCTATGTGCAGCACCTCTGCATGACACCCTCCTGCTCTGTTTTTAAAAGCTATAATAATAGCAAAAACTGCTGCAACTTAGTGGCATACAAAAAGTGGCTGTTGTACTCCATTTGTGCCCCACAGGTGCCAAGCTATTTACAGCACCTCTGCATGACACCCTCCTGCTCTGTTTTTAAAAGCTATAATAATAGCAAAAACTGCTGCAACTTAGTGGCATACAAAAAGTGGCTGTTGTACTCCATTTGTGCCCCACAGGTGCCAAGCTATTTACAGCACCTCTGCATGACACCCTCCTGCTCTGTTTTTAAAAGCTATAATAATAGCAAAAACTGCTGCAACTTAGTGGCATACAAAAAATGGCTGTTGTACTCCATTTATGCCCCACAGGTGCCAAGCTATTTACAGCACCTCTGCATGACACCCTCCTGCTCTGTTTTTAAAAGCTATAATAATAACAAAAAATACTGCCATTTAGTGGCATCATAGAACTGGCTGTTGTATTTCATTATTGTCCCACTGGTGCCAAGCTATTTCTAGCACCTGTGCAGGACACCCTCCTGCACTGTTTTTAATAAGCTATAATGATAGCAAAAAATACTGCCATTTAGTGGCATCATAGAACTGGCTGTTGTATTTCATTATTGTCCCACTGGTCCCAAGATATTTCTAGCACCTGTGCAGGACACCCTCCTGCTCTGTTTTTAATAAGCTATAATGATAGCAAAAAATGCTGCCATTTAGTGGCATACAAGAAGTGGCTGTTGGACTCCATTTGTGCCCCACTGGTGCAAATCTATGTGCAGCAACTCTGCATGACACTCTCCTGCTCTGTTTTTAATAAGCTATAATGATAGCAAAAAATGCTGCCATTTAGTGGCATACAAGAAGTGGCTGTTGGACTTCTGTATTGTCCCACTAGTGCAAAGAAATTAGCAGCACGTCTGCCTGCATTGCACACTCAAACTCATTGTTAATCATACATTATAATACCAAAAATTGAGTAAACTTAGTGGCATGCAAGAAGTGGCTGTTGCACTCCATTAGTGCCCCACTGGTGCAAATCTATGTGCAGCATATGTGCATGACACCCTCATGCACATTTTGCTACGCTACGCTATTGCTTAACGCTTTGCTACGCTAATTTTATAGCAAACTCAGGGAATTCTTTGCTGCATTTTGATCATTCGGAGGGATAGAAAGTGAGGCTTCCTTTAGCTTTAGCTTCTGTTCATAGACAGCATCTCCAAGTCCACACCCGAAGAGCAATTTCTCCTCCACGTGTAAGTGTGGAGAGGCAGCTAGTGCGCATGCGTGTGCCGATTTACCCCAGCTGCAGCCTAACTACAGTGTTTCGCCTAGTGAGTATGCTCAGCCTGACTGTGCCATTCCTGAGGCTAACTCTTCATTTCGGGATACAGCGCATGCTCCCACACTTAGTGCCAAAAGCCTCTTTGCACAGGTACTTGCATTCCGTGCCGGGTCTAAGTCCTGTTTTGTGCCTAGACACCATGCTAAAGCTAATAGTCTTTTTTCAGAGACTGTATTTCATGCTACTGAGCATGCTCAGGCACTTACTGCATCAGAGACTAGGTCCGGTAATGAACTCTTTGGCCCTGCCCCTGATGTGGGGGGCCCATATAGACCACAGGGCATCAGGTGTCCTGACAATGTGGCCAGGCCACTCCCAAATGGCTTGCAGAGGCCCGCCCCTATGACTTGTCACCTCATTATTGATGGTCAGACGATGACTGGTGAGGTGTTTGTGTCGTGGCAGCCATAAGGTCATTATTGAAGTTGCGGTTCCAAATAGGACGCTAGTTATGCCACTCATGACGTGTCACTCTGCTTTTGTCTCCAGGAGGTGCATTGTGGTCCACCCTGGTTTGGGGCGGACCCAGGTTATAAAACGGGCTGGAGCCAACAAGGAGGTGCGCAGTCTTCTATTATGCTCCGAAAGAGCACACCTCCATGTGTTGAATCCATTGCGGCTTTAGGCCAGAGGTAGGCAGGGATAGGGCGTCGATGCAGGCCGCCACCAAAGTTGGTAACGCAGAACGGTTAAGACCAGCTCCTGTCCTACAAGTCCTGCTTGTGCAGCCCAGTGGCATTAACAGGCCTGCTGCTGCTGATGCGCCTGCTGTCCACAGGTGTGGCCCCAATGCACACCGTCAGCGTACTGAATGACCCCTGTGATGTTAACAGGGAGTTCCTGTGCTGGGTGGGCGTGTGGACCCTGTGACGCTAACAGGGCTCCCAGTCTCCAGATCCGAGTGGCGTCTAACTCGGTTCAGGCTACTATTAGTTTCATAGCCACACAGCTCTGTATCCTCCACCTAACCTTCCAGTTGCAAACCTCTCCTTTTCTAT
This sequence comes from Anomaloglossus baeobatrachus, assembly GCF_048569485.1. NCBI lineage: Eukaryota > Metazoa > Chordata > Amphibia > Anura > Aromobatidae > Anomaloglossus > Anomaloglossus baeobatrachus. The sequence continues at coordinate 153,816,967 of NC_134356.1, forward strand.
CTGGGAGCACGGTGGACACTGACTGCTGATGGGGATATATATACCTTTCTCTTTCTTTTCTTATTAATTTTCGTTATATAGCGGTAACATAGTATATACCACCTTATCCAAATCTGCCAGTCCCACCGTAACAGATGGTGTTTCTTCATCAAATGTTACTTTTGCTTAACCAACAAACCCACGGACAAAAACTTTTTTCCCCTTTCCAACACACCTGTTCCCCTTTCCACCAGCATTTGTCCTTTTTCAACTCATTTGGTATATGACCAAAAGTGCAACTCTGCAGGGACACCGTACTCAATGCCGTCTCAGCACAGCAGCCAGCCCTCGGTCCCTCAGATGTGGACAAGTAAAAGACCATTTCCTCCTATCCATGACAAAGCATTGAGATTCACTCTGTGCAGCACTGGTGTTTACTGGAAAAGCAAATCTAAGAATCCGTACCACCTTCTGCAGATACTCCTGTATACGTGCGTCCCTTTCTATGGCAGGAATTATTTCACCAAATTTTGTCTTGTACCGGGGATCTAACAGTGTGGCAACCCAGTAGTTAGCAATACTTCAAATTCGTACAATCCGAGGGTGCAGCAAGAAGGCGCTCATGTGTCTATTGCATCCAGGAGGACCAAGTGCTTGGTGTGTTGGTGGCAGAGAGGTGAGAATCGTGCCTCCTTCCTCTGCCCTCTCCCCCCAACCTCGCACAACCGAAATGTGAGCAAGCTCTCACTCATCAGCTGAGTCTTCCATGCCCATCGCAAGTTCGTCCTCAATTTCTTCATGGGCTTCTACACCTTCCTTAACAATTTTTGCTGATACTATGCGCCCTTGTAAATCCCTATCCCCCACCATGACTGCCGCCTAGGTGCCGCTCACCGTATGGACCTTGTAGATATTATTATCCCTTCTGCATATGACTCCTCCTGTACTTCCTCCCCTTCCTCTTGGACCAACACCTGACTCCGAATAATGCTTACAGTGTGCTCCATCTTGTAGATGACCAGAATTGTCACGCTGAGAATGGCATTGCCAGTGCTAAACATCTTCGTCGACATTTGTAAACAGTGTAGAAGGGTGCATAGGTCCTTGATCTGACACCACTTCAGCAGCGTGATCTGCACCACCTCGGGATCAAGTTAGCCCAGGGTATACGTCATACCGTATTTCAGCAGGGCTCTGCGGTGCTGCCACACACGCTGCAACATGTGCAGATTCGAATTCCTGCGTGTCGGAACATGGCATTTCCGGCATTAACCGCCAGACCCTAAGACTTCAGGAGCGATGAAAGTTGTTGAGCTGCTGGGTGCGAAGGATGAAAGTGAGCACATAGCAGCGTGCCCGCTGCACAAGGCCATGTAGGCCGGGATGGTATTTTAAAAATTGCTGGAGAATCAGATTCAACACGTGAGCCATACAAGGCACGTGTGTCACATTGCCCTGCCGAAGGGCCGCAGACAGGTTTTCATCATTGCCGCACACGGCTGTTAAGTCACCAACGTAGTCCACTCAATCAATTTGTACTCCGGTCGCCAGGTGACAACGTTTTCCTTTCGTGCATAGTGCTGATGATGGGAAAGGAGTCGATGCCTGCGGTGCAGGTGGACGCAGGTTATGGTCACAAACTGGGTTGCGTTACCTTGACAGATACAGAACCACACGCTGAATGTAGGTGGTGGGTATCTCACAGATGAAGTACCATCATTCAGCTACCACCAATGGGAAGACACCACACCCTTTTTTAGGCCCTTCCTGTCTGCAGACCACTGCCAGACAAAGCTATGAACCTCTTGTTACTGTTACCCCCAGTTCAGTTTTATGAGTTTGTGTGCTTGTTACCTGACTACTTTTCCTGCTTGCTGTTTATGTACCTCGTTGGCCGATCCACATTTCACCTCTGCTTGATTTCTGATTAAGTCCTGGCCATCCCATTCTGTTCCTCTTCCTCAATTAATGTTTTTGACCCTGCATGACTACTATTCTCTGGAACTGCAGCCTTCCACAGGTATTGATCAACGTGGGCCCTGTGTAATTCCAAATCACTGTATAGGGGTTAAAGGGTTTCAGGGTTCTGGGTGTCCAGCTTGGTGAGTGGCTTGCCTCTAGCCTATCCTTTACAGCCCATCTGAGTGTGTCGATCCAGGCAGGCGTTACACCGTGCCCTCTGCAGAAGGCCATGTAGGCCGGGATAGTGTTTTAAAAATTGCTGGACAACCAGGTTCAACACGTGAGCCATACAAGGCACGTGTGTCAAATTGCACTGAAGAAGGGTCGCAGACTGGTTTGCATCATTGTCGCACCCGACCTTCCCTGACTGCTGGTTGAGTGTAGACAACCATTGATGAAACTCGGTCTCACTCTCCAGAGCTAACCGTCCACAATTCCTCAGCGGTGTCTCACATTTCCCCTACATTTCAAAGTAAACATTTGACCGCCTGATGGCCTTGAGCTCTGCTGCCAGCATAGTAAGGAGGTGTGTGGGATTCCTTGGGCGCAGTTAAAAGAAAGGGTGGCCTGACCACACAGGGTTTGGGCCGAGGTGGAGGACCCACACGAGGTTAAGGAGGCAGAAGCAGTGGAGGAACTTGTACATACAGAGGAAGGATTGACACACAAGTCGTGGGGACGGCAAGACTTGTACAGCAAACCCTTCTCCATCTCTCACCATAGTTACCCAGTGCCCAGTTAGCAACATGTAACTCTCCTGTCCATGCTTACTGGTCCAAGTATCTGTGGTGAAATGCACCCTGTTACACACAGAGTTTCTCAAGGAATCGATGAGGTTGTGTGCGACCTGCTGTGGTAGCGCGGGCATGCCTTTCTTGGAGAAAAAGTGACGACTGGCCATCGGCTCTTGGGGCACTGCAATGGGCATAAGGTCTCGAAAATCCTCGGTTTCAAAAGTGTGTAAAGGCAGCCTTTCTGTTGCCAACAAGTTGCAGATGATGAAACTCAACCTCTTAGGCATGTCATGCCCTTCGAAAATCATGTAAAACACAGCGAGGGGACTCCAAAAACAGTCTCCCTCGTTGCCACTAATTGGGCCACACACACCCCACTTGACTGCCATCACTTGACCCCCCTTTTCAAAATGAAAAAGATGCTTTGCATGAAGCACTCTCAAAAATACGCGTGCCTTTCCCGTCCCCTGGATGACCCAGGGGAAGAAAAGTCCTCTGAGAGCCATGACTTGTTCATTTTGGTTCTTTTAGAAACACAGCGAGGGGACTCCAACCACAGTCTCCCTCGTTGCCACTAATTGGGCCACACACACCCCACTTGACTGGCATCAGTTGACCCCCCTTTTGAAAAAGAAAAAGATGCTAGGCATGAAGCACTCTCAAAAATACGCGTGCCTTTCCCGTCCCCTGGATGACCCAGGGGAAGAAAAGTCCTCTGAGAGTCATGACTTGTTCATCTTGGTTCTTTTAGAAACACAGCGAGGGGACTCCAACCACAGTCTCCCTCGTTGCCACTAAATGGGCCACACACACCCCACTTGACTGGCATCAGTTGACCCCCCTTTTGAAAAAGAAAAAGATGCTTGGCATGAAGCACTCTCAAAAATCAGCGTGCCTTTCCCGTCCCCTGGATGACCCAGGGGAAGAAAAGTCCTCTGAGAGCCATGAGTTGTTCATCTTGGTTCTTTTAGAAACAAAGCGAGGGGACTCCAACCACAGTCTCCCTCGTTGCCACTAATTGGGCCACACACACCCCACTTGACTGGCATCAGTTGACCCCCCTTTTGAAAAAGAAAAAGATGCTTGGCATGAAGCACTCTCAAAAATACGCGTGCCTTTCCCATCCCCTGGATGACCCAGGGGAAGAAAAGTCCTCTGAGAGCCATGACTTGTTCATCTTGGTTCTTTTAGAAACACAGCGAGGGGACTCCAACCACAGTCTCCCTCGTTGCCACTAATTGGGTCACACACACCCCACTTGACTGGCATCAGTTGACCCCCCTTTTGAAAAAAAAAAAGATGCTTGGCATGAAGCACTCTCAAAAATACGCGTGCCTTTCCCGTCCCCTGGATGACCCAGGGGAAGAAAAGTCCTCTGAGAGCCATGACTTGTTCATCTTGGTTCTTTTTTCAAAAGCGAGGGAACTCCAACCACAGTCTCCTTCGTTGCCACTAATTGGGCCACACACACCCCACTTGACTGGCATCACTTGACCCCCCTTTTCAAAATGAAAAAGATGCTTTGCATGAAGCACTCTCAAAAATCAGCGTGCCTTTCCCGTCCCCTGGATGACCCAGGGGAAGAAAAGTCCTCTGAGAGCCATGACTTGTTCATCTTGGTTCTTTTAGAAACACAGCGAGGGGACTCCAATCACAGTCTCCCTCGTTGCCACTAATTGAGCCACACACACCCCACTTGACTGGCATCAGTTGACGCCGCTTTTGAAAAAGAAAAAGATGCTTGGCATGAAGCACTCCCAAAAATACGCGTGCCTTTCCCGTCCCCTGGATGACCCAGGGGAGAAAAGTCCTCTGAGAGCCATGACTTGTTCATCTTGGTTCTTTTAGAAACACAGCGAGGGGACTCCAACCACAGTCTCCCTCGTTGCCACTAATTGGGCCATACACACCCCACTTGACTGGCATCAGTTGACCCCCCTTTTGAAAAAGAAAAAGATGCTTTGCATGAAGCACTCTCACAAATACGCGTGCCTTTCACCTCCCCTGGATGACCCAGGGGAAGAAAAGTCCTCTGAGAGCCATGTCCACATTGTCAGTGGACAGACACGTGTGTTTATCTGCCAGCAGACCCCCAGCAGCACTAAAGACAGGTTCTGAGAGAACGCTGGCTGCAGGACACGACAAGATCCCCAAGGCGTACGTGGCAAGCTCAGGCAATTTATCCAGATTGGAAGCCTAAAATGAGCAGGGCTCAAGTTGCACAGTAATGGCATCGATGTTTCCTTACATATACTCATATATCTGTGTCTCCTTCTCTTTTTCCTTGTCCAGCTCTTTTGTTTTCGCATGAGTATATGTCCTTGTCACTTTCCCATGGGTTTGTGTTGTGTTGTGAGTTGTTTATCACCTTTTTGACACCTTTGAGGGTGTTTTCTACGTGTTTTTATGTGTTTGTTATTGCCTACCATTGTTTCCTATGCAGTTCGAGTTCGGTTCGTCAAACGTTCGACGAACCGAACTCGAACGGGAGCTCCGTTCGGAGAACCGACCTCGAGCCGAACCGCGACCGGTTCGCTCATCTCTACCACTAAGTTTCAGCAGTATTTGTTATTATAATAGCTTAGTAAAAATGAGCAGGAGGGTGGAATGCAGAGGTACTGGAAATTGCTTGGCACCAGTGGGACACTAATGGAGTACAACAGCAACTTTTTGGATGCCACTAAGTTTCAGCAGTGTTTGCTATTATAATAGCTTAGTAAAAAATGAGCAGGAGGGTGGAATGCAGAGGGGCTGAAAATTGCTTGACACCAGTGGGACACTAATGGAGTACAACAGCCACTTTTTGGATGCCACTAAGTTTTAACAGTGTTTGCTGTTATAATGGCTTAGTAAAAATGAGCAGGAGGGTGGAATGCAGAGGTGCTGGAAATTGCTTTGCACCAGTGGGACACTAATGGAGTACAACTGCCAGTTTTTGGATGTCACTAAGTTTCAGCAGTGTTTGCTATTATAATAGCTTAGTAAAAATGAGCAGGAGGGTGGAATGCAGAGGTGCTAGAAATTGCTTGGCACCAGTAAAACACTAATGGAGTACAACAGCCACTTTTTGGATGCCACTAAGTTTCAGCAGTGTTTGCTATTATAATAGCTTAGTAAAAATGAGCAGGAGGGTGGAATGCAGAGGTGCTGGAAATTGCTTGGCACCAGAAGAATACTAATGGAGTACAACAGCCACTTTTTGGATGCCACTAAGTTTCAGCAGTGTTTGCTATTATAATAACTTAGTAAAAATGAGCAGGAGGGTGGAATACAGAGGTGCTAGAAATTGCTAGGCTTCAATGGGACACTAATGGAGTACAACAGACACTTTTTGGATGCCACTAAGTTTCAGCAGTGTTTGCTATTATAATAGCTTAGTAAAAATGAGATGGAGGGTGGAATGCAGAGGTACTGGAAATTGCTTGGCACCAGTGGGACACTAATGGAGTACAACAGCAACTTTTTGGATGCCACTAAGTTTCAGCAGTGTTTGCTATTATAATAGCTTAGTAAAAATGAGCAGGAGGGTGGAATGCAGAGGTGCTGGAAATTGCTTGACACCAGTGGGACACTAATGGAGTACAACAGCCACTTTTTGGATGCCAATAAGTTTCAGCAGTGTTTGCTATTACAATAGCTTAGTAAAAATGAGCAGGAGGATGGAATGCAGAGGTGCTGGAAATTGCTTTGCACCAGTGGAACACTAATGGAGTACAACAGCCACTTTTTGGATGCCAGCAAGTTTTAGCAGTTTGCTATTATAATAGCTTAGTAAAAATGAGCAGGAGGATGGAACGCAGAGGTGCTGGAAATTGCTTGGCACCAGTAGGACACTAATGGAGTACAACAGCCACTTTTTGGATGCCACTAAGTTTCAGCAGTGTTTGCTATTATAATAACTTAGTAAAAATGAGCAGGAGGGTGGAATACAGAGGTGCTAGAAATTGCTAGGCTTCAATGGGACACTAATGGAGTACAACAGACACTTTTTGGATGCCACTAAGTTTCAGCAGTGTTTGCTATTATAATAGCTTAGTAAAAATGAGCAGGAGGATGGAATGCAGAGGTGCTGGAAATTGCTTTGCACCAGTGGAACACTAATGGAGTACAACAGCCACTTTTTGGATGCCAGCAAGTTTTAGCAGTTTGCTATTATAATAGCTTAGTAAAAATGAGCAGGAGGATGGAACGCAGAGGTGCTGGAAAATGCTTGGCACCAGTAGGACACTAATGGAGTACAACAGCCACTTTTTGGATGCCACTAAGTTTCAGCAGTGTTTGCTATTATAATAACTTAGTAAAAATGAGCAGGAGGGTGAAATGCAGAGGTGCTGGAAATTGCTTGGCACCAGTGGGACACTAATGGAGTACAACAGACACTTTTTGGATGCCACTAAGTTTCAGCAGTGTTTGCTATTAAAACAGCTTAGTAAAAATGAGCAGGAGGGTGGAATGCAGAGGTGCTGGAAATTGCTTGGCACCAGTGGGACACTAATGGAGTACAACAGACACTTTTTGGATGCCACTAAGTTTCAGCAGAGTTTGCTATTATAATAGCTTAGTAAAAATGAGCAGGAGGGTGGAATGCAGCGGTGCTGGAAATTGCTTGGCACCAGTGGGACACTAATGGAATACAGCAGCCACTTTTTGGATACCAATAAGTTTCAGCAGTGTTTGCTATTATAATAGCTTAGTAAAAATGAGCAGGAGGGTGGAATACAGAGGTGCTAGAAATTAATAGGCTTCAATGGGACACTAATGGAGTACAACAGACACTTATTGGATGCCACTAAGTTTCAGCAGTGTTTGCTATTATAATAGCTTAGTAAAAATAAACAGGAGTGTAGAATGCAGAGGTACTGGAAATTGCTTACACCAGTGGGACACTAATGGAGTACAACAGCCACTTTTTGGATGCCACTAAGTTTCAGCAGTGTTTGCTATTATGATAGCTTAGTAAAAATGAGCAGGAGAATGGAATGCAGAGGTGCTGGAAATTGCTTGGCACTGGTTAGACACTAATGGAGTACAACAGCCACTTTTTGGATGCCACTAAGTTTTAACACTGTTTGCTATTATAATGGCTTAGTAAAAATGAGCAGGAGGGTGGAATGCAGAGGTGCTGGAAATTGCTTTGCACCAGTGGGACACTAATGGAGTACAACTGCCAGTTTTTGGATGCCACTAAGTTTCAGCAGTGTTTTCTATTATAATAGCTTAGTAAAAATGAGCAGGGGGATGGAATGCAGAGGAGCTGGAAATTGCTTGGCACCAGTAGGACACTAATGGAGTACAACAGCCACTTTTTGGATGCCACTAAGTTTAAGCAGTGTTTGCTATTATAATAGCTTAGTAAAAATGAGCAGGAGGGTGAAATGCAGAGGTGCTGGAAATTGCTTGGCCCCAGTAGGACACTAATGGAGTACAACAGCCACTTTTTGGATGCCACTAAGTTTCAGCAGTGTTTGCTATTATAATAACTTAGTAAAGATGAGCAGGAGGGTGGAATATAGAGGTGCTACAAATTAATAGGCTTCAATGGGACACTAATGGAGTACAACAGACACTTTTTGGATGCCACTAAGTTTCAGCAGTGTTTGCTATTATAATAACTTAGTAAAAATGAGCAGGAGCATGGAATGCAGAGGTGCTGGAAATTGCTTGGCACCAGTAGGACACTAATGGAGTACAACAGCCACTTTTTGGATGCCAATAAGCTTCAGCAGTGTTTGCTATTATAATAATAGCTTAGTAAAAATGAGCAGGAGGTTGAAATGCAGAGGTGCTGGAAATTGCTCGGCACCAGTGGTACACTAATGGAGTACAACAGCCACTTTTTGGATGCCACTAAGTTTCAGCAGTGTTTGCTATTATAATAGCTTAGTAAAAATGAGCAGGAGGGTGGAATGCAGAGGTGCTGGAAATTGCTTGACTTCAGTGGGACACTAAAGGAGTACAACAGCCACTTTTTGGATGCCACCAAGTTTCAGCAGCGTTTGCTATTATAATAGCTTAGTAAAAATAAACAGGGGGACAGAATGCAGAGATGCTGGAAATTACTTGGCACCAGTGGGACACTAATGGAGTACCACTGCCACTTTTTTGATGCCACTAAGTTTCAGCAGTGTTTGCTATTATAATAGCTTAGTAATAATGAGTAGGAGGGTGGAATGCAGAGGTGGTGGAAATTGCTTGGCACCAGTGGGACACTAATGGAGTACAACAGCCATTTTTTGTATACCACGAAGTTTTAGCAGTGTTTGCTATTATAATAACTTAGTAAAAATGAGCAGGAGCGTGGAATGCAGGGGTGCTGGAAATTCCTTGGCACCAGTAAGACACTAATTGAATACAACAGCCACTTTTTGGATGCCACTAAGTTTCAGCAGTGTTTGCTATTATAATAATAGCTTAGTAAAAATGAGCAGGAGGGTGAAATGCAGAGGTGCTGGAAATTACTCGGCACCAGTAAGACACTAATTGAATACAACAGCCACTTTTTGGATGCCACTAAGTTTCAGCAGTGTTTGCTATTATATTAGCTTAGTAAAAATGAGCAGGAGGATGGAATGCAGAGGTGCTGGAAATTGCTTGGTACCAGTGGGACACTAATGGAGTACAACAGCCACTTTTTGGATGCCACCAAGTTTCAGCAGTGTTTACTATTATAATAGTTTAGTAAAAATGAGCAGGAGGGTGGAATGCAGAGGTGCTGGAAATTGCTTGGCACCAGTGGGACACTAATGGAATACAGCAGCCACTTTTTGGATACCATTAAGTTTCAGCAGTGTTTGCTATTATAATAGCTTGGTAAAAATGAGCAGGAGGGTGGAATACAGAGGTGCTAGAAATTGCTAGGCTTCAATGGGACACTAATGTAGTACAACAGACACTTATTGGATGCCACTAAGTTTCAGCAGTGTTTGCTATTATAATAGCTTATTAAAAATGAGCAGGAGGGTGGAATGCAGAGGTGCTGGAAATTGCTTGGCTTCAGTGAGACACTAATGTAGTACAACAGCCACTTTTTGGATGCCACTAAGTTTCAGCAGTGTTTGCTATTATAATAGCTTAGTAAAAATGAGCAGGAGGGTGAAATGCAGAGGTGCTGGAAATTGCTTTGCCCCAGTAGGACACTAATGGAGTACAACAGCCACTTTTTGGATGCCACTAAGTTTCAGCAGTGTTTGCTATTATAATAACTTAGTAAAAATGAGCAGGAGGATGGAATACAGAGGTGCTGTAAATTATTAGGCTTCAATGGGACACTAATGGAGTACAACAGCAACATTTTGGATGCCACTAAGTTTCAGCAGTGTTTGCTATTATAATAGCTTAGTAAAAATGAGCAGGAGGGTGAAATGCAGAGGTGCTAAAAATTGCTTTGCCCCAGTAGGACACTAATGGAGTACAACAGCCACTTTTTGGATGCCACTAAGTTTCAGCAGTGTTTGCTATTATAATAACTTAGTAAAAATGAGCAGGAGGGTGGAATACAGAGGTGCTATAGATTAATAGTCTTCAATGGGACACTAATGGAGTACAACAGACACTTATTGGATGCCACTAAGTTTCAGCAGTGTTTGCTATTATAATAGCTTAGTAAAAATGAGCAGGAGGGTGGAATGCAGAGGTGCTGGAAATTGCTTGGCACCAGTGGGACACTAATGGAGTACAACAGCCACTTTTTGGATGCCAATAAGTTTCAGCAGTGTTTGCTATTATAATAGCTTAGTAAAAATGAGCAGGAGGATGGAATGCAGAGGTGCTGGAAATTGCTTGGCACCAGTGGTACACTAATGGAGTACAACAGTCACTTTTTGGATGCCACCAAGTTTCAGCAGTGTTTGCTATTATAATAGCTTAGTAAAAATGAGCAGGAGGGTGGAATGCAGAGGTGCTTGAATTTGCTTGGCACCAGTGGGACACTAATGGAGTACAACAGCCACTTTTTGGATGCCAGCAAGTTTCTGCAGTTTGCTATTATAATAGCTTAGTAAAAATTAGCAGGAGGATGGAATGCAGAGGTGCTGGAAATTGCTTGGCTTCAGTAAGACACTAATGGAGTACAATAGACACTTTTTGGATGCCACCAAGTTTCAGCAGAGTTTGCTATTATAATAGATTAGTAAAAATGAGCAGGAGGGTGGAATGCAGAGGTGCTGGAAATTGTTTGGCACCATTGGAACACTAATGGAGTACAACAGCCACTTTTTGGATGCCAGCAAGTTTTAGCAGTTTGCTATTATAATAGCGTAGTAAAAATGAGCAGGAGGGTGGAATGCAGAGGTGATGGAAATCGCTTGGCACCAGTGGGACACTAATGGAGTACAACAGACACTTTTTGGATGACACTAAGTTTCTGCAGTGTTTGCTATTAAAATAGCTTAGTAAAAATGAGCAGGAGGGTGGAATGCGGAGGTGATGGAAATTGCTTGGCACCAGTGGTACAGTAATAGAGTACAACAGCCACTTTTTGGATGCCACTAAGTTTCAGCAGTGTTTGCTATTATGGTAGCTTAGTAAAAATGAGCAGGAGAATGGAATGCAGAGGTGCTGGAATTTGTTTGGCACTGGTTAGACACTAATGGAGTACAACAGCCACTTTTTGGATGCCATTAAGTTTTAACAGTGTTTGCTATTATAATGGCTTAGTAAAAATGAGCAGGAGGGTGGAATGCAGAGGTGCTAAAAATTGCTTTGCACCAGTGGGACACTAATGGAGTACAACTGCCAGTTTTTGGATGCCACTAAGTTTCAGCAGTGTTTTCTATTATAATAGCTTAGTAAAAATGAGCAGGGGATGGAATGCAGAGGTGCTGGAAATTGCTTGGCACCAGTAGGACATTAATGGAGTACAACAGCCACTTTTTGGATGCCACTAAGTTTCAGCAGTGTTTGCTATTATAATAGCTTAGTAAAAATGAGCAGGAGGGTGAAATGCAGAGGTGCTTGAAATTGCTTGGCCCCAGTAGGACACTAATGGAGTACAACAGCCACTTTTTTGATGCCACTAAGTTTCAGCAGTGTTTGCTATTATAAGAACTAAGTAAAGATGAGCAGGAGGGTGGAATACAGAGGTGCTAGAAACTAATAGGCTTCAATGGGACACTAATGGAGTACAACAGACACTTTTTGGATGCCACTAAGTTTCAGCAGAGTTTGCTATTTTAATAGCTTAGTAAAAATGAGCAGGAGGGTAGAATGCAGAGGTACTGGAAATTGCTTACACCAGTGGGACACTAATGGAGTACAACAGCCACTTTTTGGATGCCACTAAGTTTCAGCAGTGTTTGCTATTATGATAGCTTAGTAAAAATGAGCAGGAGAATGGAATGCAGAGGTGCTGGAAATTGCTTGGCACTGGTTAGACACTAATGGAGTACAACAGCCACTTTTTGGATGCCACTAAGTTTTAACACTGTTTGCTATTATAATGGCTTAGTAAAAATGAGCAGGAGGGTGGAATGCAGAGGTGCTGGAAATTGCTTTGCACCAGTGGGACACTAATGGAGTACAACTGCCAGTTTTTGGATGCCACTAAGTTTCAGCAGTGTTTTCTATTATAATAGCTTAGTAAAAATGAGCAGGGGGATGGAATGCAGAGGTGCTGGAAATTGCTTGGCACCAGTAGGACACTAATAGAGTACAACAGCCACTTTTTGGATGCCACTAAGTTTCAGCAGTGTTTGCTATTATAATAGCTTAGTAAAAATGAGCAGGAGGGTGAAATGCAGAGGTGCTGGAAATTGCTTGGCCCCAGTAGGACACTAATGGAGTACAACAGCCACTTTTTGGATGCCACTAAGTTTCAGCAGTGTTTGCTATTATAATAACTTAGTAAAGATGAGCAGGAGGGTGGAATATAGAGGTGCTAGAAATTGCTTGGCACCAGTGGTACACTAATGGAGTACAACAGCCACTTTTTGGATGCCACTAAGTTTCAGCAGTGTTTGCTATTATAATAACTTAGTAAAAATGAGCAGGAGCATGGCATGCAGAGGTTCTGGAAATTGCTTGGCACCAGTAGGACACTAATGGAGTACAACAGCCACTTTTTGGATGCCAATAAGCTTCAGCAGTGTTTGCTATTATAATAATAGCTTAGTAAAAATGAGCAGGAGGTTGAAATGCAGAGGTGCTGGAAATTGCTCGGCACCAGTGGTACACTAATGGAGTACAACAGCCACTTTTTGGATGCCACTAAGTTTCAGCAGTGTTTGCTATTATAATAACTTAGTAAAAATGAGTAGGAGGGTGGAATACAGAGGTGCTAGAAATTAATAGGCTTCAATGGGATACTAAAGGAGTACAACAGCCACTTTTTGGATGCCACCAAGTGTCAGCAGCGTTTGCTATTATAATAGCTTAGTAAAAATAAACAGGGGGACAGAATGCAGAGATGCTGGAAATTACTTGGCACCAGTGGGACACTAATGGAGTACCACTGTCACTTTTTTGATGCCACTAAGTTTCAGCAGTGTTTGCTATTATAATATCTTAGTAATAATGAGTAGGAGGGTGGAATGCAGAGGTGGTGGAAATTGCTTGGCACCAGTGGGACACTAATGGAGTACAACAGCCACTTTTTGTATACCACGAAGTTTCAGCAGTGTTTGCTATTATAATATCTTAGTAATAATGAGTAGGAGCGTGGAATGCAGGGGTGCTGGAAATTGCTTGGCACCAATAGGACACTAATTGAATACAACAGCCACTTTTTGGATGCCACTAAGTTTCAGCAGTGTTTGCTATTATAATAATAGCTTAGTAAAAATGAGCAGGAGGGTGAAATGCAGAGGTGCTGGAAATTGCTCGGCACCAGTAGGACACTAATGGAGTACAACAGCCACTTTTTGGATGCCACTATTTTTCAGCAGTGTGTGCTATTATAATAGCTTAGTAAACATGAGCAGGAGGGTGGAATACAGAGGTACCGGAAATTGCTTGGCACCAGTGAGACACTAATGGAGTACAACAGCCACTTTTTGGATGCCACTAAGTTTCAGCAGTGTTTGCTATTATATTAGCTTAGTAAAAATGAGCAGGAGGATGGAATGCAGAGGTGCTGGAAATTGCTTGGTACCAGTGGGACACTAATGGAGTACAACAGCCACTTTTTGGATGCCACCAAGTTTCAGCAGTGTTTGCTATTATAATAGTTTAGTAAAAATGAGCAGAAGGGTGGAATGCAGAGGTGCTGGAAATTGCTTGGCTTCAGTGGGACACTAATGGAGTACAACAGACACTTTTTGGATGCCACTAAGTTTCAGCAGTGTTTGCTATTATAACCGCTTAGTAAAAATGAGCAGGAGGGTGGAATGCAGAGGTGCTTAAAATTGCTTGGCAACAGTAGGACACTCATGGAGTACAACAGCCACTTTTTGGATGCCACTAAGTTTCAGCAGTGTTTGCTATTATAATAGCTTAGTAAAAATGAGCAGGAGGGTGGGATGCAGAGGTGATGGAAATTGTTTGGCACCAGTGGGACACTAATGGAGTACAACAGACACTTTTTGGATGCCACTAAGCTTTAGCAGTGTTTGCTATTATAATAGCTTAGTAAAGATGAACAGGAGGGTGGAATACAGAGGTGCTGGAAATTGCTTGGCACCAGTGGGACACTAATAGAGTACAACAGCCACTTTTCGGATGCCATTAAGTTTCAGCAGTGTTTGCTATTATAATACCTTAGTAAAAATGAGGAGGACGGTGGAATGCAGAGGTACTGGAAATTGCTTGGCACCAGTGGGACACTAATGGAGTACAACAGCCACTTTTTGGATGCCACTAAGTTTCAGCAGTGTTTGCTATTATAATAGCTTAGTAAAAATGAGCAGGAGGGTGGAATGCAGAGGAGATGGAATTTGCTTGGCTTCAGTTGGACACTAACGGAGTACAACTAACACTTTTTGGATGAAACTAAGTTTCAGCAGTGTTTGCTATTATAATAGCTTAGTAAAAATGAGCAGGAGGGTGGAATGCAGAGGTACTGGAAATTGCTTGGCACCAGTGGTACACTATTGGAGTACAACAGCCACTTTTTGGATGCCACCAAGTTTCAGCAGTGTTTGCTATTATAATAGCCTAGTAAAAATGAGCAGGAGGGTGGAATGCAGAGGTGCTGGAATTTGCTTGGCACCAGTGGGACACTAAAGGAGTACAACAGCCACTTTTTGGATGCCAGCAAGTTTCAGCAGTTTGCTATTATAATAGCTTAGTAAAAATGAGCAGGAGGATGGAATGCAGAGGTGCTAGAAATTGCTTGGCTTCAGTGGGACACTAATGGAGTACAACAGACACTTTTTGGATGCCACCAAGTTTCAGCAGAGTTTGCTATTATAATAGATTAGTAAAAATGAGCAAGAGGGTGGAATGCAGAGGTGCTGGAATTTGCTTGGCACCAGTGGGACACTAATGGAGTACAACAGACACTTTTTGGATGCCACTAAGTTTCAGCAGTGTTTGCTATTATAATAGCTTAGTAAAAATGAGCAGGAGGGTGGGATGCAGAGGTGATGGAAATTGTTTGGCACCAGTGGGACACTAATGGTGTACAACAGACACTATTTGGATGCCACTAAGCTTTAGCAGTGTTTGCTATTATAATAGCTTAGTAAAGATGAACAGGAGGGTGGAATGCAGAGGTGCTGGAAATTGCTTGGCACCAGTAGGACACTAATGGAGTACAACAGCCACTTTTTGTAAGCCACGAAGTTTCAGCAGTGTTTGCTATTATAATAATAGCTTAGTAAAAATGAGCAGGAGGGTGAAATGCAGAGGTGCTGGAAATTGCTCGGCACCAGTGGGACACTAATGGAGTACAACAGCCACTTTTTGGATGCCACTAATTTTCAGCAGTGTGTGCTATTATAAAAGCTTAGTAAACATGAGCAGGAGGGTGGAATACAGAGGTACCGGAAATTGCTTGGCACTAGTGAGACACTAATGGAGTACAACAGCCACTTTTTGGATGCCATCAAGTTTCAGCAGTGTTTGCTATTATAATAGCTTAGTAAAAATGAGCAGGAGGGTGCAATGCAGAGGTGATGGAAATTGTTTGGCACCAGTGGGACACTAATGGTGTACAACAGACACTATTTGGATGCCACTAAGCTTTAGCAGTGTTTGCTATTATAATAGCTTAGTAAAGATGAACAGGAGGGTGGAATGCAGAGGTGCTGGAAACTGCTTGGCACCAGTAGGACACTAATGGAGTACAACAGCCACTTTTTGTATGCCACGAAGTTTCAGCAGTGTTTGCTATTATAATAACTTAGTAAAAATGAGCAGGAGCATGGAATGCAGAGGTGCTGGAAATTGCTTGGCACCAGTAGGTTACTAATGGAGTACAACAGCCACTTTTTGGATGCCACTAAGTTTCAGCAGTGTTTGCTATTATAATAATAACTTAGTAAAAATGAGCAGGAGGGTGAAATGCAGAGGTGCTGGAAATTGCTCGACACCAGTGGGACACTAATGGAGTACAACAGCCACTTTTTGGATGCCACTAATTTTCAGCAGTGTGTGCTATTATAAAAGCTTAGTAAACATGAGCAGGAGGGTGGAATACAGAGGTACCGGAAATTGCTTGGCACTAGTGAGACACTAATGGCGTACAACAGCCACTTTTTGGATGCCACTAAGTTTCAGCAGTGTTTGCTATTATAATAGCTTAGTAAAAATGAGCAGGAGGGTGGAATGCAGAGGTGATGGAAATTGCTTGGCTTCAGTGGGACACTAATGGAGTACAACAGACACTTTTTGGATGCCACTAAGTTTCAGCAGTGTTTGCTATTATAATAACTTAGTAAAAATAAGCAGGAGGGTGGAATGCAGAGGTGGTGAAAATTGCTCTGCACCAGTAGGACACTAATAGAGTACAACAGCCACTTTTTGGATGCCACTAAGTTTCAGCAGTGTTTGCTATTATAATAACTTAGTAAAAATGAGCAGGAGGGTGGAATACAGAGGTGCTAGAAATTGCTAGGCTTCAATGGGACACTAATGGAGTACAACAGACACTTTTTGGATGCCACTAAGTTTCAGCAGTGTTTTCTATTATAATAGCTTAGTAAAAATGAGCAGGAGGGTGGAATGCAGAGGTACTGGAAATTGATTGGCACCAGTGGGACACTAATGGAGTACAACAGCAACATTTTGGATGCCACTAAGTTTTAGCAGTGTTTGCTATTATAATAGCTTAGTAAAAATGAGCAGGAGGATGGAATGCAGAGGTGCTGTAAATTGATTGGCTTCAGTGGGACACTAATGGAGTACAACAGCCACTTTTTGGATGCCACCAAGTTTCAGCAGAGTTTGCTATTATAATAGATTAGTAAAAATGAGCAGGAGGGTGGAATGCAGAGGTGATGGAAATTGCTTGGCTTCAGTGGGACACTAATGGAGTACAACAGACACTTTTTGGATGCCACTAAGTTTCAGCAGTGTTTGCTATTATAATAACTTAGTAAAAATGATCAGCAGGGTGGAATGCAGAGGTGCTGGAAATTGCTTGGCACCAGTAGGACACTAATGGAGTACAACAGCCACTTTTTGGATGCCACTAAGTTTCAGCAGTGTTTGCTATTATCATAGCTTAGTAAAAATGAGCAGGAGGATGGAATGCAGAGGTGCTGGAAATTGATTGGCTTCAGTGGGACACTAATGGAGTACAACAGCCACTTTTTGGATGCCACCAAGTTTCAGCAGAGTTTGCTATTATAATAGATTAGTAAAAACGAGCAGGAGGGTGGAATGCAGAGGTGATGGAAATTGCTTGGCTTCAGTGGGACACTAATGGAGTACAACAGACACTTTTTGGATGCCACTAAGTTTCAGCAGTGTTTGCTATTATAATAACTTAGTAAAAATGAGCAGGAGGGTGGAATGCAGAGGTGCTGGAAATTGTTTGGCACCAGTGGGACACTAATGGTGTACAACAGACACTATTTGGATGCCACTAAGCTTTAGCAGTGTTTGCTATTATAATAGCTTAGTAAAGATGAACAGGAGGGTGGAATGCAGAGGTGCTGGAAATTGCTTGGCACCAGTAGGACACTAATGGAGTACAACAGCCACTTTTTGTATGCCACGAAGTTTCAGCAGTGTTTGCTATTATAATAACTTAGTAAAAATGAGCAGGAGCATGGAATGCAGAGGTGCTGGAAATTGCTTGGCACCAGTAGGTTACTAATGGAGTACAACAGCCACTTTTTGGATGCCACTAAGTTTCAGCAGTGTTTGCTATTATAATAATAACTTAGTAAAAATGAGCAGGAGGGTGAAATGCAGAGGTGCTGGAAATTGCTCGACACCAGTGGGACACTAATGGAGTACAACAGCCACTTTTTGGATGCCACTAATTTTCAGCAGTGTGTGCTATTATAAAAGCTTAGTAAACATGAGCAGGAGGGTGGAATACAGAGGTACCGGAAATTGCTTGGCACTAGTGAGACACTAATGGCGTACAACAGCCACTTTTTGGATGCCACTAAGTTTCAGCAGTGTTTGCTATTATAATAGCTTAGTAAAAATGAGCAGGAGGGTGGAATGCAGAGGTGATGGAAATTGCTTGGCTTCAGTGGGACACTAATGGAGTACAACAGACACTTTTTGGATGCCACTAAGTTTCAGCAGTGTTTGCTATTATAATAACTTGATAAAAATGAGCAGGAGGGTGGAATGCAGAGGTGGTGAAAATTGCTCTGCACCAGTAGGACACTAATAGAGTACAACAGCCACTTTTTGGATGCCACTAAGTTTCAGCAGTGTTTGCTATTATAATAACTTAGTAAAAATGAGCAGGAGGGTGGAATACAGAGGTGCTAGAAATTGCTAGGCTTCAATGGGACACTAATGGAGTACAACAGACACTTTTTGGATGCCACTAAGTTTCAGCAGTGTTTTCTATTATAATAGCTTAGTAAAAATGAGCAGGAGGGTGGAATGCAGAGGTACTGGAAATTGATTGGCACCAGTGGGACACTAATGGAGTACAACAGCAACATTTTGGATGCCACTAAGTTTTAGCAGTGTTTGCTATTATAATAGCTTAGTAAAAATGAGCAGGAGGATGGAATGCAGAGGTGCTGTAAATTGATTGGCTTCAGTGGGACACTAATGGAGTACAACAGCCACTTTTTGGATGCCACCAAGTTTCAGCAGAGTTTGCTATTATAATAGATTAGTAAAAATGAGCAGGAGGGTGGAATGCAGAGGTGATGGAAATTGCTTGGCTTCAGTGGGACACTAATGGAGTACAACAGACACTTTTTGGATGCCACTAAGTTTCAGCAGTGTTTGCTATTATAATAACTTAGTAAAAATGAGCAGGAGGGTGGAATGCAGAGGTGCTGGAAATTGCTTGGCACCAGTAGGACACTAATGGAGTACAACAGCCACTTTTTGGATGCCACTAAGTTTCAGCAGTGTTTGCTATTATCATAGCTTAGTAAAAATGAGCAGGAGGATGGAATGCAGAGGTGCTGGAAATTGATTGGCTTCAGTGGGACACTAATGGAGTACAACAGCCACTTTTTGGATGCCACCAAGTTTCAGCAGAGTTTGCTATTATAATAGATTAGTAAAAACGAGCAGGAGGGTGGAATGCAGAGGTGATGGAAATTGCTTGGCTTCAGTGGGACACTAATGGAGTACAACAGACACTTTTTGGATGCCACTAAGTTTCAGCAGTGTTTGCTATTATAATAACTTAGTAAAAATGAGCAGGAGGGTGGAATGCAGAGGTGCTGGAAATTGCTTGGCACCAGTAGGACACTAAAGGGGTACAACAGCCACTTTTTGGATGCCACCAAGTTTCAGCAGAGTTTGCTATTATAATAGATTAGTAAAAATGAGCAGGAGGGTGGAATGCAGAGGTGCTGGAATTTGCTTGGCACCAGTTGGACACTAATGGAGTACAACAGCCACTTTTTGGATGACACCAAGTTTCAGCAGTATTTGCTATTATATTAGCTTAGTAAAAATGAGCAGAGGGCGGAATGCAGATGTGCTGGAAGTTGCTTGGCTTCAGTGAGACACTAATGGAGTACAACAGCCACTTTTTGGATGCCACTAAGTTTCAGCAGTGTTTGCTCTTGTAATAGCTTAGTAAAAATGAGCAGGAGGGTGGAATGCAGAGGTACTGGAAATTGATTGGCAGCAGTGGGACACTAATGGAGTACAGCAGCCACTTTTTGGATGCCAGCAAGTTTACGCAGTTTGCTATTATAATAACTTAGTAAAAATGAGCAGGAGGATGGAATGCAGAGGTGCTAGAAATTGCTTGGCTTCAGTGGGACACTAATGGTGTACAACAGACACTTTTTGGATGCCACCAAGTTTCATCAGAGTTTGATATTATAATAGATTAGTAAAAATGAGCAGGAGGGTGGAATGCAGAGGTGCTGGATATTTCTTGGCACCAGTGGGACACTAATAGAGTACAACAGCCACTTTTTGGATGCCACCAAGTTTCAGCAGTGTTTGCTATTATATTAGCTTAGTAAAAATGAGCAGGAGGGCGGAATGCAGAGGTGCTGGAAGTTGCTTGGCTTCAGTAGGACACTAATGGAGTACAACAGCCACTTTTTGGATGCCACTAAGTTTTAGCAGTGTTTGCTATTATAATAGCTTAGTAAAAATGAGCAGGAGGGTGGAATGCAGAGGTGCTGGAAATTGCTTGACTTCAGTAGGACACTAAAGGAGTACAACAGCCACTTTTTGGATGCCACCAAGTTTCAGCAGCGTTTGCTATTATAATAGCTTAGTAAAAATGAGCAGGAGGGCGGAATGCAGAGGTGATGGAAATTGCTTGGCACCAGTGAGACACTAATGGAGTACAACTGCCACTTTTTTGATGCCACTAAGTTTCAGCAGTGTTTGCTATTATAATTGCTTAGTAATAATGAGCAGGAGGGTGGAATGCAGAGGTGGTGGAAATTGCTTGGCACCAGTGGGACACTAATGGAGTACAACAGCCACTTTTTGTATGCCACAAAGTTTCAGCAGTGTTTGCTATTATAATAACAGTAAAGATGAGCAGGAGCATGGAATGCAGAGGTGCTGGAAATTGCTTGGCACCAGTAGGACACTAATGGAGTACAACAGCCACTTTTTAGATGCCACTAAGTTTCAGCAGTGTTTGCTATTATAATAATAGCTTAGTAAAAATGAGCAGGAGGGTGAAATGCAGAGGTGCTGGAAATTGCTCGGCACCAGTGGTACACTAATGGAGTACAACAGCCCCTTTTTGGATGTCACTAAGTTTCAGCAGTATTTGTTATTATAATAGCTTAGTAAAAATGAGCAGGAGGGTGTAATGCAGAGGTGCTGGAAATAGCTTGACTTCAGTGGGACACTAAAGGAGTACAACAGCCACTTTTTTGATACCACCAAGCTTCAGCAGCGTTTGCTATTATAATACCTTAGTAAAAATAAACAGGGGGATGGAATTCAGAGAAGCTGGAAATTACTTGGCACCAGTGGGACACTAATGGAGTACAACTGCCACTTTTTTGATGCCACTAAGTTTCAGCAGTGTTTGCTATTATAATAGCTTAGTAATAATGAGCAGGAGGGTGGAATGCAGAGGTGCTTAAAATTGCTTGGCAACAGTGGGACACTAATGGAGTACAACAGCCACTTTTTGGATGCCACTAAGTTTCAGCAGTGTTTGCTATTATAATAGCTTAATAGAAATAAACAGGGGGATGTAATGCAGAGATGCTGGAAATTACTTGGCACCAGTGGGACACTAATGGAGTACAACAGCCACTTTTTGGATGCCACTAAGTTTCAGCAGTGTTTTCTATTATAATAGCTTAGTAAAGATGAACAGGAGGGTGGAATGCAGAGGTGCTGGAAATTTCTTGGCACCAGTAGGACACTAATGGAGTACAACAGCCACTTTTTGTATGCCACGAAGTTTCAGCAGTGTTTGCTATTATAATAACTTAGTAAAAATGAGCAGGGGCATGGAATGTAGACGTGCTGGAAATTGCTTGGCACCAGTAGGACACTAATGGAGTACAACAGCCACTTTTTGGATGCCACTAAGTTTCAGCAATGTTTGCTATTATAATAATAGCTTAGTAAAAATGAGCAGGAGGGTGAAATGCAGAGGTGCTGGAAATTGCTCGGCACCAGTGGGACACTAATGGAGTACAACAGCCACTTTTTGGATGCCACTAATTTTCAGCAGTGTGTGCTATTATAAAAGCTTAGTAAACATGAGCAGGAGGGTGGAATACAGAGGTACTGGAAATTGCTTGGCACCAGTGAGACACTAATGGAGTACAACAACCACTTTTTGGATGCCAATAAGTTTCAGCAGTGTTTGCTATTATAATAGCTTAGTAAAAATGAGCAGGAGGGTGGAATCCAGAGGTGATGGAAATTGCTTGGCTTCAGTGGGACACTAATGGAGTACAACAGACACTTTTTGGATGCCACTAAGTTTCAGCAGTGTTTGCTATTATAATAACTTAGTAAAAATGAGCAGGAGGGTGGAAAGCAGAGGTGCTGGAAATTGCTTGGCACCAGTAGGACACTAATGGAGTACAACAGCCACTTTTTGGATGCCACTAAGTTTCAGCAGTGTTTGCTATTATAATAGCTTAGTAAAAATGAGCAGGAGGGTGGAATACAGAGGTGCTTGAAATTGCTAGGCTTCAATGTGACACTAATGGAGTACAACAGACACTTTTTGGATGCCACTAAGTTTCAGCAGTGTTTGCTATTATAATAGCTTAGTAAAAATGAGCAGGAGGGTGGAATGCAGAGGTACTGGAAATTGATTGGCACTAGTGGGACACTAATGGAGTACAACAGCAACATTTCGGATGCCACTAATTTTTAGCAGTGTTTGCTATTATAATAGCTTAGTAAAAATGAGCAGGAGGATGGAATGCAGAGGTTCTGTAAATTGCTTGGCTTCAGTGGGACACTAATGGAGTACAACAGCCACTTTTTGTATGCCACGAAGTTTCAGCAGTGTTTGCTATTATAATAACTTAGTAAAAATGAGCAGGAGCATGGAATGCAGAGGTGCTGGAAATTGCTTGGCACCAGTAGGTTACTAATGGAGTACAACAGCCACTTTTTGGATGCCACTAAGTTTCAGCAGTGTTTGCTATTTTAATATTAACTTAGTAAAAATGAGCAGGAGGGTGAAATGCAGAGGTGCTGGAAATTGCTCGGCACCAGTGGGACACTAATGGAGTACAACAGCCACTTTTTGGATGCCACTAATTTTCACCAGTGTGTGCTATTATAAAAGCTTAGTAAACATGAGCAGGAGGGTGGAATACAGAGGTACCGGAAATTGCTTGGCACTAGTGAGACACTAATGGCGTACAACAGCCACTTTTTGGATGCCACTAAGTTTCAGCAGTGTTTGCTATTATAATAGCTTAGTAAAAATGAGCAGGAGGGTGGAATGCAGAGGTGATGGAAATTGCTTGGCTTCAGTGGGACACTAATGGAGTACAACAGACACTTTTTGGATGCCACTAAGTTTCAGCAGTGTTTGCTATTATAATAACTTAGTAAAAATGAGCAGGAGGGTGGAATGCAGAGGTGGTGAAAATTGCTCTGCACCAGTAGGACACTAATGGAGTACAACAGCCACTTTTTGGATGCCACTAAGTTTCAGCAGTGTTTGCTATTATAATAACTTAGTAAAAATGAGCAGGAGGGTGGAATACAGAGGTGCTAGAAATTGCTAGGCTTCAATGGGACACTAATGGAGTACAACAGACACTTTTTGGATGCCACTAAGTTTCAGCAGTGTTTTCTATTATAATAGCTTAGTAAAAATGAGCAGGAGGGTGGAATGCAGAGGTACTGGAAATTGATTGGCACCAGTGGGACACTAATGGAGTACAACAGCAACATTTTGGATGCTACTAAGTTTTAGCAGTGTTTGCTATTATAGTAGCTTAGTAAAAATGAGCAGGAGGATGGAATGCAGAGGTGCTGTAAATTGATTGGCTTCAGTGGGACACTAATGGAGTACAACAGCCACTTTTTGGATGCCACCAAGTTTCAGCAGAGTTTGCTATTATAATAGATTAGTAAAAATGAGCAGGAGGGTGGAATGCAGAGGTGATGGAAATTGCTTGGCTTCAGTGGGACACTAATGGAGTACAACAGACACTTTTTGGATGCCACTAAGTTTCAGCAGTGTTTGTTATTATAATAACTTAGTAAAAATGAGCAGGAGGGTGGAATGCAGAGGTGCTGGAAATTGCTTGGCACCAGTAGGACACTAATGGAGTACAACAGCCACTTTTTGGATGCCACTAAGTTTCAGCAGTGTTTGCTATTATAATAGCTTAGTAAAAATGAGCAGGAGGATGGAATGCAGAGGTGCTGTAAATTGATTGGCTTCAGTGGGACACTAATGGAGTACAACAGCCACTTTTTGGATGCCACCAAGTTTCAGCAGAGTTTGCTATTATAATAGATTAGTAAAAATGAGCAGGAGGGTGGAATGCAGAGGTGCTGGAATTTGCTTGGCACCAGTGGGACACTAATGGAGTACAACAGCCACTTTTTGGATGACACCAAGTTTCAGCAGTGTTTGCTATTATATTAGCTTAGTAAAAATGAGCAGAGGGCGGAATGCAAAGGTGCTGGAAGTTGCTTGGCTTCAGTGGCACACTAATGGAGTACAACAGACACTTTTTGGATGCCACTAAGTTTCAGCAGTGTTTGCTATTATAATAGCTTAGTAAAAATGAGCAGGACGGTGGAATGCAGAGGTACTGGAAATTGCTTAGCACCAGTGGTACACTAATGGAGTACAACAGCCACTTTTTGGATGCCACTAAGTTTCAGCAGTGTTTGCTATTATAATAGCTTAGTAAAAATGAGCAGGAGGGTGGAATGCAGAGGTGCTGGAAATTGCTTGACTTCAGTAGGACACTAAAGGGGTACAACAGCCACTTTTTGGATGCCACCAAGTTTCAGCAGAGTTTGCTATTATAATAGATTAGTAAAAATGAGCAGGAGGGTGGAATGCAGAGGTGCTGGAATTTGCTTGGCACCAGTTGGACACTAATGGAGTACAACAGCCACTTTTTGGATGACACCAAGTTTCAGCAGTGTTTGCTATTATATTAGCTTAGTAAAAATGAGCAGAGGGCGGAATGCAGATGTGCTGGAAGTTGCTTGGCTTCAGTGGGACACTAATGGAGTACAACAGCCACTTTTTGGATGCCACTAAGTTTCAGCAGTGTTTGCTCTTATAATAGCTTAGTAAAAATGAGCAGGAGGGTGGAATGCAGAGGTACTGGAAATTGATTGGCAGCAGTGGGACACTAATGGAGTACAGCAGCCACTTTTTGGATGCCAGCAAGTTTCAGCAGTTTGCTATTATAATAACTTAGTAAAAATGAGCAGGAGGATGGAATGCAGAGGTGCTAGAAATTGCTTGGCTTCAGTGGGACACTAATGGAGTACAACAGACACTTTTTGGATGCCACCAAGTTTCATCAGAGTTTGATATTATAATAGATTAGTAAAAATGAGCAGGAGGGTGGAATGCAGAGGTGCTGGAATTTTCTTGGCACCAGTGGGACACTTATAGAGTACAACAGCCACTTTTTGGATGCCACCAAGTTTCAGCAGTGTTTGCTATTATATTAGCTTAGTAAAAATGAGCAGGAGGGCAGAATGCAGAGGTGCTGGAAGTTGCTTGGCTTCAGTAGGACACTAATGGAGTACAACAGCCACTTTTTGGATGCCACTAAGTTTTAGCAGTGTTTGCTATTATAATAGCTTAGTAAAAATGAGCAGGAGGGTGGAATGCAGAGGTGCTGGAAATTGCTTGACTTCAGTAGGACACTAAAGGAGTACAACAGCCACTTTTTGGATGCCACCAAGTTTCAGCAGCGTTTGCTATTATAATAGCTTAGTAAAAATGAGCAGGAGGGCGGAATGCAGAGGTGCTGGAAATTGCTTGGCACCAGTGAGACACTAATGGAGTACAACTGCCACTTTTTTGATGCCACTAAGTTTCAGCAGTGTTTGCTATTATAATTGCTTAGTAATAATGAGCAGGAGGGTGGAATGCAGAGGTGGTGGAAATTGCTTGGCACCAGTGGGACACTAATGGAGTACAACAGCCACTTTTTGTATGCCACAAAGTTTCAGCAGTGTTTGCTATTATAATAACAGTAAAAATGAGCAGGAGCATGGAATGCAGAGGTGCTGGAAATTGCTTGGCACCAGTAGGACACTAATGGAGTACAACAGCCACTTTTTAGATGCCACTAAGTTTCAGCAGTGTTTGCTATTATAATAATAGCTTAGTAAAAATGAGCAGGAGGGTGAAATGCAGAGGTGCTGGAAATTGCTCGGCACCAGTGGTACACTAATGGAGTACAACAGCCCCTTTTTGGATGCCACTAAGTTTCAGCAGTATTTGTTATTATAATAGCTTAGTAAAAATGAGCAGGAGGGTGTAATGCAGAGGTGCTGGAAATAGCTTGACTTCAGTGGGACACTAAAGGAGTACAACAGCCACTTTTTTGATGCCACCAAGCTTCAGCAGCGTTTGCTATTATAATAGCTTAGTAAAAATAAACAGGGGGATGGAATTCAGAGATGCTGGAAATTACTTGGCACCAGTGGGACACTAATGGAGTACAACTGCCACTTTTTTGATGCCACTAAGTTTCAGCAGTGTTTGCTATTATAATAGCTTAGTAATAATGAGCAGGAGGGTGGAATGCAGAGGTGCTTAAAATTGCTTGGCAACAGTGGGACACTAATGGAGTACAACAGCCACTTTTTGGATGCCACTAAGTTTCAGCAGTGTTTGCTATTATAATAGCTTAATAGAAATAAACAGGGGGATGTAATGCAGAGATGCTGGAAATTACTTGGCACCAGTGGGACACTAATGGAGTACAACAGCCACTTTTTGGATGCCACTAAGTT
Source organism: Anomaloglossus baeobatrachus (assembly GCF_048569485.1). Lineage (NCBI taxonomy): Eukaryota > Metazoa > Chordata > Amphibia > Anura > Aromobatidae > Anomaloglossus > Anomaloglossus baeobatrachus. The sequence continues at coordinate 153,843,591 of NC_134356.1, forward strand.
TCAGCAGTGTTTGCTATTATAATAGCTTAGTAAAGATGAACAGGAGGGTGGAATGCAGAGGTGCTGGAAATTTCTTGGCACCAGTAGGACACTAATGGAGTACAACAGCCACTTTTTGTATGCCACGAAGTTTCAGCAGTGTTTGCTATTATAATAACTTAGTAAAAATGAGCAGGGGCATGGAATGTAGACGTGCAGGAAATTGCTTGGCACCAGTAGGACACTAATGGAGTACAACAGCCACTTTTTGGATGCCACTAAGTTTCAGCAATGTTTGCTATTATAATAATAGCTTAGTAAAAATGAGCAGGAGGGTGAAATGCAGAGGTGCTGGAAATTGCTCGGCACCAGTGGGACACTAATGGAGTACAACAGCCACTTTTTGGATGCCACTAATTTTCAGCAGTGTGTGCTATTATAAAAGCTTAGTAAACATGAGCAGGAGGGTGGAATACAGAGGTACTGGAAATTGCTTGGCACCAGTGAGACACTAATGGAGTACAACAACTACTTTTTGGATGCCAATAAGTTTCAGCAGTGTTTGCTATTATAATAGCTTAGTAAAAATGAGCAGGAGGGTGGAATGCAGAGGTGATGGAAATTGCTTGGCTTCAGTGGGACACTAATGGAGTACAACAGACACTTTTTGGATGCCACTAAGTTTCAGCAGTGTTTGCTATTATAATAACTTAGTAAAAATGAGCAGGAGGGTGGAAAGCAGAGGTGCTGGAAATTGCTTGGCACCAGTAGGACACTAATGGAGTACAACAGCCACTTTTTGGATGCCACTAAGTTTCAGCAGTGTTTGCTATTATAATAGCTTAGTAAAAATGAGCAGGAGGGTGGAATACAGAGGTGCTTGAAATTGCTAGGCTTCAATTGGACACTAATGGAGTACAACAGACACTTTTTGGATGCCACTAAGTTTCAGCAGTGTTTGCTATTATAATAGCTTAGTAAAAATGAGCAGGAGGGTGGAATGCAGAGGTACTGGAAATTGATTGGCACTAGTGGGACACTAATGGAGTACAACAGCAACATTTCGGATGCCACTAAGTTTTAGCAGTGTTTGCTATTATAATAGCTTAGTAAAAATGAGCAGGAGGATGGAATGCAGAGGTGCTGTAAATTGCTTAGCTTCAGTGGGACACTAATGGAGTACAACAGACACTTTTTGGATGCCACCAAGTTTCAGCAGAGTTTGCTATTATAATAGATTAGTAAAAATGAGCAGGACGGTGGAATGCAGAGGTACTGGAAATTGCTTAGCACCAGTGGTACACTAATGGAGTACAACAGCCACTTTTTGGATGCCACTAAGTTTCAGCAGTGTTTGCTATTATAATAGCTTAGTAAAAATGAGCAGGAGGGTGGAATGCAGAGGTGCTGGAAATTGCTTGACTTCAGTAGGACACTAAAGGAGTACAACAGCCACTTTTTGTATGCCACGAAGTTTCATCTGTGTTTGCTATTATAATAACTTAGTAAAAATGAGCAGGACCATGGAATGCAGAGGTGATGGAAATTGTTTGGCACCAGTGGGACACTAATGGAGTACAACAGACACTTTTTGGATGCCAATAAGCTTTAGCAGTGTTTGCTATTATAATAGCTTAGTAAAGATGAACAGGAGGGTGGAATGCAGAGGTGCTGGAAATTGCTTGGCACCAGTGGGACACTAATGGAGTACAACAGCCACATTTTGGATGCCACTAATTTTCAGCAGTGTGTGCTATTATAAAAGCTTAGTAAACATGAGCAGGACGGTGGAATGCAGAGGTACTGGAAATTGCTTAGCACCAGTGGTACACTAATTGAGTACAGCAGCCACTTTTTGGATGCCACTAAGTTTCAGCAGTGTTTGCTATTATAATAGCTTAGTAAAAATGAGCAGGACGGTGGAATGCAGAGGTACTGGAAATTGCTTAGCACTAGTGGTACACTAATGGAGTTCAACAGACACTTTTTGGATGCCACTAAGTTTCAGCAGTGTTTGCTATTATAATAATAGCTTAGCAAAAATGAGCAGGAAAGTGAAATGCAGAGGTGCTGGAAATTGCTCGGCACCAGTTGGACACTGATGGAGTACAACAGCCACTTTTTGGATGCCACTAATTTTCAGCAGTGTGTGCTATTATAAAAGCTTAGTAAACATGAGCAGGAGGGTGGAATACAGAGGTACCGGAAATTGCTTGGCACCAGTGAGACACTAATGGAGTACAACAGCCACTTTTTGGATGCCACTAAGTTTCAGCAGTGTTTGCTAATATAATAGCTTAGTGAAAATGAGCAGGAGGGTGGAATGCAGAGGTGATGAAAATTGCTTGGCTTCAGTGGGACACTAATGGAGTACAACAGACACTTTTTGGATGCCACTAAGTTTCAGCTGTGTTTGCTATTATAATAACTTAGTAATAATGAGCAGGAGGGTGGAATGCAGAGGTGCTGGAAATTTCTTGGCACCAGTAAGACACTAATGCAGTACAACAGCCACTTTATGGATGCCACTAAGTTTCAGCAGTGTTTGCTATTATAATAACTTAGTAAAAATGAGCAGGAGGGTGGAATGCAGAGGTGCTGGAAATGGCTTGACTTCAGTAGGACACTAAAGGAGTACAACAGCCACTTTTTGGATGCCACCAAGTTTCAGCAGCGTTTGCTATTATAATAGCTTAGTAAAAATGAGCAGGAGGGCGGAATGCAGAGGTGCTGGAAATTGCTTGGCACCAGTGAGACACTAATGGAGTACAACAGCCACTTTTTGTATGCCACGAAGTTTCAGCAGTGTTTGCTATTATAATAACTTAGTAAAAATGAGCAGGAGCATGGAATGCAGAGGTGATGGAAATTGCTTGGCACCAGTAGGACACTAATGGAGTTCAACAGCCACTTTTTGGATGCCACTAAGTTTCAGCAGTGTTTACTATTATAATAATAGCTTAGTAAAAATGAGCAGTAGGGTGAAATGCAGAGGTGCTGGAAATTGCTCGGCACCAGTGGTACACTAATGGAGCACAACAACCACTTTTTGGATGCCACTAAGTTTCAGCAGTGTTTGCTAATATAATAGCTTAGTAAAAAATGAGCAAGAGGGTGGAATGCAGAGGTGCTGGAAATTGCTTGACTTCAGTGGGTCACTAAAGGAGTACAACAGCCACTTTTTGGATGCCACCAAGTTTCAGCAGCATTTGCTATTATAATAGCTTAGTAAAAATAAACAGGGGGATGGAATGCAGAGATGCTGGAAATTACTTGGCACCAGTGGGACACTAATGGAGTACAACTGCCACTTTTTTGATGCCACTAAGTTTCAGCAGTGTTTGCTATTATAATAGCTTAGTAATAATGAGCAGGAGGGTGGAATGCAGAGGTGGTGGAAATTGCTTGGCACTAGTGGGACACTAATGGAGCACAACAGCCACATTTTGTATGCCACGAAGTTTCAGCAGTGTGTGCTATTATAATAACTTAGTAAAAATGAGCAGGAGCGTGGAATGCAGAGGTGCTGGAAATTCTTGGCACTAGTAGGACACTAATGGAGTACAACAGCAACATTTTGGATGCCACTAAGTTTCAGCAGTGTTTGCTATTATAATAGCTTAGTAAAAATGAGCAGGAGGGTGGAATGCAGAGGTGCTGGAAATGGCTTGACTTCAGTAGGACACTAAAGGAGTACAACAGCCACTTTTTGGATGCCACCAAGTTTCAGCAGCGTTTGCTATTATAATAGCTTAGTAAAAATGAGCAGGAGGGCGGACTGCAGAGGTGCTGGAAATTGCTTGGCATCAGTGAGACACTAATGGAGTAACAGCCACTTTTTGTATGCCACGAAGTTTCAGCAGTGTTTGCTATTATAATAACTTAGTAAAAATGAGCAGGAGCATGGAATGCAGAGGTGATGGAAATTGCTTGGCACCAGTAGGACACTAATGGACTTCAACAGCCACTTTTTGGATGCCACTAAGTTTCAGCAGTGTTTACTATTATAATAATAGCTTAGTAAAAATGAGCAGTAGGGTGAAATGCAGAGGTGCTGGAAATTGCTCGGCACCAGTGGGACACTAATGGAGTACAACAGCCACTTTTTGGATACCACTAATTTTCAGCAGTGTGTGCTATTATAAAAGCTTAGTAAACATGAGCAGGAGGGTGGAATACAGAGGTACCGGAAATTGCTTGGCACTAGTGAGACACTAATGGCGTACAACAGCCACTTTTTGGATGCCACTAAGTTTCAGCAGTGTTTGCTATTATAATAGCTTAGTAAAAATGAGCAGGAGGGTGGAATGCAGAGGTGATGGAAATTGCTTGGCTTCAGTGGGACACTAATGGAGTACAACAGACACTTTTTGGATGCCACTAAGTTTCAGCAGTGTTTGCTATTATAATAACTTAGTAAAAATGAGCAGGAGGGTGGAATGCAGAGGTGGTGAAAATTGCTCTGCACCAGTAGGACACTAATGGAGTACAACAGCCACTTTTTGGATGCCACTAAGTTTCAGCAGTGTTTGCTATTATAATAACTTAGTAAAAATGAGCAGGAGGGTGGAATACAGAGGTGCTAGAAATTGCTAGGCTTCAATGGGACACTAATGGAGTACAACAGACACTTTTTGGATGCCACTAAGTTTCAGCAGTATTTGTTATTATAATAGCTTAGTAAAAATGAGCAGGAGGGTGTAATGCAGAGGTGCTGGAAATAGCTTGACTTCAGTGGGACACTAAAGGAGTACAACAGCCACTTTTTTGATGCCACCAAGCTTCAGCAGCGTTTGCTATTATAATAGCTTAGTAAAAATAAACAGGGGGATGGAATTCAGAGATGCTGGAAATTACTTGGCACCAGTGGGACACTAATGGAGTACAACTGCCACTTTTTTGATGCCACTAAGTTTCAGCAGTGTTTGCTATTATAATAGCTTAGTAATAATGAGCAGGAGGGTGGAATGCAGAGATGCTGGAAATTACTTGGCACCAGTGGGACACTAATGGAGTACAACAGCCACTTTTTGGATGCCACTAAGTTTCAGCAGTGTTTGCTATTATAATAGCTTAGTAAAAATGAGCAGGAGGGTGGAATGCAGAGGTGATGGAAATTGTTTGGCACCATTGGGACACTAATGGAGTACAACAGACACTTTTTGGATGCCACTAAGCTTTAGCAGTGTTTGCTATTATAATAGCTTAGTAAAGATGAACAGGAGGGTGGAATGCAGAGGTGCTGGAAATTGCTTGGCACCAGTAGGACACTAATGGAGTACAACAGCCACTTTTTGTATGCCACTAAGTTTCAGCAGTGTTTGCTATTATAATAGCTTAGTAAAAATGAGCAGGAGGGTGGAATGCAGAGGTGATGGAAATTGCTTGGCTTCAGTGGGACACTAATGGAGTACAACAGACACTTTTTGGATGCCACTAAGTTTCAGCTGTGTTTGCTATTATAATAACTTAGTAATAATGAGCAGGAGGGTGGAATGCAGAGGTGCTGGAAATTTCTTGGCACCAGTAAGACACTAATGGAGTACAACAGCCATTTTATGGATGCCACTAAGTTTCAGCAGTGTTTGCTATTATAATAACTTAGTAAAAATGAGCAGGAGGGTGGAATACAGAGGTGCTAGAAATTGCTAGGCTTCAATGGGACACTAATGGAGTACAACAGACACTTTTTGGATGCCACTAAGTTTCAGAAGTGTTTGCTATTATAATAGCTTAGTAAAAATGAGCAGGAGGGTGGAATGCAGAGGTACTGGAAATTGATTGGCACCAGTGGGACACTAATGGAGTACAACAGCAACATTTTGGATGCCACTAAGTTTCAGCAGTGTTTGCTATTATAATAGCTTAGTAAAAATGAGCAGGAGGGTGGAATGCAGAGGTGCTGGAAATGGCTTGACTTCAGTAGGACACTAAAGGAGTACAACAGCCACTTTTTGTATGCCACGAAGTTTCAGCAGTGTTTGCTATTATAATAACTTAGTAAAAATGAGCAGGAGCATGGAATGCAGAGGTGATGGAAATTGCTTGGCACCAGTAGGACACTAATGGAGTTCAACAGCCACTTTTTGGATGCCACTAAGTTTCAGCAGTGTTTACTATTATAATAATAGCTTAGTAAAAATGAGCAGTAGGGTGAAATGCAGAGGTGCTGGAAATTGCTCGGCACCAGTGGTACACTAATGGAGCACAACAACCACTTTTTGGATGCCACTAAGTTTCAGCAGTGTTTGCTAATATAATAGCTTAGTAAAAATGAGCAAGAGGGTGGAATGCAGAGGTGCTGGAAATTGCTTGACTTCAGTGGGACACTAAAGGAGTACAACAGCCACTTTTTGGATGCCACCAAGTTTCAGCAGCATTTGCTATTATAATAGCTTAGTAAAAATAAACAGGGGGATGGAATGCAGAGATGCTGGAAATTACTTGGCACCAGTGGGACACTAATGGAGTACAACTGCCACTTTTTTGATGCCACTAAGTTTCAGCAGTGTTTGCTATTATAATAGCTTAGTAATAATGAGCAGGAGGGTGGAATGCAGAGGTGGTGGAAATTGCTTGGCACCAGTGGGACACTAATGGAGTATAACAGCCACTTTTTGTATGCCACGAAGTTTCAGCAGTGTTTGCTATTATAATAACTTAGTAAAAATGAGCAGGAGCGTGGAATGCAGAGGTGCTGGAAATTGCTTGGCACCAGTAGGACACTAATGGAGTACAACAGCAACTTTTTGGATGCCACTAAGTTTCAGCAGTGTTTGCTATTATAATAATAGCTTAGTAAAAATGAGCAGGAGGATGAAATGCAGAGGTACTGGAAATTGCTCGGCACCAGTGGGACACTAATGGAGTACAAGAGCCACTTTTTGGATGCCACTAATTTTTAGCAGTGTGTGCTATTATAATAGCTTAGTAAAAATGAGCAGGAGGGTGGAATGCAGAGGTGATGGAAATTGCTTGGCTTCAGTGGGACACTAATGGAGTACAACATACACTTTTTGGATGCCACTAAGTTTCAGCTGTGTTTGCTATTATAATAACTTAGTAAAAATGAGCAGGAGGGTGGAATGCAGAGGTGCTGGAAATTTCTTGGCACCAGTAAGACACTAATGGAGTACAACAGCCACTTTATGGATGCCACTAAGTTTCAGCAGTGTTTGCTATTATAATTACTTAGTAAAAATGAGCAGGAGGGTGGAATACAGAGGTGCTAGAAATTGCTAGGCTTCAATGGGACACTAATGGAGTACAACAGACACTTTTTGGATGCCACTAAGTTTCAGAAGTGTTTGCTATTATAATAGCTTAGTAAAAATGAGCAGGAGGGTGGAATGCAGAGGTACTGGAAATTGATTGGCACCAGTGGGACACTAATGGAGTACAACAGCAACATTTTGGATGCCACTAAGTTTTAGCAGTGTTTGCTATTATAATAGCTTAGTAAAAATGAGCAGGAGGGTGAAATGCAGAGGTGCAGGAAATGGCTTGACTTCAGTAGGACACTAAAGGAGTACAACAGCCACTTTTTGGATGCCACCAAGTTTCAGCAGTGTTTGCTATTATAATAGCTTAGTAAAAATGAGCAGGAGGGCGGAATGCAGAGGTGCTGGAAATTGCTTGGCACCAGTGAGACACTAATGGAGTAACAGCCACTTTTTGTATGCCACGAAGTTTCAGCAGTGTTTGCTATTATAATAACTTAGTAAAAATGAGCAGGAGCATGGAATGCAGAGGTGATGGAAATTGCTTGGCACCAGTAGGACACTAATGGAGTTCAACAGCCACTTTTTGGATGCCACTAAGTTTCAGCAGTGTTTACTATTATAATAATAGCTTAGTAAAAATGAGCAGTAGGGTGAAATGCAGAGGTGCTGGAAATTTCTCGGCACCAGTGGTACACTAATGGAGCACAACAACCACTTTTTGGATGCCACTAAGTTTCAGTAGTGTTTGCTAATATAATAGCTTAGTAAAAATGAGCAGGAGGGTGGAATGCAGAGGTGCTGGAAATTGCTTGACTTCAGTGGGACACTAAAGGAGTACAACAGCCACTTTTTGGATGCCACCAAGTTTCAGCAGCGTTTGCTATTATAATAGCTTAGTAAAAATAAACAGGGGGATGGAATGCAGAGATGCTGGAAATTACTTGGCACCAGTGGGACACTAATGGAGTACAACTGCCACTTTTTTGATGCCACTAAGTTTCAGCAGTGTTTGCTATTATAATAGCTTAGTAATAATGAGCAGGAGGGTGGAATGCAGAGGTGGTGGAAATTGCTTGGCACCAGTGGGACACTAATGGAGTACAACAGCCACTTTTTGTATGCCACGAAGTTTCAGCAGTGTTTGCTATTATAATAACTTAGTAAAAATGAGCAGGAGCGTGGAATGCAGAGGTGCTGGAAATTGCTTGGCACCAGTAGGACACTAATGGAGTACAACAGCAACTTTTTGGATGCCACTAAGTTTCAGCAGTGTTTGCTATTATAATAATAGCTTAGTAAAAATGAGCAGGAGGGTGAAATGCAGAGGTACTGGAAATTGCTCGGCACCAGTGGGACACTAATGGAGTACAAGAGCCAATTTTTGGATGCCACTAATTTTTAGCAGTGTGTGCTCTTATAATAGCTTAGTAAACATGAGCAGGAGGGTGGAATACAGAGGTACCGGAAATTGCTTGGCACCAGTGGGACACTAATGGAGTACAACAGCCACTTTTTGGATGCCACCAAGTTTCAGCAGTGTTTGCTATTATAATAGCTTAGTAAAAATGAGCAGGAGGGTGGAATGCAGAGGTGCTGGAAATTGCTTGGCTTCAGTGGGACACTAATGGAGTACAACAGACACTTTTTGGATGCCACTAAGTTTCAGCAGTGTTTGCTATTATAACCGATTAGTAAAAATGAGCAGGAGGGTGGAATGCAGAGGTGTTTAAAATTGCTTGGCAACAGTGGGACACTAATGGAGTACAACAGCCACTTTTTGGATGTCACTAAGTTTCAGCAGTGTTTGCTATTATAATAGCTTAGTAAAAATGAGCAGGAGGGTGGAATGCATAGGTGCTTAAAATTGCTTGGCAACAGTGGGACACTAATGGAGTACAACAGCCACTTTTTGGATGCCACTAAGTTCCAGCAGTGTTTGCTATTATAATAGCTTAGTAAAAATGAGCAGGAGGGTGAGATGCAGAGGTGATGGAAATTGTTTGGCACCAGTGGGACACTAATAGAGTACAACAGACACTTTTTGGATGCCAATAAACTTTAGCAGTGTTTGCTATTATAATAGCTTAGTAAAGATGAACAGGAGGGTGGGTGCAGAGGTGCTGGAAATTGCTTGGCACCAGTGGGACACTATTGGAGTACAACAGCCACTTTTTGGATGCCACTAAGTTTCAGCAGTGTTTGCTATTATAATACCTTAGTAAAAATGAGCAGGACGGTGGAATGCAGAGGTACTGGAAATTGTTGGCACCAGTGGGACACTAATGGAGTACAACAGCCACTTTTTGGATGCCACTAAGTTTCAGCAGTGTGTGCTATTATAATAGCTTAGTAAAAATGAGCAGGAGGGTGGAATGCAGAGGTACCGAAAATTGTTTGGCACCAGTGGGACACTAGTGGAGTACAACAGCCACGTTTTGGATGCCACTAAGTTTCAGCAGTGTTTGCTATTATATTAGCTTAGTAAAAATGAGCAGAAAGATGGAATGCAGAGGTGCTGGAAATTGCTTGGCACCATTGGGACACTAATGGAGTACAACAGCCACTTTTTGGATGCCACCAAGTTTCAGCAGTGTTTGCTATTATAATAGCTTAGTAAAAATGAGCAGGAGGGTGGAATGCAGAGGTGCTCGAAATTGCTTGGCAGCAGTGGGACACTAATTGAGTACAACAGCCACTTTTTGGATGCCACTAAGTTTAACCAGTGTTTGCTTTTATAATAGCTTAGTAAAAATGAGCAGGAGGGTGGGATGCAAAGGTGATGGAAATTGTTTTGCACCAGTGGGACACTAATGGAGTACAACAGACACTACTTGGATGCCACTAAGTTTCAGCAGTGTTTGCTATTATAATAGCTTAGTAAAAATGAGCAGGGGATGGAAAGCAGAGGTGCTGGAAATAGCTTGGCACCAGTGGGACACTAATGGAGTACAACAGCCACTTTTTGGATGCCACTAAGTTTCAGCAGTGTTTGCTATTATAATAGCTAGGTAAAAATGAGCAGGAGGGTGGGATGCAAAGGTGATGGAAATAGCTTGGCACCAGTGGGACACTAATGGAGTACAAGAGCCACTTTTTGGTTGCCACTAATTTTTAGCAGTGTGTGCTATTATAATAGCTTAGTAAACATGAGCAGGAGGGTGGAATACAGAGGTACCGGAAATTGCTTGGCACCAGTGAGACACTAATGGAGTACAACAGCCACTTTTTGGATGCCACTAAGTTTCAGCAGTGTTTGCTATTATAATAGCTTAGTAAAAATGAGCAGGAGGGTGGAATGCAGAGGTGATGGAAATTGCTTGGCTTCAGTGGGACACTAATGGAGTACAACAGACACTTTTTGGATGCCACTAAGTTTCAGCTGTGTTTGCTATTATAATAACTTAGTAAAAATGAGCAGGAGGGTGGAATGCAGAGGTGCTGGAAATTTCTTGGCACCAGTAAGACACTAATGGAGTACAACAGCCACTTTATGGATGCCACTAAGTTTCAGCAGTGTTTGCTATTATAATAACTTAGTAAAAATGAGCAGGAGGGTGGAATACAGAGGTGCTAGAAATTGCTAGGCTTCAATTGGACACTAATGGAGTACAACAGACACTTTTTGGATGCCACTAAGTTTCAGAAGTGTTTGCTATTATAATAGCTTAGTAAAAATGAGCAGGAGGGTGGAATGCAGAGGTACTGGAAATTGATTGGCACCAGTGGGACACTAATGGAGTACAACAGCAACATTTTGGATGCCACTACGTTTTAGCAGTGTTTGCTATTATAATAGCTTAGTAAAAATGAGCAGGAGGGTGAAATGCAGAGGTGCTGGAAATGGCTTGACTTCAGTAGGACACTAAAGGAGTACAACAGCCACTTTTTGGATGCCACCAAGTTTCAGCAGTGTTTGCTTTTATAATAGCTTAGTAAAAATGAGCAGGAGGGCGGAATGCAGAGGTGCTGGAAATTGCTTGGCACCAGTGAGACACTAATGGAGTAACAGCCACTTTTTGTATGCCACGAAGTTTCAGCAGTGTTTGCTATTATAATAACTTAGTAAAAATGAGCAGGAGCATGGAATGCAGAGGTGATGGAAATTGCTTGGCACCAGTAGGACACTAATGGAGTTCAACAGCCACTTTTTGGATGCCACTAAGTTTCAGCAGTGTTTACTATTATAATAATAGCTTAGTAAAAATGAGCAGTAGGGTGAAATGCAGAGGTGCTGGAAATTGCTCGGCACCAGTGGTACACTAATGGAGCACAACAACCACTTTTTGGATGCCACTAAGTTTCAGTAGTGTTTGCTAATATAATAGCTTAGTAAAAATGAGCAGGAGGGTGGAATGCAGAGGTGCTGGAAATTGCTTGACTTCAGTGGGACACTAAAGGAGTACAACAGCCACTTTTTGGATGCCACCAAGTTTCAGCAGCGTTTGCTATTATAATAGCTTAGTAAAAATAAACAGGGGGATGGAATGCAGAGATGCTGGAAATTACTTGGCACCAGTGGGACACTAATGGAGTACAACTGCCACTTTTTTGATGCCACTAAGTTTCAGCAGTGTTTGCTATTATAATAGCTTAGTAATAATGAGCAGGAGGGTGGAATGCAGAGGTGGTGGAAATTGCTTGGCACCAGTGGGACACTAATGGAGTACAACAGCCACTTTTTGTATGCCACGAAGTTTCAGCAGTGTTTGCTATTATAATAACTTAGTAAAAATGAGCAGGAGCGTGGAATGCAGAGGTGCTGGAAATTGCTTGGCACCAGTAGGACACTAATGGAGTACAACAGCAACTTTTTGGATGCCACTAAGTTTCAGCAGTGTTTGCTATTATAATAATAGCTTAGTAAAAATGAGCAGGAGGGTGAAATGCAGAGGTACTGGAAATTGCTCGGCACCAGTGGGACACTAATGGAGTACAAGAGCCACTTTTTGGATGCCACTAATTTTTAGCAGTGTGTGCTATTATAATAGCTTAGTAAACATGAGCAGGAGGGTGGAATACAGAGGTACCGGAAATTGCTTGGCACCAGTGGGACACTAATGGAGTACAACAGCCACTTTTTGGATGCCACCAAGTTTCAGCAGTGTTTGCTATTATAATAGCTTAGTAAAAATGAGCAGGAGGGTGGAATGCAGAGGTGCTGGAAATTGCTTGGCTTCAGTGGGACACTAATGGAGTACAACAGACACTTTTTGGATGCCACTAAGTTTCAGCAGTGTTTGCTATTATAACCGATTAGTAAAAATGAGCAGGAGGGTGGAATGCAGAGGTGCTTAAAATTTCTTGGCAACAGTGGGACACTAATGGAGTACAACAGCCACTTTTTGGATGTCACTAAGTTTCAGCGGTGTTTGCTATTATAATAGCTTAGTAAAAATGAGCAGGAGGGTGGAATGCAGAGGTGCTTAAAATTGCTTGGCAACAGTGGGACACTAATGGAGTTCAACAGCCACTTTTTGGATGCCACTAAGTTTCAGCAGTGTTTGCTATTATAATAGCTTAGTAAAAATAAACAGGGGGATGGAATGCAGAGATGCTGGAAATTACTTGGCACCAGTGGGACACTAATGGAGTACAACAGCCACTTTTTGGATGCCACTAAGTTCCAGCAGTGTTTGCTATTATAATAGCTTAGTAAAAATGAGCAGGAGGGTGAGATGCAGAGGTGATGGAAATTGTTTGGCACCAGTGGGACACTAACAGAGTACAACAGACACTTTTTGGATGCCAATAAACTTTAGCAGTGTTTGCTATTATAATAGCTTAGTAAAGATGAACAGGAGGGTGGGTGCAGAGGTGCTGGAAATTGCTTGCCACCAGTGGGACACTATTGGAGTACAACAGCCACTTTTTGGATGCCACTAAGTTTCAGCAGTGTTTGCTATTATAATACCTTAGTAAAAATGAGCAGGACGGTGGAATGCAGAGGTACTGGAAATTGTTGGCACCAGTGGGACACTAATGGAGTACAACAGCCACTTTTTGGATGCCACTAAGTTTCAGCAGTGTGTGCTATTATAATAGCTTAGTAAAAATGAGCAGGAGGGTGGAATGCAGAGGTACCGAAAATTGTTTGGCACCAGTGGGACACTAGTGGAGTACAACAGCCACGTTTTGGATGCCACTAAGTTTCAGCAGTGTTTGCTATTATATTAGCTTAGTAAAAATGAGCAGAAAGATGGAATGCAGAGGTGCTCGAAATTGCTTGGCAGCAGTGGGACACTAATTGAGTACAACAGCCACTTTTTGGATGTCACTAAGTTTAACCAGTGTTTGCTTTTATAATAGCTTAGTAAAAATGAGCAGGAGGGTGGGATGCAAAGGTGATGGAATATGTTTGGCACCAGTGGGACACTAATGGAGTACAACAGCCACTTTTTGGATGCCACTAAGTTTCAGCAGTGTTTGCTATTATAATAGCTTAGTAAAAATGAGCAGGAGGGTGGGATGCAAAGGTGATGGAAATTGTTTTGCACCAGTGGGACACTAATGGAGTACAACAGACACTACTTGGATGCCACTAAGTTTCAGCAGTGTTTGCTATTATAATAGCTTAGTAAAAATGAGCAGGGGATGGAAAGCAGAGGTGCTGGAAATAGCTTGGCACCAGTGGGACACTAATGGAGTACAACAGCCACTTTTTGGATGCCACTAAGTTTCAGCAGTGTTTGCTATTATAATAGCTAGGTAAAAATGAGCAGGAGGGTGGGATGCAAAGGTGATGGAAATAGCTTGGCACCAGTGGGACACTAATAGAGTACAACAGACACTATTTGGATGCCACTAAGCTTTAGCAGTGTTTGCTATTATAATAGCTTAGTAAAAATGAGCAGGAGGGTGGAATGCAGAGGTACTGGAAATTAATTGGCACCAGTGGGACACTAATGGAGTACAACAGCCACTTTTTGGATGCCACTAAGTTTCAGCAGTGTCTGCTATTATAATAGCTTAGTAAAAATGAGCAGGAGGGTGGAATGCAGAGGTGCTGGAAATTGCTTGGCACCAGTGAGACACTAATGGAGTACAACAGCCACTTTTTGGATGCCGCTAAGTTTTAGCAGTGTTTGATTTTATAATAGCTTAGTAAAAATGAGCAGGAGGGTGGAATACAGAGGTGCTTGAAATTCCTTGGCACCAGTGGGACACTAATGGAGTACAACAGCCACTTTTTGGATGCCACTAAGTTTCAGCTTTTTTTGCCATTATAATAGCTTAGGAAAAATGAGCAGTAGGGTGGAATGCAGAGGTGCTGGAAATTGCTTGACTCCAGTGGAACACTAATGGAGTACAACAGCCACTTTTTGGATGCCATTAACTGGCAGCACTCTTTTCAATTAAAATGGCTTTGCAAAAATGTGCAGGAGGGTAGAATCCAGAGGTGGTGAGGCTTGTTTGGCACAAGTGGCACAATAATGGAGTACAGCAGCCACACTTTGGATGGCACTAACTGGCAGCACTCTTTTTAATAAAATGGCTTTGCAAAAATATGCAGGAGGGTACAGTGGCCAGGTTGTGGGTCAGTATAGAGGAATGGAAGCTTTACTTTCTATCCCTTCTAATGGTGAAATGCAGCAAGGAATTCCCTGAGCTTAGGTACACAGACGCTGTTATCTGAAGCTGTGTACGGCGTTTCCACGGACCTGACTGTAACCTATGACTCTGAGCCAGATGAAATTAGCCCTAAAAAGGGCTTAAATAAACTTATGTCCCTAATCTGTAGAGCACTGTGTGTATAGCGTACACAGCAGTACCGGCGACAGGAGCTGCATGAGCGGTGACTGTCACACAGACGCAGAAGGAATATAATGGCGCCATGAGGGAGAATGGCCGTATTTATAATGCAAGGACATGTGACATGGACAGCCTATCACACATGCCCTTGCTTGTCTGGCAAAAAGTCCACTTAGCCGTGTGTGTGTCTGGGATTGGCTGACATGCTGGCCCACCCCACTACACGCGCGCTTAAAAAAAAAAAAAAAATGCGATCGGCATTTTCTCAGCATCACAGATCTAAAACCCGTCCCCCCCGCACACTATACGCTGAAATTTGATAATAGTGGGAATCACAGAGTGACTCACTATTACAGTGAAAAGTCAGCTAGTAATTAGCTACGCTTTTTGCTGATAGAACTGTTCTCGAATGTGACTCTAGCTGCCGAACTTTTAGTAAAAAGCTCGAGTTCTAGTTCTATCTAGAACACCCCCCAAAATCACTCGAACCGCGAACTGGCAAACCGCGAACCACGAACCGCGCTTAACTCTAGCCGTGACAGCAATTTTTTTTTTTTTTCTTTTTTTTACACTTGAACTAGGTTTTTTTTAGCAGTAGGGTACTATGGAGTTTATATACGCAATGAAGCCAACACAAGTACGCAGCTCTGCTGGTATGAATTGAGATGATGGCTGAAAGGCACAACACTACACCTGAACCCGTTGTTTTGGAAATTTTGACACATTTTTAGGAAATTGCAATACCTATCCCTACTAAAAGAGACACAAGGGATGTGGCAGTGCTGGGATTGTTGATTAAATAGTAGCAGATGTCAGGACAGCTTTAAATCTCTCCCTGCCTCTGAAAAAGCTCTCCCTATATCAGACACTGCACTAACATACTGTAAGCAGCACTAATAAGAGGAATTTTTTTTTATTTTAAAGATGGATTGCTCTTACCTTACAAAGCACTGCACTAACCCTGGCTCTATAGCTGGTCCGCATTCACTGTTTTGCATCCTGGCAATTTATGGAGCTGCTAGCAACTACTGACTACTGGCTTCAGCCCTTACAAGGACTATTTAGGAGTTTGCATTACGAACGCTATCACTTACTGTATGTGCACATGTTGTGTTCTGGCGTGATGAATAAAATGCAGCATTTTGTCACTGCACATGCGTTCCAAAACGCATCCAAATTGCTGCGTTTTGGATGCATTTTGAATGCAGAATGGATACATTTTTTACAGTGCGGTCCCATTCGGCTCTGCTACATCCCCATAGAGCATGGCTGGCTGTGAGACAGAGCCGAGTGATCAGAATGAACTCGGATGAACTTGACCCGACTTCATTGTCATCGCGTGGCTCTGTCTGTGTGCCGCGGCCTGATTTGCGATCATAAGTGAAGAACTCATCGGTGACCGCAAATCCCCTGAGTAACTGAAGTGAGCCGCGCAATCAGCGGTGCCCTCACTCAGGTTACCCGCAGCCAGTTGGAGTACCCCACCTGAGACAATTAGAGGATCCAGTGGTGGCTGTGGGTAACCTGAGTGACGTCATCGCTGACAGCACGACTCACTTCAGTTGCTGCGTGGAGCTCACAGAGAGTGGTCGTGGTCTGTGGCCGCTCTCTGTCAGTTTCTGATGTAGCAGAGCTGGATGCATCGTAGAACAGCATGTGGATTACGCCGGACCTGGAGGGATGTTTGGGGATTTTAATAAAGTGGTGGAAGAGTGTGATGATGCTGGTGCGGTGGCAAACAGGGTAATATATGGGGTTGATTCCAGCTGTGAAATGTCATCTGGCATGAGGCCCTGGCATTGTGATGTCACGGCATCTATCAGATACCCGACGTCACTAACCCAGTCAGTAATAAAAAATAGACAATAAAAAAAAATTATTTCAAAAACACTCCCAAAACATTCCCTCTTTCACCAATTTATTGAACAGAAAAACAATTCCGGGTACGGCGTAATCGAATAAGGGGGGTCCCACGACGATCCATATCATACTCACTGTGCCAGTCAATGAAGAACAGAATGTTCCCCATTGGCTAGGAGAGCAGTACAGTGACCTGACCTGACCCAACCAATAGGTCAGGCCAGATCACTGCAGGACATAACGATTGCTGACGTCATGAACTCGTGAGGTTAGGGCTTGTCACTGTGTTCCATGGCCGCTGCGTTCTCACGGAAACTGTTCTGTGAGCCCATGAAGTCACCGCTAGTCACAGTCTCAAGCCATCTGCGAGACTTAATGTTGGAATGCGGCGTAATGGAAGTCAGTGATGAGCACTTATGCCGAGCGCTGACGTCACGATTTCAGTGGAGATCATCACAGACGGTAATGATCTGAGCTAACCTCCTGATATCGGCATTCTTCATCCCATAGCTGCTTGTACACTGCTGTGTTAGTCACTGTGGTACTGGTCAGAACAGTCTGACATACACAGCAGGGGCACTAATAGACTGAAGCCACACAGAACTTCTTCTGTGTGGCTTCAGGGGATTACAGAAACCACATGGGAATCAGAAATGCATGCAAGCATCTTCACCAGGCTATCCCCAGTCAATTTCATCACTTTCCTATCCATTTCAGTCTTTTCGTCAGGCCCCAGACCCCTTTGTTGGGTCCAGCCGAAAATTACTCGCATTTCCTATTGACTTGAATTGTACTTGCTATTCAGAACGAATACACGAATATTACAAAGTATTACAAGTATAGTGATTATGAATATTACAGTATTCGCTCATCTCTAAACCATGGGATAGAATGTGCGAACAGCTCTGCAGACTCGCCTATGTGTGGTTCCCCACAGTTTGCCGGGTAGAGATTTGTAACATGAGCGGAAGCAAGTAGTTGCGGTGGTACATCTGAGGAATGAACTGTGTGTGATGTTGAGGTGCAGGAAAAGTTGGAGAGGTCACTTGATGCAGCCCTTGCTATTTATCAGCCTCATTTTAAAGTTGAAGTGATGTGCAGCTGCCGAAGAAATCTAGTGGAATAGGCTGTCCAGTTGTTCTCATTTCTCTTGGGTTAGTATGAGCCAGCGTAGTTATGCATTTTGAAAACCTACGCCCACACCTGTCAAACACCTGATATAAAAGATTAATTATTTCCTACATGAGTTGGCAGTAATGTGAAGAAACTAAAAAATGTTGTACCTACAAAAGTGTTTAACTGCATAATATGGAGCAGACATAAAAAAGTGCCAAAAAGACCTTTTTAGCTTGTTCAATAACAAATTTTCATCTGGCACTAATAAGAATACCTATAAATGTGTTCCACTGTATAATTTTGAGCAAGCAATTAAAATTGACAAGAATAACTTTTTAGCTAGTCTAGAAAATTGACAGCAGGCCAGGCACATCTAACAAGCAATACCTATAAAGGTATTTGCATAGTTTTCAGCAGGTAATTAAAATTGGCAAGAACCACTTTTTACACACCTCCCTAGCAACTTATTATGCCACACATGGCTAACTAACAATACCTACAAGTTCCTATTTTGCACAGGCAGTAATAATACCAATTTACATGCTTCACTGACAACTTTTTAGCAGGCACTACAAGTACCAATCCCTATTTCAATCATGAAATGTGCTGATTTTTGGCACACACACACACACACACACACACAAACATGCACACGCACACACACATACACATTTCCCTACACTGCACATACCTATTCTATACTGTCACTCACCTATCTATCTCAACTACCTAGAATTAAATCCCCAACTAAGTTCACTGTCTAGCAGCCCCAGTGGTAGCACTGGTGGAAGCACTTTCTCTAACATTTCACATTCAAAAAATGGTGCTGACGCTACATGTCCGCAATTTATATGCACACGGACATGTGACTTGGGCAGCCAATCTCAGAAGCCCTTCTGTCTGAACCTTTTTGATGTCTGCTGCACCGTAATTGTCAAGAGCAACATCCACAAAGAGAGTGAAGAATAGAAAGGCGCCGCGTACTAAAAACCTTCTCCCAGTCCAAAGTCCCCGCCTTTTCCACTGATTTTACACAGCCTCACATCAGACAGCAACACAATCCTATACAAAAGCAGAAAATGCTATTAAAAAAGCATTTTTGGAAAAATGCCAGCAGAAAGTGAACAAAAATGAACATTACCGAGTTTTCGGGACAGTACTCGGGGTTGCTGAGCCCAATCGAACAAACTACGGCTCATGCCGAATTTGATATTGGTGAACCTTTACCAAACAGGTTTGCTCATCTCTAGCCTAGAGTCTCTTAACTCTGTACCCCAGAATCTCCATGGCTGCCCTTCAAGAAGAGTGGGTTACCATGCCTCAGGAGAGAATAACTTGACTTGTGAAAAGCATGAGATGTCATTGTTAATCTATGATTGATGCTTAAGGCCAAATGACAAGTTACTGAAACATTGACATTTTGGAGGGGCATATACCCCCACTGATGTTGCCTTTTTTTTCAATAAATTGTGTGAGATGAGGAAATCAACATTGCAAGCTACTACTTAAATGTCCTATTTTCATGATAAAATATCATTGTAGCATGAACTTGTACATTTTCCAGATATTTCTCCTGGAAGTTAAATGTCCCTGAACTTTTGGTGAGTAGTGTACATTCTCTGTTTAGTCGATAGCACTTCAAGTCATCTTTCCCTTTGTCTGAAGCTTTTCAATCATTGCAAGTTTTTAAATGTGGACAAGGAGGCATCAATTTAAAAAAAAAGATCACCAGTAAACAAGGCATTTACTTATCAAATGCTTTAAGCAGCATGTGTGCTACAAACAAGACAACCAAACAGAATCAAATGCAGAATGGACTGTATTGTGCAAAACACAAACATTACTGTACTTGGCTTGAGATAACAAAGGCATTAAAAGACCAACTAATCTCAGTCAAAGGCATGTTGTCAATAGCAAAACCAAGTATAATCTATTTTGATTTTGCTTTGAATTAAATTTATATCTAGAATATTTAGGAAACTACTCGCAGTATAATATTACATGTTATATCTCACAACAAAGTATTGTATAGAAATTTTTTTGTAATTCAATAAAGCACAGTCACCGTGTGACTCACCATTACAAGATTGAGTATATAAGTTACTTGTAGATACCTCAGCTTATCCATAGTGGAAAAATGACAGATAAAATAATTTCTTGGCAGAGTGTTGGTACCTATCATCTCTCAAAGAGATTAGACTGTTTACTGGACATTAGAGATGAGTGAACCTGTTTGGTATGCATTCACCAATTTCAAATTCAGTGCAAGCATTTCTCTATCCAGTTCGTGCTCGTGTACACAAGCATTTTTGTGAAAAACCGGTAATATTCAGTTTCCAGAATGCTTTTCTAACAACATATGTTTTTGGATAGGATTCTGGTGCAGTATGATGAATGGTGGGGGATGTGTTTCATGACAAGAAGGGGTGGGATGAGTCCAGAGGAGTAGCACAATTTATTTTCTTAACTTTATTTGTGGATGATCGTGCTGCCAATCACGGCGCAAAAAACATTCACAAGATTCAGACACAAGGGATTGTGTCATTGACTGCCTAAGTCATTTGTCCCTATGCATATAAAATGAGCTTAGGGAAGGTGCTGCCGCCACTGCTGCTAAACAGTTAGCTTAAGCTGGGTTCACACGAAGCGACAGCGACAACGACGTCGCTGTTACGTCACCATTTTCTGTGACGTAACAGCGACCTTGTAAGTCGCTGTTATGATCGCTGCTTAGCTGTCAAACACAGCAGAAGCAGCAGCGATCATAACGTCGCTGTGCTACATGTGCAGAGAGCAGGGAGCCGCGCACACTGAGCACTGGCTCCTTGCTCTCCTAGGTACAGTACATATCGGGTTAATTACCCGATGTGTGCTGCAGCTACATGTCACAGTGCAGAGAGCAGGGAGCCGCGCACACTGCTTAGCGCTGGCTCCTTGCTCTCCTTGCTACAGTATACATCGGGTTAATTACCCGATGTGTACTGCAGCCACATGTGCACAGAGCAGGAGCCGGCACTGGCAGCAAGAGCGGCGGAGGCTGGTAACGAAGGTAAATATCGGGTAACCAGGGAAAGGTCTTCCCTTGGTTACCCGATGTTTACGCTGGTTACAGCTTACTGCAGCTGCCAGACGCCGGCTCCTGCTCCCTGCTCGCTTCATTTCGTCGCTCTCTCGCTGTCACACACAGCGATGTGTGTGTCACAGCGGGAGAGTGACGACCAAAAAATGAAGCTGGACATTCAGCAACGACCGGCGACCTCACAGCAGGGGCCAGGTCGTTGCTGGATGTCACACACAGCAACAGCGACGGCACGTCGCTGCAACGTCACAGAAAATGGTGACGTAGCAGCGACGTCGTTGACGTTGTCGCTGTGTGTGTCACCAGCTTTAGCAAGGGGTTTAATCATATGTAGTGGAGATAGATAGGAGGGTGATAGTGCAGCGATAGGGATGTGCAGTGTAGGGAAAGGTGGGTGCCACAAATCTGCATTTCATGATAGAAATAAGAATTGCTACTTTTGAGTGCCTACTAAAGAGTTGACAGTGAACAATCTAAATAGGTATTGTTACTTTTTAGTGGCTGCTAAAAATTTGCCAGTGAACCATCTCAATATGTATTGCTACTTTTTAGTGACTGCTAAAAATTTGCTAGTGAACCATCTCAGTAGGTATTGCTACTTTTTAGTTGCTGCTAAAAATTTGCCAGTGAACCATTTCATTAGGTGTTGCTACTTTTTAGTGCATGCTAAAAATTTGCCAGTGAACCATCTCAATATGTATTGCTACTTTTTAGTGACTGCTAAAAATTTGCTAGTGAACCATCTCAGTAGGTATTGCTACTTTTTAGCTGCTGCTAAAAATTTGCCAGTGAACCATTTCATTAGGTGTTGCTACTTTTTAGTGCATGCTAAAAATTTGCAAGTGAACCATCTCAATAGGTATTAATATTTTTTAGTGAATAATAAAAGTTGCCATTGAACCATCTCAATAGGTATTGGTACTTTTTAGTGCCTGCACAATATTTGGTAATGAAACATCTCAATAGGTATTGGTAGTTTTTAGTGCTTGCTAAAAATGTGCCAGTGAACCATCTAACTAGGTATTGGGAAACAAAAAGTAAGAATTTCAGCTCAATGGTTGGAGATAAAGTCCGTTGCAATAGATTCTGGTAGTACCTGCAGGAGATTAGTAGAAGCAGAAGGATTCAGCAATCTGTGTCTTCATAAAATATTTTTTTATTCCAATTTAATTAAAATCTAAGTATATCATAACATGGAAAAGTAAAAATACAAAGGCAGCAGAATCAAACTAATGCATTTCAGATGGGGTTCTTAATCATTGTATTGTTTAAATCCATGTGCTCTGGCAACTTGAACATGTGAGTAGATGGAACCAATGATCTTAGTTATCTAAAACAATGCTTAATTTTATGTAAAATTAAATATAATGACAAGTCAAATTGTGTCTTATCTTTAAATCAGTTGTAAATCTAGATTGTAGTACAAATATCCACCATGCTTCTCTGTTTAAAAGTTCTTTTCTATGGTCCCCTCCCCTAATTGGCATATTAACTCTTTCTATGCCCTGAAGTTTACAATATGTTAAATTGACCTAATGTTTCTCTGCAAAATGTTTGGAAGCTGCTAAACATTTAGTGAATAATTTGTTTCTGGGATTCAATAAATATCTATGGATTCTTATTTTCAGTGCACCTGACGTGCAACCTACATATTGTAGAGAGCATAATGTACAAGTAATTAAATAAACTATAAAAGTAGTGTTGCAGTTGATGTGTCCAAATTGGAAAAATCCAATTGTAAAAAGTTACATAGCTACATAGTTACATAGGTTGAAAAAAGATCTATGTCCATCTAGTTCAACCTTCCTCCACCAATTCTACATTTTGTCACTAAAGGCTACTTTACACGCTACAACATCGCTAAAGCGATCTTGTTGGGGTCACGGAATTCATGACGCACATCCAGCCGCATTAGCGATGTCATTGCGTGTGACACCTATGAGCGATTTTGAATCGTCGCAAAAACATTCAAAATCGCTCATCGGTGACATGCCCCCCTAATCTCGAATATCGTTGCTGCGGCAGTAACGATGTAGTTCATCGTTCCTGCGGCAGCATACATCGCTATGTGTGACACCGCAGGAACGAGGAACTGCTCCTTACCTGCCGCCGGTGGCAATGAGGAAGGAAGGAGGTGGGCGGGATGTTTATGTCTCGCTCATCTCCTCCCCTCCGCTTCTATTGGGCGGCCGCCTAGTGATGTCGCTATGACGCCGAACGAACCGCCCCCTTAGAAAGGAGGAAGTTCGCCGGTCACAGCGACGTCGCTAGACAGGTAAGTAGTGCGACGGGTCAGCGCAATTTTGTGTGCCACAGGCAGCGATTTACCCGAGACGCACAAACGATGGGGGCGGGTGCGCACTCTAGCAATATCGCAGCATGTAAAGCGGCCTTTAGTCACTTATAACCAACAATGTTATGTGTACTGAGGAAATCATCCAGCCCTTTTTTAAAAGCTGTTGTAGTATCTGCCATTACTACCTCTTATGGTAGGGAATTCCACAGTCTGACTGCTCTAACTGTAAAGAACCCTTTCCTATTTAGCTGCCAGAATAGTTTTTTCATGTAGAGGAATTTTTTGCAGGGCATAAAAGAGTTAATATGCCAATTAGGGGGGTTACCATAGCAGAGAACTTTACAACAAAGAAGTATGGTGGATATTTGTATTACAATCTAGATTTCCAACTGGTTTTAACATAAGACACAATTTGACATATCATCATTATATTTAATTTTACATGAAGTAATGCAGAGTTTTAGATACCTTAGATCATTGGTTCCATCTACTCACATACACAACAGGAAATGTTAAGACTAGAGCTTGAACTTCTCCATATCCGATCTGTTGGCTACGGAAATTCTCCCATTCCACCTAGTGGATTCAGAGAGTTTGCAAAAGCTGATGGCCATGGCAGTCCCCCAGTACCAGTTACTCAGTGACATTACTTTTTTAATAAAGCTGTGCCTGCGCTACACCATCATGTTACAGACAACGTTATCTTTTCCTTGAAAAATTCTGTTTCCCAGGTTGCATTTTACCATTGACACCTAGACGAGCAAGCATGGCTACGGATTTTAGATCTTGCTGAATGCGAAATGGGTTACTCTGATGGCTGGGGGTGCAGGAGGGGGCAGGTGGGAAAAGTGTCTCCTTCCGAAGTCTTGAAATCCCCAAGGCTTGCAGGAAAAACCTCTGGATATACTTCTTTGTTCACTACTTCTGCTTCCCCCACTTCCTCTAGGGCCTCCAGCTGCACCCTCAACCTCTCCCTTAATGTAACATGTATTCCAACAGTGCAGAAAAAATCCCACACCTCCACACAACTCAGTCAGGGCAACGCAATCAGGCAGTGCTGAAATTAATATGCTTTGGAGAATGCAGTAACACAGCTGGAAAGTTGTGGACTGCTATCCACACCAAGTTTGATCAATGGCTGTCTCCACTGAACCTGGAGCCAGAGAAGGCAGCGCATTCTGGTGTCACCCCTATGCCTGGGTGACATCACAAAATTGTCTTAAATGGGTCACGTGCTCAACCTTGTTGTACAGCAATTTCTAGGTCACTATCCTTGCCTGGATGCACTGTTAGAGAAGGCATGGTAACTGTGTGCTCACTATTAAAAATGAAAATCCCAGGCTACATCCTGTGTGTTGAATGGACTATACCTGACTGATGTTCACAGGCACTATGGAGAAATGGGGGGGGCAATTGATGCCACTTTCCTGCTGTCCACCTGAAATGTTTTTAAATATCAAGATTTCAAGATTTCCAAGTTGTGTCTTGTCTGTAGTGGCAGGGGTATGGGAGTACCAGCCCTACATCTGTCTCTCATTCACCTCAATATTTCATATGTCAATAGGCTAGGAAAGTAATGGCTATGCCAAAACAGTGGCATATTTTTTCAAAACTGTGTTTTATCTATAACGTATAGTACCTATGGTATATGATTTGTCCTAGAGAAGAAGCCATATGGCTTTAAAATGCTTTGACAAATAAAATCATTTCTACTATATGGATCTCCTTTCCTACAGCAGTGTGAACTTTTAACCCTTTTCGCTCCACTTTTGTACTGTATTTTCATGTGGGTTCTGCTGCGGCCATACTTACGCCATTAAAGTGGATGTGACTCTCACAATCGTGCCAGGTGAGTCTACCCTTAAAGCAATTTGCTGACAGTTGTTTTAGATAAGACCCTATTTGCCCTTCTGATGGAAATCTGATTCTATTTCCCAATTCTGTTTAAATATGTATTCAGTGTAGAGTATGTGCAATAAAATACTTACCGATCCGCCTAAGACTGTAGTGACTGAAAATCCAACTTGCTGGATCACACAGGAATTTATTTTTTAACCGGAAATCACTTTTACAATGTAAGCCTATGGAGTGTCTGAATGATGAACCATAAGCTTACGTCAAGCGACTTCAGTTCACACATAAACCCCAGGATGATCGGGCGAGACAAAAATTCACTCACAGGAGTCAGAGGAGGACAGGAGCGGTCTTGGAAAACAAGGGAAGTCAACAGTCGGTAAATATTTTATGGCACTTAAACTACAGTGCACACATATTTAGACAAGTTTACCAAGTTATTTTTTTTTCCTGCAAGTGATTCTTTAATGTCAAACATAGTTTATAGTTTAATAGCAAATCTATACTCTGAGAATGTGCATTGTAACTAACTTTCCTTTGTCCTGTATAGATCTAATTAAAAGCAGTGTGCACATAAATTGAGCTCAGCAAATAAAGTTCTTAGCACTGTAAGTAGTTAATAGTTTGACAGAAATGTATTGAGGGGAAAACTTCAGAATTTTCAATGTATAGGTATGTACTAAAACTTGCTTTTGTTTGCATAAAAATTGTATGCAGGATACTAAACATGTGAAGGGTAAAGACAATTTTGATGCTTATCTTTTTATATGGTAATTAAAATCAGAGCAAAATCCAACAGCCATAAATAGAAGTGATTCTAGTGAAATGTTTCTCATTTGAATAATGACTTAGCTGATATTGATATAACCATTGTTCAAGTTTGTCATGTAACGAGGATTTGCTGCATGCAGGTGTAAGATTTAAAGTATCAAATCTAAAACACTGCATTTTAAAATAAAAACCCTTTGTCCCATAAATTTTGCAGTCAATACTTTTTTGTATAGATATATAAAGTTTTACTGGTTATGTCATGAAGATAGAAGCGTATTTTAAACTTTTAAATATTGTGATCATTCCGCAAAAGGCTATTTCTGTATATCAGGACATGTGCCTTTAGTGGGGTTATAATAAAATGATAGTATTTTTGCAGAGAACAAGAAAGAAAAAAGTCTTCTTTCATTTAAAAGATAAACACTCATAAATTTCAAATAGGCTTATAGGCTGCCAGCATTCCAAAAAGGGATATCACTTCATCTTCAGCCAGTCAGTGAAAGCAGGGTGGGGCATATTCAAAAAGCTAGATACTGACAGGTGTATAAGTAGTGGTGTTACACCTGTTTCAAGGCAGCAGCAAGCACAGGTGCATAAAGCTCTTTTGCCTTCTAACGTTATATCATGAGTGCTTTTGATCCACAGACACATTCTCCAACACGCTGTGGACCACAGTTTCCAAATATAGGACAAGAACCTCCAGAAGTGAATATCTACTGTGATAGCATCTTCCAAACACAGACAATGCCTAGTCCTCAGCGACCTTCAAACTTTGAGACTGGAGATTACAGCACAGCTACAAATCCTTATTTGTGGCTGAATGGATCATCAATAACACCCCCTCCATACCTTCCGGGATCTAACACCAGTCACTTCATGCCGCAGTCATATGGGATGCAAAGACAGCTTTTGCCTAACATGCATGGCTTAGGAGGTTCTGAATTAGGTTGGCTTCCAATCCCTTCCCAAGAAGAACTCATGAAATTAGTGAGACCTCCTTATTCATACTCTGCACTGATAGCCATGGCAATTCATGGTGCGGCAGACAAAAGACTGACACTGAGCCAGATCTATCAATATGTTGCTGACAACTTTCCATTTTACAACAAAAGCAAGGCTGGGTGGCAAAACTCAATTCGACATAACTTGTCTCTTAATGATTGTTTCAAAAAAATTCCACGGGATGAAGATGATCCAGGTAAATTAAATTATTTTTTTTTTACTTTTTACTGGCAAAGATTTGCAAATATTTTTCTTTATTATATTTTCTCATAATAGAAAGTTACTGATGCTCATATCTTCATCAAGATGCAAAGTAAACTATGCATTAGCAAATTTGAGGTCTTATGAGTAGATTGATGAAATGAAAACTTTTCTGCCCTATGGAACATAATAATTATATTTTCACTATTTTTCTTTATCTCAGTCTCATGCTTTTTTTCCCCTTATTTTATTTTTATTTAATTTGTTATCTTATATGACTTTAAGCATGTAATATTTACAAATACTAAATAAGCTGTTCTTTCTTTACAGGAAAAGGAAATTATTGGACCTTAGATCCAAACTGTGAAAAGATGTTTGATAATGGAAACTTTCGGAGAAAGAGAAAGAGAAAGTCTGACAGCAATGGACAGCCATCTTATGAGAAATCTGAGGGGAGTCCACTATCAGATAGCCCAAAGAATGGTGACCCTCAAGATGTATTGGAGAGCTCCTCACCAGGAGGTGATGAATCATCTCAGAAAAGATTATCTCCACCAGCAATAACACCTTGCCTCAATAACTTTCTTTCTAGCATGACTGCCTATGTCAATAGTGCCAACTCAGTAAGTAGGCCACTTGGACTTAATAATGACATTTCTGATAAAATGGGACATAATATGGCTGGGTTTAACTCATATTCTTCACTTTCAAACTTTGCCAATCATGGAGGGTCAGACTGGTCGACTACAGTACCATCAAATCCATTTGGCTATGGCAGTTCAGTTTTAAATCAGTTTAATTCTCAATTCTATAACAGTATTAGTACAAATAGCACCCTCTACTCCAGAGAAGGTACCGAAGTATGAGAAACTACTTTTAATCTATTATAGTTTACTTACAAGAAAATGTGCACCAACTCTACAGAACCACTGTATCTTGTATAAATTGCGTTATGACAATTCATTTTATAGAATTTACATGCATCTATTTTGATAAAGACTTTTTTTGCATAAAATATTAAGTCAACTCTCATCACACTCTAAACCTCCTTTATGTATTGCCCTGCTATTTTTACACTGCTTTTATTGTCTCATAATTTCTGAATTCATTGCATTTTAGAAATGGTATAGTTTTAAAAAGATGCCCCCATACAGCATATTACCATACATGCTCAATTTTGCTGCCCGACATTGTTCAATTTCATATATTTTATATATATATAAACATTTTGTAAAAATGTTTACTACGAGAAATGCTTATCAATGAATGCCAATGTATTTGTATGCTAGTATAAATTCAATGACTTTCAATAGATGAATAATTTTTAAAAATTACAGCGAACTTTGCTGGGAATCAAGGATTATTTTGTAATTAAAATTAATATAACATGAAGAAAAATTATGTATGTTGTGACTTCATTCAAATTCTCAATATAACGTAGTGAAAAAAGTGATTGTATTATACAACTCTGAATTATCTAAAACTTAACTTTCCAGCACCAACTATAGTCAGTAGCAGCAGCAACTTTTTTGTAGGTTAAACAAGAGGTTGTCTGAACATTAAAAAAAATGAATAAGTATAAAATATGCAATAAATGTCCTAAGATACTAAAAATAACCTCAGCATACTGAACTTGCATCTTCAGTCCCTAGCATGTCATTGCTGGCAGCTTATTAGCTAAGATCAGTACGTGGATGGTAGATGGTAGAGCATCTGCACTGGATAGGCTTTGAATGAAAGTTGTGAGTTTTATGACATTTTCTGGTATTTAGTGTAACAAAACAAGAGGGAATGCACAGCAGGTATAATAACTCAATCACGTATAACAATTGGGTGCAGCATTGTGTAAGAAAAGGAAGAATAAAAGCAAAAGAAATAGCTCATACACATAATGTGCGCACACCAAAATAAATATATATATTTTATTTTGGTGTGCGCACATTATGCGTATGAGCATTTCCTGGTATTTCTCATAGATCTATTTCTTATAACCCTCAAATATTACCAATATGCCTGGTGTTCCTTGCAAAAAAAATAAAATGACAATATCAGCTATGCTTAAAGTGTGCTACTGTTGCACATTCTGTGAGTTGTAGTTTCCTAATTGTCCTTAAAACTTCAAGTTTAATCAAGACTTATTGAAAATGAGCTGAAATAGGCATAAGTGTTAGCACTTTTACCAGGATGTTCAGACACTTTTCAAGAGCAATGACCGTTTCTCTTTAATGCATGGATGAGCTGATAGCACGGGCAAAGCCAAGAGGCATCAATACTATGCATCCTTCCTTTTATTCCAGACACAAATCTATACCATCTACATACATAATTGCCAGTTGCAGATGTAATTGTATCTCATAATGCACTGTAGCACTGTCAGTTATGCAGCTGCAGTTTGTGCCCACATCATATCCATGGTAACCAGGGACAACAATGCAGGCAGAACCCAAATTGTGGCGAGCGACGAGACGTGGCGGGCAGCACTGACAAGACATGGAGGGTGGCACTGACAGAGACATGGCGGGCAGCACTGAGAGAGACATGGCAGGCGGCACTGAGAGAGACATGGCGGGCGGCACTGAGAGAAACATGGCAGGTGACACTGAGAGAGACATGGCAGGTGGCACTGAGAGAGACATGGCGAGCGGCACTGAGAGAGACATGGTGGGTGGCACAAAGAGCCATGGCGGGTGGCACTGAGAAAGACATGGCGAGCAGCACTGAGAGAGTTATGGCGAGCAGCAATGAGAGAGACATGGCGAGCGGCACTAAGAGAGACAGGGTAGGCAGCACTGAGAGAGGGACATGGCGGGTGGCACTGAGAGAGACAGGGTGAGCGGCACTGAGAGAGACAGGGCGAGCGGCACTTAGAAAGACAGGGCGCACATAGTGAACACAGCTCAAGAAACACAACACCAGATACCAATATACATCACACAACAATGAAGAGAGTGCACAGGGGTGAAAAGGTCAAACGACGCAACATATACAATGCACAAATGCAGAGGGAAGACATACAACAGATATGTTGGAAAGCGCAAACACTATGATACATGTCCACTGCTCCTGTCAGCACCACGAAGCATAGACAGATGTTCATTTCACCGCACTCCTGATGCAATAGCATTGGGCTTATTTCTAGTATTTACATAAAAGGTGACTCTCCAGATTGACCTGTTGGAAATGTGACCCTATTTATACACAACCCCTGAACATGTGAATGACACACATTGTCCCCAGACTAGATGAAGTATGGGAAGCACCCTTTCCCACCATAACAAAATTCTCCAAACTCTATTTTGGATAAAACACAACAATAGTTGGTCACCCTCTTCCAAGATTTACAATATAGAAAATAATATAATAAAACAATGCAATAAGAGACCCACACAAGTCCTAACATAGGGCCCATCTCTTTCATTTACTGGAACATAGTAGAAACGTGTACTGCATTATTAGGCTGAATTTGGGTTCCAGGCAACTTCAATGTAGATGTGAACGAACCCTATATGGAAATTGTTAGTCTGTGGAGACCATAGGAAGTTTGAAACTGGTCTGGGACACTTTTTTATAGTGCAAGCAGGGCTCTCTTTTTGCTTCCATTACTGTCTTCACAGAAGTCAGCAGGAAAACAGGGAGCTCACAAAGAAAAGTGATCTGTAAATGTTACATCACGTGCTAAAACAAGGCAGTAAGAAAATTATGAAGAGAAGAAGTTATTGAAGCTGTGATGATATGACAGAGGTAGGGTTGGAAGTGAGGCCAACAAGTCTGCTGAGCTTAGGCATATTTAAGCTTAGGATGAGGCGAAATTTGGGCAGCTATGTGTTCAACAAAGCTTTGGGTCCCAAACTGAACCTAATTTAATATTTTACTATTTCTAGTTCAATGTTCCAATAGCTAAAATAGCCTAACTCTTATCTTAATCTAGCTAGAGTTACCAGTAATGCAGGGTAAATGTTATGAAGAATACATAAAAATTATACAACAAACATGCCTGAGATCAGACATATGACCGTTAAATGATTTTCATGCTATATTTGTCTACAGATGCATTAGTTTGTTAGGCCAAAGTTAGGAAGGAGGTGGGTCGCTGGCCAGAGCGACGTCGCAGGGCAGGTAAGTGCATGTGAAGCTGCCGTAGCGATAATGTTCGCTACGGCAGCTATCACAAGATATTGCATGCGCTCAGCATCGCTATCATAGGCTAGCGATGTCACAGCGTGCAAAGTACCCCTAACTCCTGAGAAATAACATCTGCTATCTGACTCTGACAAATGATATCTGGCAAGGGACAATTGATATCTGACAACTGACAATGGCAATGATATCTGACTTCTAACAAGTGACAACTTATACCTGACAACTGATATCTGACAAGTAACAAATTAAATTTGACAATTGAGAACTGAAATCTGACAATTAACATCTGATATCTGATATCTGACAACTGATTTCTTGGATCTGAAAACTGACATCTGAAAACTGATATCTGACATATAACAACTGACAACTGATATTTGACATCTGACAACTGATATCTGACAACTGACAAATAATATCTGACAAATGACAGTTCACAAGGGAAAAGTAACATCTGATAACTGACATCTGAAAACTGAGAGGTGACACCTGACATTGTTTTCTTATGATATATTACTACCTAACTATCAAATGAAGTAAATAATGAACCTATAGGTTAATCGTAAGCATCTATGTCATACAGTTTGGGTTTGAAATGATAATGCTACTAATAAAAAGAAATAAGAGCTACTTACACAGTAAAAGAATGCCAGCCTTTAAATTGTTTAGATGATTTTCAGTGCAAATGTATCTGAAACACATTGGGACATTCACACAGACCTCATCCAAGCAAATGCAAATGATGATTCAACTTCAAATGATGTTTGAGTCTGATCGGTAACTTTGATTGGTGAATAAAATCACATATCACACATCAGAATGAGACACAGAAGAACCTTCAGAAAAATACCAAAACTTTGGCTCCTTTGATTTGAAACAAGAAAACAACATTCTTAGCAGACTTACCGTAATGTGAGCCTTACCACTCATCTACAGGCTAAAGTGATGTTAGATGGTGATTTTCCTTGGTTAGGAGATTGAACATACAAACAGTCAGTGTGTCTAAAAGTTATTCTGATTCTGAGGTGTGATATGTGACTCTCTTCATCTATCAAAGTCATCCATCAGAGTCAAACATCATTTGAATTTGGCTTGGAGGAGGTCAGTGTGAAAGTCCCAATGTGTTTCAGACAAATTTACACTGACAATAATCTAACAAAATCAAAGGCTGACATTTTTGTACTGAGTAAGTAGCTCAATGGTAAGTGTCCTCTCTTTCAAACACAGAGCTATGGTTTTGAGTCCCTATAGTGGACATCAGTCGTTTTTTTTTATTATTAGTATTATCCTTTCAAACGAAAACTATGTGTGATACAGATACCTTACCGTTAAGGCAGACCTGGGCAAGGGGCGGCCCGCGGGCCACATCCGGCCCGCCTACTCTCTGTGACCGGCCCGCCTGGCTCAGGGCGTCCTTGCTGGCCGGTCAGTGATGAGGGCAATCTAACCTGTTGTCCAGAGCTCCAGGCTCCGGGAGGCCCGTGGTCAGATTGCCCTCATCACACGCTGCATGCCGGGTAGGAAACAGAGGACAGATCCTGCAGCTCCGCACAGTCAGTGCAGGCAGCGGAACGCAGGAATCTCTCCTCTGTTCCCTGTCCAGCACGTTTCTTTGTGACACACGCGCGCCCTGATATCGTCAGTATGGCGCGCGTGGAGAAGCTGCAGTGGCGGGGCCCATACAAAGAGAGGCAGCGGCGGGGCCCGTACAGAGAGAGGCAGTGGCGGGGCCCCTACGGAGAGAGGCAGCGGCCGTATGGAGAGAGGCAGCGGCGGGGGCCGTACGGAGAGAAGCAGCGGCTCCTAGGAATACAGCGTCGGCGCAGCCTGGGCATGTGAAAGAGAAGCTGCTCAGCGGGGACCCGTACAGAGGTGCCTGAGGAAGGGACAATAAGAAGAGAGGTGAGTGGTTACTAGTAATCTACGGGGACAATAGGTGGGGAAGGGGGTTAACTGTTGACAAATATTTGGGGTGTAGTGGTTTAGTATATGGGAATGTAGTTTTACAGGTGTGGTATATGGGGGGGTGTAGTGGTGTAGTATAATACAGGTGTATATAGGGGTGTAGTGGTGTAGTATATTACAAGTGTAGTATATAGTGGTGTAGTATAATACAGGTGTATATAGTGGTGTAGTATAATACAGGTGTAGTATATAGTGGTGTAGAATAATACAGGTGTAAATAGGGGTGTAGTATAATACAGATGTATATAGGGTTGTAGTATAATACAGGTGTATATAGGGGTGTAGTAAAATACAGGTGTATATAGGGGTGTAATGGTGTAGTATAATGCAGGTGTATATAGTGGTGTAGTATAATACAGGTGTATATAGGGGTGTAGTATAATATAGGTGTATATAGGGGTGTAGTATAATACAGGTGTATATAGTGGTGTAGTATAATGCAGGTGTATATAGGGGTGTAGTAAAATACAGGTGTATATAGGGGTGTAGTGGTGTAGTATAATACAGGTGTATATAGTGGTGTAGTATAATACAGGTGTATATAGGGGTGTAGTATAATATAGGTGTATATAAGGGTGTAGTATAATACAGGTGTATATAGTGGTGTAGTATAATACAGGTGTATATAGTGGTGTAGTATAATGCAGATGTATATAGGTGTGTAGTGGTGTAGTATAATACAGGTGTATATAGTGGTGTAGTATAATACAGGTGTATATAGGGGTGTAATATAATATAGGTGTATATAGGGTTGTAGTATAATACAGGTGTATATAGGGGTGTAGTATAATACAGGTGTATATAGTGGTGTAGTATAATACAGGTGTATATAGTGATGTAGTATAATACAGGTGTAGTATATAGTGGTGTAGTATAATACAGGTGTATATAATGGTGTAGTATAATACAAGTGTATATAGGGGTGTAGTGCTGTAGTATAATACAGGTGTAGTATATAGGGGTGTAGTGGTGTAGTATAATACAAGTGTAGTATATAGGAGTGTAGTATAATACAGGTGTATATAGTGGTTTAGTATAATACAAGTGTATTATATAGGAGTGTAGTATAATACAGGTGTATATAGGGGTGTAGTGGTGCAGTATAATACAAGTGTAGTATATAGGGGTGTAGTGATGTAGGTTATCACAGGTGTAGTATATAGTGATGTAGTGCTGCAGTTTATTACAGGTGTAGTATATAGGGGTGTAGTATATTACAGGTGTATATAGGAGTGTAGTGATGTAGTATATAGTGGTATAGTATATAGAGGTGTAGTTTATTACAGGTGTAGTGTATAGGGATGTAGTGATGTATACTACAGGTATAGTATATGGGGGGTGTAGTGATGTAGTATATGGGGATTGCGTGTGTATGTATGTATACATTGTGTGTATGTGTATATATATATTATATACACACAGAGTATATGTGCAATATATATATATATATATATATATTGTAGAACCGAGTTAATTATATTAGTTCGGCCCTCTAAAACCATCCCAACTTCTCATGCGGCCCCATGGGAAAATAAATTGCCCACCCCTGCGTTAAGGTATAGGTTCATTATTTATTTGATTCAATATTTATGTAAAAAAATTGTTTAAAAGAACAGAGAGTCCTCAGTGGTTGATACCTTTTAATGGCTAACTGAAAAGATGGTAATAATTGCAAGCTTTCGAGACTACTCAGGTCTCTTCATCAGGCATGGTATAACACAAAATCTGAAGAGTCACGTAACTCTTCAGATTTTGTGTTATACCATGCCTGATGAAGAGACCTGAGTAGTCTCGAAAGCTTGCAATTATTACCATCTTTTCAGTTAGCCATTAAAAGGTATCAACCACTGAGGACTCTCTGTTCTTTTAAACAATTTTTTTATCTCTACTGGCTAACACGGTACAAAGATATATTTTACTTGTATCAATATTTATGTAGTAATATATCATAAGAAAACAATGTCAGATGACACTTGTCAGTTTTCAGATGTCAATTATCAGTTGTCAGATGTCACTTGTCAGAAGTCAGATATCAGTTGTCAGTTGTCACTTGTCAGATGCCAGTTGTCACAGTCAGTTATCATATTTCAGTTGTCGGTCCTCAGGAGCCAGAGTCAGTTATTAGTTGTCAGAGTCAGTTCTCAAACGGATATTGATATATGATCACGATATATGATCATGTCCAAAAACGTACACTGTATGAGTGGGCCATAACAGTCAGGATACTACACACTGTCAGGAAGAAGATTCCTAATAGAGGAGACTCTAATCACTGCAACTCTACTGAAAGTCAATACATAAGGATGCCTATGTTAGTATAGAGAGGCAACTTTTGATAAGCCATACATAAAGCCAGAGGGACCTGTTGTCTAGTGGGCAGGATTGGGATTGTTACCAAGGGTCCATTGTCAGTATC
Organism: Anomaloglossus baeobatrachus; assembly: GCF_048569485.1. Taxonomy (NCBI): domain Eukaryota; kingdom Metazoa; phylum Chordata; class Amphibia; order Anura; family Aromobatidae; genus Anomaloglossus; species Anomaloglossus baeobatrachus. The sequence continues at coordinate 153,879,242 of NC_134356.1, forward strand.
CAAGTTACCCTCGGTGATTTCTTTAGAATATCCAAAATCAACTTACCAAAATAATGTAAGAAACAGAGGATGTAAAAATTCAGCTAAATTAGATATCCCCTAAAACGTTACTTTAACTAGATCAATTAAAAAAAAATACCCAACAAAAATATATTTACAATGTGCAATATGTTAAAAATATACTACAAGGTAGCTTGTGTGGAGACAAATTTGGAAGACATATATCAGCAGTCTTAGATATACAGTACATCCTGCATATCCTCTATCTCTCATGCGGCCTGATCACAGAGGTTGGCACTAGAGTTGAGCGCGGTTCGAGGTTCGTGGTTCTCCAGTTCTAGGCTCGAGTGATTTTGGGGCCTGTTCTAGATCGAACTAGAACTCGAGCTTTTTGCAAAAGCTCGATAGTTCTAGAAACGTTCGAGAACGGTTCTAGCAGCAAAAAAACAGCTAATTCCTAGCTGGCTTTCCGCTGTAATAGTGTAAGTCACTCTGTGACTCACACTATTATGACATTTCAGTGTATAGTGTGCGTGAACAGCGCCTTCAGATCACTGCTGTTTGTATAATGGCGATCGCCATTTATTTTTTTTTTTTCTTGTCTTCCTTCCCTAAGCGCGCGCGTCTTGTGGGGTGGTCCAGCATGTCAGCCAATCCCAGACACACACACAGCTAAGTGGACTTTTAGCCAGAGAAGCAACGGCATGTGTGATAGGATGTCCATGTCACATGTCCCTGCATTATAAAAACGGACATTTTCCTCCAGGACGCCATTATCTCTTCTGCGTCCTTGGTGTCAGACATCACTGGCGCAGCTCCGTTCTGAGTCATATCGCCGATACTGCTGTATGCGCTCCATACACAGCGCTGGACAGTATAGGGATAGCACTTTCCATCAGTCCTTTTAAGGGCTCGTACGGGCAGGGTCAGAGTTAAGGTGACAGGTCCTGCAAACAGCGACAGCGTCTGTGTAGCCAAGGTCAGGGATTTCCTCCCTGCATTTCCCTATTAGGAGGGAATAGAAAGGCAGGCATTCCATTCCTCTACCCAGAGCCCCACAATCCTGGCACTGTACCCTCCTGTCCTCTGCACACTCCAACTCATTATAACTAAGCCATTATACTAGCAAACACTCAGTGTACCTAGTGGCATCCTAAACGTGGCTATTGGACTTTGGTATAGTCCCACTAGTGCAAAGACATTTGCAGCACCTCTGCCTGCATTGCACACTCCAACTCATTATAACTAAGCCATTATACTAGCAAACACTCAGTGTACCTAGTGGCATCCTAAACGTGGCTATTGGACTTTGCTAGAGTCCCACTAGTGCAAAGACATTTGCAGCACCTCTGCCTGCATTGCACACTCCAACTCATTATAACTAAGCCATTATACTAGCAAACACTCAGTGTACCTAGTGGCATCCTAAACGTGGCTATTGGACTTTGCTAGAGTCCCACTAGTGCAAAGACATTTGCAGCACCTCTGCCTGCATTGCACACTCCAACTCATTATAACTAAGCCATTATACTAGCAAACACTCAGTGTACCTAGTGGCATCCTAAACGTGGCTATTGGACTTTGCTATAGTCCCACTAGCGCAAAGACATTTGCAGCACCTCTGCCTGCATTGCACACTCCAACTCATTATAACTAAGCCATTATACTAGCAAACACTCAGTGTACCTAGTGGCATCCTAAACGTGGCTATTGGACTTTGCTATAGTCCCACTAGTGCAAAGACATTTGCAGCACCTCTGCCTGCATTGCACACTACAACTCATTATAACTAAGCCATTATAATAGCAAACACTCAGTGTACCTAGTGGCATCCTAAACGTGGCTATTGGACTTTGCTATAGTCCCACTAGTGCAAAGACATTTGCAGCACCTCTGCCTGCATTGCACACTCCAACTCATTATAACTAAGCCATTATACTAGCAAACACTCAGTGTACCTAGTGGCATCCTACACGTGGCTATTGGACTTTGCTATAGTCCCACTAGTGCAAAGACATTTGTAGCACCTCTGCCTGCATTGCACACTCCAACTCATTATAACTAAGCCATTATACTAGCAAACACTCAGTGTACCTAGTGGCATCCTAAACGTGGCTATTGGACTTTGCTATAGTCCCACTAGTGCAAAGACATTTGCAGCACCTCTGCCTGCATTGCACACTCCAACTCATTATAACTAAGCCATTATACTAGCAAACACTCAGTGTACCTAGTGGCATCCTAAACGTGGCTATTGGACTTTGCTATAGTCCCACTAGTGCAAAGACATTTGCAGCACCTCTGCCTGCATTGCACACTACAACTCATTATAACTAAGCCATTATACTAGCAAACACTCAGTGTACCTAGTGGCAACCTAAACGTGGCTATTGGACTTTGCTATAGTCCCACTAGTGCAAAGACATTTGCAGCACCTCTGCCTGCATTGCACACTCCAACTCATTATAACTAAACCATTATACTAGCAAACACTCAGTGTACCTAGTGGCATCCTACACGTGGCTATTGGACTTTGCTATAGTCCCACTAGTGCAAAGACATTTGCAGCACCTCTGCCTGCATTGCACACTCCAACTCATTATAACTAAGCCATTATACTAGCAAACACTCAGTGTACCTAGTGGCATCCTAAACGTGGCTATTGGACTTTGCTATAGTCCCACTAGTGCAAAGACATTTGCAGCACCTCTGCCTGCATTGCACACTCCAACTCATTATAACTAAGCCATTATACTAGCAAACACTCAGTGTACCTAGTGGCATCCTAAACGTGGCTATTGGACTTTGCTATAGTCCCACTAGTGCAAAGACATTTGCAGCACCTCTGCCTGCATTGCACACTCCAACTCATTATAACTAAGCCATTATACTAGCAAACACTCAGTGTACCTAGTGGCATCCTAAACGTGGCTATTGGACTTTGCTATAGTCCCACTAGTGCAAAGACATTTGCAGCACCTCTGCCTGCATTGCACACTCCAACTCATTATAACTAAGCCATTATACTAGCAAACACTCAGTGTACCTAGTGGCATCCTAAACGTGGCTATTGGACTTTGCTATAGTCCCACTATTGCAAAGACATTTGCAGCACCTCTGCCTGCATTGCACACTCCAACTCATTATAACTAAGCCATTATACTAGCAAACACTCAGTGTACCTAGTGGCATCCTAAACTTGGCTATTGGACTTTGCTATAGTCCCACTAGTGCAAAGACATTTGCAGCACCTCTGCCTGCATTGCACACTCCAACTCATTATAACTAAGCCATTATACTAGCAAACACTCAGTGTACCTAGTGGCATCCTAAACGTGGCTATTGGACTGTTGTCTAGTCACACTAGTGCAAAGACATTTGCAGCACCTCTACCTGCATTGCACACTCCAACTCATTATAACTAAGCCATTATACTAGCAAACACTCAGTGTACCTAGTGGCATCCTAAACGTGGCTATTGGACTGTTGTCTAGTCACACTAGTGCAAAGACATTTGCAGCACCTCTACCTGCATTGCATACTCCAACTCATTATAACTAAGCCATTATACTAGCAAACACTCAGTGTACCTAGTGGCATCCTAATCGTGGCTATTGGACTTTGCTATAGTCCCACTAGTGCAAAGACATTTGCAGCACCTCTGCCTGCATTGCACACTCCAACTCATTATAACTAAGCCATTATACTAGCAAACACTCAGTGTACCTAGTGGCATCCAAAACGTGGCTATTGGACTTTGCTATAGTCCCACTAGTGCAAAGACATTTGCAGCACCTCTGCCTGCATTGCACACTCCAACTCATTATAACTAAGCCATTATACTAGCAAACACTCAGTGTACCTAGTGGCATCCTAAACGTGGCTATTGGACTTTGCTATAGTCCCACTAGTGCAAAGATATTTGCAGCACCTCTGCCTGCATTGCACACTCCAACTCATTATAACTAAGCCATTATACTAGCAAACACTCAGTGTACCTAGTGGCATCCTAAACGTGGCTATTGGACTGTTGTCTAGTCACACTAGTGCAAAGACATTTGCAGCACCTCTACCTGCATTGCACACACCAACTCATTATAACTAAGCCATTATACTAGCAAACACTAAGTGTACCTAGTGGCATCCTAAACTTGGCTATTGGATATATGTCTAGTCACACTAGTGCAAAGACATTTGCAGCACCTCTACCTGCATTGCACACTCCAACTCATTATAACTAAGCCATTATACTAGCAAACACTAAGTGTACCTAGTGGCATCCTAAACGTGGCTATTGGACTGTTGTCTAGTCACACTAGTGCAAAGACATTTGCAGCACCTCTACCTGCATTGCACACTCCAACTCATTATAACTAAGCCATTATACTAGCAAACACTCAGTGTACCTAGTGGCATCCTAAACGTGGCTATTGGACATTTGTCTAGTCACACTAGTGCAAAGACATTTGCAGCACCTCTACCTGCATTGCACACTCCAACTCATTATAACTAAGCCATTATACTAGCAAACACTCAGTGTACCTAGTGGCATCCTAAACGTGGCTATTGGACTGTTGTCTAGTCACACTAGTGCAAAGACATTTGCAGCACCTCTGCCTGCATTGCACACTCCAACTCATTATAACTAAGCCATTATACTAGCAAACACTCAGTGTACCTAGTGGCATCCTAAACGTGGCTATTGGACATTTGTCTAGTCACACTAGTGCAAAGACATTTGCAGCACCTCTACCTGCATTGCACACTCCAACTCATTATAACTAAGCCATTATACTAGCAAACACTCAGTGTACCTAGTGGCATCCTAAACGTGGCTATTGGACTGTTGTCTAGTCACACTAGTGCAAAGACATTTGCAGCACCTCTACCTGCATTGCACACTCCAACTCATTATAACTAAGCCATTATACTAGCAAACACTAAGTGTACCTAGTGGCATCCTAAACGTGGCTATTGGACATTTGTCTAGTCACACTAGTGCAAAGACATTTGCAGCACCTCTACCTGCATTGCACACTCCAACTCATTATAACTAAGCCATTATACTAGCAAACACTAAGTGTACCTAGTGGCATCCTAAACGTGGCTATTGGACATTTGTCTAGTCACACTAGTGCAAAGACATTTGCAGCACCTCTACCTACATTGCACACTCCAACTCATTATAACTAAGCCATTATACTAGCAAACACTCAGTGTACCTAGTGGCATCCTAAACGTGACTATTGGACTGTTGTCTAGTCACACTAGTGCAAAGACATTTGCAGCACCTCTACCTGCATTGCACACTCCAACTCATTATAACTAAGCCATTATACTAGAAAACACTAATTGTACCTAGTGGCATCCTAAACGTGGCTATTGGACATTTGTCTAGTCACACTAGTGCAAAGACATTTGCAGCACCTCTACCTGCATTGCACACTCCAACTCATTATAACTAAGCCATTATACTAGCAAACACTAAGTGTACCTAGTGGCATCCTAAACGTGGCTATTGGACTGTTGTCTAGTCACACTAGTGCAAAGACATTTGCAGCACCTCTACCTGCATTGCACACTCCAACTCATTATAACTAAGCCATTATACTAGCAAACACTCAGTGTACCTAGTGGCATCCTAAACGTGGCTATTGGACATTTGTCTAGTCACACTAGTGCAAAGACATTTGCAGCACCTCTACCTGCATTGCACACTCCAACTCATTATAACTAAGCCATTATACTAGCAAACACTCAGTGTACCTAGTGGCATCCTAAACGTGGCTATTGGACATTTGTCTAGTCACACTAGTGCAAAGACATTTGCAGCACCTCTACCTGCATTGCACACTCCAACTCATTATAACTAAGCCATTATACTAGCAAACACTAAGTGTACCTAGTGGCATCCTAAACGTGGCTATTGGACATTTGTCTAGTCACACTAGTGCAAAGACATTTGCAGCACCTCTACCTGCATTGCACACTCCAACTCATTATAACTAAGCCATTATACTAGCAAACACTCAGTGTACCTAGTGGCATCCTAAACGTGGCTATTGGACATTTGTCTAGTCACACTAGTGCAAAGACATTTGCAGCACCTCTACCTGCATTGCACACTCCAACTCATTATAACTAAGCCATTATACTAGCAAACACTAAGTGTACCTAGTGGCATCCTAAACGTGGCTATTGGACTGTTGTCTAGTGACACTAGTGCAAAGAAATTTGCAGCACCTCTACCTGCATTGCACACCCCAACTCATTATAACTAAGCCATTATACTAGCAAACACTCAGTGTACCTAGTGGCATCCTAAACGTGGCTATTGGACATTTGTCTAGTCACACTAGTGCAAAGACATTTGCAGCACCTCTACCTGCATTGCACACTCCAACTCATTATAACTAAGCCATTATACTAGCAAACACTCAGTGTACCTAGTGGCATCCTAAACGTGGCTATTGGACATTTGTCTAGTCACACTAGTGCAAAGACATTTGCAGCACCTCTACCTGCATTGCACACTCCAACTCATTATAACTAAGCCATTATACTAGCAAACACTAAGTGTACCTAGTGGCATCCTAAAAGTGGCTATTGGACATTTGTCTAGTCACACTAGTGCAAAGACATTTGCAGCACCTCTACCTGCATTGCACACTCCAACTCATTATAACTAAGCCATTATACTAGCAAACACTCAGTGTACCTAGTGGCATCCTAAACGTGGCTATTGGACATTTGTCTAGTCACACTAGTGCAAAGACATTTGCAGCACCTCTACCTGCATTGCACACTCCAACTCATTATAACTAAGCCATTATACTAGCAAACACTAAGTGTACCTAGTGGCATCCTAAACGTGGCTATTGGACTGTTGTCTAGTGACACTAGTGCAAAGAAATTTGCAGCACCTCTACCTGCATTGCACACTCCAACTCATTATAACTAAGCCATTATACTAGCAAACACTCAGTGTACCTAGTGGCATCCTAAACGTGGCTATTGGACATTTGTCTAGTCAAACTAGTGCAAAGACATTTGCAGCACCTCTACCTGCATTGCACACTCCAACTCATTATAACTAAGCCATTATACTAACAAACACTAAGTGTACCTAGTGGCATCCTAAACGTGGCTATTGGACATTTGTCTAGTCACACTAGTGCAAAGACATTTGCAGCACCTCTACCTGCATTGCACACTCCAACTCATTATAACTAAGCCATTATACTATGAAACACTAAGTGTACCTAGTGGCATCCTAAACGTGGCTATTGGACATTTGTCTAGTCACACTAGTGCAAAGACATTTGCAGCACCTCTACCTGCATTGCACACTCCAACTCATTATAACTAAGCCATTATACTAGCAAACACTCAGTGTACCTAGTGGCATCCTAAACGTGGCTATTGGACATTTGTCTAGTCACACTAGTGCAAAGACATTTGCAGCACCTCTACCTGCATTGCACACTCCAACTCATTATAACTAAGCCATTATACTAGCAAACACTAAGTGTACCTAGTGGCATCCTAAACGTGGCTATTGGACTGTTGTCTAGTCACACTAGTGCAAAGACATTTGCAGCACCTCTACCTGCATTGCACACTCCAACTCATTATAACTAAGCCATTATACTAGCAAACACTCAGTGTACCTAGTGGCATCCTAAACGTGGCTATTGGACATTTGTCTAGTCACACTAGTGCAAAGACATTTGCAGCACCTCTACCTGCATTGCACACTCCAACTCATTATAACTAAGCCATTATACTAGCAAACACTAAGTGTACCTAGTGGCATCCTAAACGTGGCTATTGGACTGTTGTCTAGTCACACTAGTGCAAAGACATTTGCAGCACCTCTACCTGCATTGCACACTCCAACTCATTATAACTAAGCCATTATACTAGCATTTTTGCTGCCAGTTTAAGGGCTGTAGTTGCATTGTCAGGGATATTTATTCTTTATTATTCTGCTGTTAATAAAGCTAGACCACCACTGCAATCTACACCACCTCTCAATTTTTACTACCACATTTTCAGTGCACAATCTTGTCGCAATCAACATGAGTGGCAAAATGTCAGATGCTGGTGGAAAGGGGAAGAGGCGTGGTGTAAAAGGCAAAAAATGTTTTGTCCGTGGGGAAGGTGGCAAAGCTCCATTATCATCTGCTGAAGATAGATCATCTACCAGCAAAAGTAAGATGTCTACTACTTACCGTGGACAATCCGATGTGCTCCCTTTTTTACGGACATGAACAACAGGAACAAAGGTAGATGAGGGCCAAAAAAGGAAAATGCTTGAATGGATCTCAAGTGGTCCAACAAGTGCCCTCTCAGCCACTTCAAGTACCGCATCCAAAAAACACCAGTCCTCTGAGTTGTCATCCCAATCAAACTTGATTTCTCCCAGCTCTGAAGTCTCCATCAGCCCTGCACAGTATGGTGGAACTGAGATGGCTGAGTCTGCAGAGCTGTTTAGTCACACTATAGCCTGGGAATCAGAGGTCTGCTCCCAAACTACAGTGAGTACAGAACAGGAAATGGTCTGCAGTGATGCCCAGAACCTTTGTGACTCTGATTCAGGCCGTGAGGACCAAATTTCTGAGCATAATGTTGACCCTTTGTCACAAACTGTAACACCTGTGGTTATAGACAATGAGGAACATACTGATGAAGATGAGACTCAGATACCCGATTGGGATGAAAACTTAAATATTCGGTCAGGGCAAGAAGAGGCTCGGTCTGAGGGGGAGGGGAGTGCAAACACAACAATTGATGATGAAGTTCTAGATCCCACCTACTGTCAACCCACAGTCAGGCACTCGAGGAGGTCAACAGAGGTGGTGGAGGAGGATGCAACTGATGACGAAGTTACCTTGCGCCTTCCTGGACACAGTCGGAGTACTGGTAGCACGTCTACAACTGCATCCTCAGCCACCACTCTGCCTCTGAGCATTATTCGGGGTGGATCAACAGGCCGCATGGCCTCTAAGCCTTGCCTAGCCTGGTACTTTTTTGACATAGAAAAAGATCGCCCAAATTATGTGATCTGTAAAATTTGTCATGGTTCTCTTAGTAGAGGTCAAAACCTCAGCAGTTTGACAACTTCTTGCATGAATCGTCACATGAATAAATATCATATGGCCCGGTGGGAAGTTCACCGTGCTGCAATGCGGCCTAGCGGAGCGAACCATCCACCGCCTGCCCCTTCCAGTGCATCCGCGCGCTCTTCATCTTCTAGGACTGTGGGGACAGCTGTCACACCTGGTTTTCCACCCACAACTTCAACCACTGTAACCGCAACAGGCAGTTTGCTTGGTAGGTCGTCAGTTGGTTTGGAAGGGGAAACAAGTGAGTGTGTACAGCTCTCTCAGACATCGATAGCACCAACGTTGGATGAAGGCAACATCATGTCTCCGCCTGCACTTTCCTCACAAACCTGCATTTTTCCAGGGACACCCTACTCAACACCGTCTACACACAGCAGCCAGATCTCTGTCCCTCAGATGTGGTCAAATAAAAGGCCACTTCCTGCGACCCATGACAAAGCTAAGAGGTTGACTCTATCCCTCTGTAAGCTGTTGGCTACCGAAATGCTGCCTTTCCGCCTAGTGGACACACAGGATTTTAGAGACCTTATGTCTGTCGCTGTGCCCCAGTACCAGATGCCTAGTCGCCACTACTTCTCTAAGAAAGGTGTGCCCGCGCTACACCAGCATGTCGCACACAACATCATTGCTTCCTTGAGAAACTCTGTGTGTGAACGGGTGCATTTCACCACCGACACTTGGACCAGTAAGCATGGACAGGGACGTTACATGTCGCTTACTGGGCACTGGGTAACTATGGTGATAGATGGTGAAGGGTCTGCTGCACAAGTCTTGCCGTCCCCACGACTTGTGTGTCAATCCTCTGTCTGTCCAAGTTCCGCCACTGCTTCTGCATCCTCCACCTCATCTGGGTCCTCCACCTCCGCCCCAAGCCTGCCTGGTCAGGCCACCAGCGTTCTCACTGCGCAGAAGGAATCACGCACCCCTCATTACTATGCTGGCAGCAGAGCGCAACGGCATCAGGCGGTCTTTAGCTTGACATGTCTTGGTAATAAGAGTCACACAGCTGAGGAGTTGTGGTCAGCTCTGCGGTCCGAGTTTAATAAATGGTTGTCTCCACTCAACCTGCAGCCTGGTAAGGCCATGTGCGACAATGCTGCAAACCTGGGTGCGGCCCTTCGCCTGGGCAAGGTGACACACGTACCTTGTATGGCTCACGTGTTGAACCTTGTCGTGCAGCAATTTTTAACACACTATCCCGGCCTAGATGGCCTTCTGAACAGGGCACGAAAACTGTCTGCTCACTTCCGCCGTTCAAGCGCCGCAGCTGAGCGACTTGCATCGCTCCAGAAGTCTTTCGGCCTGCCGGTTCATCGCCTGAAATGCGATGTGGCGACACGCTGGAATTCAACTCTCCACATGTTACAGCGACTGTGGCAGCACCGCCGAGCCCTGGTGCAATACGTCATGACGTATAGCCTGGGCCAACGAGATGCAGAGGTGGGGCAGATCACCCTGATGGAGTGGTCTCAGATCAAGGACCTATGCACCCTTCTGCACAGTTTCGACATGGCGACGAATATGTTTAGCGCTGACAATGCCATTATCAGCATGACGATTCCAGTCATTTACATGCTGGAGCAGACGCTAAACACTATTCGGAGTCAGGGGGTGGGACAACAGGAAGGGGATGAACTACAGGAGGATTCACATGCGCAAGACACAACAACATCACCAAGGTCCAGACGTTCATCATCACCAAGGCGCCAGGCATGGGACCATGGGGGACAGGGATCAACAAGGGCGCATGGTAGCAGGCGAGATGTTGAGGAAGGTGCAGGAGGACATGAAGAAATGGAGGACGAACTGTCCATGGACATGGAAGACTCAGCAGATGAGGGAGACCTTGGTCAAATTTCAGTTGAAAGAGGTTGGGGGGAGATGTCAGAGGAAGAAAGAACGGTTAGCACCTCTATGCCACAAACACAGCGTGGACTTGGTCCGCATGGCTGCGCAAGACACATGAGTGCCTTCTTGTTGCACTACCTCCAACATGACCCTCGTATTGTCAAAATTAGAAGTGATGATGACTACAGGCTTGCCACACTGTTAGATCCCCGGTACAAGTCCAAATTTTGTGACATAATTCCAGCCATAGAAAGGGACGCACGTATGCAGGAGTATCAGCAGAAGCTGTTACTCGATCTTAGCTCGGCTTTTCCACCAAACAACCGTGCAGGTGCAGGGAGTGATTCTCCCAGTTGTAACTTGCCAAACATGGTCTTCAACAGTCTACCCGTACCAGTAGGACCGTATCTGGTGCTGGTAATAGCAATTTTATGGAATCTTTTCATAATTTTTTTAGACCCTCTTTTGCAAGGCCACCAGAGACAACAAGTCTGACACATAGTCAACGGCTGGAGAGGATGATACAGGAGTATCTCCAAAAGAACATTGATGCCATGACTTTGAAAATGGAGCCTTGCTCATTTTGGGCTTCAAATCTTGAAAAATGGCCAGAGCTCTCCACTTACGCCTTGGAGATTTTGTCGTGTTCAGCTGCCAGCGTTGTCTCTGAACGTGTCTTCAGTGCTGCTGGGTGTGTGCTGACAGATAAGCGCACGCGTCTGTCCAGTGACAATGTGGACAGACTGACGTTCATCAAAATGAACAAGTCATGGATCCAGAAGGAATTTACTACCCCTGTGTCATCCTGGGGAGAGTAAATGCTTGTGGATTTGGAATGTGCTTGATGCAAATCAAAACATCCTGTTTGCAACTAGGGCACAACTGCTGCCACTGATGGGGTGTGTGTGTGTGTGGCCCAATTTTTTTAAAAAAGGGAGACTCCGCTTGGAGTATCCCTTGCTTACATTGTTTTTAAAAGAAGCCAAGATGAACAAGTCATGGTTCAGCAAAGACTTTGTTACCAACCCCGGTGTCATCCTGGGGACGGTTAAGAATGGCGTATTTTGGAATGTGCTTGATGCAAATCTAGCTGTGAAGTGTACAACTGGGGCACAACTGCTGCCACTGAAGGGGTGTCTGTGTGGCCCAATTTTTTGAAAAAAGGGAGGCTCCGCTTGGAGTAACCCTTGCTTGATGTGTTTTTAAAAGAAGCCAAGATGAACAGAGCTGGGATCAGGAAAGACTTTGCTACCTACCCCGGTGTCATCCTGGGGACGGTTAAGAATAGCGTATTTTTGAATGTGCTTGATGCAAATCTAGCTGTGAAGTGTACAACTAGGGCACAAGTGCTGCCACTGAATGGGTGGGTGTGTGTGGGGCACAATTTTTGGAAAAAAGGGAGGCTCCGCTTGAAGTAACCCTTGCTAACATTGTTTTTAAAAGAAGCCAAGATGAACAAGTCATGGTTCAGCAAAGACTTTGCTACCTACCCCGGTGTCATCCTGGGGACGGTTAATTATGGCGTATTTTGGAATGTGCTTGATGCAAATCTAGCTGTGAAGTGTACAACTGGGGCACAACTGCTGCCACTGAAGGGGTGTCTGTGTGGCCCAATTTTTGGAAAAAAGGGAGGCTCAGCTTGGAGTAACCCTTGCTTGATGTGTTTTTAAAAGAAGCCAAGATGAACAGAGCTGGGATCATGAAAGACTTTGCTACCTACCCCGGTGTCATCCTGGGGACAGATAAGAATGGCGTATTTTTTAATGTGCTTGATGCAAATCTAGCTGTGAAGTGTACAACTAGGGCACAAGTGCTGCCACTGAATGGGTGGGTGTGTGTGGGGCACAATTTTTGGAAAAAAGGGAGGCTCCACTTGGAGTAACCCTTGCTTACATTGTTTTTAAAAGAAGCGAAGATGAACAAGTCATGGTTCAGCAAAGACTTTGTTACCTACCCCGGTGTCATCCTGGGACGGTTAAGAATGGCGTATTTAGGATTGTGCTTGATGCAAATCTAGCTGTGAAGTGTACAACTGGGGCACAACTGCTGCCACTGAAGAGGTGTCTGTGTGGCCCAATTTTTGGAAAAAAGGGAGGCTCCGCTTGGAGTAACCCTTGCTTGATGTGTTTTTAAAAGAAGCCAAGATGAACAGAGCTGGGATCAGGAAAGACTTTGCTACCTACCCCGGTGTCATCCTGGGCACGGTTAAGAATAGCGTATTTTTGAATGTGCTTGATGCAAATCTAGCTGTGAAGTGTACAACTAGGGCACAAGTGCTGCCACTGAATGGGTGGGTGTGTGTGGGGCACAATTTTTGGAAAAAAGGGAGGCTCCGCTTGGAGTAACCCTTGCTTACATTGTTTTTAAAAGAAGCCAAGATGAACAAGTCATGGTTCAGCAAAGACTTTGCTACCTACCCCGGTGTCATCCTGGGGACGGTTAATTATGGCGTATTTTGGAATGTGCTTGATGCAAATCTAGCTGTGAAGTGTACAACTGGGGCACAACTGTTGCCACTGAAGGGGTGTCTGTGTGGCCCAATTTTTGGAAAAAAGGGAGGCTCCGCTTGGAGTAACCCTTGCTTGATGTGTTTTTAAAAGAAGCCAAGTTGAACAGAGCTGGGATCAGGAAAGACTTTGCTACCTACCCCAGTGTCATCCTGGGGACGGATAAGAATGGCGTATTTTTGAATGTGCTTGATGCAAATCTAGCTGTGAAGTGTACAACTAGGGCACAAGTGCTGCCACTGAATGGGTGGGTGTGTGTGGGGCACAATTTTTGGAAAAAAGGGAGGCTCCGCTTGGAGTAACCCTTGCTTACATTGTTTTTAAAAGAAGCGAAGATGAACAAGTCATGGTTCAGCAAAGACTTTGCTACCTACCCCGGTGTCATCCTGGGGACGGTTAAGAATGGCGTATTTTTGAATGTGCTTGATGCAAATCTAGCTGTGAAGTGTACAACTGGGGCACAACTGCTGCCACTGAAGGGGTGTCTGTGTGGCCCAATTTTTGGAAAAAAGGGAGGCTCCGCTTGGAGTAACCCTTGCTTGATGTGTTTTTAAAAGAAGCCAAGATGAACAGAGCTGGGATCAGGAAAGACTTTGCTACCTACCCCGGTGTCATCCTGGGGACGGATAAGAATGGCTTATTTTTGAATGTGCTTGATGCAAATCTAGCTGTGAAGTGTACAACTAGGGCACAAGTGCTGCCACTGAATGGGTGGGTGTGTGTGGGGCACAATTTTTGGAAAAAAGGGAGGCTCCGCTTGGAGTAACCCTTGCTTACATTGTTTTTAAAAGAAGCGAAGATGAACAAGTCATGGTTCAGCAAAGACTTTGCTACCTACCCCGGTGTCATCCTGGGGACGGTTAATTATGGCGTATTTTGGAATGTGCTTGATGCAAATCTAGCTGTGAAGTGTACAACTGGGGCACAACTGCTGCCACTGAAGGGGTGTCTGTGTGGCCCAATTATTGGAAAAAAGGGAGGCTCCGCTTGGAGTAACCCTTGCTTGATGTGTTTTTAAAAGAAGCCAAGTTGAACAGAGCTGGGATCAGGAAAGACTTTGCTACCTACCCCGGTGTCATCCTGGGGACGGATAAGAATGGCGTATTTTTGAATGTGCTTGATGCAAATCTAGCTGTGAAGTGTACAACTAGGGCACAAGTGCTGCCACTGAATGGGTGGGTGTGTGTGGGGCACAATTTTTGGAAAAAAGGGAGGCTCCGCTTGGAGTAACCCTTGCTTACATTGTTTTTAAAAGAAGCGAAGATGAACAAGTCATGGTTCAGCAAAGACTTTGCTACCTACCCCGGTGTCATCCTGGGGACGGTTAAGAATGGCGTATTTTTGAATGTGCTTGATGCAAATCTAGCTGTGAAGTGTACAACTGGGGCACAACTGCTGCCACTGAAGGGGTGTCTGTGTGGCCCAATTTTTGGAAAAAAGGGAGGCTCCGCTTGGAGTAACCCTTGCTTGATGTGTTTTTAAAAGAAGCCAAGATGAACAGAGCTGGGATCAGGAAAGACTTTGCTACCTACCCCGGTGTCATCCTGGGGACGGATAAGAATGGCGTATTTTTGAATGTGCTTGATGCAAATCTAGCTGTGAAGTGTGCAACTAGGGCACAAGTGCTGCCACTGAATGGGTGGGTGTGTGTGGGGCACAATTTTTGGAAAAAAGGGAGGCTCCGCTTGGAGTAACCCTTGCTTACATTGTTTTTAAAAGAAGCGAAGATGAACAAGTCATGGTTCAGCAAAGACTTTGCTACCTACCCCGGTGTCATCCTGGGGACGGTTAAGAATGGCGTATTTTTGAATGTGCTTGATGCAAATCTAGCTGTGAAGTGTACAACTGGGGCACAACTGCTGCCACTGAAGGGGTGTCTGTGTGGCCCAATTTTTGGAAAAAAGGGAGGCTCCGC
The DNA here is from genome assembly GCF_048569485.1 of Anomaloglossus baeobatrachus. Lineage (NCBI taxonomy): Eukaryota > Metazoa > Chordata > Amphibia > Anura > Aromobatidae > Anomaloglossus > Anomaloglossus baeobatrachus. Next base: position 153,894,640 of record NC_134356.1, read on the forward strand.
TTGGAGTAACCCTTGCTTGATGTGTTTTTAAAAGAAGCCAAGATGAACAGAGCTGGGATCAGGAAAGACTTTGCTACCTACCCCGGTGTCATCCTGGGGACGGATAAGAATGGCGTATTTTTGAATGTGCTTGATGCAAATCTAGCTGTGAAGTGTACAACTAGGGCACAAGTGCTGCCACTGAATGGGTGGGTGTGTGTGGGGCACATTTTTGGAAAAAAGGGAGGCTCCGCTTGGAGTAACCCTTGCTTACATTGTTTTTAAAAGAAGCGAAGATGAACAAGTCATGGTTCAGCAAAGACTTTGCTACCTACCCCGGTGTCATCCTGGGGACGGTTAAGAATGGCGTATTTTTGAATGTGCTTGATGCAAATCTAGCTGTGAAGTGTACAACTGGGGCACAACTGCTGCCACTGAAGGGGTGTCTGTGTGGCCCAATTTTTGGAAAAAAGGGAGGCTCCGCTTGGAGTAACCCTTGCTTGATGTGTTTTTAAAAGAAGCCAAGATGAACAGAGCTGGGATCAGGAAAGACTTTGCTACCTACCCCGGTGTCATCCTGGGGACGGATAAGAATGGCGTATTTTTGAATGTGCTTGATGTAAATCTAGCTGTGAAGTGTACAACTGGGGCACAAGTGCTGCCACTGAATGGGTGGGTGTGTGTGGGGCACAATTTTTGGAAAAAAGGGAGGCTCCGCTTGGAGTAACCCTTGCTTACATTGTTTTTAAAAGAAGCCAAGATGAACAAGTCATGGTTCAGCAAAGACTTTGCTACCTACCCCGGTGTCATCCTGGGGACGGTTAAGAATGGCGTATTTTGGAATGTGCTTGATGCAAATCTAGCTGTGAAGTGTACAACTGGGGCACAACTGCTGCCACTGAAGGGGTGTCTGTGTGGCCCAATTTTTGGAAAAAAGGGAGGCTCCGCTTGGAGTAACCCTTGCTTGATGTGTTTTTAAAAGAAGCCAAGATGAACAGAGCTGGGATCAGGAAAGACTTTGCTACCTACCCCGGTGTCATCCTGGGGACGGATAAGAATGGCGTATTTTTGAATGTGCTTGATGCAAATCTAGCTGTGAAGTGTACAACTAGGGCACAAGTGCTGCCACTGAATGGGTGGGTGTGTGTGGGGCACAATTTTTGGAAAAAAGGGAGGCTCCGCTTGGAGTAACCCTTGCTTACATTGTTTTTAAAAGAAGCGAAGATGAACAAGTCATGGTTCAGCAAAGACTTTGTTACCTACCCCGGTGTCATCCTGGGGACGGTTAAGAATGGCGTATTTTGGAATGTGCTTGATGCAAATCTAGCTGTGAAGTGTACAACTGGGGCACAACTGCTGCCACTGAAGGGGTGTCTGTGTGGCCCAATTTTTGGAAAAAAGGGAGGCTCCGCTTGGAGTAACCCTTGCTTGATGTGTTTTTAAAAGAAGCCAAGATGAACAGAGCTGGGATCAGGAAAGACTTTGCTACCTACCCCGGTGTCATCCTGGGGACGGATAAGAATGGCGTATTTTTGAATGTGCTTGATGCAAATCTAGCTGTGAAGTGTACAACTAGGGCACAAGTGCTGCCACTGAATGGGTGGGTGTGTGTGGGGCACAATTTTTGGAAAAAAGGGAGGCTCCGCTTGGAGTAACCCTTGCTTACATTGTTTTTAAAAGAAGCGAAGATGAACAAGTCATGGTTCAGCAAAGACTTTGCTACCTACCCCGGTGTCATCCTGGGGACGGTTAAGAATGGCGTATTTTTGAATGTGCTTGATGCAAATCTAGCTGTGAAGTGTACAACTGGGGCACAACTGCTGCCACTGAAGGGGTGTCTGTGTGGCCCAATTTTTGGAAAAAAGGGAGGCTCCGCTTGGAGTAACCCTTGCTTGATGTGTTTTTAAAAGAAGCCAAGATGAACAGAGCTGGGATCAGGAAAGACTTTGCTACCTACCCCGGTGTCATCCTGGGGACGGATAAGAATGGCGTATTTTTGAATGTGCTTGATGCAAATCTAGCTGTGAAGTGTACAACTAGGGCACAAGTGCTGCCACTGAATGGGTGGGTGTGTGTGGGGCACAATTTTTGGAAAAAAGGGAGGCTCCGCTTGGAGTAACCCTTGCTTACATTGTTTTTAAAAGAAGCCAAGATGAACAAGTCATGGTTCAGCAAAGACTTTGCTACCTACCCCGGTGTCATCCTGGGGACGGTTAAGAATGGCATATTTTGGAATGTGCTTGATGCAAATCTAGCTGTGAAGTGTACAACTGGGGCACAACTGCTGCCACTGAAGGGGTGTCTGTGTGGCCCAATTTTTGGAAAAAAGGGAGGCTCCGCTTGGAGTAACCCTTGCTTGATGTGTTTTTAAAAGAAGCCAAGATGAACAGAGCTGGGATCAGGAAAGACTTTGCTACCTACCCCGGTGTCATCCTGGGGACGGATAAGAATGGCGTATTTTTGAATGTGCTTGATGCAAATCTAGCTGTGAAGTGTACAACTAGGGCACAAGTGCTGCCACTGAATGGGTGGGTGTGTGTGGGGCACAATTTTTGGAAAAAAAGGAGGCTCCGCTTGGAGTAACCCTTGCTTACATTGTTTTTAAAAGAAGCCAAGATGAACAAGTCATGGTTCAGCAAAGACTTTGCTACCTACCCCGGTGTCATCCTGGGGACGGTTAAGAATGGCGTATTTTTGAATGTGCTTGATGCAAATCTAGCTGTGAAGTGTACAACTAGGGCACAAGTGCTGCCACTGAATGGGTGGGTGTGTGTGGGGCACAATTTTTAGGAAAAAGGGAGGCTCCGCTTGGAGTAACCCTTGCTTACATTGTTTTTAAAAGAAGCGAAGATGAACAAGTCATGGTTCAGCAAAGACTTTGCTACCTACCCCGGTGTCATCCTGGGGACGGTTAATTATGGCGTATTTTGGAATGTGCTTGATGCAAATCTAGCTGTGAAGTGTACAACTGGGGCACAACTGCTGCCACTGAAGGGGTGTCTGTGTGGCCCAATTTTTGGAAAAAAGGGAGGCTCCGCTTGGAGTAACCCTTGCTTGATGTGTTTTTAAAAGAAGCCAAGTTGAACAGAGCTGGGATCAGGAAAGACTTTGCTACCTACCCCGGTGTCATCCTGGGGACGGATAAGAATGGCGTATTTTTGAATGTGCTTGATGCAAATCTAGCTGTGAAGTGTACAACTAGGGCACAAGTGCTGCCACTGAATGGGTGGGTGTGTGTGGGGCACAATTTTTGGAAAAAAGGGAGGCTCCGCTTGGAGTAACCCTTGCTTACATTGTTTTTAAAAGAAGCGAAGATGAACAAGTCATGGTTCAGCAAAGACTTTGCTACCTACCCCGGTGTCATCCTGGGGACGGTTAAGAATGGCGTATTTTTGAATGTGCTTGATGCAAATCTAGCTGTGAAGTGTACAACTGGGGCACAACTGCTGCCACTGAAGGGGTGTCTGTGTGGCCCAATTTTTGGAAAAAAGGGAGGCACCGCTTGGAGTAACCCTTGCTTGATGTGTTTTTAAAAGAAGCCAAGATGAACAGAGCTGGGATCAGGAAAGACTTTGCTACCTACCCCGGTGTCATCCTGGGGACGGATAAGAATGGCGTATTTTTGAATGTGCTTGATGCAAATCTAGCTGTGAAGTGTACAACTAGGGCACAAGTGCTGCCACTGAATGGGTGGGTGTGTGTGGGGCACAATTTTTGGAAAAAAGGGAGGCTCCGCTTGGAGTAACCCTTGCTTACATTGTTTTTAAAAGAAGCCAAGATGAACAAGTCATGGTTCAGCAAAGACTTTGCTACCTACCCCGGTGTCATCCTGGGGACGGTTAAGAATGGCGTATTTTTGAATGTGCTTGATGCAAATCTAGCTGTGAAGTGTACAACTGGGGCACAACTGCTGCCACTGAAGGGGTGTCTGTGTGGCCCAATTTTTGGAAAAAAGGGAGGCTCCGCTTGGAGTAACCCTTGCTTGATGTGTTTTTAAAAGAAGCCAAGATGAACAGAGCTGGGATCAGGAAAGACTTTGCTACCTACCCCGGTGTCATCCTGGGGTCGGTTAAGAATAGCGTATTTTTGAATGTGCTTGATGCAAATCTAGGTGTGAAGTGTACAACTAGGGCACAAGTGCTGCCACTGAATGGGTGGGTGTGTGTGTGGCCCAATTTTTGGAAAAAAGGGAGGCTCCGCTTGGAGTAACCCTTGCTTGATGTGTTTTTAAAAGAAGCCAAGATGAACAGAGCTGGGATCAGGAAAGACTTTGCTACCTACCCCGGTGTCATCCTGGGGACGGTTCAGAATAGCGTATTTTTGAATGTGCTTGATGCAAATCTAGCTGTGAAGTGTACAACTGGGGCACAAGTGCTGCCACTGAAGGGGTGTCTGTGTGGCCCAATTTTTGGAAAAAAGGGAGACTCCGCTTGGAGTCACCTTGCGGTGTTTTACATGATTTTAGAAGGGCATGCCATGCCTATATCTGTGTCTCGTCCTCTTTTTCCTCGTAACGCTGTTTTGTTTTCACATGAGAATTTGTCCTTGTCACTTTCCCATGTGTTTGTGTTGTGAGTTGTTTGTCACCTTTTGGACACCTTTGAGGGTGTTTTCTAGGTGTTTTTATGTGTTTGTGATTGCCTGCCATTGTTTCCTATGCAGTTCGAGGTCGGTTCGTCGAACGTTCGACGAACCGAACTCGAACGGGAGCCCCGTTCGGCGAACCGCCTCGAGCCGAACCGGGACCGGTTCGCTCATCTCTAGTTGGCACCCTAAATCACAAACACAAATGATGCACAGCTCAATATATAAGAAATTTAAATTCCATCAGATTGACACAAAAAAGCCAATATGGGAAACCCACACTTGGTAGCAGCAGCTCATCAGTACATGACATGAAAGGAGGAAACTGGAGCAAATTGCAGAAATATAATCAATGTTTATTTAGCGAGTTCTTAAAGTGCATAGTGCAAATGAACATGTTTTATAATGTTAAACAATTCACATGTTCTGCTATATGAGAACAAACTTTTCCTTTTAATGTAATGAAAGCATGTGCAGCTACTTATCATTCCACATGCTATATCTCAACGGGTTACCACTCTGGATGATGATTCCTCAAGAGAAGAGATGAATAATCTAGCCAATGATTGGCTCAGTTCAGGATCACCAAACCCACATGGGTTCGCAGATCAGATCACCGATCCAATAGACAATCCTAGCCAAACCCATTGAATGCAATGGGAGAAAAAAAAAAACATAGACAACACCTTTAGGGGGGCTCAAAAGCTGCCAAAACATCTAAAACTGTTTGACAGTGGAGCCACACTTGTTGTGGCACAGCCATTAACTTTCTAGAATTTTAACATAAGAAATATTGGATGAGTGACAGGTGTTGGCCTGTTACTCTGAGATCCCTGTCACTACAGACAAGACAAAACTTGGAGACCCATCTTGGAGTCTTCTCTTCACATTTCTAACATTTATGGGCAGACCACAAGACAGTGGCATCAATTGCCCCACAGTACCCATAGTGTCTTTGCACCACAATTAGCCATGTGCCTTGTATCACACAGGGTCTGACCCAGCATTTTCATTTTTTAAATGAAGAAGTAGGTGGTGAGTGACAGGTATAGGCCTCCTGCACTGAGATCCCTGTCACTACAGACAAGATACAAACTGGAGACCTATCCTGGAGTCTCCACATTTCCAAAAATTATGGGCAAACAGCAGGATGGTGGCTTCAATTGCCGCAAAGCACCCATAATCTCTTTGCACAGCATTCTACCATGGGCCTTTGCACTACTACAGAAAAGACACAACATGGAGACCTAGAAAAGAATGTCCATATTTTCAAAAATTTGGGACAGACACCAGGACAGCTGTGTTGTCATGGATGTGTCACAGCCCGTCACAGAAGTAACTTGGCCAGCTGACAAACCAGCGGCAGCGAGTGCTAGAAGATCACAGAGATTGACAGCATGTGTTGTTATCTTACAGTTCCTGTTTCTGCAGAACCTGGACTCTATGGTACTGGAGAACTTTTGTCTTTCCTCTCAGTTGCTATCCTCTGACTTCCTTTATTAACCTCACCCTCGGGTGGGTTCGATGCGGTTTATAATTTATTCCTTGCTGAGGTCTGGAGATGTTATCTCCTGTTGCTGCAGAGACTACTGTAGTGGCGACCTATACCTCATATAAGTGTTTGTCTTTTGATATCTACCGGGGCTCTGCAGATAGCATTCATGTTTCCCTTGTCTTGTTCCCTTGTGTCTTTCTTTAGTTTTAGTGGTGATGACTTTGTGCTCATGCGCTCAATCCCTACTTAGGATCCATTTGCTAGGGGCCCCAGGTATCCATTTCGGCAACAGCTTCGTAGCATATCTGGGGGCAGTGAGGGCAGTAAGGGTCATGCAACACAACACATAGAGTGTAGTCCAGCATTTACAGCTTTCAAATGGAGTGGTAGATGGTTGAGTGACAGGTGTTGTTACGGTTGCTGCGAGCACTGGAGACTATGTCCAGATTTCTTGCTACTGCACATGTGCGAGCGCTGGAGACTAAGTCCAGATTTCTTGCTACTGCACATGTGCGAGCGCTGGAGACTAAGTCCAGATTTCTTGCTACTGCACATGTGCGAGCGCTGGAGACTAAGTCCAGATTTCTTGCTACTGCACATGTGCGAGCGCCAGAGACTAAGTCCAATCTTGGAGCCATTGCACATGTGCGGGTGACATCATCGCTGACACGAGGTCACATGTCTCTGACACCTTCTATGCCGATTGGTCGCTGGTCATGTGCTTGTGACGTCTTGCTCGGTGATAGGCCAGCATGACGTCACTCCTGTCGTTCTGGCAGCGGATTGGCTCTGGTGTCCTCCATCTTGGATGAGGCACAGAGTCTATATAAGACCCTGACACACGCCGCATGGTGCTCAGTCCTCTTGGTTCATGCATATGAGTAGACGCTCTGTGCGCGTTCCTCTAGGCATTCCTCTGTCTATGCTAGGTGAGCGCTACTGGCAGGGTAGCGTTCTTATACCTTACAGCTTCGGCTGCTGTCCGTATCCTTACCTCTTAGGGGAGCGGACATAGGCAGGTGCCTGAGGCACATGGTCTGGCTGGGCCTTGTGATTCTACTCGTAGGTGGACGTTGCCGCTAGGGTAACGTTCCTTATACTGCGTCTGGCAGTTGTTCGTATCCTCGCACACTAGGGGAGCGAACAGAGGTAGGAGCTTTGTGCGGCTTACGCTGCTGTTCGTCTCTTTTGCACCACTAGAAGAGCGGACCTAGGCAGGTGCCATATCTAGTGGTTCGTGTCCTCGCACACTAGTGGAGCGAACGCAGGTAGGAGCTTTGTGCGGCTTACGCTGCTGTTCGTCTCTTTTGCACCACTAGAAGAGCGGACCTAGGTAGGTGCCATTTCGCACACATTGCCTTTGTCTCTGTGATTGTTAACAGAGATCATTCCACACACCCTCCAAGTAAGGGAGGAATTGCTTTACTTACTTATTATATCCTTCTGTGCGTTAACAGAGGTATTGCACTCTGCCATAGTCTGCAGCAAAGTCTTTGCACGGTGGACCCTGACTGTCTGATACTCCTTTCGGTTATTATCAGACAGCCCCCCGTAACATTAGGACTGAGCCTAGGGTCTGGCAGTTATGGCAGAATATCAGCAGTTACACCGTTACATACAAGTACTTGAGTCACGGCTCAAGAGTATAGAGGATAAACCTCAGACCATGGTGACAGCTGCACATGATCCTCGACTTGCTCTGCCAAACAGATATTCTGGCGATGCCAGATCATGTCGTGGTTTCATTAGTCAGTGTCAGATACACCTAGAGGTCAACTCTTCTCGCTTCTCTACGGAGAGGTCCAGAGTAGGCTTTATCATCTCCTTACTTCAGGACAAAGCCTTAGAATGGGCGACTCCCCTATGGGAGCGCTCTGATGTGGTTACTCTGAGACATCAAGACTTTCTTGATGCTCTTAAGGCGGTATTCATGGGTCCGCAGGTTACCCATGATGCGGCCCTGAGACTGTTAGATCTATCTCAGGGTTCGTTATCCACTAGTTCTTATGCCATTGCTTTTAGAACTCTGGTGGCAGAACTAGATTGGCCAGAGAAGGTGTTGATTCCTATCTTCTGGAGAGGGTTGGCAGGCTATGTCAAGGATGCTCTTGCTACTCGTGAGGTCCCTGCTTCTCTGGAGGACTTGATCACAGTAGCAACGAGGATCGATGTACGCCATAAGGAACGTAGACTCGAGGTCTCTTCCTCACGCCCTAAGCATCGGGCTATTCCAGTTGTTGAGGGTCCACTACCATCTTCCTCAGCATCTGAAACATCTCCCACTCCTATGGAGTTAGGTCATACGTCCTCCAGACTACGCAAGTCTGGTCCTCCTATATGTTACGTATGTCGTCAGGCTGGGCACTATGCCAACAAGTGTCCTAGTCGTCAGGGAAACTCCCTGGCCTAGTAACCATTAGAGGGGGGTTACTAGAGACGTCTTCTGCACCCTCTAAGTGTTGTATCCCAGGTCAGCTCTCGTTATCTGAGAATACATGGCCTATTATGGCTTTTGTGGATTCCGGAGCTGACGGGATTTTTGTGTCCTCAGGATTTGTAAAGGGACACAATATTCCCTCTATCATGTTAGAGGCGCCTATTCCTGTCCGTGTTGTTAATGGAACTATGTTGTCTGACTCCATTACATTGAGGACAGTTCCCTTGCGCCTTTCCCTGTCTCAGGGTCACATAGAGGAGATTTCTTTTCTTGTTTTGCCTGAGGGTATAGACGACGTCCTTCTGGGTCTTCCATGGCTTCGGACTCATGCTCCTCACATTGACTGGGAGTCTGACAGCATTATTAGTTGGGGTCCGAAATGTCAGTCCCGATGTCTTCCCTTACCACCTAAGGTCGTTGCGGTTGCATCAACTGATCTCTCTCCCATACCTACACCCTATTTGGATTTCGCTGACGTGTTCTCCAAATAGGGTGCTGAGGTTCTTCCACCCCATAGGCCGTATGACTGTGCCATAGACCTTATCCCAGGTTCGGTTCCACCTAAAGGCAGAGTTTACCCCCTGTCGATACCTGAGTCGGAGGCCATGTCGACCTATATAAGAGAGAGTTTAGAGAAGGGGTTCATTCGTAAGTCTGTCTCTCCCGCGGGAGCTGGGTTTTTCTTTGTTCGGAAGAAAGAGGGTGATTTGCGTCCCTGCATAGATTACAGGGGTCTCAACGCAATCACAATAAAGAACAAATACCCATTACCTTTAATTTCGGAGCTCTTTGACAGACTGAGAGGCGCTCAAGTTTTTACGAAGTTGGATCTGCGGGGTGCGTATAACTTGGTACGAATTCGAAAGGGTGACGAATGGAAGACCGCTTTTAACACCCGAGACGGTCACTATGAATACCTCGTCATGCCTTTTGGGTTATGTAATGCACCCGCAGTATTTCAGGACTTCGTAAACGATGTGTTCAGGGATTTACTGTTATCCTCAGTAGTGGTGTATCTGGACGACATCCTGATTTTTTCTCCTGATCTGGAGACTCATCGTCAGGATGTCGTTCGTGTCCTTTCCCGTTTAAGGGAGCACTCATTGTTTGCTAAACTCGAGAAATGTGTATTCGAGCAGTCCTCATTGCCTTTTTTGGGTTACATTATCTCACAAGAGGGTCTGGCTATGGATCCTGCGAAGCTCTCTGCAGTCCTGCAATGGTCCGAACCTCATTCCTTGAAGGCGGTGCAACGCTTCCTAGGATTCATAAATTATTACAGGCAGTTCATACCCCATTTTTCTACTTTGGTGGCCCCTTTGGTGGCCTTGACTAAGAAAGGGGCTAATCCCAAAGCCTGGTCTACTGAGACATCTCAGGCTTTTGAGGCAGTAAAAAGACACTTTTCAACTGCTCCCGTTCTTCAAAGACCCGATGAGAATAAGCCCTTCCTCTTAGAGGTTGATGCCTCTTCAGTGGGTGCTGGTGCGGTCTTGTATCAAAAGAACGGTGCAGGTAGAAAAAGGCCGTGTTTCTTCTTTGCTAAAACCTTTTCACCGGCAGAGAGAAACTATACCATTGGGGATAGGGAACTGCTCGCCTTGAGATTAGCCTTGGAGGAGTGGCGTCACTTTCTGGAAGGAGCGAAACATCCTTTCCAGGTCTATACAGACCATAAGAATCTGACGTACTTACAAACCGCTCAGCGTCTGAATCCTCGCCAAGCCCGCTGGTCCTTGTTTTTCTCCCGCTTTCACTTCTCCATCAACTATCTGTCTGGGAGTAAGAATAACAAGGCAGACGCCCTGTCTCGCTCTATGCTTTCTACCCAGGAAGAGATTGACGAACCTCGTCTTATCCTTCCCTCCAGGGTTTTTCATACGCTCTCCCCTGTGACGTTAGACCATATCCCACCGGGCAAGACCTTTGTTCCGCCTGATCGACAGAATGATATACTGTCATGGGCCCACACCTCAAAGGTGGGTGGGCATTTTGGTATTAGGCGGACACGAGAGTTACTGGAGAGGTGGTATTGGTGGCCACACTTAGCCAGCCACGTCAAGAGATATGTCGGTTCCTGCTACTCGTGTGCTCGCAACCGTCCATTACGGCAGAGACCGGCTGGTCTCTTGCATCCTTTACCAGTGCCAGATAGACCATGGGAGGTGGTAGGCATGGACTTTGTGGGTGATCTTCCATGTTCACAGGGACATAGATTTGTGTGGGTCATTACGGACCATTTCTCCCGGATGGTTCATCTCGTACCGTTATCGAGAATCCCATCTTCCAGGGTACTAGCCAAACTATTCCTCAAGCATGTCTTTAGGCTTCACGGGATGCCAGATCGTATCATTTGTGATAGAGGCCCGCAATTTACTTCCCGTTTCTGGCGAGATCTTTGTAGCCTTCTGCAAATTGAGTTGAATCTCTCTTCGGCATACCATCCGGAGACTAATGGTTTGGTTGAACGTACCAATCAATCTATGATTATATACCTTCGACACTTTGTTGCTGAGAACCACGATAACTGGTCCTCCCTCCTACCCTGGGCAGAATTTGCCCTTAACAATTCGCTGGCTGAGGCCACTGGGCAGACACCGTTCGTACTCAATAATGGGCAACACCCTAGGGTACCGGTACCGTTTCCCGCTGCTGCACCTCCTCCTCTTGTGGCCGACTGGGCAACTAATGCCAGAGAGGTTTGGGATCAGACTCAAGAGTCGATCCAAGCAGCTAAGGACCGTATGAAGACGGTGTCCGATCGGTTTCGTCGCCCGGCTCCTGTCTTTTCTCCAGGGGACTTTGTGTGGCTCTCTGCAAAACACGTGAGACTTAGAGTGAGCTCTGTCAAATTTGCTCCTCGCTTCCTGGGTCCTTATGAGGTTCTTCGACAGGTAAATCCTGTAGTCTATCAATTGAAGTTACCTGTCCATCTTAGGATTCATGACAAATTCCATGTCTCACTGCTAAAGCCGGCTATTTTACCTCACGCTCGTGAAGTGCACTCTCCTGCCTCTGATTCCTCTCGCTCTAGCTATGAGGTACGAGCCATAGTTGGTTCTAAGATGGTTAGAGGGCGCAGGTTCTTCTTGATAGATTGGGAGGGCTATGGCCCGGAACATCGCTCTTGGGAGCCTGAGGAGGCTGTCCATGCTCCCGACTTAGTTGCCGATTACCTGCGTCGCCGGGAGGGGGGCCCTTGAGGGGGAGGTACTGTTACGGTTGCTGCGAGCACTGGAGACTATGTCCAGATTTCTTGCTACTGCACATGTGCGAGCGCTGGAGACTAAGTCCAGATTTCTTGCTACTGCACATGTGCGAGCGCTGGAGACTAAGTCCAGATTTCTTGCTACTGCACATGTGCGAGCGCCAGAGACTAAGTCCAATCTTGGAGCCATTGCACATGTGCGGGTGACATCATCGCTGACACGAGGTCACATGTCTCTGACACCTTCTATGCCGATTGGTCGCTGGTCATGTGCTTGTGACGTCTTGCTCGGTGATAGGCCAGCATGACGTCACTCCTGTCGTTCTGGCAGCGGATTGGCTCTGGTGTCCTCCATCTTGGATGAGGCACAGAGTCTATATAAGACCCTGACACACGCCGCATGGTGCTCAGTCCTCTTGGTTCATGCATATGAGTAGACGCTCTGTGCGCGTTCCTCTAGGCATTTCTCTGTCTATGCTAGGTGAGCGCTACTGGCAGGGTAGCGTTCTTATACCTTACAGCTTCGGCTGCTGTCCGTATCCTTACCTCTTAGGGGAGCGGACATAGGCAGGTGCCTGAGGCACATGGTCTGGCTGGGCCTTGTGATTCTACTCGTAGGTGGACGTTGCCGCTAGGGTAACGTTCCTTATACTGCGTCTGGCAGTTGTTCGTATCCTCGCACACTAGGGGAGCGAACAGAGGTAGGAGCTTTGTGCGGCTTACGCTGCTGTTCGTCTCTTTTGCACCACTAGAAGAGCGGACCTAGGCAGGTGCCATATCTAGTGGTTCGTGTCCTCGCACACTAGTGGAGCGAACGCAGGTAGGAGCTTTGTGCGGCTTACGCTGCTGTTCGTCTCTTTTGCACCACTAGAAGAGCGGACCTAGGTAGGTGCCATTTCGCACACATTGCCTTTGTCTCTGTGATTGTTAACAGAGATCATTCCACACACCCTCCAAGTAAGGGAGGAATTGCTTTACTTACTTATTATATCCTTCTGTGCGTTAACAGAGGTATTGCACTCTGCCATAGTCTGCAGCAAAGTCTTTGCACGGTGGACCCTGACTGTCTGATACTCCTTTCGGTTATTATCAGACAGCCCCCCGTAACAGGTGTAGACCTTGCGCTCTAAGGCCCTGCCACTACAGGCAATACAGAACAAGCAGTCTCTATCTAGAAGCAAATTAGGCTTCTCGTTACTCAGAAGGAAGCAAAAGGAGGAGAAATAGAAGGAATAGTAGGTGCTTCATACAGAACAAAAAGTCAAAGTGTTAAAGTAACAGCAGTGGACACACCGCTTCATTGTTACACCACCAAGCACATGTTATTAAAAACAACAGCAGTAGCAACAGAAGCCATGACAAAGGTGTCACAGACTTCAATAATGCAATATCAATGCAGCACACTGAAAAGTATGTCATTGCCTATTCTGCACAATCTGCAACTGGTGTGAAAAAGTCATTGGAGATCCATAATTTGTTCATCTTTATGACAATTGAATGAACTAGGCCATTGTTCTATTTTTGAAGCCCAAAATGCAAAATTATATAGAGAGAAGATATACACACCAGTGACTATGTAAGGGGGAATACATGTAATGCAGAAACTGCTGTGTGAATGTGGGCATGAAAAATACAATAGCTATATGTAAAAAAGAAAATGTGACAATAGAATCTGAAAAATTGCTAGGAACATATGAAAAAAGAGAAATTTAGCTATTGAATTGATCAATGCAACAGAGCCCAAAACCTCTTCACGGTATTCTCTTACATTGTGGTCCCTAGTGGAGATGAGCGAACCGATCCTGGTTCGGCTCGAGTCAGTTCGCCGAACGGAGGCCGCGTTCAAGTTCGGTTTGGCGAACCATTCAACAAACCGAACCGTACCCCATAGGAAACAATGGGAGGCAATCACAAACACATAAAAACACCTAGAAAACACCCTCAAAGGTGTCCAAAAGCTGACAAACAACTCACAAGACAACACAAACACATGGGAAAGTGACAAGAACAAATTCTCATGCGAAAACAAAACAGCTTGACGAGGAAAAAGAGGACGAGACACAGATATATGAGTATATGCAAGGGAACATCAATGCCATTACTGTGCAACTTGAGCCTTGCTCATTTTAGGCTTCCAATCTGGATAAATTGCCTGAGCTCGCCACGTACGAATTGGGGATCTTGTCGTGTCCCACAGCCAGAGTTCTCTCAGAATGTGTCTTCAGTGCTGCTGGGGGTGTGCTGACAGATAAGCAGACGCGTCTGTCCACTGACAAGGTGGACATACAAACGTTCACCAAGATGAGGAAGTCATTGATCACAGAGGACTTTTCTTCCCCTGGGTCATCCAGGGGAGGCGAAAGGCACGTGTATTTTTGATAGTGCTTCATGCATTGCATCTTTGTAAGCTTGAAAATGGGGGTCAACTGATGCCAGTCAAGTGGGATGTGTGTGGCCTAATTAGTGGAAATGAGGGAGACTGTGGTTGGAGTCCCCTTGCTGTGTTTAAAAGAACCAAGATGAACAAGTCATGCCTCACAGAGGACTTTTCTTCCCCTGGCTCATCCAGGGGAGGCGAAAGGCATGTGTATTTTTGATAGGGCTTCATGCAAAGCATCTTTTTAAGATTGAAACTGGGGGACAACTGATGCCAGTTAAATGGTGTGTGTGTGGCCCAATTTTTGGAAACGAGGGAGACTGTGGTTGGAGTCCCCTTGCTTTTTTCAAAAAGAACGAAGAGGAACAAGTCATGGATCACAGAGGACTTTTCTTCCCCTGGGTCATCCAGGGTGGCGAAAGGCACGTGTATTTTTGATAGTGCTTCATGCAAAGCATCTTTGTAAGCTTGAAAATGCCAGTCAAGTGGGGTGTGTGTGGCCCAATTAGTAGAAACGAGGGAGACTGTGGTTGGAGTCCCCTCGCTGTTTCGAAGGGCATGACATGCCTAAGAGGTTGAGTTCCAGCATCTGCAACTTGTTGGCTACACCCTTCTGAGACCGAGGATTTTCGAGACCTTATGCCCATCGCAGTGCCTCAAGAGCCGATGCCCAGTCGCCACTCCTTCTCCAAGAAAGGCGTGCCCGCGCTACCACAGCAGGTCGCTCACAACATCACCGCTTCCTTGAGAAACTCTGTGTGTGACAGGGTGCATTTCACCACAGATACTTGGACCAGTAAGAATGGACAGGGGAGTTACGTGTCGCTGACTGGGCACTGGGTAACTATGGTGAGAAATGGAGAAGGGTCTGCTGTACAAGTCTTGCCATCCCCACGAGTTGTGTGTCAATCCTTCCTCTGTATGTAGAAGTTCCTCCACTGCTTCTGCCTCCTCAAAATCGTCTGGGTCCTCCACCTCGGCCAAAACCCTGTGTGGTCAGGCCACCCACGTTGTAACAGCGCACAAGGAATCCCACACACCTCCTTACTATGCTGGCAGCAGAGCTCAACAGCATAATGCAGTCAACTCTTTACTTTGAAATGCCTGGGAAATGTGAGTCACACCGCTGAGGAGTTGTGGACGGTAAGCTCTGGAGTGTGAGACCGAGTTTCATCAATGGTTGTGTCCACTCAACCAGCAGCCAGGGAAGGCCGGGTGCGACAATGATGCAAACCAGGCTGCGGCCCTTCTTCAGGGCAATGTGACACACGTGCCTTGTATGGCTCACGTGTTGAACCTGGTTGTCCAGAAAGTTTTAAACCAGTATCCCGGCTAGAGATGAGCGAACTGGTCCCGGTTCGGCTCGAGGTCGGTTCGCCGAACGGAGGTCCCGTTCGAATTCGGTTCGTCGAACGTTCGACGAACCGAACTCGAACTGCATAGGAAACAATGGCAGGCAATCACAAACACATAAAAACACCTAGAAAACACCCTCAAAGGTGTCCAAAAGGTGACAAACAACTCACAACACAAACACATGGGAAAGTGACAAGGACAAATTCTCATGTGAAAACAAAACAGCGTTACGAGGAAAAAGAGGACGAGACACAGATATAGGCATGGCATGCCCTTCTAAAATCATGTAAAACACCGCAAGGTGAATCCAAGCGGAGTCTCCCTTTTTTCCAAAAATTGGGCCACACAGACACCCCTTCAGTGGCAGCACTTGTGCCCCAGTTGTACACTTCACAGCTAGATTTGCATCAAGCACATTCAAAAATACGCTATTCTTAACCGTCCCCAGGATGACACCGGGGTAGGTAGCAAAGTCTTTCCTGATCCCAGCTCTGTTCATCTTGGCTTCTTTTAAAAACACATCAAGCAAGGGTTACTCCAAGCGGAGCCTCCCTTTTTTCCAAAAATTGTGCCCCACACACACCCACCCATTCAGTGGCAGCACTTGTGCCCTAGTTGTACACTTCACAGCTAGATTTGCATCAAGCACATTCAAAAATACGGTATTCTTAACCGTCCCCAGGATGACACTGGGGTAGGTAGCAAAGTCTTTCCTGATCTCAGCTCTGTGCATCTTGGATCATTTATAAAAAACACAGCAAGCAAGGGTTACTCCAAGCGGAGTCTCCCTTTTTTCCAAAAATTGTGCCCCACACAAACCCACCCATTCAGTGGCAGCACTTGTGCCCTAGTTGTACACTTCACAGCTAGATTTGCATCAAGCACATTCAAAAATACGCTATTCTTAACCGTCCCCAGGATGACACCGGGGTAGGTAGCAAAGTCTTTCCTGATCCCAGCTCTGTTCATCTTGGCTTCTTTTAAAAACACATCAAGCAAGGGTTACTCCAAGCGGAGCCTCCCTTTTTTCCAAAAATTGTGCCCCACACACACCCACCCATTCAGTGGCAGCACTTGTGCCCTAGTTGTACACTTCACAGCTAGATTTGCATCAAGCACATTCAAAAATACGCTATTCTTAACCGTCCCCAGGATGACACCGGGGTAGGTAGCAAAGTCTTTCCTGATCCCAGCTCTGTTCATCTTGGCTTCTTTTAAAAACACATCAAGCAAGGGTTACTCCAAGCGGAGCCTCCCTTTTTTCCAAAAATTGTGCCCCACACACACCCACCCATTCAGTGGCAGCACTTGTGCCCTAGTTGTACACTTCACAGCTAGATTTGCATCAAGCACATTCAAAAATACGCTATTCTTAACCGTCCCCAGGATGACACCGGGGTAGGTAGCAAAGTCTTTCCTGATGCCAGCTCTGTTCATCTTGGATCATTTTTAAAAAACACAGCAAGCAAGGGTTACTCCAAGCGGAGTCTCCCTTTTTTCCAAAAATTGGGCCCCACAAACACCCACCCCTTCAGTGGCAGCAGTTGTGCCCCAGTTGTACACTTCACAGCTAGATTTGCATCAAGCACATTCAAAAATCCGCTATTCTTAACCGTCCCCAGGATGACACCGGGGTAGGTAGCAAAGTCTTTCCTGATCCCAGCTCTGTTCATCTTGGCATCTTTTAAAAACACATCAAGCAAGGGTTACTCCAAGCGGAGCCTCCCTTTTTTCCAAAAATTGTGCCCCACACACACCCACCCATGCAGTGGCAGCACTTGTGCCCTAGTTGTACACTTCACAGCAAGATTTGCATCAAGCACATTCAAAAATACGCTATTCTTAACCGTCCCCAGGATGACACCGGGGTAGGTAGCAAAGTCTTTCCTGATCCCAGCTCTGTTCATCTTGGCTTCTTTTAAAAACACATCAAGCAAGGGTTACTCCAAGCGGAGTCTCCCTTTTTTTTCCAAAAATTGGGCCCCACACACACCCACCCCTTCAGTGGCAGCAGTTGTGCCCCAGTTGTACACTTCACAGCTAGATTTGCATCAAGCACATTCAAAAATACGCCATAATTAACCGTCCCCAGGATGACACCGGGGTAGGTAGCAAAGTCTTTCCTGATCCCAGCTCTGTTCATCTTGGCTTCTTTTAAAAACACATCAAGCAAGGGTTACTCCAAGCGGAGCCTCCCTTTTTTCCAAAAATTGTGCCCCACACACACCCACCCATTCAGTGGCAGCACTTGTGCCCTAGTTGTACACTTCACAGCTAGATTTGCATCAAGCACATTCAAAAATACGCTATTCTTAACCGTCCCCAGGATGACACCGGGGTAGGTAGCAAAGTCTTTCCTGATCCCAGCTCTGTTCATCTTGGCTTCTTTTAAAAACAATGTAAGCAAGGGTTACTCCAAGCGGAGTCTACCTTTTTTAAAAACATTGGGCCACACACACACACACCCCATCAGTGGCAGCAGTTGTGCCCTAGTTGCAAACAGGATGTTTTGATTTGCATCAAGCACATTCAAAATCCACAAGCATTTACTCTCCCCAGGATGACACAGGGGTAGTAAATTCCTTCTGGATCCATGACTTGTTCATTTTGATGAACGTCAGTCTGTCCACATTGTCACTGGACAGACGCGTGCGCTTATCTGTCAGCACACACCCAGCAGCACTGAAGACACGTTCAGAGACAACGCTGGCAGCTGGACACGACAAAATCTCCAAGGCGTAACTGGAGAGCTCTGGCCATTTTTCTAGATTTGAAGCCCAAAATGAGCAAGGCTCCATTTGCAAAGTCATGGCATCGATGTTCATTTGGAGATACTCCTGTATCATCCTCTCCAGCCGTTGACTATGTGTCAGACTTGTTGTCTCTGGTGGCCTTGCAAAGGAGGGTCTAAAAAAATTATGAAAAGATTCCATAAAATTGCTGTTACCAGCACCAGATACGGTCCTACTGGTACGGGTAGACTGTTGAAGATGACGAGACCGTCCCATGTTTGGCAAGTTACAACTGGGAGATTCACTCCCTGCACCTGCACGGTTGTTTGGTGGAAAAGCCGATCTAAGATCGAGTAACAGCTTCTGCTGATACTCCTGCATACGTGCGTCCCTTTCTATGGCTGGAATTATGTCACAAAATTTGGACTTGTACCGGGGATCTAATAGTGTGGCAAGCCAGTAGTCATCATCACTTCTAATTTTGACAATACGAGGGTCATGTTGGAGGTAGTGCAACAAGAAGGCACTCATGTGTCTTGCGCAGCCATGCGGACCAAGTCCACGCTGTGTTTGTGGCATAGAGGTGCTAACCGTTCTTTCTTCCTCTGACATCTCCCCCCAACCTCTTTCAACTGAAATTTGACCAAGGTCTCCCTCATCTGCTGAGTCTTCCATGTCCATGGACAGTTCGTCCTCCATTTCTTAATGTCCTCCTGCACCTTCCTCAACATCTCGCCTGCTACCATGCACCCTTGTTGATCCCTGTCCCCCATGGTCCCATGCCTGGCGCCTTGGTGATGATGAACGTCTGGACCTTGGTGATGTTGTTGTGTCTTGCGCATATGAATCCTCCTGTAGTTCATCGCCTTCCTGTTGTCCCACCCCCTGACTCCGAATAGTGTTTAGCGTCTGCTCCAGCATGTAAATGACTGGAATCGTCATGCTGATAATGGCATTGTCAGCGCTAAACATATTCGTCGCCATGTTGAAACTGTGCAGAAGGGTGCATAGGTCCTTGATCTGAGACCACTCCATCAGGGTGATCTGCCCCACCTCTGCATCTCGTTGGCCCAGGCTATACGTCATGACGTATTGCACCAGGGCTCGGCGGTGCTGCCACAGTCGCTGTAACATGTGGAGAGTTGAATTCCAGCGTGTCGCCACATCACATTTCAGGCGATGAACCGGCAGGCCGAAAGACTTCTGGAGCGATGTTAGTCGCTCAGCTGCGGCGCTTGAACGGCGGAAGTGAGCAGACAGTTTTCGTGCCCTGTTCAGAAGGCCATCTAGGCCGGGATAGTGTGTTAAAAATTGCTGCACGACAAGGTTCAACACGTGAGCCATACAAGGTACGTGTGTCACCTTGCCCAGGCGAAGGGCCGCACCCAGGTTTGCAGCATTGTCGCACACGGCCTTACCAGGCTGCAGGTTGAGTGGAGACAACCATTTATTAAACTCGGACCGCAGAGCTGACCACAACTCCTCAGCTGTGTGACTCTTATTACCAAGACATGTCAAGCTAAAGACCGCCTGATGCCGTTGCGCTCTGCTGCCAGCATAGTAATGAGGGGTGCGTGATTCCTTCTGCACAGTGAGAACGCTGGTGGCCTGACCAGGCAGGCTTGGGGCGGAGGTGGAGGACCCAGATGAGGTGGAGGAGGCAGAAGCAGTGGCGGAACTTGGACAGACAGAGGATTGACAAACAAGTCGTGGGGACGGCAAGACTTGTGCAGCAGACCCTTCACCATCTATCACCATAGCTACCCAGTGCCCAGTCAGCGACATGTAACGTCCCTGTCCATGCTTACTGGTCCAAGTGTCGGTGGTGAAATGCACCCGTTCACACACAGAGTTTCTCAAGGAAGCGGTGATGTTGTGTGCGACATGCTGGTGTAGCGCGGGCACACCTTTCTTAGAGAAGTAGTGGCGACTAAACATCTGGTACTGGGGCACAGCGACAGACATAAGGTCTCTAAAATCCTGTGTGTCCACTAGGCGGAAAGGCAGCATTTCAGTAGCCAACAGCTTACAGAGGGATAGAGTCAACCTCTTAGCTTTGTCATGGGTCGCAGGAAGTGGCCTTTTATTTGACCACATCTGAGGGACAGAGATCTGGCTGCTGTGTGTAGACGGTGTTGAGTAGGGTGTCCCTGGAAAAATGCAGGTTTGTGAGGAAAGTGCAGGCGGAGACATGATGTTGCCTTCATCCAACGTTGGTGCTATCGATGTCTGAGAGAGCTGTACACACTCACTTGTTTCCCCTTCCAAACCAACTGACGACCTACCAAGCAAACTGCCTGTTGCGGTTACAGTGGTTGAAGTTGTGGGTGGAAAACAAGGTGTGACAGCTGTCCCCACAGTCCTAGAAGATGAAGAGCGCGCGGATGCACTGGAAGGGCCAGGCGGTGGATGGTTCGCTCCGCTAGGCCGCATTGCAGCACGGTGAGCTTCCCACCGGACCATATGATATTTATTCATGTGACGATTCATGCAAGAAGTTGTCAAACTGCTGAGGTTTTGACCTCTACTAAGAGAACCATGACAAATTTTACAGATCACATAATTTGTGCGATCTTTTTCTATGTCAAAAAAGTACCAGGCTAGGCAAGGCTTAGAGGCCATGCGGCCTGTTGATCCACCCCGAATAATGCTCAGAGGCAGAGTGGTGGCTGAGGATGCAGTTGTAGACGTGCTACCAGTACTCCGACTGTGTCCAGGAAGGCGCAAGGTAACTTCGTCATCAGTTGCATCCTCCTCCACCACCTCTGTTGACCTCCTCGAGTGCCTGACTGTGGGTTGACAGTAGGTGGGATCTAGAACTTCATCATCAATTGTTGTGTTTGCACTCCCCTCCCCCTCAGACCGAGCCTCTTCTTGCCCTGACCGAATATTTAAGTTGTCATCCCAATCGGGTATCTGAGTCTCATCTTCATCAGTATGTTCCTCATTGTCTATAACCACAGGTGTTACAGTTTGTGACAAAGGGTCAACATTATGCTCAGAAATTTGGTCCTCACGGCCTGAATCAGAGTCACAAAGGTTCTGGGCATCACTGCAGACCATTTCCTGTTCTGTACTCACTGTAGCTTGGGAGCAGACCTCTGATTCCCAGGCTATAGTGTGAATGAACAGCTCTGCAGACTCAGCCATCTCAGTTCCACCATACTGTGCAGGGCTGATGGAGACTTCAGAGCTGGGAGAAATCAAGTTTGATTGGGATGACAACTCAGAGGACTGGTGTTTTTTGGATGCGGTACTTGAAGTGGCTGAGAGGGCACTTGTTGGACCACTTGAGATCCATTCAAGCATTTTCCTTTTTTGGCCCTCATATACCTTTGTTCCTGTTGTTCGTGTCCGTAAAAAAGGGAGCACATCGGATTGTCCACGGTAAGTAGTAGACATCTTACTTTTGCTGGTAGATGGTCTATCTTCAGCAGATGATAATGGAGCTTTGCCACCTTCCCCACGGACAAAACCTTTTTTGCCTTTTCCACCACGCCTCTTCCCCTTTCCACCAGCATCTGACATTTTGCCACTCATGTTGATTGCGACAAGATTGTGCACTGAAAATGTGGTAGTAAAAATTGAGAGGTGGTGTAGATTGCAGTGGTGATCTAGCTTTATTAACAGCAGAATAATAAAGAATAAATATCCCTGACAATGCAACTACAGCCCTTAAACTGGCAGCAAAAATGCTAGTATAATGGCTTAGTTATAATGAGTTGGAGTGTGCAATGCAGGTAGAGGTGCTGCAAATGTCTTTGCACTAGTGTGACTAGACAACAGTCCAATAGCCACGTTTAGGATGCCACTAGGTACACTTAGTGTTTGCTAGTATAATGGCTTAGTTATAAGGAGTTGGAGTGTGCAATGCAGGTAGAGGTGCTGCAAATGTCTTTGCACTAGTGTGACTAGACAAATGTCCAATAGCCACGTTTAGGATGCCACTAGGTACACTGAGTGTTTGCTAGTATAATGGCTTAGTTATAATGAGTTGGAGTGTGCAATGCAGGTAGAGGTGCTGCAAATGTCTTTGCACTAGTGTGACTAGACAAATGTCCAATAGCCACGTTTAGGATGCCACTAGGTACACTTAGTGTTTGCTAGTATAATGGCTTAGTTATAATGAGTTGGAGTGTGCAATGCAGGTAGAGGTGCTGCAAATGTCTTTGCACTAGTGTGACTAGACAAATGTCCAATAGCCACGTTTAGGATGCCACTAGGTACACTTAGTGTTTGCTAGTATAATGGCTTAGTTATAATGAGTTGGAGTGTGCAATGCAGGTAGAGGTGCTGCAAATGTCTTTGCACTAGTGTGACTAGACAAATGTCCAATAGCCACGTTTAGGATGCCACTAGGTACACTGAGTGTTTGCTAGTATAATGGCTTAGTTATAATGAGTTGGAGTGTGCAATGCAGGTAGAGGTGCTGCAAATTTCTTTGCACTAGTGTGACTAGACAACAGTCCATTAGCCACGTTTAGGATGCCACTAGGTACACTTAGTGTTTACTAGTATAATGGCTTAGTTATAATGAGTTGGAGTGTGCAATGCAGGTAGAGGTGCTGCAAATGTCTTTGCACTAGTGTGACTAGACAAATGTCCAATAGCCACGTTTAGGATGCCACTAGGTACACTGAGTGTTTGCTAGTATAATGGCTTAGTTATAATGAGTTGGAGTGTGCAATGCAGGTAGAGGTGCTGCAAATGTCTTTGCACTAGTGTGACTAGACAAATGTCCAATAGCCACGTTTAGGATGCCACTAGGTACACTTAGTGTTTGCTAGTATAATGGCTTAGTTATAATGAGTTGGAGTGTGCAATGCAGGTAGAGGTGCTGCAAATGTCTTTGCACTAGTGTGACTAGACAAATGTCCAATAGCCACGTTTAGGATGCCACTAGGTACACTGAGTGTTTGCTAGTATAATGGCTTAGTTATAATGAGTTGGAGTGTGCAATGCAGGTAGAGGTGCTGCAAATGTCTTTGCACTAGTGTGACTAGACAAATGTCCAATAGCCACGTTTAGGATGCCACTAGGTACACTGAGTGTTTGCTAGTATAATGGCTTAGTTATAATGAGTTGGAGTGTGCAATGCAGGTAAAGGTGCTGCAAATTTCTTTGCACTAGTGTGACTAGACAACAGTCCAATAGCCACGTTTAGGATGCCACTAGGTACACTTAGTGTTTGCTAGTATAATGGCTTAGTTATAATGAGTTGGAGTGTGCAATGCAGGTAGAGGTGCTGCAAATGTCTTTGCACTAGTGTGACTAGACAAATGTCCAATAGCCACGTTTAGGATGCCACTAGGTACACTTAGTGTTTGCTAGTATAATGGCTTAGTTATAATGAGTTGGAGTGTGCAATGCAGGTAGAGGTGCTGCAAATGTCTTTGCACTAGTGTGACTAGACAACAGTCCAATAGTCACGTTTAGGATGCCACTAGGCACACTGAGTGTTTGCTAGTATAATGGCTTAGTTATAATGAGTTGGAGTGTGCAATGCAGGTAGAGGTGCTGCAAATGTCTTTGCACTAGTGTGACTAGACAAATGTCCAATAGCCACGTTTAGGATGCCACTAGGTACACTGAGTGTTTGCTAGTATAATGGCTTAGTTATAATGAGTTGGAGTGTGCAATGCAGGTAGAGGTGCTGCAAATGTCTTTGCACTAGTGTGACTAGACAACAGTCCAATAGCCACGTTTAGGATGCCACTAGGTACACTTAGTGTTTGCTAGTATAATGGCTTAGTTATAATGAGTTGGACTGTGCAATGCAGGTAGAGGTGCTGCAAATGTCTTTGCACTAGTGTGACTAGACAAATGTCCAATAGCCACGTTTAGGATGCCACTAGGTACACTGAGTGTTTGCTAGTATAATGGCTTAGTTATAATGAGTTGGAGTGTGCAATGCAGGTAGAGGTGCTGCAAATGTCTTTGCACTAGTGTGACTAGACAAATGTCCAATAGCCACGTTTAGGATGCCACTAGGTACACTTAGTGTTTGCTAGTATAATGGCTTAGTTATAATGAGTTGGAGTGTGCAATGCAGGTAGAGGTGCTGCAAATGTCTTTGCACTAGTGTGACTAGACAAATGTCCAATAGCCACGTTTAGGATGCCACTAGGTACACTGAGTGTTTGCTAGTATAATGGCTTAGTTATAATGAGTTGGAGTGTGCAATGCAGGTAGAGGTGCTGCAAATGTCTTTGCACTAGTGTGACTAGACAAATGTCCAATAATAGCCACGTTTAGGATGCCACTAGGTACACTGAGTGTTTGCTAGTATAATGGCTAGAGATGAGCGAACCGGTCCCGGTTCGGCTCGAGGCGGTTCGCCGAACGGGGGGTCTGGCTCGAGTTCGGCTCGTCGAACGTTCGACGAACCGAACTCGAGCCCATAGGAAACAATGGCAGGCAATCACAAACACAGTAAAACACCTAGAAAACACCCTCAAAGGTGTCCAAAAGGTGACAAACAACTCACAACACAACACAAACACATGGGAAAGTGACAAGGACATGTACTCATGCGAAAACAAAACAGCTGGACAAGGAAAAAGAGGAGGACACACAGATATAGGCATGGCACGCCCTTCTAAAGTCATGTAAAACACCGCAAGGTGACTCCAAGCGGAGTCTCCCTTTTTTCCAAAAATTGGGCCCCACACACCCACCCCTTCAGTGGCAGCAGTTGTGCCCCAGTTGTACACTTCACAGCTAGATTTGCATCAAGCACATTCAAAAATACGCCATTCTTATCCGTCCCCAGGATGACACCGGGGTAGGTAGCAAAGTCTTTCCTGATCCCAGCTCTGTTCATCTTGGCTTCTTTTAAAAACACAGCAAGCAAGGGTTACTCCAAGCGGAGTCTCCCTTTTTTCCAAAAATTGGGCCCCACACACACCCACCCCTTCAGTGGCAGCACTTGGGCCCCAGTTGTACACTTCACAGCTAGATTTGCATCAAGCACATTCAAAAATACGCTATTCTTAACCGTCCCCAGGATGACACCGGGGTAGGTAGCAAAGTCTTTCCTGATCCCAGCTCTGTTCATCTTGGCTTCTTTTAAAAACACAGCAAGCAAGGGTTACTCCAAGCGGAGTCTCCCTTTTTTCCAAAAATTGGGCCACACAGACACCCACCCCATCAGTGGCAGCACTTGGGCCCTAGTTGCAAACAGGATGTTTTGATTTGCATCAAGCACATTCAAAAATACGCTATTCTTAGCCGTCCCCAGGATGACACCGGGGTAGGTAGCAAAGTCTTTGCTGACCCATGACTTGTTCATCTTGGCTTCTTTTAAAAACAATGTAAGCAAGGGTTACTCCAAGCGGAGTCTCCCTTTTTTCCAAAAATTGGGCCACACAGACACCCACCCCATCAGTGGCAGCACTTGGGCCCTAGTTGCAAACAGGATGTTTTGATTTGCATCAAGCACATTCAAAAATACGCTATTCTTAGCCGTCCCCAGGATGACACTGGGGTAGGTAGCAAAGTCTTTGCTGACCCATGACTTGTTCATCTTGGCTTCTTTTAAAAACAATGTAAGCAAGGGTTACTCCAAGCGGAGTCTCCCTTTTTTCCAAAAATTGGGCCACACAGACACCCACCCCATCAGTGGCAGCACTTGGGCCCTAGTTGCAAACAGGATGTTTTGATTTGCATCAAGCACATTCAAAAATACGCTATTCTTAGCCGTCCCCAGGATGACACCGGGGTAGGTAGCAAAGTCTTTGCTGACCCATGACTTGTTCATCTTGGCTTCTTTTAAAAACAATGTAAGCAAGGGTTACTCCAAGCGGAGTCTCCCTTTTTTCCAAAAATTGGGCCACACAGACACCCACCCCATCAGTGGCAGCACTTGGGCCCTAGTTGCAAACAGGATGTTTTGATTTGCATCAAGCACATTCAAAAATACGCTATTCTTAGCCGTCCACAGGATGACACCGGGGTAGGTAGCAAAGTCTTTCCTGATCCCAGCTCTGTTCATCTTGGCTTCTTTTAAAAACACAGCAAGCAAGGGTTACTCCAAGCGGAGTCTCCCTTTTTTCCAAAAATTGGGCCACACAGACACCCACCCCATCAGTGGCAGCACTTGGGCCCTAGTTGCAAACAGGATGTTTTGATTTGCATCAAGCACATTCAAAAATACGCTATTCTTAGCCGTCCCCAGGATGACACCGGGGTAGGTAGCAAAGTCTTTGCTGACCCATGACTTGTTCATCTTGGCTTCTTTTAAAAACAATGTAAGCAAGGGTTACTCCAAGCGGAGTCTCCCTTTTTTCCAAAAATTGGGCCACACAGACACCCACCCCATCAGTGGCAGCACTTGGGCCCTAGTTGCAAACAGGATGTTTTGATTTGCATCAAGCACATTCAAAAATACGCTATTCTTAGCCGTCCACAGGATGACACCGGGGTAGGTAGCAAAGTCTTTCCTGATCCCAGCTCTGTTCATCTTGGCTTCTTTTAAAAACACAGCAAGCAAGGGTTACTCCAAGCGGAGTCTCCCTTTTTTCCAAAAATTGGGCCACACAGACACCCACCCCATCAGTGGCAGCACTTGGGCCCTAGTTGCAAACAGGATGTTTTGATTTGCATCAAGCACATTCAAAAATACGCTATTCTTAGCCGTCCACAGGATGACACCGGGGTAGGTAGCAAAGTCTTTCCTGATCCCAGCTCTGTTCATCTTGGCTTCTTTTAAAAACACAGCAAGCAAGGGTTACTCCAAGCGGAGTCTCCCTTTTTTCCAAAAATTGGGCCACACAGACACCCACCCCATCAGTGGCAGCACTTGGGCCCTAGTTGCAAACAGGATGTTTTGATTTGCATCAAGCACATTCAAAAATACGCTATTCTTAGCCGTCCACAGGATGACACCGGGGTAGGTAGCAAAGTCTTTCCTGATCCCAGCTCTGTTCATCTTGGCTTCTTTTAAAAACACAGCAAGCAAGGGTTACTCCAAGCGGAGTCTCCCTTTTTTCCAAAAATTGGGCCACACAGACACCCACCCCATCAGTGGCAGCACTTGGGCCCTAGTTGCAAACAGGATGTTTTGATTTGCATCAAGCACATTCAAAAATACGCTATTCTTAGCCGTCCCCAGGATGACACTGGGGTAGGTAGCAAAGTCTTTGCTGACCCATGACTTGTTCATCTTGGCTTCTTTTAAAAACAATGTAAGCAAGGGTTACTCCAAGCGGAGTCTCCCTTTTTTCCAAAAATTGGGCCACACAGACACCCACCCCATCAGTGGCAGCACTTGGGCCCTAGTTGCAAACAGGATGTTTTGATTTGCATCAAGCACATTCAAAAATACGCTATTCTTAGCCGTCCCCAGGATGACACCGGGGTAGGTAGCAAAGTCTTTGCTGACCCATGACTTGTTCATCTTGGCTTCTTTTAAAAACAATGTAAGCAAGGGTTACTCCAAGCGGAGTCTCCCTTTTTTCCAAAAATTGGGCCACACAGACACCCACCCCATCAGTGGCAGCACTTGGGCCCTAGTTGCAAACAGGATGTTTTGATTTGCATCAAGCACATTCAAAAATACGCTATTCTTAGCCGTCCACAGGATGACACCGGGGTAGGTAGCAAAGTCTTTCCTGATCCCAGCTCTGTTCATCTTGGCTTCTTTTAAAAACACAGCAAGCAAGGGTTACTCCAAGCGGAGTCTCCCTTTTTTCCAAAAATTGGGCCACACAGACACCCACCCCATCAGTGGCAGCACTTGGGCCCTAGTTGCAAACAGGATGTTTTGATTTGCATCAAGCACATTCCAAATCCACAAGCATTTACTCTCCCCAGGATGACACAGGGGTAGTAAATTCCTTCTGGATCCATGACTTGTTCATTTTGATGAACGTCAGTCTGTCCACATTGTCACTGGACAGACGCGTGCGCTTATCTGTCAGCACACACCCAGCAGCACTGAATACACGTTCAGAGACAACGCTGGCAGCTGGACACGACAAAATCTCCAAGGCGTAAGTTGCGAGCTCTGGCCATTTTTGTAGGTTTGAAGCCCAAAAGGAGCAAGGCTCCAGTTGCACAGTCATGGCATCGATGTTCATTTGGAGATACTCCTGTATCATCCTCTCCAGCCGTTGACTATGTGTCAGACTTGTTGTCTCTGGTGGCCTTGCAAAAGAGGGTCTAAAAAAATTATGAAAAGATTCCATAAAATTGCTGTTACCGGCACCAGAAAAGGTCCTACTGGTACGGGTAGACTGTTGAAGATGACGAGACCGTCCCATGTTTGTCAAGTTACAACTGGGAGATTCACTCCCTGCACCTGCACGGTTGTTTGGTGGAAAAGCCGAGCTAAGATCTAGTAACAGCTTCTGCTGATACTCCTGCATACGTGCGTCCCTTTCTATGGCTGGAATTATGTCACAAAATTTGGACTTGTACCGGGGATCTAATAGTGTGGCAATCCAGTAGTCATCATCACTTCTAATTTTGACAATACGACTGTCATGTTGGAGGTAGTGCAACAAAAAGGCACTCATGTGTCTTGCGCAGCCATGCGGACCAAGTCCATGCTGTGTTTGTGGCATAGAGGTGCTACCCGTTCTTTCTTCCTCTGACATCTGACCCCAACCTCTTTCAACTGAAATTTGACCAAGGTCTCCCTCATCCGCTGAGTCTTCCATGTCCATGGACAGTTCGTCCTCCATTTCTTCATGTTCTCCTGCACCTTGCTCAACATTTCGCCTGCTACTATGCGCCCTTGTCGATCCCTGTCCCCCATGGTCCCATGCCTGCTGCGTTGGTGATGATGAACGTCTGGACCTTGGTGATGTTGTTGTCCCTTGCGCATATGAATCCTCCTGTAGTTCCTCCCCTTCATGTTGTCCCACCCCCTGACTCCGAATAGTGTTTAGCGTGTGCTCCAGCATGTAAATGACTGGAATCGTCATGCTGATAATGGCATTGTCAGCGCTAAACATATTCGTCGCCATGTCGAAACTGTGCAGAAGGGTGCATAGGTCCTTGATCTGAGACCACTCCATCAGGGTGATCTGCCCCACCTCTGCATCTCGTTGGCCCAGGCTATACGTCATGACGTATTGCACCAGGGCTCTGCGGTGCTGCCACAGTCGCTGTAACATGTGGAGAGTTGAATTCCAGCGTGTCGCCACATCGCATTTCAGGCGATGAACCGGCAGGCCGAAAGACTTCTGGAGCGATGCAAGTCGCTCTGCTGCGGCGCTTGAACGGCGGAAGTGAGCTGACAGTTTTCGTGCCCTGTTCAGAAGGCCATCTAGGCCGGGATAGTGTGTTAAAAATTGCTGCACGACAAGGTTCAACACGTGAGCCATACAAGGTACGTGTGTCACCTTGCCCAGGCGAAGTGCCGCACCCAGGTTTGCAGCATTGTCGCACACGGCCTTACCAGGCTGCAGTTTGAGTGGAGACAACCATTTATTAAACTCGGACCGCAAAGCTGACCACAACTCCTCAGCTGTGTGACTCTTATTACCAAGACATGTCAAGCTAAAGACCGCCTGATGCCGTTGCGCTCTGCTGCCAGCATAGTAATGAGGGGTGCGTGATTCCTTCTGCGCAGTGAGAACGCTGGTGGCCTGACCAGGCAGGCTTGGGGCGGAGGTGGAGGACCCAGATGAGGTGGAGGATGCAGAAGCAGTGGCGGAACTTGGACAGACAGAGGATTGACACACAAGTCGTGGGGACGGCAAGACTTGTGCAGCAGACCCTTCACCATCTATCACCATAGTTACCCAGTGCCCAGTCAGCGACATGTAACGTCCCTGTCCATGCTTACTGGTCCAAGTATCGGTGGTGAAATGCACCCGTTCACACACAGAGTTTCTCAAGGAAGCGGTGATGTTGTGTGCGACATGCTGGTGTAGCGCGGGCACACCTTTCTTAGAGAAGTAGTGGCGACTAGGCATCTGGTACTGGGGCACAGCGACAGACATAAGGTCTCTAAAATCCTGTGTGTCCACTAGGCGGAAAGGCAGCATTTCGGTAGCCAACAGCTTACAGAGGGATAGAGTCAACCTCTTAGCTTTGTCATGGGTCGGAGGAAGTGGCCTTTTATTTGACCACATCTGAGGGACAGAGATCTGGCTGCTGTGTGTAGACGGTGTTGAGTAGGGTGTCCCTGGAAAAATGCAGGTTTGTGAGGAAAGTGCAGGCGGAGACATGATGTTGCCTTCATCCAACGTTGGTGCTATCGATGTCTGAGAGAGCTGTACACACTCACTTGTTTCCCCTTCCAAACCAACTGACGACCTTACAAGCAAACTGCCTGTTGCGGTTACAGTGGTGGAAGTTTTGCGTGGAAAAACAGGTGTGGCAGCTGTCCCCACAGTCCTAGAAGATGAAGAGCGCGCGGATGCAGTGGAAGGGGCGGGCGGTGGATGGTTCGCTCCGCTAGGCCGCATTGCAGCACGGTGAGCTTCCCACCGGGACTTATGATATTTATTCATGTGACGATTCATGGAAGAAGTTGTCAAACTGCTGAGCTTTTGACCTCTACTAAGAGAATCATGACAAATGTTACATATCACATGAGTTGGGCGATCTTTTTCGATGTGAAAAAAGGACCAGGCTAGGCAAGGCTTAGAGGCCATGCGACCTGTTGATCCACCCCGAATAATGCTCATAGGCAGAGTGGTGGCTGAGGATGCAGTTGTAGACGTGCTACCAGTGCTCCGACTCTGTCCAGGAAGGCGCAAGGTAACTTCGTCGTCGGTTGCATCCTCCTCCACCGCCTCTGTTGACCTCCTCGAGTGCCTGACTGGGGGTTGACAGTAGGTGGGATCTAGAACGTCATCATCAATTGTTGTGTTTGCACTCCCCTCCCCCTCAGACCGAGCCTCTTCTTGCCCTGACGGAATATTTAAGTTGTCATCCCAATCGGGTATCTGCGTCTCATCTTCATCAGTATGTTCCTCATTGTCTATAACCACAGGTGTTACAGTTTGTGACAAAGGGTCAACATTATGCTCAGAAACTTGGTCCTCACGGCCTGAATCTGAGTCACAAAGGTTCTGGGCATCACTGCAGACCATTTCCTGTTCTGTACTCACTGTAGCTTGGGAGCAGACCTCTGATTCCCAGGCTATAGTGTGACTGAACAGCTCTGCAGACTCAGCCATCTCAGTTCCACCATACTGTGCAGGGCTGATGGAGACTTCAGAGCTGGGAGAAATCAAGTGTGATTGGGATGACAACTCAGAGGACTGGTGTTTTTTGGATGCGGTACTTGAAGTGGCTGAGAGGGCACTTGTTGGACCACTTGAGATCCATTCAAGCATTTTCCTTTTTTGCCCATCATCTACCTTTCTTCCTGTTGTTCGTGTCCGTAAAAAAGGGAGCACATCGGATTGTCCACGGTAAGTAGTAGACATCTTACTTTTGCTGGTAGATGGTCTATCTTCAGCAGATGATAATGGAGCTTTGCCACCTTCCCCACGGACAAAACCTTTTTTGCCTTTTCCACCACGCCTCTTCCCCTTTCCACCAGCATCTGTCATTTTGCCACTCATGTTGATTGCGACAAGATTGTGGACTGAAAATGTGGTAGTAAAAATTGAGAGGTGGTGAAGATTGCAGTGGTGGTCTAGCTTTATTAACAGCAGAATAATAAAGAATAAATATCCCTGACAATGCAACTTAGTTATAATTAGTTGGAGTGTGCAACGCAGGCAGACGTGCTGCAAATGTCTTTGCACTAGTGGGACTATAGCAAAGTCCAATAGCCACGTATAGGATGCCACTAGGTACACTGAGTGTTTGCTAGCATAATGGCTTGGTTAGAATGAGTTGTAGTGTGCAACGCAGGCAGACGCGCTCTGCAAATGTCTTTGCACTAGTGGGACTATAGCAAAGTCCAATAGCCACGTATAGGATGCCACTAGGTACACTGAGTGTTTGCTAGTATAATGGCTTGGTTAGAATGAGTTGTAGTGTGCAACGCAGGCAGACGCGCTCTGCAAATGTCTTTGCACTAGTGGGACTATAGCAAAGTCCAATAGCCACGTATAGGATGCCACTAGGTACACTGAGTGTTTGCTAGTATAATGGCTTAGTTATAATGAGT
This sequence comes from Anomaloglossus baeobatrachus, assembly GCF_048569485.1. Classification (NCBI taxonomy): domain Eukaryota; kingdom Metazoa; phylum Chordata; class Amphibia; order Anura; family Aromobatidae; genus Anomaloglossus; species Anomaloglossus baeobatrachus. Next base: position 153,926,888 of record NC_134356.1, read on the forward strand.
TGGAGTGTGCAATGCAGGTAAAGGTGCTGCAAATTTCTTTGCACTAGTGTGACTAGACAACAGTCCAATAGCCACGTTTAGGATGCCACTAGGTACACTTAGTGTTTGCTAGTATAATGGCTTAGTTATAATGAGTTGGAGTGTGCAATGCAGGTAGAGGTGCTGCAAATGTCTTTGCACTAGTGTGACTAGACAAATGTCCAATAGCCACGTTTAGGATGCCACTAGGTACACTTAGTGTTTGCTAGTATAATGGCTTAGTTATAATGCGTTGGAGTGTGCAATGCAGGTAGAGGTGCTGCAAATGTCTTTGCACTAGTGTGACTAGACAACAGTCCAATAGTCACGTTTAGGATGCCACTAGGCACACTGAGTGTTTGCTAGTATAATGGCTTAGTTATAATGAGTTGGAGTGTGCAATGCAGGTAGAGGTGCTGCAAATGTCTTTGCACTAGTGTGACTAGACAAATGTCCAATAGCCACGTTTAGGATGCCACTAGGTACACTGAGTGTTTGCTAGTATAATGGCTTAGTTATAATGAGTTGGAGTGTGCAATGCAGGTAGAGGTGCTGCAAATGTCTTTGCACTAGTGTGACTAGACAACAGTCCAATAGCCACGTTTGGGATGCCACTAGGTACACTGAGTGTTTGCTAGTATAATGGCTTAGTTATAATGAGTTGGAGTGTGCAATGCAGGTAGAGGTGCTGCAAATGTCTTTGCACTAGTGTGACTAGACAAATGTCCAATAGCCACGTTTAGGATGCCACTAGGTACACTGAGTGTTTGCTAGTATAATGGCTTAGTTATAATGAGTTGGAGTGTGCAATGCAGGTAGAGGTGCTGCAAATGTCTTTGCACTAGTGTGACTAGACAACAGTCCAATAGCCACGTTTAGGATGCCACTAGGTACACTGAGTGTTTGCTAGTATAATGGCTTAGTTATAATGAGTTGGAGTGTGCAATGCAGGTAGAGGTGCTGCAAATGTCTTTGCACTAGTGTGACTGGACAAATGTCCAATAGCCACGTTTAGGATGCCACTAGGTACACTGAGTGTTTGCTAGTATAATGGCTTAGTTATAATGAGTTGGAGTGTGCAATGCAGGTAGAGGTGCTGCAAATTTCTTTGCACTAGTGTGACTAGACAACAGTCCAATAGCCACGTTTAGGATGCCACTAGGTACACTTAGTGATTGCTAGTATAATGGCTTAGTTATAATGAGTTGGAGTGTGCAATGCAGGTAGAGGTGCTGCAAATGTCTTTGCACTAGTGTGACTAGACAAATGTCCAATAGCCACGTTTAGGATGCCACTAGGTACACTTAGTGTTTGCTAGTATAATGGCTTAGTTATAATGAGTTGGAGTGTGCAATGCAGGTAGAGGTGCTGCAAATGTCTTTCACTAGTGTGACTAGACAAATATCCAGTAGCCACGTTTAGGATGCCACTAGGTACACTGAGTGTTTGCTAGTATAATGGCTTAGTTATAATGAGTTGTAGTGTGCAATGCAGGTAGAGGTGCTGCAAATGTCTTTGCACTAGTGTGACTAGACAACAGTCCAATAGCCACGTTTAGGATGCCACTAGGTACACTGAGTGTTTGCTAGTATAATGGCTTAGTTATAATGAGTTGGAGTGTGCAATGCAGGTAGAGGTGCTGCAAATTTCTTTGCACTAGTGTGACTAGACAAATGTCCAATAGCCACATTTAGGATGCCACTAGGTACATTGAGTGTTTGCTAGTATAATGGCTTAGTTATAATGAGTTGGAGTGTGCAATGCAGGTAGAGGTGCTGCAAATGTCTTTGCACTAGTGTGACTAGACAACAGTCAAATAGCCACGTTTAGGATGCCACTAGGTACACTGAGTGTTTGCTAGTATAATGGCTTAGTTATAATGAGTTGGAGTGTGCAATGCAGGTAGAGGTGCTGCAAATGTCTTTGCACTAGTGTGACTAGACAACAGTCCAATAGCCACGTTTAGGATGGCACTAGGTACACTGAGTGTTTGCTAGTATAATGGCTTAGTTATAATGAGTTGGAGTGTGCAATGCAGGTAGAGGTGCTGCAAATGTCTGTGCACTAGTGTGACTAGACAAATGTCCAATAGCCACGATTAGGATGCCACTAGGTACACTGAGTGTTTGCTAGTATAATGGCTTAGTTATAATGAGTTGGAGTGTGCAATGCAGGTAGAGGTGCTGCAAATGTCTTTGCACTAGTGTGACTAGACAACAGTCCAATAGCCACGTTTAGGATGCCACTAGGTACACTTAGTGTTTGCTAGTATAATGGCTTAGTTATAATGAGTTGGAGTGTGCAATGCAGGTAGAGGTGCTGCAAATGTCTTTGCACTAGTGTGACTAGACAAATGTCCAATAGCCACGTTTAGGATGCCACTAGGTACACTGAGTGTTTGCTAGTATAATGGCTTAGTTATAATGAGTTGGAGTGTGCAATGCAGGTAGAGGTGCTGCAAATGTCTTTGCACTAGTGTGACTAGACAAATGTCCAATAGCCACGTTTAGGATGCCACTAGGTACACTGAGTGTTTGCTAGTATAATGGCTTAGTTATAATGAGTTGGAGTGTGCAATGCAGGTAAAGGTGCTGCAAATTTCTTTGCACTAGTGTGACTAGACAACAGTCCAATAGCCACGTTTAGGATGCCACTAGGTACACTTAGTGTTTGCTAGTATAATGGCTTAGTTATAATGAGTTGGAGTGTGCAATGCAGGTAGAGGTGCTGCAAATGTCTTTGCACTAGTGTGACTAGACAAATGTCCAATAGCCACGTTTAGGATGCCACTAGGTACACTTAGTGTTTGCTAGTATAATGGCTTAGTTATAATGAGTTGGAGTGTGCAATGCAGGTAGAGGTGCTGCAAATGTCTTTGCACTAGTGTGACTAGACAACAGTCCAATAGTCACGTTTAGGATGCCACTAGGCACACTGAGTGTTTGCTAGTATAATGGCTTAGTTATAATGAGTTGGAGTGTGCAATGCAGGTAGAGGTGCTGCAAATGTCTTTGCACTAGTGTGACTAGACAAATGTCCAATAGCCACGTTTAGGATGCCACTAGGTAAACTGAGTGTTTGCTAGTATAATGGCTTAGTTATAATGAGTTGGAGTGTGCAATGCAGGTAGAGGTGCTGCAAATGTCTTTGCACTAGTGTGACTAGACAACAGTCCAATAGCCACGTTTAGGATGCCACTAGGTACACTTAGTGTTTGCTAGTATAATGGCTTAGTTATAATGAGTTGGACTGTGCAATGCAGGTAGAGGTGCTGCAAATGTCTTTGCACTAGTGTGACTAGACAAATGTCCAATAGCCACGTTTAGGATGCCACTAGGTACACTGAGTGTTTGCTAGTATAATGGCTTAGTTATAATGAGTTGGAGTGTGCAATGCAGGTAGAGGTGCTGCAAATGTCTTTGCACTAGTGTGAGTAGACAAATGTCCAATAGCCACGTTTAGGATGCCACTAGGTACACTTAGTGTTTGCTAGTATAATGGCTTAGTTATAATGAGTTGGAGTGTGCAATGCAGGTAGAGGTGCTGCAAATGTCTTTGCACTAGTGTGACTAGACAAATGTCCAATAGCCACGTTTAGGATGCCACTAGGTACACTGAGTGTTTGCTAGTATAATGGCTTAGTTATAATGAGTTGGAGTGTGCAATGCAGGTAGAGGTGCTGCAAATGTCTTTGCACTAGTGTGACTAGACAAATGTCCAATAATAGCCACGTTTAGGATGCCACTAGGTACACTGAGTGTTTGCTAGTATAATGGCTTAGTTATAATGAGTTGGAGTGTGCAATGCAGGTAAAGGTGCTGCAAATTTCTTTGCACTAGTGTGACTAGACAACAGTCCAATAGCCACGTTTAGGATGCCACTAGGTACACTTAGTGTTTGCTAGTATAATGGCTTAGTTATAATGAGTTGGAGTGTGCAATGCAGGTAGAGGTGCTGCAAATGTCTTTGCACTAGTGTGACTAGACAAATGTCCAATAGCCACGTTTAGGATGCCACTAGGTACACTTAGTGTTTGCTAGTATAATGGCTTAGTTATAATGCGTTGGAGTGTGCAATGCAGGTAGAGGTGCTGCAAATGTCTTTGCACTAGTGTGACTAGACAACAGTCCAATAGTCACGTTTAGGATGCCACTAGGCACACTGAGTGTTTGCTAGTATAATGGCTTAGTTATAATGAGTTGGAGTGTGCAATGCAGGTAGAGGTGCTGCAAATGTCTTTGCACTAGTGTGACTAGACAAATGTCCAATAGCCACGTTTAGGATGCCACTAGGTACACTGAGTGTTTGCTAGTATAATGGCTTAGTTATAATGAGTTGGAGTGTGCAATGCAGGTAGAGGTGCTGCAAATGTCTTTGCACTAGTGTGACTAGACAACAGTCCAATAGCCACGTTTGGGATGCCACTAGGTACACTGAGTGTTTGCTAGTATAATGGCTTAGTTATAATGAGTTGGAGTGTGCAATGCAGGTAGAGGTGCTGCAAATGTCTTTGCACTAGTGTGACTAGACAAATGTCCAATAGCCACGTTTAGGATGCCACTAGGTACACTGAGTGTTTGCTAGTATAATGGCTTAGTTATAATGAGTTGGAGTGTGCAATGCAGGTAGAGGTGCTGCAAATGTCTTTGCACTAGTGTGACTAGACAACAGTCCAATAGCCACGTTTAGGATGGCACTAGGTACACTGAGTGTTTGCTAGTATAATGGCTTAGTTATAATGATTTGGAGTGTGCAATGCAGGTAGAGGTGCTTCAAATGTCTGTGCACTAGTGTGACTAGACAAATGTCCAATAGCCACGATTAGGATGCCACTAGGTACACTGAGTGTTTGCTAGTATAATGGCTTAGTTATAATGAGTTGGAGTGTGCAATGCAGGTAGAGGTGCTGCAAATGTCTTTGCACTAGTGTAACTAGACAACAGTCCAATACCCACGTTTAGGATGCCACTAGGTACACTTAGTGTTTGCTAGTATAACGGCTTAGTTATAATGAGTTGGAGTGTGCAATGCAGGTAGAGGTGCTGCAAATGTCTTTGCACTAGTGTGACTAGACAAATGTCCAATAGCCACGTTGAGGATGCCACTAGGTACACTTAGTGTTTGCTAGTATAATGGCTTAGTTATAATGAGTTGGAGTGTGCAATGCAGGTAGAGGTGCTGCAAATGTCTTTGCACTAGTGTGACTAGACAACAGTCCAATAGCCACGTTTAGGATGCCACTAGGTACAGTGAGTGTTTGCTAGTATAATGGCTTAGTTATAATGAGTTGGAGTGTGCAATGCAGGTGGAGGTGCTGCAAATTTCTTTGCACTAGTGTGACTAGACAACAGTCCAATAGCCACGTTTAGGATGCCACTAGGTACACTGAGTGTTTGCTAGTATAATGGCTTAGTTATAATGAGTTGGAGTGTGCAATGCAGGTAGAGGTGCTGCAAATGTCTTTGCACTAGTGTGACTAGACAAATGTCCAATAGCCACGTTTAGGATGCCACTAGGTACACTGAGTGTTTGCTAGTATAATGGCTTAGTTATAATGAGTTGGAGTGTGCAATGCAGGTAGAGGTGCTGCAAATGTCTTTGCACTAGTGTGACTAGACAACAGTCCAATAGCCACGTTTAGGATGCCACTAGGTACACTGAGTGTTTGCTAGTATAATGGCTTAGTTATAATGAGTTGGAGTGTGCAATGCAGGTAGAGGTGCTGCAAATGTCTTTGCACTAGTGTGACTGGACAAATGTCCAATAGCCACGTTTAGGATGCCACTAGGTACACTGAGTGTTTGCTAGTATAATGGCTTAGTTATAATGAGTTGGAGTGTGCAATGCAGGTAGAGGTGCTGCAAATTTCTTTGCACTAGTGTGACTAGACAACAGTCCAATAGCCACGTTTAGGATGCCACTAGGTACACTTAGTGATTGCTAGTATAATGGCTTAGTTATAATGAGTTGGAGTGTGCAATGCAGGTAGAGGTGCTGCAAATGTCTTTGCACTAGTGTGACTAGACAAATGTCCAATAGCCACGTTTAGGATGCCACTAGGTACACTTAGTGTTTGCTAGTATAATGGCTTAGTTATAATGAGTTGGAGTGTGCAATGCAGGTAGAGGTGCTGCAAATGTCTTTCACTAGTGTGACTAGACAAATATCCAATAGCCACGTTTAGGATGCCACTAGGTACACTGAGTGTTTGCTAGTATAATGGCTTAGTTATAATGAGTTGTAGTGTGCAATGCAGGTAGAGGTGCTGCAAATGTCTTTGCACTAGTGTGACTAGACAACAGTCCAATAGCCACGTTTAGGATGCCACTAGGTACACTGAGTGTTTGCTAGTATAATGGCTTAGTTATAATGAGTTGGAGTGTGCAATGCAGGTAGAGGTGCTGCAAATTTCTTTGCACTAGTGTGACTAGACAAATGTCCAATAGCCACATTTAGGATGCCACTAGGTACATTGAGTGTTTGCTAGTATAATGGCTTAGTTATAATGAGTTGGAGTGTGCAATGCAGGTAGAGGTGCTGCAAATGTCTTTGCACTAGTGTGACTAGACAACAGTCCAATAGCCACGTTTAGGATGGCACTAGGTACACTGAGTGTTTGCTAGTATAATGGCTTAGTTATAATGAGTTGGAGTGTGCAATGCAGGTAGAGGTGCTGCAAATGTCTGTGCACTAGTGTGACTAGACAAATGTCCAATAGCCACGATTAGGATGCCACTAGGTACACTGAGTGTTTGCTAGTATAATGGCTTAGTTATAATGAGTTGGAGTGTGCAATGCAGGTAGAGGTGCTGCAAATGTCTTTGCACTAGTGTGACTAGACAACAGTCCAATAGCCACGTTTAGGATGCCACTAGGTACAGTGAGTGTTTGCTAGTATAATGGCTTAGTTATAATGAGTTGGAGTGTGCAATGCAGGTGGAGGTGCTGCAAATTTCTTTGCACTAGTGTGACTAGACAACAGTCCAATAGCCACGTTTAGGATGCCACTAGGTACACTGAGTGTTTGCTAGTATAATGGCTTAGTTATAATGAGTTGGAGTGTGCAATGCAGGTAGAGGTGCTGCAAATGTCTTTGCACTAGTGTGACTAGACAAATGTCCAATAGCCACGTTTAGGATGCCACTAGGTACACTGAGTGTTTGCTAGTATAATGGCTTAGTTATAATGAGTTGGAGTGTGCAATGCAGGTAGAGGTGCTGCAAATGTCTTTGCACTAGTGTGACTAGACAACAGTCCAATAGCCACGTTTAGGATGCCACTAGGTACACTGAGTGTTTGCTAGTATAATGGCTTAGTTATAATAAGTTGGAGTGTGCAATGCAGGTAGAGGTGCTGCAAATGTCTTTGCACTAGTGTGACTAGACAAATGTCCAATAGCCACGTTTAGGATGCCACTAGGTACACTGAGTGTTTGCTAGTATAATGGCTTAGTTATAATGAGTTGGAGTGTGCAATGCAGGTAGAGGTGCTGCAAATTTCTTTGCACTAGTGTGACTAGACAACAGTCCAATAGCCACGTTTACGATGCCACTAGGTACACTTAGTGTTTGCTAGTATAATGGCTTAGTTATAATGAGTTGGAGTGTGCAATGCAGGTAGAGGTGCTGCAAATGTCTTTGCACTAGTGTGACTAGACAAATGTCCAATAGCCACGTTTAGGATGCCACTAGGTACACTTAGTGTTTGCTAGTATAATGGCTTAGTTATAATGAGTTGGAGTGTGCAATGCAGGTAGAGGTGCTGCAAATGTCTTTGCACTAGTGTGACTAGACAAATATCCAATAGCCACGTTTAGGATGCCACTAGGTACACTGAGTGTTTGCTAGTATAATGGCTTAGTTATAATGAGTTGTAGTGTGCAATGCAGGTAGAGGTGCTGCAAATGTCTTTGCACTAGTGTGACTAGACAACAGTCCAATAGCCACGTTTAGGATGCCACTAGGTACACTGAGTGCTTGCTAGTATAATGGCTTAGTTATAATGAGTTGGAGTGTGCAATGCAGGTAGAGGTGCTGCAAATTTCTTTGCACTAGTGTGACTAGACAAATGTCCAATAGCCACATTTAGGATGCCACTAGGTACATTGAGTGTTTGCTAGTATAATGGCTTAGTTATAATGAGTTGGAGTGTGCAATGCAGGTAGAGGTGCTGCAAATGTCTTTGCACTAGTGTGACTAGACAACAGTCAAATAGCCACGTTTAGGATGCCACTAGGTACACTGAGTGTTTGCTAGTATAATGGCTTAGTTATAATGAGTTGGAGTGTGCAATGCAGGTAGAGGTGCTGCAAATGTCTTTGCACTAGTGTGACTAGACAAATGTCCAATAGCCACGTTTAGGATGCCACTAGGTACACTTAGTGTTTGCTAGTATAATGGCTTAGTTATAATGAGTTGGAGTGTGCAATGCAGGTAGAGGTGCTGCAAATGTCTTTGCACTAGTGTGACTAGACAAATGTCCAATAGCCACGTTTAGGATGCCACTAGGTACACTGAGTGTTTGCTAGTATAATGGCTTAGTTATAATGAGTTGGAGTGTGCAATGCAGGTAGAGGTGCTGCAAATTTCTTTGCACTAGTGTGACTAGACAAATGTCCAATAGCCACGTTTAGGATGCCACTAGGTACACTGAGTTTTTGCTAGTATAATGGCTTAGTTATAATGAGTTGGAGTGTGCAATGCAGGTAGAGGTGCTGCAAATGTCTTTGCACTAGTGTGACTAGACAAATGTCCAATAGCCACGTTTAGGATGCCACTAGGTACACTGAGTGTTTGCTAGTATAATGGCTTAGTTATAATGAGTTGGAGTGTGCAATGCAGGTAGAGGTGCTGCAAATGTCTTTGCACTAGTGTGACTAGACAAATGTCCAATAGCCACGTTTAGGATGCCACTAGGTACACTGAGTGTTTGCTAGTATAATGGCTTAGTTATAATGAGTTGGAGTGTGCAATGCAGGTAGAGGTGCTGCAAATGTCTTTGCACTAGTGTGACTAGACAACAGTCCAATAGCCACGTTTAGGATGCCACTAGGTACACTGAGTGTTTGCTAGTATAATGGCTTAGTTATAATAAGTTGGAGTGTGCAATGCAGGTAGAGGTGCTGCAAATGTCTTTGCACTAGTGTGACTAGACAAATGTCCAATAGCCACGTTTAGGATGCCACTAGGTACACTGAGTGTTTGCTAGTATAATGGCTTAGTTATAATGAGTTGGAGTGTGCAATGCAGGTAGAGGTGCTGCAAATTTCTTTGCACTAGTGTGACTAGACAACAGTCCAATAGCCACGTTTACGATGCCACTAGGTACACTTAGTGTTTGCTAGTATAATGGCTTAGTTATAATGAGTTGGAGTGTGCAATGCAGGTAGAGGTGCTGCAAATGTCTTTGCACTAGTGTGACTAGACAAATGTCCAATAGCCACGTTTAGGATGCCACTAGGTACACTTAGTGTTTGCTAGTATAATGGCTTAGTTATAATGAGTTGGAGTGTGCAATGCAGGTAGAGGTGCTGCAAATGTCTTTGCACTAGTGTGACTAGACAAATATCCAATAGCCACGTTTAGGATGCCACTAGGTACACTGAGTGTTTGCTAGTATAATGGCTTAGTTATAATGAGTTGTAGTGTGCAATGCAGGTAGAGGTGCTGCAAATGTCTTTGCACTAGTGTGACTAGACAACAGTCCAATAGCCACGTTTAGGATGCCACTAGGTACACTGAGTGCTTGCTAGTATAATGGCTTAGTTATAATGAGTTGGAGTGTGCAATGCAGGTAGAGGTGCTGCAAATTTCTTTGCACTAGTGTGACTAGACAAATGTCCAATAGCCACATTTAGGATGCCACTAGGTACATTGAGTGTTTGCTAGTATAATGGCTTAGTTATAATGAGTTGGAGTGTGCAATGCAGGTAGAGGTGCTGCAAATGTCTTTGCACTAGTGTGACTAGACAACAGTCAAATAGCCACGTTTAGGATGCCACTAGGTACACTGAGTGTTTGCTAGTATAATGGCTTAGTTATAATGAGTTGGAGTGTGCAATGCAGGTAGAGGTGCTGCAAATGTCTTTGCACTAGTGTGACTAGACAAATGTCCAATAGCCACGTTTAGGATGCCACTAGGTACACTTAGTGTTTGCTAGTATAATGGCTTAGTTATAATGAGTTGGAGTGTGCAATGCAGGTAGAGGTGCTGCAAATGTCTTTGCACTAGTGTGACTAGACAAATGTCCAATAGCCACGTTTAGGATGCCACTAGGTACACTGAGTGTTTGCTAGTATAATGGCTTAGTTATAATGAGTTGGAGTGTGCAATGCAGGTAGAGGTGCTGCAAATTTCTTTGCACTAGTGTGACTAGACAAATGTCCAATAGCCACGTTTAGGATGCCACTAGGTACACTGAGTTTTTGCTAGTATAATGGCTTAGTTATAATGAGTTGGAGTGTGCAATGCAGGTAGAGGTGCTGCAAATGTCTTTGCACTAGTGTGACTAGACAAATGTCCAATAGCCACGTTTAGGATGCCACTAGGTACACTGAGTGTTTGCTAGTATAATGGCTTAGTTATAATGAGTTGGAGTGTGCAATGCAGGTAGAGGTGCTGCAAATGTCTTTGCACTAGTGTGACTAGACAAATGTCCAATAGCCACGTTTAGGATGCCACTAGGTACACTTAGTGTTTGCTAGTATAATGGCTTAGTTATAATGAGTTGGAGTGTGCAATGCAGGTAGAGGTGCTGCAAATGTCTTTGCACTAGTGTGACTAGACAAATGTCCAATAGCCACGTTTAGGATGCCACTAGGTACACTTAGTGTTTGCTAGTATACTGGCTTAATTATAATGAGTTGGAGTGTGCAATGCAGGTAGAGGTGCTGCAAATGTCTTTGCACTAGTGTGACTAGACAAATGTCCAATAGCCACGTTTAGGATGCCACTAGGTACACTGAGTGTTTGCTAGTATAATGGCTTAGTTATAATGAGTTGGAGTGTGCAATGCAGGTAGAGGTGCTGCAAATTTCTTTGCACTAGTGTGACTAGACAACAGTCCAATAGCCACGTTTAGGATGCCACTAGGTACACTTAGTGTTTGCTAGTATAATGGCTTGGTTATAATGAGTTGGAGTGTGCAATGCAGGTAGAGGTGCTGCAAATGTCTTTGCACTAGTGTGACTAGACAAATGTCCAATAGCCACGTTTAGGATGCCACTAGGTACACTGAGTGTTTGCTAGTATAATGGCTTAGTTATAATGAGTTGGAGTGTGCAATGCAGGTAGAGGTGCTGCAAATGTCTTTGCACTAGTGTGACTAGACAACAGTCCAATAGCCACGTTTAGGATGCCACTAGGTACACTGAGTGTTTGCTAGTATAATGGCTTAGTTATAATGAGTTGGAGTGTGCAATGCAGGTAGAGGTGCTGCAAATGTCTTTGCACTAGTGTGACTAGACAAATGTCCAATAGCCACGTTTAGGATGCCACTAGGTACACTGAGTGTTTGCTAGTATAATGGCTTAGTTATAATGAGTTGGAGTGTGCAATGCAGGTAGAGGTGCTGCAAATTTCTTTGCACTAGTGTGACTAGACAACAGTCCAATAGCCATGTTTAGGATGCCACTAGGTACACTTAGTGTTTGCTAGTATAATGGCTTAGTTATAATGAGTTGGAGTATGCAATGCAGGTAGAGGTGCTGCAAATGTCTTTGCACTAGTGTGACTAGATAACAGTCGAATAGCCACGTTTAGGATGCCACTAGGTACACTGGGTGTTTGCTAGTATAATGGCTTAGTTATAATGAGTTGGAGTGTGCAATGCAGGTAGAGGTGCTGCAAATGTCTTTGCACTAGTGTGACTAGACAAATGTCCAATAGCCACGTTTAGGATGCCACTAGGTACACTGAGTGTTTGCTAGTATAATGGCTTAGTTATAATGAGTTGGAGTGTGCAATGCAGGTAGAGGTGCTGCAAATGTCTTTGCACTAGTGTGACTAGACAAATGTCCAATAGCCACGTTTAGGATGCCACTAGGTACACTTAGTGTTTGCTAGTATAATGGCTTAGTTATAATGAGTTGGAGTGTGCAATGCAGGTAGAGGTGCTGCAAATGTCTTTGCACTAGTGTGACTAGACAACAGTCCAATAGCCACGTTTAGGATGCCACTAGGTACACTTAGTGTTTGCTAGTATAATGGCTTAGTTATAATGAGTTGGAGTGTGCAATGCAGGTAGAGGTGCTGCAAATGTCTTTGCTCTAGTGTGACTAGACAAATGTCCAATAGACACGTTTAGGATGCCACTAGGTACACTGAGTGTTTGCTAGTATAATGGCTTAGTTATAATGAGTTGGAGTGTGCAATGCAGGTAGAGGTGCTGCAAATGTCTTTGCACTAGTGTGACTAGACAACAGTCCAATAGCCACGTTTAGGATGCCGCTAGGTACACTGAGTGTTTGCTAGTATAATGGCTTAGTTATAATGAGTTGGAGTGTGCAATGCAGGTAGAGGTGCTGCAAATGTCTTTGCACTAGTGTGACTAGACAACAGTCCAATAGCCACGTTTAGGATGCCACTAGGTACACTTAGTGTTTGCTAGTATAATGGCTTAGTTATAATGAGTTGGAGTGTGCAATGCAGGTAGAGGTGCTGCAAATGTCTTTGCACTAGTGTGACTAGACAAATGTCCAATAGCCACGTTTAGGATGCCACTAGGTACACTTAGTGTTTGCTAGTATAATGGCTTAGTTATAATGAGTTGGAGTGTGCAATGCAGGTAGAGGTGCTGCAAATGTCTTTGCACTAGTGTGACTAGACAAATGTCCAATAGCCACGTTTAGGATGCCACTAGGTACACTGAGTGTTTGCTAGTATAATGGCTTAGTTATAATGAGTTGGAGTGTGCAATGCAGGTAGAGGTGCTGCAAATGTCTTTGCACTAGTGTGACTAGACAACAGTCCAATAGCCACGTTTAGGATGCCACTAGGTACACTTAGTGTTTGCTAGTATACTGGCTTAGTTATAATGAGTTGGAGTGTGCAATGCAGGTAGAGGTGCTGCAAATGTCTTTGCACTAGTGTGACTAGACAAATGTCCAATAATAGCCACGTTTAGGATGCCACTAGGTACACTGAGTGTTTGCTAGTATAATGGCTTAGTTATAATGAGTTGGAGTGTGCAATGCAGGTAAAGGTGCTGCAAATTTCTTTGCACTAGTGTGACTAGACAACAGTCCAATAGCCACGTTTAGGATGCCACTAGGTACACTTAGTGTTTGCTAGTATAATGGCTTAGTTATAATGAGTTGGAGTGTGCAATGCAGGTAGAGGTGCTGCAAATGTCTTTGCACTAGTGTGACTAGACAAATGTCCAATAGCCACGTTTAGGATGCCACTAGGTACACTTAGTGTTTGCTAGTATAATTGCTTAGTTATAATGAGGTGGAGTGTGCAATGCAGGTAGAGGTGCTGCAAATGTCTTTGCACTAGTGTGACTAGACAACAGTCCAATAGTCACGTTTAGGATGCCACTAGGCACACTGAGTGTTTGCTAGTATAATGGCTTAGTTATAATGAGTTGGAGTGTGCAATGCAGGTAGAGGTGCTGCAAATGTCTTTGCACTAGTGTGACTAGACAACAGTCCAATAGCCACGTTTAGGATGCCACTAGGTACACTGAGTGTTTGCTAGTATAATGGCTTAGTTATAATGAGTTGGAGTGTGCAATGCAGGTAGAGGTGCTGCAAATGTCTTTGCACTAGTGTGACTAGACAACAGTCCAATAGCCACGTTTGGGATGCCACTAGGTACACTGAGTGTTTGCTAGTATAATGGCTTAGTTATAATGAGTTGGAGTGTGCAATGCAGGTAGAGGTGCTGCAAATGTCTTTGCACTAGTGTGACTAGACAAATGTCCAATAGCCACGTTTAGGATGCCACTAGGTACACTGAGTGTTTGCTAGTATAATGGCTTAGTTATAATGAGTTGGAGTGTGCAATGCAGGTAGAGGTGCTGCAAATGTCTTTGCACTAGTGTGACTAGACAACAGTCCAATAGCCACGTTTAGGATGGCACTAGGTACACTGAGTGTTTGCTAGTATAATGGCTTAGTTATAATGAGTTGGAGTGTGCAATGCAGGTAGAGGTGCTGCAAATGTCTGTGCACTAGTGTGACTAGACAAATGTCCAATAGCCACGATTAGGATGCCACTAGGTACACTGAGTGTTTGCTAGTATAATGGCTTAGTTATAATGAGTTGGAGTGTGCAATGCAGGTAGAGGTGCTGCAAATGTCTTTGCACTAGTGTAACTAGACAACAGTCCAATACCCACGTTTAGGATGCCACTAGGTACACTTAGTGTTTGCTAGTATAACGGCTTAGTTATAATGAGTTGGAGTGTGCAATGCAGGTAGAGGTGCTGCAAATGTCTGTGCACTAGTGTGACTAGACAAATGTCCAATAGCCACGATTAGGATGCCACTAGGTACACTGAGTGTTTGCTAGTATAATGGCTTAGTTATAATGAGTTGGAGTGTGCAATGCAGGTAGAGGTGCTGCAAATGTCTTTGCACTAGTGTAACTAGACAACAGTCCAATACCCACGTTTAGGATGCCACTAGGTACACTTAGTGTTTGCTAGTATAACGGCTTAGTTATAATGAGTTGGAGTGTGCAATGCAGGTAGAGGTGCTGCAAATGTCTTTGCACTAGTGTGACTAGACAAATGTCCAATAGCCACGTTGAGGATGCCACTAGGTACACTTAGTGTTTGCTAGTATAATGGCTTAGTTATAATGAGTTGGAGTGTGCAATGCAGGTAGAGGTGCTGCAAATGTCTTTGCACTAGTGTGACTAGACAACAGTCCAATAGCCACGTTTAGGATTCCACTAGGTACAGTGAGTGTTTGCTAGTATAATGGCTTAGTTATAATGAGTTGGAGTGTGCAATGCAGGTGGAGGTGCTGCAAATTTCTTTGCACTAGTGTGACTAGACAACAGTCCAATAGCCACGTTTAGGATGCCACTAGGTACACTGAGTGTTTGCTAGTATAATGGCTTAGTTATAATGAGTTGGAGTGTGCAATGCAGGTAGAGGTGCTGCAAATGTCTTTGCACTAGTGTGACTAGACAAATGTCCAATAGCCACGTTTAGGATGCCACTAGGTACACTGAGTGTTTGCTAGTATAATGGCTTAGTTATAATGAGTTGGAGTGTGCAATGCAGGTAGAGGTGCTGCAAATGTCTTTGCACTAGTGTGACTAGACAACAGTCCAATAGCCACGTTTAGGATGCCACTAGGTACACTGAGTGTTTGCTAGTATAATGGCTTAGTTATAATGAGTTGGAGTGTGCAATGCAGGTAGAGGTGCTGCAAATGTCTTTGCACTAGTGTGACTAGACAAATGTCCAATAGCCACGTTTAGGATGCCACTAGGTACACTGAGTGTTTGCTAGTATAATGGCTTAGTTATAATGAGTTGGAGTGTGCAATGCAGGTAGAGGTGCTGCAAATTTCTTTGCACTAGTGTGACTAGACAACAGTCCAATAGCCACGTTTAGGATGCCACTAGGTACACTTAGTGATTGCTAGTATAATGGCTTAGTTATAATGAGTTGGAGTGTGCAATGCAGGTAGAGGTGCTGCAAATGTCTTTGCACTAGTGTGACTAGACAAATGTCCAATAGCCACGTTTAGGATGCCACTAGGTACACTTAGTGTTTGCTAGTATAATGGCTTAGTTATAATGAGTTGGAGTGTGCAATGCAGGTAGAGGTGCTGCAAATGTCTTTGCACTAGTGTGACTAGACAAATATCCAAGAGCCACGTTTAGGATGCCACTAGGTACACTGAGTGTTTGCTAGTATAATGGCTTAGTTATAATGAGTTGTAGTGTGCAATGCAGGTAGAGGTGCTGCAAATGTCTTTGCACTAGTGTGACTAGACAACAGTCCAATAGCCACGTTTAGGATGCCACTAGGTACACTGAGTGTTTGCTAGTATAATGGCTTAGTTATAATGAGTTGGAGTGTGCAATGCAGGTAAAGGTGCTGCAAATTTCTTTGCACTAGTGTGACTAGACAAATGTCCAATAGCCACATTTAGGATGCCACTAGGTACATTGAGTGTTTGCTAGTATAATGGCTTAGTTATAATGAGTTGGAGTGTGCAATGCAGGTAGAGGTGCTGCAAATGTCTTTGCACTAGTGTGACTAGACAACAGTCAAATAGCCACGTTTAGGATGCCACTAGGTACACTGAGTGTTTGCTAGTATAATGGCTTAGTTATAATGAGTTGGAGTGTGCAATGCAGGTAGAGGTGCTGCAAATGTCTTTGCACTAGTGTGACTAGACAACAGTCCAATAGCCACGTTTAGGATGGCACTAGGTACACTGAGTGTTTGCTAGTATAATGGCTTAGTTATAATGAGTTGGAGTGTGCAATGCAGGTAGAGGTGCTGCAAATGTCTGTGCACTAATGTGACTAGACAAATGTCCAATAGCCACGATTAGGATGCCACTAGGTACACTGAGTGTTTGCTAGTATAATGGCTTAGTTATAATGAGTTGGAGTGTGCAATGCAGGTAGAGGTGCTGCAAATGTCTTTGCACTAGTGTGACTAGACAACAGTCCAATAGCCACGTTTAGGATGCCACTAGGTACAGTGAGTGTTTGCTAGTATAATGGCTTAGTTATAATGAGTTGGAGTGTGCAATGCAGGTGGAGGTGCTGCAAATTTCTTTGCACTAGTGTGACTAGACAACAGTCCAATAGCCACGTTTAGGATGCCACTAGGTACACTGAGTGTTTGCTAGTATAATGGCTTAGTTATAATGAGTTGGAGTGTGCAATGCAGGTAGAGGTGCTGCAAATGTCTTTGCACTAGTGTGACTAGACAAATGTCCAATAGCCACGTTTAGGATGCCACTAGGTACACTGAGTGTTTGCTAGTATAATGGCTTAGTTATAATGAGTTGGAGTGTGCAATGCAGGTAGAGGTGCTGCAAATGTCTTTGCACTAGTGTGACTAGACAACAGTCCAATAGCCACGTTTAGGATGCCACTAGGTACACTGAGTGTTTGCTAGTATAATGGCTTAGTTATAATAAGTTGGAGTGTGCAATGCAGGTAGAGGTGCTGCAAATGTCTTTGCACTAGTGTGACTAGACAAATGTCCAATAGCCACGTTTAGGATGCCACTAGGTACACTGAGTGTTTGCTAGTATAATGGCTTAGTTATAATGAGTTGGAGTGTGCAATGCAGGTAGAGGTGCTGCAAATTTCTTTGCACTAGTGTGACTAGACAAATGTCCAATAGCCACGTTTAGGATGCCACTAGGTACACTGAGTGTTTGCTAGTATAATGGCTTAGTTATAATGAGTTGGAGTGTGCAATGCAGGTAGAGGTGCTGCAAATGTCTTTGCACTAGTGTGACTAGACAAATGTCCAATAGCCACGTTTAGGATGCCACTAGGTACACTTAGTGTTTGCTAGTATAATGGCTTAGTTATAATGAGTTGGAGTGTGCAATGCAGGTAGAGGTGCTGCAAATGTCTTTGCACTAGTGTGACTAGACAAATGTCCAATAGCCACGTTTAGGATGCCACTAGGTACACTTAGTGTTTGCTAGTATACTGGCTTAGTTATAATGAGTTGGAGTGTGCAATGCAGGTAGAGGTGCTGCAAATGTCTTTGCACTAGTGTGACTAGACAAATGTCCAATAGCCACGTTTAGGATGCCACTAGGTACACTGAGTGTTTGCTAGTATAATGGCTTAGTTATAATGAGTTGGAGTGTGCAATGCAGGTAGAGGTGCTGCAAATTTCTTTGCACTAGTGTGACTAGACAACAGTCCAATAGCCACGTTTAGGATGCCACTAGGTACACTTAGTGTTTGCTAGTATAATGGCTTGGTTATAATGAGTTGGAGTGTGCAATGCAGGTAGAGGTGCTGCAAATGTCTTTGCACTAGTGTGACTAGACAAATGTCCAATAGCCACGTTTAGGATGCCACTAGGTACACTGAGTGTTTGCTAGTATAATGGCTTAGTTATAATGAGTTGGAGTGTGCAATGCAGGTAGAGGTGCTGCAAATGTCTTTGCACTAGTGTGACTAGACAACAGTCCAATAGCCACGTTTAGGATGCCACTAGGTACACTGAGTGTTTGCTAGTATAATGGCTTAGTTATAATGAGTTGGAGTGTGCAATGCAGGTAGAGGTGCTGCAAATGTCTTTGCACTAGTGTGACTAGACAAATGTCCAATAGCCACGTTTAGGATGCCACTAGGTACACTGAGTGTTTGCTAGTATAATGGCTTAGTTATAATGAGTTGGAGTGTGCAATGCAGGTAGAGGTGCTGCAAATTTCTTTGCACTAGTGTGACTAGACAACAGTCCAATAGCCATGTTTAGGATGCCACTAGGTACACTTAGTGTTTGCTAGTATAATGGCTTAGTTATAATGAGTTGGAGTATGCAATGCAGGTAGAGGTGCTGCAAATGTCTTTGCACTAGTGTGACTAGATAACAGTCGAATAGCCACGTTTAGGATGCCACTAGGTACACTGGGTGTTTGCTAGTATAATGGCTTAGTTATAATGAGTTGGAGTGTGCAATGCAGGTAGAGGTGCTGCAAATGTCTTTGCACTAGTGTGACTAGACAAATGTCCAATAGCCACGTTTAGGATGCCACTAGGTACACTGAGTGTTTGCTAGTATAATGGCTTAGTTATAATGAGTTGGAGTGTGCAATGCAGGTAGAGGTGCTGCAAATGTCTTTGCACTAGTGTGACTAGACAAATGTCCAATAGCCACGTTTAGGATGCCACTAGGTACACTTAGTGTTTGCTAGTATAATGGCTTAGTTATAATGAGTTGGAGTGTGCAATGCAGCTAGAGGTGCTGCAAATGTCTTTGCACTAGTGTGACTAGACAAATGTCCAATAGCCACGTTTAGGATGCCACTAGGTACACTTAGTGTTTGCTAGTATAATGGCTTAGTTATAATGAGTTGGAGTGTGCAATGCAGGTAGAGGTGCTGCAAATGTCTTTGCTCTAGTGTGACTAGACAAATGTCCAATAGACACGTTTAGGATGCCACTAGGTACACTGAGTGTTTGCTAGTATAATGGCTTAGTTATAATGAGTTGGAGTGTGCAATGCAGGTAGAGGTGCTGCAAATGTCTTTGCACTAGTGTGACTAGACAACAGTCCAATAGCCACGTTTAGGATGCCGCTAGGTACACTGAGTGTTTGCTAGTATAATGGCTTAGTTATAATGAGTTGGAGTGTGCAATGCAGGTAGAGGTGCTGCAAATGTCTTTGCACTAGTGTGACTAGACAACAGTCCAATAGCCACGTTTAGGATGCCACTAGGTACACTTAGTGTTTGCTAGTATAATGGCTTAGTTATAATGAGTTGGAGTGTGCAATGCAGGTAGAGGTGCTGCAAATGTCTTTGCACTAGTGTGACTAGACAAATGTCCAATAGCCACGTTTAGGATGCCACTAGGTACACTTAGTGTTTGCTAGTATAATGGCTTAGTTATAATGAGTTGGAGTGTGCAATGCAGGTAGAGGTGCTGCAAATGTCTTTGCACTAGTGTGACTAGACAAATGTCCAATAGCCACGTTTAGGATGCCACTAGGTACACTGAGTGTTTGCTAGTATAATGGCTTAGTTATAATGAGTTGGAGTGTGCAATGCAGGTAGAGGTGCTGCAAATGTCTTTCCACTAGTGTGACTAGACAACAGTCCAATAGCCACGTTTAGGATGCCACTAGGTACACTTAGTGTTTGCTAGTATACTGGCTTAGTTATAATGAGTTGGAGTGTGCAATGCAGGTAGAGGTGCTGCAAATGTCTTTGCACTAGTGTGACTAGACAAATGTCCAATAATAGCCACGTTTAGGATGCCACTAGGTACACTGAGTGTTTGCTAGTATAATGGCTTAGTTATAATGAGTTGGAGTGTGCAATGCAGGTAAAGGTGCTGCAAATTTCTTTGCACTAGTGTGACTAGACAACAGTCCAATAGCCACGTTTAGGATGCCACTAGGTACACTTAGTGTTTGCTAGTATAATGGCTTAGTTATAATGAGTTGGAGTGTGCAATGCAGGTAGAGGTGCTGCAAATGTCTTTGCACTAGTGTGACTAGACAACAGTCCAATAGCCATGTTTAGGATGCCACTAGGTACACTTAGTGTTTGCTAGTATAATGGCTTAGTTATAATGAGTTGGAGTATGCAATGCAGGTAGAGGTGCTGCAAATGTCTTTGCACTAGTGTGACTAGATAACAGTCGAATAGCCACGTTTAGGATGCCACTAGGTACACTGGGTGTTTGCTAGTATAATGGCTTAGTTATAATGAGTTGGAGTGTGCAATGCAGGTAGAGGTGCTGCAAATGTCTTTGCACTAGTGTGACTAGACAAATGTCCAATAGCCACGTTTAGGATGCCACTAGGTACACTGAGTGTTTGCTAGTATAATGGCTTAGTTATAATGAGTTGGAGTGTGCAATGCAGGTAGAGGTGCTGCAAATGTCTTTGCACTAGTGTGACTAGACAAATGTCCAATAGCCACGTTTAGGATGCCACTAGGTACACTTAGTGTTTGCTAGTATAATGGCTTAGTTATAATGAGTTGGAGTGTGCAATGCAGGTAGAGGTGCTGCAAATGTCTTTGCACTAGTGTGACTAGACAAATGTCCAATAGCCACGTTTAGGATGCCACTAGGTACACTTAGTGTTTGCTAGTATAATGGCTTAGTTATAATGAGTTGGAGTGTGCAATGCAGGTAGAGGTGCTGCAAATGTCTTTGCTCTAGTGTGACTAGACAAATGTCCAATAGACACGTTTAGGATGCCACTAGGTACACTGAGTGTTTGCTAGTATAATGGCTTAGTTATAATGAGTTGGAGTGTGCAATGCAGGTAGAGGTGCTGCAAATGTCTTTGCACTAGTGTGACTAGACAACAGTCCAATAGCCACGTTTAGGATGCCGCTAGGTACACTGAGTGTTTGCTAGTATAATGGCTTAGTTATAATGAGTTGGAGTGTGCAATGCAGGTAGAGGTGCTGCAAATGTCTTTGCACTAGTGTGACTAGACAACAGTCCAATAGCCACGTTTAGGATGCCACTAGGTACACTTAGTGTTTGCTAGTATAATGGCTTAGTTATAATGAGTTGGAGTGTGCAATGCAGGTAGAGGTGCTGCAAATGTCTTTGCACTAGTGTGACTAGACAAATGTCCAATAGCCACGTTTAGGATGCCACTAGGTACACTTAGTGTTTGCTAGTATAATGGCTTAGTTATAATGAGTTGGAGTGTGCAATGCAGGTAGAGGTGCTGCAAATGTCTTTGCACTAGTGTGACTAGACAAATGTCCAATAGCCACGTTTAGGATGCCACTAGGTACACTGAGTGTTTGCTAGTATAATGGCTTAGTTATAATGAGTTGGAGTGTGCAATGCAGGTAGAGGTGCTGCAAATGTCTTTCCACTAGTGTGACTAGACAACAGTCCAATAGCCACGTTTAGGATGCCACTAGGTACACTTAGTGTTTGCTAGTATACTGGCTTAGTTATAATGAGTTGGAGTGTGCAATGCAGGTAGAGGTGCTGCAAATGTCTTTGCACTAGTGTGACTAGACAAATGTCCAATAATAGCCACGTTTAGGATGCCACTAGGTACACTGAGTGTTTGCTAGTATAATGGCTTAGTTATAATGAGTTGGAGTGTGCAATGCAGGTAAAGGTGCTGCAAATTTCTTTGCACTAGTGTGACTAGACAACAGTCCAATAGCCACGTTTAGGATGCCACTAGGTACACTTAGTGTTTGCTAGTATAATGGCTTAGTTATAATGAGTTGGAGTGTGCAATGCAGGTAGAGGTGCTGCAAATGTCTTTGCACTAGTGTGACTAGACAAATGTCCAATAGCCACGTTTAGGATGCCACTAGGTACACTTAGTGTTTGCTAGTATAATGGCTTAGTTATAATGAGGTGGAGTGTGCAATGCAGGTAGAGGTGCTGCAAATGTCTTTGCACTAGTGTGACTAGACAACAGTCCAATAGTCACGTTTAGGATGCCACTAGGCACACTGAGTGTTTGCTAGTATAATGGCTTAGTTATAATGAGTTGGAGTGTGCAATGCAGGTAGAGGTGCTGCAAATGTCTTTGCACTAGTGTGACTAGACAACAGTCCAATAGCCACGTTTAGGATGCCACTAGGTACACTGAGTGTTTGCTAGTATAATGGCTTAGCTATAATGAGTTGGAGTGTGCAATGCAGGTAGAGGTGCTGCAAATGTCTTTGCACTAGTGTGACTAGACAACAGTCCAATAGCCACGTTTGGGATGCCACTAGGTACACTGAGTGTTTGCTAGTATAATGGCTTAGTTATAATGAGTTGGAGTGTGCAATGCAGGTAGAGGTGCTGCAAATGTCTTTGCACTAGTGTGACTAGACAAATGTCCAATAGCCACAATTAGGATGCCACTAGGTACACTGAGTGTTTGCTAGTATAATGGCTTAGTTATAATGAGTTGGAGTGTGCAATGCAGGTAGAGGTGCTACAAATGTCTTTGCACTAGTGTGACTAGACAACAGTCCAATAGCCACGTTTAGGATGGCACTAGGTACACTGAGTGTTTGCTAGTATAATGGCTTAGTTATAATGAGTTGGAGTGTGCAATGCAGGTAGAGGTGCTGCAAATGTCTGTGCACTAGTGTGACTAGACAAATGTCCAATAGCCACGATTAGGATGCCACTAGGTACACTGAGTGTTTGCTAGTATAATGGCTTAGTTATAATGAGTTGGAGTGTGCAATGCAGGTAGAGGTGCTGCAAATGTCTTTGCACTAGTGTAACTAGACAACAGTCCAATACCCACGTTTAGGATGCCACTAGGTACACTTAGTGTTTGCTAGTATAACGGCTTAGTTATAATGAGTTGGAGTGTGCAATGCAGGTAGAGGTGCTGCAAATGTCTTTGCACTAGTGTGACTAGACAAATGTCCAATAGCCACGTTGAGGATGCCACTAGGTACACTTAGTGTTTGCTAGTATAATGGCTTAGTTATAATGAGTTGGAGTGTGCAATGCAGGTAGAGGTGCTGCAAATGTCTTTGCACTAGTGTGACTAGACAACAGTCCAATAGCCACGTTTAGGATGCCACTAGGTACAGTGAGTGTTTGCTAGTATAATGGCTTAGTTATAATGAGTTGGAGTGTGCAATGCAGGCAGAGGTGCTGCAAATTTCTTTGCACTAGTGTGACTAGACAACAGTCCAATAGCCACGTTTAGGAGGCCACTAGGTACACTGAGTGTTTGCTAGTATAATGGCTTAGTTATAATGAGTTGGAGTGTGCAATGCAGGTAGAGGTGCTGCAAATGTCTTTGCACTAGTGTGACTAGACAAATGTCCAATAGCCATGTTTAGGATGCCACTAGGTACACTGAGTGTTTGCTAGTATAATGGCTTAGTTATAATGAGTTGGAGTGTGCAATGCAGGTAGAGGTGCTGCAAATGTCTTTGCACTAGTGTGACTAGACAACAGTCCAATAGCCACGTTTAGGATGCCACTAGGTACACTGAGTGTTTGCTAGTATAATGGCTTAGTTATAATAAGTTGGAGTGTGCAATGCAGGTAGAGGTGCTGCAAATGTCTTTGCACTAGTGTGACTAGACAAATGTCCAATAGCCACGTTTAGGATGCCACTAGGTACACTGAGTGTTTGCTAGTATAATGGCTTAGTTATAATGAGTTGGAGTGTGCAATGCAGGTAGAGGTGCTGCAAATTTCTTTGCACTAGTGTGACTAGACAAATGTCCAATAGCCACATTTAGGATGCCACTAGGTACATTGAGTGTTTGCTAGTATAATGGCTTAGTTATAATGAGTTGGAGTGTGCAATGCAGGTAGAGGTGCTGCAAATGTCTTTGCACTAGTGTGACTAGACAACAGTCAAATAGCCACGTTTAGGATGCCACTAGGTACACTGAGTGTTTGCTAGTATAATGGCTTAGTTATAATGAGTTGGAGTGTGCAATGCAGGTAGAGGTGCTGCAAATGTCTTTGCACTAGTGTGACTAGACAAATGTCCAATAGCCACGTTTAGGATGCCACTAGGTACACTTAGTGTTTGCTAGTATAATGGCTTAGTTATAATGAGTTGGAGTGTGCAATGCAGGTAGAGGTGCTGCAAATGTCTTTGCACTAGTGTGACTAGACAAATGTCCAATAGCCACGTTTAGGATGCCACTAGGTACACTGAGTGTTTGCTAGTATAATGGCTTAGTTATAATGAGTTGGAGTGTGCAATGCAGGTAGAGGTGCTGCAAATTTCTTTGCACTAGTGTGACTAGACAAATGTCCAATAGCCACGTTTAGGATGCCACTAGGTACACTGAGTTTTTGCTAGTATAATGGCTTTGTTATAATGAGTTGGAGTGTGCAATGCAGGTAGAGGTGCTGCAAATTTCTTTGCACTAGTATGACTAGACAAATGTCCAATAGCCACGTTTAGGATGCCACTAGGTACACTGAGTGTTTGCTAGTATAATGGCTTAGTTATAATGAGTTGGAGTGTGCAATGCAGGTAGAGGTGCTGCAAATGTCTTTGCACTAGTGTGACTAGACAAATGTCCAATAGCCACGTTTAGGATGCCACTAGGTACACTTAGTGTTTGCTAGTATAATGGCTTAGTTATAATGAGTTGGAGTGTGCAATGCAGGTAGAGGTGCTGCAAATGTCTTTGCACTAGTGTGACTAGACAAATGTCCAATAGCCACGTTTAGGATGCCACTAGGTACACTTAGTGTTTGCTAGTATACTGGCTTAGTTATAATGAGTTGGAGTGTGCAATGCAGGTAGAGGTGCTGCAAATGTCTTTGCACTAGTGTGACTAGACAAATGTCCAATAGCCACGTTTAGGATGCCACTAGGTACACTGAGTGTTTGCTAGTATAATGGCTTAGTTATAAAGAGTTGGAGTGTGCAATGCAGGTAGAGGTGCTGCAAATTTCTTTGCACTAGTGTGACTAGACAACAGTCCAATAGCCACGTTTAGGATGCCACTAGGTACACTTAGTGTTTGCTAGTATAATGGCTTGGTTATAATGAGTTGGAGTGTGCAATGCAGGTAGAGGTGCTGCAAATGTCTTTGCACTAGTGTGACTAGACAAATGTCCAATAGCCACGTTTAGGATGCCACTAGGTACACTGAGTGTTTGCTAGTATAATGGCTTAGTTATAATGAGTTGGAGTGTGCAATGCAGGTAGAGGTGCTGCAAATGTCTTTGCACTAGTGTGACTAGACAACAGTCCAATAGCCACGTTTAGGATGCCACTAGGTACACTGAGTGTTTGCTAGTATAATGGCTTAGTTATAATGAGTTGGAGTGTGCAATGCAGGTAGAGGTGCTGCAAATGTCTTTGCACTAGTGTGACTAGACAAATGTCCAATAGCCACGTTTAGGATGCCACTAGGTACACTGAGTGTTTGCTAGTATAATGGCTTAGTTATAATGAGTTGGAGTGTGCAATGCAGGTAGAGGTGCTGCAAATTTCTTTGCACTAGTGTGACTAGACAACAGTCCAATAGCCATGTTTAGGATGCCACTAGGTACACTTAGTGTTTGCTAGTATAATGGCTTAGTTATAATGAGTTGGAGTATGCAATGCAGGTAGAGGTGCTGCAAATGTCTTTGCACTAGTGTGACTAGATAACAGTCCAATAGCCACGTTTAGGATGCCACTAGGTACACTGGGTGTTTGCTAGTATAATGGCTTAGTTATAATGAGTTGGAGTGTGCAATGCAGGTAGAGGTGCTGCAAATGTCTTTGCACTAGTGTGACTAGACAAATGTCCAATAGCCACGTTTAGGATGCCACTAGGTACACTGAGTGTTTGCTAGTATAATGGCTTAGTTATAATGAGTTGGAGTGTGCAATGCAGGTAGAGGTGCTGCAAATGTCTTTGCACTAGTGTGACTAGACAACAGTCCAATAGCCACGTTTAGGATGCCACTAGGTACACTGAGTGTTTGCTAGTATAATGGCTTAGTTATAATGAGTTGGAGTGTGCAATGCAGGTAGAGGTGCTGCAAATGTCTTTGCACTAGTGTGACTAGACAACAGTCCAATAGCCACGTTTAGGATGCCACTAGGTACTCTGAGTGTTTGCTAGTATAATGGCTTAGTTATAATGAGTTGGAGTGTGCAATGCAGGTGGAGGTGCTGCAAATTTCTTTGCACTAGTGTGACTAGACAACAGTCCAATAGCCACGTTTAGGATGCCACTAGGTACACTGAGTGTTTGCTAGTATAATGGCTTAGTTATAATGAGTTGGAGTGTGCAATGCAGGTAGAGGTGCTGCAAATGTCTTTGCACTAGTGTGACTAGACAAATGTCCAATAGCCACGTTTAGGATGCCACTAGGTACACTTAGTGTTTGCTAGTATAATGGCTTAGTTATAATGAGTTGGAGTGTG
This sequence comes from Anomaloglossus baeobatrachus, assembly GCF_048569485.1. Classification (NCBI taxonomy): domain Eukaryota; kingdom Metazoa; phylum Chordata; class Amphibia; order Anura; family Aromobatidae; genus Anomaloglossus; species Anomaloglossus baeobatrachus. Next base: position 153,953,427 of record NC_134356.1, read on the forward strand.
CAATGCAGGTAGAGGTGCTGCAAATGTCTTTGCACTAGTGTGACTAGACAACAGTCCAATAGCCACGTTTAGGATGCCACTAGGTACACTGAGTGTTTGCTAGTATAATGGCTTAGTTATAATGAGTTGGAGTGTGCAATGCAGGTAGAGGTGCTGCAAATGTCTTTGCACTAGTGTGACTAGACAAATGTCCAATTGCCACGTTTAGGATGCCACTAGGTACACTGAGTGTTTGCTAGTATAATGGCTTAGTTATAATGAGTTGGAGTGTGCAATGCAGGTAGAGGTGCTGCAAATTTCTTTGCACTAGTGTGACTAGACAACAGTCCAATAGCCACGTTTAGGATGCCACTAGGTACACTTAGTGTTTGCTAGTATAATGGCTTAGTTATAATGAGTTGGAGTGTGCAATGCAGGTAGAGGTGCTGCAAATGTCTTTGCACTAGTGTGACTAGACAAATGTCCAATAGCCACGTTTAGGATGCCACTAGGTACACTTAGTGTTTGCTAGTATAATGGCTTAGTTATAATGAGTTGGAGTGTGCAATGCAGGTAGAGGTGCTGCAAATGTCTTTGCACTAGTGTGACTAGACAAATGTCCAATAGCCACGTTTAGGATGCCACTAGGTACACTTAGTGTTTGCTAGTATAATGGCTTAGTTATAATGAGTTGGAGTGTGCAATGCAGGTAGAGGTGCTGCAAATGTCTTTGCACTAGTGTGACTAGACAAATGTCCAATAGCCACGTTTAGGATGCCACTAGGTACACTGAGTGTTTGCTAGTATAATGGCTTAGTTATAATGAGTTGGAGTGTGCAATGCAGGTAGAGGTGCTGCAAATGTCTTTGCACTAGTGTGACTAGACAAATGTCCAATAGCCACGTTTAGGATGCCACTAGGTACACTTAGTGTTTGCTAGTATAATGGCTTAGTTATAATGAGTTGGAGTGTGCAATGCAGGTAGAGGTGCTGCAAATGTCTTTGCACTAGTGTGACTAGACAAATGTCCAATAGCCACGTTTAGGATGCCACTAGGTACACTTAGTGTTTGCTAGTATACTGTCTTAGTTATAATGAGTTGGAGTGTGCAATGCAGGTAGAGGTGCTGCAAATGTCTTTGCACTAGTGTGACTAGACAAATGTCCAATAGCCACGTTTAGGATGCCACTAGGTACACTGAGTGTTTGCTAGTATAATGGCTTAGTTATAATGAGTTGGAGTGTGCAATGCAGGTAGATGTGCTGCAAATTTCTTTGCACTAGTATGACTAGACAACAGTCCAATAGCCACGTTTAGGATGCCACTAGGTACACTTAGTGTTTGCTAGTATAATGGCTTAGTTATAATGAGTTGGAGTGTGCAATGCAGGTAGAGGTGCTGCAAATGTCTTTGCACTAGTGTGACTAGACAAATGTCCAATAGCCACGTTTAGGATGCCACTAGGTACACTTAGTGTTTGCTAGTATAATGGCTTAGTTATAATGAGTTGGAGTGTGCAATGCAGGTAGAGGTGCTGCAAATGTCTTTGCACTAGTGTGACTAGACAAATGTCCAATAGCCACGTTTAGGATGCCACTAGGTACACTGAGTGTTTGCTAGTATAATGGCTTAGTTATAATGAGTTGGAGTGTGCAATGCAGGTAGAGGTGCTGCAAATTTCTTTGCACTAGTTTGACTAGACAACAGTCCAATAGCCACGTTTAGGATGCCACTAGGTACACTTAGTGTTTGCTAGTATACTGTCTTAGTTATAATGAGTTGGAGTGTGCAATGCAGGTAGAGGTGCTGCAAATGTCTTTGCACTAGTGTGACTAGACAAATGTCCAATAGCCACGTTTAGGATGCCACTAGGTACACTGAGTGTTTGCTAGTATAATGGCTTAGTTATAATGAGTTGGAGTGTGCAATGCAGGTAGATGTGCTGCAAATTTCTTTGCACTAGTGTGACTAGACAACAGTCCAATAGCCACGTTTAGGATGCCACTAGGTACACTTAGTGTTTGCTAGTATAATGGCTTAGTTATAATGAGTTGGAGTGTGCAATGCAGGTAGAGGTGCTGCAAATGTCTTTGCACTAGTGTGACTAGACAAATGTCCAATAGCCACGTTTAGGATGCCACTAGGTACACTTAGTGTTTGCTAGTATAATGGCTTAGTTATAATGAGTTGGAGTGTGCAATGCAGGTAGAGGTGCTGCAAATGTCTTTGCACTAGTGTGACTAGACAAATGTCCAATAGCCACGTTTAGGATGCCACTAGGTACACTGAGTGTTTGCTAGTATAATGGCTTAGTTATAATGAGTTGGAGTGTGCAATGCAGGTAGAGGTGCTGCAAATTTCTTTGCACTAGTTTGACTAGACAACAGTCCAATAGCCACGTTTAGGATGCCACTAGGTACACTTACTGTTTGCTAGTATAATGGCTTAGTTATAATGAGTTGTAGTGTGCAATGCAGGTAGAGGTGCTGCAAATGTCTTTGCACTAGTATGACTAGACAACAGTCCAATAGCCACGTTTAGGATGCCACTAGGTACACTTAGTGTTTGCTAGTATAATGGCTTGGTTATAATGAGTTGGAGTGTGCAATGCAGGTAGAGGTGCTGCAAATTTCTTTGCACTAGTGTGACTAGACAAATGTCCAATAGCCACGTTTAGGATGCCACTAGGTACACTGAGTGTTTGCTAGTATAATGGCTTAGTTATAATGAGTTGGAGTGTGCAATGCAGGTAGAGGTGCTGCAAATATCTTTGCACTAGTGTGACTAGACAACAGTCCAATAGCCACGTTTAGGATGCCACTAGGTACACTGAGTGTTTGCTAGTATAATGGCTTAGTTATAATGAGTTGGAGTGTGCAATGCAGGTAGAGGTGCTGCAAATGTCTTTGCACTAGTGTGACTAGACAAATGTCAAATAGCCACGTTTAGGATGCCACTAGGTACACTGAGTGTTTGCTAGTATAATGGCTTAGTTATAATGAGTTGGAGTGTGCAATGCAGGTAGAGGTGCTGCAAATTTCTTTGCACTAGTGTGACTAGACAACAGTCCAATAGCCACGTTTAGGATGCCACTAGGTACACTTAGTGTTTGCTAGTATAATGGCTTAGTTATAATGAGTTGGAGTGTGCAATGCAGGTAGAGGTGCTGCAAATGTCTTTGCACTAGTGTGACTAGATAACAGTCCAATAGCCACGTTTAGGATGCCACTAGGTACACTGGGTGTTTGCTAGTATAATGGCTTAGTTATAATGAGTTGGAGTGTGCAATGCAGGTAGAGGTGCTGCAAATGTCTTTGCACTAGTGTGACTAGACAACAGTCCAATAGCCACGTTTAGGATGCCACTAGGTACACTGAGTGTTTGCTAGTATAATGGCTTAGTTATAATGAGTTGGAGTGTGCAATGCAGGTAGAGGTGCTGCAAATGTCTTTGCACTAGTGTGACTAGACAACAGTCCAATAGCCACGTTTAGGATGCCACTAGGTACACTTAGTGTTTGCTAGTATACTGGCTTAGTTATAATGAGTTGGAGTGTGCAATGCAGGTAGAGGTGCTGCAAATGTCTTTGCACTAGTGTGACTAGACAAATGTCCAATAGCCACGTTTAGGATGCCACTAGGTACACTGAGTGTTTGCTAGTATAATAGCTTAGTTATAATGAGTTGGAGTGTGCAATGCAGGTAGAGGTGCTGCAAATGTCTTTGCACTAGTGTGACTAGACAACAGTCCAATAGCCACGTTTAGGATGCCACTAGGTACACTGAGTGTTTGCTAGTATAATGGCTTAGTTATAATGAGTTGGAGTGTGCAATGCAGGTAGAGGTGCTGCAAATTTCTTTGCACTAGTGTGACTAGACAACAGTCCAATAGCCACGTTTAGGATGCCACTAGGTACACTTAGTGTTTGCTAGTATAATGGCTTAGTTATAATGAGTTGGAGTGTGCAATGCAGGTAGAGGTGCTGCAAATTTCTTTGCACTAGTGTGACTAGACAAATGTCCAATAGCCACATTTAGGATGCCACTAGGTACACTGAGTGTTTGCTAGTATAATGGCTTAGTTATAATGAGTTGGAGTGTGCAATGCAGGTAGAGGTGCTGCAAATGTCTTTGCACTAGTGTGACTAGACAACAGTCCAATAGCCACGTTTAGGATGCCACTAGGTACACTGAGTGTTTGCTAGTATAATGGCTTAGTTATAATGAGTTGGAGTGTGCAATGCAGGTAGAGGTGCTGCAAATGTCTTTGCACTAGTGTGACTAGACAAATGTCCAATAGCCACGTTTAGGATGCCACTAGGTACACTGAGTGTTTGCTAGTATAATGGCTTAGTTATAATGAGTTGGAGTGTGCAATGCAGGTAGAGGTGCTGCAAATGTCTTTGCACTAGTGTGACTAGACAACAGTCCAATAGCCACGTTTAGGATGCCACTAGGTACACTGAGTGTTTGCTAGTATAATGGCTTAGTTATAATGAGTTGGAGTGTGCAATGCAGGTAGAGGTGCTGCAAATGTCTTTGCACTAGTGTGACTAGACAAATGTCCAATAGCCACGTTTAGGATGCCACTAGGTACACTGAGTGTTTGCTAGTATAATGGCTTAGTTATAATGAGTTGGAGTGTGCAATGCAGGTAGAGGTGCTGCAAATGTCTTTGCACTAGTGTGACTAGACAAATGTCCAATAGCCACGTTTAGGATGCCACTAGCTACACTGAGTGTTTGCTAGTATAATGGCTTAGTTATAATGAGTTGGAGTGTGCAATGCAGGTAGAGGTGCTGCAAATTTCTTTGCACTAGTGTGACTAGACAACAGTCCAATAGCCACGTTTTGGATGCCACTAGGTACACTTAGTGTTTGCTAGTATAATGGCTTAGTTATAATGAGTTGGAGCGTGCAATGCAGGTAGAGGTGCTGCAAATGTCTTTGCACTAGTGTGACTAGACAAATGTCCAATAGCCACGTTTACGATGCCACTAGGTACACTGAGTGTTTGCTAGTATAATGGCTTAGTTATAATGAGTTGGAGTGTGCAATGCAAGTAGAGGTGCTGCAAATGTCTTTGCACTAGTGTGACTAGACAAATGTCCAATAGCCACGTTTAGGATGCCACTAGGTACACTTAGTGTTTGCTAGTATAATGGCTTAGTTATAATGAGTTGGAGTGTGCAATGCAGGTAGAGGTGCTGCAAATGTCTTTGCACTAGTGTGACTAGACAAATGTCCAATAGCCACGTTTAGGATGCCACTACGTACACTTAGTGTTTGCTAGTATAATGGCTTAGTTATAATGAGTTGGAGTGTGCAATGCAGGTAGAGGTGCTGCAAATGTCTTTGGTCTAGTGTGACTAGACAAATGTCCAATAGACACGTTTAGGATGCCACTAGGTACACTGAGTGTTTGCTAGTATAATGGCTTAGTTATAATGAGTTGGAGTGTGCAATGCAGGTAGAGGTGCTGCAAATGTCTTTGCACTAGTGTGACTAGACAACAGTCCAATAGCCACGTTTAGGATGCCGCTAGGTACACTGAGTGTTTGCTAGTATAATGGCTTAGTTATAATGAGTTGGAGTGTGCAATGCAGGTAGAGGTGCTGCAAATGTCTTTGCACTAGTGTGACTAGACAACAGTCCAATAGCCACGTTTAGGATGCCACTAGGTACACTTAGTGTTTGCTAGTATAATGGCTTAGTTATAATGAGTTGGAGTGTGCAATGCAGGTAGAGGTGCTGCAAATGTCTTTGCACTAGTGTGACTAGACAAATGTCCAATAGCCACGTTTAGGATGCCACTAGCTACACTGAGTGTTGCTAGTATAATGGCTTAGTTATAATGAGTTGGAGTGTGCAATGCAGGTAGAGGTGCTGCAAATTTCTTTGCACTAGTGTGACTAGACAACAGTCCAATAGCCACGTTTTGGATGCCACTAGGTACACTTAGTGTTTGCTAGTATAATGGCTTAGTTATAATGAGTTGGAGCGTGCAATGCAGGTAGAGGTGCTGCAAATGTCTTTGCACTAGTGTGACTAGACAAATGTCCAATAGCCACGTTTACGATGCCACTAGGTACACTGAGTGTTTGCTAGTATAATGGCTTAGTTATAATGAGTTGGAGTGTGCAATGCAGGTAGAGGTGCTGCAAATGTCTTTGCACTAGTGTGACTAGACAAATGTCCAATAGCCACGTTTAGGCTGCCACTAGGTACACTTAGTGTTTGCTAGTATAATGGCTTAGTTATAATGAGTTGGAGTGTGCAATGCAGGTAGAGGTGCTGCAAATGTCTTTGCACTAGTGTGACTAGACAAATGTCCAATAGCCACGTTTAGGATGCCACTAGGTACACTTAGTGTTTGCTAGTATAATGGCTTAGTTATAATGAGTTGGAGTGTGCAATGCAGGTAGAGGTGCTGCAAATGTCTTTGCTCTAGTGTGACTAGACAAATGTCCAATAGACACGTTTAGGATGCCACTAGGTACACTGAGTGTTTGCTAGTATAATGGCTTAGTTATAATGAGTTGGAGTGTGCAATGCAGGTAGAGGTGCTGCAAATGTCTTTGCACTAGTGTGACTAGACAACAGTCCAATAGCCACGTTTAGGATGCCGCTAGGTACACTGAGTGTTTGCTAGTATAATGGCTTAGTTATAATGAGTTGGAGTGTGCAATGCAGGTAGAGGTGCTGCAAATGTCTTTGCACTAGTGTGACTAGACAAATGTCCAATAGCCACGTTTAGGATGCCACTAGGTACACTGAGTGTTTGCTAGTATAATGGCTTAGTTATAATGAGTTGGAGTGTGCAATGCAGGTAGAGGTGCTGCAAATGTCTTTGCACTAGTGTGACTAGACAACAGTCCAATAGCCACGTTTAGGATGCCACTAGCTACACTGAGTGTTTGCTAGTATAATGGCTTAGTTATAATGAGTTGGAGTGTGCAATGCAGGTAGAGGTGCTGCAAATTTCTTTGCACTAGTGTGACTAGACAAATGTCCAATAGCCACGTTTAGGATGCCACTAGGTACACTGAGTGTTTGCTAGTATAATGGTTTAGTTATAATGAGTTGGAGTGTGCAATGCAGGTAGAGGTGCTGCAAATGTCTTTGCACTAGTGTGACTAGACAAATGTCCAATAGCCACGTTTAGGATGCCACTAGGTACACTTAGTGTTTGCTAGTATAATGGCTTAGTTATAATGAGTTGGAGTGTGCAATGCAGGTAGAGGTGCTGCAAATGTCTTTGCACTAGTGTGACTAGACAAATGTCCAATAGCCACGTTTAGGATGCCACTAGGTACACTTAGTGTTTGCTAGTATAATGGCTTAGTTATAATGAGTTGGAGTGTGCAATGCAGGTAGAGGTGCTGCAAATGTCTTTGCACTAGTGTGACTAGACATATGTCCAATAGCCACGTTTAGGATGCCACTAGGTACACTGAGTGTTTGCTAGTATAATGGCTTAGTTATAATGAGTTGGAGTGTGCAATGCAGGTAGAGGTGCTGCAAATGTCTTTGCACTAGTGTGACTAGACAACAGTCCAATAGCCACGTTTAGGATGCCGCTAGGTACACTGAGTGTTTGCTAGTATAATGGCTTAGTTATAATGAGTTGGAGTGTGCAATGCAGGTAGAGGTGCTGCAAATGTCTTTGCACTAGTGTGACTAGACAAATGTCCAATAGCCACGTTTAGGATGCCACTAGGTACACTGAGTGTTTGCTAGTATAATGGCTTAGTTATAATGAGTTGGAGTGTGCAATGCAGGTAGAGGTGCTGCAAATGTCTTTGCACTAGTGTGACTAGACAACAGTCCAATAGCCACGTTTAGGATGCCGCTAGGTACACTGAGTGTTTGCTAGTATAATGGCTTAGTTATAATGAGTTGGAGTGTGCAATGCAGGTAGAGGTGCTGCAAATGTCTTTGCACTAGTGTGACTAGACAAATGTCCAATAGCCACATTTAGGATGCCACTAGGTACACTGAGTGTTTGCTAGTATAATGGCTTAGTTATAATGAGTTGGAGTGTGCAATGCAGGTAGAGGTGCTGCAAATGTCTTTGCACTAGTGTGACTAGACAAATGTCCAATAGCCACGTTTAGGATGCCACTAGGTACACTGAGTGTTTGCTAGTATAATGGCTTAGATATAATGAGTTGGAGTGTGCAATGCAGGTAGAGGTGCTGCAAATGTCTTTGCACTAGTGTGACTAGACAACAGTCCAATAGCCACGTTTAGGATGCCGCTAGGTACACTGAGTGTTTGCTAGTATAATGGCTTAGTTATAATGAGTTGGAGTGTGCAATGCAGGTAGAGGTGCTGCAAATGTCTTTGCACTAGTGGGACTAGACAAATGTCCAATAGCCACATTTAGGATGCCACTAGGTACACTGAGTGTTTGCTAGTATAATGGCTTAGTTATAATGAGTTGGAGTGTGCAATGCAGGTAGAGGTGCTGCAAATGTCTTTGCACTAGTGTGACTAGACAACAGTCCAATAGCCACGTTTAGGATGCCGCTAGGTACACTGAGTGTTTGCTAGTATAATAGCTTAGTTATAATGAGTTGGAGTGTGCAATGCAGGTAGAGGTGCTGCAAATGTCTTTGCACTAGTGTGACTAGACAAATGTCCAATAGCCACGTTTAGGATGCCACTAGGTACACTGAGTGTTTGCTAGTATAATGGCTTAGTTATAATGAGTTGGAGTGTGCAGAGGACAGGAGGGTACAGTGCCAGGATTGTGGGGCTCTGGGTAGAGGAATGGAAGCCTGCCTTTCTATTCCCTCCTAATAGGGAAATGCAGGGAGGAAATCCCTGACCTTGGCTACACAGACGCTGTCGCTGTTTTCAGGACCTGTCACCTTAACTCTGACCCTGCCCGTACGAGCCCTTAAAAGGACTGATGGAAAGTGCTATCCCTATACTGTCCAGCGCTGTGTATGGAGCGCATACAGCAGTATCGGCGATATGAGCTGCGCCAGTGATGTCTGACACCAAGGACGCAGAAGAGATAATGGCGTCCTGGAGGAAAATGTCCGTTTTTATAATGCAGGGACATGTGACATGGACATCCTATCACACATGCCGTTGCTTCTCTGGCTAAAAGTCCACTTAGCTGTGTGTGTGTCTGGGATTGGCTGACATGCTGGACCGCCCCACAAGACGCGCGCGCTTAGGGAAGGAAGACAAGAAAAAAAAAAAAAAATGGCGATCGCCATTATACAAACAGCAGTGATCTGAAGGCGCTGTTCACGCACACTATACACTGAAATGTCATAATAGTGTGAGTCACAGAGTGACTTACACTATTACAGCGGAAAGCCAGCTAGGAATTAGCTGTTTTTTTGCTGCTAGAACCGTTCTCGAACGTTTCTAGAACTATCGAGCTTTTGCAAAAAGCTCGAGTTCTAGTTCGATCTAGAACAGGCCCCAAAATCACTCGAGCCTAGAACTGGAGAACCACGAACCTCGAACCGCGCTCAACTCTAATCCCGGCCTACATGGCCTTCTGCATAGGGCACGGTGTAATGCCTGCCTGGATCGACACACTCAGATGGGCTGTAAAGTATAGGCTAGAGGGAAGCCACTCACCAAGCAGGACCCCCAGAAACCTTAAACCCTTTAACCCCAATACAGGGATTTGGAATTACCCAGGGCCCAAGGTGATCAATACCTGTGGAAAGCTGCAGTCCGAGAGAGTAGTAGTCAGGCAGGGTCAAAACATTAATTGAGGAACAGGAACAGAATGGGACGGCCAGGACTTAATCAGAAAACAAGCAGAGGTGAAATGCGGATTGGCCAACGAGGTACATAAACAGCAGGCAGGACAAGTATTCAGGAAACAAGAACACAAAATCACAAAACAGAACTGGGGGTAACAGTAACCAGAGGTTCATAGCTATGTGTGGCAGTGGTCAGCAGACAGGATGGGCCTAAAAAAGAGTGTGGTGTCGTCCCATTGATTGTAGCTGAATGATGGCACTTCATCTGTGAGACACCCACCACCTACATTCAGCCACTGGTTATGCATATCTGAAGGTAACGCAGCACAGTGGGTGAGCATAATCTGCATCCACCTGCGCCGCTGGCATCGACTCCTCTCCCATCATCAGCACTATGCACGAAAGGAGCACGGTGTCACCTGGCGACCGGAGTACAAATTGATGGAGCGGACTCCGGTGGTGACTTAACAGCAGTGTACGGCAATGAGGCAAACCTGGCAGCGGGCTTTCGTCAGGGCAATGTGACACACGTGCCTTGTATGGCTCATGTGTGGAATCAGATTCTCCAGCAATTTTTAAACCACCATCCCGGCCTACATGGCCTTGGGCAGCGGGCACGCTCGCTATGTGCTCACTTCCATCGTTTGCATCCAGCAGCTCAACAAGTTTCATCGCTACAGAAGTCTTTTGGTCTGGCGGTTAAACACCTGAAATGCGATGTGCCGACATGCAGGAATTTGAAACAGCACATGTTGCAGCGTCTGTGGCAGCCCCGCCGAGCCCTGCTGCAATACGTTATGACGTATACCCTGGTCTAACTTGATCCAGAGGTGGTGCAGATCACGCTGCTGGAGTGGTGTCAGATCAAGGACCTATGCACCCTTCTGCACAGTTTACAAATGTCGACGAAGATGTTTAGCCCTGGCGATGCCATTCTCAGCGTGACAATTCTGGTCATCTACATGATGGAGCACACTGTAAGCATTATTCGGAGTCAGGTGTTGGGACAAGAGGAAGGGGAGGAAGTACAGGAGGAGTCATATCCAGAAGTGATAACAAGATCTCCAAGGTCCAGACGGTCAGCGGCGCTAGACGACAGTCATGGGACGGTGGGGGAGAGGGATTAACAAGGGCGCATAGTATCAGCAAAACTGTTAAGGAAAGTGCAGGAGCCCATGAAGAAATGGAGGACGAACTGGCGATGGGCATGGAAGACTCAGCAGATGAGTGAGAGCTTGCTCACATTTTGGTTGTGCGAGGTTAAGGGGAGAGGGAAGAGGAAGGAGGTACGATTCTCACCTCTCCGCCACCAACACAGCAAGGACTTGGTCCTCCTGGATGCACAAGTCAATAGAGCACCTTCTTGATGCACTACCCACAACAAGCAAATGTTTTAAATGCTTTTTTCTCAACTGTGTTCACACAGGAAAAACATATGCCCCGGGAAATGCAGAGTGATAATGTAAACGCTTCATTAAGTATGACCTGCCTAACCCAGGAAGAAGTGCAGAACTGACTTAGTAACATTAAAATTGACAAATCACCAGGCCCTGATGGCATTCAGAGTACTTCAAATTATTCCATGAACAAAATTTATAAAAAAATATAAATTTATTGGTTAAAACTAAACACACATATATAAAATCAGACACACATAGACCACATAATAAAGGGAGGGCGTAAGTGGGTGGCCAAGGGAGCCCAAATCCTGATGCAGTTATACAATCAATTCATCAAAACAGTGTTTACATGCATAATAAAGTCAGAATAGACATTTGTTCAGATGAGTAGAGATACAATTCATAACTGGCAAAATATTACGTCAGTGTGCAATATTAACCTCACAATGTATACATAAATTCACTATATCCAGAAGAAAGACACAAGTTTGTCATATAAATTTCTGAGGTCACATGTAATATAAAGATGTCAATAAATTACTTCTAATATGATGGCAGATGATACCCCTTAGTGTAAACTGCAACAGTGGCAAAGAGTGGAGGAACCACTCACTCATATATGATATGGCATAATAGACACTATTTAAATCCCCAAAGTAGAGAAAAAGGGGTCATTAACCAACATTAGAGAAACCACAATGAAAAAGTGTAAAGCCAGAATCCTAGATGTAGTATCAGAAAACTCATCAAACAGCATCAATTATAACCAGTGTAATGGAATCAATACCAAAGCTCAACCAAGGCCAAAAAGGAGTTAATAGCCCACCCTCACCAAACACTCCACACTCCAACGATCGTTTCGCAACCGCTTCGTCAGGGAGTGAGGTGGGTGGGCTCGTGGGCATCTTAAATACCTGTACGGCAGCTGTGTCTAATGAAAAACCGGACGACACCATGATTATCGGGCGGCGCGACTCGCGCATGCGCAGAGCCACAACTCCGTGCCCGGATATCCGCCTACGTCCACCAAGGGCGCCACAGTCGCCGTTGATGATGCAGGCAAAACACCCACACACGGACCGCAACCCGCGCATGCGCAGTCACGCCGCACAGTGTCGACCGCCGCCATCTTAGTAAAGGTATGCCAGGCATATCACAGCCAAATATATCAGGAGGAGGAGAAATAGAAGCGCAATAGCAGAGATAATATTTATTGATAACATATCTATCACATATTTGCCCGGTAATAGGTATTGCGAAGTGGACAGAAAGTGCACAAATTAGTAATCGTGCATTGCATAAATATTATACTTGAATTCATGTGTGAATTTACATCATTAATAACATCAATTATCCATATCATCTCAAATATCAGAAATAGCAATGGCTATACATAGGAATCCATAGCCATATGCATGATGACAGATGTGTACACACAAGTTTTTATATTTTTATTTTAACATAGCATAGATCAAATATATTAACGAAAACACCCATATGAAATATGTATCATAAACCTATAAATGTGTAACCATACATATATAGGTGTCATAACTAGACTTATGTATTCAAACCTATCATCATTGATATTAAACCGTCCGCTTACACACATAATATCAAAAATTACTCTCTCGGTCCATCTCCCAAAACCAATGTGATACAACACCCACAAGCCTCACCACCTACATAAGAGAAAGAACAATGGAGGCGGAATCAAAAGGGGAACTATATCAATAAAATACTATAATAAAGAGATGGCAAAGGCAACGAGATCCAAAGAGACAAACCCTCAAATAAATAAACGTATCATTGGACAGAGCATTCTCATAAGAAACTTGAGAAACCCCACTGATCGTTCAGACCCCTCGGTTTCATGCACTTAAGAAGTGTAATCCACCTACATTCTAACTGACTGAGTTTTTTGAAAAAATCTCCTCTCCTGTTCCCTGGATAAATGCGATCTATCCCACTGAACCTTAATAGATGTGACTGTCCTAGATGGAAATCCCTAAAGTGTCGAGCAAGAGGTTTGAGTTTTGCAATCACAAAAGCCTGGTCTGCTGGAACTTTCTCTGCTGCCTTTATATCTCTAATGTGTTCCTGTATGCGAACACGAAGTTCTCTTGTAGTCATTCCTACATATTGTAGGTTGCATGGACATTTGGCCACATATATGACCATTGATGTTCTGCAATTAATAAAATGCAATATTTTGTATTCACGTTCTTTATTTGAATCTGAAAATGTATTAGTCTTAGAGACATAATGGCAAGCAGTACAGCTCCCACAGGGCCAGCAGCCCCATTTCGGGCCTTTAGACCCAAATAAAAAATTGGTAGAAGAGGACGGTACATGATGGCTATGGACTAGCAAGTCCCTAAGGGTTTTTCCCCGTTTGGCGACAAAATAGGGTTTCTCTGTAACGAAATCAGATAGCGATGGGTCTTCTCTTAAAATAGGCCATGACTTCGTTATAGCACTAGTAAGCTCTCGCCACCTGGATTGATAATTGGAAATAAATCGAGTAATGTCCTTTGATTCTTTTTGCTTCTTGGAGTATAGTAGCGAGTGTCTTCCAATACTTTTTGAAACCTGATATGCGTTATCAATATTGTCCCTCCGGTAGCCACGTTGTGAGAATCTTTTCCTAAGCTCTTCTGCTTGGAGTTCAAAGTCTTCATCCCTATCACAAATCCGCCTGGCGCGGATAAATTGTCCCTTAGGGATAGCTCGAATGACATGGGAAGGGTGGGCAGATCGTGCATGTAAAAGAGAATTCACACTAGTGTCTTTACGAAACACAGTGGTGTGGAGATGACCCTCCACATCGGTTGTAATATGTAGATCTAGAAAGTCGATGGCTGTTTGACTGACGTGATGTGATAGCTTGATGTTCCAAGAATTCATATTCAGATGGTGAAGAAATTGGTCCAGGAGAGATCTCGTACCCTGCCAAATAAACAGCACGTCGTCAATATAACGAATCCAGAGTGCCACCGATGCACAAAAATCATCATTATTTTGGATGAATTCTCTTTCCCATAATCCCAGAAAGAGATTGGCGTAGCATGGGGCACAAGCCGCCCCCATTGCCACGCCCCTCTTCTGTAGGTAGTACCTATCCTTGAACACAAAGTAATTGTGTGATAAAACAAAATTCATCAAGGATAGGAGAAATTCCACCATTTTAGAATCTAAATCCCGGCCATGGAGAAAGAACTCCAAAGCTGACAAACCCAGGTTGTGATTAATACAAGTATATAACGATTCTACATCACAAGTGACTAGAAACATGTCAGGGGTCATGTGTATTCCCTCCAATCTCTGAAGAACTTCCGTGGAATCCCGCACATATGAGGGTAATTCCATTACAATTGGTTTAAGGAAGTAATCTAGTAGTCTAGAGATAGGTTCCAAAAGACCCCCATTTCCGGACACAATTGGTCTACCCGGAGGGTTGTGCAAGTCTTTATGAACTTTGGGTAAAAGATATAAAGTCGGTACCGAGGGACTCTTGATCTTTAAACCCTCCCATGTTTTTTTAGGTAAAATGCCATCATCATATGCTTCATCCAAAATCCTCCCCAAACCTGTTTGAAATATCAGGGTCGGATCTTTTTGTAATTTTTTATAGCATAAAGGGTCTCCCAACTGTCTAAATACTTCCTTTTCATATAATTCATCTGGCCACACCACGATATTACCTCCCTTATCTGCTGGCTTGAAAGTGACCCCCTTCATCTTCCTAAGTTCTCCTAGGGCTTGTCTCTGTTCTTTAGTCAGATTGTCATATGGCCTGTGACCAGGGATTTTAAAAATCTCCCCCACAACCATCTTCACAAAGACCTCAATGGAGGAGCTCATGGAGAGAGGTGGAAAGAAATTACTTTTCTTATTTAAGCAATCCGGGAATTTACCTGGCTGTATCTCCATTTGTTCCAATAAGAGCTCCTCTAGAATCTGTAAGGCCTCCAGTTCTTTCTCTGTTGAAAAAGAGTGGTGAGAAGATTTATTCTGGTGATATTTTTTCAGTAATAATTTTCTAGCGAACAAAAAAGTATCTTTGATCGCTGTAAAATGGTCAAAAGTTGCCATGGGACTAAAACCCAAACCCAAAGAGAGAACGGAAATTTGAGCTGAGGAGAGGGTAATGTTAGATAGATTAATCACCTTGAGAGATCCTCCATCAGCAAATTCCGTTTCTCGATTTTGTAATTTTTGGTCTCTTTTCTTGGCCTTGGTCCGAGTATAATATCTTGATGTCTGAGCCGTAACGTCATATGTCCTACTACTATCAGATTCATAGGAGGTGTCGCTCGCTGCTGTTGATAGTGATGTTGCCCTATCAGCATAAGATCGACTTTTCCATTTGTACACTTGATTCTGTTGATAATCACGTGTATCTCTTAAAAATTTGTTTGTTTTGCTAGACTGGATATCGCCCTCGAATTTAGAGAGGGCTGTATCCAGATCCTGCTGGAACACTCGCATTTGATCTTCAGTCAGTTTGTTCTTAATTTTTGCCTGAAGGGTCTGAATTTTCTCCTCCACTAAAGTTAAGTTTTTCTTATCCACTTCAATGAGGATATCTAGGAACGTAAATGAGCAGATATCACATGCTTCTTCCCACTTCTTAGTCAATGGAGCTTCCTCCATAGGAAATGAGGGGAAGGTTTGTATGCGTAAGCCCCTAGGTATATACCTACGTACTACATATTGCTCAAGTGTGGTTTTGTTCCACCATATTTTAGTGCGTTTCATAATCAACTCTTTTAAGCTCTGTTTGTCTCTCAGAATCTCATCACCATCACCATCACCAATAGCAACGCCACCATCCTTAAAAACCGTGGATAGTTTAGACAGCCAATTGCTATCCCGAGTCCTAAAGTCCATAATGGGGTTTCTCCTAGAAAACACAACAAGAAAGCCTATAATCAGGAGGATATTCATCCCAGTGTACCTCAAAAGGTCAAGTTCAGGAATATAACCAAACACAGAGTACTTCAAATTATTCCATGAACAAAATTTATAAAAAAATATAAATTTATTGGTTAAAACTAAACACACATATATAAAATCAGACACACATAGACCACATAATAAAGGGAGGGCGTAAGTGGGTGGCCAAGGGAGCCCAAATCCTGATGCAGTTATACAATCAATTCATCAAAACAGTGTTTACATGCATAATAAAGTCAGAATAGACATTTGTTCAGATGAGTAGAGATACAATTCATAACTGGCAAAATATTACGTCAGTGTGCAATATTAACCTCACAATGTATACATAAATTCACTATATCCAGAAGAAAGACACAAGTTTGTCATATAAATTTCTGAGGTCACATGTAATATAAAGATGTCAATAAATTACTTCTAATATGATGGCAGATGATACCCCTTAGTGTAAACTGCAACAGTGGCAAAGAGTGGAGGAACCACTCACTCATATATGATATGGCATAATAGACACTATTTAAATCCCCAAAGTAGAGAAAAAGGGGTCATTAACCAACATTAGAGAAACCACATTGAAAAAGTGTAAAGCCAGAATCCTAGATGTAGTATCAGAAAACTCATCAAACAGCATCAATTATAACCAGTGTAATGGAATCAATACCAAAGCTCAACCAAGGCCAAAAAGGAGTTAATAGCCCACCCTCACCAAACACTCCCCACTCCAACGATCGTTTCGCAACCGCTTCGTCAGGGAGTGAGGTGGGTGGGCTCGTGGGCATCTTAAATACCTGTACGGCAGCTGTGTCTAATGAAAAACCGGACGACACCATGATTATCGGGCGGCGCGACTCGCGCATGCGCAGAGCCACAACTCCGTGCCCGGATATCCGCCTACGTCCACCAAGGGCGCCACAGTCGCCGTTGATGATGCAGGCAAAACACCCACACACGGACCGCAACCCGCGCATGCGCAGTCACGCCGCACAGTGTCGACCGCCGCCATCTTAGTAAAGGTATGCCAGGCATATCACAGCCAAATATATCAGGAGGAGGAGAAATAGAAGCGCAATAGCAGAGATAATATTTATTGATAACATATCTATCACATATTTGCCCGGTAATAGGTATTGCGAAGTGGACAGAAAGTGCACAAATTAGTAATCGTGCATTGCATAAATATTATACTTGAATTCATGTGTGAATTTACATCATTAATAACATCAATTATCCATATCATCTCAAATATCAGAAATAGCAATGGCTATACATAGGAATCCATAGCCATATGCATGATGACAGATGTGTACACACAAGTTTTTATATTTTTATTTTAACATAGCATAGATCAAATATATTAACGAAAACACCCATATGAAATATGTATCATAAACCTATAAATGTGTAACCATACATATATAGGTGTCATAACTAGACTTATGTATTCAAACCTATCATCATTGATATTAAACCGTCCGCTTACACACATAATATCAAAAATTACTCTCTCGGTCCATCTCCCAAAACCAATGTGATACAACACCCACAAGCCTCACCACCTACATAAGAGAAAGAACAATGGAGGCGGAATCAAAAGGGGAACTATATCAATAAAATACTATAATAAAGAGATGGCAAAGGCAACGAGACCCAAAGAGACAAACCCTCTGGGTTATATTGACGACGTGCTGTTTATTTGGCAGGGTACGAGATCTCTCCTGGACCAATTTCTTCACCATCTGAATACGAATTCTTGGAACATCAAGCTATCACATCACGTCAGTCAAACAGCCATCGACTTTCTAGATCTACATATTACAACCGATGTGGAGGGTCATCTCCACACCACTGTGTTTCGTAAAGACACTAGTGTGAATTCTCTTTTACATGCACGATCTGCCCACCCTTCCCATGTCATTCGAGCTATCCCTAAGGGACAATTTATCCGCGCCAGGCGGATTTGTGATAGGGATGAAGACTTTGAACTCCAAGCAGAAGAGCTTAGGAAAAGATTCTCACAACGTGGCTACCGGAGGGACAATATTGATAACGCATATCAGGTTTCAAAAAGTATTGGAAGACACTCGCTACTATACTCCAAGAAGCAAAAAGAATCAAAGGACATTACTCGATTTATTTCCAATTATCAATCCAGGTGGCGAGAGCTTACTAGTGCTATAACGAAGTCATGGCCTATTTTAAGAGAAGACCCATCGCTATCTGATTTCGTTACAGAGAAACCCTATTTTGTCGCCAAACGGGGAAAAACCCTTAGGGACTTGCTAGTCCATAGCCATCATGTACCGTCCTCTTCTACCAATTTTTTATTTGGGTCTAAAGGCCCGAAATGGGGCTGCTGGCCCTGTGGGAGCTGTACTGCTTGCCATTATGTCTCTAAGACTAATACATTTTCAGATTCAAATAAAGAACGTGAATACAAAATATTGCATTTTATTAATTGCAGAACATCAATGGTCATATATGTGGCCAAATGTCCATGCAACCTACAATATGTAGGAATGACTACAAGAGAACTTCGTGTTCGCATACAGGAACACATTAGAGATATAAAGGCAGCAGAGAAAGTTCCAGCAGACCAGGCTTTTGTGATTGCAAAACTCAAACCTCTTGCTCGACACTTTAGGGATTTCCATCTAGGACAGTCACATCTATTAAGGTTCAGTGGGATAGATCGCATTTATCCAGGGAACAGGAGAGGAGATTTTTTCAAAAAACTCAGTCAGTTAGAATGTAGGTGGATTACACTTCTTAAGTGCATGAAACCGAGGGGTCTGAACGATCAGTGGGGTTTCTCAAGTTTCTTATGAGAATGCTCTGTCCAATGATACGTTTATTTATTTGAGGGTTTGTCTCTTTGGGTCTCGTTGCCTTTGCCATCTCTTTATTATAGTATTTTATTGATATAGTTCCCCTTTTGATTCCGCCTCCATTGTTCTTTCTCTTATGTAGGTGGTGAGGCTTGTGGGTGTTGTATCACATTGGTTTTGGGAGATGGACCGAGAGAGTAATTTTTGATATTATGTGTGTAAGCGGACGGTTTAATATCAATGATGATAGGTTTGAATACATAAGTCTAGTTATGACACCTATATATGTATGGTTACACATTTATAGGTTTATGATACATATTTCATATGGGTGTTTTCGTTAATATATTTGATCTATGCTATGTTAAAATAAAAATATAAAAACTTGTGTGTACACATCTGTCATCATGCATATGGCTATGGATTCCTATGTATAGCCATTGCTATTTCTGATATTTGAGATGATATGGATAATTGATGTTATTAATGATGTAAATTCACACATGAATTCAAGTATAATATTTATGCAATGCACGATTACTAATTTGTGCACTTTCTGTCCACTTCGCAATACCTATTACCGGGCAAATATGTGATAGATATGTTATCAATAAATATTATCTCTGCTATTGCGCTTCTATTTCTCCTCCTCCTGATATATTTGGCTGTGATATGCCTGGCATACCTTTACTAAGATGGCGGCGGTCGACACTGTGCGGCGTGACTGCGCATGCGCGGGTTGCGGTCCGTGTGTGGGTGTTTTGCCTGCATCATCAACGGCGACTGTGGCGCCCTTGGTGGACGTAGGCGGATATCCGGGCACGGAGTTGTGGCTCTGCGCATGCGCGAGTCGCGCCGCCCGATAATCATGGTGTCGTCCGGTTTTTCATTAGACACAGCTGCCGTACAGGTATTTAAGATGCCCACGAGCCCACCCACCTCACTCCCTGACGAAGCGGTTGCGAAACGATCGTTGGAGTGTGGAGTGTTTGGTGAGGGTGGGCTATTAACTCCTTTTTGGCCTTGGTTGAGCTTTGGTATTGATTCCATTACACTGGTTATAATTGATGCTGTTTGATGAGTTTTCTGATACTACATCTAGGATTCTGGCTTTACACTTTTTCAATGTGGTTTCTCTAATGTTGGTTAATGACCCCTTTTTCTCTACTTTGGGGATTTAAATAGTGTCTATTATGCCATATCATATATGAGTGAGTGGTTCCTCCACTCTTTGCCACTGTTGCAGTTTACACTAAGGGGTATCATCTGCCATCATATTAGAAGTAATTTATTGACATCTTTATATTACATGTGACCTCAGAAATTTATATGACAAACTTGTGTCTTTCTTCTGGATATAGTGAATTTATGTATACATTGTGAGGTTAATATTGCACACTGACGTAATATTTTGCCAGTTATGAATTGTATCTCTACTCATCTGAACAAATGTCTATTCTGACTTTATTATGCATGTAAACACTGTTTTGATGAATTGATTGTATAACTGCATCAGGATTTGGGCTCCCTTGGCCACCCACTTACGCCCTCCCTTTATTATGTGGTCTATGTGTGTCTGATTTTATATATGTGTGTTTAGTTTTAACCAATAAATTTATATTTTTTTATAAATTTTGTTCATGGAATAATTTGAAGTACTCTGTGTTTGGTTATATTCCTGAACTTGACCTTTTGAGGTACACTGGGATGAATATCCTCCTGATTATAGGCTTTCTTTTCCTGATGGCATTCACCCTTGGGTATTAAGGGAGTTAAGTAATGTGATAGACAGGCCTCTATTCCTTATATTTAAAGACTTTATAGAAACTGGGTCTGTTCCACTGGATTGGCGGCTAGTAAATGTGGTACCAATATTTAAAAAAGGGTGTAAAAGGGAACCTGGAAACTATAGGCCGGTAAGCTTAACATCTGTTGTGGGTAAAATGTTTGAAGGGTTTTTAAGGGATACTATTATGGAATGTCTCAATGTTAATAATTGTTTAACTCCATATCAACATGGATTTATGAAGGATCGCTCCTGTCAAACTAACCTGATCAGCTTCTATGAAGATGTAAGCTCTCACATGGACCAAGGAGAATCATTGGATGTCATTTATCTCGACTTCGGTAAAGCATTTGACACTGTCCCACATAAAAGACTAATAATTAAAATGAGAAAGCTTGGGGTCGGGGAAAATGTGTGTAGATGGGTAGGTAGCTGGCGTAGTGGTAGAAAACAAAGAGTGGTTATTAATGGCACATACTCAGATTGGGCCAGGGTTACTAGTGGGGTACCACAGGGGTCTGTATTGGGCCCCCTACTATTTAATATATTTATTAATGATCTGGTGGATGGTTTACAGAGTAAAATATCAATATTTGCAGATGATACAAAACTATGTAAGGTAGTTAACACAAAGGAGGACAGTTTGCAACTACAGATGGATTTGAGTAAATTGGAGAATTGGGCTGAAAAATGGCAAATGAGGTTTAACACAGATAAGTGTAAGGTTATACACATGGGAAGGAGAAACAGATGCTACGATTACCTACTAAATTGGAAACTGCTGGGGAAATCAGACATGGAAAAAGACTTAGTCATCTTAGTCAATAAGAAGCTAAATTGGAGTGCCCAGTGTCAGGCAGCAGCCACCAAAGCAAATAGGGTGATGGGATGCATTAGAAGAGGTCTAGGGGCACGAGATGAAAACATCATTCTCCTTTTGTACAAATCACTCGTCAGACCACACTTGGAGTATTGTGTGCAATTTTGGGCGCCGGTGCTCAAGAAAGACATTACTGAACTTGAAAGGGTTCAGAGGTGGGCTACTAAAATAATAAATGGAGTGGGTGCATTACAATACACGGAAAGGTTATCAAAATTAGGTCTATTTACTCTAGAAAAGAGAAGACTTAGGGGAGACCTAATAAATATGTACAAATATATCAGAGGGCCATATAGAGATCTCTCCCATGATCTGTTTGTACCAAGGACTGTGACAAGAACAAGGGGGCATTCTCTTCGATTGCAGGAAAGAAAATTCCTACATCAGCATAGAAGAGGGTTCTTCACGGTAAGAGCAGTGAGGCTCCGGAACGCTCTTCCTGAGGAAGTGGTGATGGCCAACTCACTGAATGAATTTAAGAGAGGAATGGATGCTTTTCTTGATAGCAAAAGTATAGAAGGTTATAAATAGCATAATCTTACAGGTAGATAAAAGAGCGACCAAGATTATTAGAGGAATGGGTGGGCTGCAATACCAAGACAGGTTATTAAACTTGGGGTTATTTAGTTTGGAAAAACAAAGGCTTAGGGGGGATCTAATCACAATGTATAAACATATGAGGGGACAGTACAGAGACCTTTCCAAAGATCTTTTTACACCTAGGCCTACGACTGGAACACGGGAGCATCCGCTATGTCTTGAGGAAAAAAGGTTTAATCATAATCACAGACGAGGATTCTTTACTGTACGAGCAGTGAGACTATGGAATTCTCTGCCACATGATGTTGTAATGAGTGATTCACTACTAACATTTAAGCAGAGCCTGGATGCCTTTCTTGAAAAATATAATATTACCAGTTATGTATATTGGATTTTATGACAGGGTGTTGATCCAGGGAACTAGTCTGATTGCCGTATGTGGAGTCAGGAAGGATTTTTTTTCCCCATTGGAGCTGTTTGACACATTGGTTTTTTTTTGCCTTCCTCTGGATCAACATGTTAGGCTACGGGTTGAACTAGATGGACTTTGAGTCTCCCTTCAACCTTAAAAACTATGAAACTATGACCCTCGGATTGTATGAATTCCAACTAATGCTGACTACTAGGTTGCCACACAGTTAGATCCCCGGTACAAGACAAAATTTGGCGAAATAATTCCTGCCATAGAAAGGGACGCACGTATGCAGGAGTATCAGCAGTATCAGGTGGTACACAATCTTAGATCTGCTTTTCCACTAAACACCAGTGCTGCACAGAGTGAATCTCAATGCTTTGTCATGGATAGGAGGAAATGGTCTTTTACTTGTCCACATCTAAAGGACCGAGGGCTGGCCGCTGTGCTGAGACGGCGTTGAGTACGGTGCCCCTGCAGAGTTGCACTTTTGGTCATATACAAGATGAGTTGAAAAAGGACAGATGCTGCTGGAAAGGGGAACTGGTGTGTTGGAAAGGGGAAAAAAGTTATTGGCCATGGGTTTGGTGGTTAAGCAACAGTAATATTTGCTGAAGAAACACAATCTGTTACGGTGGGACTGGCAGATTTAGATAAGGTGGTATATACTATGCTACCGCTATGTAACAAAATTAAGACGAAAAGAAAGAGAAAGGTATATATCCCCATCGCCAGTCGGTGTCCACCGTGGTCCCAGATGGAAATGGAGAGGTTGGCAACTGGAAGGTTAGGTGGACGATACAGAGCAGGGTGGCTCTAAAACTAATAGTAGCCTGAACCGAGTTAGACGACACTTGGATCTGGAGACTGGGAGCCCTGTTAGCGTCACAGGGTCCACACGCCCATCCAGCCCCGGAACTCCCTGTTAACAACACAGGGACAAATGGGTACGCTGTCCTTGTGCGTAGGGGCCACACCTGTGGACAGCAGGCGCATCAGCAGCAGGCCTGTTAATGCCACTGGGCTGCACTAGCAGGACTGGTAGGACAGGAGCTAATCTTAACCGTTCTGCGTTACCAACTGTGGTGGCGGCCTGCATCGACACCCTATCCTCTGGCCGAAAGCCGCAATGGGTTCAACACATGGAGGTGTGCTCTTTCAGAGCATAATAGAAGACTGCGCACCTCCTTGTTGGCTCCAGCCCCTTTTATAACCTGTGTCCGCCCCAAACCAGGGTGGACCACAATGCACCTCCTGGAGACAAAAGCAGAGGGACATGTCATGAGTGGCATAACTAGCGTCCTATTCGTAACCGCCACTTCAATGATGACCTCATGGCTGCCACGACACAAACACCTCACCAGTCGTCGTCTGACCAACAATAATGACATGACAAGTCATAGGGGCGGGCCTCTGCAAGCCAGTTTGGAGTGTTCTGGCCACATCATCAGGACACATGATGCCCTGTGGTCTATATGGGCCCCCCACATCAGGGGCAGCTCCAAAGAGTTCATTACTGTACCTAGCCTCTGATGCAGTAAGTGCCTGAGCTCAGTAGCATAAAATAAAGTGTCCGAAAAAAGACTATCAGCTTCAGCATGCTGTCTAGGCACAACACAGGACTTAAGGGTACTTTACACGCTGCGACATCACTAGCGATCTCGTTAGCGATGTGAAATTCTAGATCGCAAGTGCAATTTACGCATGTGCGATCTCAAAAGATCGCACTTGCGATCTACAATTTCTCATCGCTAGCGATGTCGCAGCATGTAAAGTAGCCTTTAGGCTGTGGCTGGGGTAAATCGGCACATGCATGCGCACTAGCCACCTAGGGTATTCAGGGGGGGTAATGTGTTTTGTCTATGTTTAGGTAGATAATAGTGATGAGCGAGTACTAAAAAGCTCGGGTGCTCGAGGCTCGGGCCGAGCATCCCAAGATACTCGTGTACTCGGCCCGAGCACCGAGCCCAATGTTATCCTATGGGAGACCCGAGTATTTTTGTGAAATGACCCCCGGCAGCATGTAGAAACCCTAAAAATGTCACAAAAGTCTCAGAAGAGTGCTCAAATGACATGGCAACAGCATGGGGAAGACCCCTTGAAGCATTTATCACTCAAAAGTCACAGCTGTGAACAATTTTGTCCGCGTTTTACGCCATTTTTACGGACTCACCAGAAAACCTTCCAAAATGACACCAAAATGAATTTTCATGGCGGAAATGTTAAGGGCACATACCCAATAGTGAGATAGAGCTAATGTATGTTACTTTTTGAGATCAATACATGAAAGATTTTACGTAAAACATTGTGTGGCACTCCGATGTCCCTGAGAAGAGACGTACATAAAGGCCTCTGAGTCTAATGTGCCCATTTTGAGGAAGTGAGTCTTTGTAGTATTTTCCTTTGCCAGGGCAGTCCAAAATTGTGAGGTTCACCAATGCCCCTGCATACAGACGTGCATGATGGCCTGTAAACCTGAAGTGCCCATTGTAAGGAAGTGGGTCTATTGTAGTATAGCCCTTTGGCAGGGCAGCCAAAAATTGGGAGGCTCCACATTGTCCCTGGATAGAGACGTGCATGAGGGCCTGTAAACATGAAGTGCCCATTGTAAGGAAGTGGGTCTATTGGAGCATAGCCCTTAGGCAGGGCAGCCAAAAATTGGGAGGCTCCACGTTGTCCCTGGATAGAGACGTGCATGAGGGCCTGTAAACCTGAAGTGCCCATTGTAAGGAAGTGGGTCTATTGTAGTATAGCCCTTAGGCAGGGCAGCCAAAAATTGGGAGGCTCCACGTTGTCCCTGGATAGAGACGTGCATGAGGGCCTGTAAACCTGAAGTGCCCATTGTAAGGAAGTGGGTCTATTGTAGTATAGCCCTTTGGCAGGGCAGCCAAAAATTGGGAGGCTCCACGTTGTCCCTGGATAGAGACGTGCATGAGGGCCTGTATACATGAAGTGCCCATTGTAAGGAAGTGGGTCTATTGTAGTATAGCCCTTAGGCAGGGCAGCCAAAAATTGGGAGGCTCCACGTTGTCCCTGGATAGAGACGTGCATGAGGGCCTGTAAACCTGAAGTGCCCATTGTAAGGAAGTGGGTCTATTGTAGTATAGCCCTTTGGCAGGGCAGCCAAAAATTGGGAGGCTCCACGTTGTCCCTGGATAGAGACGTGCATGAGGGCCTGTAAACATGAAGTGCCCATTGTAAGGAAGTGGGTCTATTGTAGTATAGCCCTTAGGCAGGGCAGCCAAAAATTGGGAGGCTCCACGTTGTCCCTGGATAGTGTCATGCTCCCCGGGTCCCCTGTGCTGCCCTCCAGCTCACCTGTCACGCTCCCCGCTCTCCAGCACCCTTTTCCGGCGCGTCCCCAGCGTCCTGGTCCCCGCACCCGGCGTCCGTCGGCTTCACAGCCCCAGCCTGGCCCTGCTGCTTCCTCCTCGCAGCTTCCTGCTCTGGCTTCTGGCACTCGGGCCACGCGCATGCGCATTAGGGCGCGCGCGCGGTCACTGACCCTTTCTTAAAGGGCCAGCGTCCATTAACATGAAATGATGCAAACAGGTACAGGGTATAAAGGGGTTTAATGTCCAAGGGGGCGGGGCCTGATCTTCGTGTTTCCTAAGCTAAGAGTCAGGTCTCCTGGTGTTTGTATGATATACTCACCTATCTCTCTTGTAGAGCCGTGCCTGCCTCGCCATCCGGTCCTGACCGAATCCCGAACCCCGAACGCTGTCCATCTGCCATCCTGACAGTCCGTACCATCAAGGATCCCTGCGGTGACCCGTCATCTCGCTCCAAAGGTTCCGGACCCCGCCTGACATCTTCTCGGCTTCCGAACCTGAGCTGCGTCACCCGGACTACCACCAGTGACTCCGTGGTCCCAGGGACTTCTCCGTTATACTCGTGTGCACGGACTGTTCTGCTGCCTATAGTGCTCCAGCTACCGGACCCCTTACCACCATCTAGGAGTTCGGCGCAGTGGATCCACCTCCTGGGTCTGCCCGTCCACCTGGCCCTGACAGTAAGATCAGGCCATGGATCCCGCTGCAGCACTAGCAGCCGTACAGGAGGAACTCCAACGTCAGCGTGAGACTCAGACCCGCATGCTGCAATTTATGTCTTCTGTGGACGCCCGCCTGAACACGCTACAAGCGGCAGTTACGTCTTCAGCATCCCGGGCCTCCACTAGTCAAGCCACGGCTCCAGCTCCCGTGGCGACGTCTTCAGATACCTCCAGACTTCGTTTGGCCTCACCACCCCGGTACGCCGGAGACCCCAAGACCTGCAGGGGATTCTTAAACCAATGCTCCCTCCATTTCACGCAGCTGCCGCATTTGTTTGCCTCCGACCAAGCCAAGGTCGCCTTCATCATGTCCCATCTAGAGGGTGAGGCACTGGCGTGGATGAACCCCTTGTGGGAGAAGGGGGCTCCTGTGACCACGAACATCCAGGACTTCCTGCAGGCATTCCGTGGCACCTTTGATGAGCCCGGACGCGCCTCCGCGTCTGCTTCGTCTCTTCTCCGGCTACGTCAGGGGACTTTGACGGTGGGCCAATACGCAATCCGGTTTCGCACCTTGGCTTCAGAACTTGGGTGGAACAACGAGGCCCTAACCGCCGCCTTCTGGGAAGGACTCTCGGGGCGAATTAAAGATGAGCTGGCTGGTCGTGACGTACCGACCACCCTGGATGCCCTGATTACCCTAGCGACTCGAGTGGACATTCGCTTTCAGGAGCGATCCAAGGAAGTGTCCCGTGAGAGACGTCCGGTACGGCATTCCTCTCCTCCGCAGAAGCCCGCCGTACATCAGTCTTCGACAGCTGGGGTCCCCGTCCACGAGCCCATGCAGATCGACAGAGTGCGGCAGTCTGAACAACGTCGAGCTGAGCGGCTCGCCAAGGGCCTCTGCTTTTACTGCGGAGAGGGCACACACCTGCTACGCTCCTGTCCAGAGAGGCCGGGAAACTCCAAAGCCTAGGGTTGGTAGGAGAGGCCACCCTAGGTGCTGGGACTCTCTCAGACCCGGTTACATGGACTGTGCAAGTGACAACGGGAGAGACGCGGTTCACGGCTGAGGCATACCTCGATTCCGGGGCAGCAGGCAATTTCATCCAGCAGGCCACGGTGGAGAAGTACCAGGTGCCTGTTACTCCACTCGACAAGCCCCTCGTGATTGCCTCTGTGGATGGGAGACCCCTCTCTGACACCATCTCCTGGATCACCAAGCCGGTGGAACTGCGTATCGGTGCCCTGCACACCGAGAACATCGCTCTCTACGTCCTCCCACACATGTCCCATCAAATCCTGCTGGGACTTCCCTGGTTGCGGACACACGAACCATCAGTCAGCTGGGGCAATGGCGAAATCACCCGATGGGGCTCTTCGTGCCATGAGAAGTGCCTGAAGACCATACAACCCATCCGACGACCTCCGGTTCCAGAGAACCTACCGGGGCTGCCCTCGGCCTATTGGTCCTTTGCAGACGTCTTTGATAAAAAGGAATCCGAGGTACTTCCGCCACATCGTCCTTACGATTGTGCCATCGACCTGCTCCCTGGAACAACACCACCTCGAGGACGGATATATCCATTGTCTCCAGCCGAAACAAGGGCCATGTCTACTTACATCACAGAGAGCCTGGCAAGGGGATTCATTCGGAGATCCTCCTCTCTGGCTGGAGCAGGTTTCTTCTTCGTCAAGAAGAAAGAGGGCGACTTACGCCCATGCATAGACTACCGGGGTTTGAACCAAATCACCGTAAAAAACAAGTACCCTCTGCCGCTCATCCCCGAATTGTTTGACCGGCTCAGAGGAGCTCGTGTGTTCACCAAGCTGGATCTTCGGGGTGCTTACAATCTGGTACGCATCCGCTCTGGGGACGAATGGAAGACCGCGTTCAATACGCGCGATGGGCACTATGAATACTGCGTAATGCCCTTCGGCCTGTGTAATGCCCCAGCCGTCTTTCAAGAACTGGTGAACCACGTTTTCCGGGACCTTCTTTACGTCTGTGTGGTAGTGTATCTGGATGACATCCTTGTCTTCTCTCCGGACCTCCAGACCCACAGAGAGAACGTACAGCTGGTTCTACAAAGACTGAGAGAGAATCGTCTGTACGCGAAGTACGAGAAGTGTGTCTTTGAGCAGTCTTCTCTCCCCTTCCTGGGGTACATCATCTCTGAGACCGGACTGCAGATGGATCCTAAGAAGGTGTCCTCCATTCTCAACTGGCCTCCTCCTTCTGGACTGAAGGCAATCCAACGCTTCCTGGGATTCGCCAACTACTACCGCCAGTTCATCCCTCACTTCTCGGCTCTGACTGCTCCTCTCTCCGCTTTGACCAAGAAGGAGGCTAATCCAAAGGACTGGTCACCTGCGGCCGACGCCGCGTTTGGTTCTCTGAAGCGGGCATTTGCCTCCTCTCCTGTACTCCACCGTCCGGAGTTAAACCGCCAGTTCACCTTGGAGGTGGATGCCTCCTCCTCAGGAGCCGGAGCAGTGCTCATGCAGAAGTCCTCCTCCGGGAAGATGGTGACTTGCGGATTCTTCTCCAAGAGCTTCTCAGCGCCTGAACGCAACTACACCATCGGTGACCGAGAGCTCTTGGCAGTAAAACTGGCTCTGGAGGAATGGCGCTACCTTCTGGAAGGAGCAGTGTACCCCGTGATTATTTACACGGACCACAAGAACCTGGAATACCTACGGTCCGCTCAGCGACTGAACCCACGGCAAGCCAGGTGGTCCTTATTCTTTGCCAGGTTTGATTTCCAGCTCCATTTCCGACCCGCGGACAAGAATGTACGCGCTGATGCCTTGTCCAGGTCTTTCGTGCCCATGGAGCAGGAGGAGGAGACTACCCAACCCATCATCTGTCCTAGCAAAATCATTCCGGTGGCCCCTGTCACCCTGGCCCAGATACCGCCCGGGAAGACCTATGTCTCTGAGACTGACAGGCAAAAAGTGTTACACTGGGGTCATGCCTCGAAAACAGCCGGTCATGCTGGTCAGAAGAGAACATGGGGTGCGATTGTACGTCATTACTGGTGGCCATCCCTTCGCACGGACGTCGCTGCTTTTGTCTCTGCCTGCTCCTCCTGTGCCAGGAACAAGACGCCCAAACACCTGCCATATGGCCGTCTTCTGCCTCTGCCGATACCCTCAGTTCCGTGGCAACACATAGCGATGGACTTTATTACGGACTTGCCATTGTCCTCCGGACACACAGTCATATGGGTCGTGGTGGATCGGTTCTCTAAAATGGCTCATTTCGTCCCTATGGCTGGATTGCCCTCTGCTCAGGAACTCGCGGACGCCTATATACATCACATCTTCCGCTTGCATGGCTTTCCTTCACACATCGTATCCGACAGAGGAACTCAGTTCACCTCCCGCTTCTGGAGGGCGCTCTGCAAACATCTGGGAGTGACTCTGGACTTTTCATCTGCATACCATCCTCAGTCTAATGGCCAAGTGGAGAGGGTCAATCAAATCTTGACCTCTTTCTTACCTCACTATGTCAACGCCCATCACGACGACTGGTCCACGCTTCTTCCCTGGGCTGAATTCTCCCATAACCACCACATCAGTGAGTCGTCCTCCAGCTCTCCCTTCCATGTCGTTTACGGACTTCAGCCCTCCGTCCCATTGCCTGTATCTCCTTCTTCGGATGTCCCTGCTGCTGATACTGTAGCCCGTGACTTTGCAACCATTTGGGACTCTGTCAAGGCGTCCCTTGGGCGGGCTTCCCTGCGGATGAAAAGACACGCAGACAAGAGACGTCTGGACCCTCCGTGTTTCTCTCCTGGAGATCTAGTCTGGCTTGCATCCAAGTACGTCTGGTTGAAGATACCATCCTACAAGCTGGGTCCTCGCTACATCGGGCCGTTTAAAGTCCTCAACAAGATCAATGAGGTCTCCTACAAGCTACAGCTCCCGGCCACGATGAGGATACCCAACTCATTCCACGTCTCCCTGCTCAAGCCGGTTGTCCTGGGTCCCTTCTCCGCTGCTGCCAGTTCGGCTCCTCCACCTATTGCCGATGACGACATCTATGCGGTAAGGGATATCGTGGCCATGAAGACCGTACGGGGTCGACAGTTCTTCCTGGTGGACTGGGCTGGGTATGGTCCTGAGGATAGGTCCTGGGAGCCCCGGGAGAATGTGGGTACTCCGCTGATCCGTGCCTTCCTGTCCTGGTTGCGGGGAGGGGGGCGTGGGGGGGGGTACTGTCACGCTCCCCGGGTCCCCTGTGCTGCCCTCCGGCTCACCTGTCACGCTCCCCGCTCTCCAGCACCGTTTTCCGGCGCGTCCCCAGCGTCCTGGTCCCCGCACCCGGCGTCCGTCGGCTTCACAGCCCCAGCCTGGCCCTGCTGCTTCCTCCTCGCAGCTTCCTGCTCTGGCTTCTGGCACTCGGGCCACGCGCATGCGCATTAGGGCGCGCGCGCGGTCACTGACCCTTTCTTAAAGGGCCAGCGTCCATTAACAGGAAATGATGCAAACAGGTACAGGGTATAAAGGGGTTTAATGTCCAAGGGGGCGGGGCCTGATCTTCGTGTTTCCTAAGCTAGGAGTCAGGTCTCCTGGTGTTTGTATGATATACTCACCTATCTCTCTTGTAGAGCCGTGCCTGCCTCGCCATCCGGTCCTGACCGAATCCCGAACCCCGAACGCTGTCCATCTGCCATCCTGACAGTCCGTACCATCTCGGATCCCTGCGGTGACCCGTCATCTCGCTCCAAAGGTTCCGGACCCCGCCTGACATCTTCTCGGCTTCCGAACCTGAGCTGCGTCACCCGGACTACCACCAGTGACTCCGTGGTCCCAGGGACTTCTCCGTTATACTCGTGTGCACGGACTGTTCTGCTGCCTATAGTGCTCCAGCTACCGGACCCCTTACCACCATCTAGGAGTTCGGCCCAGTGGATCCACCTCCTGGGTCTGCCCGTCCACCTGGCCCTGACAGATAGAGACGTGCATGAGGGCCTGTAAACCTGAAGTGCCCATTGTAAGGAAGTGGGTCTATTGTAGTATAGCCCTTTGGCAGGGCAGCCAAAAATTGGGAGGCTCCACGTTGTCCCTGGATAGAGACCTGTTAGGTTCTTAGTGCCTCCGTGCTTGCATTTAAAAACCGCACGTGTGTGCCTGTTGGTGGCAGCTTTCCGCTGCACTTGTGTGCGTTTTGCAAAAACTTGGATATAACGCACAAGTCTAGTGAATACACATCAGCACAGCATTGCAAAATGCGCAAGGGCGTTGTCAACGAACAAGGAAGTGGACGTGATGGTGGTGCAGGCAGAGACCGAGGTCGTGTGCAAGCTCTAATTTCGCCACAACAAAGGGCCACATCTAGTCGCTCGCACGTCCTGTCCCAAATTCTTGGGGACCGCAGTAGTACACCGCTCTTGAACCAAGACCAGTGTCAACAGGTTGTTAGTTGGATAGCGGATAATGCTTCCAGTCAGATTGGCACCACCACAAACACTCTGTCTTCCACACGGTCAAGTGTCAGTAGCCGTGATACTGCACCGCACATTTTAGAACCTGATCCTCCTTCCTACCACCAGGCCGAGTACACGTCCACGGACATTACTGATCCCACACTTGGACACTCGGAAGAGCTGTTCGTTCACGTTTCCATTCACACATTCTGGCCTCTCGCCAGCTCCTGTTGAAGTGGGCCATGACGAGATTGTATGTACAGATGCCCAAATATTTGAGCAGCCACGTTCTCACGAAGTTGGCAACGTGTCTCAACAAGGGGTGGACGATGATGAGACACAATTGTCAGGAAGTCAGGAGGAGGAGCAGGGTGCGGAAGAGGAAGACGACGTGGTGGATGATCCAGTAACTGACCCAACCTGGCAGGAGGATATGCAGAGCGAGGACAGCAGTGCACAGGGGGAGGGAGGCGTAGCATCCCAACAGGCAGTAAGAAGCAGGGTGGTGGCCCCAGGCAGACGTCAGGCAACTGTTCCCCGGAACAACACGACACAAGGTGCCTGTACAAATGTTAGGTCTTCCCGAGTCTGGCAGTTTTTTAAGTTGGCTCCAGATGATTCTAAAAAGGCCATTTGCAACACCTGCCGTGCCAGCATCAGCAGGGGTACCAAAACTAGCAGCCTGACCACCACCAGAATGATCAGGCACATGTCAGCCAAGCACCCGACTTTGTGGGATGTACAACAGAGTCGAGGAGCAGTGCTTGCTGATGTCACTGCTACATCTTCGCTTGTTGTGCATGCGAGCCAATCCCCTGTCCATGCTGCCCGCGAACAAGCCTCCTCCGACCCTGCACCTGCAGTTGCCCACGCAGAAATAACACCATCATCAAGCACGTCCTTGTCCCAGCGCAGCGTTCAGTTATCCATTCAGCAAACCTTTGAACGCAGGCGCAAATACACTGCCAACGCCCCACATGCCACACTTCTAAATGCTAACATTTCGCGACTGCTTGCGCTGGAAATGTTGCCTTTTAGGCTGGTTGAGACAGAAGCATTCCGCGACCTGATGGTGGCAGCTGTCCCACATTACTCGGTCCCCAGCCGCCACTATTTCTCCCGGTGTGCCGTCCCCGCATTGCATAACCACGTGTCACAAAACATCACACGTGCCCTGAACAACGCTGTTTCAGCCAAAGTCCACCTAACCACAGGCACGTGGACAAGTGCATGTGGGCAAGGCCGCTACATCTCGTTGACGTCACACTGGGTTAATATTGTGGAAGCTGGGACCCAGTCTGAGCGAGGGACGGAACACGTCCTTCACACATCAAGTTTTGCAGGCCCTACCTCAGTCAGGGTTTCACCCACACTCTACAGCTCCGGAATGTCATGCTCCTCAGCCTCCTCCTCCTCCTGCGCATCCTCATCCACTTTACCCTCCACACCAGTCCCAAGCTGGAAGTGTCGCGGGCGGAGGAGGGGACCACTGCTTGGGTCCGGCTGCCGCTGCTCTACGGCTGCTGCTGCTCGGTGGCTCGAGCGATGGCCGGATCCCGGGGACTCGAGCGGCGCTCATCGCCCGTGAGTGAAAAGGGGTCGTTTGGGTTTTGGGGATATTGTCCGTGACGCCACCCACGGTTGTGGTGATTGTGTGGACACCACCGCTGCTCTGGACGGGGATCCCGGGAGCCTGTGACAGGGAGCAGCTTTGTTGTTATTTCTCCCCTCCGTGGGTAGGGGGGTTGGTTGTCCCGGGGCCCGGTGATGGGGTAGAGATGGATGACAGGCGGGTTGCGGGGCCTGATGAGGTGCAGGGTCGCAGGGGCAGCGCTGTGCCGCACGGCACGGAGGTACTCACTCAGGCCAATGATGATGACACAGTTCACGGTAAAACAAGTGGCTGGATGGACGGGTCCCTCGGACGGCTGCGGTTGTTCCTCCCTGCAGGTTAGTGATGACTGTCTCTCCCTGCACCTAAGTTCAGTGTTGGTAGTGATGGTTTCCCACCGGTAACCCGCTCCCCGACCTGGATATGGGCCGGAGGAGCCCCTTTTGCCCACAGGCGCTGGCCCTGGGAGACGGTTGCCCTTGGCGGTGGCGGTGTCTCCCCTTCACGGTTGGACGGTTGCCTTCTATCGTGACTTGGCTGTTTGGAAACCCTGAGGTCCCCTTCACTAACGGATTTGGCAAATTCACGGCGACACCAAGCCTTGCCGGGATCCGAAAGGCCCCTGCCAATGGTGCTGTCTTCTCTTTGTATACCGGTCCGGTACGGCCGGGTCACCACCCGTCCACGGTCCTTACGGCAGACTCCAATCGGCCTCCACTGCAGACGGTCACCACATCCTGCCAACCTTGCTGTCCTGTCCGGGCCACACACCCGGACCAACTTCAGGCTCTTTGCTGTCACTTTTCTCCTCTCTACTACTTTCCTCCTTCCACTTCCTTAGCTTAACTCTCACTGCCTGTGTTTTCCCTCCTCCTTGGTGGGTGGAGACCAACCGCCTGGCTCCAGCCCCTGGTGTGCACAACAGCCCCTGGGGAAGGCAACAAGGATTTTGTATTTTGACTATGATATGCCTGCAGGGAGTGTGGGGTGTGTAAGTGTTGTGCTCTGTGGCCCCTGGCTTGTCCAGGGCGACACAGAAGCACTGCAGCACTGCCTCGGCGAAGCGGCAACAGGCTGTGCTGAAGCTAATCTGCATAGGTGACAAACCCCACAATGCAGAAGAGGTGTGGATAGCTCTGAAACAGCAGGCAGATCACTGGCTCACACCTCTGAACCTAAAGCCAGGAAAGGTTGTGTGTGACAATGGCCGGAACCTGGTGGCGGCTTTGAGGCGAGGCCAGCTGACACATGTTCCATGCGTGGCCCATGTGCTCAACCTCGTGGTTCAGCGTTTTCTAAAGTCATACCCAGAGCTGTCTGATCTGCTGGTAAACGTTCGCCGCCTGTCTGCACATTTTCGAAAGTCACCTACTGCTTCAGCCGGCCTTGCCGGCTTTCAGCGCCATTTGCATCTTCCGGCTCACAGACTGGTGTGTGATGTCCCCACGCGTTGGAATTCAACTCTGCACATGTTGGTCAGGATATGTGAGCAGAAGAGGGCAGTTGTTGAGTACCTGCATCGCCTAAGCCGTCGGGAAATGGATCAAACTCCACACATAACACCTGAGGAGTGGAGATGGATGTCCGACCTATGTACCATCCGCCAAAACTTTGAGGACTCCACCAAGATGGTGCGCGGCGATGACGACATTATTAGCGTCACCATACCGCTTCTCTGCCTTCTAAAATGGTCTCTGCTCAAAAAACAACCATGATGCATTGCAGGCGGAGCGCGATGAGTTTGAGCAAGAAACAGTAGTGGGTGTGGGTGATAACACACAGCCCAGCCTCGTCTCATCACAACGTGCAGTGGAGGACTATGACGAGGAGGAGGATGAAGACATGGAGCAACTCTCTGGCCAAATTGAGGATATGACACGCAGTCATATCCTCGGTTCAGCGTGGCTGGCCAGAGGACAGGGTAGATGAGGAGGAGGAGGAGGACAGCATGTTCAGTCATCGTGTTGGGTCAGGATACTGAAGTGATGGCTGTTA
Organism: Anomaloglossus baeobatrachus; assembly: GCF_048569485.1. NCBI lineage: Eukaryota > Metazoa > Chordata > Amphibia > Anura > Aromobatidae > Anomaloglossus > Anomaloglossus baeobatrachus. Next base: position 153,988,980 of record NC_134356.1, read on the forward strand.
AGAGTCTGGCACACATGGCTGACTTTATGGTAAGCTGCCTGTCTCGTGACCCTCGCGTTAAGAACATCTTGGCCGACAATCATTACTGGTTGGTAACACTGTTAGACCCACGCTAAAAGGAGAACTTTATGTCTCTTATTCCCGAGGCGGAGAGGTCAGGCAAAATGCAGCAGTTCCAGAAGGCCATAGTCACGGAAGTAGGCAAAGCATTCCCCTCACAAAACGCTAGCGGCATAGGTCAGGAATCAGTGGACAACCAAGGCGTACAGCCGAGAGGGGCACAAGTCCAATCCGCCAGAGGTAGGGGAACAGTCTTTAAGATGTGGGACAGTTTTCTCAGCCCCTCACATACCACAGCCCCTGAGGTGCGGGGTAGTGCCACAAAAAATCCTAAGTTTGCCCAGATGCTCAAGGAGTACCTTGCAGATCAAACAACTGTACTCCGACATTCCTCTGTGCCTTACAATTAATGGGTATCCAAGCTGGACACGTGGCATGAATTGGCTCTCCACGCCTTGGAAGTCCTGGCCTGCCCTGCCGCTAGCGTTTTGTCAGAGCGTGTTTTTAGTGCCGCAGGTGGAATCATTACAGATAAACGCACCTGCCTGTCAACTGTAAACGCTGACAGGCTGACTCTGATCAAGATGAACAAGGGTTGGATTGGGCCAGACTTCACCACACCACCAGCAAATGACAGCGGAATTTAAAGTTTGTAATGGGAATTTGCCATGTACCTCCACTCACCCATGGTAACACACTTCTGGACTTTGGCTAATCGCTGGACTGCTCCTCCTTCTCCTCATGCGCCATCATGATGACCGTTACAATAGTTAGGCCGTTGTTTCAGGTATACCCCCAGTGGTAAATTTTTTCGCCCATTCTTTCAGAATGGGCATTACAACGACAGGAGACCCGCTCCTTTGCAATGGGAACAATGTTTTGAGGCCCTTATGCACATCTCTATCCTGGGACAATGTGGAGCCTCCAAATTTTTGGCTGCCCTGCCTAAGAGCTATACTACAATAGACCCACTGCCTTACAATGGGCACTTCAGGTTTACAGGCCATCATGCACGTCTCTATCCAGGGACAATATGGAGCCTGACGCTGCCACCGACTGCCACACACGTGCGGTTTTTAAATGCAAGCACGGACGCAATAAGAACCTAACAGGTTTTTAGGAGCGACAATTACTGAGAAGTCTGACACTATCAGCCACTGCTGACTGACGTGTATTATACACTAGACTTGTGCGTTATATAATAGTTTGTGAAAAACGCACACAAGTGCACCTGTACGCTGCCACCGACAGGCACACACGTGCGGTTTTTAAATGCAAGCACGGACGCAATAAGAACCTAACAGGTTTTTAGGAGCGACAATTACTGAGAAGTCTGACACTATCAGCCAATGCTGACTGACGTGTATTATTCACTAGACTTGTGTGTTATATAATAGTTTGTGCAAAACGTGCACCTGTACGCTGCCACCGACAGGCACACACGTGCGGTTTTTAAATGCAAGCACGGACGCAATAAGAACCTAACAGGTTTTTAGGAGCGACAATTACTGAGAAGTCTGACACTATCAGCCACTGCTGACTGATGTGTATTATACACTAGACTTGTGCGTTATATAATAGTTTGTGAAAAACGCACACAAGTGCACCTGTACGCTGCCACCGACAGGCACACACGTGCGGTTTTTAAATGCAAGCATGGACGCAATAAGAACCTAACAGGTTTTTAGGAGCGACAATTACTGAGAAGTCTGACACTATCAGCCACTGCTGACTGACGTGTATTATACACTAGACTTGTGCGTTATATAATAGTTTGTGAAAAACGCACACAAGTGCACCTGTACGCTGCCACCGACAGGCACACACGTGCGGTTTTTAAATGCAAGCACGGACGCAATAAGAACCTAACAGGTTTTTAGGAGCGACAATTACTGAGAAGTCTGACACTATCAGCCACTGCTGACTGACGTGTATTATTCACTAGACTTGTGCGTTATATAATAGTTTGTGCAAAACGTGCACCTGTACGCTGCCACCGACAGGCACACACGTGCGGTTTTTAAATGCAAGCACGGACGCAATAAGAACCTAACAGGTTTTTAGGAGCGACAATTACTGAGAAGTCTGACACTATCAGCCACTGCTGACTGACGTGTATTATACACTAGACTTGTGCGTTATATAATAGTTTGTGAAAAACGCACACAAGTGCACCTGTACGCTGCCACCGACAGGCACACACGTGCGGTTTTTAAATGCAAGCACGGACGCAATAAGAACCTAACAGGTTTTTAGGAGCGACAATTACTGAGAAGTCTGACACTATCAGCCACTGCTGACTGACGTGTATTATACACTAGACTTGTGCGTTATATAATAGTTTGTGAAAAACGCACACAAGTGCACCTGTACGCTGCCACCGACAGGCACACACGTGCGGTTTTTAAATGCAAGCACGGACGCAATAAGAACCTAACAGGTTTTTAGGAGCGACAATTACTGAGAAGTGTGACACTATCAGCCACTGCTGACTGACGTGTATTATACACTAGACTTGTGCGTTATATAATAGTTTGTGAAAAACGCACACAAGTGAACCTGTACGCTGCCACCGACAGGCACACATGTGCGGTTTTTAAATGCAAGCACGGACGCAATAAGAACCTAACAGGTTTTTAGGAGAAAAAATTACTGAGAAGTCTGATACTATCAGACACTGCTGACTGACGTGTATTATTCACTAGACTTGTGCGTTATATAATAGTTTGTGAAAAACGCACACAAGTGCACCTGTACGCTGCCACCGACAGGCACACACGTGCGGTTTTTAAATGCAAGCACGGACGCAATAAGAACCTAACAGGTTTTTAGGAAAAAAAATTACTGAGAAGTCTGACACTATCTGGACTGTTTTAGACTGTGTACACCAGCCCCAGATATGATGAAGGCTGGTATACGGTCACCACTAGGAATGGCTATATACCCTGCCTGCCTGCCTGCCTACCTGTATACTGCTGCAATAGTCCTGACAAGGACTCTTCTGGTCACTAGCCTGTATTCCGACCTGGCTATACCCTGCCTGTATATAGCAACAATAGTCCTGAGAAGGACTCTGCTACTGTACTCCGACCTGGCTATACCCTGCCTGCCTGTATACAACTAGAATAGTCCTGAGAAGGACTTCTGGTCACACTGTTTGCAGCCCTGCTCCGCAACTAACTATAAAGGGCCGCAAACCTTTCCCTGAAGCAGCGACCCTCTCCCTGCACTGACTGTCTGGATGGCTGTGAGCAGAGCACAGCGCGCCGGCCGGTATAAAGGCTCGGTCACGCTGTGCGGGCCGGCCAATCACTGCAATTCCACAACTAACAGGGCTGTGGCATTGCAGTGGTCTGCCAGCCAATCCCTGCATGAGGGCTGGCTCTCAAAAGAGCGCCAACATGCAGGGATGAAGACCACGAGTACAGCACGAGTATCGCGAGATTACTCGATCCCCGCCGAGTAGCCCGAGTACAGTGATACTCGTGCGAGTACCGAGTAGTAACAAGCATGCTCGCTCATCACTAGTAGATAACTTTGAAGCTCTTATGATGCGCCACTGGTAAGTCGTGTTCACACACAAACACACACACGCACAAACACACAATTATTGCTGCTACGCAGAGGGATTAGCAGGTAGTAGGCAACTGAATAGATTGTTCTATTATTTCAATTTTATGCATGGTTCTTATTGTTTGTTTTGGGAAACTTAAACAAACATTTATCAACCCAACTGCCTAGAGTCCTTTTCCTGTTGCGTGGTTTTGGTGCATACTGGGGAGCCCACCAAGTTCAAGACTTAAAATGAAGCCTAAAGGGTACTTTACATGCTGCGACATCGCTAGCGATGTAAAATTCAAGATCGCAAGTGCGATCTTTCGAGATCGCACATGTGTAAAATTACCTATGTGCGATCTCAAAAGATCACACTTGCGATCTAGAATTTCACATCGCTAACGAGATCTCTAGCGATGTCGCAGCATGTAAAGTACCCTTAAGTCGCAATGGGAATTTCAATGTGCTACAATGCGGCCTAGCGGGGCTTTGCAACCACCGCCTGTCCCATCAAATGCATCTGTGTGCTCTTCATCCTCTGTGACTGTGGGAACAGCAGTCACACATGCTTTTTCAAGCTGAACTTCCACCCCTTTACCCGTAAGCGGGAGTGTAATTGGCAGGTTGTCACTTGTTTTGGAAGTGGAAACAGATGGTATTTTTGAGCTGTCAGACAGCGAGAGAACCACCATTGGAGGAAGGCAACATTATATCCACGCCTGCACCTTAGTCACATATTGGCTGGACTACCTGAAGTTAAAAATTGCGTTCCAGAAATGGAGTGTAGAATGCACATGTGTTGTACCTTGCTTGGCAGCAAAGGAACACTAACTTAGTATTCCAGACAATTTTATAATGGCAGAAAAAGTGTCAGCTCTTTGGGCAAATTAAATAGCATGGCAAAAGTGGGCAGGTGGGTACAGTGGCCGTGTTCTGAGGGTACCAGGACAGTAAAGGAAGCCTCACTTTCTATCCCTCCTAATGATGAAATGAAGCAAGGAATTCCCAGATTTTGCTATAAAAATAGCGTAGCAAAATGTTCATGAGAGTTTAATGCAGAGGTGGTGGGACTTGCTTGGCACAAGTGGGACACTAATGGAGAACAGAAGCCACTTTTTGGACGGCACTAACTGGCAGCACTCTTTGCTATTAAAATAGCTTTGCAAAAAAGAGCAGCAGGGTACAATGCAGAGGTGGTGGGACTTGCTTGGCACAAGTGGGAAACTAATGGAGTACAGCAGCCACTTTTTGGACAGCACTAACTGGCAGCACTCTTTGCTATTAAAATAGCTTTGCAAAAAAGAGCAGCAGGGTACAATGCAGAGGTGGTGGGACTTGCTTGGCACAAGTGGGACACTAATGGAGTACAGCAGCCACTTTTGGACGGCACTAACTGGCAGCAGCACTCTTTGCTATTAAAATAGCTTTGCAAAAAAGGGCAGCAGGGTACAATGCAGAGGTGCTCGAAAATGCTTGGCACCAGTAAGACACTAATGCAGTATAGCAGCCACTTTTTGGATGGCACTAACTGGCAGCACTCTTTGATATTAAAATAGCTTTGCAAAAAAGGCAGCAGGGTGCAATGCAGAGGTGCTGGAAAATGCTTGGCACCAATAGTACACTAATGCAGTATAGCAGCCACTTTTTGGATGGCACTAAGTGGCAGCACTCTTTGCTATTATGAAAGCATTGCAAAAAAGGGCATCAGAGTACAATGCGGAGGTGGTGGGACTTGCTTAACACAAGTGGGACACTAATGGAGTAAAGCAACCACTTTTTGGATGGCACTAACAGACAGCACTCTTTGCTATTAAGATAGCTTTGCAAAAAAGGGCAGCAGGGTACAATGCAGAGGTGAAGGGACTTGCTTGACACAAGTGGGACACTAATGGAGGACAGCAGCCACTTTTTGGATGGCACTAACTGGCAGCACTCTTTGCTAGTAAAATAGCTTTGCAAAAAAAGGTAGCAGAGTACAATGCAGAGGTGCTGGAAAATGCTTGGCACCAGTAGGACACTAATGCATTATAGCAGCCACTTTTTGGATGGCACTAACTGGCAGCACTCTTTGCTATTAAAATAGCTTTGCAAAAAAGGTCAGCAGGGTACAATGCAGAGGTTGTGGGACTTGCTTGGCACAAGTGGGACACTAATGGATTACAGCAGCCACTTTTTGGATGGCACTAACTGGCAGCACTCTTTGCTATTAAAATAGCTTTGAAAAAAAGGGCAGCAGGGTACAATGCAGAAGTGGTGGGACTTGCTTGGCACAAGTGGGACACTAATGGAGTACAGCAGCCACTTTTTGGATGGCACTAACTGGCGAAGGCACTAACTGGCAGCACTCTTTGCTATTAAAATAGCTTTGCAAAAAAAGGCAGCAGGGTACAATGCAGAGGTGCTGGAAAATGCTTGGCACCAGTAGGACACTAATGCAGTATAGCAGCCCCTTTTTGGATGGCACTAAGTGGCAGCACTCTTTGCTATTAAAATAGCTTTGCAAAAAAGGGCAGCAGGGTACAATGCAGACGTGGATGGACTTGCTTTGCACAAGTGGGACACTAATGGAGTACAGCAGCTACTTTTTGGATGGCACTAACTGGAAGCACTCTTTGCTATTAAAATAGCGTTGCAAAAAAGGGCAGCAAGGTACAAAGCAGAGGTGGTGGGACTTGCTTGGCACAAGTGGGACAGTAATGGAGTACAGAAGCCACTTTTTGGATGGCTCTAAAAGGCAGCACTCTTTGCTATTAAAATAGCTTTGCAAAAAAGGGAAAAGGACAGCAGGGTACAATGCAGAGGTGGTGGGACTTGCTTGGCACAAGTGGGACACTAATGCAGTACAGCAGCCACTTTTTGGACGGCACTAACTGGCAACACTCTTTGCTATTAAAATAGCTTTGCAAAAAAGGGCAGCAGGGTACAATGCAGAGGTGGAGGGACTTGCTTGACACAAGTGGGACACTAATGGAGTACAGCAGCCACTTTTTGGATGGCACTAACTGGCAGCACTCTTTGCTATTAAAATAGCTTTGAAAAAAAGGGCAGCAGGGTACAATGCAGAAGTGGATGGACTTGCTTTGCACAAGTGGGACACTAATGGAGTACAGCAGCTACTTTTTGGATGGCACTAACTGGAAGCACTCTTTGCTATTAAAATAGCGTTGCAAAAAAGGGCAGCAAGGTACAAAGCAGAGGTGGTGGGACTTGCTTGGCACAAGTGGGACAGTAATGGAGTACAGAAGCCACTTTTTGGATGGCTCTAAAAGGCAGCACTCTTTGCTATTAAAATAGCTTTGCAAAAAAGGGAAAAGGACAGCAGGGTACAATGCAGAGGTGGTGGGACTTGCTTGGCACAAGTGGGACACTAATGCAGTACAGCAGCCACTTTTTGGACGGCACTAACTGGCAACACTCTTTGCTATTAAAATAGCTTTGCAAAAAAGGGCAGCAGGGTACAATGCAGAGGTGGAGGGACTTGCTTGACACAAGTGGGACACTAATGGAGTACAGCAGCCACTTTTTGGATGGCACTAACTGGCAGCACTCTTTGCTATTAAAATAGCTTTGCAAAAAAAGGCAGCAGTGTACAATGCAGAGGTGCTGGAAAATGCTTGGCACCAGTAGGACACTAATGCAGTATAGCAGCACCTTTTTGGATGGCACTTAGTGGCAGCACTCTTTGCTATTAAAATAGCTTTGCAATAAAGGGCAGCAGGGTACAATGCAGACGTGGTTGGACTTGCTTTGCACAAGTGGGACACTAATGGAGTACAGAAGCCACTTTTTGGATGGCTCTAAAAGGCAGCACTCTTTGCTATTAAAATAGGTTTGCAAAAAAGGGAAAAGGACAGCAGGGTACAATGCAGACGTGGATGGACTTGCTTTGCACAAGTGGGACACTAATGGAGTACAGCAGCTACTTTTTGGATGGCACTAACTGGAAGCACTCTTTGCTATTAAAATAGCGTTGCAAAAAAGGGCAGCAAGGTACAAAGCAGAGGTGGTGGGACTTGCTTGGCACAAGTGGGACAGTAATGGAGTACAGAAGCCACTTTTTGGATGGCTCTAAAAGGCAGCACTCTTTGCTATTAAAATAGCTTTGCAAAAAAGGGAAAAGGACAGCAGGGTACAATGCAGAGGTGGTGGGACTTGCTTGGCACAAGTGGGACACTAATGCAGTACAGCAGCCACTTTTTGGACGGCACTAACTGGCAACACTCTTTGCTATTAAAATAGCTTTGCAAAAAAGGGCAGAAGGGTACAATGCAGAGGTGGAGGGACTTGCTTGACACAAGTGGGACACTAATGGAGTACAGCAGCCACTTTTTGGATGGCACTAACTGGCAGCACTCTTTGCTATTAAAATAGCTTTGCAAAAAAAGGCAGCAGTGTACAATGCAGAGGTGCTGGAAAATGCTTGGCACCAGTAGGACACTAATGCAGTATAGCAGCCCCTTTTTGGATGGCACTTAGTGGCAGCACTCTTTGCTATTAAAATAGCTTTGCAATAAAGGGCAGCAGGGTACAATGCAGACGTGGTTGGACTTGCTTTGCACAAGTGGGACACTAATGGAGTACAGCAGCTACTTTTTGGAAGGCACTAACTGGAAGCACTCTTTGCAATTAAAATAGCTTTGCAATAAAGGGCAGCAGGGTACAATGCAGAGGTGGTTGAACTTGCTTAGCACAAGTGGGACAGTAATGGAGTACAGCAGCCACTTTTTGTATGGCACTAAAAGGCAGCACTCTTTGCTATTAAAATAGCTTTGCAAAAAAGGGAAAAGGGCAGCAGGGTACAATGCAGAGGTGGTGGGACTTGCTTGGCACAAGTGGGACACTAATGGAGTACAGCAGCCACTTTTTGGATGGCACTAACTGGCAGAACTCCTTGCTATTAAAATAACTTTACAAAAAAAGGCAGCAGGGTACAATGCAGAGGTGCTGGAAAATGCTTGGCACCAGTAGTACACTAATGGAGTACAGCAGCCACTTTTTGGATGGCGCTAACTGGCAGCACTCTTTGCTATTATGAAAGCATTGCAAAAAAGGGCATCAGAGTACAATGCAGAGGTGGTGGGACTTGCTTAACACAAGTGGGACACTAATGGAGTACAGCAGCCACTTTTTGGATGGCACTATCTGGCAGCACTCTTTGCTATTAAAATAGCTTTGCAAAAAAGGGCAGCAGGGTACTATGCAGAGGTGCAGGGACTTGCTTGACACAAGTGGGACACTAATGGAGTACAGCAGCCATTTTTGGATGGCACTATCTGGCAGCACTCTTTGCTATTAAAATAGCTTTGCAAAAAAAAGCAGCAGGGTACCATGCAGAGGTGCTGGGAAATGCTTGGCACCAGTAGGACACTAATGCATTATAGCAGCCACTTTTTGGAGGGCACTAACTGGCAGCACTCTTTGCTATTATGAAAGCATTGCAAAAAAGGGCATCAGTGTACAATGCAGAGGTGGTGGGACTTGCTTAACACAAGTGGGACACTAATGGAGTACAGCAGCCACTTTTTGGATGGCACTAACTGGCAGCACTCTTTGCTATTAAAATAGCTTTGCAAAAAAAAGCAGCAGGGTACAATGCAGAGGTGCTAAAAAATGCTTGGCACCAGTAGGACACTAATGCATTATAGCAGCCACTTTTTGGATGGCACTAACTGGCAGCACTCTTTGCTATTAAAATAGCTTTGAAAAAAGGGCAGCAGGGTACAATGCAGAAGTGGTGGGACTTGCTTGGCACCAGTGGGACACTAATGGAGTACAGCAGCCACTTTTTGGTTTGCACTCACTGGCGATGGCACTAACTGGCAGCACTCTTTGCTATTAAAATAGCTTTGCAAAAAAAGGAAAAGGGCAGCAGGGTACAATGCAGAGGTGCTGGAAAATGCTTGGCACCAGTAGTACACTAATGCAGTATAGCAGCCCCTTTTTGGATGGCACTAAGTCGCAGCACTCTTTGCTATCAAAATATCTTTGCAAAAAAGGGCAGCAGGGTACAATGCAGAGGTGGTGGGACTTGCTTGGCACAAGGGAGACACTAATGGAGTACAGCAACCACTTTTTGGATGGCACTAACTGGCAGCACTCTTTGCTATTAAAATAGCTTTCCTAAAAAGGGCAGCAGGGTACAATGCGGAGGTGGTGGGACTTGCTTTGCACAAATGGGACACTAATGGAGTACAGCAGCCACTTTTTGGATGGCACTAACTGGCAGCACTCTTTGCTATTAAAATAGCTTTGCAAAAAAAAAGCAACAGGGTACAATGCAGAGGTGCTGGAAAATGCTTGGCACCAGTAGGACACTAATGCAGTATAGCAGCTACTTTTTGGATGGCACAAAGTGACAGCACTCTTTGCTATTAAAATAGCTTTGCAAAAAAAGGCAGCAGGGTACAATACAGAGGTGCTGGAAAATGCTTGGCACCAGTAGGACACTAATGCAGTATAGCAGCCCCTTTTTGGATGGCACTAAGTGGCAGCACTCTTTGCTATTAAAATATCTTTACAAAAAAGGGCAGCAGGGTACAATGCAGAGGTGGTGGGACTTGCTTGGCACAAGTGAGACACTGATGGTGTACAGCAACCACTTTTTGGATGGCACTAACTGGCAGCACTCTTTGCTATTAAAATAGCTTAGCAAAAAAAGGCAGCAGGGTACAATGCAGAGGTGCTGGAAAATGCATGGCACCAGTAGGTCACTAATGCAGTATAGCAGCCCCTTTTTGGATGGCACTAAGTGGCAGCACTCTTTGCTATTAAAATATCTTTGCGAAAAAGGGCAGCAGGGCACAAAGCAGAGGTGGTGGGACTTTCTTGGCACAAGTGGGACACTCATGGAGTACAGCAGCCACTTTTTGGTTTGCACTCACTGGCGATGGCACTAACTGGCAGCACTCTTTGCTATTAAAATAGCTTTGCAAAAAAAGGAAAAGGGCAGCAGGGTACAATGCAGAGGTGCTGGAAAATGCTTGGCACCAGTAGTACACTAATGCAGTATAGCAGCCCCTTTTTGGATGGCACTAAGTGGCAGCACTCTTTGCTAGCAAAATATCTTTGCAAAAAAGGGCAGCAGGGTACAATGCAGAGGTGGTGAGACTTGCTTGGCACAAATGGGACACTAATGGAGTACAGCAGCCACTATTTTTATGGCACTAACTGGCAGCACTCTTTGCTATTAAAATAGCTTTGCAAAAAAAGGCAGCAGGGTACAATACAGAGGTGCTGGAAAATGCTTGGCACCAGTAGGACACTAATGCAGTATAGCAGCCCCTTTTTGGATGGCACTAAGTGGCAGCACTCTTTGCTATTAAAATATCTTTACAAAAAAGGGCAGCAGGGTACAATGCAGAGGTGGTGGGACTTGCTTGGCACCAGTGGGACACTAATGGAGTACAGCAGCCACTTTTTGGTTTGCACTCACTGGCGATGGCACTAACTGGCAGCACTCTTTGCTATTAAAATAGCTTTGCAAAAAAAGGAAAAGGGCAGCAGGGTACAATGCAGAGGTGCTGGAAAATGCTTGGCACCAGTAGTACACTAATGCAGTATAGCAGCCCCTTTTTGGATGGCACTAAGTGGCAGCACTCTTTGCTAGCAAAATATCTTTGCAAAAAAGGGCAGCAGGGTACAATGCAGAGGTGGTGGGACTTGCTTGGCACAAGGGAGACACTAATGGAGTACAGCAACCACTTTTTGGATGGCACTAACTGGCAGCACTCTTTGCTATTAAAATAGCTTTCCTAAAAAGGGCAGCAGGGTACAATGCGGAGGTGGTGGGACTTGCTTAGCACAAATGGGACACTAATGGAGTACAGCAGCCACTATTTGGATGGCACTAACTGGCAGCACTCTTTGCTATTAAAATAGCTTAGCAAAAAAAGGCAGCAGGGTACAATGCAGAGGTGCTGGAAAATGCATGGCACCAGTAGGTCACTAATGCAGTATAGCAGCCCCTTTTTGGATGGCACTAAGTGGCAGCACTCTTTGCTATTAAAATATCTTTGCGAAAAAGGGCAGCAGGGCACAAAGCAGAGGTGGTGGGACTTTCTTGGCACAAGTGGGACACTCATGGAGTACAGCAGCCACTTTTTGGATGGCACTAACTGGCAGCACTCTTTGCTATTAAAATAGCTTTGCAAAAAAAAGCAGCAGGGTACAATGCAGAGGTGCTGGAAAATGCTTGGCACCAGTAGGACACTAATGCAGTATAGCAGCTACTTTTTGGATGGCACAAAGTGGCAGCACTCTTTGCTATTAAAATAGCTTTGCAAAAAAGGGCAGCAGGGTACAATGCAGAGGTGGTGGGACTTGCTTGGCACAAGTGGGACACTATTGGAGTACAGCAGCCACTTTTTGCATTGCACTAACTGGCAGCACTCTTTGCTATTAAAATAGCTTTGCAAAAAAAGGCAGCAGAATACAATGCAAAGGTGCTGGAAAATGCTTGGCACCAGTAGGACACTAATGCAGTATAGCAGCCACTTTTTGGATGGCACTAAGTGGCAGCACTCTTTGCTATTAAAATAGCTTTCCAAAAATGGGCAGGAGGGTACAGTGGCCGGGTTGTGGGTCAGTGTAGAGGAAAGGAATCCTCACTTTCTATCCCTCCTAATGATGAAATGCAGTAAGGAATTCCCTGAGCTTAGGTACACAGATTCTGTTATCTGAAGCTGTGTACAGCGTTTCCACAGACCAGACTGTCACCTATGGCTCTGACCCCGAGAAAATGAGCCCTCAAAAGAGCTGAAATATACTTCTGTCCCTATTCTGTAAAGAGCTGGTGTGTATAGCGTATACAGCAGGACCGGCGACAGGAGCTGCGTGAGCGGTGACTGCCACCCAGACCCAGAAGGCAGATAATGGCGCCGTGAGGGTAAATGGACGTATTTATAATGCAAGGACATGTGACATTCACAACCTATGACACATGCCCTTGTTTGTCTGGCAAAGAGTCCACTTACCTGTATCTGTGTCTGGGATTGGCTGACATGCTGGCCCGCCCCATTACACTCGCGCTTAGGGAAGAACAGAAGAAAAAAAAAACGGCGATCAGCATTCTATCAGCAACACAGATCTAAACCCCGTCCCCCCCGCACACTATATGCTGAAATTAGATAATAGTGTGAATCACAGAGTGACTCACACTATTACAGTGAAAAGCATGCTAGTAATTAGCTAGAGATTTTGCTGATAGAACCGTTCTCGAACGTAACTCGAGCTGCCGAACTTTAAGCAAAAAGCTCGAGTTCTAGTTCAATGTAGAACACCCCCCAAAATCACTCGAACATGAAATTGGCGAACCTCGAACCTAGAACCACGCTCAACTCTAGTCCCTAGCTAATGTGTGTCCTCTCATGCAGTTAAAAAACTAACCGTGTATGGGAAGCTGAGACCCAGGCTATATACATACGTGATAGAGGTGCCCCACTCTGGCTGGATGCGTTTAATAGTGGGACTCCTGACCAGACGCCTGGCAAAAGCTTATTGCACCATTGACTCACAGCAGAATCAGGATTACAACATTGTAAAGCGGATTATCCTGGATTACCATGCCATCACTCCAGACTCACATAGGCCACAGTTCCGAGACCTCTCATGCACCACAGGGGGATCGTTTAGGATGTATGCCCATAAGATGTCCCAGGCATGTCGGAGATGGCTGGAAGCGGAAGACGCCTTCACTGTGGAAGACGTTATACAAATATTTCTTATAGAACAATTTATTTACAAGTGTCCTTCAGAAATACGGGAATGGGTAAGAGAGCACACGCCGTGCACCTTTTATAGAGCTGCAGCACTGGCTGATGAGGCCCTTACTATCCGACCACAATGGAGGACACTTCTGGACAATAAGCCACATTCACCTGCGCCTCGGCCCTCCACAGTTATATCTGCCCCTCCACCCAGCTGCAGGCTGATGACATCTATGTCTCACAATACTGGACCCCAACAGTTCCAACCACGCCCTGAGAGAATCACAGAGAGGAGATGTTATGGGTGCGGGCAACCTGGGTACCTGCAATCCAGTTGTCCTGCAAGGATTCAGAGGGACCTCCACGCACCTCTATCTCGTCCGGTGCATTTTGTGCATTCCATCCCGTCTGAGGAAGAATTACCACCACCTCCACCGGAGTGTACCGCTGACCCCTATACCACCATAGATGCTCCTGTTGGAGTGTATGGCCTCCGGCCTCTGTCACCAGGTTATCCTACTGCCTTCTCAAGAATGCACATTGGAAGGAGTATGACGCATTAGAGATGTTATCTATGTGGGCAACCTGGGCATTTGCAAAACACTTGCCCTGCTGGTCGATTGAGGAATGACCTTGCACCAAATCGACCTGTTCATTCTCTACAGCCGAACTACCATCAAAGTAAGCACTTATGGGAGGTTGTGCTGAATGGAAAAAGAGTCATTGGATTTTGTGACTCTGGGGCATTTCTCACAATAGCTAATCCCAGAGTGGTTCGGCAAGAGGCGATACAACATGGACCAGGGATTGTTATTGAATTGGCTGGAGGACAAAGGAGAAATATCCCAAAGGTGACTGTAGATCTGGACTTTGGCTTTGGAGTCAAGCAATGTGTGGTTGGGGTGATGAGCGGCCTGCCTGCAGATATTCTCCTGGGAAATGATGTGGGAGATCTACAATGCTGATTTGTGGGTGCAGGAAACACAGTTTGAGTGAAGGAGGACACAAAGGGAAGCTTGTCCTTCCAACCCTACCGCTGTACAAGGGACTATCTACAGCTTCACCATCCAATACAAGCATTTAAGCCAACACCAGAATGCTGATGGATTATCCCGGCAAGAAGAACCATAGACTATTCACAGCTTAGCAACATGTACTTAAGTGAGATGGCCAGAGGTCTGTGTAGACCTCATGGCATACTCACTTATTCAGAAGGAGGGAGAGGTTGTGATGATGAGATATGGTGTACTGTGTATCAGTTTGTGCAGATTTGTATTTTGAGCTTGGTTCGCTGTCCATTATTTCTACTGCTTGTGTGTACATTGTATTGTCTGTAGGTAATCACCCCCTTGTAGTAAAAAGTTATAACTCCTTGAAGTGCTTTTGTCCCTAGGTGTGGAGGAGGGGACCTGGAGTCCACCTACTGTAAACTCTCTGCTTACCTGGGGGGAAGTGGCAGTCTGTTTGAGAACTTGAAGAGAGAAGGATTGACCCTCTGGAAGAAACTGTGGCTTCTCAGAGAGACCTGGACATGTATCGCTTACCGGACTATATTTGTGTTACTGGATTAATTTTACCCTCTGTTTTGTGGATTATTGTTATGGACCATTTGATTTGCTTGGAATAAATGTTCTTTGGATTGTACAGCCATCTCTCGCTTTGTTGATTATGTGATATGGGAGAAGGACCCCATCATATCGGTATCCCGCTCTATGCGCTCAGTCCTGGAGAGCTGGGTAGCAGCTCTCAGACAGCGACTGTTCTCTTTGCTTGGTACTACTGTTCTGAGGTCTGGCTTCCTGTTGCTCCCTAATTCTTCTTCCAAGTCAGTATTAGAGTTGAGCGATGTTCGAGTCGAACGGTTCGACAATTTCAAATTCGAGTGATTTTGGGTGGTGTTTGAGTCGTTCGACGAACTCGAACAATTTGCTTCAAGTTCGGCAGTTCGAGTTAGCGTTCGATAAGGGCTCGATCACCAAAAAGTGTAGCTAGTTACCAGCTGGCTTTTCACGGCAATACTGTGAGTAGCTGTGAATCATGATATTATCAAAATTCAGCGTATAGTGTGCGGGGGGGACAGGGTTTAAATCAGTGCTGCTGCTGAGTGTAGAAAGAATGGCGATTGCTATTTTTTTTTTCCTAACCGCGCATACAGTGGGGCGGACCAGGCTGTCAGCCAATCACAGACACACACACAGCAAAGTGGATTTTTGCCAAACAAGCAAGGGCATGAGTCATTGGCTGTGCATGTCACATGTCTTTGCTCTATAAGACCCGGCCAATTTCCCCGTTGCCGCCATTATCGCTCTGCTGCGGGTGGGTGACAGTCATCGCTCCCACTCCCGCTGCTTCTGCTGCTGTGTGCGCTATAGACATACAGTGCAATCTCCACATCGCTTTAGGGATTAGGGACTACTTGTAATTTCAGCCCTTTTCAGGGCTACATTGCAGCCGTTCATAGCCATTTTTGCTAGGCAGGTCTGTGCCAGCTCTGTGCAGTTGTTTATATTCCAGGGTCTGGCTAAATCAGTTCAGGCAATTCCTTGGGGCATTGTTTCCTTGGCAAGGATAGAAAGTGAAGCTTCCTCTGCTGACAAGCTAGCTACAGCACCTGTGCATTCTACACACCTCTACATTTTTTGCTTTGCAATTTTAATTGCAAACAGTGCTGCCACTTTTAGGGGAATAGTAAAATTGTCTGGGATAGTAACTTAAGCTTGCTTTACATGTTACAATTTTGCATACGATATCATATGAGATCGTAACCGACCCCATCGTATGTGCGTCACGTTCAATTTGTTGAACGTGTCGCACAAACGAATAACCCCCGTCACACGTACTTACCCGTCCATACGACCTCGATGTGGGTGGCGAACATCCACTTCCTGGAGTGGGAGGGACGTTCGGCATCACATCGACGTCACGCGGCAGCCGGCCAATAGAAGCGGAGGGGCGGAGATGAGCCGGACGCAAACATCCCGCCCACCTCCGTCCTTCAGCGTTGCCGGCGGGAGCCTCAGGACGCAGGTAAGATCTGTTCATCGTTCCCGGGGTGTCACACACTGCAATGTGTGCTACTCCCGGTACGATGAACAACCTGACGTTCAATTCTTCAGGAATGAATGACGTGCATGCGATGAACGTTTTAACATTCAATCACAATCACACGTACCTGTCACACACTACAATGTACCTTACGATGCCGGATGTGCGTCACTTACGATGTGACCCCGCCGACACATCGTAAGATATATTGTAACGTGTAAAGCGGGCTTTAGGGTTTCTCTCCTGTCAAGCTAGCTACAGCACTTGTGCATTCTACACACCTCTCAATTTTTGCTACGCAATTTTAATTGCAAACAGTGCTGCCACTTTTAGGGGCATAGTAAAATTGTCTGGGATGCTAACTTAGGGTTTCTTTCCTGTCAAGCTAGCTACAGCACTTGTGCATTCTACACACCTCTCCATTTTTGCTACGCAAGTTTAATTGCAAACAGTGCTGCCATTTTTATTGGCATAGTAAAATTGTCTGGGATGCTAACTTAGGGTTCCTCTCCTGTCAAGCTAGCTACAGCACCTGTGCATTCTACACACCTCTCCATTTTTGCTATGCAATTTTAATTTCCAAAAGTGCTGCCACTTTTAGGGGCATAGTAAAATTGTCTGGGATGCTAACTTAGGGTTCCTCTCCTATCAAGCAAGGTACACCAAGTGTGCATTCTACACACTTCTCAATTTTTGCTAAGCAGTTTTAATTGCAAACAGTGCTGACACTTTTAGGGGCATAGTAAAATTGTCTGGGATACTAACTTAGGGTTCCTCTCCTGTCAAGCAAGGTACACCACGTGTGCATAGTTCACCACCTGTCCATTTTTGCTTTGCAATTTTAATTGCAAACAGTGCTGACACTTTTAGGGGCACATTTTCATTGTCTGCGATAGTCAGTGTTGGTTCTTTAGCTGTCAATAAAACTAGACCACCTCTGCAATCTACAAGACCTCTCAATTTTTGCTATGCAATTTTAATTCTAAACAGTGCTGCCACTTTTAGGGGCATACTAAAATTGTCTGGGATACTAACTTAGGGTTTCTCTCCTGTAAAGCTGGCTACAGCACCTGTGTATTCTACACACCTCTCCATTTTTGCTACGCAATTTTAATTTCCAAAAGTGCTGCCACTTTTAGGGTTATAGTAAAATTGTCTGGGATACTAACTTAGGGTTCCTCTCCTGTCAAGCTAGCTACAGCACCTGTGCATTCTACACACCTCTCCATTTTTGCTACGCAATTTTAATTGCAAACAGTGCTGCCACTTTTAGGAGCATATTTTCATTGTCTGCGATAGTCAGTGTTGGTTCTTCAGCTGTCAATAAAGCTAGACCACCTCTACAATCTACACCAACTTTCCATTTTTGCTACAACATTTTAAGTGTCCAATTTGGTCACAAACAAAATGAGTGGTAAAAGGACAGATGCTGGTGGAAAGGGGATCAGGCGTGTTGGAAAGGGAAAAAAAGTTTGTGTCCGTTGGGTAGGTGGTAAAGCTACAGTAACATCTGCTGAAGAAAGGCCATCTTCCACAAAAAGTAAGATGTCTACTACTTTCCGTGGACAATCTGATGTGATCCATTTTTTACGGAACCGACCAACTCTACCAAAGGTAGATGATGCACAAATAAAGCACATGCTTGAATGGATCTCAAGTGCTCCATCAAGTGGCCTCTCCTCCACCTCAACTTCAACATCCAAAAAACTCCAGTCCTTTAAGTTGTCACCCTAATCACACTTGCTTCCCACCAGCTTTCAAGTCTCCACCCGCCCTGCAGAGTATGGGGTAACAGAGATGGGTGAGTATGCAGAGCTGTTCAGTCTCACTATAGCCTGGGAATCTGAGGTCTGCTCCAAAGCTACAGTGAGTCCAGACAAGGAAATGATCTGCAGTGATGCCCAAAAGCTTTGTGAGTCAGATTCAGGGCCTGATGAAGAAGTTTCTGAGCATAATGTAGACCCTCATTGCCAAACTGTAACTACTCTTGGTGGAGACAATGAGGAACATACTGATGACGATGAGACTCAGATACCTGATTGAAATGACAACTTAACTATTCAGTCAGGGCAGGAAGAGGTTAGGTCTGAGGATGAGGGAAGTGCAAACACACAGGTTGATGATGAGGTTGTAGATCCCACTTACTGTCAACCCACAGTCAGGCACTCGAGGAGGTTAGCAGAAGTGGTGGAGGAGGATGCGACTGACGATGAGGTTAGCTTGCGCCTTCCTGGACACAGACAGAGTACTGGAAGCACGTCAACAACTGCATCCTCAGCCATAACTCTGCCTCTGAGCACAAGTCGTGGTGGCTCTGCAAGTCGCATGGGCTCAAAGCCTTGCCTAGCCTGGACCTTGACACCCCTTGCCCCTGATGAAGCTGCTCTAGCGACACGTGTCAGGCCAGGTCTTCCTCTTTATTATGAGCTAAGTATTTGACATAACAGAAATTGCCTTTACTTATGATAGTGGATCTGGATGTTTGGACCACTGAGCCTGGCTCTTTTTTTGCTCTTTTAGGCCCCCTTCACACGCACGTGTCTCCGGTACGTGCTAGGTCCGTGCCCACATGTACCGGAGACACGGGCACACATAAATCTATTAAAATCAATGGGTTTATGTGCACACACGTGTGTAGCCATTGGCCCGTGCATGTCCGTGTTTCTCCGGAAGCACGAGTGTCACGCGGCCCGTACATGTACCACACGGAAGTAGTGTGGATGCGGGTCCACGTGACACGCGCGCGAGAAAAACACGTGTCATTTTAAAAATTAAAAAAACACATACTCACCTCCACAAGTCCTGCAGTCTCTGCCGCGGCTGTCACCTGCATTTGTCCCCCAGTGAATTTGAACAACGCATCTTCTTACTGGGGGCCGGAAACAGCGTCAGCGGGGCGTGCCCTGTGCTGGACACTGTCATTCAGCACCACAGACAGCTCCGGATGAAACAGGTAACGCGGGGCTTTCCGTTCTCCGTGTGTTATTACGTATAACACACGAAGAACACACGTAGTGCCATAAACACGGCACACGGAGGGGAAAACACACCTTTAACACATCCGTGAAACACGTGCGTGATTTTCACAGACGTGTGAAGGGGGCCTTAAGCAAAGTTTCGCCATGATAGCAATTGTTTCAATATGGATTAATTGGTTCTGATGTACTGAAATATTTTGATCATTAGGTCACTCAGTCTGTACTTGACTGCTCTATTTTGAACTTTAGTACTTATCTGATTTAAACTAAACTGCTTGGCTCTTAGGCATTAAATATACAGATTGAATTTTTGTGAACTTTTATGGCAATACCTTTATATACACCTCTCTAGGAAGACAACTGGATACTATATGCTGTCTTGGTGTCCTTTTACATTTGTGTGCACTTTGTTATACCTCATAATTGTTGTTTTTAATATGCTGTACACAAATAAAATTGTTATTAACTTTGTACTAATACTCTTGGAGTGAGTGCCTTTTATGGTCAAGCGTCTTGTTCTCTCTTTCCTAACATGTATTTTGCTTGACATGTTCACCCCCCCTTAATAGTCACTATTTATTCTTTTAGCTGTGCATTGTAAAAGCTGTTCCCTATAGCCTGGACCTTTTTTGACATCGCAAAGGATCTACAAAATCATGTCATCTGTAAGATTTGTCGCCAATCTCTAAGTGGAGGCCAAAAACTCACTAGTTTGACTACTTCGTCCATGAACCGTCACATGAATAACAAGCATAAGTCCCAGTGGGAAGTTCACTGTGCTACAATGCGGCCTAGCGGAGCGGGCCAACCACCGCCTGCCCCTTCAAGTGCATCTGCACACTCTTCATCCTCTATAACTGTGGGGACAGCATTCCCACATGCTATGCGACGCAGACCTTCCACCTCTTTAACCGCAACATGCAGTGTGATTGGCAAGTCGACAGTTATTTTGGAAGGGGAAACAGCTGCTGGTGTAGAGCTCTCTCAGACATCGAGAACACCACCTTTGGCTGAAGGAAACAGTATCTCTCCGGCTGGAGAGGATGATACAAGATTATCTCCTGGTGAATATAGATGCCATGACTCTGCAACTGGAGCCTTGCTCATTTTGGGCTTCCAATCTTGAAAAATGGCCTGAGCTCGCCACTTACGCCTTGGAGATCTTGTAGTGACCCACAGCCAGCGTTCTCTCAGAATGTGTCTTCAGTGCTGCTGGGTGTGTGTTGACAGATAAGCGCACGCGTCTGTCCAGTGACAATGTGGACAGACTAACATTCATCAAGATGAACAAGTGTTGTGAATGTCAGTTATGCTTTTGCTGCTGTGAGGCTCCCTCTTGTGGCTAGGAATGGTTTGGACAGAGACCAGGTGTGTTGAGCAATGGGCGTTTCCATTGCTAACTCTCTGTCTATTTAAACCCTGGTCTGCTAGCAGGCTATGCCGGATGGCAGTTGTTCTTTGTTCACCAGCCTGCTTCATCCTACTCCAGACCACATCTACCCCAGAAAAGTGCTTGGCTCTTTATTTGTTGTTTTATTCTTTTTGCTCTTATCTGAGTTTGTCATTTGCTGTGGTTGTTTTCAGTTTATTTGCATGCAGGGATCTTCCCTCTCAGTTGCTTAGCTGGGAAGCTCCCTGCAGCTGTGTTTGGAGTATTGCTCCTATTAGTCCATGTGTTTGTTGCTTCTTGAATATGTAATGATTCCTGCTTTCTGTTCATTGGTATGACAAGAGCGCCTGGTATAGGACGGAGTTCAGATCTAGCGATCTGAAGGCTTTTTGTACTATCAGGTTTTTGGATTTTTGCAGGGCTTTTCTCTGGCCACCATCAGTCCCTTTCCTATCCTGTTCTATTTAGTCAGTAGGGCCTCACCTTTTGCTAATCCTATCATCTATCTGTGTATTGGGTTTGCCTATATCCAGTCATTGATTGTGGGGGGCTTGCTATTCTTTATCTATTTTCGGAGGCAGAGAGTTATTCATCTTTCCTTCATTTAGGATAGCTAGTTCTCCGGCTGCGTTCTCGGTGCACAGGATGTTAGTTCACCCCTCCGCTACTTCTAGTGTTGATGGTTAGTAAGGGGATGGCGGCCAGATTAGTTGCCAATGCTCTTGTCACCTTTTACCAATGATTTATGGTGGTCTTCCATGGTTCCGGATCATAACAGTACATCCGGGCAACAAATTTAAAGGGTACTCTTGAGAAGGGAAAATAAAAAAAATTAAAAAAAAGTCTTCTGAAAGATTTTTTTTTTTGGTGTTTTTCCTCTTTTTCTTTGGGTTCCATGGAAGATTTCTTTTTTCTAGCATGGATGAATTGGGTGAGCAAGTTGCTCATCTTGATGCTAAAGGTTCATCGTATAGAGTCTTATATTGCACAGACTCCCCTTGCAGAGCCTAAGATTCCCGTTCCTGAATTTTTTTCGGGAGATAGGTAGAGATTTTTGAGCTTCAAAAATAATTGTAAATTATTTTTTGACTTGCGCCCTTAGTAAAGATGAGCGAACCGGTCCCGGTTCGGCTCGAGGTCGGTTCGTCGAACGGAGGTCCCGTTCGAGTTCGGTTCGTCGAACGTTCGACGAACCGAACTCGAACCGCATAGGAAACTATGGCAGGCATTCACAAACACATAAAAACACCTAGAAAACACCCTCAAAGGTGTCCAAAAGGTGACAAACAACTCACAACACAACACAAACACATGGGAAAGTGACAAGGACATATACTCATGTGAAAACAAAAGAGCAGGACAAGGAAAAAGAGGAGGAGACACAGATATAGGCATGGCACGCCCTTCTAAAATCATGTAAAACACCGCAAGGTGACTCCAAGCAGAGTCTCCCTTTTTTCCAAAAATTGGGCCACACACACACCCACCCCTTCAGTGGCAGCACTTGTGCCCCAGTTGCACACTTCATAGCTAGATTTGCATCAAGCACATTCAAAAATACGCCATACTTAACCGTCCCCAGGATGACTCCGGGGTAGGTAGCAAAGTCTTTCCTGATCCCAGCTGTGTTCATCTTGGCTTCTTTTAAAAACAATGTAAGCAAGGGTTACTCCAAGCGGAGTCTCCCTTTTTTTCCAAAAATTGGGCCCCACACACACCCACCCCTTCAGTGGCAGCACTTGTGCCCCAGTTGTACACTTCACAGCTAGATTTGCATCAAGCACATTCAAAAATACGCCATAATTAACCGTCCCCAGGATGACACCGGGGTAGGTAGTAAAGTCTTTCCTGATCCCAGCTCTGTTCATCTTGGCTTCTTTTAAAAATAATGTAAGCAAGGGTTACTCCAAGCGGAGTCTCCCTTTTTTCCAAAAATTGGGCCCCACACAGACACCTTATCAGTGGCAGCACTTGTGCCCTAGTTGCAAACAGGATGTTTTGATTTGCATCAAGCACATTCCAAATCCACAAGCATTTACTCTCCCCAGGATGACACAGGGGTAGTAAATTCCTTCTGGATCCATGACTTGTTCATTTTGATGAACGTCAGTCTGTCCACATTGTCACTGGACAGACGCGTGCGCTTATCTGTCAGCACACACCCAGCAGCACTGAAGACACGTTCAGAGACAACGCTGGCAGCTGGACACGACAAATTCTCCAAGGCGTAACTGGAGAGCTCTGGCCATTTTTCGAGATTTGAAGCCCAAAAGGAGCAAGGCTCCATTTGCAAAGTCATGGCATCGATGTTCATTTGGAGATACTCCTGTATCATCCTCTACAGCCGTTGACTATGTGTCAGACTTGTTGTCTCTGGTGGCCTTGCAAAAGATGGTCTAAAAAAATTATGAAAAGATTCCATAAAATTGCTGTTACCAGCACTAGATACGGTCCTACTGGTACAGGTAGACTGTTGAAGATGACGAGACCGTCCCATGTTTGTCAAGTTACAACTGGAAGAATCACTCCCTGCACCTGCACGGTTGTTTGGTGGAAAAGCCGAGCTAAGATCGAGTAACAGCTTCTTCCCTTTCTATGGCTGGAATTATGTCACAAAATTTGGACTTGTACCGGGGATCTAATAGTGTGGCAATCCAGTAGTCATCATCACTTCTAATTTTGACAATACGAGGGTCATGTTGGAGGTAGTGCAACAAGAAGGCACTCATGTGTCTTGCGCAGCCATGCGGACCAAGTCCACGCTGTGTTTGTGGCATAGAGGTGCAAACCGTTCTTTCTTCCTCTGACATCTCCCCCCAACCTCTTTCAACTGAAATTTGACCAAGGTCTCCCTCATCTGCTGAGTCTTCCATGTCCATGGACAGTTCGTCCTCCATTTCTTCATGTTCTCCTGCACCTTCCTCAACATCTCGCCTGCTACCATGCGCCCTTGTTGATCCCTGTCCCCCATGGTCCCATGCCTGCCGCGTTGGTGATGATGAACGTCTGGACCTTGGTGATGTTGTTGTGTCTTGCGCATATGAATCCTCCTGTAGTTCATCCCCTTCCTGTTGTCCCACCCCCTGACTCCGAATAGTGTTTAGCGTGTGCTCCAGCATGTAAATGACTGGAATTGTCATGCTGATAATGGCATTGTCAGCGCTAAACATATTCGTCGCCATGTCGAAACTGTGCAGAAGGGTGCATAGGTCCTTGATCTGAGACCACTCCATTAGGGTGATCTGCCCCACCTCTGCATCTCGTTGGCCCAGGCTATACGTCATGACGTATTGCACCAGGGCTCGGCGGTGCTGCCACAGTCGCTGTAACATGTGGAGAGTTGAATTCCAGCGTGTCGCCACATCGCATTTCAGGCGATGAACCGGCAGGCCAAAAGACTTCTGGAGCGATGCAAGTCGCTCAGCTGCGGCGCTTGAACGGCGGAAGTGAGCAGAAAGTTTTCGGGCCCTGGTCAGAAGGCCATCTAGGCCGGGATAGTGTGTTAAACATTGCTGCACGACAAGGTTCAACACATGAGCCATACAAGGTACGTGTGTCACCATGCCCAGGCGAAGGGCCGCACCCAGGTTTGCAGCATTGTCGCACACGGCTTTACCAGGCTGCGGGTTGAGTGGAGACAACCATTTATTAAACTCGGACCGCATAGCTGACCACAACTCCTCAGCTGTGTGACTCTTATTCCCAAGACATGTCAAGCTAAAGACCGCCTGATGCCGTTGCGCACTGCTGCCAGCATAGTAATGAGGGGTGCGTGATTCCTTCTGCGCAGTGAGAACGCTGGTGGCCTGACCAGGCAGGCTTGGGGCGGAGGTGGAGGACCCAGATGAGGTGGAGGAGGCAGAAGCAGTGGCGGAACTTGGACAGACAGAGGATTTACACACAAGTCGTGGGGACGGCAAGACTTGTGCAGCAGACCCTTCACCATCTATCACCATAGTTACCCAGTGCCCAGTCAGCGACATGTAACGTCCCTGTCCATGCTTACTGGTCCAAGTATCGGTGGTGAAATGCACCCGTTCACACACAGATTTTCTCAAGGAAGCGGTGATGTTGTGTGCGACATGCTGGTGTAGCGCGGGCACACCTTTCTTAGAGAAATAGTGGCGACTAGGCATCTGGTACTGGGGCACAGAGACAGACATAAGGTCTCTAAAATCCTGTGTGTCCACTAGGCGGAAAGGCAGCATTTCGGTAGCCAACAGCTTACAGAGGGATAGAGTCTACCTCTTAGCTTTGTCATGGGTCGCAGGAAGTGGCCTTTTATTTGACCACATCTGAGGGACAGAGATCTGGCTGCTGTGTGTAGACGGTGTTGAGTAGGTTGTCCCTGGAAAAATGCAGGTTTGTGAGGAAAGTGCAGGCGGAGACCTGATGTTGCCTTCATCCAACGTTGGTGCTATCGATGTCTGAGAGAGCTGTACACACTCACTTGTTTCCCCTTCCAAACCAACTGACGACCTACCAAGCAAACTGCCTGTTGCGGTTACAGTGGTGGAAGTTGTGCGTGGAAAAACAGGTGTGACAGCTGTCCCCACAGTCCTAGAATTTGAAGAGCGCGCGGATGCACTGGAAGGGGCAGGCGGTGGATGGTTCGCTCCACTAGGCCGCATTGAAGCACGGTGAGCTTCCCACCGGGACATATGATATTTATTCATGTGACGATTCATGGAAGAAGTTGTCAAACTGCTGAGGTTTTGACCTCTACTAAGAGAACCATGACAAATTTTACAGATCACATAATTTGGGCGATCTTTTTCTATGTCAAAAAAGGACCAGGCTAGGCAAGGCTTAGAGGGCATGCGACCTGTTGATCCAACCCGACTAGTGTTCAGAGGCAGAGTGGTGGCTGAGGATGCAGTTGTAGACGTGCTACCAGTACTCCGACTCTGTCCAGGAAGGCGCAAGGTAACTTCGTCATCAGTTGCATCCTCCTCCACCACCTCTGTTGACCTCCTCGAGTGCCTGACTGTGGGTTGACAGTAGTTGGGATCTAGAACTTCATCATCAATTGTTGTGTTTGCACTCCCCTCCCCCTCAGACCGAGCCTCTTCTTGCCCTGACCGAATATTTAAGTTGTCATCCCAATCGGGTATCTGCGTCTCATCTTCATCAGTATGTTCCTCATTGTCTATAACCACAGGTGTTACAGTTTGTGACAAAGGGTCAACATTATGCTCTGAAACTTGGTCCTCACGGCCTGAATCAGAGTCACAAAGGTTCTGGGCATCACTGCAGACCATTTCCTGTTCTGTACTCACTGTAGCTTGGGAGCAGACCTCTGATTCCCAGGCTATAGTGTGACTGAACAGCTCTGCAGACTCAGCCATCTCAGTTCCACCACACTGTGCAGGGCTGATGTAGACTTCAGAGCTGTGAGAAAGCAAGTTTGATTGGGATGACAACTCAGAGAACTGGTGTTTTTTGGATGCGGTACTTGAAGTGGCTGAGAGGGCACTTGTTGGACCACTTGAGATCCATTCAAGCATTTTCCTTTTTTGGCCATCATCTACCTTTGTTCCTGTTGTTCGTGTCCGTAAAAAAGGGAGCACATCGGATTGTCCACGGTAAGTAGTAGACATCTTACTTTTGCTGGTAGATGGTCTATCTTCAGCAGATGATAATGGAGCTTTGCCACCTTCCCCACGGACAAAACCTTTTTTTCCTTTTCCACCACGCCTCTTCCCATTTCCACCAGCATCTGTCATTTTGCCACTCATGTTGATTGCGACAAGATTGTGCACTGAAAATGTGGTAGTAAAAATTGAGAGGTGGTGTAGATTACAGCGGTGGTCTAGCTTTATTAACAGCAGAATAATAAAGAATAAATATCCCTGACAATGCAACTACGGCCCTTAAACTGGCAGCAAAAATTGCTAGTATAATGGCTTAGTTATAATGAGTTTGAGTGTGCAATGCAGGCAGACGTGCTGCAAATATGTTTGCACTAGTGGGACTATACAAAAGTTCAATAGCCACGTTTAGGATGCCACTAGGTACACTGAGTGTTTGCTAGTATAATGGCTTAGTTATAATGAGTTTCAGTGTGCAATGCAGGCAGATGTGCTGCAAATATGTTTGCACTAGTGGGAATATACAAAAGTCCAATAGCCACGTTTAGGATGGCACTAGGTACACTGAGTGTTTGCTAGTATAATGGCTTAGTTATAATGAGTTGGAGTGTGCAATGCAGGCAGACGTGCTGCAAATATCTTTGCACTAGTGGGACTATACAAAAGTCCAATAGCCACGTTTAGGATGGCACTAGGTACACTGAGTGTTTGCTAGTATAATGGCTTAGTTATAATGAGTTTGAGTGTGCAATGCAGGCAGACGTGCTGCAAATATCTGTGCACTACTGGGACGATACAGAAGTCCAACAGCCACGTTTAGGATGCCACTAGGTACACTGAGTGTTTGCTAGTATAATGGCTTAGTTATAATGAGTTTGAGTGTGCAATGCAGGCAGACGTGCTGCAAATATGTTTGCACTAGTGGGACTATACAAAAGTCCAACAGCCACGTTTAGGATGCCACTAGGTACACTGAGTGTTTGCTAGTATAATGGCTTAGTTATAATGAGTTTGAGTGTGCAATGCAGTCAGATGTGCTGCAAATATCTTTGCACTAGTGGGACTATACAAAAGTCCAATAGCCACGTTTAGGATGCCATTAGGTACACTGAGTGTTTGCTAGTATAATGGCTTAGTTATAATGAGTTTGAGTGTGCAATGCAGGAAGACGTGCTGCAAATATCTGTGCACTACTGGGACGATACAGAAGTCCAACAGCCACGTTTAGGATGCCACTAGGTACACTGAGTGTTTGCTAGTATAATTGCTTAGTTATAATGAGTTTGAGTGTGCAATGCAGGCAGACGTGCTGCAAATATCTGTGCACTACTGGGACGATACAGAAGTCCAACAGCCACGTTTAGGATGCCACTAGGTACACTGAGTGTTTGCTAGTATAATGGCTTAGTTATAATGAGTTTGAGTGTGCAATGCAGGCAGACGTGCTGCAAATATGTTTGCACTAGTGGGACTATACAAAAGTCCAATAGCCACGTTTAGGATGCCACGAGGTACACTGAGTGTTTGCTAGTATAATGGCTTAGTTATAATGAGTTGGATTGTGCAATGCAGGCAGACGTGCTGCAAATATGTTTGCACTAGTGGGACTATACAAAAGTCCAATAGCAACAATTAGGATGGCACTAGGTACACTGAGTGTTTGCTAGTATAATGGCTTAGTTATAATGAGTTGGAGTGTGCAATGCAGGCAGACGTGCTGCAAATATCTTTGCACTAGTGGGACTATACAAAAGTCCAATAGCCACGTTTAGGATGGCACTAGGTACATTAAGTGTTTGCTAGTATAATGGCTTAGTTATAATGAGTTTGAGTGTGCAATGCAGGCAGACGTGCTGCAAATATCTGTGCACTACTGGGACGATACAGAAGTCCAACAGCCACGTTTTGGATGCCACTAGGTACACTGACTGTTTGCTAGTATAATGGCTTAGTTATAATGAGTTTGAGTGTGCAATGCAGGCAGACGTGCTGCAACTATCTGTGCACTACTGGGACGATACAAAAGTCCAACAGCCACGTTTAGGATGCCACTTGGTACACTGAGTGTTTGCTAGTATAATGGCTTAGTTATAATGAGTTTGAGTGTGCAATGCAGGCAGACGTGCTGCAAATATGTTTGCACTAGTGGGACTATACAAAAGTCCAATAGCCACGTTTAGGATGGTACTAGGTACACTGAGTGTTTGCTAGTATAATGGCTTAGTTATAATGAGTTGGAGTGTGCAATGCAGGCAGACGTGCTGCAAATATCTTTGCACTAGTGGGACTATACAAAAGTCCAATAGCCACGTTTAGGATGGCACTAGGTACACTGAGTGTTTGCTAGTATAATGGCTTTGTTATAATGAGTTGGAGTGTGCAATGCAGGCAGACGTGCTGCAAATATGTTTTCACTAGTGGGACTATACAAAAGTCCAATAGCCACGTTTAGGATGCCACTAGGTACACTGAGTGTTTGCTAGTATAATGGCTTAGTTATAATGAGTTGGAGTGTGCAATGCAGGCAGACGTGCTGCAAATATGTTTGCACTAGTGGGACTATACAAAAGTCCAATAGCCACGTTTAGGATGGCACTAAGTACACTGAGTGTTTGCTAGTATAATGGCTTAGTTATAATGAGTTTGAGTGTGCAATGCAGGCAGACGTGCTGCAAATATGTTTGCACTAGTGGGACTATACAAAAGTCCAATAGCCACGTTTAGGATGGCCCTAGGTACACTGAGTGTTTGCTAGTATAATGGCTTAGTTATAATGAGTTGGAGTGTGCAATGCAGGCAGACGTGCTGCAAATATGTTTGCACTAGTGGGACTATACAAAAGTCCAATAGCCAAGTTTAGGATGCCACTAGGTACACTGAGTGTTTGCTAGTATAATGGCTTAGTTATAATGAGTTTGAGTGTGCAATGCAGGCAGACGTGCTGCAAATATCTGTGCACTACTGGGACGATACAGAGGTCCAACAGCCACGTTTAGGATGCCACTAGGTACACTGAGTGTTTGCTAGTATAATGGCTTAGTTATAATGAGTTTGAGTGTGCAATGCAGGCAGACGTGCTGCAAATATGTTTGCACTAGTGGGACTATACAAAAGTCCAATAGCCACGTTTAGGATCCCACTAGGTACACTGAGTGTTTGCTAGTATAATGGCTTAGTTATAATGAGTTTGAGTGTGCAATGCAGGCAGACGTGCTGCAAATATGTTTGCACTAGTGGGACTATACAAAAGTCCAATAGCCACGTTTAGAATCCCACTAGGTACACTGAGTGTTTGCTAGTATAATGGCTTAGTTATAATGAGTTTGAGTGTGCAATGCAGGCAGACGTGCTGCAAATATGTTTGCACTAGTGGGACTATACAAAAGTCCAATAGCCACGTTTAGGATGGCACTAGGTACACTGAGTGTTTGCTAGTATAATGGCTTAGTTATAATGAGTTGGAGTGTGCAATGCAGGCAGACGTGCTGCAAATATCTTTGCACTAGTGGGACTATACAAAAGTCCAATAGCCACGTTTAGGATGCCACTAAGTACACTGAGTGTTTGCTAGTATAATGGCTTAGTTATAATGAGTTTGAGTGTGCAATGCAGGCAGACGTGCTGCAAATATCTGTGCACTACTGGGACGATACAGAAGTCCAACAGCCACGTTTAGGATGCCACTAGGTACACTGAGTGTTTGCTAGTATAATGGCTTAGTTATAATGAGTTGGAGTGTGCAATGCAGGCAGACGTGCTGCAAATATCTTTGCACTAGTGGGACTATACAAAAGTCCAATAGCCACGTTTAGGATGGCACTAGGTACACTGAGTGTTTGTTAGTATAATGGCTTAGTTATAATGAGTTGGAGTGTGCAATGCAGGCAGACGTGCTGCAAATATCTGTGCAGTACTGGGACGATACAGAAGTCCAACAGCCACGTTTAGGATGCCACTAGGTACACTGAGTGTTTGCTAGTATAATGGCTTAGTTATAATGAGTTTGAGTGTGCAATGCAGGCAGACGTGCTACAAATATCTGTGCACTACTGGGACGATACAGAAGTCCAACAGCCACGTTTAGGATGCCACTAGGTACACTGAGTGTTTGCTAGTATAATGGCTTAGTTATAATGAGTTGGAGTGTGCAATGCAGGCAGACGTGCTGCAAATATGTTTGCACTAGTGGGACTATACAAAAGTCCAGTAGCCACGTTTAGGATGCCACTAGGTACACTGAGTGTTTGCTAGTATAATGGCTTAGTTATAATGAGTTTGAGTGTGCAATGCAGGCAGACGTGCTGCAAATATCTTTGCACTAGTGGGACTATACAAAAGTCCAATAGCCACGTTTAGGATGCCACTAGGTACACTGAGTGTTTGCTAGTATAATGGCTTAGTTATAATGAGTTGGAGTGTGCAATGCAGGCAGACGTGCTGCAAATATCTTTGCACTAGTGGGACTATACAAAAGTCCAATAGCCTTGTTTAGGATGGCACTAGGTACACTGAGTGTTTGCTAGTATAATAACTTAGTTATAATGAGTTGGAGTGTGCAATGCAGGCAGACGTGCTGCAAATATGTTTGCACTAGTGGGACTATACAAAAGTCCAATAGCCACGTTTAGGATGCCACTAGGTACACTCAGTGTTTGTTTGTATAATGGCTTAGTTGTAATGAGTTGGAGTGTGCAGAGGACAGGAGGGTACAGTGCCAGGATTGTGGGGCTCTGGGTAGAGGAATGGAAGCCTGCCTTTCTATTCCCTCCTAATGGGGAAATGCAGCGACAAAATCCCTGACCTTAGCTACACAGACGCTGTCTCTGTTTTCAGGACCTGTCACCTATGGCTCTGACCCTGCCGGTAAGAGCCCTTAAAAGGACTGATAGAAAGTGCTATCCCTAAGCTGTCCAGCGCTGTGTATGGAGCGCATACAGCAGGCGATAGGACAAAGGACGGAGCTGCGCCAGTGATGTCTGACACCAAGGACGCAGAAGAGATAATGGCGTCCGGATGGGCAGATACTCGTTTTTATAGTGCAGGGACATGTGACATGGACATCCTATCACACATGCCGTTGCTTCTCTGGCTAAAAGTCCACTTAGCTGTGTTTGTGTCTGGGATTGGCTGACATAATGGCCCTCCCCACTACACGCGCGCGCTTAGGGAAGGAAGACAAGGAAAAAAAAAAAAAAATGGCGATCGCCATTATACAAACAGGAGTGATCTGAAGGCACTGTTCACGCACATATACACTGAAATTTCATAATAGTGTGAGTCACAGAGTGACTTACACTATTACAGCGGAAAGCCAGCTAGGAATTAGCTGTTTTTTTGCTCCTGGAACCGTTCTCGAACGTTTCTAGAAC
Organism: Anomaloglossus baeobatrachus; assembly: GCF_048569485.1. Taxonomy (NCBI): domain Eukaryota; kingdom Metazoa; phylum Chordata; class Amphibia; order Anura; family Aromobatidae; genus Anomaloglossus; species Anomaloglossus baeobatrachus. The sequence goes on from NC_134356.1 coordinate 154,020,672, forward strand.
TATCGAGCTTTTGCAAAAAACTCGAGTTCTAGTTCGATCTAGAACAGGCCCCAAAATCACTCAAGCCTAGAACTGGAGAACCACAAACCTCGAACCGCGCTCAACTCTAGCCCTAAGTCCTCAGGGAATCCCGTACAGCAGGTCAAGATTGTCATCTCCCTGCTGCGTGGTGACCCTCGGGACTGGGCCTTCTCCTTGGCGTCTGATGATCCGATTCTCAGGGATGTGGACTCCTTTCTCAGGCCTTGGGTTTAATATATGATGAACCCAATATTGTGGACCAAGCCGAAATGGCCTTGTTGTCCTTAACTCAGGGTGTGGATTCTGCAGAAACTTTTTGTCAGAAATTTCGAAAGTGGGAGGTCCTTACCAAATGGAATGATGACGCGCTTGCAGCTCTTTTTCGGAAGGGTATTGCTGAAAATGTGAAGGATGTAATCGTGGAATTCCCCGTCCCTTCTGGTCTTGATGCCTCTATGACCTTAGCCATTAAGATTGATAGGCGGTTATCTGAGCGCAGGAAGATACCTGCTGGTTTGGTGCCTGTGGAAAAGCCTTTGGAGCCTATGGGGTGTGATGGGGTCCTTTCTAATGCTAATCGGCAGGGGTTCAGATGGAAGAATAGACTGTGCTTCTATTGTGGAGACGCTTCTCATAATATCTCTGTCTGCCCTAAACGTGAAAGAAGATTGGCTACTTCTGTAACTGTGGGTTCTTTGCAACCAAAGTTTCTTTTGTCTGTCACATTGATTTGCTCATTGTCTTCCTTTTCTGCATTGGCCTTTGTGGACTCAGGGGCAGCGCTTAATTTGATGGATTTTGGGTTTGCTAGGGATTGTGGTTTCCCCATGGTTCCTTTGCAAACTCCTATTCCTTTAAGGGGCATTGATGCTACCCCTTTGGCAGAAAATAAACCCTAATTTTGGACCCAGGTGCCTATGAGAGTTGCACCAGCGCATCAGGAAACTTGTAACTTTTTAGTATTGCAGAATCTACAGGATACCGTGGTACTGGGATTTCCGTGGTTGCAGACCCCTAATCTAGTTCTTGAGTGGAGATCCTTGTCGGTAGCTAGTTGGGGTTGTCAAGGTGTACAACAGGACCTTTCTGTGTCGTCCACGTCTGCTCAGGCAGTTGATGTTCCGGCCTTCTTGTCTGATTTCCGTGATGTATTTAATGACTGTGCCATTGAGCTGGTGCCGGGTTGTAAATTTCCCAAGGGACGGTTTTTTAACTTGTCTGTGCCCGAACATGATGCCATGCGGTCATACATCAGGGAATCATTGGACAAGGGGCACAATCGGCCCTCAGCTTCTCCTTTGGGTGCTGGCTTTTTTTTCGTTGCTAAGAAAGATTGGTCGTTGAGACCTTGTATTGATTACCGTCTTCTTAATAAAATTACGATCAAATATCAGTACCCTTTGCCTCTGATGTCTGATCTTTTCTCTAGAATGAAGAGTGCCAAATGGTTTACGAAATTGGATCTTAGGGGTGCGTATAATCTCATCTGTATTAAGGAGGGTGATGAATGGAAGACGGCTTTAAATACTCCTGAGGGGCATTTTGAGTACCTAATGATGCCTTTTGGGCTCACTAATGCCCCCTCCGTCTTCCAGGCCTTCATGAATGATATTTTTCGGGACCTTATTGGTAAATTTTTGATTGTCTATTTGGATGACATCTTGATTTTTTCTGATGATTGTGACTCTCATGTTGGGTAAGTACGGGCTGTTTTTCAGATACTTAAGGATAATGCACTGTACGTTAAGGGGTCAAAGTGTCTCTTTGGGGTGCAAAGGATTTCTTTTTGGGCTTCATCTTGTCTCCCTCCGCCATTGAAATGGACCCGGTTAAGGTTTAGGCTATTTACGACTGGGTGCAACCGACTTCTCTAAAATCCCTGCAGCAGTTTTTGGTGTTTGCTAATTTTTACCGTAAATTTATAGCCAATTTTTCTCCCATTGTCAAACCTCTTACAGATTTGACCAAGAAGGGAGCTGATGCTGAGCATTGGACCCCAGAGGCAATTGTGGCCTTCCAGGAGCTTAAAAAGCGATTCACTTCTGCCCCAGTCCTGCAGAAACCTGATGTGTCTCGCTCATTTCAGGTTGAGATCGAAGCCTTAGAGAACAGAGCAGGAGCTGTTCTGTCTCAACGAGACGCTACTTCGGGTAAACTTAAGCCCTGTGCCTTTTTCTCTCGGAAGTTTGCTCCTTCTGAATGGAATTATGATGTGGGGAACCGGGAATTATTGGCTATGAAGTGGGCATTTGAAGATTGGAGACATTGGTTGGAGGGGGCTAGACATCAAGTTGTGGTGCTTACGGACCACAAGAATCTTACCTATCTGGAATCTGCCAAGAGGTTGAATCCTCGGCAGGCCAGGTGGGCTTTGTTTTTTACCCGGTTTAATTTTGTGGTCTCTTTTTTGCCAGGCACCAAGAATGTTAAGGCCGATGCCCTTTCCAGGAGTTTCTGTGCTAACTCTTTGGAGGTTGTCGAGCTGTCTACTATCCTGAATGATGGTGTAGTTCTCTCGGCCATTTCGCCTGATCTGTGGTTGGCACTGGCGGAATTTCAGGGGGATAAACCTGAGAGATGTCCTACAAGGAAACTGTTTGTCCTGGACCAATGGAGAGACTGAGTTGTCTCTGAGGTTCATTGCTCTGTTTTGGCGGGTCATCCTGGCATTTTTGGTACTCGGATTCTTGTGAGCCGCTCTTTTTGGTGGCCTTCCCTGTCCCGGGATGTCCGTAGTTTTGTGCAGTCATGTGGAGTTTGTTCTAGGTCCAAGCCCTGTTGTTCATGTTCTAGTGGGCTATTATTGCCTTTGCCAGTGCCTAAGAGACCTTGGACGCACATCTCTATGGATTTTATTTCAGACCTTACCGTCTCTCAGAAAATGACTGTGATTTGGGTGATCTGTGATAGATGGTCCATGGGGACCGCGGGGCTGCAGACGGCAGGAGGTCCGGTGCCAGGAGGAGGTCGGGTATGCCGGACCCTGGTGTGGCGGTGAGTGGGAGTGACGGCGGGAGCCCTGAGGTGACCCTGATGGGTCGGAGACGGCGACGGCTGGGATCCAGAGCCGGGCATCTGTGGGACTGTGTGTGGAGCCCCCTGGCAATCGGCGAGGGAGAGGGCGCAGTTGGAAGAGGTCGAGACCTGGGGTGCTGGCACGGGGGACAGGACGGTTTCCTGGCTTGTCACCCGCGGGGCAAGCAACAGAGCGGGGACGACTTTGCCCACACCGCGGCCCAGATGGGTGGCCGTGGTGGGGGAGGTGCTGCGGAGGTGCCTCACGGATCTCGGATGGAAGAGGATGACGAGGAGGAGGAAGTGGACATCGGGATGTCAGAAGATTCAGACGGACGGAGGGCAGAGGACAGCGAGGCGGGAGTTCCGGGGGACGCCGAGATGTGCTTGGGTGAGTCAGCTGCGGTGTCGGCAGGGTTTGCGTAGGCGGGGTGTTCTGGAGGGGGAGGCTGCGGATATGGCACTGCCCGTGGGATCGGCAGTGTGGAGCCAATTGTTGGGGCTGTTGCAGGGGCTGCTGGCGGCTTATTGGGCAGCGGGGGGCGCCAGCAGCAGCATGCGTGGGGACGGCAGAACAGGGTACTGCGGCGGCGGGGGGAGAGGGGGCGTGCAAGGCAGTGGGCGGGGGGGAGGCGGTGAGTGCAGCTGGCGGCGTGAAGGAGAAAGAGAAGGAGAAGGAAGACAAAGTGGTGCGGGTAGACGATAGGGCTAAAAGCGAGGTATATGTATGTTTTGAGGGCCCGATTTCGTGTTCTTATTTTGAAACGTTTAGTTCGTTTGTAGAATGGGTGGTGCGGGATGTGTTCGGGCTTACGTCCATTATTCATTATTTGGACGATTTATTTTGTGTCGGGCCGGCGGGTTCGATGGTTTGTGCGGGGTTGTTATTTTCATTGCAGAAAGTTGCGAGCAGCTTTGGAATTCCTTTAGCGCCGGACAAGACGGAAGGCCCGGTGCCGGTAATGTGTTTTCTAGGGATTGAGATTGATTCCATAGTTATGGAATGTAGGTTACCGGAGGAGAAGGTTCGTGATTTGAGGGCTGCGGTGGAGGGCTGCGGTGGAAGGGGTGAAAGCGGCAAAGAAGGTGCTGCTTAAAGTGGTGCAGTCCTTGCTGGGTAAATTGAATTTCGCGTGCAGGATTATGCCGATGGGGAGAGTGTTTGCGAGACAGTTGGCTACAGCAGGTGTGAGATCATCGGCTCATTTTGTGAGAATCACGAGGGCGATTAAGGAAGATCTTCTGGTATGGGATATTTTCTTGCAGTGTTTTAATGGCCGGGTGTTGGTGATGGAGAAAGTGGCATCTAACAGAGTTTTGCAGCTGTACACGGATGCGGATGGGTCGGCCGGGTTTGGGGCGGTTTTTCGGGATCACTGGTGTGCGGATGAATGGCCAGAGGCGTGGCGTGAGAACGGGCTTGTTAGGAATTTGGCTCTGCTGGAATTGTTTCCCATCGTGGTGGCGGTTGAGTTATGGGGGTTCCAGTTTTCCGGGAGGAAGGTGTGCTTCCATTGTGATAACCAAGCAGTGGTGCATTCAATTAACAATTTGTCTGCAAAATCAGAGCCGGTGGTGGTGTATTTGCAACATTTGGTGTTGAGATGTCGGCAGCAGAATGTACAGGTGGTGGCGAAGCATGTTCCAGGAGTTGACAATGAGGTGGCTGACGCTTTGTCTCGTTTTCAGTTCAGCAGGTTTCGGGCGCTGTTGCCATGGGCGGATGAAGTCGGAGTGGAGTGTCCAGAGGAATTGTGGAATCTGGTGAGGCTGTGATCTCGGACTTGATCCGGAATTCGGTGACCGAGGTTACTTGGTGCCGTTATGCCAAGGTGTAGGCCGAATGGGAGGAGTTGTTGGAATCGATGTTTGAGGGGGAGTGGGTGGATCATTTGGTGGCGTTATTGACGGTGGTGAGTAATGATTTCTCGGCTGGACGGTCGGCGTCGGCCATGGCTCATCGGGTGGCGGCGGTTGTGTTTTGGTTAAAGATGAGAGGGGAGGAGGATATTTCACAGGATTTTCGGGTTCGGCAGGCTTTGAAGTGTTTTTGCCGCGGTGTAAGGGAAAGGGATGAGAGGCGACCTATATCATTTGGTTTGTTGAGAAGGTTGGTGGGTAGCCTGAGTGGCATTTGTTCATCGGCTTATGAGACGGTTTTGTTTAAGACGGCTTTCGGTCTTGCTTTTTATGGGGCTTTCCGGATCGGCGAGCTGGTAAGCCCATCCCGGGTGACGGGTAGTGGTCTGATGCTTAAGGAAGTGTGTGTGGGAAGTAGACTGGTGGAGTGCCGTATTCGCCGGTCAAAAACGGATCAGTTGGGTCATGGTAGGTTGGTTGTGCTATACGCGGTTCCAGGGGAGGAATTGTGCTTAGTGCGTTTAGTAGGGAGATTTTTGGCCGTAAGGGAGGGGCCAACCGGGACCGTTCTTGCGGCATATGGATGGGTCTTTCTTGTCACAATATCAGTTTGCGGCGGTTCTGCGGATGAGTTTACGTGAGGTGGGGGAGCACCCGGAGGATTTCGGGTCGCCTTCCTTCAGGATTGGTGCAGCTACGGAGGCCTCTCGTTGGGGGCTTGGAGATGAGGTGGTGAAGCGAATTGGCAGGAGGGAATCCTCTTGTTTTCGGCGGTATCTGCGATCGCAGTTGTTGTTACTGTAAGGTAATTTGGGGTTAGGTGAATGAATAAGTATATATAAAAAAAAAAAGAAAATGATGAGTTTTTGTTTTATTGATGTTATAACCTTTTGTTTTGTTTCACTTTGTTGTAGGGGTGTGCCTGATATGGATTTTGGGGTATTCCTTCATTTTTTTGGGTGCCTGTCAGGCTGAGACTTGCTCGAACGGTCAGCACCTAGTTCTGGATCATTCGCATGTGGCCGTTAGGTGGATCGGCGTCCAGGGCATGGAGTGGTGAAGGGTGGTCCCGGAATTTCGGTTTCATTGTAATATGGAACGGCCTTCGGATGTGCTGGTGTTACATGTAAGTGTTAGTGTTACATGGGAGGTAACGATTTGGGTGTTCGGGCATCGCAGGAGTTAATACGGGATATAAAAATTGACTTGCTGTGATTGTGGAGCCAGTACCCAGGATTGATTGTTGTGTGGTCCGACATACTGGCCAGGTTGTCGTGGAGGGGGACTCTGTCGGTGGACAAGGTTAATGAGGCCAGGGCTCAGGTGAACAGGGTGCTGGCGCTATTTGTGACCAGGAATGGTGGGATTGTGGTGAGGCACAGGGAGTTGGAGTCGCCATTATTGGCAGTTTCGGAGGGGGGATGGTGTGCATCTCAACGAAATCGGTTCAGATTTATGGGCGTTGGGCTTGCAGGATGGTGTAGAGCGAGCTTTTGGTGTGTGGCGGGTCCAGGCCACGTAAGGTGTCACGTGGTCTGTCCTGTGGCGGGGGGTAGGTCTGGTTCAGAGGTTTGGAAGTGATTGGTTACTGGACCGGGAGACATCGTCTTGGTATGGTGGCTCTCGTTTCCGGGATGTTGCAGGCACGGGTTCTGCTAAACTGTGGGGTATCAATCCGTGGGTGATTGGTAGGTCATCCCTGGGTCGGTGTGTTGCGGCCAGGGATAAAAGAAGTAGTAATTCATGGACTGGGCCTGCCCTGTGGGGTCATAATGAATTGTATTGTCTATTGTTACCTTTATGTTGTTGGTTGGGGTCGCCCGTTGGACGGCATCCCCAAGGTTTTATTATGTAAATAATAGGCAATAAAAGGCTGCTGTGGCCATTTAAACCAAGTCGTATGTAGAGTTGAGCGCGGTTCGTGGTTTGTGGTTCTCCAGTTCGCGGTTCGAGTGATTTTGGGGGGTATTCTAGATCGAACTAGAACTCGAGCTTTTTGCTAAAAGTTTGTTAGAACGAGTTACGTTCGAGAACGGTTCTATCAGCCAAAAGCCAAGCTAATTACTAGCTCGTTTTTCGTTGTAATAGTGTAAGTCACTCTGTGACTCCCACTAATATGAAATGTCAGAGTATAGTGTGCGGGGACTGTGCGTTCAGATCACTGCTGCTGGGATAATGGCCATCGCCATTTTTTTTTTCTTTTCTTCCTTCCCTAAGCGCGCGTGTAGTGGGGCGGGCTAGCATGTCAGCCAATCGCAGACACACACACAGCTAAGTGGACTTTTTGCCAGACAAGCAAGGGCATGTGTCATAGGTTGTGAATGTCACATGTCCCTGCAATATAAAAACGGGTATCTGCCCATCTGAACACCATTATCTGCCTTCTGCGTCTTGGTGTCAGTCACCGCTGGGGCAGCTGTCGCCGGTCCTGGTGTGTACGATCTACACACAGCGCTATACAGAATAGGGATAGAAGTTTTTTTCAGCCCTTTTAAGGGCTAATTACAGCAGGCTCAGAGCCATAGGTGACAGTCAGGTCCGTGGAAACAGTTTTTAACAGCTACAGATAACAGCATCTGTGTAGCTAAGCTCAGGGACTTCCTTGCTGCATTTCACCATTAGAAGGAATAGAAATTGAGGCTTCCTTTCCTCTACACTGACCCACAACCCGGCCACTGTACCCTCCTGCCCTTTTTAGCAAAGCCATTTTAATTGCTGAGTGCTGCCAGTTAGCGCCATCCAAAGAGTTGCTGCTGTCCTCCAAGATTGTGGCACTTGTGCCACCGCCTCTGCATTCTCCCCTCCTGCACATTTTTGCAAAGCCATTTTAATTGAAAAGAGTGCTGCCAGTTAGTGGCATCCAAAAAGGGGCTGTTGGACTTCATTAGTGTCCAACTGGTGCCAAGCAATTTGCAGCACCTCTGCATTGCACCCTCAAGCTCATTGTTACTAAGCCATTATAATAGCAAACACAGGGGAAACTTAGTGGCATCCAAAAAGTGGCTCTTGGACTTCATTAGTGTCCCACTGGTGCCAAGCAATTTACAGCACCTCTGCATTGCACCCTCAAGCTCATTGTTACTAAGCCATTATAATAGCAAACACTGAGGAAACTAAATGGCATCCAAAAAGTGGCTGTTAGACTTCATTAGTGTCCCACTGGTGCCAAGCAATTTGAAGCACCTCTGCATTGCACCCTCAAGCTCATTGTTACTAAGCCATTATAATAGCAAACACTGAGGAAACTTAGTGGCACCCAAAAAGTGGCTGTTGGATGTCATTAGTGTCCCACTGATGCCAAGCAATTTACAGAACCTCTGCATTGCACCCTCAAGCTCATTGTTACTAAGCCATTATAATAGCAAACACTGAGGAAACTTAGTGGCCTCCAAAAAGTGGCTGTTGGACTTCATTAGTGTCCCACTGGTGCCAAGCAATTTGCAGCACCTCTGCATTGCACCCTCAAGCTCATTGTTACTAAGCCATTATAATAGCAAACACTGAGGAAACTTAGTGGCATCCAAAAAGTGTCTGTTGGACTTCATTAGTGTCCCACTGGTGCCAAGCATTTTACAGCACCTCTGCATTGCACCCTCAAGCTCATTGTTACTATGCTATTATAATAGCAAACACTGAGAAAACTTAGTGGTATCCAAAAAGTGGCTGTTGGACTTCAATAGTGTCCCACTAGTGCCAAGCATTTTACAGCACCTTTGCATTGAACCCTCAAGCTCATTGTTACTAAGCCATTATAATAGTAAACACTGAGGAAACTTGGTGGCATCCAAAAAGTGGCTGTTGGACTTCATTAGTGTCCCACTGGTGCCAAGCAATTTACAGCACCCCTGCATTGCATCCTCAAGCTCATTGTTACTAAGCTATTATAATAGCAAACACTGATGAAACTTAGTGGAATCCAAAAAGTGGCTGTTGGACTTCATTAGTGTCCCACTGGTGCCAAGCACTTTGCAGCACTTCTGCATTGCACCCTCAAGCTCATTGTTACTAAGCCATTATAATAGCAAACACTGAGAAAACTTAGTGGCCTCCAAAAAGTTGCTGTTGGACTTCATTAGTGTCCCACTGGTGCCAAGCGATTTGCAGAACCTCTGCATTTCCCCCTTAAGCTCATTGTTACTAAGCCATTATAATAGTAAACACTGAGGAAACTTGGTGACATCCAAAAAGTGGCTGTTAGACTTCATTAGTGTCCCACTGGTGCCAAGCAATTTGAAGCACCTCTGCATTGCACCCTCAAGCTCATTGTTACCAAGCCATTATAATAGCAAACACTGAGGAAACTTAGTGGCACCCAAAAAGTGGCTGTTGGATGTCATTGGTGTCCCACTGGTGCCAAGCAATTTACAGAACCTCTGCATTGCACCCTCAAGCTCATTGTTACTAAGCCATTATAATAGCAAACACTGAGGAAACTTAGTGGCATTCAAAAAGTGGCTGTTGGACGTCATTAGTGTCCCACTGGTGCCAAGCAATTTGCAGCACTTCTGCATTGCACCCTCAAGCTCATTGTTACTAAGCCATTATAATAGCAAACACTGAGAAAACTTAGTGGCCTCCAAAAAGTTGCTGTTGGACGTCATTAGTGTCCCACTGGTGCCAAGCATTTTACAGCACCTCTGCATTGCACCCTCAAGCTCATTGTTACTAAGCCATTATAATAGCAAACACTGAGAAAACTTAGTGGCCTCCAAAAAGTTGCTGTTGGACTTCATTAGTGTCCCACTGGTGCCAAGCGATTTGCAGAACCTCTGCATTTCCCCCTTAAGCTCATTGTTACTAAGCCATTATAATAGTAAACACTGAGGAAACTTGGTGGCATCCAAAAAGTGGCTGTTAGACTTCATTAGTGTCCCACTGGTGCCAAGCAATTTGAAGCACCTCTGCATTGCACCCTCAAGCTCATTGTTACCAAGCCATTATAATAGCAAACACTGAGGAAACTTAGTGGCACCCAAAAAGTGGCTGTTGGATGTCATTAGTGTCCCACTGGTGCCAAGCAATTTACAGAACCTCTGCATTGCACCCTCAAGCTCATTGTTACTAAGCCATTATAATAGCAAACACTGAGGAAACTTAGTGGCATTCAAAAAATGGCTGTTGGACGTCATTAGTGTCCCACTGGTGCCAAGCAATTTGCAGCACTTCTGCATTGCACCCTCAAGCTCATTGTTACTAAGCCATTATAATAGCAAACACTGAGAAAACTTAGTGGCCTCCAAAAAGTTGCTGTTGGACGTCATTAGTGTCCCACTGGTGCCAAGCATTTTACAGCACCTCTGCATTGCACCCTCAAGCTCATTGTTACTAAGCCATTATAATAGCAAACACTGATGAAACTTAGTGGCATCCAAAAAGTGGCTGTTGTACTCCATTTGTGTCCCACTGGTGCCAAGCAATTTCCAGCACCTCTACATTGCACCCTCAAGCTCATTGTTACTAAGCCATTATAATAGCAAACACTGAGAAAACTTAGTGGTATCCAAAAAGTGGCTGTTGGACTTCATTAGTGTCCCACTGGTGCAAAGCATTTTACAGCACCTTTGCATTGAACCCTCAAGCTCATTGTTACTAAGCCATTATAATAGTAAACACTGACGAAACTTGGTGGCATCTAAAAAGTGGCTGTTGGACTTCATTAGTGTCCCACTGGTGCCAAGCAATTTACAGCACCCTTGCATTGCATCCTCAAGCTCATTGTTACTAAGCTATTATAATAGCAAACACTGATGAAACTTAGTGGCATCCAAAAAGTGGCTGTTGGACTTCATTAGTGTCCCACTGGTGCCAAGCACTTTGCAGCACCTCTGCATTGCCCCCTCAAGCTCATAGTAACAATGAGCTTGAGGGTGCAATGCAGAGGTGCTTCAAATTGCTTGGCACCAGTGGGACACTAATGAAGTCCAACAGCAACTTTTTGGAGGCCACTAAGTTTTCTCAGTGTTTGCTATTACAATGGCTTAGTAACAATGAGCTTGAGGGTGCAATGCAGAGGTGCTGCAAAGTGCTTGGGACCAGTGGGACACTAATAACGTCCAACAGCCACTTTTTGGATGCCACTAAGTTTCTTCAGTGTTTGCAATTATAATGGCTTAGTAACAATGAGCTTGAGGGTGCAATGCAGAGGTGCTGCAAATTGCTTGGCACCAGTGGGACAATAATGAAGTCCAACAGCCACTTTTTGGATGCCACTAAGTTTCCTCTGTGTTTGCTATTATAATGGCTTAGTAACAATGAACTTGAGGGTGCAATGCAGAGGTGCTGCAAATTGCTTGACACCAGTGAGACACTAATGAAGTCTAACAGCCACTTTTTGCAGGCCACTAAGTTTCCTCTATGTTTGCTATTATAATGGCTTTGTAACAATGAGCTTGACGGTGCAATGCAGAGGTGCTGTAAATTGCTTGGCACCAATGGGACACTAATGAATTCCAACAGTTACTTTTTGGATGCCACTAAGTTTCCTCAGTGTTTGCTATTATAATGGCTTAGTAACAATGAGCTTGAGGGTGCAATGCAGAGGTGCTGTAAAATGCTTGGCACCAGTGGGACACTAATGAAGTCCAGCAGACACTTTTTGGATGCCACTAAGTTTCATCAGTGTTTGCTATTATAATAGCATAGTAACAATGAGCTTGAGGGTGCAATGCAGAGGTGCTGTAAAATGCTTGGCACCAGTGGGACACTAATGAAGTCCAACAGACACTTTTTGGATGCCACTAAGTTTCCTCAGCGTTTGCTATTATAATGGCTTAGTAACAATGAGCTTGAGGGTGCAATGCAGAGGTTCTGTAAATTGCTTGGCACCAGTGGGACACTAATGACATCCAACAGCCACTTTTTGGGTGCCACTAAGTTTCCTCAGTGTTTGCTATTATAATGGCTTAGTAACAATGAGCTTGAGGGTGCAATGCAGAGGTGCTTCAAATTGCTTGGCACCAGTGGGACACTAATGAAGTCCAACAGCAACTTTTTGGAGGCCACTAAGTTTTCTCAGTGTTTGCTATTATAATGGCTTAGTAACAAAGCCATTATAATAGCAAACACTGAGGAAACTTAGTGGCACCCAAAAAGTGGCTGTTGGATGTCATTAGTGTCCCACTGGTGCCAAGCAATTTACAGAACCTCTGCATTGCACCCTCAAGCTCATTGTTACTAAGCCATTATAATAGCAAACACTGAGGAAACTTAGTGGCATCCAAAAAGTGGCTGTTGGACTTCATTAGTGTCCCACTGGTGCCAAGCAATTTGCAGCACCTCTGCATTGCACCCTCAAGCTCATTGTTACTAAGCCATTATAATAGCAAACACTGAGGAAACTTAGTGGCATCCAAAAAGTGGCTGTTGGACGTCATTAGTGTCCCACTGGTGCCAAGCAATGTACAGCACCTCTGCATTGCACCCTCAAGCTCATTGTTACTAAGCCATTATAATAGCAAACACTGAGGAAACTTAGTGGCATCCAAAAAGTGTCTGTTGGACTTCATTAGTGTCCCACTGGTGCCAAGCATTTTACAGCACCTCTGCATTGCACCCTCAAGCTCATTGTTACTATGCTATTATAATAGCAAACACTGATGAAACTTAGTGGCATCCAAAAAGTGTCTGTTGGACTTCATTAGTGTCCCACTGGTGCCAAGCATTTTACAGCACCTCTGCATTGCACCCTCAAGCTCATTGTTACTAAGCCATTATAATAGCAAACACTGAGGAAACTTAGTGGCATCCAAAAAGTAACTGTTGGAATTCATTAGTGTCCCATTGGTGCCAAGCAATTTACAGCACCTCTGCATTGCACCGTCAAGCTCATTGTTCCTAAGCCATTATAATAGCAAACATAGAGGAAACTTAGTGGCCTGCAAAAAGTGGCTGTTAGACTTCATTAGTGTCTCACTGGTGTCAAAGCAATTTGCAGCACCTCTGCATTGCACCCTCAAGTTCATTGTTACTAAGCCATTATAATTGCAAACACTGAAGAAACTTAGTGGCATCCAAAAAGTGGCTGTTGGACGTTACTAGTGTCCCACTGGTCCCAAGCAATTTACAGCACCTCTGCATTGCTCCCTCAAGCTCATTGTTATTAAGCCATTATAATGGCAAAGACTGAGGAAACTTAGTGGCATCCAAAAAGTGGCTGTTGGACTACATTAGTGCCCCACTGGTGTCAAACAATTTGCAGCACCTCTGCATTGCACCCTTAAGTTCATTGTTACTAAGCCATTATAATAGCAAACACTGAGGAAACTTAGTGGCATCCAAAAAGTGTCTGTTGGACTTCATTAGTGTCCCACTGGTGCCAAGCATTTTACAGCACCTCTGCATTGCACCCTCAAGCTCACTGTTACTATGCTATTATAATAGCAAACACTGATGAAACTTAGTGGCATCCAAAAAGTGTCTGTTGGACTTCATTAGTGTCCCACTGGTGCCAGGTATTTTACAGCACCTCTGCATTGCACCCTCAAGCTCATTGTTACTAAGCCATTATAATAGCAAACACTGAGGAAACTTAGTGGCATCCAAAAAGTGGCTGTTGGACTACATTAGTGTCCCACTGGTGTCAAACAATTTGCAGCACCTCTGCATTGCACCCTTAAGTTCATTGTTACTAAGCCATTATAATAGCAAACACTGAGGAAACTTAGTGGCATCCAAAAAGTGTCTGTTGGACTTCATTAGTGTCCCACTGGTGCCAAGCATTTTACAGCACCTCTGCATTGCACCCTCAAGCTCATTGTTACTAAGCCATTATAATAGCAAACACTGAGGAAACTTAGTGGCATCCAAAAAGTAACTGTTGGAATTCATTAGTGTCCCATTGGTGCCAAGCAATTTACAGCACCTCTGCATTGCACCGTCAAGCTCATTGTTACTAAGCCATTATAATAGCAAACATAGAGGAAACTTAGTGGCCTGCAAAAAGTGGCTGTTAGACTTCATTAGTGTCTCACTGGTGTCAAGCAATTTGCAGCACCTCTGCATTGCACCCTCAAGTTCATTGTTACTAAGCCATTATAATAGCAAACACAGAGGAAACATAGTGGCATCCAAAAAGTGGCTGTTGGACTTCATTATTGTCCCACTGGTGCCAAGCAATTTGCAGCACCTCTGCATTGCACCCTCAAGCTCATTGTTACTAAGCCATTATAATTGCAAACACTGAAGAAACTTAGTGGCATCCAAAAAGTGGCTGTTGGACGTTATTAGTGTCCCACTGGTCCCAAGCAATTTACAGCACCTCTGCATTGCTCCCTCAAGCTCATTGTTACTAAGCCATTATAATAGCAAAGACTGAGGAAACTTAGTGGCATCCAAAAAGTGGCTGTTGGACTACATTAGTGTCCCACTGGTTTCAAACAATTTGCAGCACCTCTGCATTGCATCCTTAAGTTCATTGTTACTAAGCCATTATAATAGCAAACACTGAGGAAACTTGTTGGCATCAAAAAAGTGGCTGTTGGACGTCATTAGTATCCCACTGGTGCCATGCAGTTTACAGCACCTCTGCATTGCACCCTCAAGCTCATTGTTTCTAAGCCATTATAATAGCAAACACTGAGGAAACTTAGTGGCATCCAAAAAGTTACTGTTGGACTTCATTAATGTCCCACTGGTGCCAAGCAATTTACAGCACCTCTGCATTGCTCCCTCAAGCTCATTGTTACTAAGCCATTATAATAGCAAACACTGAGGAAACTTAGTGGCAATCAAAAAGTTGCTGTTGGACTTCATTAGTGTCCCATTGGTGCCAGGCATTTTACAGCACCTCTGCATTGCACCCTCAAGCTCATTGTTACTAAGCTAATAGCAAACACTGAGGAAACTTATTGGCATCCAAAAAGTGGCTGTTGGACTTCATTAGTGTCCCACTGGTGCCAAGCAATTTGCAGCACCTCTGTATTGCACCCTCGAGCTCATTGTTACTAAGCCATTATAATAGCAAACACTGATGAAACTTAGTGGCATCCAAAAAGTGGCTGTTGGACTTCATTAGTGTCCCACTAGTGCCAAGCACTTTGCAGCACTTCTGCATTGCATCCTCAAGCTCATTGTTACTAAGCATTTATAATAGCAAACACTGAGAAAACTTAGTGGTATCCAAAAAGTGGTTGTTGGACTTCATTAGTGTCCCACTGGTGCCAAGTAATTTACAGCACCTCTGCATTAAACCCACAAGCTCATTGTTACTAAGCCATTATAATAGCAAACACTGAGGAAACTTAGTGGCCTCCAAAAAGAGGCTGTTGGACTTCACTAGTGTCTCACTGCTGTCAAGCAATTTGCAGCACCTCTGCATTGCACCCTCAAGTTCATTGTTACTAAGCCATTATAATAGCAAACACTGAGGAAACTTAGTGGCATCCAAAAAGTTGCTGTTGGACTTCATTAATGTCCCACTGGTGCCAAGCAATTTGCAGCACCTCTGCATTGCACCCTCAAGCTCATTGTTACTAAGCCATTATAATAGAAAACACTGAGGAAACTTAATGGCATCCAAAAAGTGACTGTTGGACTTCATTAGTGTCCCACTAGTGCCAAGCAATTTACAGCACCTCTGCATTGCACCGTTAAGCTCATTGTTATTAAGCCATTATAATAGCAAAAACTGAAGAAACTTAGTGGCCTTAGTGGCTGTTGGACTTCATTAGTGTCTCTCTGGTGTCAAGCAATTTGCAGAACCTCTGCATTGCACCCTCAAGTTCATTGTTACTAAGCCATTAAAATAGCTAACACTGAGGAAACTTAGTGGCATCCAAAAAGTGGCTGTTGGACCTTATTAGTGTCCCACTGGTGCCAAGCAATTTACAGCACCTCTGCATTGCACCATCAAGCTCATTGTTGCTAAGCCATTATAATAGCAAACACTGAGGAAACTTAGTGGCCTCCAAAAAGTGGCTGTTGGACTTCATTGGTGTATCACTGGTGTCAAGTAATTTTCAGCACCTCTGCATTGCACCCTCAAGCTCATTGTTACTAAGCTATTATAATAGCAAACACTGAGGAAACTTAGTGGCATCCAAAAAGTGGCTGTTGGACTTCATTAGTGTCCCACTGGTGCCAAGCAATTTACAGCACCTCTGCATTGCACCCTGAGGCTCATTGTTACTAAGCCAATATAATAGCAAACACTGAGGAAACTTAGTGGCATCCAAAAAGTGGCTGTTGGACTAAATTAATGTCCCACTGGTGCCAAGCAATTTGCAGCACCTCTGCATTGCACCCTCAAGCTCATTGTTACTAAGCCATTATAATAGAAAACAGTAAGGAAACTTATTGGCCTTCAAACAGTGGCTGTTGGACTTCATTAGTGTCTCTCTGGTGTCAAGCAATTTGCAGCATCTCTGCATTGCACCCTCAAGTTCATTGTTACTAAGCCATTATAATAGCCAACACTGAGGAAACTTAGTGGCATCCAAAAAGTGGCTGTTGGACTTCATTAGTGTCCCACTGGTGCCAAGCAATTTACAGCACCTCTGCATTGCACCATCAAGCTCATTGTTGCTTAGCCATTATAATAGCAAACACTGAGGAAACTTAGTGGCCTCCAAAAAGTGGCTGTTGGACTTCATTGGTGTATCACTGGTGTCAAGCAATTTTCAGCACCTCTGCATTGCACCCTCAAGCTCATTGTTACTAAGCTATTATAATAGCAAACACTGAGGAAACTTAGTGGCATCCAAAAAGTGGCTGTTGGTCTTCATTAGTGTCCCACTGGTGCCAAGCAATTTACAGCACCTCTGCATTGCACCCTGAGGCTCATTGTTACTAAGCCAATATAATAGCAAACACTGAGGAAACATAGTGGCATCCAAAAAGTGACTGTTGGACTTCATTAGTGTCAAACTGGTGCCAAGCAATTTACAGCACCTCTTCATTGCACCGTCAAGCTCATAGTTACTAAGCCATTATAATAGCAAACACTGAGGAAACTTAGTGGCCTTCAAACAGTGGCTGTTGGACTTCATTAGTGTCTCTCTGGTGTCAAGCAATTTGCAGCACCTCTGCATTGCACCCTCAAGTTCATTGTTACTAAGCCATTATAATAGCCAACACTGAGGAAACTTAGTGGCATCCAAAAAGTGGATCTTGGACTTCATTAATGTCCCACTGGTGCCAAGCAATTTACAGCACCTTTGCATTGCATCCTCAAGCTCATTGTTACTAAGCTATTATAAAAGCAAACACTGAGGAAACTTAGTGACATCCAAAAAGTGGCTGGTGGACTTCATTAGTGTCCCACTGGTGCCAAGCAATTTGCAGCACCTCTGCATTGCACCCTCAAGCTCATTCTTACTAAGCCATTATAATAGCAAACAATGAGGAAACTTAGTGGCCTCCAAAAAGTGGCTGTTGGACTTCACTAGTGTCTCACTGGTGTCAAGCAATTTGCAGCACCTCTGCACTGCACCCTCAAGTTCATTGTTACTAAGCCATTATAATAGCAAACACTGAGGAAACTTAGTGGCATCCAAAAAGTGGCTGTTGGACTTCATTAATGTACCACTGGTGCCAAGCAATTTGCAGCACCTCTGCATTGCACCCTCAAGCTCATTGTTACTAATCTATTATAATAGCAAACACTGAGGAAACTTAGTGGCATCCAAAAAGTGGCTGTTGGACTTCATTAATGTCCCACTGGTGCCAAGCAATTTGCAGCACCTCTGCATTGCACCCTCAAGCTCATTGTTACTAAGCCATTATAATAGAAAACACTGAGGAAACTTAGTGGCATCCAAAAAGTGGCTCTTGGACTTCATTAATTTCCCACTGGTGCCAAGCAATTTGCAGCACCTCTGCATTGCACCCTCAAGCTCATTGTTACTAAGCCATTATAATAGCAAACACTGAGAAAACTTAGTGGCATTCTAAAAGTGGCTGTTGGACTTCATTAGTGTCCCACTGGTGCCAAGCAATTTACAGCACCTCTGCATTGCACCACCAAACTCATTGTTGCTAAGCCTTTATAAGAGCAAACACTGATGAAACTTAGTGGCCTCCAAAAAGTGGCTGTTGGACTTCATTGGTGTTTCACTGGTGTCAAGCAATTTGCAGCACCTCTGCATTGCACCCTCAAGTTCATTGTTACTAAGCCATTATAACAGCCAACACTGAGGAAACTTAGTGGCATCCAAAAAGTGGATCTTGGACTTCATTAATGTCTCACTGGTGCCAAGCAATTTACAGCACCTTTGCATTGCATCCTCAATCTCATTGTTACTAAGCTATTATAAAAGCAAACACTGAGGAATCTTAGTGACATCCAAAAAGTGGCTGTTGGACTTCATTAGTGTCCCACTGGTGCCAAGCAATTTGCAGCACCTCTGCATTGCACCCTCAAGCTCATTCTTACTAAGCCATTATAATAGCAAACAATGAGGAAACTTAGTGGCCTCCAAAAAGTGGCTGTTGGACTTCACTAGTGTCTCACTGGTGTCAAGCAATTTGCAGCACCTCTGCACTGCACCCTCAAGTTCATTGTTACTAAGCAATTATAATAGCAAACACTGAGGAAACTTAGTGGCATCCAAAAAGTGGCTGTTGGACTTCATTATTGTCCCACTGGTGCCAAGCAATTTGCAGCACCTCTGCATTGCACCCTCAAGCTCATTGTTTTTAAGCTATTATAATAGCAAACACTGAGGAAACTTAGTGGCATCCAAAAAGTGGCTGTTGGACTTCATTAATGTCCCACTGGTGCCAAGCAATTTGCAGCACCTCTGCATTGCACCCTCAAGCTCATTGTTACTAAGCCATTATAATAGAAAACACTGAGGAAACTTAGTGGCATCCAAAAAGTGGCTCTTGGACTTCATTAATTTCCCACTGGTGCCAAGCAATTTGGAGCACCTCTGCATTGCACCCTCAAGCTCATTGTTACTAAGCCATTATAATAGCAAACACTGAGAAAACTTAGTGGCATTCTAAAAGTGGCTGTTGGACTTCATTAGTGTCCCACTGGTGCCAAGCAATTTACAGCACCTCTGCATTGCACCACCAAGCTCATTGTTGCTAAGCCTTTATAAGAGCAAACACTGATGAAACTTAGTGGCCTCCAAAAAGTGGCTGCTGGACTTCATTGGTGTTTCACTGGTGTCAAGCAATTTGCAGCACCTCTGCATTGCACCCTCAAGCTCATTGTTACTAAGCCATTATAATAGCCAACACTGAGGAAACTTAGTGGCATCCAAAAAGTGGCTGTTGGACTTCATTAGTGTCCCACTGGTGCCAAGCAATTTACAGCACCTCTGCATTGCACCGTCAAGCTCATTGTTACTAAGCCATTATAATAGCAAACACTGAAGAAACTTAGTGGCCTTCAAACAGTGGCTGTTGGACTTCATTAGTGTCTCTCTGGTGTCAAGCAATTTGCAGCACCTCTGCATTGCACCCTCAAGTTCATTGTTACTAAGCCATTATAATAGCCAACACTGAGGAAACTTAGTGGCATCCAAAAAGTGGCTGTTGGACTTCATTAATGTCCCACTGGTGCTAAGCAATTTACAGCACCTCTGCATTGCACCATCAAGCTCATTTTTGCTAAGCCATTATAATAGCAAACACTGAGGAAACTTAGTGGCATCCAAAAAGTGACTGTTGGACTTCATTAGTGTCCCACTGGTGCCAAGCAATTAACATCACCTCTGCATTGCACCCTCAAGCTCATTGTACTAAGCCATTAGAATAGCAAACACTGAGGAAACTTAGTGGCATCCAAAAAGTGGCTGATAGACTTCATTAGTGTCCCACTGGTGCCAAGCAATTTGCAGCACCTCTGCATTGCACCCTCAAGCTCATTGTTACTAAGCCATTATAATAGCAAACACTGAGGAAACTTAGTGGCATCCAAAAAGTGACTGTTGGACTTCATTAGTGTCCCACTGGTGCCAAGCAATTTACAGCACCTCTGCATTGCACCGTCAAGCTCATTGTTACTAAGCCATTATAATAGCAAACACTGAGGAAACTTAGTGGCCTCCAAAAAGTGGCTGTTGGACTTCATTGGTGTATCACTGGTGTCAAGCAATTTTCAGCACCTCTGCATTGCACCCTCAAGCTCATTGTTACTAAGCTATTATAATAGCAAACACTGAGGAAACTTAGTGGCATCCAAAAAGTGGCTGTTGGTCTTCATTAGTGTCCCACTGGTGCCAAGCAATTTACAGCACCTCTGCATTGCACCCTGAGGCTCATTGTTACTAAGCCAATATAATAGCAAACACTGAGGAAACATAGTGGCATCCAAAAAGTGACTGTTGGACTTCATTAGTGTCAAACTGGTGCCAAGCAATTTACAGCACCTCTTCATTGCACCGTCAAGCTCATAGTTACTAAGCCATTATAATAGCAAACACTGAGGAAACTTAGTGGCCTTCAAACAGTGGCTGTTGGACTTCATTAGTGTCTCTCTGGTGTCAAGCAATTTGCAGCACCTCTGCATTGCACCCTCAAGTTCATTGTTACTAAGCCATTATAATAGCCAACACTGAGGAAACTTAGTGGCATCCAAAAAGTGGATCTTGGACTTCATTAATGTCCCACTGGTGCCAAGCAATTTACAGCACCTTTGCATTGCATCCTCAAGCTCATTGTTACTAAGCTATTATAAAAGCAAACACTGAGGAAACTTAGTGACATCCAAAAAGTGGCTGGTGGACTTCATTAGTGTCCCACTGGTGCCAAGCAATTTGCAGCACCTCTGCATTGCACCCTCAAGCTCATTCTTACTAAGCCATTATAATAGCAAACAATGAGGAAACTTAGTGGCCTCCAAAAAGTGGCTGTTGGACTTCACTAGTGTCTCACTGGTGTCAAGCAATTTGCAGCACCTCTGCATTGCACCCTCAAGCTCATTCTTACTAAGCCATTATAATAGCAAACAATGAGGAAACTTAGTGGCCTCCAAAAAGTGGCTGTTGGACTTCACTAGTGTCTCACTGGTGTCAAGCAATTTGCAGCACCTCTGCACTGCACCCTCAAGTTCATTGTTACTAAGCCATTATAATAGCAAACACTGAGGAAACTTAGTGGCATCCAAAAAGTGGCTGTTGGACTTCATTAATGTACCACTGGTGCCAAGCAATTTGCAGCACCTCTGCATTGCACCCTCAAGCTCATTGTTACTAATCTATTATAATAGCAAACACTGAGGAAACTTAGTGGCATCCAAAAAGTGGCTGTTGGACTTCATTAATGTCCCACTGGTGCCAAGCAATTTGCAGCACCTCTGCATTGCACCCTCAAGCTCATTGTTACTAAGCCATTATAATAGAAAACACTGAGGAAACTTAGTGGCATCCAAAAAGTGGCTCTTGGACTTCATTAATTTCCCACTGGTGCCAAGCAATTTGCAGCACCTCTGCATTGCACCCTCAAGCTCATTGTTACTAAGCCATTATAATAGCAAACACTGAGAAAACTTAGTGGCATTCTAAAAGTGGCTGTTGGACTTCATTAGTGTCCCACTGGTGCCAAGCAATTTACAGCACCTCTGCATTGCACCACCAAACTCATTGTTGCTAAGCCTTTATAAGAGCAAACACTGATGAAACTTAGTGGCCTCCAAAAAGTGGCTGTTGGACTTCATTGGTGTTTCACTGGTGTCAAGCAATTTGCAGCACCTCTGCATTGCACCCTCAAGTTCATTGTTACTAAGCCATTATAACAGCCAACACTGAGGAAACTTAGTGGCATCCAAAAAGTGGATCTTGGACTTCATTAATGTCTCACTGGTGCCAAGCAATTTACAGCACCTTTGCATTGCATCCTCAATCTCATTGTTACTAAGCTATTATAAAAGCAAACACTGAGGAATCTTAGTGACATCCAAAAAGTGGCTGTTGGACTTCATTAGTGTCCCACTGGTGCCAAGCAATTTGCAGCACCTCTGCATTGCACCCTCAAGCTCATTCTTACTAAGCCATTATAATAGCAAACAATGAGGAAACTTAGTGGCCTCCAAAAAGTGGCTGTTGGACTTCACTAGTGTCTCACTGGTGTCAAGCAATTTGCAGCACCTCTGCACTGCACCCTCAAGTTCATTGTTACTAAGCAATTATAATAGCAAACACTGAGGAAACTTAGTGGCATCCAAAAAGTGGCTGTTGGACTTCATTATTGTCCCACTGGTGCCAAGCAATTTGCAGCACCTCTGCATTGCACCCTCAAGCTCATTGTTTTTAAGCTATTATAATAGCAAACACTGAGGAAACTTAGTGGCATCCAAAAAGTGGCTGTTGGACTTCATTAATGTCCCACTGGTGCCAAGCAATTTGCAGCACCTCTGCATTGCACCCTCAAGCTCATTGTTACTAAGCCATTATAATAGAAAACACTGAGGAAACTTAGTGGCATCCAAAAAGTGGCTCTTGGACTTCATTAATTTCCCACTGGTGCCAAGCAATTTGGAGCACCTCTGCATTGCACCCTCAAGCTCATTGTTACTAAGCCATTATAATAGCAAACACTGAGAAAACTTAGTGGCATTCTAAAAGTGGCTGTTGGACTTCATTAGTGTCCCACTGGTGCCAAGCAATTTACAGCACCTCTGCATTGCACCACCAAGCTCATTGTTGCTAAGCCTTTATAAGAGCAAACACTGATGAAACTTAGTGGCCTCCAAAAAGTGGCTGCTGGACTTCATTGGTGTTTCACTGGTGTCAAGCAATTTGCAGCACCTCTGCATTGCACCCTCAAGCTCATTGTTACTAAGCCATTATAATAGCCAACACTGAGGAAACTTAGTGGCATCCAAAAAGTGGCTGTTGGACTTCATTAGTGTCCCACTGGTGCCAAGCAATTTACAGCACCTCTGCATTGCACCGTCAAGCTCATTGTTACTAAGCCATTATAATAGCAAACACTGAAGAAACTTAGTGGCCTTCAAACAGTGGCTGTTGGACTTCATTAGTGTCTCTCTGGTGTCAAGCAATTTGCAGCACCTCTGCATTGCACCCTCAAGTTCATTGTTACTAAGCCATTATAATAGCCAACACTGAGGAAACTTAGTGGCATCCAAAAAGTGGCTGTTGGACTTCATTAATGTCCCACTGGTGCTAAGCAATTTACAGCACCTCTGCATTGCACCATCAAGCTCATTTTTGCTAAGCCATTATAATAGCAAACACTGAGGAAACTTAGTGGCATCCAAAAAGTGACTGTTGGACTTCATTAGTGTCCCACTGGTGCCAAGCAATTAACATCACCTCTGCATTGCACCCTCAAGCTCATTGTACTAAGCCATTAGAATAGCAAACACTGAGGAAACTTAGTGGCATCCAAAAAGTGGCTGATAGACTTCATTAGTGTCCCACTGGTGCCAAGCAATTTGCAGCACCTCTGCATTGCACCCTCAAGCTCATTGTTACTAAGCCATTATAATAGCAAACACTGAGGAAACTTAGTGGCATCCAAAAAGTGACTGTTGGACTTCATTAGTGTCCCACTGGTGCCAAGCAATTTACAGCACCTCTGCATTGCACCGTCAAGCTCATTGTTACTAAGCCATTATAATAGCAAACACTGAGGAAACTTAGTGGCCTCCAAAAAGTGGCTGTTGGACTTCATTGGTGTATCACTGGTGTCAAGCAATTTTCAGCACCTCTGCATTGCACCCTCAAGCTCATTGTTACTAAGCTATTATAATAGCAAACACTGAGGAAACTTAGTGGCATCCAAAAAGTGGCTGTTGGTCTTCATTAGTGTCCCACTGGTGCCAAGCAATTTACAGCACCTCTGCATTGCACCCTGAGGCTCATTGTTACTAAGCCAATATAATAGCAAACACTGAGGAAACATAGTGGCATCCAAAAAGTGACTGTTGGACTTCATTAGTGTCAAACTGGTGCCAAGCAATTTACAGCACCTCTTCATTGCACCGTCAAGCTCATAGTTACTAAGCCATTATAATAGCAAACACTGAGGAAACTTAGTGGCCTTCAAACAGTGGCTGTTGGACTTCATTAGTGTCTCTCTGGTGTCAAGCAATTTGCAGCACCTCTGCATTGCACCCTCAAGTTCATTGTTACTAAGCCATTATAATAGCCAACACTGAGGAAACTTAGTGGCATCCAAAAAGTGGATCTTGGACTTCATTAATGTCCCACTGGTGCCAAGCAATTTACAGCACCTTTGCATTGCATCCTCAAGCTCATTGTTACTAAGCTATTATAAAAGCAAACACTGAGGAAACTTAGTGACATCCAAAAAGTGGCTGGTGGACTTCATTAGTGTCCCACTGGTGCCAAGCAATTTGCAGCACCTCTGCATTGCACCCTCAAGCTCATTCTTACTAAGCCATTATAATAGCAAACAATGAGGAAACTTAGTGGCCTCCAAAAAGTGGCTGTTGGACTTCACTAGTGTCTCACTGGTGTCAAGCAATTTGCAGCACCTCTGCACTGCACCCTCAAGTTCATTGTTACTAAGCCATTATAATAGCAAACACTGAGGAAACTTAGTGGCATCCAAAAAGTGGCTGTTGGACTTCATTAATGTACCACTGGTGCCAAGCAATTTGCAGCACCTCTGCATTGCACCCTCAAGCTCATTGTTACTAATCTATTATAATAGCAAACACTGAGGAAACTTAGTGGCATCCAAAAAGTGGCTGTTGGACTTCATTAATGTCCCACTGGTGCCAAGCAATTTGCAGCACCTCTGCATTGCACCCTCAAGCTCATTGTTACTAAGCCATTATAATAGAAAACACTGAGGAAACTTAGTGGCATCCAAAAAGTGGCTCTTGGACTTCATTAATTTCCCACTGGTGCCAAGCAATTTGCAGCACCTCTGCATTGCACCCTCAAGCTCATTGTTACTAAGCCATTATAATAGCAAACACTGAGAAAACTTAGTGGCATTCTAAAAGTGGCTGTTGGACTTCATTAGTGTCCCACTGGTGCCAAGCAATTTACAGCACCTCTGCATTGCACCACCAAACTCATTGTTGCTAAGCCTTTATAAGAGCAAACACTGATGAAACTTAGTGGCCTCCAAAAAGTGGCTGTTGGACTTCATTGGTGTTTCACTGGTGTCAAGCAATTTGCAGCACCTCTGCATTGCACCCTCAAGTTCATTGTTACTAAGCCATTATAACAGCCAACACTGAGGAAACTTAGTGGCATCCAAAAAGTGGATCTTGGACTTCATTAATGTCTCACTGGTGCCAAGCAATTTACAGCACCTTTGCATTGCATCCTCAATCTCATTGTTACTAAGCTATTATAAAAGCAAACACTGAGGAATCTTAGTGACATCCAAAAAGTGGCTGTTGGACTTCATTAGTGTCCCACTGGTGCCAAGCAATTTGCAGCACCTCTGCATTGCACCCTCAAGCTCATTCTTACTAAGCCATTATAATAGCAAACAATGAGGAAACTTAGTGGCCTCCAAAAAGTGGCTGTTGGACTTCACTAGTGTCTCACTGGTGTCAAGCAATTTGCAGCACCTCTGCACTGCACCCTCAAGTTCATTGTTACTAAGCCATTATAATAGCAAACACTGAGGAAACTTAGTGGCATCCAAAAAGTGGCTGTTGGACTTCATTATTGTCCCACTGGTGCCAAGCAATTTGCAGCACCTCTGCATTGCACCCTCAAGCTCATTGTTTTTAAGCTATTATAATAGCAAACACTGAGGAAACTTAGTGGCATCCAAAAAGTGGCTGTTGGACTTCATTAATGTCCCACTGGTGCCAAGCAATTTGCAGCACCTCTGCATTGCACCCTCAAGCTCATTGTTACTAAGCCATTATAATAGAAAACACTGAGGAAACTTAGTGGCATCCAAAAAGTGGCTCTTGGACTTCATTAATTTCCCACTGGTGCCAAGCAATTTGGAGCACCTCTGCATTGCACCCTCAAGCTCATTGTTACTAAGCCATTATAATAGCAAACACTGAGAAAACTTAGTGGCATTCTAAAAGTGGCTGTTGGACTTCATTAGTGTCCCACTGGTGCCAAGCAATTTACAGCACCTCTGCATTGCACCACCAAGCTCATTGTTGCTAAGCCTTTATAAGAGCAAACACTGATGAAACTTAGTGGCCTCCAAAAAGTGGCTGCTGGACTTCATTGGTGTTTCACTGGTGTCAAGCAATTTGCAGCACCTCTGCATTGCACCCTCAAGCTCATTGTTACTAAGCCATTATAATAGCCAACACTGAGGAAACTTAGTGGCATCCAAAAAGTGGCTGTTGGACTTCATTAGTGTCCCACTGGTGCCAAGCAATTTACAGCACCTCTGCATTGCACCGTCAAGCTCATTGTTACTAAGCCATTATAATAGCAAACACTGAAGAAACTTAGTGGCCTTCAAACAGTGGCTGTTGGACTTCATTAGTGTCTCTCTGGTGTCAAGCAATTTGCAGCACCTCTGCATTGCACCCTCAAGTTCATTGTTACTAAGCCATTATAATAGCCAACACTGAGGAAACTTAGTGGCATCCAAAAAGTGGCTGTTGGACTTCATTAATGTCCCACTGGTGCTAAGCAATTTACAGCACCTCTGCATTGCACCATCAAGCTCATTTTTGCTAAGCCATTATAATAGCAAACACTGAGGAAACTTAGTGGCATCCAAAAAGTGACTGTTGGACTTCATTAGTGTCCCACTGGTGCCAAGCAATTAACATCACCTCTGCATTGCACCCTCAAGCTCATTGTACTAAGCCATTAGAATAGCAAACACTGAGGAAACTTAGTGGCATCCAAAAAGTGGCTGATAGACTTCATTAGTGTCCCACTGGTGCCAAGCAATTTGCAGCACCTCTGCATTGCACCCTCAAGCTCATTGTTACTAAGCCATTATAATAGCAAACACTGAGGAAACTTAGTGGCATCCAAAAAGTGACTGTTGGACTTCATTAGTGTCCCACTGGTGCCAAGCAATTTACAGCACCTCTGCATTGCACCGTCAAGCTCATTGTTACTAAGCCATTATAATAGCAAACACTGAGGAAACTTAGTGGCCTCCAAACAGTGGCTGTTGGACATTTTGTTAGTGTCTCTCTGGTGTCAAGCAATTTGCAGCACCTCTGCATTGCACCCTCAAGTTCATTGTTACTAAGCCATTATAATAGCCAACACTGAGCAAAATTAGTGGCATCCAAAAAGTGGCTGTTGGACTTCATTAGTGTCCCACTGGTGCCAAGCAATTAACAGCACCTCTGCATTGCACCCTCAAGCTCATTGTTACTAAGCTATTATAATAGCAAACACTGAGGAAACTTAGTGGCATCCAAAAAGTGGCTGTTGGACTTCATTAGTGTCCCACTGGTGCAAAGCAATTTACTGCACCTCTGCATTGCACCCTCAAGCTCATTGTTACTAAGCCATTATAATAGCAAACACTGAGGAAACTTAGTGGCATCCAAAAAGTGGCTGTTGGACTTCATTAGTGTCCCACTGGTGCCAAGCAATTTGCAGCACCTCTGCATTGCACCCTCAAGCTCATTGTTACTAAGCCATTATAATAGAAAACACTGAGAAAACTTAGTGGCATCCAAAAAGTGGCTGTTGGACTTCATTAGTGTCTCACTGGTGTCAAGCAATTTGCAGCACCTCTGCATTGCACCCTCAAGCTCATTGTTACTAAGCTTCTATAATAGCAAACACTGAGGAAACTTAGTGGCATCCAAAAAGTGGCTGTTGGACTTCATTAATGTCCTACTGGTGCCAAGCAATTTGCAACACCTCTGCATTGCACCCTCAAGCTCATTGTTACTAAGCCATTATAATAGCAAACACTGAGAAAACTTAGTGGCATCCAAGAAGTGGCTGTTGGACTTCACTAGTGTCCCACTGGTGCCAAGCAATTTACAGTACCTCTGAATTGCACCCTGAGGCTCCTTGTTACTAAGACAAGCCAATATATTAGCAAACACTGAGGAAACTTAGTGGCCACCACTCTGGATCTGAGCAGTAGTCGTGGTGGCTCATCAGGTCGCATGCCCTCTAAGCTTTGCCTAGCCTGGTCCTTTTTTGACCTTGCAAAGGATCGCCCAAATCATGTGATCTATAAAATTTGTCGGGAATCTGTTAGTAGAGGCAAAAACCTCAGCAGTTTGACAACTTCTTCCATGAGTCGTCACATGACTAAATATCATATGTTCCAGTGGGAAGCTCACCGTGCTGCAATGCGGCCTAGCGAAGCGGGCCATCCACCACCTGCTCCTTCCAGTGCATCTGCGTGCTCTTCCTCTTCTAGGACTGTGGGGACAGCTGTCACACCTGGTTTTCCACGCACAACTTCCACCACTGTAACCGCAACAGGTAGTTTGCTTGGTAGTCAGTTGGTTTGGAACGGGAAACAAGTGCGTGTGTACAGCTCTCTCAGACATCGATAGCACCAACGTTGGATGAAGTCAACATCATGTCTACGCCTGCACTTTCCCCACAAACCTGCATTTTTCCAGGGACACCCTACGCACCACCGTCTATACACAGCAGCCAGATCTCTGTCCCTCAGATGTGGACAAATAAAAGGTGTCTGTCGCTGTGCCCCAGTACCAGATGCCCAGTCGCCACTACTTCTCTAAGAAAGGTGTGCCTGCTCTACACCAGCATGTCGCACACAACATCACCGCTTCCTTGAGAAACTCTGTGTGTGAACGGGTGCATTTCACCACCGATACTTGGACCAGTAAGCATGGACAGGGACGTTACATGTCGCTGACTGGGCACTGGGTAACTATGGTGATACATGGTGAGAGGTCTGCTGCACAAGTCTTGCCGTCCCCACGACTTGTGTGTCAATCCTCTGTCTGTCCAAGTTCCTGCACTGCTTCTGCCTCCTCAACCTCGTCTGGGTCCTCCACCTCCACCCCAAGCCTGCCTGGTCAGGCCACCAGCGTTGTAACTGTGCAGAAGGAATCACGCACCCCTCATTACTATGCCGGCAGCAGAGCGCAACGGCATCAGACGGTCTTTATCTTGAAATGTCTTGGAAATAAGAGTCACACAGCGGCTGAGTTGTGGGCAGCTCTGGAGATTGAGTTTGGTAAATGGTTGTCTCCACTCAACCTGCAGCCAGGTAAGGCCGTAGGCGACAATGCTGCAAACCTGGGTGCGGCCCTTCGCATGGGCAAGGTGACACACGTGCCTTGTATGGCTCACGTGTTCAACCTTGTTGTCCAGCAATTTTTAACACACTATCTCGGCCTAGATGGCCTTCTGAACAGGGCACAAAAACTGTCTGCTCACTTCCGCCATTCAACCACCGCAGCTGAGCGACTTGCATCTCTCCAGAAGTCTTTCGGCCTGCCAGTTCATCGCCTGAAATGCGATGTTCCGACACACTGGAATTCGACTCTCCACATGTTGCAGCGACTGTGGCAGCACCGCCGAGCCCTGGTTCAATACGTTATGACGTTTAGCCTGGGCCAACGAGATGAAGAGGTGGGGCAGATCACGATGCTGGAGTGGTCTCAGATCAAGGACCTATGCACCCTTCTGCACAGTTTCGAAATGGCGACGAATATGTTTAGCGCTGACAATGCCATTATCAGCATGACAATGCCAGTCATTGACATGCTGGAGCACACGCTAAACACTATTCGGAGTCAGGGGGTGGGATGAGAGGAAGGGGAGGAAGTACAGGGGGATTCATATGTGCAAGGGATACCAACATCTACCAGGTCCAGATGTTTAGCATCACCAAGGCGGCAGGCATGGGACGGTGAAGGAGAGGAATTAACATGGGCGCATGGTAGCAGCCAAAAGGTTGGGGAAGGTGCAGGAGACCAGAAAGAAATGGAGGACGAACTCTCGATGGGCATGGAAGACTCAGCATATGAGGGAGACCTTGGTCAAATTTCAGTTGAACGAGGTTGGGGGGAGATGTCAGAGGAAGAAAGCACGGTTATCACCTCACCACCACAAACACAGCGAGGACTTGGTCCGCATGGATGCGCAAGACACATGAGCGCCTTTTTGCTGCACTACCAACAACATGACCCTCGGATTGTCCGAATTAGAAGTAATGATGACTACTGGGTTGCCACACTCTTAGATCCCCACTACAAGTCCAAATTTGGCGAAATAATTCCAGCCATAGAAAGGGACGCACGTATGCAGGAGTATCAGCAGAAGCTGTTACTCAATCTTAGCTCGGCTTTTCCACCAAACACCAGTGGTGCACGGAATGAATTTCCCAGTTGTAGCTTGACAAGCATGGGACTGTCTCATCATTATCAGTCAAACCGTACCAGCAACACCATATCTGGTGCTAATAACAGCAATTTTATGGAATCGTTTCATAATTTTTTTAGACCATCCAATGCAAGGCCACAAGAGACAAAAAGTCTGACATATAGTCAACGACTGGACAGGATGATACAGGAGTATCTCCAAATGAACATCGATGCCATGACTTTGCAACTGGAGCCTTGCTCATTTTGGGCTTTAAATCTTTAAAAATGGCCTGAGCTCGCCACTTACGCCTTGGAGATCTTGTCGTGTCCCGCAGCCAGCGTTGTCTCGGAATGTGTCTTCAGTGCTGCTGGGTGTGTGCTGACAGATAAGCGCACGTGTCTGTCCAGTGACAATGTGGACAGACTAACGTTCATCAAGATCAACAAGTCATGGATCCGCAAGGACTTTACTTCCCCTGTGTCATCCTGGGGAGAGTAAAGACTGGCGTATTTTGGAATGTACTTGATGCAAATCAACCTGTCAATTTTGCCACTGGGGGACAACTGATGCCACTGAAGTGGTGTGGTTGTGGCCCAGTTTTTGGAAAAAAGGGAGACTGCTTGGAGTCCCCTTGCGGTCTTTTTAATAATGAGCCAACTTGAACAAGTCATGGTTCAGCAAAGTCTTTGCTACCTACCCCGGTGTCATCCTGGGGACAGTTAAGGCCGGTGCATTTTTTAATGTGCTTGATGCTAATCAACACATCCAGTTTGAAACTGGGGCACAAGTGATGCCACTGAAGTGGTGTGTGTGGCCCAATTTTTGGAAAAAAGGGAGACTCTGCTTGAAGTCCCCTTGTGGTGTTTTTAAAAATGAGCCAAGATGAACAAGTCATGGTTCAGCAAGGCCTTTGCTACCTACCCCGGTGTCATCCTGGGGACAGTTAAGGCTGGCATATTTTTGAATGTGCTTGATGCAAATCAACATGTGAAGTTTGCAACTGGGGCACAAGTGATGCCACTGAAGTGGTGTGTGGCACAATTCTTGGAAAAAAGGAGACTCTGCTTGGAGTCCCCTTGCGGTGTTTTTAAAAATGAGCCAAGATGAACAAGTCATTGATCATCAAGGACTTTACTACCCCGGTATCATCCTGGGGAGAGTAAAGGCTTATGGATTTGGATTGTGCTTCATGAAAATCTACCTGTCAAGTTTGCAACTGGGGGACAAGTGATGCCACTAAAGTGGTGTCTGTGGCCCAATTTTTGGGAAAAAGGGAGACTCTGCTTGGAGACAACTTGCTGTTACATGATTTTAGAAGGGCATGACATGCCTATATCTGTGTCTCCTCCTCTTTTTACTCATCCAGCTCTTTTGTTTTCGCATGAGTATATCTCCTTGTCACTTTCCCATATGTTTGTGGTGTCTTGGGGGATGATCAAAAAGAAATCGGGTTATGCAGCGCTAAAAACCACAATCCAAAGATATATTGTGAATTCCTTTTCTTTTTTTTCACAGGTCAACGCGTTTCAAAGGCATCTCCACCTTCTTCATCAGGACAAAAGCCAGAAAGGAACAGCATAACACATGCTGCATGCAGAGGATACATATATACAACTGAAGTAGCCACGTTTACAGAGATGACGTCAGCTGGCTGATGACTAAGAGTCACATGGGGAGGGTAGGAACATATAGAAAAAAAGAGAGAAGATCAAAGAAAAAGGGGGAGGTAAAGAAAAAAAAAAGAAAAAGGAAAAAAGAAGGAGAAAAAAAGAGGAGAGAAAAAGAAACAAGAGCAAGAAGAAGAAAAAGAAATCAAGAAGGAAAAAAAACATTTTGTGTATAAATAAAAAACTGGAGTATGAAAAATTGATATTAATAAAAATATAATAATGTGAAAAATTACTATTTTTTGATTATTTATCAGTGTAAGCAATAATAAAAAAAATTACACCTATGGGGAAAGTGTTATTGTGAAAATGAAAAAACATGGCAGAACATTATAATCGTCCCTTGAAAAGGATGTTATAAGAGGCAATGAACTGACTGGTGCCGGAAAAACCATATAGGGTTATAAAGAGGGATTTATGAAAATCATATTTAAAGATTGATTATTTATTTTTAATATTCAACAAAAAGGATTGTATGAAGAAAAAGGTGAATGTAAAAGGAAACAAAAATAGTTTCATTGAATGTAAATGGGTCCTCAGAAACAATTATAATAGTCTTGGAGGGCCAAAAAAAGCAAAAATCACTGGATGGAAAGGTAAAAAACTTTTATTTAACAACCGCGAGGATACTGCACCAGAGTGATAGGGGAAAAAGGCCCGTGCTGTGAAGGAGGTGAAGAGAGTGCAACAGCGGGAGAAAAAATATACTGCGCATGCGTGAAGAGGCACCGCTACAGAGAGAACCCAAGGGGAAAGGTTAAACAAGTTCATAGCGTGGGAAAAAAACTATTTGCGCGTGCGCAGGACTCTGCCTACGAAGGAGCCATCCTAAAATGGGGTGTAATGAGTTCATGGTGCAAAAGAAGGGGGGGAAAAGGGGGAGGGGAAGGGGAGAAATTGGAAAGGCTGATTTGATGAAAGGGAAAAAAAACGTGCAGGTTTATATTTAGGTAAAAAGAACATATGAAGTTATAAACGTAGAGAATGACAGCTACAACACAACAATGAAGGAGAAAGACAAATATTGTGTATACATATGAAGAGAGTCAAAAATTGATATCTGAATAAATATTATAAAATGGATTAAAATGAGATGCGTTGAAGACTAAAAACCCTAAATTAACCTGATACATTATTATTAAGGGAAAAATAAAATAATAACTCATAAAAATATATAATACCATTGGTTTATAATAATAAAATATATATATATATATACATATATATATATATATATATATATATATATACAAATCTGGATAAAATGGAGAAAGTACCCATAAAGGAAGAAATAAATAAATATCACTATGTGGGTAAATGTTGTGGTGTCTTGGGAGTTGTTTGTCACCTTTTGGACACCTTTGAAGGTGTTTTGTATGTGTTTTTATGTATTTGTGTTTGCCTCCCATTGTTTTCAATGGGGTTCAAGTGGTTCTTCGAACGTTCGTCGAACGGGGCATCCATTTGACGAACCGAACTGAACTCAAACGCCTGGGGGGTGGCTCATCTCTACTCAACACTAGTCAGTATGTCCAGAGAGGCTCCCTTCAACACAGGTTATAAGTAGTGTTCAGCCACCACCCTAGTGTTCGAGTTCGGTTCGGTTCGTCAAACGGCGGCTCAGTTCTAGAGATGAGCGAACCGGTCGCAGTTCGGCTCGAGCTTGGTTCGTCGAATGGAGGTCTAGTTCGAGTTTGGTTCGGTGAACCACTCGAACCCATAGGAAACAATGGGAGGCAATCACAAACACATAAAAACACCTAGAAAACACCCTCAAAGGTGTCCAAAAGGTGACAAACAACTCACAACACAACAAAAACACATGGGAAAGTGACAAGGACATATACTCATGCGAAAACAAAAGAGCTGGACAAGGACAAAAAGGAGGAGACAGAGATATATGAGTATATGCAAGGGAACATCGATGCCATTACTGTGCAACTTGAGCCTTACTAATTTTAGGCTTATAAATTGCCTGAGCTCGCCACGTACGCCTTGGGGATCTTGTCGTGTCCCTCAGCCAGCGTTCTTTCGGAACGTGTCTTCAGTGCTGCTGGGGTTCTGCTGACAGATAAGCACACGCGTCTGTCCACTGACAATGTGGACATTGATCACAGAGGACTTTTCTACCCTTGTGTCATCTAGGGGAGGCAAAAGGCACGTGTGTTTTTGAGAGTGCTTCATGCAAAGCATCTTTTTCATCTTGAAAATGGGGGTCAACTGATGCCAGTCAAGTGTGGTGTGTGTGGCCCAATTAGTGGAAACGAGGGAGACTGTGGTTGGACTCCCCTCGCTTTTGAAAAAAGAACCAAGATGAACAAGTCATGGCTCTCAGAGGACTTTTCTTCCCCTGGGTCATCCAGTGGAGGCGAAAGGCATGCGTATTTTTGAGAGTTCTTCATGTAAAGCATCTTTTTCATTTTGAAAAGGGGGATCAGACTGATGTCAGTCAAGGGGGGTGTGTGTGACCCAATTAGTGGAAACGAGGGAGACTGTGGTTGGCGTCCCCTCGCTGTGTTTTACATGATTTTCGAAGGGCATGACATGCCTAAGAGGTTGAGTTTCAGCATCTGCAACTTGTTGGCTACAGAAAGGCTGCCTTTACACCCTTTTGAGGCCGAGGATTTTCGAGACCTTATGCCCATTGCAGTGCCCCAAGAGCAGATGGCCAGTCGCCAC
Source organism: Anomaloglossus baeobatrachus (assembly GCF_048569485.1). Lineage (NCBI taxonomy): Eukaryota > Metazoa > Chordata > Amphibia > Anura > Aromobatidae > Anomaloglossus > Anomaloglossus baeobatrachus. Next base: position 154,055,062 of record NC_134356.1, read on the forward strand.
TCCTTCTCCAAGAAAGGCGCGCTACCACAGCAGGTCACACACAACATCACCGATTGCTTGAGAAACTCTGAGTGTGACTGGGTGCATTTCACCACAGACACTTGGACCAGTAAGCATGGACAGGGGAGTTACATGTTGCTAATTGGGCAATGGGTAACTATGGTGAGAGATGGAGAAGGGTCTGCTGTACAAGCCTTTCCGTCCCCACGAGTTGTGTGTCAATCTTTCCTCTGTATGTACAAGTTCCTCCACTGCTTCTGCCTCCTCAACCTCGTGTTGATCCTGCAACTCAGGCCAAACCCTGTGTGGTCAGGCAACCCTTCCTTGTAACTGAGCCCAAGGAATCCCACACACCTCCTTACTATGCTGGCAGCAGAGCTCAACAGCATGATGCGGTCGACTCTTTACTTAAAAATGTCTGGGAAATGTGAGTCACACCGCTGAGGAGTTGTGGACGGTAAGCTCTGGAGAGTGAGACCGAGTTTCATCAATGGTTGTCTCCACTCAACCAGCAGCCAGGGAGTGCCGGGTGCGACAATGATGCAAAACAGTCTGTGGCCCTTCTTCAGGGCAATGTGACACACGTGCCTTGTATGGCTCACGTGTTGAATCTGAATCTCCAGCTATTTTTAAAACACTATCCCGGCCTACATGACATGTCCTTCTGTCAAGGGCACAGTGTAATGCCTGCCTGGATCGACACACTCAGAGAGGCTGTAAAGGATAGGCTAGAGGGAAGCCACTCACCAAGCTGGACCCCCAGAACCCTGAAACCCTTTAACCCCTATACAGTGATTTTGAATTACACAGGGCCCAAGTTGATCAATAACTGTGGAAGGCTGCAGTTCTAGAGAATAGTAGTCATGCAGGGTCAAAACATTAATTGAGGAAGAGGAACAGAATGGGAGGGACAGGACTTAATCAGAAAACAAGCAGAGGTGAAATGCAGATCGGCCAACGAGGTACATAAACAGCAAGCAGGAAAAGTAGTCAGGTAACAAGCACACAAAATCATAACACTGAACTGGGGGTAACAGTAACCAGAGGTTCATAGCTATGTCTGGCAGTGGTCTGCAGACAGGATGGGCCTAAAAAAGGGTGTGGTGTCTTCCAATTGGTTGTAGCTAAACGATAGTACTTCATCTCTGAGATACCCACCACCTGCATTCAGCCAGTGGTTCTGCATCTGTCAAGGTAACGCAGCCCAGTGGGTGACCATAACCTGCGTCCACCTGCACCGCTGGCGTCGACTCCTCTCCCATCATCAACACTATGCACGAAAGGAACACGTTGTCACCTGGCGAAAGGAGTACAAATTGATGGAGTGGACTCCGGTGGTGACTTAACAGCCGTGTGCGGCAATGATGCAAACCTGGCTGCGGGCCTTCGTCAGGGCAATATGACACACGTGCCTTGTATGGCTCACGTGTTGAATCTGATTCTCCAGCAATTTTTAAAACACCATCCCAGCCTACATGGCCTTGTACAGCGGGCACGCTCGCTATGTGCTCACTTCCATCGTTCACACTCAGCAGCTCAACAACTTTCATCGCTCCTGAAGTCTTAAGGTCTAGCGATTAATCGCCTGAAATGCGATGTTCTGACATGCAGTTATTGGAATCTGCACATGTTGCAGTGTCTGTGGCAGCACCGCAGAGCCCTGCTGAAATACGTTATGACGTATACCCTGGGCTAACTTGATCCAGAGGTGGTGCAGATCACGCTGCTGGAGTGGTGTCAGATCAAGGATCTATGCACCCTTCTACACAGTTTACAAATGTCGACAAAGATGTTTACCACTGGCGATGCCATTCTCAGCGTGACAATTCTGGTCATCTACATGATGGAGAACACTGTAAGCATTATTCAGAGTCAGGTGTTGGGACAAGAGGAAGGGGAGGAAGTACAGGAGGAGTCATATGCGGAAGGGATAACAAGATTTCCAAGGTCCAGACGGTCAGCGGCACCTAGGCGGCAGTCATGGTACGGTGGGGGAGAGGGATTATCAAGGGCGCATAGTTTCAGCAAAACTGTTGAGGAAGGTGCAGGAGCCCAGGAATAAATGGAGGACGAACTGGCGATTGGCATGGAAGACACAGCAGATGAGTGAGAGCTTGCTCATATTTCGGTTGTGCGAGGTTGGGGGAGAGGGCAGAGGAAGGAGGCACGATTCTCACCTCTCCGCCACCAACACAAGGACTTGGTCCTCCTTGATACACAAGACACATGAGCACCTTCTTGCTGCACTACTTACAACATCACCCTTGGAGTGTACGAATTCGAAGTAATACTGACTACTGGGTTGCCACACTGTTAGATCCCCGGTACAACACAAAATTTTGCGAAATAATTCCTGCCATAGAAAGGGACGCATGTATGCAGGAGTATCAGCATAAGGTGGTAAGCAATCTTAGATCTGCTTTTCCACTAAACAGCTGTGCTGCACAGAGTGAATCTAAACGCATTGTCATGGATAGGAGGAAATGGTCTTTTACTTGTCCACATCTGAGGGACCGAGGGCTGGCTGCTGTGCTGAGACGGCGTTGAGTACGGTGTCCCTGCAGAGTTGCACTTTTGGTCATATACAAAATGAGTTGAAAAAGGACAGATCCTGGTGGAAAGGGGAAAAGGTGTGTTGTAAAGAGGAAAAAAGTTTGTATCCGTGGGTTTGGTGGTTAAGCAACAGTAACATTTGGTGAAGAAACAACATCTGTTATGGTGGGACTGGCAGATTTTGGATAAAGTGGTATATACTATGTTACCGCTATATAAAAAAAATTTAAATTTAAGAAGAAAAGAAAGAGAAAGGTAAATATCCCAATCGCCATTCGGTGTCCACCGTGCTCCCAGATGGAAAAGGAGAGGTTGGCAACTGGAAGGTTAGGTGGAGGATACAGAGCAGGTTTACTCTGAAACAAATAGTAGCCTGAACCGACTTAGACGCCACTCAGATCTGGAGACTGGGAGCCCTGTTAGTGTCACAGGGTCCACACGCTTACCCATCCCCGGAACTCCCTGTTAACAACACAGGGGCCATTGGGTACGCTGTCCGTGTGCGTAGGGGCCACACCTGTGGACAGCAGGCGCATCAGCAGCAGCAGGCCTGTTAATGCCACTGGGCTGCACTAGCAGGACTGGTAGGACAGGAGCTGATCTTAACCGTTCTGCGTTACCAACTGTGGTGGCGGCCTGCATCGACGCCCTATCTCTGCCTACCTCTGGCCTAAAGCCGCAATGGGTTCAACACATGGAGGTGTGCTCTTTCGGAACATAATAGAAAAAAGCTGTGGACAAACAAGCGCAAATAGGGTCTTACCCCAATATGTGTGGGGAGGGGAAGGGGGAGTAATATTGCTCACCTGATGTAGTTGTGACAGTCACAACTACTATATGTACATGTACAACACGATCCCCGGCTGCAGCCACCCAGTGGTAGATATCAGAGAGCAATAGAGAAGGGTGTTCTAATGCCGCGCCAACAGATCACTCGTTCAGATGATGAAGACCAATGTCACTTTATTTGCATCTAGTTCATCTTGACCTAGATGCAAATAAAGTGACATTGGTCTTCATCATCTGAACGAGTGATCTGTTGGCGCGGCATTTGAACACCCTTCTCTATTGCTCTCTGATATGGAACATAATAGAAGACTGGGCACCTTCTTGTTGGCTCAGCCCCTTTTATAATCTTGGTCCGCCCCAAACCAGGGTGGTCCACAATGCACCTCATGGAGACAAAAGCAGAGTGACATGTCATGAGTAGCATAACTATTGTCCTATTTGGAACCGCCACTTTAATGATGACCTCATGGCTGCCACGACCCAAACACCTCACCAGTCATCGTCTGACCAACAATAATGAGGTGACAAGTCATAGGGGCGGGCCTCTGAAAGCCAGTTGAGAGTGGCCTGGCCACATCGTCAGGACACCTGATGGCAGGTTCAAAGAGTTCATTACCGGACCTAGCCTCTGATGCAGTAAGTGCCTGAGCATGCTCAGTAGCATGAAATACAGTTTCAGAAAAAAACACTATCCGCTTCAGCATACTGTCTAAGCACAACACAGGACTTAGACCCGGCACGGAGTGCAAGTACCTGTGCAAAGAGGATTTTCGCAGTAAGTGTGAAGCCCCACAGGTGTTGTGTCGGTGCATTACCTTCAGGGACTCCACGTGGAGGAACAGTCTGGTCACAGGTAGGTTGCTTCTTTATATGTATTTTCGTGACGCCACTCTCGGTATTGCGGTCAGTGGGGACCGCTACTGCAGTGTAAGGGGACACCTGGGGCTGATGTTGGGTGCAGTTAGTTGTAGTGGCCTCCCGAGAGTGAGGCAAGCCCCAGGGCCCTGTGTAAGTGTGTGGAACCGCAGGTCACAGAATGACTCAGGCACAGTCCAAACAAGCATGCGCTGTAGCCCACAATGAAGACTTAGCCTCAGGAATGACACAGTCAGACTGAGCATACTCAGTAGGCGAAACACTGGAGTTAGGCTGCGGCTGGGGTAAATCGGCACACGCATGCGCATACGCACTTAGACGTGGTGGAGAATGCAGACAGCTGGACAACCCGAGGCACAGCCCTAAATGGCAGCTGACGCCTGGGCGCAACTGGAACTGCAGCAGGTTGCTTGCGTTTACGGCGGCACCAATTCGTAACAGCAAATAACAGCTAAAATAACAGGTGTACTTCTTCCTGTAGTTAATCTGATATGTTCATTTTTTCACGGACACGACTATCGTTAACAAAAGTAGATGAGGCACCAAAACAGCAGCTGCTTCAATGGATGTCAAGTGCGCAATAAAGTGGGCTCTCCTCCACCTCAAGTTCAATATCACAAATACTACATTCCACAGTGGTGTAAACCCAATCGCAGTTGCTTTATAACTGCTCTCAAGTTTCCACCAGCCCTGCTGAATAAGAGGTAACAGAGATTGTTGAGGCTGCAGAGCCGTTCAGTCACACTATAGCCTGGGAATCAGAGGTCTGCTCAAAAGCTGCAGTGAGTACAGACAAAGAAGTCCTAATATTAGTATTATTATTATTAAAAATAGCAACAAAAAGAAGAGATAAAAACTCCCCCAAAAATGTATTATAAAATATACTCACAGCAGAAAAGAGGGCAACCAGTCCAGTCAGCCCAGGCCAACACATCTAATGCACAAACAGGATGCAGACAAACCTCTCAACATGATGAACACTTCACAGGTGCAAGGTAAATTGCACACTAGTGGCGCGCATAGGGCACTGTTCACACTTGTATGCGCATGGTGTCCAGCCAGCAACCTATTACCACGCCCTTACTATTAGATTAGGCGGGTTACTCAGACACTACTCACTGCAGCACACAAGGGACAGAGATTCCACTATACACGGCCGTATTAAGAGGCCCGGCTGCACCCCGTATAAAAAAGTGCAAAAAAATACATATAAAATATATATGAGGTATTAGTTTGTAAATTGGCCAATGTATGTAAGCCCGCAATCCTCATCATGGATCCTCACGCTTGCGGGTCCCTACACTGATAAATATCAAAAATAGCAACAAAAAGAGGAGATAAAAACTCCCCCAAAAATGTATTATAAAATATACTCACAGCAGAAAAGTGGGCAACCAGTCCAGACAGCCCAGGCCAACACATCTAATGCAGAAACAGGATGCAGACAAATCTCTCAACATGATGGACACTTCACAGGTGCAAGGTAAATTGCACACTAGTGGCGCGCATAGGGCACTGTTCACACTTGTATGCACATGGTGTCCAGCCAGCAACCTATTACCACGCCCTTACTATTAGATTAGGCAGGTTATTTGGACACTACTCACTGCAGTACACAAGGGACAGAGATTCCACTATGCACGGCCGTATTAAGAGGCCCGGCTGCACCCCGTATAAAAAAGTGCAAAAAAAATACATATAAAATATATGAGGTATTAGTTTGTAAATTGGCCAATGTACGTAAGCCCGCAATCCTCATCACGGATCCTCACGCTTCTCAGGGACCCACAAGCGTGAGGATCCGTGATGAGGAATGCAGGTTGTTTGTTATTATTATTATTATTATTATTTATTTATAGAGCACCGTTGATTCCATGGTGCTGTACATGACAAGGGGGTTACATACAGAATACATATACAAGTAACAATAGACAGACTGGAAAAGAGGGCAGAGGACAAAGCCCTTGCGGGATTACATTGTAAAGTATTTTGGGGAGGAGACAGTAGGTGGGGTGTAGGTTGGGCAAAAGCTCCGCACGGTGGTGGTGTTATTTAATGGTTATAGTCATTTATGAACATATGAGTTTTCAGGTTCCGTTTGAAGCTTGCGGGTGTAGCAGATAATCTGACGTGTTGAGGCAGCGAGTTAAAGGAGACAGGGGAAATTATCTGCACAGATGGCCAGAAGGTTTGTGAGTCGGATCCAGGCCCCGATGAAGAAGGTGCTCAGCATAATGTACACCCTTATTTCCAAACTGCACATCATCCTGTTGGAGACAATGGGTAACATGATGAGGAGACTCAGATTGTCATTTTGGAGTTTGGTGAGGAGTACCGTAACGCCAGTGAGCAGCATCCTGTGCCAGAGACCAACATTCTTCCGGTGCTGTCTATACTGTTTACCATGATAGGAGCGTAAAGTCTGTATTTATGGCAAATGGACATGACAGTACCCGGGTACGGTAGGCTGTGCCCAGACAGTAATGAGAGCACGCAACACTTTGTTTTATTATCAAAACACATATCTGTTCTGGGTAGGACGACTATATAGACAATCAGACTTGCTGCCTCTGTACTGTTAAATTGTCACGTACAGTTTAAATCATAGAGGGACAGCGACACATGTTTGCATTGACTGATGCTTTTTAAGATTTCCATGACTGTGCTGCAGAGCTGTGTGGTTTGCATTCACACTGTTATCATCTGCCTTATCTGTGAGGCTTCAGCTAACAAGGGTATTCAGGGTTGGTGATGTGTTTTGTCTATGTTTAGGTACTTTTTGGATGCCACTAAGTTTCCTCAGTGTTTGCTATTATAATGGCTTACTAAAAATGAGCTTGAGGGTGCAATGCAGAGGTGCTGGAAATTGCTTGGCACCAGTGGGACACTAATGGAGTCCGACAGCCACTTTTAGGATGCCACAAAGTTTTCTCAGTGTTTGCTATTATAATGGCTTACTAAAAATGAGCTTGAGGGTGCAATGCAGAGGTGCTGGAAATTGCTTGGCATCAGTGGGACACTAATGGAGTCCGACAGCCACTTTTTGGATGCCACTAAGTTTTTTCAGTGTTTGCTATTATAATGGCTTACTAAAAATGAGCTTGAGGGTGCAATGCAGAGGTGCTGGAAATTGCTTGGCAACAGTGGGACACTAATGAAGTCCAACAGCCACTTTTAGGATGCCACTGAATTTTCTCAGTGTATGCTATTATAATGGCTTAATAAAAATGTGCTTGAGGGTGCAATGCAGAGGTGCTGGAAATTGCTTGGCACCAGTGGGACACTAATGGAGTCCAAGAGCCACTTTTTGGATGCCACTAACTGGCAGCACTCTTTTCAATTAAAATGGCTTTGCAAAATTGTGCAGGAGGGGAGAATGCATAGGTGGTGGGACTTGCAAGGCACAAGTTCTGCAATAATGGAGGACATCAACCACTCTTTGGATGGCACTAACTGGCAGGACTCTGCAATTAAAATGGCTTTGCTATAAAGGGCAGGAGGGTACAGTGGCCGGGTTGTGGGTCAGTGTAGAGGAAAGGAAGCCTCACTTTCTATCCCTCCTAATGGTGAAATGCAGCAAGGAAGTCCCTGAGCTTAGTTACACAGATGCTGTTATCTGTAGCTGTTAAAAACTGTTTCCACGGACCTGGCTGTCACCTATGGCTCTGAGCCAGATGAAATGAGCCCTGAAAAAGGCTGAATTAAACTTCTATCCCTAATCTGTAGAGCGCTGTGTGTAGAGCGTACACAGCAGGATCGGCGGCAGGAGTTGCATCAGCGGTGACTGTTAACCAGATACAGAAGGCAGATAATGGCGTCCAGATGGGAAAATGCCTGTCATTATAATGCAAGGACATGTGACATGGACAGCCTATGACACATGCCCTTGCTTGTCTGGCAAAAACTCCACTTAGCTGTGTGTGTGTCTGGGATTGGCTAACATGCTGGCCCACCCCACTACACGCGCGCTTAGGGAAGGAAGAAAAGAAAAAGAAATGGCAATCGCCATTATCCCAGCAGCAGTGATCTGAATGCGCAGTCCCCGCACACTATACGCTGAAATTTCATAATAGTGTGAGTCACAGAGTAACTTACACTATTACAGGGAAAATCCAGCTAGTAATTAGCTTGGCTTTTTGCTGATAGAACCATTCTCGAACGTAACTCGAACTGCCGAGCTTTTAGAAAAAAGCTCGAATTCTAGTTCAATCTAGAACACCCCCCAAAATCACTCAAACTGCGAAATGTAGAACCACAAACCGCGCTCAACTCTACTCAGTTCCGACGAACGTTCTGCGAACACCTTTGAACCCCATTAGAAACAATGGGAGGCAAACACAAACACATAGAAAACACCTTCTAAGGTGTCCCAAAGGTGACAAACAACTCACAAGGCACCACAAACACATGAAAAAGTGACAAGTACATATACTCAAGCGAAAACAAACGAGCTGGACGAGTAAAAGAAGGAGCATACACAGATATAGGAGTCTCTGCAAGTGAACATCAATGCCATTACTGTGCAACTTGAGCCTTGCTCATTTTGGGCTTCCAATCTGGAAAAATGACCTGAGCTCGCCACTTACGCTTGGGGATTTTTGTTGTGTCCCGCAGCCAGCGTTCTCTTGGAACGTGTCTTCAGTGCTGCAGGTTGTGTGCTGACAGATAAGCGCACTCATCTGTCCAGTGACAATGTGGACAGACTAACGTTCATCAAGATTTTTGATAGTGCTTCATGCAAATCAACATTTTAAGTTTGCATCTGTGGGACAATTGATGCCACTTAAGTGTTGTCTGGGGCCCAATTTTTGGAAAAAATGGAGACTCTGGTTGGAGTCCCCTTGCTGTATTTTTCATGATTTTAGAAGGGCATGACATGCCTAAGAGGTTTACTTTCAGCATCTTCAAGCTGTTGGCTACAGAAATGCTGCCTTTCCACCCAATGGACACAGAGGATTTTCAAAACCTTATGTCCATCGCAGTGCCCCAAGAGCAGATGCCCAGTTGCCACTACTTCTACAAGAAAGGCGTGCCTGCGCTTCACCATCATGTCGCACACCACATGACCGCTTCCTTGAGAAACTCTGTGTGTGACACTGTGCATTTCACCACAGATACTTGGTCCAGTCACCATGGACAGGGGCGTTACATGTCACTGACTGGGCACTGGGTAACTGTGGTGAGAGATGGAGAAGGGTCTGCTGTACAAGTCTTGCCGTCCCTACGAGTTGTGTGTCAATCCTACCTATGCATGTAGAAATCCCTCCACTGCTTCTGGTTCCTCAACCTCCACTTAAATCCTGTCTGGTAAGGCCACCCGCGTTGTAACTGTGCACAAGGAATCACACACACCTCCTTACTATGCTGGCAACAGAGCTCAATGCCATCAGTCGGTCGACTCTTTACTTTGAAATGTATGGGAAATGTGTGTCACACCACTGAGGAGTTGTGGACGGTTACCTCTGGAGACTGAGTTTCATCAATGGTTGTCTCCACTCAACCAGCAGGCAGGGAAGGCCCTGTGCGACAATGATGCAAACCTGGGTGTGGCCCTTCGCCAGGACAATGTGACACACATGCCTTGCATGGCTCATGTGTTCAACCTGGTTATCCAGCAATTTTTAAAACAATATCCCGGCCTACATGGCCTTCTGCAGAGGGCACGGTTTAACACCTGCCTGGATTCACACACTCAGACGGGCTGTAAAGGATAGGCTAGAGGGAAGCCACTCACCAAGCAGGACCCCTAGAACCCTGAAACCCTTTAACTCCTATACAGAGATTTGGAATTACACAGGGCCCAAGGTGATCAATACCTGTGGAAGGCTGCAGTCTGAAACAGTAGTAGTCAAGCAGGGTCAGACCATGAATTGAGGAACAGGAACAGAATCAGACGGGAAGGACGTAATCAGATAACAAGCAGAGGTCAAATGCGGATCGGGCAACGAGGTACATAAACAGCAGGCAGGAGACGTAGTCAGGAAACAAGCGGTAGTCAGCGCACAAAATCACAAAACAGAACTGGGCGGAACAGGAACCAGAAGTTCAGAACTATGTCAGGCAGTGGTCAGCAGACATGAGGGGCATAAAAAAGGGTGTGGTGTCTTCCCATTAATTGTAGCTGAATGATGGCACTTCTGCTGTGAGACACGAACTACCTACAGTCAGCTAGTGGAACTGCAGATCTCAAGAAAATCCAGCCCAGTGGATGAGCGGAACCTGTGCACACCGGCGCCACTTGCATCGACTCCTCTCCCATCACCAGCACTATCTACGAAAGGAGCACGGTGTCACCTGGAGAACAGAGTACAGGTTGCTGGAGCGGACTCCAGTGGCGACGTAACAGCCGTGTGTGACAATGATGCAAACCTGGGTGCGGCCCTTTGCCAGGGCAATGTGACAAACATGCATTGTATGGCTAATGTGTTGAACCTGGTTTTCAAGCAATTTTTAAACCACTATCCCGGCCTACATGGCCTTATGCAGAGGGCACGCCCGCTATGCACTCACTTCCACCATTCACACCCCACAGCTGAACGACTTGCATCGCTCCAGAAGTCTTTCGGTCTGCCGGTTCACCGCCTGAAATGCGATTTGCCGACACGCAGGAATTTGAATCTGCACATTTTGCAGCATCTGTCGCAGCACCGCCGAGCCCTGCTGCAATACGTTATGACGTATAGCCTGGGATGAGATCCAGAGGTGGGGCAGATCACGCTGCTGAAGTGGTCTCAGATCAAGGACCTATGCACCCTTCTTCACAGTTTAGAAATGTCGACGAAGATGTTTATCGTTGACGATGCCATTATCAGCATGAAAATTCCGGTCATCTACATGATGGAGCACACTCTAAACATTATTCGGAGTCAGGTGGTGGGACAAGAGGAAGGGGAAGAAGTACAGGAGGAGTCATATGCGGAAGGGATAACAAGATCTACAAGTTCCAGACGGTCAGCAGCACCAAGGCGGCAGGCATGGGATGGTGGGGGAGAGGAATTAACAAGGGCACATAGTAGCAGCAAAACTGTTGCGGAAGGTGCAGGAGCACAGGAAGAAATGGAGCACGAACTGGCAATGGGCATGGAAGACTCAGCAGATGAGGGAGACCTTAATCACATTTCTGTTGTCATAGAGAAGAAAAGGAGAAACGACCAAACGTCCAATGTGTGAAAAAAAGTTTTTATTGATTAGTGCAGAGGGTGGACATAGAGATAAAATAATTTAAAAAGGACAATCAGGAAGAACCGGCAGTGTGACAATCACAGATATGGATGCCAGACTAGAACAAACACCATATATATAGTTGCAAATTACCAACTGGTATATAACAAATATGGGATGGAGCATTAATGGGTTAATAGTGTGGGGAAGCGTGATCCAAAAACAGCCACATGAATTAGGCCACTCAATCATTAGTCTTGTGAGTCAAAACACCAGTAGGGGCTGTGTATTTGACATACTATGTTCACTAAATGGTAGCCGATCATGCAGCAGTGAAAGGGTCAAGATCCACACATATCAGAAAACCACCATTTCCAAAGTAACCAGATTAACTGATATAGAAATAATGGTGCTGGTAAAGTCGGGCGTGGAGCCACGTGGAAAGATCAATATAATGTGCTATATAGAGGATGCAGAAGAAAGCACCCTAAAATGATATGGGGCAAAGAAGATACAATATGTACCATAAGGTACCAATCGGTGGTGCAAATAGCCCACTCCATGTTTATCAGATAGGGGAGAGATTGTGCATAACGCACGAGCAATGGTATAACTTACCACGTATACACAAGATAGAATGCGAATAGCCGGAAATTCCGCCTACCCGATGGCCGTTTTGGCAACCGCCTTCGTCAGGGGTGGGTGGAGTTATGCTACATGGTTGGCTCTGATAAAGGGGGCACATACCAATCACAATCCGGCATCACCTCACATGATGCATGCATTGCCACAGCAACCCGTGATGCCCGCCGAACACCGCGTCAATGGCGGGTGACGTCAGATCATGACACGTGATCCGACAGCACCTGCCCATAGAGACACAGTGACCCAGAGGATGCCGCGCGCGAGGAGGCACGCATGCGTATAGATGATCCGCATGGAGATAGTCACTAGTGTGCAGGATTGATGTGGAGCAGAGATTAAAAGTGCATGAAAGAACTGCACAAAAGTATATAAACATATGCACATATATAACAATTGGGACCACACATATACATTATTATAATCCACAGAATAATCATACATGTCACAGTAACAGATAAAAATACCCATACCGATATTGATGGTGTGATTGAAGTGGTGACTTCAATTTTTTAGCAAGTTAAACTTACAATGTACATATATGCCATTATAAGTCATATCATATACCGTGACCACTAGATTGGGAAATTTGTTTTTACATGGAGGCTGCTATCACTATCCATGATATTGTTATGTATTTTGTCTTAAATCCAGACATGCTCTATACAGTATATGTGTGTGTAGATCAATCACATTATAGTCATGCATGTTTTGGCTTTGAGTGACTATGCATACAGTGCTGGCCAAAAGTATTGCCACCCCTGCAATTCTGTCAGATAATACTCAGTTTCTTCCTGAAAATGATTGCAATCACAAATTCTTTGATATTATTATCTTCATTTATTTTGCAATGAAAAAACACAAAATAGAATGAAACAAAAATGAAATCATTGATCATTTCACACAAAACTCCAAAAATGGGCCAGACAAAAGTATTGGCACTCTCAGCCTAACACTTGGTTGCACAACCTTTTGCCAAAATAACTGCGAACAACCGCTTCCGGTAACCATCAATGAGTTTCTTACAATGCTCTGCTGGGATTTTAGACCATTCTTCTTTGGCAAACTGCTCCAGGTCCCTGAGATTTGAAGGGTGCCTTCTCCAAACTGTCATTTTGAGATCTCTCCACCGGTGTTCTATGGGGTTCAGGTCTGGACTCATTGCTGGCCACTTTAGAAGTCTCCAGTGCTTTCTCTCAAACCATTTTCTAGTGCTGTTTGAAGTGTGTTTTGGGTCATTGTCCTGCTGGAAGACCCATGACCTCTGAGGGAGACCCAGCTTTCTCACACTGGGCCCTACATTATGCAGCAAAATTTGTTGGTAGTCTTCAGACTTCATAATGCCATGCACACGGTCATGCAGTCCAGTGCCATAGGCAGCAAAGTAACCCCAAAACATCAGGGAACCTCTGCCATGCTTGACTGTAGGGACCGTGTTCTTTTCTTTGAATGCCTCTTTTTTTCCAGTAAACGCTATGTTGATGGCTTTTCCCAAAAAGCTCTACTTTGGTCTCATCCGACCAGAGAACATTTTTCCAAAATGTTTTAGGCTTTCTCAGATAAGTTTTGGCAAACTCCAGCCTGGCTTTTTTATGTCTCGGGGTAAGAAGTGGGGTTTTCCTGGGTATCCTACCATACAGTCCCTTTTCATTCAGACGCCGACGGATAGTATGGGTTGACACTGCTGTACCCTCGGACTGCAGGGCAGTTTGTACTTGTTTGGATGTTAGTCGAGGTTCTTTATCCACCATCGGCACAATTTTGCATTGAAATCTCTCGTCAAATTTTCTTTTCCTTCCACATCTAGGGAGGTTAGCCACAGTGCCATGGGCTTTAAACTTCTTGATGACACTGCGCACCGTAGAAGCAGGAACATTCAGGTCTTTGTAGATAGACTTGTAGCCTTGAGATTGCTCATGCTTCCGCACAATTTGGATTCTCAAGTCCTCAGACAGTTCTTTGGTCTTCTTTCTTTTCTCCATGCTCAATGTGGTACACACAAGGACACAGGAAAGAGGTTGAATCAACTTTAATCCATGTCAACTGGCTGGAAGTGTGATTTAGTTAATTCCAACACCTGTTAGGTGCCACAGGTAAGTTACAGGTGCTGTTAATTACACAAATTAGAGAAGCATGACACGATTTTTCAAACAGTGCCAATACTTTTGTCGACCCCCTTTTTTATGTTTGGTGTGGAATTATATCCAATTTGGCTTTATGACAATTTTTTTTTATTTTTTTCATTGAAGACAAATTAAATGAAGATAATAATACCAAAAAATTTGTGATTGCAATTATTTTCAGGAAGAAACTGAGTATTATCTGACAGAATTGCAGCGGTGCCAATACTTTTGGCCAGCACTGTATGTATATAGTGAGTCATCCATTGTTATACGTACGTGTCAGTGATTACAGTACACTAATGTTTCCTTTATAATTATCTGCAGTCTTGGTATCACAATTAAATTTATGTGATTACTGATACCTTTATTTACTTTGCCTTTATTCGATAGGTATATTTAATTAGATCCAAGCTCTTCTTTGTAACTATGGCTGTGACCTATGACATGTATGATTATTCTGTGGATTATAATAATGTATATGAGTGGTCCCAATTGTTATTGATAAACATGGAGTGGGCTATTTGCGCCACCGATTGGTACCTTAGGGTACATATTGTATCTTCTTTGCTCCATATCATTTTAGGGTGCTTTCTTCTGCATCCTCTATATAGCACATTATATTGATCTTTCCACGGGGCTCCACGCCCGACTTTACCAGCACCATTATTTCTTTATCAGTTAATCTGGTTACTTTGGAAATGGTGGTTTTCTGATATGTATGGATCTTGACCCTTTCACTGCTGCATGATCGGCTACCATTTAGTGAACATAGTATGTCTAATACACATCACCTAGTGGTGTTTTGACTCACAAGAATAATCATTGAGTGGCTTATGTGACGGGAGTGTGCAACAGAGCAAAGGATGGACGAGGCCGAGGGACGATCCAACAGGTTTATTCACAAGAACACTGAAACAGCACACGATAAGTCCACTAAAACAGATTCGGGGGCCCTTCCCGACAATCCTCGGACCGGATAACAAAGCAATCGTCCTTACAGTAGTCCAAAGAGTTCCACACAATCCCACGGGCCGCCACACAGGCCTAGCTCCGTTCGTGTCCACAGCCACCCAGGCTGGGAGCTCCTTCTTCTTCCAAGTTTCAGCTCACTCTGAAGTTACAAAAAGGGAAATGCATTGTCTGTGCTCCTTGACCAGCCCACCATGTTCAGGGGGTAGGGGTCACACATCCTATCATCAATGGTTTGGTCCATCACAGGGCTCCGATATGTCTGCCAGCCACAGTAGATGAAGGGATCCCCTGCTGTGCAGAACAATGACTATTCCTTCACTGGCCAATGCAATTACAGACTAGATACACAACTCTGGATAGAAGAGGACAGGCTATTTACATAATCACATTAGATGCCAAGACTGCAATTGTATGAGAGAGACACATTGAGACCAGTAGCTCCCCCAAGGAAATACATGAATTACAACTAATACAACCAGGGAAAAGTTACATGACATATTATACAAAATAAATGACAGGGAAATATACATATCATGACATAGTATCACAGCATATACAGTGAGAGGGTAAATTACATCTTCACAATCCCTCCCCCTCCCAACTTGTGTACGTACTAGGGACCTCTACAGGTCACTGGTTAAGTACACACAGGCAGAGCGTTACTTACATGTGGCTTCATGCAGCCACGAATTGGCATCGTAGCTCTCCCACATCATTGCCCAGGAGAACAGCTGCAGGCAGACCACCCATCACCCCAACCACACATCACCTGACCCCAAAACCAAAGTTCAGATCCACAGTGGCTGTGGGAATAGTCCTCCATTGTCCACCAGCCAGTTCAATGACAATCCCAGGTCCTCTATGGATTGCCTCAGACCGAACCACTCGGGGATCAGCCAGTGTGAGGAAAGCACCCGAGTCACAAAATCCAACAAGTCTCTGTCCATCCATCACAACCTCCTGCAAGTGCTTACCTCGATAAGCAAAAGTCGTCATAACTGCGGGTCGCACCCCGTAAACTCCTGGTGGTGCAACATGGGGGGCTGAGTCACTAGGCCAGTCCTCACATAGTGGTGCCACATCTTCCTCCATGGCACTGGGCTGTAAATAATTAACAATCCGATTGGGTGCAGGATCAGTCCTCATTTGAACAGCTGGGCAGGAGACTTGCCGATTCCCTGGCTGTCCACATTGATAGCATCTGAGCTGGGTCTCCCTCCATCCAAGGCGTCCTCTTGGGTAAGGGGTAGGGGAACTTGCAGGCCGGCTCCCACCTGAAGGTGCTGTAGGGGTTTGAGGATGATTCCTCCATGGGCTGGCTGGGCATGAGGCCTGCAAATGCCCGGGATGCCTACAAACATAACACCTGCGCTCTGTTACTTCCTCTCCCCGGCGTATTCCAGAAAATGCAGTAGAAGCAACTGGAGGCACATTAACACGGGTATCAACATGTGGTGGCTTAGAGGAACGGGGAACAATGGGGACAGAATAACTGGGGGCATCCGGTGTTGTGGAGCTGTTAGGCGTCTCTCCATCCTCCAACAGAACCCTCCACTGAGGCTTGATGGTGAGAGCCTCATCAGCGAGAGCAGCAGCTTCCTCCACTGTCGCTGGTTTTCTCTCACGCACCCATTCCCGGATCTCAGCGGGGCACTGGGCAAAGAATTGTTCTTTTAGGATGACCTGCAGGAAGGTCTCCCAAGATAAGGCCTCCTCTGCCTCCAGCCAGCGATTACATATTTGTTTGAGTCTATGAGCATATATCTTAAAAGACACTTCCCCATCACAGGCTAAAGCACGGAACTGAGTCCTGTAAGTGTCTTGGTAACAGAGAGCACAAGAGAGTGGTGTTTTAATGCCGCGCCAATGGATCACTTCAGATGATGTTCAGACCAGTGTTACTTTATTGTTTTCCAGGTCAACGCGTTTCTGGGGCATCTGCCCCCTTCATCAGGACCACCAAAGAAACAGATAACATCCAATCTGTCTAGTACAGACAATGTATACAATATATAGACACATTGACATCACAGGCACATCCCCTAAAGAAAAAAACGAGCGGGAAGGACTGCCACGTTGCATGGAATGACGTCAAACAACCACTTAACATAAAAAAAAAAAAAAAAAAAAAAAAAAAAAAAAAAAAAAAAACCAACACAACAAATAAAAATAAAAATAAAGATTCATCCATATTTGACATGTATTAACATATATTTCCTTATACAGGGATACACATTATTTTCCGTATTGTGTAAAAGAGAAATAAATATATATATATGTGCACAATAAAAGACAAATAAAGAAAAGTGTGTAAAACCATTCATCTGCAATATGTGAAATAATACGTGTACACCCATGAATATTAAACTTGTCTTATACGCCGGACAAGTCAGCGATTTCACAAGGGAGGGATGAGAACCCTCGATTTAATATGTGTAATCCACTTCAGACATTTCAAAGCCACGGCATTATAACCTGCCGCCACCTGTGCTTTTACATCTTTCAACCACCACCATGAAACAGCAAGTGCAGTGTGCCTAACGAAAGAACTAAAGAGATTCAGAAGAACCGCTTCTGATCTGTGAACTCAGACCGCAGTTCAACCCAGGACAAGACCGTGGGAAAAAAAGCAAGAGAGCATGCGCCGAAGCAAAGTACAGGTAATGAGCCGGCACAAGTTCACGGGAGTGCAGGAGCGTGGGAACCAAAACCATTACGCATGCTCAGCCAATCTAATTCATAGACGCCCTGCAACAACCTATAGAACCCGTATAACCTCAGACTTTGAGCCGACCATGAGATTACTCATGATCGCGCTAAGATCATACTAGGGTCAAAGAAACCACAAAACTAACAATAGTGATTTAAGAGCACATCGCCTGTGAACCGGCGAGAATCACAAACCCCCGTGTGGGACAAACAGATAGAATATGGTACAACCTTAAAAATCAGGGTATTTAACCAACATATAAATATAAAAAATTTTTTGCATAAGCAACCATAAATATACACATATACAAACAGTAAAACTGGTGGTCCACTAAAACCGATACACAGAATTTCACAAGTTATGACAATAAAAACAACATAAAATCGCCTAAGAAAGCATAAAACATACACCAAACAAATATTAAAATACATCAGTGAAATAGGTCTGTGACCTCATTGAGGCCATGGGGTTTTAACGTATTAAGTTTATAAATCCAGTACGTCTCTTTTTTGTTTAGGGTCTCCATCCTATTTGCAACTGACACAGGTACATGCTCAATAGGGGTCACTTTCAAGGCGATTTTCTTGTCATGGAAAATGGTGGTATGACGGGACAAACCATGTAACATATACCCTATTTTAATATTATGTCTATGAGAATTGATGCGGTTGTGGAGGGCTTGGATCGTCCTCCCCACGTACCGTTTGTCACAGTCACATTCAATCAGATATATGACATAGTCCGATTGACACGTGAGATGTCCTCGTATACTAAACTCAATACCCCCAGGATCACATCCGAAGCTAACCCGCCCATGCTGGATGGACCTGCAGCAAAGGCAGTTTTTGGTCATACATTTATATGATCCCATGGGTTTGTTTGTCCCTACACAACTGGGGGGACCCCTTAACCTGCTAGGAGCCAGCTGGTTTTTAATCGTCATGGCCCTACGGAAGGTCACCCCCGGTCGGGATGGCAGAACGCCCTTAAGGTAAGGGTCATTACATATAACTGGCCAGTGTTTTCTTAAAATCCCCTTAATGACCTCTCCATCACAGCTAAAAGTGGTTAAAAAATTGGATGAAAAACTCCCATTGGTGGGGGTGGGTACCACTCTACCAGATCCATTGTCGACATCAAGGCTCAAATTCCGCCCCTGGCCTCTAGCTTCTTGATATGCCTTCTTAACTAACGTTAGCGGATATTTCTTCTCCAAAAATCTCTCTCTAAGAATCTTCGCCTGATTATTAAAATCAATGTCTAGCGTACAGTTCCTTCGTATCCTTTGGTATTGATTCTTGGGGACATTACGTAACCATTTAACATAGTGGTTACTACTGTAATTAATGTACCCGTTGCTATCAACTTTTTTAAAAAAGGTTTTTGTAAGGAGAGATCCTTCTGCGTGTGAGATGGTGAGATCCAAAAAATTAATAGCAGTTTTCTCCACCGTGGGGGCAAATTTTAAACCCCAACCATTATTTACAATCCCTTCCAGGAAATTTAAATAATTATTTCCAGCGTTGTCCCAAATAATGAATAAGTCATCAATATACCTTTTATAGATAACTACATGTTTATACAGGTTCGAGGAGTAGATATGCTGTATCTCAAACAGTCCCATTACCAAATTTGCAAAGGTTGGTGCTGCCTTAGAACCCATAGCCACGCCACACCGCTGATGGTACATCTTGTCCTGGAACATGAAGTAGTTGTTTCTAGATATGAATTCCATACTGTCCAGGACAAAGTTTTTCTGTGTAGCAGGTAAGCGCTCATCCATCTCTAAATATTGTTTAACACATTCCAGTCCTAAATTATGCGAAATATTAGTATACAGGGACGCAATATCTAGGGTTATAAACAGAAATGACTCCTTCCACACAACCTCCTTGAGAATACTAATGAGGTGCGGGGAGTCTCTCAGAAAACTCTTCAGATTTGTCACATGAACTCTTAAAATAGAGTCAACGTATGCCGCCAAGTTTTCGGTCAGGGCCCCAATTCCTGATATAATGGGTCTCCCGGGAGGGTCAATTAAGCTATTATGGATCTTTGGTAGATGGTAATAAAAAGCTGTTCCAGGGTTTTTTATATCCAAAAATTTATACTCATTCTGGTTAAGAATCCCCTTGTCAAAGGCATTCTTTATTAAAATTCGATATACCCCAATAGAATCCTGGTATGCAGAACCTTGCACCACCTCATAGTGTGCTGTATTGGACAGCATTCTCAGAGCTTCCTGTACATAACTATTCCTGTCCTGTAGGACAATGCCACCTCCTTTGTCCGCACCACGGATGACAAGGTTGTGGTTATTCTTCAGGGACACTAATGCCATTCTTTCTTCGTTAGTTAGATTGGATTTAGGAGGTACTCTGTTAGTATTAATCCTCTTAACATCCTCTAAAACCAGGTCATTAAAGGTCTTAATATGGTGACCCATGCTGTGTAAGGGATAAAAATTTGATTTCAACTTAAAATCGGTATGCAGGAAACAATCAATATTACCATCTATAGTAGTAGATACCCCTTTATTAATTTCAAAATGTCTGGTAAGGGTAAGTTTCCTAATGAACTTCTGAAAATCCAGAAAAAGTTCAAACTCATTAGATGATTTTGCCGGACAAAATGAGAGGCCTTTCCTTAGGACCTTAAGCTCACTCTTAGAGAGAACGTGGCTGGAGAGATTAAAAATGCCAGAGGGGTTATCCCTGCTCACATGCTCTTTTTCCCTTTTTTGTTTGAGCCTGCGCCCGGCCCTGGTTCCCCTACAGTGCTTTTTCTTTTCCCTACCCTTGGTGTTAAAAAATCCGTGATCGGCATCTGTGTGTTCCTGGCTGGCGGTAAAAAAGGTACACAACCATTAACCCTAAGTGTATTGTCGATTGTAACAATCTCATCCTCATGACCTCCTACTGAGGGGATGGAGGAGGGAGGAATAGGGTTACAATCAAGGCTCACAGATGTGGTGGGAAGTGGTCGATAGTCATCATGTATTGATAATTCCAATAAGTCAATGAAATCATCCTCCACCTGCTCAGCCCCTGACGGGAGGGTCCTGTCAACCTCTAAAAAGGACAAGGAATCTCTTTTTTTACGAATTATCTCAATTTGCGACCTTAAGGTCTCCAGTTGTTTCCTCGTCTCCTCAAAGTCAACGGACTCCCCACACTGGGGTAGTTCAGAGACAATGGGTGTGATGGGATCCAACTCCATGGTATCTGCAGCACCTGTCAAAGTAGAGGCTGCTGCAAAAACTTCATCCGTGTCAACCACAGTGGTACAAATGGGAGGTAGGGGAACAGTCACTGTTCGGGACGCAGAAACTGTTTGAGGACCAATCATGGTCGCAGAGTCCCTGGGACCCCCAGTAACATCCCTATCTCCCCGCTGGGTCACATCTTTCTTATGGTATCTACTATTGACAAAGCTCCTATGGTTGCTGCGCGACCTGGGTCGTTGGAACCGAGGGTTCCTAGTCACCGCTACAACCTCCCCCTCCTGTGTCTTTTTGGGCACCATGTCAGCCCTATCCCTCTGCAGTTTCTTAGATTTTCGGAAAATCATGTCTTGTTCTAGCTGAATCAACTTAGTATTAATATCGGAGTTTAAGATCTTATATTCCGGATGTAAATCATATTTACTTAAGTCCTTATACAGTTCTGAAATATTTTTTGAAGCCTCAGTCGCGATAGTGTTCCGTTTCTTATACAAACACTGCAGCATTCCCTGCATACAATTCTTTAAAATGTTATCCCATTCATTAGAGAAAATGGGATCAGAAGGAAATGGGGAATCGTGCTTAATTCTCAGACCCCTCGGGCAGAGTTTCTCCTCCAAATAAATAGTTAAAAACCGGGCATCCAGCCCAAAGCGAAGTTCTTCTTTAAGCAAGTCCTCCAGACTCAAAAACAATTTTTTCATAGCCTTAGTATCCTCCTCAGAGTAAATATCAGGTAGATCGAGATCCCAGTCAGTCCCATGCAAATCAGGGGTACCTACAGTTTGAAGAATGAGTTTCTCCCTTGAAGCAAGACGATTATTGAAGTAATCCATAACTCCACAAGTAACGACCCTCTGCTGCTCTGTCCACAAGGAAGAAGATCTGGTCTTAGCCAGGTCCACAAACAGCAACACGGAGAAAAAGCTGTGGAAAAACAAGCGCATAGGGTCTTACCCCAATATGTGAGGGGTGGGGGTGGGGGAGTGAAACTACTCACCAGATGTAGTTGTGAGAAGCCACAACTACTGTAATCGCATGTATCACACAATCCAAGGCTGCAGCCACCAAAACGGTAGATAACAGAGAGCACAAGAGAGTGGTGTTTTAATGCCGCGCCAATGGATCACTTCAGATGATGTTCAGACCAGTGTTACTTTATTGTTTTCCAGGTCAACGCGTTTCTGGGGCATCTGCCCCCTTCATCAGGACCACCAAAGAAACAGATAACATCCAATCTGTCTAGTACAGACAATGTATACAATATATAGACACATTGACATCACAGGCACATCCCCTAAAGAAAAAAACGAGCGGGAAGGACTGCCACGTTGCATGGAATGACGTCAAACAACCACTTAACATAAAAAAAAAAAAAAAAAAAAAAAAAAAAAAAAAAAAAAAAAACCAACACAACAAATAAAAATAAAAATAAAGATTCATCCATATTTGACATGTATTAACATATATTTCCTTATACAGGGATACACATTATTTTCCGTATTGTGTAAAAGAGAAATAAATATATATATATGTGCACAATAAAAGACAAATAAAGAAAAGTGTGTAAAACCATTCATCTGCAATATGTGAAATAATACGTGTACACCCATGAATATTAAACTTGTCTTATACGCCGGACAAGTCAGCGATTTCACAAGGGAGGGATGAGAACCCTCGATTTAATATGTGTAATCCACTTCAGACATTTCAAAGCCACGGCATTATAACCTGCCGCCACCTGTGCTTTTACATCTTTCAACCACCACCATGAAACAGCAAGTGCAGTGTGCCTAACGAAAGAACTAAAGAGATTCAGAAGAACCGCTTCTGATCTGTGAACTCAGACCGCAGTTCAACCCAGGACAAGACCGTGGGAAAAAAAGCAAGAGAGCATGCGCCGAAGCAAAGTACAGGTAATGAGCCGGCACAAGTTCACGGGAGTGCAGGAGCGTGGGAACCAAAACCATTACGCATGCTCAGCCAATCTAATTCATAGACGCCCTGCAACAACCTATAGAACCCGTATAACCTCAGACTTTGAGCCGACCATGAGATTACTCATGATCGCGCTAAGATCATACTAGGGTCAAAGAAACCACAAAACTAACAATAGTGATTTAAGAGCACATCGCCTGTGAACCGGCGAGAATCACAAACCCCCGTGAGGGACAAACAGATAGAATATGGTACAACCTTATGTTACATGGTTTGTCCCGTCATACCACCATTTTCCATGACAAGAAAATCGCCTTGAAAGTGACCCCTATTGAGCATGTACCTGTGTCAGTTGCAAATAGGATGGAGACCCTAAACAAAAAAGAGACGTACTGGATTTATAAACTTAATACGTTAAAACCCCATGGCCTCAATGAGGTCACAGACCTATTTCACTGATGTATTTTAATATTTGTTTGGTGTATGTTTATGCTTTCTTAGGCGATTTTATGTTGTTTTTATTGTCATAACTTGTGAAATTCTGTGTATCGGTTTTAGTGGACCACCAGTTTTACTGTTTGTATATGTGTATATTTATGGTTGCTTATGCAAAAAATTTTTTATATTTATATGTTGGTTAAATACCCTGATTTTTAAGGTTGTACCATATTCTATCTGTTTGTCCCACACGGGGGTTTGTGATTCTCGCCGGTTCACAGGCGATGTGCTCTTAAATCACTATTGTTAGTTTTGTGGTTTCTTTGACCCTAGTATGATCTTAGCGCGATCATGAGTAATCTCATGGTCGGCTCAAAGTCTGAGGTTATACGGGTTCTATAGGTTGTTGCAGGGCGTCTATGAATTAGATTGGCTGAGCATGCGTAATGGTTTTGGTTCCCACGCTCCTGCACTCCCGTGAACTTGTGCCGGCTCATTACCTGTACTTTGCTTCGGCGCATGCTCTCTTGCTTTTTTTCCCACGGTCTTGTCCTGGGTTGAACTGCGGTCTGAGTTCACAGATCAGAAGCGGTTCTTCTGAATCTCTTTAGTTCTTTCGTTAGGCACACTGCACTTGCTGTTTCATGGTGGTGGTTGAAAGATGTAAAAGCACAGGTGGCGGCAGGTTATAATGCCGTGGCTTTGAAATGTCTGAAGTGGATTACACATATTAAATCGAGGGTTCTCATCCCTCCCTTGTGAAATCGCTGACTTGTCCGGCGTATAAGACAAGTTTAATATTCATGGGTGTACACGTATTATTTCACATATTGCAGATGAATGGTTTTACACACTTTTCTTTATTTGTCTTTTATTGTGCACATATATATATATTTATTTCTCTTTTACACAATACGGAAAATAATGTGTATCCCTGTATAAGGAAATATATGTTAATACATGTCAAATATGGATGAATCTTTATTTTTATTTTTATTTGTTGTGTTGGGTTTTTTTTTTTTTTTTATGTTAAGTGGTTGTTTGACGTCATTCCATGCAACGTGGCAGTCCTTCCCGCTCGTTTTTTTCTTTAGGGGATGTGCCTGTGATGTCAATGTGTCTATATATTGTATACATTGTCTGTACTAGACAGATTGGATGTTATCTGTTTCTTTGGTGGTCCTGATGAAGGGGGCAGATGCCCCAGAAACGCGTTGACCTGGAAAACAATAAAGTAACACTGGTCTGAACATCATCTGAAGTGATCCATTGGCGCGGCATTAAAACACCACTCTCTTGTGCTCTCTGTTATCTACCGTTTTGGTGGCTGCAGCCTTGGATTGTGTGATACATGCGATTACAGTAGTTGTGGCTTCTCACAACTACATCTGGTGAGTAGTTTCACTCCCCCACCCCCACCCCTCACATATTGGGGTAAGACCCTATGCGCTTGTTTTTCCACAGCTTTTTCTCCGTGTTGCTGTTTGTGGACCTGGCTAAGACCAGATCTTCTTCCTTGTGGACAGAGCAGCAGAGGGTCGTTACTTGTGGAGTTATGGATTACTTCAATAATCGTCTTGCTTCAAGGGAGAAACTCATTCTTCAAACTGTAGGTACCCCTGAT
Organism: Anomaloglossus baeobatrachus; assembly: GCF_048569485.1. Taxonomy (NCBI): domain Eukaryota; kingdom Metazoa; phylum Chordata; class Amphibia; order Anura; family Aromobatidae; genus Anomaloglossus; species Anomaloglossus baeobatrachus. The sequence continues at coordinate 154,080,111 of NC_134356.1, forward strand.
TTGCATGGGACTGACTGGGATCTCGATCTACCTGATATTTACTCTGAGGAGGATACTAAGGCTATGAAAAAATTGTTTTTGAGTCTGGAGGACTTGCTTAAAGAAGAACTTCGCTTTGGGCTGGATGCCCGGTTTTTAACTATTTATTTGGAGGAGAAACTCTGCCCGAGGGGTCTGAGAATTAAGCACGATTCCCCATTTCCTTCTGATCCCATTTTCTCTAATGAATGGGATAACATTTTAAAGAATTGTATGCAGGGAATGCTGCAGTGTTTGTATAAGAAACGGAACACTATCGCGACTGAGGCTTCAAAAAATATTTCAGAACTGTATAAGGACTTAAGTAAATATGATTTACATCCGGAATATAAGATCTTAAACTCCGATATTAATACTAAGTTGATTCAGCTAGAACAAGACATGATTTTCCGAAAATCTAAGAAACTGCAGAGGGATAGGGCTGACATGGTGCCCAAAAAGACACAGGAGGGGGAGGTTGTAGCGGTGACTAGGAACCCTCGGTTCCAACGACCCAGGTCGCGCAGCAACCATAGGAGCTTTGTCAATAGTAGATACCATAAGAAAGATGTGACCCAGCGGGGAGATAGGGATGTTACTGGGGGTCCCAGGGACTCTGCGACCATGATTGGTCCTCAAACAGTTTCTGCGTCCCGAACAGTGACTGTTCCCCTACCTCCCATTTGTACCACTGTGGTTGACACGGATGAAGTTTTTGCAGCAGCCTCTACTTTGACAGGTGCTGCAGATACCATGGAGTTGGATCCCATCACACCCATTGTCTCTGAACTACCCCAGTGTGGGGAGTCCGTTGACTTTGAGGAGACGAGGAAACAACTGGAGACCTTAAGGTCGCAAATTGAGATAATTCGTAAAAAAAGAGATTCCTTGTCCTTTTTAGAGGTTGACAGGACCCTCCCGTCAGGGGCTGAGCAGGTGGAGGATGATTTCATTGACTTATTGGAATTATCAATACATGATGACTATCGACCACTTCCCACCACATCTGTGAGCCTTGATTGTAACCCTATTCCTCCCTCCTCCATCCCCTCAGTAGGAGGTCATGAGGATGAGATTGTTACAATCGACAATACACTTAGGGTTAATGGTTGTGTACCTTTTTTACCGCCAGCCAGGAACACACAGATGCCGATCACGGATTTTTTAACACCAAGGGTAGGGAAAAGAAAAAGCACTGTAGGGGAACCAGGGCCGGGCGCAGGCTCAAACAAAAAAGGGAAAAAGAGCATGTGAGCAGGGATAACCCCTCTGGCATTTTTAATCTCTCCAGCCACGTTCTCTCTAAGAGTGAGCTTAAGGTCCTAAGGAAAGGCCTCTCATTTTGTCCGGCAAAATCATCTAATGAGTTTGAACTTTTTCTGGATTTTCAGAAGTTCATTAGGAAACTTACCCTTACCAGACATTTTGAAATTAATAAAGGGGTATCTACTACTATAGATGGTAATATTGATTGTTTCCTGCATACCGATTTTAAGTTGAAATCAAATTTTTATCCCTTACACAGCATGGGTCACCATATTAAGACCTTTAATGACCTGGTTTTAGAGGATTTTAAGAGGATTAATACTAACAGAGTACCTCCTAAATCCAATCTAACTAACGAAGAAAGAATGGCATTAGTGTCCCTGAAGAATAACCACAACCTTGTCATCCGTGGTGCGGACAAAGGAGGTGGCATTGTCCTACAGGACAGGAATAGTTATGTACAGGAAGCTCTGAGAATGCTGTCCAATACAGCACACTATGAGGTGGTGCAAGGTTCTGCATACCAGGATTCTATTGGGGTATATCGAATTTTAATAAAGAATGCCTTTGACAAGGGGATTCTTAACCAGAATGAGTATAAATTTTTGGATATAAAAAACCCTGGAACAGCTTTTTATTACCATCTACCAAAGATCCATAAGAGCTTAATTGACCCTCCCGGGAGACCCATTATATCAGGAATTGGGGCCCTGACCGAAAACTTGGCGGCATACGTTGACTCTATTTTAAGAGTTCATGTGACAAATCTGAAGAGTTTTCTGAGAGACTCCCCGCACCTCATTAGTATTCTCAAGGAGGTTGTGTGGAAGGAGTCATTTCTGTTTATAACCCTAGATATTGCGTCCCTGTATACTAATATTTCGCATAATTTAGGACTGGAATGTGTTAAACAATATTTAGAGATGGATGAGCGCTTACCTGCTACACAGAAAAACTTTGTCCTGGACAGTATGGAATTCATATCTAGAAACAACTACTTCATGTTCCAGGACAAGATGTACCATCAGCGGTGTGGCGTGGCTATGGGTTCTAAGGCAGCACCAACCTTTGCAAATTTGGTAATGGGACTGTTTGAGATACAGCATATCTACTCCTCGAACCTGTATAAACATGTAGTTATCTATAAAAGGTATATTGATGACTTATTCATTATTTGGGACAACGCTGGAAATAATTATTTAAATTTCCTGGAAGGGATTGTAAATAATGGTTGGGGTTTAAAATTTGCCCCCACGGTGGAGAAAACTGCTATTAATTTTTTGGATCTCACCATCTCACACGCAGAAGGATCTCTCCTTACAAAAACCTTTTTTAAAAAAGTTGATAGCAACGGGTACATTAATTACAGTAGTAACCACTATGTTAAATGGTTACGTAATGTCCCCAAGAATCAATACCAAAGGATACGAAGGAACTGTACGCTAGACATTGATTTTAATAATCAGGCGAAGATTCTTAGAGAGAGATTTTTGGAGAAGAAATATCCGCTAACGTTAGTTAAGAAGGCATATCAAGAAGCTAGAGGCCAGGGGCGGAATTTGAGCCTTGATGTCGACAATGGATCTGGTAGAGTGGTACCCACCCCCACCAATGGGAGTTTTTCATCCAATTTTTTAACCACTTTTAGCTGTGATGGAGAGGTCATTAAGGGGATTTTAAGAAAACACTGGCCAGTTATATGTAATGACCCTTACCTTAAGGGCGTTCTGCCATCCCGACCGGGGGTGACCTTCCGTAGGGCCATGACGATTAAAAACCAGCTGGCTCCTAGCAGGTTAAGGGGTCCCCCCAGTTGTGTAGGGACAAACAAACCCATGGGATCATATAAATGTATGACCAAAAACTGCCTTTGCTGCAGGTCCATCCAGCATGGGCGGGTTAGCTTCGGATGTGATCCTGGGGGTATTGAGTTTAGTATACGAGGACATCTCACGTGTCAATCGGACTATGTCATATATCTGATTGAATGTGACTGTGACAAACGGTACGTGGGGAGGACGATCCAAGCCCTCCACAACCGCATCAATTCTCATAGACATAATATTAAAATAGGGTATATGTTACATGGTTTGTCCCGTCATACCACCATTTTCCATGACAAGAAAATCGCCTTGAAAGTGACCCCTATTGAGCATGTACCTGTGTCAGTTGCAAATAGGATGGAGACCCTAAACAAAAAAGAGACGTACTGGATTTATAAACTTAATACGTTAAAACCCCATGGCCTCAATGAGGTCACAGACCTATTTCACTGATGTATTTTAATATTTGTTTGGTGTATGTTTTATGCTTTCTTAGGCGATTTTATGTTGTTTTTATTGTCATAACTTGTGAAATTCTGTGTATCGGTTTTAGTGGACCACCAGTTTTACTGTTTGTATATGTGTATATTTATGGTTGCTTATGCAAAAAATTTTTTATATTTATATGTTGGTTAAATACCCTGATTTTTAAGGTTGTACCATATTCTATCTGTTTGTCCCACACGGGGGTTTGTGATTCTCGCCGGTTCACAGGCGATGTGCTCTTAAATCACTATTGTTAGTTTTGTGGTTTCTTTGACCCTAGTATGATCTTAGCGCGATCATGAGTAATCTCATGGTCGGCTCAAAGTCTGAGGTTATACGGGTTCTATAGGTTGTTGCAGGGCGTCTATGAATTAGATTGGCTGAGCATGCGTAATGGTTTTGGTTCCCACGCTCCTGCACTCCCGTGAACTTGTGCCGGCTCATTACCTGTACTTTGCTTCGGCGCATGCTCTCTTGCTTTTTTTCCCACGGTCTTGTCCTGGGTTGAACTGCGGTCTGAGTTCACAGATCAGAAGCGGTTCTTCTGAATCTCTTTAGTTCTTTCGTTAGGCACACTGCACTTGCTGTTTCATGGTGGTGGTTGAAAGATGTAAAAGCACAGGTGGCGGCAGGTTATAATGCCGTGGCTTTGAAATGTCTGAAGTGGATTACACATATTAAATCGAGGGTTCTCATCCCTCCCTTGTGAAATCGCTGACTTGTCCGGCGTATAAGACAAGTTTAATATTCATGGGTGTACACGTATTATTTCACATATTGCAGATGAATGGTTTTACACACTTTTCTTTATTTGTCTTTTATTGTGCACATATATATATATTTATTTCTCTTTTACACAATACGGAAAATAATGTGTATCCCTGTATAAGGAAATATATGTTAATACATGTCAAATATGGATGAATCTTTATTTTTATTTTTATTTGTTGTGTTGGTTTTTTTTTTTTTTTTTTTTTTTTTTTTTTTTTTATGTTAAGTGGTTGTTTGACGTCATTCCATGCAACGTGGCAGTCCTTCCCGCTCGTTTTTTTCTTTAGGGGATGTGCCTGTGATGTCAATGTGTCTATATATTGTATACATTGTCTGTACTAGACAGATTGGATGTTATCTGTTTCTTTGGTGGTCCTGATGAAGGGGGCAGATGCCCCAGAAACGCGTTGACCTGGAAAACAATAAAGTAACACTGGTCTGAACATCATCTGAAGTGATCCATTGGCGCGGCATTAAAACACCACTCTCTTGTGCTCTCTGTTATCTACCGTTTTGGGGGCTGCAGCCTTGGATTGTGTGATACATGCGATTACAGTAGTTGTGGCTTCTCACAACTACATCTGGTGAGTAGTTTCACTCCCCCACCCCCACCCCTCACATATTGGGGTAAGACCCTATGCGCTTGTTTTTCCACAGCTTTTTCTCCGTGTTGCTGTAAGTGTCTTGGGTCACAGCATAATGTTCTAGAATAGTCTGTTTAATCTCCACATACTCACAGTTCCAACGAGGGTCCATAGCTCTATAGGCTTCAGCAGCTCCCCCCTCTAGGAGCCCAACCAGTTGCCGGACACGCTCCCTGTCCGGGACTTCCATTAATCGACACTGATGCTCAAAGTCCTGGAAGAAGCCCTCAATGTCGCCTGCAGCCTCATTAAACGGCTTAAAGTCTTTGCGGGACACCCTGGGAAGTTCCCTCATGATGGGTGCTGGGGTTACAGTCTGTCTGGAACCTCTCGCGGCTTCCACAGCGAGCTGCTTATCCAGCAATGCCATCTCCTCCATCCTGCGCTCCTTCTCTTTAGCTCCACGCATGACCTCCATCTTATATTCTATGGTGGTCTCCTCTCCCAGCAAGGCCATCTCCTCCTCGTACCACACAACCCACTGACTTTTTTGGGTATTTACCTCGGCTGCCGTCTTTCTTCCGTTTGCTGTGAGGATCCTTCCTCCACGTCATTTTGCGAGCAGACTCCTTCTAGCGCCTCAATCAGCTGCTCCTTGGAGAGTCCTTTGAAACGAACTTTGATTGCAGGCTCCCCAAAGTCCAGGTCTTGTACTCTGCAGTGCTGGTTCCTGATGTTGAGCCATTGTCCTCCATTCCTTCTGCTCTGATCCCACCGCTGCCAACCAGTTTGTGACGGGAGTGTACAACAGAGCAAAGGATGGACGAGGCCGAGGGACGATCCAACAGGTTTATTCACAAGAACACTGAAACAGCACACGATAAGTCCACGTAAAACAGATTCGGGGGCCCTTCCCGACAATCCTCGGACCGGATAACAAAGCAATCGTCCTTACAGTAGTCCAAAGAGTTCCACACAGTCCCACGGGCCGCCACACAGGCCTAGCTCCGTCCGTGTCCACAGCCACCCAGGCTGGGAGCTCCTTCTTCTTCCAAGTTTCAGCTCACTCTGAAGTTACAAAAAGGGAAATGCATTGTCTGTGCTCCTTGACCAGCCCACCATGTTCAGGGGGTAGGGGTCACACATCCTATCATCAATGGTTTGGTCCATCACAGGGCTCCGATATGTCTGCCAGCCACAGTAGATGAAGGGATCCCCTGCTGTGCAGAACAATGACTATTTCTTCACTGGCCAATGCAATTACAGACTAGATACACATCTCTGGATAGAAGAGGACAGGCTATTTACATAATCACATTAGATGCCAAGACTGCAATTGTATGAGAGAGACACATTGAGACCAGTAGCTCCCCCAAGGAAATACATGAATTACAACTAATACAACCAGGGAAAAGTTACATGACATATTATACAAAATAAATGACAGGGAAATATACATATCATGACATAGTATCACAGCATATACAGTGAGAGGGTAAATTACATCTTCACAGCTTAATTCATGCGGCTGTTTTTGGATCACGCTTCCCCACACTATTAACCCATTAATGCTCCATCCCATATTTGTTATATACCAGTTGGTAATTTGCAACTATATATATGGTGTTTGTTCTAGTCTAGCATCCATATCTATGATAGTCACACTGCCGGTTCTTCCTGGTTGTTGTTTTTAAATTCTTTTATCTGTATGTCCACCCTCTGCACTTATCAATAAAAACTTTTTTTCACACATTGGACGTTTGGTCATTTCTCCTTTTCTTCTCTATGACTATTGTTATGTGACTTGTCCATTATTTATATGTAGTCATGGGTTGCTGCTAATAAGGGATTTATATTATTGATACAATATACCATTGGGTCAATATGCAACCTATTTCCCTGTGTGTTTTTCTTGTTTGTAACTCACATTCCTGTTGTGCGAGGTTGGGGGGAGAGGGCAGAGGAAGGAAGCATGATACTCACCTTGCCGCCAACAAAACAGCAAGGACTTAGTCCTCCTGGATGCGCAAGACACATGAGCGCCTTCTTGCTGCACTACCTACAACATGAACCTCGGATTTTCAGAATTAGAAGTAATGATGACTACTGGGTTGCCACACTCTTAGATCCCCGCTTTAAGTCCAAATTTGGCGAAATAATTCCAGCCATAGAAAGGGACGCACGTATGCAGGAGTATCAGCAGAAGCTGGTACGCAATCTTAGATCGGCTTTTACACTAAACACCAATGCTGCACAGAGTGAATCTAAATGCTTTGTCATGGCTAGGAGGAAATGGTCTTTTACTTGTCCACATCTGAGGGACCGAGGGCTGGCCGCTGTGCTGAGACGGCATTGAGTAGGGTGTCCCTGCAGAGTGGCAAATTTGGTCATATACAAAATAAGTGGAAAAAGGCCAGATGCTGGTGGAAAGGGGAACAGGCGTGTTGGAAAGGGAAAATAAGTTTGTGTCCGTGGGTTTGGTGGTAAAGCAACAGTAACATCTGCTGAAGAAACACCATCTGTTACGGGGGGACTTGCAGATTAGGATAAGGTGGTATATATCCCAATCACCAGTCGGGGTCCACCGTGTTCTCAGATGGAAAAGTAGATGCTGGCAACCTGAAGGTTAGGTGGAGGATGCAGAGCTTGGTGGCTCTGAAACTAATAGTAGCCTGAACCGAGTTAGACGACACTCGAATCTGGAAACTGTTAACCCTGTTAGCGTCACAGGGTCCACACACCCAGCACAGGAACTCCCTGTTAACAACACAGGGGCCATTGGCTACGCTGTCCATGTGGATAGGGGGCACACCTGTGGACCGCAGGCACAGCTGTAGCAGCAGCCCAGTTAATGCCACTTGGCTGAAAAAGCAGGACTGGTAGGACAGGAGCTGGTCGTAACCGTTCTGCGTTACCAACTGTGGTGGTGTCCTGCACAAACGCACTATTCCTGCCTACCTCTGTCCTAAAGCTGCAATGGGTTCAACACATGGAGCTGTGTTCTGTCTGAGCATAATAGAAGACTGCTTACCTCCATTTTGTCTTCAGCCCCTTTGATAACCTGGGTCCGCCCCAACCCAGGGTGGACCACAATGCACTTCCAAGAGCCAATAACAGAGTGCCACGTCATCAGTAACATAACCAGCGGACTATTTGGAACCGCCACTTCACTGATGACCTCATGGCAGCCACGACCCAAACACCTCACCAGTCATCGTCTGACGAACAATGATGAGGTGCCAAGTCATAGGGGCGGGCCTCTGCGAGCCAGTCCGGAGTGGCCACATCATCAGGACACCTGATGCCATCTGGCCTATCAGGGCCTGCCACCTCATGGACACGGCCAGTGAGGTGTGGCGCCCCTGAGGCTTCCGTCGCCACAGGAATATTGCACCCCAGCCAGAGGTGTAATGTCTCATCCTGGGTAAGGAAAGGAGTAAAGGCAAATTTGCACTACACCCATTGTTAGGCAAACACAGGGACCAGGGACAGTGGCAGCAACCCCCCCAGGCTGCATGCTGGGGGGCCGAAAGACCCATCCCTGCTCCCATGGGGTGGGAGCTTAGCAACAGGGAGGTGGGAGGAGCCAACAGCTAGTGTTAGAGTAGAAGCAGGAGTCAGTTAGTTTCAGTTTACCTCAGGGAGTGAGAGAGTGAAGACTGTGAGGAGAAGGAGAAGGAGGTCGTTACCTCAAGAAAAGTCTGAAGAGAGCTGAGTTCCTGGTGAAGACCCTGAGGCCCAGATAGGCTCAGGTGACACCACAGCAGAACAACAGAAGGGATTCCAGGGCCACTGCAAAGCTTCCAAGCTGGTGGCCTGTTCCACAAAGATCAGGTGGAGGAATCAAGCTGCATACAGGGGACGGTCCCTAGAAACTGGAGGAAGAGAAGTCAATTCCAAAGGTAAAAACCAAGGCCCAGGGTAGTTGCAAGCGCCCCGGCCCACACCCCACAGGATAACCTCTGGAAAGGGGGTAGAATACCCACTAGGCAAGCCCCCGGCCTGCAGGCTGTAGTGGAGGCCAAGCCAGGTTCATCCAGCAAAGGCAAGGCTTAGAAGTCAGCTGAAGAAAGGAACACAATAGAGGGGTGCACCGGCTTTAATTCTCCGATCTACCCGGGATCGGCGGAGGTCCCTGACAGTGGGTTCTAGCAGTCTAAAGGCACCAGTGTGCTTCAACCCAAGAACTGTGAGTAAAAAACTTGAAACTGCACCCCCTGGTGTTGCCTCTGTTATTTTGCCTGCACTATTCCATCACTGCATAGACTTCCATCACTGCATAGACTTCCATCACTGCATAGACACTTACAAGCACCAACAGTTGCCCCGGGGTACCGCACCACCTGTGGGGAGCAGGACCATCCAAGCTGCCATTTCACCAGCTCCGGAGGCCCCATACAGCAGCGGCGGCTTAATAGTCGCAAACCACAGGTGGCGTCACGATTATAAACTTTAATCACCCCCAACACTGAAGCCATATTAATTGACTCCCGCCAGGATCACGGAGTCGGGCCCCGCCACCACTGACGACCTCCCGGACTAGTCCGGCCCGGCACCGGGTGTCCCATAGCCCTGGGGTGGGCGAGTCAGAGGTCCTTACTGGACCTAGTTTCTGATGCACTAAATGCTGAGCATGCTTAGTTGCCTGAACAACAGTCTTAGAAAACAGACTATCAGCTTCAGCATGCTCTGTAGGCACAACACAGGACTTAGGGGTACTTTGCATGCTGCGACATCGCTAGCCGATGATAGCGATGCCGATAGCGATGCCGAGCGCGATAGTACCCGCCCCGTCACACATGCGATATCTTGTGATAGCTGCCATAGCGAACATTATCGCTACAGCAGCTTCACACGCACTTACCTGCCCTGTGACATCGCTGTGGCCGGCGACCCGCCTCCTTCCTAAAGTGGCGGGTCGTGCAACGTCACAGCGACGTCACACGGCAGGCGGCCAATAGAAGCGGAGGGGCGGAGATGAGCGGGACGTAAACATCCCGCCCACCTCCTTTCTTCCGCATAGCTGCTGGAGGCAGGTAAGGTGATGTTCCTCGCTCCTGCGGCTTCATACATAGCGATGTGTGCTGCCGCAGGAACTAGAAACAACATCGTACCTGTCGCTGCAGAGAAATTATGTAAATGACCGACACTGCACAGATCACCAATTTACGACGCTTTTGCGATCGTTTATTGGTGCATCTAGGCTTTACACGTTGCGACGTTATTACTGGCACCGGATGTGCGTCACTTTCGATTTGACCCCGACGATATCGCAGTAGAGATGACGTAACGTGCAAAGTACCCCTTAGACACGGCACGGAGTCCAAGTACCTGTGCAAAGAGGCTTTTCGCACTAAGTGTGGGAGCATGCTCAGTAGCTTGAACTGAGGACTTAGCCACAATCGGGATAAGCATGCTCGCTAGGCGAATCACTTGACTTAGGCTGTGGCTGGGGTAAATTGGCACACGCATGCGCACTAGCCGCCTCTCCACACTTGGACATGAAGGAGGAAGCAGCCAGCTGGACGACCCGAGGCACGGCCAAAAATGGCAGCTGACGCCTGGGCGTAACTGGAACCGCAGCTGGCTGATTGTGGCTGCAGTGGCACCGATTTGTAACACCATCTTCCCACCAAAATAAAATGTCTACTTCTTCCAGTGGATAATCTGATATGATCCCTGTGTTACGGACACTAACATCGCTACTAAATGTAGATGAGGCACCAAAAGAGCAGGTACTTGAATGGATCTCAAGTGCTCCATCAAGTGGCCTCTCCTCCACCTCAACTTCAATATCCCAAATACTCCATTCCTCTGTGGTGTAAACCCAATTGCACTTGCTTCCTACCACCTCTCAAGTTTCCACCCGCCCTGCTGAGTATGGGGTCACAGAGATTGTTGAGTCTGCAGAGCTGTTCAGTCACACTATAGCCTGGGAATTAGAGGTCTGCTCAAAGAGTCCAGACAAGGAAATGATCTGCACTGATGCCCAGAAGATTTGTCACCAATCTCTAAGTAGAGGCCAAAAAATCACTACTTTGAGTACTTCGTCACATGGATATGAAGTGATAGGGTGAGGGTGTATTGATGACCTTTATCCACTGTGAATGCAAGATGCTTATTTGCCGTTCATTGTATGCATTGTTGCTGCCTACCCACAAGGGGCTGCTGTTTTGCATCTGCCTTTGACTCTTTGGTCACTATAACAATATCAAAGTGGTCTTCGGTTGTGGACTTGGAGACAGGAAAAGGTGCTGTATGTGAGCTGAAAGAAAATCGAAAAGTGTGCGGAACAGAAAGGAGCCACCGTGGAAACACTTTGGTGGATTGTGAGGAGAATCGTGTTGGTGCGGAGGACCGTAACGCCTTTGAGTAGCATCCTGTGCCGGAGACCACCATTCTTCAGTTGGTGCCTATACTAATTACCGTGAGAGGATCGTCAAGTCTGCATTTATACGTAAAAAAGGGGAAGATAGGGCTGCACAGCTAAGTTAATAATAAAGCATCAAAAAAGGTGAGGGTGCACACCTACTAGCAACTGTTACAAGGAGAGAAAAGAGTAGGTATGAAGCACTCAACTCACCAGATAAATATAGAAATAAGCAAAATGTTTACTGTATAGATATCAGTGCAAAAACACCATTAAAAACAATTAAAAACACCAGGACACCTGTCCCATGAACCAAGCAATAAAGTGCTAAATGCAAAGGCACACAAATACATGCACAGCAATATGGTAACAATATATCAATAGCAGGTATAAATAACAAAACCTGGAACAGACATCAGGGACCATATTAGAAAGGTAAATAACCCCTAGCATGCAGATATGGTGGCAGGACTAATTCACCCAGAGAGGTCCATGAGGCTATAGTCACCTAAGTAGGATCAAAATTCAGTCATAATTAAGGTGTCAGGAAATGTGCCCCAACCCTACACGTGTCGCTCTCTACAAGAGCTTCAGCAGGGGAAGGTGGTAAAACTGAACAGAAAGCACACATATATATACAAAAGAAAATTAAGAATAATCAAATACTGGTGTTGTAGTTAATCAGGCTGTGCATTCAGCATCAGGAAATGACAAGCGGCAGGAAGTAAGCAAAGGTGCAGCTGTAAAAAGCTTCCCTCAAAATCACAAAGGTACCTAGTAGAGATGAGCGAACCGGTCCCGGTTCGGCTCGAGGTCGGTTCGCCGAACGGAGGTCCCGTTCGAGTTCGGTTCGTCGAACGTTCGACGAACCGAACTCGAACTGCATAGGAAACAATGGCAGGCAATCACAAACACATAAAAACACCTAGAAAACACCCTCAAAAGTGTCCAAAAGGTGACAAACAACTCACAACACAACACAAACACATGGGAAAGTGACAAGGACATGTACTCAAGCGAAAACAAAACAGCTGGACAAGGAAAAAGAGGAGGAGACACAGATATATGAGTATATGCAAGGAAACATCGATGCCATTACTGTGCAACTTGATCCCTGCTCATTTTAGGCTTCCAATCTGGATAAATTGCGTGAGCTTGCCACATACGCCTTGGGGATCTTGTCGTGTCCTGCAGCCAGCGTTCTCTCGGAACCTGTCTTCAGTGCTGCTGGGGGTCTGCTGGCAGATAAGCACACGCGTCTGTCTACTGACAATGTGGACATGGCTCTCAGAGGACTTTTCTTCCCCTGGGTCATCCAGGGGAGGCGAAAGGCACGCGTATTTTTGAGAGTGCTTCATGCAAAGCATCTTTTTCATTTTGAAAACGGGCATCAACTGATGTCAGACAAGTGGGGTGTGTGTGGCCCAATTAGTGATAACGAGGGAGACTGTGGTTGGAGTCCCCTCGCTGTGTTTCTAAAAGAACCAAGATGAACAAGTCATGGCTCTCAGAGGACTTTTCTTCCCCTGGGTCAGCCAGGGGATGGGAAAGGCACGCGTATTTTTGAGAGTGCTTCATGCAAAGCATCTTTTTCTTTTTCAAAAGGGGGCTCAACCGATGCCAGTCAAGTGGGGTGTGTGTGGCCCAGTTAGTGGCAACGAGGGAGACTGTGGTTGGAGTCCCCTCGCTGTGTTTATAAAAGAACCAAGATGAACAAGTCATGGCTCTCAGAGGACTTTTCTTCCCCTGGGTCAGCCAGGGGACGGGAAAGGCACGCGTATTTTTGAGAGTGCTTCATGCAAAGCATCTTTTTCTTTTTCAAAAGGGGGCTCAACCGATGCCAGTCAAGTGGGGTGTGTGTGGCCCAGTTAGTGGCAACGAGGGAGACTGTGGTTGGAGTCCCCTCGCTGTGTTTATAAAAGAACCAAGATGAACAAGTCATGGCTCTCAGAGGACTTTTCTTCCCCTGGGTCAGCCAGGGGACGGGAAAGGCACGCGTATTTTTGAGAGTGCTTCATGCAAAGCATCTTTTTCTTTTTCAAAAGGGGGCTCAACCGATGCCAGTCAAGTGGGGTGTGTGTGGCCCAGTTAGTGGCAACGAGGGAGACTGTGGTTGGAGTCCCCTCGCTGTGTTTATAAAAGAACCAAGATGAACAAGTCATGGCTCTCAGAGGACTTTTCTTCCCCTGGGTCAGCCAGGGGACGGGAAAGGCACGTGTATTTTTGAGAGTGCTTCATGCAAAGCATCTTTTTCTTTTTCAAAAGGGGCTCAACCGATGCCAGTCAAGTGGGGTGTGTGTGGCCCAGTTAGTGGCAACGAGGGAGACTGTGGTTGGAGTCCCCTCGCTGTGTTTCACATGCTTTTAGAAGGGCATGACATGGCTTGGAGGTTGAATTTCAGCATCTGCAAACTGTTGGCTACCAAAATGCTGCCTTTCCAACCTTTTTAACCGAGGATTTTCGCGACCTTATGCCCATCGCAGTGCCCCAAGAGCCGATGCCCAGGCGCCACTCCTTCTCCAACAAAGGCGTGCACGCGCTACACCAGCATGTCGCACTAAACATCACTGATTCCTTGAGAAACTCTGTGTGACAGGGTGCATTTCACCACAGATAATTGGCCCAGTAAGCATGGACAGGGGCGTTACATGTCGCTGACTGGGCAATGGGTTACTGTGGGGAGAGATGGAGAAGGGTCTGCTGTACAAGTCTTGCCGTCCCCACAAGTTGTGTCAATCCTTCTTCTGTATGTAGAAGTTAATACACTGCTTCTGCCTCTTCAACCTCTTGTGGGTCCTCCACCTTGGCCCAAACCCTGTGTGGTCAGGCCACCCTTCCTTGTAACTGCGCACAAGGAATACCACACACCTCCTTACTATGCTGGCAGCAGAGCTCATCAGGCGGTAAAAGGTTTACTTTGAAATGTATGGGAAATGTAAGTCACACCGCTGAGAAGTTGTGGACGGTTAGCTCTGGAGACCGAGTTTCATCAATGGTTGTCTCCACTCAACCAGCAGCCAGGGAAGGCCGGGTGCGACAATGATGCAAAAATGGCTGCGCCCCTTCGCTGTGACAATGTGACACACGTGCCTTGTGTGGCTCACGTGTTGAACCTGGTTGTCCAGCAATTTTTAAAGCACTATCCTGGCCCACATGGCCTTCTGCAGAGAGCACGGTGTAACGCCTTCCTTGATCCACACACTCAGATGGGCTGTAAATGATAGGCTAGAGGGAAGCCACTCACCAAGCAGGACCCCTAGAACCCTGAAACCCTTTAACCCCTATACAGGGATTAGGAATTACACAGGGCCCAAGTTGATCAATACCTGTGGAAAGCTGCAGTTCCAGAGAATAGTAGTCAGGCAGGGTCAAAACATTAATTGAGGAACAGGAACAGAATGGGACGGCCTGGACTTAATCAGAAAACAAGCAGAGGTGAAATGCGGATCGGCCAACAAGGTACATAAAAAGCAAGTAGGAAAAGTAGTCAGGTAACAAGCACACAAAATCATAAAACTGAACTGGGGGTAAAAGTAACCAGAGGTTCATAGCTATGTCTGGCAGTGGTCTGCAGACAGGATGGGCATAAAAAAGGGTGTCTTCCCATTGGTTGTAGCTGAATGATGGTACTTCATCTGTGAGATACCCACCAGCTACATTAAGCCAGAGATTCTGCATCTGTCAAGGTAATGCAGCCCAGTGGGTGAGCATAACCTGCGTCCACCTGCGCCGCTGGCATCGACTCCTCTCCCATCATCAGCACTATGCATGAAAGGAACACGTTGCCACCTGGCGACCGGAGTACAAATTGACGGAGCGGACTCCGTTGGTGACTTAACAGCCGTGTGCGGCAATGATGCAAACCTGGCTGCGGGCCATCGTCAGGGCAATGTGACACACGTGCCTTGTATGGCTCACGTGTTGAACCTAATTCTCCAGCAATTTTTAAAACACCATCACGGCCTACATGGCCTTGTGCAGCGGGCACGCTCGCTATGTGCTCCCTTCCATCGTGCGCACACAGCAGCTCAACAACTTTCGTCGCTACAGAAGTCTTTAGGTCTGGTGGTTAAACGCCTGAAATGCCATGTGCCGACACGCAGGAATTGGAATCTGCACATGTTGCAGCGTTTGTGGCAGCACCGCCGAACCCTGCTGCAATACGTTATGACATATAGCCTGGGATAACTTGATCCAGAGGTGGTGCAGATCACGCTGCTGGAGTGGTGTCAGATCAAGGACCTATGCACCCTGCTACACACTTTACAAATGTCGACGAAGATGTTTAGCACTGGCAATGTCATTCTCAGCGTGACAATTCTGGTCATCTACATGATGGAGCACACTGTAATTATTATTCGGAGTCAGGTGTTGGGACAAGAGGAAGGGGAGGAAGTACAGGAGGAGTCATATGCGGAAGGGATAACAAGATCTACGAGGTCCAGATGGTCAGCGGCACCTCTGCGGCAGTCATGGTGAGGGAGAGGGATTAACAAGGGCGCATAGTATCAGCAAAAAGTGTTGAGGAAAGTGCAGGAGCCCATGAAGAAATGGAGGACGAACTGGCGATGGGCATGGAAGACTCAGCTGATGAGTGAGAGCTTTCTCACATTTCGGTTGTGCGAGGTTGTGGGGAGAGGGCAGAGGAAGGAGGCACGATTCTCACCTCTCTGCCACCAACACACCAAGGACTTGGTCCTCCTGGATGCACAAGACACATGAGCGCCTTCTTGCTGCACTACCTACAACATGACCCTTGGATTGTACGAATTCAAAGTAATCCAGAATACTGGGTTGCCACACTGTTAGATCCCCGGTACAAGACAAAATTTGGCGAAATAATTCCTGCCATAGAAATGGACGCACGTATACAGGAGTATCTGCAGAATGTGGTACGCAATCTTAGATCTGCTTTTCCATTAAACACCAGTGCTGCACAGAGTGAATCTCAACGCTTTGTCATGGATAGGAGGAAATGGTCTTTTACTTGTCCACATCTGAGGGACCGAGGGCTGGCTGCTGGGCTGAGATGGCGTTGAGTACGGTGTCCCTGCAGAGTTGCACTTTTGGTCATATACCAAAATGAGTTGAAAAAGGACAGATGCTGGTGGAAAGGGGAACAGGTGTGTTGGAAAGGGGAAAAAAGTTTTGGTCCGTGGATTTGGTGGTTAAGCAACAATAACATTTGCTGAAGAAACACCATCTTTTACAGTGGGACTGGCAGATTTGGATAAAGTGGTATATACTATGTTACCGCTATATAACGAAAATTAATAAGAAAAGAAAGAGAAAGGTATATATCCCCATCAGCAGTCAGTGTCCACCGTGCTCCCAGTTGGAAAAGGAGAGGTTGGCAACTGGAAGGTTTGGTGGAGGATACAGAGCTGTGTGGCTATGAAACTAATAGTAGCCTGAACCGAGTTAGACGCCATTCAGATCTGGAGACTGGGAGCCCTGTTAGCGTCACAGGGTCCACATGCCCACCCAGCCCAGGAACTCCCTGTTAACAACACAGTGGCCATTGAGTACGCTGACCGTGTGTGTAGGGGCACACCTGTGGACAGCAGGCGCATCAGCAGGCCTGTTAATGCCACTGGGCTGCACAAGCAGGACTGGTAGGACAGGAGCTGGTCTTAACCGTTCTGCGTTACCAACTGTGGTGGTGGCCTGCATCGACACCCTATCCCTGCCTACCTGTGGCCTAAAGCCGCAATGGGTTCAACACATGGAGGTGTGCTCTTTCGGAGCATAATAGAAGACTGCGCACCTCCTTGTTGGCTCCAGCCCCTTTTATAACCTGGGTCCGCCCCAAACCAGGGTGAACCACAATGCACCTCCTGGAGACAAAAGTAGAGTGACACGTCATGAGTGGCATAACTAGCGTCCTATTTGGAACCGCAACTTCATTGATGACCTCATGGCTGCCATGACCCAAACACCTCACCAGTCATCGTCTGACCATCAATAATGCGGTGACAAGTCATAGGGGCGGGCCTCTGCAAGCCATTTGGGAGTGGCCTGGCCACATCGTCAGGACACCTGATGCCCTGTGGTCTAAATGGGCCCCCCACATCAGGGGCAGGGCCAAAGAGTTCATTACCGGACCTAGTTTCTGATGCAGAAAGTGCCTGACCATGGTCAGTTGCATGAAATACAGTCTCTGAAAAAAGACTATCAGCTTTAGCATGGTGTCTAGGCACAACACAGGACTTACACCCGGCACGGAGTGCAAGTACCTGTGCAAAGAGGCTTTTCGCACTAAGCGTGGGAGCATGCGCTGTAGCCCAAAATGAAGACTTAGCCTCAGGAATGGCACAGTCAGGCTGAGCATACTCACTAGGCGAAACACTGGAGTTAGGCTGTGGCTGGGGTAAATCGGCACACGCATGCGCACTAGCTGCCTCTCCACACTTAGACGTGGAGGAGAAAGCAGCCAGCTGGACAACCCGAGGCACAGGCCTAAATGGCAGCTGATGCCTGGGCGCAACTGAAACCGCAGCAGGCTGCTTGCGTTTAAGGCGTCACCGTTTTGTAACAACAAATACCATCCAAAAGAACAGGTGTACTTCTTCCCATGGATAATCTGATATGATCCCTTTTTTCATGGACACGACCATCGCTAACAAATGTAGATGAGGCCAAATCAGCAGCTGCTTCAATGGATCTGAATTGCTCCATAAAGTGGCCTCTCCTCCACCCCAATTTCAAGATCCCAAATACTCCATTCCTCTGTGGTGTCAAAGACATGCTGCAATTATCTTTCCACTAGTGTGACTACACAAAAGTACAATAGCCAAGTTTAGGATGCCACTAGGTACACTGAGTGTTTGCTAGTATAATGGCTTAGTTAAAAAGAGTTGGAGTGTGCAATGCAGGCAGACATGCTGCAATTATCTTTCCACTAGTGTGACTACACAAAAGTACAATAGCCACGTTTAGGATGCCACTAGGTACACTGACTGTTTGCTAGTATAATGGCTTAGTTAAAAAGAGTTGGAGTGTGCAATGCAGGCAGACATGCTGCAATTATCTTTCCACTAGTGTGACTACACAAAAGTACAATAGCCACGTTTAGGATGCCACTAGGTACACTGACTGTTTGCTAGTATAATGGCTTAGTTAAAAAGAGTTGGAGTGTGCAATGCAGGCAGACATGCTGCAATTATCTTTCCACTAGTGTGACTACACAAAAGTACAATAGCCACGTTTAGGATGCCACTAGGTACACTGACTGTTTGCTAGTATAATGGCTTAGTTAAAAAGAGTTAGAGTGTGCAATGCAGGCAGACATGCTGCAATTATCTTTCCACTAGTGTGACTACACAAAAGTACAATAGCCACGTTTAGGATGCCACTAGGTACACTGACTGTTTGCTAGTATAATGGCTTAGTTAAAAAGAGTTGGAGTGTGCAATGCAGGCAGACATGCTGCAATTATCTTTCGACTAGTGTGACTACACAAAAGTACAATAGCCACGTTTAGAATGCCACTAGGTACACTGAGTGTTTGCTAGTATAATGGCTTAGTTAAAAAGAGTTGGAGTGTGCAATGCAGGCAGACATGCTGCAATTATCTTTCGACTAGTGTGACTACACAAAAGTACAATAGCCACGTTTAGGATGCCACTAGGTACACTGACTGTTTGCTAGTATAATGGCTTAGTTAAAAAGAGTTAGAGTGTGCAATGCAGGCAGACATGCTGCAATTATCTTTCCACTAGTGTGACTACACAAAAGTACAATAGCCACGTTTAGGATGCCACTAGGTACACTGACTGTTTGCTAGTATAATGGCTTAGTTAAAAAGAGTTAGAGTGTGCAATGCAGGCAGACATGCTGCAATTATCTTTCCACTAGTGTGACTACACAAAAGTACAATAGCCACGTTTAGGATGCCACTAGGTACACTGACTGTTTGCTAGTATAATGGCTTAGTTAAAAAGAGTTAGAGTGTGCAATGCAGGCAGACATGCTGCAATTATCTTTCCACTAGTGTGACTACACAAAAGTACAATAGCCACGTTTAGGTTGCCACTAGGTACACTGACTGTTTGCTAGTATAATGGCTTAGTTAAAAAGAGTTGGAGTGTGCAATGCAGGCAGACATGCTGCAATTATCTTTCCACTAGTGTGACTACACAAAAGTACAATAGCCACGTTTAGGATGCCACTAGGTACACTGACTGTTTGCTAGTATAATGGCTTAGTTAAAAAGAGTTAGAGTGTGCAATGCAGGCAGACATGCTGCAATTATCTTTCCACTAGTGTGACTACACAAAAGTACAATAGCCACGTTTAGGATGCCACTAGGTACACTGACTGTTTGCTAGTATAATGGCTTAGTTAAAAAGAGTTGGAGTGTGCAATGCAGGCAGACATGCTGCAATTATCTTTCCACTAGTGTGACTACACAAAAGTACAATAGCCACGTTTAGGATGCCACTAGGTACACTGACTGTTTGCTAGTATAATGGCTTAGTTAAAAAGAGTTGGAGTGTGCAATGCAGGCAGACATGCTGCAATTATCTTTCCACTAGTGTGACTACACAAAAGTACAATAGCCACGTTTAGGATGCCACTAGGTACACTGACTGTTTGCTAGTATAATGGCTTAGTTAAAAAGAGTTAGAGTGTGCAATGCAAGCAGACATGCTGCAATTATCTTTCCACTAGTGTGACTACACAAAAGTACAATAGCCACGTTTAGGATGCCACTAGGTACACTGAGTGTTTGCTAGTATAATGGCTTAGTTAAAAAGAGTTGGAGTGTGCAATGCAGGCAGACATACTGCAATTATATTTCCACTAGTGTGACTACACAAAAGTACAATAGCCACGGTTAGGATGCCACTAGGTACACTGACTGTTTGCTAGTATAATGGCTTAGTTAAAAAGAGTTGGAGTGTGCAATGCAGGCAGACATGCTGCAATTATCTTTCCACTAGTGTGACTATACAAAAGTACAATAGCCACGTTTAGGATGCCACTAGGTACACTGACTGTTTGCTAGTATAATGGCTTAGTTAAAATGAGTTAGAGTGTGCAATGCAGGCAGACATGCTGCAATTATCTTTCCACTAGTGTGACTACACAAAAGTACAATAGCCACGTTTAGGATGCCACTAGGTACACTGACTGTTTGCTAGTATAATGGCTTAGTTAAAAAGAGTTGGAGTGTGCAATGCAGGCAGACATGCTGCAATTATCTTTCCACTAGTGTGACTATACAAAAGTACAATAGCCACGTTTAGGATGCCACTAGGTACACTGACTGTTTGCTAGTATAATGGCTTAGTTAAAATGAGTTAGAGTGTGCAATGCAGGCAGACATGCTGCAATTATCTTTCCACTAGTGTGACTACACAAAAGTACAATAGCCACGTTTAGGATGCCACTAGGTACACTGACTGTTTGCTAGTATAATGGCTTAGTTAAAAAGAGTTAGAGTGTGCAATGCAGGCAGACATGCTGCAAATATCTTTCCACTAGTGTGACTACACAAAAGTACAATAGCCACGTTTAGGATGCCACTAGGTACACTGACTGTTTGCTAGTATAATGGCTTAGTTAAAAAGAGTTAGAGTGTGCAATGCAGGCAGACATGCTGCAATTATCTTTCCACTAGTGTGACTACACAAAAGTACAATAGCCACGTTTAGGATGCCACTAGGTACACTGACTGTTTGCTAGTATAATGGCTTAGTTAAAAAGAGTTGGAGTGTGCAATGCAGGCAGACATGCTGCAATTATCTTTCCACTAGTGTGACTACACAAAAGTACAATAGCCACGTTTAGGATGCCACTAGGTACACTAACTGTTTGCTAGTATAATGGCTTAGTTAAAAAGAGTTGGAGTGTGCAATGCAGGCAGACATGCTGCAATTATCTTTCCACTAGTGTGACTATACAAAAGTACAATAGCCACGTTTAGGATGCCACTAGGTACACTGACTGTTTGCTAGTATAATGGCTTAGTTAAAAAGAGTTAGAGTGTGCAATGCAGGCAGACATGCTGCAATTATCTTTCCACTAGTGTGACTACACAAAAGTACAATAGCCACGTTTAGGATGCCACTAGGTACACTGACTGTTTGCTAGTATAATGGCTTAGTTAAAAAGAGTTGGAGTGTGCAATGCAGGCAGACATGCTGCAATTATCTTTCCACTAGTGTGACTACACAAAAGTACAATAGCCACGTTTAGGATGCCACTAGGTACACTGACTGTTTGCTAGTATAATGGCTTAGTTAAAAAGAGTTAGAGTGTGCAATGCAGGCAGACATGCTGCAATTATCTTTCCACTAGTGTGACTACACAAAAGTACAATAGCCACGTTTAGGATGCCACTAGGTACACTGACTGTTTGCTAGTATAATGGCTTAGTTAAAAAGAGTTGGAGTGTGCAATGCAGGCAGACATGCTGCAAATATCTTTCCACTAGTGTGACTAGACAAAAGTACAATAGCCACGTTTAGGATGCCACTAGGTACACTGACTGTTTGCTAGTATAATGGCTTAGTTAAAAAGAGTTAGAGTGTGCAATGCAGGCAGACATGCTGCAATTATCTTTCCACTAGTGTGACTACACAAAAGTACAATAGCCACGTTTAGGATGCCACTAGGTACACTGACTGTTTGCTAGTATAATGGCTTAGTTATAATAAGTTGGAGTGTGCAGAGGACAGGAGGGTACAGTGCCAGGATTGTGGGGCTCTGGGTAGAGGAATGGAAGCCTGCCTTTCTATTCAAATCAAATCAAATCAAATAAGCTTTATTGGCAGGACCAAATACAAATTAGTTTTGCCAAAGCAAGTGTACATTAGGGGCTGGGGCTGTGGGGATGGGGGGTGGGGACTGTAGGAAGGGTGGATGGGGCACATCCAGGGTGGGGACTGTGGGGGCACTTCTAGGATGGGGCTATGGAAGTCCATGGCTTATGATGGGGCATATCCACGGTGGGGACTGTGGTAACGGTGGATGGGACATATCCAGGGTGGGGTCTGGGGGGCCACATCTGGGATGGGGGGCTATGGAAGTCCATGACTTATCATAGTTCTCTTTCTCGAAGTCTATGGCATTCGCTCACATACCGCGCTGCTATCTCCACTGCGCTCTCTTCTTCCCCCAGCAGGATATATATTTTCTTTTCCTCCTTCATGGAGCTGAAATCCGGGAAGAGATGGGAGAGTCTCCTGAAGTGAGTGTCCCTCACTGCTGAGTACTTGGTGCAGTGTAGCAGGAAGTGGGTTTCATCCTCCAGGGCCTCCAGGTCACAGTGTTGGCACAGTCTGTCCTCCCTGGGCTTGTAGCTCTGCTTGTGTCGACCGGATTCGATGGCTAGACTGTGGGCACTGAGTCTATATCGGCTCAGGGTCCTGCGGTCTCTGGGGTCCGGGAGTTTCTCCAGATATGGGGCCAGTCTGTAGTCTCTCTGTAGTCTCTGGTACGTGGTCAGTTTCTGTGAGGTGTTGATGTCGGTCCTCCAGTCACTGACATACCTCTCCTGGCCCTCGTCTACCATCTTCCTGATTCTGGTTCTTGTCAGGCTGCTGTGATTGGTTATTTTGTCCAGTTGGGTTTGGAAGAGCTGTGCCAGGGGTCCTGGTTCATCTGGCCCACGTATATATATCAGAGCTTTGTGGTGATGGGAGCTTGGATTGCTACTCTGTAGGTGAGACTGAAATGATAGTGACCTCTTCAGAGCTGCTAGGTGTAGAGGGAATCTGCCCAGCTCAGCTCGACAGGCACTGTTGGAGGTGCTTCGATGGACCTGGAGAAGGTGCTTACAGAATTCCAGGTGAAATATTTCTGTTGGGCTGGAATCCCACCTTGACCAATCTGGGTAAGTGTGAGGGCCCCAGACTTCGCTGCCATACAGGAGGATTGGGACGATGATGGAATCGAAGATGTTTAGCCAGACCCTCACTGGAGGCTTCAGATGATACAATTTCCTTCGGATGGCATAAAAGGTTTTGCAGGCCTTGTTTTTCAGGGTCTCTATGGCTTGTTTGAAGCTCCCTGACTGGTGAATTTCCAGGCCCAAGTAGGTGTATTTGTCTGTTCCTGTTAGAGTGCAGCCGTCTAGGACAAATGAAGGATGCTGGTCAAATCTTCTTTTTCTCTTCTGGAACACCATGATGTTGGTTTTCTTTAGATTGATCGGTAGTGCCCATGTGGAGCTGAATTTCTCCAAGATTTGTAGGTTGTCTTGGAGACCTTTCTCGGTTGGTGACACCAGCAGTAGGTCATCTGCATAGAGCAAGAATTTCACCTGGGCGTCATTTTCCCTCCTAATTTTATATTCCCTCCTAATAGGGAAATGCAGGGAGGAAATCCCTGACCTTTGCTACACAGACGCTGTCGCTGTTTTCAGGACCTGTCACCTATGGCTCTGACCCTGCCGGTTTGAGCCCTTAAAAGGACTGATAGAAAGTGCTCTCCCTAAGCTGTCCAGCGCTGTGTATGGAGCGCATACAGCTGTATCAGCGATAGGACTCAGGACGGAGCTGCACCAGTGATGTCTGACACAAAGGACGCAGAAGAGATAATGGCGTCCTGGAGGAAAATGTCCGGTTTTATAATGCAGGGACATGTGACATGGACATCCTATCACACATGCCGTTGCTTCTCTGGCTAAAAGTCCACTTAGCTGTGTGTGTGTCTGGGATTGGCTGACATGCTGGACCGCCCCACAAGACGCGCGCGCTTAGGGAAGGAAGACAAGGAAAAAAAAAATAAATGGCGATCGCCATTATACAAACAGCAGTGATCTGAAGGCGCTGTTCACGCACACTATACACTGAAATGTCATAATAGTGTGAGTCACAGAGTGACTTACACTATTACAGCGGAAAGCCAGCTAGGAATTAGCTGTTTTTTGCTGCTAGAACCGTTCTCGAACGTTTCTAGAACTATCGAGCTTTTGCAAAAAGCTCGAGTTCTAGTTCGATCTAGAACAGGCCCCAAAATCACTCGAGCCTAGAACTGGAGAACCTCGAACCGCGAACCGCGCTCAACTCTAGTACCTAGTGACTACTGTGCATGTGCCACAAGCGTTATGCGATGAGCAAATTGCCATACTGCGCAGGCGCCCGCGATACTTACTGCGCACGCGTCAAAAGTCTATTTACAGCAGAGCTTGTGGCTAGTCATAGCCTGGTATCATCAAAAGGTAATAAGTAAAGATTCAAAGCCTGGGTGCACAGCACAATAGGGGCACATACAAATAGGCCCACAAACAGTGAAGGAGATACAGATAATATACTGTTAAAAATATACTCTTAAATATATTTTTCTTCAAATACGTGATAAGACGCATGAATAATGGACTTCAAAATATGTAAAAAAAATAAATGTATTTTATATCTATTTAAAAATGGTTGCCAGAATCAGTTACAGAAAGGAAAAATTATATTCTTGTTTGCTTACGTAAAAGAGATTCAATTAGTCCATATTAATTAAAAGAAATCTTCATTCATCTTTCTTGAGTTCTTGAATGGGTTCATGCTGGAGGCCTGACAGCATATGTCTTGCTTCGTTGAGGCCTGGATGGATGGATGGAGGGATGGATCCAGCTTCCAGCAGGCTGTTACATGTGTGAGAGAGACTCTCGGAGCAGGAGTCCGAGCAGCCACCCCCTCCCACCGTGTGTTATATTACAGCTGTCCAAACCATATAGGTTATTTCAGCTGAACGCATGTTACATGATGTAATCCTTTTGCTGGAAAGATCCAGATGGATAAATATACCATACTATGTCAGCACTTATGTATATTTAATACAGATACCTTAATATTTATTCCTTATAAGAACTTTATCAATAAGCTATGCCCTCCAACATAAACATAACTGTGAACATATATAATATGTCCTATTATAAAATGTTTGATAACTAGATGTATTAAGTTTAATGTTTTAACAATTCCCCCTTGAGGCGAGTAAATTATTAATTATTATTATTAATGAAACCCCGAAAATTAATTAATACATCATTAAAATAACAGATCTTTTTTCCTTATTTGGCGATAATGGATTAATATCAATAATAATGATGAATAATAATCAATTTGCATTATTCATGTTGTATGTTTAACAATATAATAATGTGGATTCATGTTATGGTAGGCTGTGACTGATAATCATATAAAATATATAAATACACTTTCCTAAACCTAAAAAGATGCAAAACAGATCTGGTCACCGTCTGATGTCCTCTGGGTTGATGTCTTCTTATCTCCGGTGTAATTTGGCATAAACACAGTCTTTTAAAAATAATTCCTTTGATAAAAGATGAATGGTTACCAATTTGATACAGTCCCGTATTGTTTATCATTGTTAGGTCCATAAACTTTATTCTTTATTGCAAAGTCCATATATTTATTCAAAGTCCATCATCAATGTTGGTAAACCACAGTTCATAAGTGTAGAAGAATAGCATAAATGTTTGATGTCTGTGCAGTGTAATTTACATTAGTCCCCTTTACCCTCCATGCTGCCTGCTGTCATTCTTTGGACAAGTGTTGAGACGTTCTTGGTCAGCACGACAGGGGTTAACTTTAACACTTTATTGCTCTCCTTAGTAACTGTAGTGAGGTCTTAAAGGGAACCTGTCAGCAGAAATTTTGCCCAAAACCTAAAAGATTCCCCCTCTGCAGCTCCTGGGCTGCATTCTAGAAAGGTCCCTGTTATTATTGTGCCCCATGTGAGACCAAAATAAAGACTTTATAAAGTAGTACCTTTTTGTATACAGATACTGTAAATGTGACACGGGGGCGGGCTCTCTGGCGTCCGTTATTCTGCCTCCTGGTCCTGTATGCCGCCCCCCATCGCTCCTTTCCATAGCTGATGCACCGCCCACTGCTCCAGCCTTCCCGCGCATGCCCAGTGTCAGTCTCACGGGACTGAGAAGTGTGACCGCTGGCGACGTGTGCGCAGGCAAGTGATTATGGGCAGGGCTATGATTGTTATCAGCAAGTACCTGCCCATAATCCCGTGAGCGCGCAAACCTCACCAGCGGTCACACTGTGCTCAGGGTAGGTGCTAGACTGTATGGGTTGCTTCCAGGGATGACGTCCCTTTTGTCACGTGATAGGGCGTGTTCAAAATACTATCACGTGACAAAAGGGTGTAATGCAGAGGTGCTGGAAATTGCTTGGCACCAGTGGGACACTAATGGAGTCCAACAGCCACTTTTTGGATGCCATTAAGTTTCCTTAGTGTTTGCTATTATAATAGCTTAGTAAAAATGAGCAGGAGGGTGCAATGCAGAGGTGCTAGAAATTGCTTGGCACCAGTGGGACACTAATGGAGTCCAACAGCCACTTTTTGGATGCCACTAAGTTTCCTCAGTGTTTGCTATTATAATGGCTTAGTAAAAATGAACTTGAGGGTGCAATGCAGAGGTGCTGGAAATTGCTTGGCAGCAGTGGGACACTAATGGAGTCCAACAGCCACTTTTAGGATGCCACTAAGTTTCCTCAGTGTTTGCTATTATTATGGCTTAGTAAAAATGAGCTTGAGGGTGCAATGCAGAAGTTTTGGAAATTGCTTGTCTCCAGTGGGACACTAATGGAGACCAACAGCCACTTTTTGGATGCCACTAAGTTTCCTCAGTGTTTGCTATTATAATCCCTTAGTAAAAATGAGCTTGAGGGTGCAATGCAGAGGTGCTGGAAGTTGCTTGGCACCAGTGGAACACTAATGGAGTCCAACAGCCACTTTTTGGATGCCACTAAGTTTCCTCAGTGTTTGCTATTATAATGACTTAGTAAAAATGAGCTTTAGGTGGCAATGCAGAGGTGCTGGAATTGCTTGGCATTAGTGTGACACTAATGGAGTCCAACAGCTACTTTTAGGATGCCACTAAGTTTCCTCAGTGTTTGCTATTATAATGGCTTAGTAAAAATGAGCTTGAGGGTGCAATGCAAAGGTGCTGGAAATTGCTTGGCACCAGTGGGACACTAATGGCGTCCAACAGCCACTTTTTGGATGCCACTAAGTTTCCTCAGTGTTTGCTATTATAATGGCTTAGTAAAAATGAGCTTGAGGGTGCAATGCAGAGGTGCTGGAAATTGCTTGGCACCAGTGGGACACTAATGAAGTCCAACAGCCACTTTTAGGATGCCACTAAGTTTCCTCAGTGTTTGCTATTATAATGGCTTAGTAAAAATGAGCTTGAGGGTGCAATGCAGAGGTGCTGGAAATTGCTTGGCACCAGTGGGACACTAATGGAGTCCAAAAGCCACTTTTAGGATGCCACTAAGTTTCCTCAGTGTTTGCTATTATAATGGCTTAGTAAAAATGAGCTTGACTGTGCAATGCAGAGGTGCTGGAAATTGCTTGGCACCAGTGGGACACTAATGGAGTCCAACAGCCACTTTTAGGATGCCACTAAGTTTCCTCAGTGTTTGCTATTATAATAGCTTTGTAAAAATGAGCTTGAGGGTGCAATGCAGAGGTGCTGGAAGTTGCTTGGCACCAGTGGAACACTAATGGAGTCCAACAGCCACTTTTTGGATGCCACTAAGTTTCCTCAGTGTTTGCTATTATAATGACTTAGTAAAAATGAGCTTTAGGTGGCAATGCAGAGGTGCTGGAATTGCTTGGCATTAGTGTGACACTAATGGAGTCCAACAGCCACTTTTAGGATGCCACTAAGTTTCCTCAGTGTTTGCTATTATAATGGCTTAGTAAAAATGAGCTTGAGGGTGCAATGCAAAGGTGCTGGAAATTGCTTGGCACCAGTGGGACACTAATGGCGTCCAACAGCCACTTTTTGGATGCCACTAAGTTTCCTCAGTGTTTGCTATTATAATGGCTTAGTAAAAATGAGCTTGAGGGTGCAATGCAGAGGTGCTGGAAATTGCTTGGCACCAGTGGGACACTAATGAAGTCCAACAGCCACTTTTAGGATGCCACTAAGTTTCCTCAGTGTTTGCTATTATAATGGCTTAGTAAAAATGAGCTTGAGGGTGCAATGCAGAGGTGCTGGAAATTGCTTGGCACCAGTGGGACACTAATGGAGTCCAAAAGCCACTTTTAGGATGCCACTAAGTTTCCTCAGTGTTTGCTATTATAATGGCTTAGTAAAAATGAGCTTGACTGTGCAATGCAGAGGTGCTGGAAATTGCTTGGCACCAGTGGGACACTAATGGAGTCCAACAGCCACTTTTAGGATGCCACTAAGTTTCCTCAGTGTTTGCTATTATAATAGCTTTGTAAAAATGAGCTTGAGGGTGCAATGCAGAGATGCTGGAAATTGCTTGGCACCAGTGGGACAGTAATGGAGTCCAACAGCCACTTTTTGGATGCCACTAAGTTTCCTTAGTGTTTGCTATTATAATAGCTTAGTAAAAATGAGCTTGAGGGTGCAATGCAGAGGTGCTGGAAATTGCTTGGCACCAGTGGGACACTAATGGCGTCCAACAGCCACTTTTTACACTTTTTGGATGCCACTAAGTTTCCTCAGTGTTTGCTATTATAATGACTTAGTAAAAATGAGCTTGAGGGTGCAATGCAGAGGTGCTGGAAATTGCTTGGCACCAGTGGGACACTAATGAAGTCCAACAGCCACTTTTAGGATGCCACTAAGTTTCCTCATTGTTTGCTATTATAATGGCTTAGTAAAAATGAGCTTGAGGGTGCAATTCAGAGGTGCTGGAAATTGCTTGGCACCAGTGGGACACTAATGGAGTCCAACAGCCACTTTTAGGATGCCACTAAGTTTCCTCAGTGTTTGCTATTATAATAGCTTAGTAAAAATGAGCAGGTAGGTGCAATGCAGAGGTGCTGGAAATTGTTGGCACCAATGGGACACTAATGGAGTCCAACAGCCACTTCCTTTCTCACCTTTTCATTGGGGGACACAGACCGTGGATTATATGTTGTCTCCAGGGGAGGATTGACACTAGATTTAAAAAAGAGTTAGCTCCTCCTCCCACAGCATAAAACCCCAGCTAGGCGGGAACTAGCTCAGTTCTTTTTAGTGTCAGCAGGGAGGCTGACACGTCTGGCCTGAGCCCAAGGCCAGCTTATGTTTCTTTCTTTCTTTTTCTTTGTGATTTATTCTATTTTTGACTATGGGGCAATACCAGTTTGTGCTCACCCTCGTTCCCCCCGCTTACGGGCAGAGGAAACCTGGCGTGATAAAGCCATCAGTCTTCCCCCGCGCCCAAGTGGTCGGATCTGCGTACCCCTCCAGGCTCCCTTTAAGCACCTCACAGAGGTAGCTCCAGAGGGCTAGGCAGAGCTGAGAACCTGCTAGCCTTGAGCTGAAGATGCGTCCCCGATATCTCCGCATCCCAGGACCGACGCATCTTCAGACGGAGCAAGAGCAGGTAGGGAGACGACATGTACCCGTCCCCTGCATCCAACCGCCGCCTGAGGAGGCGCCGGTGGGGCGATGCAGGCCGTGATCCCGGGAAGAAGCATCAATTTAGCTCCCGGCGTCGGCCTGCATGTTTAGTAACGCCCCCTCCACTGCTCCAGAAGCCGCTCCTTCTGGTGGGCCGTCTCTCCCCTCCATGCTGCCAGAGAATACTGGACGCCATTACACGTGGGGAGCAGACACGGGTGAGATCGCCTCCTTGGCTCTGCAACTCTGCAGCACTATATACCGCTCTGTTCAGTGGTATATCGCTGTCTTCCTAGCGGTGTGTGCCTGCTGACTGGCAGAATATATCAGCTTTCAGCGGTATATACTAACTGTGCCTGCAGGTATATACCGACTGTTTGGCAGTGTGTGCCACTTTACTATTGGTATATACCAGCTCTGTATAGCAGTCCCTTTCTAATACTGCTAGTAACTCCTCACCCACAGTAGTGTAATACTGCTAAAGGCTCACAGTAATTATACGTTTGTTGCTGACATGCATAAAAACCGCAAGGGTGATAAAGCTTCCCAGGCATCCTCTATCGACCTGTACTATGCTTGCACCACCTGTGGAAACTCGTTTCCCTATGGGCGAAGCTATCCACTCTGCCGGGGCTGCGATGCCCCTACTACAATGTCACAACAGGCGTTGCCGGACCAGGGGGTCGTGCAATCTGTGGGTTCGGCCACGGCCGCCATTCAGGCAGCACCCCCGTCTGATGAGGCTATCCCTGCATGGGCTCTTCTGATGTCTAAAAGGTTAGATGACCTGGCCACTCAGATATCTCAGCCTTCCACAGGCTCCCACAGCCTCCCCCCAGCTCAGCTCCCTCAGAGGAGCCCGTCTTCGTCTGGTTTATCATCCCCAGTACGTAAAAAGGCTGTCTCCAAAAGGCGCCATTGCGACCACTCCGCCTCATCTGACTCACACGATGGTCAGTCTGACTCAGACTCCGTGACCTTTAGTAGTCACGATTCCGGAGACTCTGACTCTGATTCAGATGTCCCTTCTGAGTCTAGGCATATGGAAAACACTCTGATAGCGGCTGTCAATCACTCTCTGTCGATTTCTGATCAGCCCTCGGACCCGACTTCTCAGTCGGCAATCAAGCGAGTCAAGAAGCCTCCTAAGTCCTTTGCCCAGGATCCGATTTTTCATCAAATCGTATCTAAACGGTGGGATCACCCTGATAGGAGGTTTAATAAAAAATCCTCCTCTTCATTCGCTTATCCCTTTCCCCCGGAAATGGTTAAGCCCTGGTCGGTAACCCCCGTTGTGGATCCGCCAGTATCCAGACTGGCTAAACACACGGTTATGTCTGTTTCAGACAACGCGTCTCTTAAGGACTCGTCTGACCGCGCAGTTGAGGCTGCGGTCAAATCTATTTTTCAGGCTTCGGGCTCCTCTCTGCACCCCCTGTTTGCCATGACATGGATGGCAAGAGCTATGAGCGTGTGGAGTAGGAACCTGCGCAAGTTGCTTCGCCCTTGCAATATTCCTCCGGAGGCTCTTGAGTAGAGAAGAGCGAACCGGTCGCGGTTCGGCTCGAGGTCGGTTCGCCGAACGGAGGTCCCGTTCGAGTTCGGTTCGTCGAACGTTCGACGAACTGAACTCGAACCGCTTAGGAAACAATGGCAGGCAATCACAAACACATAAAAACACCTAGAAAACACCCTCAAAGGTGTCCAAAAGGTGATAAACAACTCACAACACAACACAAACACATGGGAAAGTGACAAGAACAAATTCTCATGCGAAAACAAAAGAGCGTAACGAGGAAAAAGAGGACAAGACACAGATATAGGCATGGCACGCCCTTCTAAAATCATGTAAAACACTGCAAGGTGACTCCAAGTGGAGTCTCCCTTTTTTCCAAAAATTGGGCCACACAGACACCCACCCCTTCCGTGGCAGCACTTGTGCCCCAGTTGTACACTTCACAGCTAGATTTGCATCAAGCACATTCAAAAATACGCCATCCTTAACCGTCCCCAGGATGACACCGGGGTAGGTAGCAAAGTCTTTGCTAAACCATGACTTGTTCATCTTGGCTCTTTTTAAAAAAAACACAGCAATCAAGGGTTACTCCAAGCGGAGTCTCCCTTTTTTTCCAAAAATTGTGCCCCACACACACCCACCCATTCAGTGGCAGCACTTGTGCCCTAGTTGTACACTTCACAGCTAGATTTGCATCAAGCACATTCAAAAATACGCCATTCTTAACCGTCCCCAGGATGACTCCGGGGTAGGTAGCAAAGTCTTTCCTGATCCCAGCTCTGTTCATCTTGGATCATTTTTAAAAAACACAGCAAGCAAGGGTTACTCCAAGCGGAGTCTCCCTTTTTTCAAAAAATTGGGCCACACAGACACCCTATCAGTGGCAGCACTTGTGCCCTAGTTGCAAACAGGATGTTTTGATTTGCATCAAGCACATTCTAAAATACACCATAATTAACTGTCCCCAGGATAACACCATGGTAGGTAGCAAAGTCTTTCCTGATCCCAGCTCTGTTCATCTTGGATCATTTTTAAAAACAATGTAAGTAAGGGTTACTCCAAGCAGAGTCTCCCTTTTTTTCCAAAAATTGTGCCCCACACACACACACCCATTCAGTGGCAGCACTTGTGCCCTAGTTGTACACTTCACAGCTAGATTTGCATCAAGCACATTCAAAAATATGCCATTCTTAACCGTCCCCAGGATGACTCCGGGGTAGGTAGCAAAGTCTTTCCTGATCCCAGCTCTGTTCACCTTGGATCATTTTTAAAAACAATGTAAGTAAGGGTTACTTCAAGCGGAGTCTCCCTTTTTTCAAAAAATTGGGCCACACTGACACCCCATCAGTGGCAGCACTTGTGCCCTAGTTGCAAACAGGATGTTTTGATTTGCATCAAGCACATTCCAAATCCACAAGCATTTACTCTCCCCAGGATGACACAGGGGTGGTAAATTCCTTGTGGGTCCATGACTTGTTCATTTTGATGAACGTTAGTCTGTCCACATTGTCACTGGACAGACGCGTGCGCTTATCTGTCAGCACACACCCAGCAGCACTGAAGACACGTTCAGAGACAACGCTGGCAGCTGGACATGACAAAATCTCCAAGGCGTAAGTGGGGAGCTCTGGCCATTTTTCAAGATTTGAATCCCAAAATGAGCAAGGCTCCATTTGCAAAGTCATGGCATCGATGTTCATTAGGAGATACTCCTGTATCATCCTCTCCAGCCGTTGACTATGTGTTAGACTTGTTGTCTCTGTTGGCCTTGCAAAGGAAGGTCTAAAAAAATTATGAAAAGATTCCATAAAATTGCTGTTACCAGCACCAGATACAGTCCTACTGGTACGGGTAGACTGTTGAAGATGACGAGACCGTCCCATGTTTGTCAAGTTACAACTGGGAGATTCACTCCCTGCACCTGCACGGTTGTTTGGTGGAAAAGCCGAGCTAAGATCGAGTAACAGCTTCTGCTGATACTCATGCATATGTGCGTCCCTTTCTATGGCTGGAATTATGTCACAAAATTTGGACTTGTACCGGGGATCTAATAGTGTGGCAAGCCAGTAGTCATCATCACTTCTAATTTTGACAATACGAGGGTCATGTTGGAGGTAGTGCAGCAAGAAAGCACTCAAGTGTCTTGCGCAGCCATGCGGAACAAGTCCACGCTGTGTTTGTGGCATAGAGGTGCTAACCGTTCTTTCTTCCTCTGACATCTCCCCCCAACCTCTTTCAACTGAAATTTGACCAAGGTCTCCCTCATCCGCTGAGTCTTCCATGTCCATGGACAGTTCGTCCTCCATTTCTTCATGTTCTCCTACACCTTACTCAACATTTTGCCCTCTACAATGCGCCCTTGTTGATCCCTGTCCCCCATGGTCCCATGCCTGCCGCCTTGGTGATGATGAACGTCTGGACCTTGGAGATGTTGTTATGTCTTGCGCATATGAATCCTCCTGTAGTTCCTCCCCTTCCTGTTGTCCCACCCCCTGACTCCGAATAGTGTTTAGCGTGTGCTCCAGCATGTAAATGACTAGAATTGTCATGCTGATAATGGCATTGTCAGCGCTAAACATATTTGTCGCCATGTCGAAACTGTGCAGAAGGGTGCATAGGTCCTTGATCTGAGACCACTCCATCAGGGTGATCTGCCCCACCTCTGCATCTCGTTGGCCCAGGCTATACGTCATGACGTATTGCACCAGGGCTCGGCGGTGCTGCCACAGTCGCTGTATCATGTGACGAGTCGAATTCCAGCGTGTCGGCACATCGCATTTCAGGCGATCAACTGGCAGGCCGAAAGACTTCTGGAGCGATGCAAGTCGCTCAGCTGCGGCGCTTGAACGGCGGAAGTGAGCAGACAGTTTTCGGGCCCTGGTCAGAAGGCCATCTAGGCCGGGATAGTGTGTTAAAAATTGCTGGACAACAAGGTTCAACACGTGAGCCATACAAGGTACGTGTGTCACCTTGCCCAGGCGAAGGGCCGCACCCAGGATTGCAGCATTGTCGCACACAGCCTTACCAGGCTGCAGGTTGAGTAGAGACAACCATTTATTAAACTCGGACCGCAGAGCTGACCACAACTCCTCAGCTGTGTGACTCTTATTCCCAAGACATGTCAAGCTAAAGACTGCCTGATGACGTTGCGCTCTGCTGCCAGCATAGTAATGAGGGGTGCGTGATTCCTTCTGCGCCGTGAGAACGCTGGTGGCCTGACCAGGCAGGCTTGGGGCGGAGGTGGAGGACACAGATGAGGTGGAGGAGGCAGAAGCAGTGGCGGAACTTGGAAAGACAGAGGATTGACAAACAAGTCGTGGGGACGGCAAGACTTGTGCAGCAGACCCTTCACCATCTATCACCATAGTTACCCAGTGCCCAGTCAGCGACATGTTACGTCCCTGTCCATGCTTACTGGTCCAAGTATCGGTGGTAAAATGCACCCGTTCACACACAGAGTTTCTCAAGGAAGCGGTGATGTTGTGTGCGACATGCTGGTGTAGCGCGGGCACATCTTTCTTAGAGAAGTAGTGGCGACTGGGCATCTGGTACTGGGGCACAGCGACAGACATAAGGTCTCTAAAATCCTGTGTGTCCACTAGGCGGAAAGGCAGCATTTCGGTAGCCAAGAGCTTACAGAGGGATAAAGTCAACCTCTTAGCTTTGTCATGGGTCGCAGGAAATGGCCTTTTATTTGTCCACATCTGAGGGACAGAGATCTGGCTGCTGTGTGTAGACGGTGTTGAGTAGGGTGTCCCTGGAAAAATGCAGGTTTGTGAGGAAAGTGAAGTCGGAGACATGATGTTGCCTTCATCCAACGTTGGTGCTATCGATGTCTGAGAGAGCTGTACACACGCACTTGTTTCCCCTTCCAAACCAACTGACGACCTACCAAGCAAACTGCCTGTTGCGGTTACAGTGGTGGAAGCTGTACGTGGAAAACCAGGTGTGACAGCTGTCCCCACAGTCCTAGAAGATAAAGAGCGCGCGGATGCACTGGAAGGGGCAGGCCCTGGATGGTTCACTCCGCTAGGCCGCATTGCAGCACGGTGAGCTTCCCACTGGGACCTATGATATTTATTCATGTGACGATTCATGGAAGAAGTTGTCAAACTGCTGAGGTTTTGACCTCTACTAACAGAATCACGACAAATTTTACACATCACATAATTTGGCCGATCTTTTTCTATGTCAAAAAAGGACCAGGCTAGGCAAGGCTTAGAGGGCATGCGACCTGCTGAGCCCCCCCGACTAGTGCTCAGAGGCAGAGTGGTGGCTGATGATGCAGTTGTAGACGTGCTACCAGTGCTCCGACTCTGTCCAGGAAGGCGCAAGGTAACTTCGTCGTCGGTTGCATCCTCCTCCACCGCCTCTGTTGACCTCCTCGAGTGCCTGACTGTGGGTTGACAGTAGGTGGGATCTAGAACTTCCTCATCAATTGTTGTGTTTGCACTCCCCTCACCCTCAGACCGAGCCTCTTCTTGCCCTGACCGAATATTTAAGTTGCCATCCCAATCTGGTATCTGCGTCTCATCGTCATCAGTATGTTCCTCATTGTCTATAACCACAGGTGTTACAGTTTGTGACAAAGGGTCAACATTATGCTCAGAAACTTGGTCCTCACGGCCTGAATCAGAGTCACAAAGGTTCTGGGCATCACTGCAGACCATTTCCTGGTCTGTACTCACTGTAGCTTGGGAGCAGACCTCTGATTCCCAGGCTATAGTGTGACTGAACAGCTCTGCAGACTCAGCCATCTCACTTCCACCATACTGTGCAGGGCTGATGGAGACTTCAGAGCTGGGAGAAAGCAAGTTTGATTGGGATGACAACTCAGAGGACTGGTGTTTTTTGGATGCAGTAGTTGAGGTGGCTGAGAGGGCACTTGTTGGACCACTTGAGATGCATTCAAGCATTTTCCTTTTTTGGCCATCATCTACCTTTGTTTCTGTTGTTCGTGTCCGTAAAAAAGAGAGCACATCGGATTGTCCACGGTAAGTAGTAGACATCTTACTTTTGCTGGTAGATGGTCTATCTTCAGGAGATGATAATGGAGCTTTGCCACCTTCCCCACGGACAAACCCTTTTTTTCCTTTTCCAACACGCCTCTTCCCCTTTCCACCAGCATCTATCATGTTGCCACTCATGTTGATTGCGACAAGATTGTGCACTGAAAATGTGGTAGTAAAAATTGAGAGGTGGTGTAGATTGCAGCGGTGGTCTAGCTTTATTAACAGCAGAATAATAAAGAATAATTATCCCTGACAATGCAACTACGGCCCTTAAACTGGCAGCATAAATTGCTAGTATAATGGCTTGGTAACAATGAGTTTGAGTGTGCAATGCAGGCAGAGGTGCTGCAAATATCTTTGCACTTGTGGTACGATACAGAAGTCCAACAGCCACTTTTATGATGCCACTAAGTTCACTCAGTGTTTGCTAGTATAATGGCTTAGTAACAGTGAGTTTGAGTGTGCAATGCAGGCAGAGGTGCTGCAAATATCTTTGCACTAGTGGGACTATACAGAAGTCCAATAGCCACGTTTAGGATGCCACTAAGTTCACTCAGTGTTTGCTAGTATAATGGCTTAGTAACAATGAGTTTTAGTGTGCAATGCAGGCAGACGTGCTGCAAATATCTTTGCACTACTGGGGCAATACAGCAATCCAACAGCCACGTTTAGGATGCCACTAAGTTCACTCAGTGTTTGCTAGTATAATGGCTTAGTAACAATGAGTTTGAGTGTGCAATGCAGGCAGAGGTGCTGCAAATATCTTTGCACTTGTGGGACGATACAGAAGTCCAACAGCCACGTTTAGGATGCCACTAAGTTCACTCAGTGTTTGCTAGTATAATGGCTTAGTAACAATGAGTTTCAGTGTGGAATGCAGGCAGAGGTGCTGCAAATATCTTTGCACTACTGGGACAATACAGCAGTCCAACAGCCACGTTTAGGATGCCACTAAGTTAACTCAGTGTTTGCTAGTATAATGGCTTAGTAACAATGAGTTGGAGTGTGCAATGCAGGCAGACGTGCTGCAAATATCT
This sequence comes from Anomaloglossus baeobatrachus, assembly GCF_048569485.1. NCBI lineage: Eukaryota > Metazoa > Chordata > Amphibia > Anura > Aromobatidae > Anomaloglossus > Anomaloglossus baeobatrachus. Next base: position 154,117,346 of record NC_134356.1, read on the forward strand.
TTGCACTTGTGGGACGATACATAAGTCCAATAGCCACGTTTAGGATGCCACTAAGTTCACTCAGTGTTTGCTAGTATAATGGCTTAGTAACAATGAGTTTTAGTGTGCAATGCAGGCAGACGTGCTGCAAATATCTTTGCACTACTGGGGCAATACAGCAGTCCAACAGCCACGTTTAGGATGCCACAAAGTTCACTCAGTGTTTGCTAGTATAATGGCTTAGTAACAATGAGTTTTAGTGTGCAATGCAGGCAGACGTGCTGCAAATATCTTTGCACTACTGGGGCAATACAGCAGTCCAACAGCCACGTTTAGGATGCCACTAATTTCACTCAGTGTTTGCTAGTATAATGGCTTAGTAACAATGAGTTTGTGTGTGCAATGCAGGCAGAGCTGCTGCAAATATCTTTGCACTTGTGGGACGATACAGAAGTCCAACAGCCACGTTTAGGATGCCACTAAGTTCACTTAGTGTTTGCTAGTATAATGGCTTAGTAACAATGAGTTTGAGTGTGCAATGCAGGCAGACGTGCTGCAAATATCTTTTCACTTGTGGGACGATACAGAAGTCCAACAGCCACTTTTATGATGCCACTAAGTTCACTCAGTGTTTGCTAGTATAATGGCTTAGTAACAATGAGTTTGAGTGTGCAATGCAGGCAGAGGTGCTGCAAATATCTTTGCACTACTGGGGCAATACAGCAGTCCAACAGCCACGTTTAGGATGCCACTAAGTTCACTCAGTGTTTGCTAGTATAATGGCTTAGTAGCAATGAGTTGGAGTGTGCAATGCAGGCAGACGTGCTGCAAATATCTTTGCACTACTGGGGCAATACAGCAGTCCAACAGCCACGTTTAGGATGCCACTAAGTTCACTCAGTGTTTGCTATTATAATGGCTTAGTAACAATAAGTTGGAGTGTGCAATGCAGGCAGACGTGCTGCAAATATCTTTGCACTAGTGGGACTATACAGAAGTCCAAAAGCCACGTTTAGGATGCCACTAAGTTCACTCAGTGTTTGCTAGTATAATGGCTTAGTAACAATGAGTTGGAGTGTGCAATGCAGGCAGACGTGCTGCAAATATCTTTGCACTACTGGGGCAATACAGCAGTCCAACAGCCACGTTTAGGATGCCACTAAGTTCACTCAGTGTTTGCTAGTATAATGGCTTAGTAACAATGAGTTTTAGTGTGCAATGCAGGCAGACATGCTGAAAATATCTTTGCACTACTGGGGCAATACAGCAATCCAACAGCCTTGTTTAGGATGCCACTAGGTTCACTCAGTGTTTGCTAGTATAATGGCTTAGTAACAATGAGTTTGAGTGTGCAAAGGGCAGGAGGGTACAGTGGCAGGGTTGTGGGTCTCTGGGTAGAGGAAAGGAAGCCTGCTTTTCTATCCCTCCTAATGGGGAAATGCAGCGAGGAAATCCCTGACCTTAGCTACACAGACGCTGTCATCTTGTGTAGCTGTTAAACTCTGTTTTAAACTCTGTCACCTATAGCTCTGACCCTGCCGGTATGAGCCCTTAAAAGGACTGATATAAAGTGCTATCTCTAAGCTGTCCAGCGCTGTGTATGGAGCGTATACAGCAGTATCGGCGATAGGAGCTGCGCCAGTGATGTCTGAAACCAAGGACGCAAAAGGCAGATAATGGCGTGCTGGAGGAAAATGTCCGGTTTTATAATGCAGGGACATGTAACATGGACATCCTATCACACATGCCATTGCTTCTCTGGCTAAAAGTCCACTTAGCTGTGTGTGTGTCTGGGATTGGCTGAAATTCTGGCCCGCCCCACTACACACGCGCGCTTAGGGAAGGAAGACAAGGAAAAAAAAAAAAAAAATGGCGATCCATTATCCATACAGCAGTGATCTGAATGCGCTGTTCCCACACACTATACACTGAAATATCATAATAGTGTGACTCACAGAGTGACTTACACTATTACAGCGGAAAGCCAGCAAGGAATTAGCTGTTTTTTTTGCTGCTAGAACCGTTCTCGAACGTATCTAGAACTATCGAGCTTTAGCAAAAAAGCTCGAGTTCTAGTTCGATCTAGAACAGCCCAAAAATCACTCGAGCCGCGAACTGGAGAACCTCGAACCGCGAACCGTGCTCAACTCTACTCTTGAGATTCTTGATTTGTTCTCTCTCGCCTCTAATTATCTTCTTCACGGCTCTCTAGATGCAGCAAGCTGGTCAGCCCTAATGCCAGCCAATGCTGTCTTCGCCCGCAGGGTTCTGTGGCTAAAGATCTGTAATGCGGACAGTGCCTCCAAGAAGTCCCTGTCCACACTTCCCTTCCAGGGTCTTCGTCTATTTGGTGAATCCCTGGACAAGCTCATATCTGAGGCGACGGGTAGTAAAAGTACCATTCTACCACAAAAGCGGCCTGTAGCCAGAAATTTCAAAAAATCTTCTTGGCGCAGGCAGTCCTTTCGGCCTGCCCCCCAAAAGACGTCAGCCCAAGGACCGTCCCAATGCTCAGATCGAGGATCCGGTCCCTCAAGGGGTTCTTCTTGGCGTTCCCACTCCAAGCAGCCTAAATCCAAAGGACCTCGCTCTGTACAGGCCCCCTCAGCATGACGCCAGGTATCCTGCAGATCCGACTCCTGTGGGAGGGCGGCTTCTGCTTTTTCGGGATATCTGGCTAGGTCACACTCACAATGCCTGGGTTCGAGAAATCGTCACCTCAGTTTACAAGATCGATTTCCATTCCCTGCCGGCCAACAGGTTTCTGCGTTCTCGTCTCCCAAAGTCCGAAACGCAAAACCAGGCCTTATTTCAGGCCATAGCTTCTTTACAAAAAGCAAACGTCATCATTCCAGTGCCCCTGGAACAGCATGGCGAAGGTTTCTATTCAAACCTTTTTGTCGTTTCCAAAAAAGATGGCTCTGTCCGCCCTATCTTGGACCTCAAATGGCTGAACAAATTCGTACGGGTTCGAACTTTACGAATAAAATCATAGAGAGCAGTACTAGCCGCCATGGAACCTGGAGAATTCCTGGCTTCCATAGACGTTCAAGATGCTTATTTACACATTCCCATATGTGTCTCTCATCAACGGTTCCTTCGCTTTGCCGTAGGACACCGTCATTTCCAATTCAGGGCCCTCCCCTTTGGGCTGGCCACTGTGCCTCGGGTCTTCACAAAGGTCATGGCAGCCGTCAGGTCCATTTTACACCCCAGAGGCATCCTCGTCGTTCCCTATTTGGACGACCTTCTTGTCAAAGGGAGCTCTCCTCACGTTTGCTCAGAAAGCGTGCAGAATTGCCTAGACACGCTGTCAAGGCTAGGGTTGCTTTTCAACTTCAACAAGTCATCCCTCATTCCTCATCAGCGCATCACCTTTTTAGGTATGCTGATAGACACAGCTCAGTCCCGGGTTTTCCTTCCAGAGGACAAGAGGTCTTCTCTGATCCGGGCTGCCCAATCCCTCCTCTCTCGCCGTCACACATCCCTTCGGAATGGAATGAGAGTGTTAGGCAAGATGGTGGCGGTCATAGAAGCCGTGTCCTTTGCCCAATTCCATCTGTGCCCTCTACAACTGGATCTTCTATCCTCCTGGGACAAGAATCCAGCTTCTCTGGACCGGTCAGTCCGCCTGTCTCGGTCTGCGCTCAGCTCCCTCGTCTGGTGGACTCAAGCCTCATCCCTATCTCAAGGGAAGTCCTTCTGCCCGGTCCACTGGCAGGTAGTCACGACGGATGCCAGCCTGATAGGCTGGGGGGCGGTGTTTCTCCACCACACATTTCAGGGACGCTGGTCTCCTTCCAAGCGCTCTCTGCACATCAATGTTCTGGAGATCAGAGCCATATTTCTGGCCCTTCAGAATCTTCAACCCTTATTACTGGGCCTCCCTGTTCGGATCCAGTCAGACAATGCCACGGCCGTGGCTTACATCAACCGTCAGGAAAGAACTCGCAGCAAGGCAGCGATGAAGGAGGTATCCAGGATTCTTCTTTGGGAAGAGAGAAGCACATCCCCATCATTTCAGCTGTCCATATCCCAGGGGTAGACAACTGGGCCGCAGACTTTCTCAGCAGGCAAGGTCTAGCGGCAGGAGAATGGTCCCTCCACGACAAAGTGTTCCATCAGATCACTCTTCGTTGGGGACTCCTGGATGTGGACCTCATGGCGTCTCGAATGAATGCCAAGATACGTCCCTTCATATCTCGGTCGAGAGACCCGCTAGCGCTCGGCTCCGACGCTCTAGTCTTTCCATGGTCGCAGTTCCGCCTACCCTACATCTTCCCTCCGTTTCCTCTCATTCTGAGAGTAATCAAGAAAATCAAAGCGGAGGGAATCCCGGTGATCCTCGTGGCCCTGGACTGGCCCAGGAGAGCCTGGTACCCAGAGCTCCTCCAACTTCTCAGCGACACTCCCTGGCGTCTTCCCGACCGCCCGGATCTTCTGTCGCAAGGTCCAATATTCCACCAGAATACAGCACAGCTGCATTTGATGGCGTGGCACTTGAATCCCTGATTCTAGCCAAATCGGGTTTTTCTTCCAGGGTAGTTCATACCATGCTTAATGCTCGGAAGCCTTCCTCCGCCAGCATTTACCACAGGACCTGGAAGACCTATCTTTCCTGGTGTGACCGTCATAATCGGTCACCCCTGACCTTTTCAATCCCTAATGCTCTTGCCTTTCTGCAAGACGGTCTGGACTCGGGCCTTGCTCTCAGTACCCTTAAAGGGCAAGTTTCTGCCTTGTCGATTTTTTTCCAGAAGCAACTGGCTTCTCGCCCTCAGGTCCATACCTTTCTTCAAGGGGTAGTGCATTTGGTCCCTCCTTATCGCCACCCCTTAGATCCCTTGGATCTGAATCTGGTTCTGGGAGTCCTTCAACTTCCTCCCTTCGAACCTCTGAGAGAAATCTCTCTTCAACGACTATCTTGGAAAGTTGCCTTTTTAGTCGCTATCACCTCTATCAGGCGAGTGTCCGAACTGGCAGCTCTTTCCTGTCGTTCACCTTACCTGATATTCCATCATGATAAGGTGGTCCTTCGGCCTTCCCCCGCCTTCCTTCCGAAGGTCGTATCCTCTTTCCACCTGAACGAGGACATTGTGTTGCCATCATTCTGCCCGCCCCGGTCCACTCCTTTGAGAAAGCCCTTCACAATCTCGATCTTGTCAGGGCTCTGCGGATCTACATCTCCAGAACAGTGCCGTTGCGTAAGTCCGATGCCCTTTTAGTCCTCCCAGTAGGGCACAAGAAGGGCAACCCGGTGTCTAAATCCACGATTTCTCGATAGATCAGGACCGCCATCTGTGAGGCATACAAAGCACGAGGTGCCGTTCCCCCTCAATCTGTGCGGTCCCACTCTACACGAGCAGTGGGTGCCTCCTGGGCTATCCGCCATCAGGCCTCGGCGGCCCAACTTTGCAAGGCCGCTACCTGGTCCAGTGTGCACACGTTCACAAAATTCTACAGAGTGCATACGCATGCCTCCGCGGATGCTGCTCTTGGAAGACAAGTCCTTCAGGCGGAAGTGGCCCATTTATAAGTGGCCACTGCTCGGTTCTGTGTTTTCATATGAGTTCACTGCAGTTGCACTTGTTAGTCAGCTCTTAGTCTAATGTTATACACTGTTACTAGTTCAGTTCCCACCCAGGGACTGCTTTGGGACGTCCCACGGTCTGTGTCCCCCAATAAAAAAGGCGAGAAAGGAAAGGACATTTTTGTGTACTCACCGTAAAATGTCTTTCTTGGAGCCTTTCATTGGGGGACAGAGCTCCCACCCTTGTGGTTTTGGTTATCCTTTTCCGACTGCTTTACACCAAACTGAGCTAGGTCCCGCCTAGTTGGGGTTATATGCTGTGGAAGGAGGAGCTAACTCTTTTTTAAATCTAGTGTCAAGCCTCCCCTGGAGACAACATATAACCCACGGTCTGTGTCCCCCAATGAAAGGCTCCAAGAAAGACATTTTACAGTGAGTACACAAAAATGTCCTTTTTTTGATGCCACTAAGTTTCCTCAGTGTTTGCTATTATTATGGCTTAGTAAAAATGAGCTTGAGGGTGCAATGTTAAGGTGCTGGAAATTGCTTGTCTCCAGTGGGACATCAATGGAGTCCAAAAGCCACTTTTTGGATACCACTAAGTTTCCTCAGTGTTTGCTATTATAATGCCTTAGTAAAAATGAGCTTGAGGGTGCAATGGAGAGGTGCTGGAAATTGCTTGGCACCAGTAGGACACTAATGGAGTCCAACAGCCACTTTTTGAATGCCACTAAGTTTCCTCAGTGTTTGCTATTATATTAGCTTAGTAAAAATGAGCAGGAGGGTGCAATGCAGAGGTGCTGGAAATTGCTTGGCACCAGTCGGACACTAATGGCGTCCAACAGCCACTTTTAGGATGCCACTAAGTTTCCTCAGTGTTTGCTATTATAATGGCTTAGTAAAAAGGAGCTTGAGGGTGCAATGCAGAGGTGCTGGAATTGATTGGCACCAGTGGGACACTAATGGAGTCCAACAGCCACTTTTAGGATGCCACTAAGTTTCCTCAGTGTTTGCTATTATTATGGTTTAGTAAAAATGAGCTTGAGGGTGCAATGTTAAGGTGCTGGAAATTGCTTGTCTCCAGTGGGACACTAATGGAGTCCAATAGCCACTTTTTGGATGCCACTAAGTTTCCTCAGTGTTTGCTATTATAATGCCTTAGTAAAAATGAGCTTGAGGGTGCAATGCAGGGGTGCTAAAAACTTGCTTGGAAGCAGTGGAACACTAATGGAGTCCAACAGCCACTTTTAGGATGCCAGTAAGTTTCCTCAGTGTTTGCTATTATTATGGCTTAGTAAAAAAGAGCTTGAGGGTGCAATGCAGAGGTGCTGGAAATTGCTGGTCTCCAGTGGGACACTAATGGAGTCCAACAGACACTTTTTGGATGCCACTAAGTTTCCTCAGTGTTTGCTATTATATTGCCTTAGTAAAATAGAGCTTGAGGGTGCAATGCTGAGGTGCTGGAAATTGCTTGGCACCAGTGGGACACTAATGGAGTCCAACAGCCACTTTTTGGATGCCACTAAGTTTCCTCAGTGTTTGCTATTATAATGGCTTAGTAAAATTGAGCTTGAGGGTGCAATGCAGAGGTGCTGGTATTGCTTGGCACTAGTGGGACACTAATGAAGTCCAACAGACACTTTTTGGATGCCATTAATTTTCCTCAGTGTTTGCTATTATAAAAGCTTAGTAACAATAAGGGTGGGAGTGCAATGCAGAGGTGCTGCAAATGACTTGGCACCAGTGGGACACTAATGAAGTCCAACAGCCACTTTTTGGAGGCCACTAAGTTTCCTCAGTGTTTGCTATTATAATGGCTTAGTAACACTGAGCTAGAGGGTGCAATGCAGAGGTGCTGCAAATTGCTTGGCACCAGTGGGACACTAATGGAGTCCAACAGCCACTTTTAGGATGCCACTAAGTTTCCTCAGTGTTTGCTATTATAATGGCTTAGTAAAAATGAGCTTGTGGGTGCAATGCAGAGGTGCTGGAAATTGCTTTGCACCAGTGGGACACTAATGGAGTCCAACAGCCACTTTTAGGATGCCACTAAGTTTCCTCACTGTTTGCTATTATAATAGCTTGGTAAAAATGAGCTTGAGTGTGCAATGCAGAGGTGCTGGAAATTGATTGGCAACAGGGGGACACAAATGGAGTCCAACAGCCACTTTTTGGATGCCACTAAGTTTCCTCAGTGTTTGCTATTATAATAGCTTAGTAAAAATGAGCTTGAGGGTGCAATGCATAGGTGCTGGAAATTGCTTGGCACCAGTGGGACACTAATGGAGTCCAACAGCCACTTTTAGGACGCCACTAAGTTTCCTCAGTGTTTGCTTATATAATAGCTTAGTAAAAATGAGCTTGAGGGTGCAATGCAGAGGTGCTGGAAATTGCTTGGCACCAGTGGGACATTAATGGAGTCCAACCGCCACTTTTTGGATGCCACTAAGTTTCCTCAGTGTTTGCTATTATAATGTTTTAGTAAAAATGAGCTTGAGGGTGCAATGCAGAGATGCTGAAAATTGCTTGGCACCAGTGAGACACTAATGGAGTCCAACAGCCACTTTTTGGATGCCACTAAGTTTCCTCAGTGTTTGCTATTATAATGGCTTAGTAAAAATGAGCTTGAGGGTGCAATGCAGAGGTGCTGAAAATTGCTTGGCACCAGTGGGACACTAATGGAGTCCAACAGCCACTTTTTGGATGCCACTAAGTTTCCTCAGTGTTTGCTATTATTATGGCTTAGTAAAAATGAGCTTGAGGGTGCAATGCAGAGGTGATGGAAATTGCTTGTCTCCAGTGGGACACTATTGGAGTCCAACAGACACTTTTTGGATGCCACTGTTTCCTCAGTGTTTGCTATTATAATGCCTTAGTAAAAATGAGCTTGAGGGTGCAATATAGAGGTGCTGGAAATCGCTTGGCACCAGTGGGACACTAATGGAGTCCAACAGCCACTTTTAGGTTGCCACTAAGTTTCCTCAGTGTTTACTATTATAATGGCTTAGTAAAAATGAGCTTGAGGGTGCAATGCAGAGGTGCTGGTATTGCTTGGCACCAGTGGGACATTAATGGAGTCAAACAGCCACTTTTAAGATGCCACTAAGTTTCCTCAGTGTTTGCTATTTTAATGGCTTAGTAAAAATGAGCTTGAGGGGGCAATGCAGAGGTGCTGGAAATTGCTTGGCACCAGTGAAACACTAATGGAGTCCAACAGCCACTTTTAGGATGCCACTAAGTTTCCTCAGTGTTTGCTTTTATAATAGCTTAGTAAAAATGAGCTTGAGTGTGCAGTGCAGAGGTGCTGGAAATTGATTGGCACCAGTGGGACACTAATGGAGTCCAACAGCCACTTTTAGGATGCCACTAAGTTTCCTCAGTGTTTGCTATTATAATGTTTTAGTAAAATTAAGCTTGAGGGTGCAATGCAGAGGTGCTGGAAATTGCTTGGCACCAGTGGGACATTAATGGAGTCCAACCGCCACTTTATGGATGCCACTAAGTTTCCTCAGTGTTTGCTATTATAATGTTTTAGTAAAAATGAGCTTGAGGGTGCAATGCAGAGGTCCTGAAAAATGCTTGGCACCAGTGAGACACTAGTGGAGTCCAACACCCACTTTTTGGATGCCACTAAGTTTCCTCAGTGTTTGCTTTTATAATAGCTTAGTAAAAATGAGCTTGAGTGTGCAGTGCAGAGGTGCTGGAAATTGATTGGCACCAGTGGGACACTAATGGAGTCCAACAGCCACTTTTATTATGCCACTAAGTTTCCTTAGTGTTTGCTATTATAATAGCTTAGTAAAAATGAGCTTGAGGGTGCAATGCAGAGGTACTGGAAATTGCTTGGCACCAGTGGGACACTAATGGAGTTTAACAGACACTTTTTGGATGCCACTAAGTTTCCTCAGTGTTTGCTATTATAATGGCTTAGTAAAAATGAGCTTCAGGGTACAATGCTGAGGTGCTGAAAGTTGCTTGGCACCAGTGGGACACTAATGGAGTCCAACAGCCACTTTTTGGATGCCACTAAGATTCCTCAGTGTTTGCTTTTATAATGGCTTAGTAAAAATGAGCTTGAGGGTGCAATGCAGAAGTGCTGGAAATTGATTGGCAACAGGGGGACACAATTGGCGTCCAACAGCCACTTTTTGGATGCCACTAAATGTCATCAGTGTTTGCTATTATAATGGCTTAGTAAAAATGAGCTTGAGGGTACAATGCAGAGGTGCTGGAAATTGCTTTGCACCAGTGGGACACTATTGGAGTCCAACAGCCACTTTTAGGATGCCACTAAGTTTCCTCACTGTTTGCTATTATAATAGCTTAGTAAAAATGAGCTAAGTGTGCAATGCAGAGGTGCTGGAAATTGATTGGCAACAGGGGGACACCAATGGCGTCCAACAGCCACTTTTTGGATGCCACTAAATGTCCTCAGTGTTTGCTATTATAATGGCATAGTAAAAATGAGCTTGAGGGTGCAATGCAGAGGTGCTGAAAATTGCTTGGCACTAGTGAGACACTAATGTAGTCCAACAGCCACTTTTAGGATGCCACTAAGTTTCCTCAGTGTTTGCTAATATTATGGCTTAGTAAAAATGAGCTTGAGGGTGCAATGCAGAGGTGCTGGAAATTGCTTGTCTCCAGTGGGACACTAATGGAGTCCAACAGACACTTTTTGGATGCCACTAAGTTTCCTCAGTGTTTGCTATTATAATGCCTTAGTAAAAATGAGCTTGAGGGTGCAATGCAGAGGTGCTGGAAATCGCTTGGCACCAGTGGGACACTAATGGAGTCCAACAGCCACTTTTAGGATGCCACTAAGTTTCCTCAGTGTTTGCTATTATAATAGCTTAGTAAAAATTAGCAGGAGTGTGCAATGCAGAGGTGCTGGAAATTGCTTGGCACCAGGGGGACACTAATGGCGTCCAACAGCCACTTTTAGGTTGCCACTAAGTTTCCTCAGTGTTTGCTATTAAAATGGCTTAGTAAAAATGAGCTTGAGGGTGCAATGCAGAGGTGCTGGTATTGCTTGGCACCAGTGGGACACTAATGGAGTCCAACAGCCACTTTTAGGATGCCACTAAGTTTCCTCACTGTTTGCTATTATAATGGCTTAGTAAAAATGCGCAGGAGGGTGCAATGCAGAGGTGCTGGAAATTGCTTGGCACCAGTGGGACACTATTGGAGTCCAACAGCCACTTTTTGGATGCCACTAAGTTTCCTCAGTGTTTGCTATTATAATAGCTTAGTAAAAATGAGCTTGAGGGTGCAATGCATAGGTGCTGGAAATTGCTTGGCACCAGTGGGACACTAATGGAGTCCAACAGCCACTTTTAGGACGCCACTAAGTTTCCTCAGTGTTTGCTTATATAATAGCTTAGTAAAAATGAGCTTGAGGGTGCAATGCAGAGGTGCTGGAAATTGCTTGGCACCAGTGGGACATTAATGGAGTCCAACCGCCACTTTTTGGATGCCACTAAGTTTCCTCAGTGTTTGCTATTATAATGTTTTAGTAAAAATGAGCTTGAGGGTGCAATGCAGAGATGCTGAAAATTGCTTGGCACCAGTGAGACACTAATGGAGTCCAACAGCCACTTTTTGGATGCCACTAAGTTTCCTCAGTGTTTGCTATTATAATGGCTTAGTAAAAATGAGCTTGAGGGTGCAATGCAGAGGTGCTGAAAATTGCTTGGCACCAGTGGGACACTAATGGAGTCCAACAGCCACTTTTTGGATGCCACTAAGTTTCCTCAGTGTTTGCTATTATAATGGCTTAGTAAAATTGAGCTTGAGGGTGCAATGCAGAGGTGCTGGAAATTGCTTTGCACCAGTGGGACACTAATGGAGTCCAACAGCCACTTTTAGGATGCCACTAAGTTTCCTCACTGTTTGCTATGATAATAGCTTAGTAAAAATGAGCTTGAGTGTGCAATGCAGAGGTGCTGGAAATTTATTGGCAACAGGGGGACACTAATGGAGTCCAACAGCCACTTTTAGGATGCCACTAAGTTTCCTCAGTGTTTGCTATTATTATGGCTTAGTAAAAATGAGCTTGAGGGTGCAATGCAGAGGTGATGGAAATTGCTTGTCTCCAGTGGGACACTATTGGAGTCCAACAGACACTTTTTGGATGCCACTGTTTCCTCAGTGTTTGCTATTATAATGCCTTAGTAAAAATGAGCTTGAGGGTGCAATATAGAGGTGCTGGAAATCGCTTGGCACCAGTGGGACACTAATGGAGTCCAACAGCCACTTTTAGGTTGCCACTAAGTTTCCTCAGTGTTTACTATTATAATGGCTTAGTAAAAATGAGCTTGAGGGTGCAATGCAGAGGTGCTGGTATTGCTTGGCACCAGTGGGACATTAATGGAGTCAAACAGCCACTTTTAAGATGCCACTAAGTTTCCTCAGTGTTTGCTATTTTAATGGCTTAGTAAAAATGAGCTTGAGGGGGCAATGCAGAGATGCTGAAAATTGCTTGGCACCAGTGAGACACTAATGGAGTCCAACAGCCACTTTTTGGATGCCACTAAGTTTCCTCAGTGTTTGCTATTATAATGGCTTAGTAAAAATGAGCTTGAGGGTGCAATGCAGAGGTGCTGAAAATTGCTTGGCACCAGTGGGACACTAATGGAGTCCAACAGCCACTTTTTGGATGCCACTAAGTTTCCTCAGTGTTTGCTATTATAATGGCTTAGTAAAATTGAGCTTGAGGGTGCAATGCAGAGGTGCTGGAAATTGCTTTGCACCAGTGGGACACTAATGGAGTCCAACAGCCACTTTTAGGATGCCACTAAGTTTCCTCACTGTTTGCTATGATAATAGCTTAGTAAAAATGAGCTTCAGTGTGCAATGCAGAGGTGCTGGAAATTTATTGGCAACAGGGGGACACTAATGGAGTCCAACAGCCACTTTTAGGATGCCACTAAGTTTCCTCAGTGTTTGCTATTATTATGGCTTAGTAAAAATGAGCTTGAGGGTGCAATGCAGAGGTGATGGAAATTGCTTGTCTCCAGTGGGACACTATTGGAGTCCAACAGACACTTTTTGGATGCCACTGTTTCCTCAGTGTTTGCTATTATAATGCCTTAGTAAAAATGAGCTTGAGGGTGCAATATAGAGGTGCTGGAAATCGCTTGGCACCAGTGGGACACTAATGGAGTCCAACAGCCACTTTTAGGTTGCCACTAAGTTTCCTCAGTGTTTACTATTATAATGGCTTAGTAAAAATGAGCTTGAGGGTGCAATGCAGAGGTGCTGGTATTGCTTGGCACCAGTGGGACATTAATGGAGTCAAACAGCCACTTTTAAGATGCCACTAAGTTTCCTCAGTGTTTGCTATTTTAATGGCTTAGTAAAAATGAGCTTGAGGGGGCAATGCAGAGGTGCTGGAAATTGCTTGGCACCAGTGAAACACTAATGGAGTCCAACAGCCACTTTTAGGATGCCACTAAGTTTCCTCAGTGTTTGCTTTTATAATAGCTTAGTAAAAATGAGCTTGAGTGTGCAGTGCAGAGGTGCTGGAAATTGATTGGCACCAGTGGGACACTAATGGAGTCCAACAGCCACTTTTAGGATGCCACTAAGTTTCCTCAGTGTTTGCTATTATAATGTTTTAGTAAAATTAAGCTTGAGGGTGCAATGCAGAGGTGCTGGAAATTGCTTGGCACCAGTGGGACATTAATGGAGTCCAACCGCCACTTTATGGATGCCACTAAGTTTCCTCAGTGTTTGCTATTATAATGTTTTAGTAAAAATGAGCTTGAGGGTGCAATGCAGAGGTCCTGAAAAATGCTTGGCACCAGTGAGACACTAGTGGAGTCCAACACCCACTTTTTGGATGCCACTAAGTTTCCTCAGTGTTTGCTTTTATAATAGCTTAGTAAAAATGAGCTTGAGTGTGCAGTGCAGAGGTGCTGGAAATTGATTGGCACCAGTGGGACACTAATGGAGTCCAACAGCCACTTTTATTATGCCACTAAGTTTCCTTAGTGTTTGCTATTATAATAGCTTAGTAAAAATGAGCTTGAGGGTGCAATGCAGAGGTACTGGAAATTGCTTGGCACCAGTGGGACACTAATGGAGTTTAACAGACACTTTTTGGATGCCACTAAGTTTCCTCAGTGTTTGCTATTATAATGGCTTAGTAAAAATGAGCTTCAGGGTACAATGCTGAGGTGCTGAAAGTTGCTTGGCACCAGTGGGACACTAATGGAGTCCAACAGCCACTTTTTGGATGCCACTAAGATTCCTCAGTGTTTGCTTTTATAATGGCTTAGTAAAAATGAGCTTGAGGGTGCAATGCAGAAGTGCTGGAAATTGATTGGCAACAGGGGGACACAATTGGCGTCCAACAGCCACTTTTTGGATGCCACTAAATGTCATCAGTGTTTGCTATTATAATGGCTTAGTAAAAATGAGCTTGAGGGTACAATGCAGAGGTGCTGGAAATTGCTTTGCACCAGTGGGACACTATTGGAGTCCAACAGCCACTTTTAGGATGCCACTAAGTTTCCTCACTGTTTGCTATTATAATAGCTTAGTAAAAATGAGCTAAGTGTGCAATGCAGAGGTGCTGGAAATTGATTGGCAACAGGGGGACACCAATGGCGTCCAACAGCCACTTTTTGGATGCCACTAAATGTCCTCAGTGTTTGCTATTATAATGGCATAGTAAAAATGAGCTTGAGGGTGCAATGCAGAGGTGCTGAAAATTGCTTGGCACTAGTGAGACACTAATGTAGTCCAACAGCCACTTTTAGGATGCCACTAAGTTTCCTCAGTGTTTGCTAATATTATGGCTTAGTAAAAATGAGCTTGAGGGTGCAATGCAGAGGTGCTGGAAATTGCTTGTCTCCAGTGGGACACTAATGGAGTCCAACAGACACTTTTTGGATGCCACTAAGTTTCCTCAGTGTTTGCTATTATAATGCCTTAGTAAAAATGAGCTTGAGGGTGCAATGCAGAGGTGCTGGAAATCGCTTGGCACCAGTGGGACACTAATGGAGTCCAACAGCCACTTTTAGGATGCCACTAAGTTTCCTCAGTGTTTGCTATTATAATAGCTTAGTAAAAATTAGCAGGAGTGTGCAATGCAGAGGTGCTGGAAATTGCTTGGCACCAGGGGGACACTAATGGCGTCCAACAGCCACTTTTAGGTTGCCACTAAGTTTCCTCAGTGTTTGCTATTAAAATGGCTTAGTAAAAATGAGCTTGAGGGTGCAATGCAGAGGTGCTGGTATTGCTTGGCACCAGTGGGACACTAATGGAGTCCAACAGCCACTTTTAGGATGCCACTAAGTTTCCTCACTGTTTGCTATTATAATGGCTTAGTAAAAATGCGCAGGAGGGTGCAATGCAGAGGTGCTGGAAATTGCTTGGCACCAGTGGGACACTATTGGAGTCCAACAGCCACTTTTTGGATGCCACTAAGTTTCCTCAGTGTTTGCTATTATAATAGCTTAGTAAAAATGAGCTTGAGGGTGCAATGCATAGGTGCTGGAAATTGCTTGGCACCAGTGGGACACTAATGGAGTCCAACAGCCACTTTTAGGACGCCACTAAGTTTCCTCAGTGTTTGCTTATATAATAGCTTAGTAAAAATGAGCTTGAGGGTGCAATGCAGAGGTGCTGGAAATTGCTTGGCACCAGTGGGACATTAATGGAGTCCAACCGCCACTTTTTGGATGCCACTAAGTTTCCTCAGTGTTTGCTATTATAATGTTTTAGTAAAAATGAGCTTGAGGGTGCAATGCAGAGATGCTGAAAATTGCTTGGCACCAGTGAGACACTAATGGAGTCCAACAGCCACTTTTTGGATGCCACTAAGTTTCCTCAGTGTTTGCTATTATAATGGCTTAGTAAAAATGAGCTTGAGGGTGCAATGCAGAGGTGCTGAAAATTGCTTGGCACCAGTGGGACACTAATGGAGTCCAACAGCCACTTTTTGGATGCCACTAAGTTTCCTCAGTGTTTGCTATTATAATGGCTTAGTAAAATTGAGCTTGAGGGTGCAATGCAGAGGTGCTGGAAATTGCTTTGCACCAGTGGGACACTAATGGAGTCCAACAGCCACTTTTAGGATGCCACTAAGTTTCCTCACTGTTTGCTATGATAATAGCTTAGTAAAAATGAGCTTGAGTGTGCAATGCAGAGGTGCTGGAAATTTATTGGCAACAGGGGGACACTAATGGAGTCCAACAGCCACTTTTAGGATGCCACTAAGTTTCCTCAGTGTTTGCTATTATTATGGCTTAGTAAAAATGAGCTTGAGGGTGCAATGCAGAGGTGATGGAAATTGCTTGTCTCCAGTGGGACACTATTGGAGTCCAACAGACACTTTTTGGATGCCACTGTTTCCTCAGTGTTTGCTATTATAATGCCTTAGTAAAAATGAGCTTGAGGGTGCAATATAGAGGTGCTGGAAATCGCTTGGCACCAGTGGGACACTAATGGAGTCCAACAGCCACTTTTAGGTTGCCACTAAGTTTCCTCAGTGTTTACTATTATAATGGCTTAGTAAAAATGAGCTTGAGGGTGCAATGCAGAGGTGCTGGTATTGCTTGGCACCAGTGGGACATTAATGGAGTCAAACAGCCACTTTTAAGATGCCACTAAGTTTCCTCAGTGTTTGCTATTTTAATGGCTTAGTAAAAATGAGCTTGAGGGGGCAATGCAGAGGTGCTGGAAATTGCTTGGCACCAGTGGAACACTAATGGAGTCCAACAGCCACTTTTAGGATGCCACTAAGTTTCCTCAGTGTTTGCTTTTATAATAGCTTAGTAAAAATGAGCTTGAGTGTGCAGTGCAGAGGTCCTGGAAATTGATTGGCACCAGAGGGACACTAATGGAGTCCAACAGCCACTTTTAGGATGCCACTAAGTTTCCTCAGTGTTTGCTATTATAATGTTTTAGTAAAATTAAGCTTGAGGGTGCAATGCAGAGGTGCTGGAAATTGCTTGGCACCAGTGGGACATTAATGGAGTCCAACCGCCACTTTTTGGATGCCATTAAGTTTCCTCAGTGTTTGCTATTATAATGTTTTAGTAAAAATGAGCTTGAGGGTGCAATGCAGAGGTCCTGAAAAATGCTTGGCACCAGTGAGACACTAGTGGAGTCCAACACCCACTTTTTGGATGCCACTAAGTTTCCTCAGTGTTTGCTTTTATAATAGCTTAGTAAAAATGAGCTTGAGTGTGCAGTGCAGAGGTGCTGGAAATTGATTGGCACCAGTGGGACACTAATGGAGTCCAACAGCCACTTTTATTATGCCACTAAGTTTCCTTAGTGTTTGCTATTATAATAGCTTAGTAAAAATGAGCTTGAGGGTGCAATGCAGAGGTACTGGAAATTGCTTGGCACCAGTGGGACACTAATGGAGTTTAACAGACACTTTTTGGATGCCACTAAGTTTCCTCAGTGTTTGCTATTATAATGGCTTAGTAAAAATGAGCTTCAGGGTACAATGCAGAGGTGCTGAAAGTTGCTTGGCACCAGTGGGACACTAATGGAGTCCAACAGCCACTTTTTGGATGCCACTAAGATTCCTCAGTGTTTGCTTTTATAATGGCTTAGTAAAAATGAGCTTGAGGGTGCAATGCAGAAGTGCTGGAAATTGATTGGCAACAGGGGGACACAATTGGCGTCCAACAGCCACTTTTTGGATGCCACTAAATGTCATCAGTGTTTGCTATTATAATGGCTTAGTAAAAATGAGCTTGAGGGTACAATGCAGAGGTGCTGGAAATTGCTTTGCACCAGTGGGACACTATTGGAGTCCAACAGCCACTTTTAGGATGCCACTAAGTTTCCTCACTGTTTGCTATTATAATAGCTTAGTAAAAATGAGCTAAGTGTGCAATGCAGAGGTGCTGGAAATTGATTGGCAACAGGGGGACACCAATGGCGTCCAACAGCCACTTTTTGGATGCCACTAAATGTCCTCAGTGTTTGCTATTATAATGGCATAGTAAAAATGAGCTTGAGGGTGCAATGCAGAGGTGCTGAAAATTGCTTGGCACTAGTGAGACACTAATGTAGTCCAACAGCCACTTTTAGGATGCCACTAAGTTTCCTCAGTGTTTGCTAATATTATGGCTTAGTAAAAATGAGCTTGAGGGTGCAATGCAGAGGTGGTGGAAATTGCTTGTCTCCAGTGGGACACTAATGGAGTCCAACAGACACTTTTTGGATGCCACTAAGTTTCCTCAGTGTTTGCTATTATAATGCCTTAGTAAAAATGAGCTTGAGGGTGCAATGCAGAGGTGCTGGAAATCGCTTGGCACCAGTGCGACACTAATGGAGTCCAACAGCCACTTTTAGGATGCCACTAAGTTTCCTCAGTGTTTGCTATTATAATAGCTTAGTAAAAATTAGCAGGAGTGTGCAATGCAGAGGTTCTGGAAATTGCTTGGCACCAGGGGGACACTAATGGCGTCCAACAGCCACTTTTTGGTTGCCACTAAGTTTCCTCAGTGTTTGCTATTAAAATGGCTTAGTAAAAATGAGCTTGAGGGTGCAATGCAGAGGTGCTGGTATTGCTTGGCACCAGTGGGACACTAATGGAGTCCAACAGCCACTTTTAGGATGCCACTAAGTTTCCTCACTGTTTGCTATTATAATGGCTTAGTAAAAATGCGCAGGAGGGTGCAATGCAGAGGTGCTGGAAATTGCTTGGCACCAGTGGGACACTATTGGAGTCCAACAGCCACTTTTTGGATGCACTAAGTTTTCTCAGTGTTCGCTTTTATAATGGCCTAGTAAAAATGAGCTTGAGGGTGCAATGCAGGGGTGCTAAAAACTTGCTTGGCAGCAGTGGGACACTAATAGAGTCCAACAGCCACTTTTAGGATGCCACTAAGTTTCCTCAGTGTTTGCTATTATTATGGCTTAGTAAAAATGAGCTTGAGGGTGCAATGCAGAGGTGCTGGATATTGCTTGTCTCCAGTGGGACACAAATGGAGTCCAACAGACACTTATTATATGCCACTAAGTTTCCTCAATGTTTGCTATTATAATGGCTTAGTAAAAATGAGCTTGAGGGTGCAATGCACGGGTGCTGGAAATTGCTTGGCAGCAGTGGGACACTAATGGAGTCCAACAGCCACTTTTAGGATGCCAGTAAGTTTCCTCAGTGTTTGCTATTATTATGGCTTAGTAAAAATGAGCTTGAGGGTGCAATGCAGAGGTGCTGGAAATTGCTGGTCTCCAGTGGGACACTAATAGAGTCCAACAGACACTTTTTGGATGCCACTAAGTTTCCTCAGTGTTTGCTATTATATTGCCTTAGTAAAATAGAGCTTGAGGGTGCAATGCAGAGGTGCTGGAAATTGCTTGGCACCAGTGGGACACTAATGGAGTCCAACAGCCACTTTTTGGATGCCACTAAGTTTCCTCAGTGTTTGCTATTATAATAGCTTAGTAAAAATGAGCAGGAGGGTGCAATGCAGAGGTGCTGGAAATTGCTTGGCACCAGTGGGACACTAATGGCGTCCAACAGCCACTTTTAGGATGCCACTAAGTTTCCTCACTGTTTGCTATGATAATAGCTTAGTAAAAATGAGCTTGAGTGTGCAATGCAGAGGTGCTGGAAATTTATCGGCAACAGGGGGACACCAATGGAGTCCAACAGCCACTTTTTGGATGCCACTAAATGTCCTCAGTGTTTGCTATTATAATAGCTTAGTAAAAATTAGCAGGAGTGTGCAATGCAGAGGTGCTGGAATTTGCTTGGCACCAGTGGGACACTAATGGAGTCCAACAGCCACTTTTAGGATGCCACTAAGTTTCCTCAGTGTTTACTATTATAATGGCTTAGTAAAAATGAGCTTGAGGGTGCAGTGCAGAGGTGCTGGAAATTGATTGCCACCAGTGGGACACTAATGGAGTCCAACAGACACTTTTAGGATGCCACTAAGGTTCCACAGTGTTTGCTATTATAATAGCTTAGTAAAAATGAGCTTGAGGGTGCAATGCATAGGTGCTGGAAATTGCTTGGCACTAGTAAGACACTAATGGAGTCCAACCTCCACTTTTTGGATGCCACTAAGTTTCCTCAGTGTTTGCTATTATAATGTTTTAGTAAAAATGAGTTTGAGGGTGCAATGCAGAGGTGCTGGAAATTGCTTGGCACCAGTGGGACAATAATGGAGTCCAACAGCCTCTTTTTGGATGCCACTAAGTTTCCTCAATGTTTGCTATTTTAATGGCTTAGTAAAAATGAGCTTGAGGGTGCAATGCAGACATGCTGGAAATTGCTTGGCACCAGTGGGACAATAATGGAGTCCAACAGCCTCTTTTTGGATGCCACTAAGTTTCCTCAGTGTTTGCTATTATAATGTTTTAGTAAAAATGAGTTTGAGGGTGCAATGCAGAGGTGCTGGAAATTGCTTGGCACCAGTGGGACAATAATGGAGTCCAACAGCCACTTTTAGGATGCCACTAAGTTTCCTCACTGTTTGCTATTATAATAGCTTAGTAAAAATGAGCTTGAGTGTGCAATGCAGAGGTTCTGGAAATTGATTGGCAACAGGGGGACACCAATGGCGTCCAACAGCCACTTTTTGGATGCCACTAAATGTCCTCAGTGTTTGCTATTATAATGGCTTAGTAAAAATGAGCTTGAGGGTGCAATGCAGAGGTGCTGAAAATTGCTTGGCACCAGTGAGACACTAATGGAGTCCAACATCCACTTTTAGGATGCCAGTAAGTTTCCTCAGTGTTTGCTATTATAATAGCTTAGTAAAAATTAGCAGGAGTGTGCAATGCAGAGGTGCTGGACATTGCTTGGCACCAGTGGGACACTAATGGAGTCCAACAGACACTTTTTGGATGCCACTAAGTTTCCTCAGTGTTTGCTATTATAATGCCTTAGTAAAAATGAGCTTGAGGGTGCAATGCAGAGGTGCTGGAAATCGCTTGCCACCAGTGGGACACTAATGGAGTCCAACAGCCACTTTTAGGATGCCACTAAGTTTCCTCAGTGTTTGCTATTATAATAGCTTAGTAAAAATTAGCAGGAGTGTGCAATGCAGAGGTGCTGGAAATTGCTTGGCACCAGTGGGACACTAATGGCGTCCAACAGCCACTTTTAGGATGCCACTAAGTTTCCTCAGTGTTTGCTATTATAATGGCTTAGTAAAAAGGAGCTTGAGGGTGCAATGCAGAGGTGCTGGAATTGATTGGCACCAGTGGGACACTAATGGAGTCCAACAGCCACTTTTAGGATGCCACTAAGTTTCCTCAGTGTTTGCTATTATTATGGTTTAGTAAAAATGAGCTTGAGGGTGCAATGTTAAGGTGCTGGAAATTGCTTGTCAGCCACTTTTTGGATGCCACTAAGTTTCCTCAGTGTTTGCTATTATAATGCCTTAGTAAAAATGAGCTTGAGGGTGCAATGCAGGGGTGCTAAAAACTTGCTTGGCAGCAGTGGGACACTAATGGAGTCCAACAGCCACTTTTAGGATGCCAGTAAGTTTCCTCAGTGTTTGCTATTATTATGGCTTAGTAAAAATGAGCTTGAGGGTGCAATACAGAGGTGCTGGAAATTGCTGGTCTCCAGTGGGACACTAATGGAGTCCAATAGACACTTTTTGGATGCCACTAAGTTTCCTCAGTGTTTGCTATTATATTGCCTTAGTAAAATAGAGCTTGAGGGTGCAATGCTGAGGTGCTGGAAATTGCTTGGCACCAGTGGGACACTAATGGAGTCCAACAGCCACTTTTTGGATGCCACTAAGTTTCCTCAGTGTTTGCTATTATAATAGCTTAGTAAAAATGAGCAGGAGGGTGCAATGCAGAGGTGCTGGAAATCGCTTGGCACCAGTGGAACACTAATGGCGTCCAACAGCCACTTTTAGGATGCCACTAAGTTTCCTCAGTGTTTGCTATTATAATGGCTTAGTAAAATTGAGCTTGAGGGTGCAATGCAGAGGTGCTGGTATTGCTTGGCACTAGTGGGACACTAATGAAGTCCAACAGACACTTTTTGGATGCCATTAATTTTCCTCAGTGTTTGCTATTATAAAAGCTTAGTAACAATAAGGGTGGAAGTGCAATGCAGAGGTGCTGCAAATTACTTGGCACCAGTGGGACACTAATGAAGTCCAACAGCCACTTTTTGGAGGCCACTAAGTTTCCTCAGTGTTTGCTATTATAATGGCTTAGTAACACTGAGCTAGAGGGTGCAATGCAGAGGTGCTGCAAATTGCTTGGCACCAGTGGGACACTAATGGAGTCCAACAGCCACTTTTAGGATGCCACAAAGTTTCCTCAGTGTTTGCTATTATAATGGCTTAGTAAAAATGAGCTTGTGGGTGCAATGCAGAGGTGCTCGAAATTGCTTTGCACCAGTGGGACACTAATGGAGTCCAACAGCCACTTTTAGGATGCCACTAAGTTTCCTCACTGTTTGCTATTATAATAGCTTGGTAAAAATGAGCTTGAGTGTGCAATGCAGAGGTGCTGGAAATTGATTGGCAACAGGGGGACACAAATGGAGTCCAACAGCCACTTTTTGGATGCCTCTAAGTTTCCTCAGTGTTTGCTATTATAATAGCTTAGTAAAAATGAACTTGAGGGTGCAATGCATAGGTGCTGGAAATTGCTTGGCACCAGTGGGACATTAATGGAGTCCAACCGCCACTTTTTGGATGCCACTAAGTTTCCTCAGTGTTTGCTATTATAATGTTTTAGTAAAAATGAGCTTGAGGGTGCAATGCAGAGATGCTGAAAATTGCTTGGCACCAGTGAGACACTAATGGAGTCCAACAGCCACTTTTTGGATGCCACTAAGTTTCCTCAGTGTTTGCTATTATAATGGCTTAGTAAAAATGAGCTTGAGGGTGCAATGCAGAGGTGCTGAAAATTGCTTGGCACCAGTGGGACACTAATGGAGTCCAACAGCCACTTTTTGGATGCCACTAAGTTTCCTCAGTGAAGAAAAAACAAAAAGCCAGCACCAAATGTGCACTTCAGCACTAAACATTCCAAACTGTACTTATTATAAAAATTTTGAGATTTTTGGCAAAAAATTGCAATTTCTTGAGCTGCCTCGCCACGTCACGGCAAATCTCATTTGAGGCAGTCCTACACTAAAATATTTTTATAAAATGTGCCATACGGCCTCACATATGAATAGTAGAACTGCTCTTAGCAGCACTCACCTGGTCTATTTCAATCCCGTACCCATGACTGAGTCATGGCTGTGGGCGGGACAGGTCCAAGCAAATGCTGCATGAAGTAAATAGCCTGTGGACAAAGCCTGATGACTTAATGTGAACAGTCACCAACCGCCAAAATCTAGACAGATGGAATACATCCATAAGTTTCCTCAGTGTTTGCTATTATAATGGCTTAGTAAAATTGAGCTTGAGGGTGCAATGCAGAGGTGCTGGAAATTGCTTTGCACCAGTGGGACACTAATGGAGTCCAACAGCCACTTTTAGGATGCCACTAAGTTTCCTCACTGTTTGCTATGATAATAGCTTAGTAAAAATGAGCTTGAGTGTGCAATGCAGAGGTGCTGGAAATTTATTGGCAACAGGGGGACATCAATGGAGTCCAACAGCCACTTTTTGGATGCCACTAAATGTCCTCAGTGTTTGCTATTATAATGGCTTAGTAAAAATGAGCTTGAGGGTGCAATGCAGGGGTGCTGGAAATTGCTTGGCAGCAGTGGGACACTAATGGAGTCCAACAGACACTTTTAGGATGCCACTAAGTTTCCTCAGTGTTTGCTATTATTATGCCTTAGTAAAAATGAGCTTGAGGGTGCAGTGCAGAGGTGCTGGAAACCGCTTGGCACCAGTGGGACACTAATGGAGTCCAACAGCCACTTTTAGGATGCCACTAAGTTTCCTCAGTGTTTGCTATTATAATAGCTTAGAAAAAATTAGCAGGAGTGTGCAATGCAGAGGTGCTGGAAATTGCTTGGCACCAGTGGGACACTATTGGCGTCCAACAGCCACTTTTAGGTTGCCACTAAGTTTCCTCAGTGTTTACTATTATAATGGCTTAGTAAAAATGAGCTTGAGGGTGCAATGCAGAGGTGCTGGTATTGCTTGGCACCAGTGGGACACTAATGGAGTCAAACAGCAACTTTTAAGATGCCACTAAGTTTCCTCAGTGTTTGCTATTATAATGTTTTAGTAAAATTGAGCTTGAGGGTGCAATGCAGAGGTGCTGGAAATTGATTGGCACCAGTGGGACACTAATAGAGTCCAACAGCCACTTTTAGGATGCCACTAAGTTTCCTCAGTGTTTGCTATTATAATGTTTTAGTAAAATTGAGCTTGAGGGTGCAATGCAGAGGTGCTGGAAATTGCTTGGCACCAGTGAGACACTAATGGAGTCCAACAGCCACTTTTTGGATGCCACTAAGTTTCCTCAGTGTTTGCTTTTATAATAGCTTAGTAAATATGAGCTTGAGTGTGCAGTGCAGAGGTGCTGGAAATTGATTGGCACCAGTGGGACACTAATGGAGTCCAACAGCCACTTTTATTATGCCACTAAGTTTCCTCAGTGTTTGCTATTATAATAGCTTAGTAAAAATGAGCTTGAGGGTGCAATGCAGAGGTACTGGAAATTGCTTGGCACCAGTGGGACACTAATGGAGTCCAACAGCCACTTTTTGGATGCCACTAAGTTTCCTCAGTGTTTGCTATTATAATGGCTTAGTAAAAATGAGCTTGAGGGTACAATGCAGAGGTGCTGAAAGTTGCTTGGCACCAGTGGGACACTAATGGAGTCCAACAGCCACTTTTAGGATGCCACTAAGTTTCCTCACTGTTTGCTATTATAATAGCTTAGTAAAAATGAGCTAAGTGTGCAATGCAGAGGTGCTGGAAATTGATTGGCAACAGGGGGACACCAATGGCGTCCAACAGCCACTTTTTGGATGCCACTAAATGTCCTCAGTGTTTGCTATTATAATGGCATAGTAAAAATGAGCTTGAGGGTGCAATGCAGAGGTGCTGAAAATTGCTTGTCACCAGTGAGACACTAATGTAGTCCAACAGCCACTTTTAGGATGCCACTAAGTTTCCTCAGTGTTTGCTAATATTATGGCTTAGTAAAAATGAGCTTGAGGGTGCAATGCAGAGGTGCTGGAAATTGCTTGTCTCCAGTGGGACACTAATGGAGTCCAACAGACACTTTTTGGATGCCACTAAGTTTCCTCAGTGTTTGCTATTATAATGCCTTAGTAAAAATGAGCTTGAGGGTGCAATGCAGAGGTGCTAGAAATCGCTTGGCACCAGTGGGACACTAATGGAGTCCAACAGCCACTTTTAGGATGCCACTAAGTTTCCTCACTGTTTGCTATTATAATGGCTTAGTAAAAATGCGCAGGAGGGTGCAATGCAGAGGTGCTGGAAATTGCTTGGCACCAGTGGGACACTATTGGAGTCCAACAGCCACTTTTTGGATGCACTAAGTTTCCTCAGTGTTTGCTTTTATAATGGCTTAGTAACAATCAGCTTGAGGGTGCAATGCAGGGGTGCTAAAAACTTGCTTGGCAGCAGTGGGACACTAATAGAGTCCAACAGCCACTTTTAGGATGCCACTAAGTTTCCTCAGTGTTTGCTATTATTATGGCTTGATAAAAATGAGCTTGAGGGTGCAATGCAGAGGTGCTGGAAATTGCTTGTCTCCAGTGGGACACAAATGGAGTCCAACAGACACTTATTATATGCCACTAAGTTTCCTCAGTGTTTGCTATTATAATGGCTTAGTAAAAATGAGCTTGAGGGTGCAATGCAGGGGTGCTGGAAATTGCTTGGCAGCAGTGGGACACTAATGGAGTCCAACAGCCACTTTTAGGATGCCAGTAAGTTTCCTCAGTGTTTGCTATTATTATGGCTTAGTAAAAATGAGCTTGAGGGTGCAATGCAGAGGTGCTGGAATTGCTGGTCTCCAGTGGGACACTAATAGAGTCCAACAGACACTTTTTGCATGCCACTAAGTTTCCTCAGTGTTTGCTATTATATTGCCTTAGTAAAATAGAGCTTGAGGGTGCAATGCAGAGGTGCTGAAAATTGCTTGGCACCAGTGGGACATTAATGGAGTCCAACAGCCACTTTTTGGATGCCACTAAGTTTCCTCAGTGTTTGCTATTATAATAGCTTAGTAAAAATGAGCAGGAGGGTGCAATGCAGAGGTGCTGGAAATTGCTTGGCACCAGTGGGACACTAATGGCGTCCAACAGCCACTTTTAGGATGCCACTAAGTTTCCTCACTGTTTGCTATGATAATAGCTTAGTAAAAATGAGGTTGAGTGTGCAATGCAGAGGTGCTGGAAATTTATCGGCAACAGGGGGACACCAATGGAGTCCAACAGCCACTTTTTGGATGCCACTAAATGTCCTCAGTGTTTGCTATTATAATGACTTAGTAAAAATGAGCTTGAGGGTGCAATGCAGGGATGCTAAAAATTGCTTGGCAGCAGTGGGACACTAATGGAGTCCAACAGCCACTTATAGGATGCCACTAAGTTTCCTCAGTGTTTGCTATTATAATAGCTTAGTAAAAATTAGCAGGAGTGTGCAATGCAGAGGTGCTGGAAATTGCTTGGCACCAGTGGGACAATAATGGAGTCCAACAGCCACTTTTAGGATGCCACTAAGTTTCCTCAGTGTTTACTATTATAATGGCTTAGTAAAAATGAGCTTGAGGGTGCAATGCAGAGGTGCTGGTATTGCTTGGCATCAGTGGGACACTAATGGAGTCCAACAGCCACTTTTAGGACGCCACTAAGTTTCCTTAGTGTTTGCTTTTATAATAGCTTGGTAAAAATGAGCTTGAGTGTGCAGTGCAGAGGTGCTGGAAATTGATTGGCACCAGTGGGACACTAATGGAGTCCAACAGCCACTTTTAGGATGCCACTAAGTTTCCACAGTGTTTGCTATTATAATAGCTTAGTAAAAATGAGCTTGAGGGTGCAATGCATAGGTGCTGGAAATTGCTTGGCACCAGTGGGACACTAATGGAGTCCAACCTCCACTTTTTGGATGCCACTAAGTTTCCTCAGTGTTTGCTATTATAATGTTTTAGTAAAAATGAGTTTGAGGGTGCAATGCAGAGGTGCTGGAAATTGCTTGGCACCAGTGAGACAATAATGGAGTCCAACAGCCTCTTTTTGGATGCCACTAAGTTTCCTCAATGTTTGCTATTTTAATGGTTTAGTAAAAATGAGCTTGAGAGTGCAATGCAGACGTGCTGGAAATTGCTTTGCACCAGTGGGACACTATTGGAGTCCAACAGCCACTTTTAGGATGCCACTAAGTTTCCTCAGTGTTTGCTATTATTATGGCTTAGTAAAAATGAGCTTGAGTGTGCAATGCAGAGGTGCTGGAAATTGCTTGTCTCCAGTGGGACACAAATGGAGTCCAACAGACACTTATTATATGCCACTAAGTTTCTTCAGTGTTTGCTATTATAATGGCTTAGTAAAAATGAGCTTGAGGGTGCAATGCAGGGTTGCTTGAAATTGCTTCGCAGCAGTGGGACACTAATGGAGTCCAACAGCCACTTTTAGGATGCCAGTAAGTTTCCTCAGTGTTTGCTATTATTATGGCTTAGTAAAAATGAGCTTGAGGGTGCAATGCAGAGGTGCTGGAAATTGCTTGGCACCAGTGGGACACCAATGGAGTCCAACAGCCACTTTTTGGATGCCACTAAGTTTCCTCAGTGTTTGCTATTATAATGGCTTAGTAAAAATGAGCTTGAGGGTGCAATGCAGGGGTGCTTGAAATTGCTTGGCAGCAGTGGGACACTAATGGAGTCCAACAGCCACTTTTAGGATGCCAGTAAGTTTCCTCAGTGTTTGCTATTATTATGGCTTAGTAAAAATGAGCTTGAGGGTGCAATGCAGAGGTGCTGGAAATTGCTTGGCACCAGTGGGACACCAATGGAGTCCAACAGCCACTTTTTGGATGCCACTAAGTTTCCTCAGTGTTTGCTATTATAATAGCTTAGTAAAAATGAGCAGGAGGGTGCAATGCAGAGGTGCTGTAAATTGCTTGGCACCAGTGGGACACTAATGGCGTCCAACAGCCACTTTTAGGATGCCACTAAGTTTCCTCACTGTTTGCTATGATAATAGCTTAGTAAAAATGAGCTTGAGTGTGCAATGCAGAGGTGCTGGAAATTTATCGGCAACTGGGGGACACCAATGGAGTCCAACAGCCACTTTTTGGATGCCACTAAATGTCCTCAGTGTTTGCTATTATAATGACTTAGTAAAAATGAGCTTGAGGGTGCAATGCAGGGATGCTAAAAATTGCTTGGCAGCAGTGGGACACTAATGGAGTCCAACAGCCACTTTTAGGATGCCACTAAGTTTCCTCAGTGTTTGCTATTATAATATCTTAGTAAAAATTAGCAGGAGTGTGCAATGCAGAGGTGCTGGAAATTGCTTGGCACCAGTGGGACACTAATGGAGTCCAACAGCCACTTTTAGGATGCCACTAAGTTTCCTCAGTGTTTACTATTATAATGGCTTAGTAAAAATGAGCTTGAGGGTGCAATGCAGAGGTGCTGGTATTGCTTGGCATCAGTGGGACACTAATGGAGTCCAACAGCCACTTTTAGGACGCCACTAAGTTTCCTTAGTGTTTGCTTTTATAATAGCTTGGTAAAAATGAGCTTGAGTGTGCAGTGCAGAGGTGCTGGAAATTGATTGGCACCAGTGGGACACTAATGGAGTCCAACAGCCACTTTTAGGATGCCACTAAGTTTCCACAGTGTTTGCTGTTATAATAGCTTAGTAAAAATGAGCTTGAGGGTGCAATGCATAGGTGCTGGAAATTGCTTGGCACCAGTGGGACACTAATGGAGTCCAACCTCCACTTTTTGGATGCCACTAAGTTTCCTCAGTGTTTGTTATTATAATATTTTAGTAAAAATGAGTTTGAGGGTGCTATGCAGAGGTGCTGGAAATTGCTTGGCACCAGTGAGACAATAATGGAGTCCAACAGCCTCTTTTTGGATGCCACTAAGTTTCCTCAATGTTTGCTATTTTAATGGCTTCGTAAAAATGAGCTTGAGGGTGCAATGCAGAAGTGCTGGAAATTGCTTTGCACCAGTGGGACACTATTGGAGTCCAACAGCCACTTTTAGGATGCCACTAAGTTTCCTCACTGTTTGCTATTATAATAGCTTAGTAAAAATGAGCTTGAGTGTGCAATGCAGAGGTTCTGGAAATTGATTGGCAACAGGGGGACACCAATGGCGTCCAACAGCCACTTTTTGGATGCCACTAAATGTCCTCAGTGTTTGCTATTATAATGGCTTTGTAAAAATGAGCTTGAGGGTGTGACTCGCCCACCCCAGGGCTATGGGACACCCGGTGCCGGACCGGACTAGTCCGGTGGTAGTCAGTGGTGGCTGGGCCCGGCTCCGTGGCCCTGGTGGGTGTCAGTAGAATATGTGGCTGATATTAAAGTCTTTGTGTTTGTGACGCCACCTGTGGTATGCGGCTATTAAGCCGCCGCTGCTGTGTAAGGCCTCCGGGGTGATGTTATGGCAGCAATGTTGGTACTGCTCCCCACAGGTGGAGCGGAGCCCCGGGGACACTGTTGGTGCTCGTGAAAGTCTATGGTGTTGTGTGGCTAACACGGTGCAAGGCCGACAGGCGGGGAAAGAACCAGGCACAAACAACAGTCTCTTTACCTTTTCCTCTTTTACTCTGGGAACAGTCCAGTCCTGGGAGACCGCTACAGGTGGTGATGGGGATCCGGTCGGCCTGGAAGTACTTGGGGTGATCTTTCTGGCCAGCTGAGTATGAGGCCTACTCCTGTGCTTTGCTTTGTTCTGATAGGACCCTGCTTCTCTGGATCCAGCAATGGCCCTCTTTGCTGCTGGGACCGATGGTACGTCCCTTCCCTCTGTAGGTGGCTGCGCAGGCCCTCTCTCTGGTGCTTCTCTGCTGGAGCCCACACCGGGCCCTGCTGCTGCAGCTGTACCTTTGGGATGTTTATGGGCCAGGGGCTTGCAGCTCTCCTGCCCTTCGGATTCGGCTACCAGGGGCGGATTTTATACCCTGGTGGCCACAGACTCCGATGTCCGAGTCTCTCTCTCTGCTGCCTCTCAGCTACTCCTGCTTCTCTGGGCCAAGCTGCTCCAGCTCTAGGCCCCAGATCCACAAGACAGCTCACTCTGCGTCTGTTCACTTCTACTGCTCCCTCCACCTCCCCAGTTGCTAAGCTGTAACCTATGGGAGCAGGGATGGGTCTTACAGCCCCTCTCAGCATGCAGCATGGGAGGGTTGCCTGCCACTTTCCCTGGTCCTGTGTGTCCCTAGCAATGGGTGTAGTGTGAATTTACCAGGGGACCGGAGTTCACTCTCTTCCTCTCCCAGAATGGAGCATCACACCGCAGATGGGGTGCAATGACCTGTGGCGACGGAAGCCTCAGGGGCGCCACACTCCCCCACAGCAAATCCCAGCACGTCCTCGGGCTGAAAAACAACAAAAACATGTGGAGACACTGCAAAAACATTTTTGTATGCAATAACATAAACAGTAAAACATTTCTTCCCTTTATGGGAGGCACATCTCATGAACGTTGCGAACTTCTTATAAAGAAAACTCTAAGTGTGCACTTCCAGTCCATTGCACGGTTCAGGCAAATCCCCCATAATTCTGGTAGGGGGCACAACGGGTGCAACTAATTACATTTTTGGCTACTACAAGTCCAGTAGCCCGGCAGTTCGTTTCAATCAAACAAAGTGACAGCATCAACCAGCCATTAAGTCCAATGGCCTGGTTACATAAGACATATCAACAACAGACCAGCCATTAAGTCCAATGGCCTGGTAGGACATAGCACATACACTTCCACCGGGGCCCACATTCCAGTTCAGTGGCCCGGTGGCACATAACATGGGGGGTGACGTCTTCAAAAAGCATGAGGGGCAGTACATCAGGAAAGGGTGTCATCTTCGAAAAGAATCAAGGGCAAAACACAAGGGACTTCTTCAAAAAGAACAAGGGGCTATGTACAGTTTGGCAGCTCTTCATCTTCCTTACTCTCTAGGATAGATATCAGGATCCCACTCCGGCATGGCTCCTGGCAGCAGGTACGCTGACGAGATCATCGTCTGGGTCCCTTGAGCACTGGTCCCTGACCTTCTGCGCTGTCCCGCAGCCTGGATTGGAGTGGGGCTGCCTGTAAGCGTTGCCCGGCGCTGCTGCAGGGGGCTGCTTGTCTGCAGGGGGCTATTGCTGTGGTCTCTGGGGCCCTGCTTTGGCCGGGCGCCCTGCATCACTCGCGCCATGGAGATCCTGGTCTGTGTCTCCCGGGTAACTGTTGTAGGCCCGCTGCAATGTTCTGCGGCCTGGGTCTGTCTGTCTGAAGGGCTGCGGCTGCTGCTGGCAGGGGAATCACTGCGAGATGGCATGGCGCGGCGCCACTCCGGTTCCTCCGGGGCCGCTTCTTCCTGCATAATACGCACATGCAGCGCATACCACCCACGGTCTCCCATCAGCCGGGCATACTCCACCACATCCCCCAGCTTGGCATCGCGTCCTGGATGGCCTCTGGGCAGGTGCTCCTCAATGTCTCTCCGGGCCACGAATACATCCTTGCCCAGACCAGGCTCCCGGATGAAGCCCCAGCCATCTTTTTGCCGAAAATCAACTATGGTGCCCCGTCGTACTGGGCACTCGGTCCCTTTCAGGGCCTTCCTGACCTCCTCCTTAGAGGCCAGATTTGCGACTTCTCGGGCCCTTCTTTTCCTCTCCCGGAGTTCCCGCTCCCGCTGGTACTCGACCACCAGCCTCTGGCACGTCAGCTCATTGGCCAGGGGAGTTTCCTTGGGGCGCAGCGGCCGCTGCAGTCCCCTGGTCTCTATGGGCGCTGCGTCCCAGTTCGCTCCCGGGGATGCCATTCCCAGGAGGTTCACAGGGGGACTCGGCAGGGGGCCCACTAGCGGTTCGGGGGTCATCCCACCCCAAGCTCCGTCCGCGGGGGTCTCAGGCAGGCCTCCGGTGCCCCACCGGGCGTCCGCCGGGCAGACCGGGAAGGCCAGAGGGTCGGTGAAGGGGCTAAGCGGGGGTTCATGGCGGGGCCCTGGGTCCGGACTGGACGGGGTCTCTGGTTGCTCACCCTGCACTTGCTCCGCGGCATCCATCCACCGCTCCAGATCCTCCGGCACCCTCGGCGTCTCTCTCCGCTGGTCCGCCTCCACCTCCATGCTGCTCAGCCAGCGGATACACCCGGAATAAGCTGTGCAGGCTTTCTCTGAAGTCACTCAAGGTATGGGACTCCCCGGAGTACTGCGGCAGCCATTCTGCTCCCGGTATGTACGGCATGGTGATCGGCATTACCGGCGCTACAGTGGGGGCTGGGGCGACGGCGACTGGGACTGCTTCGGCCGGTGCTGCGGCGCCTTGGGCGATGGCAGCCACCTGCTCTCCCTCTGAGTCGGACATCTTCCTCCCCCTTAGTGAACCTTACCAGGCTCCGTTCACTTTTCAAATTTTCTTCTGGGTCGCGCGGGGTTAACAGCGCTCTGCTCTGATGGCGCGCTCCCTTCGCGCTCTTTGTCAGGCACGCCCCCCTTCTTCCTGCGCTCGGCGCGGCTAATGGCGGCGGCAATTTACAACCAGTACACAGTCTTTTAAGCACAATTCCTGCAGGCGCACAGTACCCGGTGGGACCGGGCACGAAATCCTGTTCGTGACGCCAAAGTTGACTCGCCCACCCCAGGGCTATGGGACACCCGGTGCCGGACCGGACTAGTCCGGTGGTAGTCAGTGGTGGCTGGGCCCGGCTCCGTGGCCCTGGTGGGTGTCAGTAGAATATGTGGCTGATATTAAAGTCTTTGTGTTCGTGACGCCACCTGTGGTATGCGGCTATTAAGCCGCCGCTGCTGTGTAAGGCCTCCGGGGTGATGTTATGGCAGCAATGTTGGTACTGCTCCCCACAGGTGGAGCGGAGCCCCGGGGACACTGTTGGTGCTCGTGAAAGTCTATGGTGTTGTGTGGCTAACACGGTGCAAGGCCGACAGGCGGGGAAAGAACCAGGCACAAACAACAGTCTCTTTACCTTTTCCTCTTTTACTCTGGGAACAGTCCAGTCCTGGGAGACCGCTACAGGTGGTGATGGGAATCCGGTCGGCCTGGAAGTACTTGGGGTGATCTTTCTGGCCAGCTGAGTATGAGGCCTACTCCTGTGCTTTGCTTTGTTCTGATAGGACCCTGCTTCTCTGGATCCAGCAATGGCCCTCTTTGCTGCTGGGACCGATGGTACGTCCCTTCCCTCTGTAGGTGGCTGCGCAGGCCCTCTCTCTGGTGCTTCTCTGCTGGAGCCCACACCGGGCCCTGCTGCTGCAGCTGTACCTTTGGGATGTTTATGGGCCAGGGGCTTGCAGCTCTCCTGCCCTTCGGATTCGGCTACCAGGGGCGGATTTTATACCCTGGTGGCCACAGACTCCGATGTCCGAGTCTCTCTCTCTGCTGCCTCTCAGCTACTCCTGCTTCTCTGGGCCAAGCTGCTCCAGCTCTAGGCCCCAGATCCACAAGACAGCTCACTCTGCGTCTGTTCACTTCTACTGATCCCTCCACCTCCCCAGTTGCTAAGCTGTAACCTATGGGAGCAGGGATGGGTCTTACAGCCCCTCTCAGCATGCAGCATGGGAGGGTTGCCTGCCACTTTCCCTGGTCCTGTGTGTCCCTAGCAATGGGTGTAGTGTGAATTTACCAGGGGACCGGAGTTCACTCTCTTCCTCTCCCAGAATGGAGCATCACACCGCAGATGGGGTGCAATGACCTGTGGCGACGGAAGCCTCAGGGGCGCCACAGGTGCAATGCAGAGGTGCTGAAAATTGCTTGGCACCAGTGAGACACTAATGGAGTCCAACAGCCACTTTTAGGATGCCACTAAGTTTCCTCAGTGTTTGCTATTATTATGGCTTAGTAAAAATGAGCTTGAGGGTGCAATGCAGAGGTGCTGGAAATTGCTTGTCTCCAGTGGGACACTAATGGAGTCCAACAGACACTTTTTGGATGCCACTAAGTTTCCTCAGTGTTTGCTATTATAATGCCTTAGTAAAAATGAGCTTGAGGGTGCAATGCAGAGGTGCTGGAAATCGCTTGGCACCAGTGTGACACTAATGGAATCCAACAGCCACTTTTAGGATGCCACTAAGTTTCCTCAGTGTTTGCTATTATAATAGCTTAGTAAAAATTAGCAGGAGTGTGCAATGCAGAGGTGCTGGACATTGCTTGGCACCAGTGGGACACTAATGGAGTCCAACAGACACTTTTTGGATGCCACTAAGTTTCCTCAGTGTTTGCTATTATAATGCCTTAGTAAAAATGAGCTTGAGGGTGCAATGCAGAGGTGCTGGAAATCGCTTGGCACCAGTGGGACACTAATGGAGTCCAACAGCCACTTTTAGGATGCCACTAAGTTTCCTCAGTGTTTGCTATTATAATAGCTTAGTAAAATTTAGCAGGAGAGTGCAATGCAGAGGTGCTGGACATTGCTTGGCACCAGTGGGACACTAATGGCGTCCAACAGACACTTTTTGGATGCCACTAAGTTTCCTCAGTGTTTGCTATTATAATGCCTTAGTAAAAATGAGCTTGAGGGTGCAATGCAGAGGTGCTGGAAATCGCTTGGCACCAGTGGGACACTAATGGAGTCCAACAGCCACTTTTAGGATGCCACTAAGTTTCCTCAGTGTTTGCTATTATAATGGCTTAGTAAAAATGAGCTTGAGGGTGCAATGCAGTGGTGCTGGAAATTGTTTGTCTCCAGTGGGACACTAATGGAGTCCAACATACACTTTTTGGATGCCACTAAGTTTCCTCAGTGTTTGCTATTATAATGCTTTAGTAAAAATGAGCTTGAGGGTGCAATGCAGAGGTGCTGGAAATCGCTTGGCACCAGTGGGACACTAATGGAGTCCAACAGCCACTTTTAGGATGCCACTAAGTTTCCTCAGTGTTTGCTATTATAATAGCTTAGTAAAAATTAGCAGGAGTGTGCAATGCAGAGGTGCTGGACATTGCTTGGCACCAGTGGGACACTAATGGAGTCCAACAGCCACTTTTAGGATGCCACTAAGTTTCCTCAGTGTTTGCTATTATTATGGCTTAGTAAAAATGAGCTTGAGGGTGCAATGCAGAGGTGCTGGAAATTGCTTGTCTCCAGTGGGACACAAATGGAGTCCAACAGACACTTTTTATATGCCACTAAGTTTCCTCAGTGTTTGCTATTATTATGGCTTAGTAAAAATGAGCTTGAGGGTGCAATGCAGGGGTGCTGTAAATTGCTTGGCAGCAGTGGGACACTAATGGAGTCCAACAGCCACTTTTAGGATGCCAGTAAGTTTCCTTACTGTTTGCTATGATAATAGCTTAGTAAAAATGAGCTTGAGTGTGCAATGCAGAGGTGCTGGAAATTTATCGGCAACAGGGGGACACCAATGGAGTCCAACAGCCACTTTTTGGATGCCACTAAATGTCCTCAGTGTTTGCTATTATAATAACTTAGTAAAAATGAGCTTGAGGGTGCAATGCAGGGATGCTAAAAATTGCTTGGCAGCAGTGGGACATAATGGAGTCCAACAGCCACTTTTAGGATGCCACTAAGTTTCCTCAGTGTTTGCTATTATAATAGCTTAGTAAAAATTAGCAGGAGTGTGCAATGCAGAGGTGCTGGAAATTGCTTGGCACCAGTGGGACACTAATGGGTCCAACAACCACTTTTAGGTTGCCACTAAGTTTCCTTAGTGTTTACTATTATAATGGCTTAGTAAAAATGAGCTTGAGGGTGCAATGCAGAGGTGCTGGTATTGCTTGCCATCAGTGGGACACTAATGGAGTCCAACAGCCACTTTTAGGACGCCACTAAGTTTCCTTAGTGTTTGCTTTTATAATAGCTTGGTAAAAATGAGCTTGAGTGTGCAGTGCAGAGGTGCTGGAAATTGATTGTCACCAGTGGGACACTAATGGAGTCCAACATCCACTTTTAGGATGCCACTAAGTTTCCACAGTGTTTGCTATTTTAACAGCTTAGTAAAAATGAGCTTGAGGTTGCAATGCATAGGTGCTGGAAATTGCTTGGCACCAGTGGGACATTAATGGAGTCCAACAGCCACTTTTAGGACGCCACTAAGTTTCCTCAGTGTTTGCTATTATAATAGCTTAGTAAAAATGAGCTTGAGGGAGCAATGCAGAGGTACTGGAAATTGCTTGGCACCAGTGGGACACTAATGGAGTCCAACCTCCACTTTTTGGATGCCACTAAGTTTCCTCAGTGTTTGCTATTATAATGTTTTAGTAAAAATGAGTTTGAGGGTGCAATGCAGAGGTGCTGGAAATTGCTTGGCACCAGTGAGACAATAATGGAGTCCAACAGCCTCTTTTTGGATGCCACTAAGTTTCCTCAATGTTTGCTATTTTAATGGCTTAGTAAAAATGAGCTTGAGGGTGCAATGCAGACGTGCTGGAAATTGCTTTGCACCAGTGGGACACTATTGGAGTCCAACAGCCACTTTTAGGATGCCACTAAGTTTCCTCACTGTTTGCTATTATAATAGCTTAGTAAAAATGAGCTTGAGTGTGCAACGCAGAGGTTCTGGAAATTGATTGGCAACAGGGGGACACCAATGGCGTCCAACAGCCACTTTTTGGATGCCACTAAATGTCCTCAGTGTTTGCTATTATAATGGCTTAGTAAAAATGAGCTTGAGGGTGCAATGCAGAGGTGCTGGAAATTGCTTGTCTCCAGTGGGACACTAATGGAGTCCAACAGACACTTTTTGGATGCCACTAAGTTTCCTCAGTGTTTACTATTATAAGGCCTTAGTAAAAATGAGCTTGAGGGTGCAATGCAGAGGTGCTGGAAATCGCTTGGCACCAGTGGGACACTAATGGAGTCCAACAGCCACTTTTAGGATGCCACTAAGTTTCCTCAGTGTTTGCTATTATAATAGCTTAGTAAAAATTAGCAGGAGTGTGCAATGCAGAGGTGCTGGACATTGCTTGGCACCAGTGGGACACTAATGGCGTCCAACAGCCACTTTCAGGTTGCCACTAAGTTTCCTCAGTGTTTGCTATTATAATGGCTTAGTAAAAATGAGCTTGAGGGTGCAATGCAGTGGTGCTGGTATTGCTTGGCACCAGTGGGACACTAATGGAGTCCAACAGCCACTTTTAGGATGCCACTAAGTTTCCTCAGTGTTTGCTATTATAATGGCTTAGTAAAAATGAGCTTGAGGGGGCAATGCAGAGGTGCTGGAAATTGCTTGGCACCAGTGGGACACTAATGGAGTCCAACAGCCACTTTTAGGATGCCACTAAGTTTCCGTAGTGTTTGCTTTTATAATAGCTTGATAAAAATGAGCTTGAGTGTGCAGTGCAGAGGTGCTGGAAATTGATTGGCACCAGTGGGACTCTAATGGAGTCCAACAGCCACTTTATTGATGCCACTAGGTTTCCTTAGTGTTTGCTATTATAATAGCTTAGTAAAAATGAGCTTGAGGGTGCAATGCATAGGTGCTGGAAATTGCTTGGCATCAGTGGGACACTAATGGCGTCCAACAGCCACTTTTAGGATGCCACTAAGTTTCCTCAGTGTTTGCTATTATAATGGCTTAGTAAAAATGCGCAGGAGGGTGCAATGCAGAGGTGCTGGAAATTGCTTGGCACCAGTGGGACACTAATGGAGTACAAGAGCCACTTTTTGAATGCACTAAGTTTCCTCAGTGTTTGCTATTATAATGGCTTAGTAAAAATGAGCTTGAGGGTGCAAAGCTGGGGTGCTAAAAACTTGCTTGGCAGCAGTGGGACACTAATAGAGTCCAACAGCCACTTTTAGGATGACACTAAGTTTACTCAGTGTTTGCTATTATTATGGTTTAGTAAAAATGAGCTTGAGGGTGCAATGCAGAGGTGCTGTAAATTGCTTGTCTCCAGTGGGACACAAATGGAGTCCAACAAACACTTTTTATATGCACTAAGTTTCCTCAGTGTTTGCTACTATAATGGCTTAGTAAAAATGAGCTTGAGGGTGCAATGCAGGGGTGCTGGAAATTGCTTGGAAGCAGTGGGACACTAATGGAGTCCAAAATCCACTTTTAGGATGCCAGTAAGTTTCCTCAGTGTTTGCTATTATTATAGCTTAGTAAAAATGAGCTTGAGGGTGCAATGCAGAGGTGCTGGAAATTGCTTGTCTCCAGTGGGACACAAATGGAGTCCAACAACCACTTTTTGGATGCCACTAAGTTTCCTCAGTGTTTGCTATTATAATAGCTTAGTAAAAATGAGCAGGAGGGTGCAATGCAGAGGTGCTGGAAATCGCTTGGCACCAGTGGGACACTAATGGCATCCAACAGCCACTTTTAGGATGCCACTAAGTTTCCACAGTGTTTGTTATTATAATGGCTTAGTAAAATTGGGCTTGAGGGTGCAATGCAGAGGTGCTGGTATTGCTTGGCACCAGTGGGACACTAACGGAGTCCAACAGCCACTTTTACGATGCCACTAAGATTCCTCAGTGTTTGCTATTATAATGGCTTAGTAAAAATGAGCTTGAGGGTGCAATGCAGAGGTGCTGGAAATAGTTTGACACCAGTGGGACACTAATGGAGTCCAACAGACACTTTTTGGATGCCACTAAGTTTCCTCAGTGTTTGTGTGGCGCCCCTGACCTGGTCAGGCACCACTGAGTACTGCACCCATGCTGGGAACAGTACAACACAGGTAATCCAGAAGGCTGACCGGGGTGTGGTACACAGGCGCATAGTGATCAGGTCTCACACATGTACCTTTGAGAGGACCCCTGGGGATCCCAGGAGGGGGAAAAGCCTTGACCTCCACTGGAATAGTGGAGGGGGCCAAAAGCCTCCATCTCCTCTCAAGGGGTGTGGTGGAGAGTCTGGTTGCTAGGTGGCGTAGGCAAGAACAGGAGAGGAGGGGCAGTGAGCCAGTGCAGTGTAGAGCCCAGGGAGCTCGAGTGAGGAGCAGACCCCTGGGGC
This sequence comes from Anomaloglossus baeobatrachus, assembly GCF_048569485.1. NCBI lineage: Eukaryota > Metazoa > Chordata > Amphibia > Anura > Aromobatidae > Anomaloglossus > Anomaloglossus baeobatrachus. The sequence goes on from NC_134356.1 coordinate 154,155,841, forward strand.
TGTGCAGTCTGACAGCGCCCACGCAGTGGCTACCGACGGGGGAGAACGGTCAACTAGGAGTGCTACCCGAAATCCATCTTCAGCTAGAGAGAGAGCAACGGAGTGGGAAGTAAGGAGACTGCTAGAGAGTACCATGCCCAAACGGGCGGCAGATCCCGATGCGGGGATAGATCCACCTTTCCTTGCTAAACCTGCCGGTGTGGGGCTCTCAAAGCCCACGCCACAACACCACAAAAGCCGCAGCCACGTAGCCACAGTTAGGGCCCATAGTTCGCAGGAGGCAAGCAGCTGGAGTGATCTGGCCCAGGCGACAAGCAAACGGCAACTGAAGGGGAGTGAGGCTTCAGCAACTTCCCTGGGTGACCCCCATAGGGACTAAAAGTCGGGGTTACCCCAAACCACCAAGGGCTAAGGAAGGCGAGTCGGTAGTCACCCTCACAAGTCAGCCTGAAGGACACCTGGTTCCCACTTGGTTCATCTCAGCTACGCCCGGGTCACTCACCCTGCCATCAACTGTGAGTAAAAACCCTGAAAGACATCCTGCTTGTGTGGAGTCATTCTGCGCCTGGTAGTTCTACACATCTACACAGGGCCCTGGGGCTTGCCTCACTCTCAGGAGGCTACTACAACTGGCTGCACCCACCATCAGCCCCAGGCATCCCTTAACCTGCAGTGGCGGTCCCCACTGACCGCAAATCTGAGAGTGGCGTCACGACAAATAGAAGATTTCCTACCTGTGACCAGATCCAGCTGAGTGGAGTCCCTGAAGGTAATGCACCGACACGATACTGGTGGGGCTTCACATCTGGCGTCACGAACAGGATAAGGACTAGACCTGTTCAGACAGGTGACCATGTGCCTGGGCGGTCCGCTTGAAAAATTGGAAGCGCCGCCATATTGCCACCATGAAAAGCGCGCTGAAAAACAACAGCAGCCCGCGCTGGGAGAAGTTACCGCCCACGAAGAGGTGTGGCTACCCAGAGATCCCCTGCAGAGTTCTGACCTCGCTGGTGAAGAGAGCGGAAGCGTCCAGAGACGGCGGAGCAGAAGAGAAGCCAGCAGCTTGCTAGAGAAAATGGCGTCTGAGTGCAGAGACCCAGAGCCAGGCTCCACTGCCTGGTGGTGTCGGGAGCTCGCCGAGTTCTGCGATCAACTGGAAGCCAGGGTCGGAAGGCTGATCAGAGAGGGACGGACGGAGTTTCTGTGGATGACCGCGGCAGTTCAGGCCTACGAGGAGAGGGCCACGCGCCGAGTGCCAGACCGGGTGGTGACGACTCAGACCCCGATGCTGCTACCGATGGGTGAGTCCAGTGTTGCCCCTGCCAGCACGAGTGCCCCGACCCCTGCTGCCACGCCCGCAGTCCCTGAAGAGGCGCCCGGTGCGGCGACGCCGAACCAGGCCGCAGCCACGCCAGGTGCGGCCCGCTCAGCCCAGGCCGCCGCAGCGATGCCCTGCTCGGCCCGCAAAGAACCGGCTGCCACCGCGACCCTCATCCGCGCCGCAGGTGTGACGCTGACCCAGGCCGCCGCCATGCTAGGCCCGGCCCGCCGAGACCCCACAGCAGCAGCAACGCTCGTCCGCGCCGCAAGTGAGGTGCTGAACCAGGCCGCAGCCACGCCAGGTGCGGCCCGCCAAGCCCAGATCGCTGCAGCGATGCCCAGCCCAGCCTGCACAGAGCCCATCGCAACAGCGACACTGATCCAGGCCGCCGCCATGCCATGCGCGGCCCGCCAAGACCAGGCCGCCGCCATGCCAGGCGCGGCCCGCCAAGAAAAGACAGACGTACCCTTATTTACCCCGGCCTGTAAGGCCAGAGCAGACACCGCTCCCCAGTCTAAGGAAGTCCCTACTAGGAAATCCCTGGTAGGTGAGGACCCCGCATACTGGCAGCTGAAGGCTGACCTGGAGGCCAAGTTCCCACAGGAGATGGTGGACCGGTACATGCTCCCTCCGCACACCCCCAAGGCAACTCCTGCCGCAACCACGCCAAAGAGTTCCCCGTCTGGGTCTGCTGAAGAAAGCCCATCCCCAGCACTGCCACCGAAGGAGTGCTCAGAAGAACTAAGGGGGAGGGGAGGCCAGGAGGCTGAAGAGCTGACCCCGAAGTCACCAGTAGAGTTGAGCGCGGTTCGTGGTTCTCCAGTTCTAGGCTCGAGTGATTTTTGGGCTGTTCGAGATCGAACTAGAACTCGAGCTTTTTGCTAAAAGCTCGATAGTTCTAGATATGTTCGAGAACGGTTCTAGCAGCAAAAAGCAGGGCTTTTTACAGCTACAGTGTGCAGGAGCCATCGCTGGCAGCCTGCCACAAGCTGGTAACCAAGATAAACATCGGGTATCCAAGCAAAGCGCTTTGGTTAGTAACCCGATGTTTATCTTAGTTACGTGCAGGAAGCCCACACTTTCCCGCTCAGCTCAAGCTCACTCCGCCCCCTCCCCCCCCCCACGCTCGGCTTACCTGCGGTGATGAAGTCCCGCCATCCCGACCTCAGCGCTGTCACTGTCCTCCATGGCCGCCGCTTGTCACATCACCTCTCGCTTCCGACCCGAGACTGACTAGCGGTGACGTCACGGACCTCTCGCGATTCTTGGCTGTGAAGGCGCCGGTCATTGACCTCAGTGACAGGGGCTGTCAGTGTGCTGGAGATCAGCGCAGGTAATGTACCTCGCTGACAGCAGCACTTGTCATGCCCTGCAGTGACCTGGGCTGACCCATTGATGTTAGCTCAGGTCACTGCATTGCTCTCCCAGCCAATGGGGAACATCCTGCTCTTCATTGACTGGGACAGTGTGCATCGTCATGGCAACCCCTTGGATTACACCAGACCTGGATTTGTTTTTCAATCTAATAAATTGGTTAAAGAGGGAATGTTTTGGGGAGTGTTTTTTCAAATAAAAATGTGTTTGTCGTCTATTTTTTTTTATTACTGACTGGGTTGGTGATGTCGGGTATCTCATAGACGCCTGACCTCACCAACCCCAGGGCTTGATGCCAGGTGACATTACACATCTGGTATTAACCCCATATATTACCCCGTTTGCCACCGCACCAGGGCGCGGGATGAGCTGGGGCAAAGCACCAGGATTGGCGCATCTAATGGATGCGCCACTTCTGGGGCGGCTGCGGCCTGCTATTTTTAGGCTGGGGAGATTCCAATAACCATGGACCTCCCTAGTCTGAGAATATCAGGCCCCAGCTGTCTGCTTTACCTTGGCTGGTGATCCAATTTTGGGGGACCCCTACGTGTTTTTTTTTTTAATTATTTATTTAATTTAAAATAACAGCGTGGGGTGCCCTCAGTTTTGGATTACCAGCCAAGGTGAGGTTGCCAGCTGTGGTCTGCAGGCTGCAGCCATCTGCTTTACCCTAGCTGGCTACAAAACTAGGGGGAACCCTACGTCATTTTTTTTTCATTTTTTTGGCTAAATACAAAGCTAAGCACCCCTTAGTGCCACATGAAAGGTACCAAAGGGTGTTCCACTTTTTCTCCATTTTTTTCTCCACTTTTTCTCCACTTTTTCTCCACTTTTTCTCCATTTTTTTCTCCACTTATTCTCCACTTTTTCTCCTCTTCTTCTCCACTTTTTCTCCACTTTTTCTCCTCTTATTCTCCTCTTATTCTCCACTTTTTCTCCACTTTTTCTCCACTTTTTCTCCACTTTTTCTCCTCTTATGCTCCACTTTTTCTCCACTTTTTCTCCACTTTTTTCTCCACTTTTTCTCCTCTTATGCTCCACTTTTTCTCCACTTTTTCTCCACTTTTTCTCCTCTTATGCTCCACTTTTTCTCCACTTTTTCTCCTCTTATGCTCCACTTTTTCTCCACTTTTTCTCCTCTTAATCTCCACTTTTTCTCCACTTTTTCTCCACTTTTTCTCCACTTTTTCTCCTCTTATGCTCCACTTTTTCTCCACTTTTTCTCCTCTTATGCTCCACTTTTTCTCCACTTTTTTCTCCACTTTTTTCTCCACTTTTTCTCCTCTTATGCTCCACTTTTTCTCCACTTTTTTCTCCACTTTTTCTCCTCTTATGCTCCACTTTTTCTCCACTTTTTCTCCACTTTTTCTCCACTTTTTCTCCACTTTTTCTCCACTTTTTCTCCTCTTATGCTCCACCTTTTCTCCACTTTTTCTCCTCTTATGCTCCACTTTTTCTCCACTTTTTCTCCACTTTTTTCTCCACTTTTTTCTCCACTTTTTCTCCACTTTTTCTCCACTTTTTCTCCACTTTTTCTCCTCTTATGCTCCACTTTTTCTCCTCTTATGCTCCACTTTTTCTCCTCTTAATCTCCACTTTTTCTCCTCTTATGCTCCACTTTTTCTCCACTTTTTCTCCACTTTTTTCTCCACTTTTTTCTCCACTTTTTCTCCACTTTTTCTCCTCTTATGCTCCACTTTTTCTCCACTTTTTCTCCACTTTTTCTCCAGTTTTTCTCCACTTTTTTCTCCACTTTTTCTCCTCTTATGCTCCACTTTTTCTCCACTTTTTTCTCCACTTTTTCTCCACTTTTTCTCCTCTTATGCTCCACTTTTTCTCCTCTTATGCTCCACTTTTTCTCTACTTTTTCTCCTCTTAATCTCCACTTTTTCTCCACTTTTTCTCCACTTTTTCTCCACTTTTTCTCCACTTTTTCTCCTCTTATGCTCCACTTTTTCTCCACTTTTTTCTCCACTTTTTCTCCACTTTTTCTCCTCTTATGCTCCACTTTTTCTCCTCTTATGCTCCACTTTTTCTCCTCTTATGCTCCACTTTTTCTCCACTTTTTCTCCACTTTTTTCTCCACTTTTTTCTCCACTTTTTCTCCACTTTTTCTCCTCTTATGCTCCACTTTTTCTCCACTTTTTCTCCAGTTTTTCTCCACTTTTTTCTCCACTTTTTCTCCTCTTATGCTCCACTTTTTCTCCACTTTTTTCTCCACTTTTTCTCCACTTTTTCTCCACTTTTTCTCCACTTTTTTCTCCACTTTTTCTCCTCTTATGCTCCACTTTTTCTCCACTTTTTCTCCACTTTTTCTCCACTTTTTCTCCACTTTTTTCTCCACTTTTTCTCCTCTTATGCTCCACTTTTTCTCCACTTTTTCTCCACTTTTTCTCCACTTTTTTCTCCACTTTTTTCTCCACTTTTTCTCCACTTTTTCTCCTCTTATGCTCCACTTTTCTCCACTTTTTCTCCACTTTTTCTCCACTTTTTTCTCCACTTTTTCTCCACTTTTTCTCCACTTTTTTCTCCACTTTTTCTCCTCTTATGCTCCACTTTTTCTCCACTTTTTTCTCCACTTTTTCTCCACTTTTTCTCCTCTTATGCTCCACTTTTTCTCCACTTTTTCTCCACTTTTTCTCCACTTTTTTCTCCACTTTTTCTCCTCTTATGCTCCACTTTTTCTCCACTTTTTCTCCACTTTTTCTCCACTTTTTTCTCCACTTTTTTCTCCACTTTTTCTCCACTTTTTCTCCTCTTATGCTCCACTTTTTCTCCACTTTTTCTCCACTTTTTCTCCACTTTTTCTCCACTTTTTTCTCCACTTTTTCTCCACTTTTTCTCCTCTTATGCTCCACTTTTTCTCCACTTTTTCTCCACTTTTTCTCCACTTTTTCTCCACTTTTTCTCCACTTTTTTCTCCACTTTTTCTCCTCTTATGCTCCACTTTTTCTCCACTTTTTCTCCACTTTTTCTCCACTTTTTTCTCCACTTTTTCTCCTCTTATGCTCCACTTTTTCTCCACTTTTTTCTCCACTTTTTCTCCACTTTTTCTCCTCTTATGCTCCACTTTTTCTCCACTTTTTCTCCACTTTTTCTCCACTTTTTTCTCCACTTTTTCTCCTCTTATGCTCCACTTTTTCTCCACTTTTTCTCCACTTTTTCTCCACTTTTTCTCCACTTTTTTCTCCACTTTTTTCTCCACTTTTTCTCCAATTTTTCTCCTCTTATGCTCCACTTTTTCTCCACTTTTTCTCCACTTTTTCTCCACTTTTTTCTCCACTTTTTTCTCCACTTTTTGTCCACTTTTTCTCCTCTTATGCTCCACTTTTTCTCCACTTTTTCTCCACTTTTTCTCCGTTCTTTTTCTATGGTCAGTCTACCCATTAGCTCTGCCATGCATACTGTAGCTCTACACCTACTGCACATGTTACTTTATGATTGACATCTCTTTCGTACCAGAGCTGTCTAAGCCTACTCTGACCCCATATTTGTCATTACTATATTGTCCTTATACTGTATTATGACATTTGTATCATGTGTTTCATTTCTTGCTGTGTTGCAATTTTTTTGCTGCATCCCAATTGTACCTCTACATTGTTCGAGTTTATGTTATTGTTCTCTCACTCTTATGTGATACTGATTATTGTCATTTTTCATGATTACATGCAGATAAGTCCAATCTGACGAAGGCTCAGGCCGAAACGTCATTTGTAACTTGTTTTGGACAAAAACATATATGCTTATGAAAAAAAAATTTTCTTAATACGGACCAATAAAGAGTGATTTTGCATTACTATCCATTGTGACTTACTGACTTAGTCTGGGAGATATAGAGTGCCGAGGTTACTCACTAATTTTATCTATTATTACCTCTGAGCACCTATATACCAGTGAGCAGAGCTTCCTCTACAGTAGTTCTCCTGATTAGGCATGCCCTTACCTCATGAGCAGGGCATTGCAGCTTTGGTAGCAACCATTACGACATGGACTCTGCTGCTGTGGACCCGGGGAGAGTGAGTGCAGATTCATTGCACCCACACTCCTCACATGAAGGGTCCGCACTCCTAGAAAATGGGGGATACGTTCCCTGAGTGTCTCCCCCCCATATTCTAGACGGTCCAGAGTCGTCGTGGGACCCCTTTATTTTTTTTCTTACAATAAATTGGTGAAAGAGGAAATGTTTTGGGGACTGTTTTTTCAAATAAATTTCTTTTGTCGATTTTTTGTTTTTGTTAGTACTGACAGTTTATGATGTTGGGTATCTAATAGACGCCATGACATCACAAACTGCTGGGCTTGATCTCAGGTGACTTTACAGCTAGTATCAACCCGATTTATTACCCCGTTTGCCACTGCACCAGGGCACGGGATGAGCTGGGGTGAAGCGCCAGGATTGGCGCGTCTAGTGGATGCGCCACGTCTGGGGTGCCTGCGGCCTGCTATTTTTAGGCTGTGAAGGCCCAATAACTATGGACCTTCCCACCCTGAGAATACCAGACTACAGCTGTCCGCTTTACCTTGGCTGGTGATCCAATTTGGGGGGGACCCTACTTTTATTGTGTAATTATTAATATTTATAAAATAATTATAAAAAAAGAGCCTGAGGGGACCTCCACATTGGATCCCCAACCACGGTAAAGCTGCCAGCTGTGGTTTTCAGGCTACAGCCGTCTGCTTTACCCTAGCTGGCTATCAAAAATGGGGGGACCCAACGTAATTTTTTTTTTTTAACTATTTTTTAAATAGAAAAAATTAATGGGCTTCCCTGTATTTTGATTGCCACCCAAGGTAATGGCAGGCAGATGGGGGTGGCAACCCATAGCTGTCTGCTTTATCTGCGCTGAGAATCAAAAATACCGCGGAGCGCTACGTCATTTTTTTAAAGATTTATTTTTACAGCACTGTGATGTCCAGCAATCAAAATACAGGGAAGCCCATTTTATTTTTAGTTATTTAAATAAATAATTAAAAAAAATATATATGGGCTCCCGCTGCATTTTTTGTATTGCTAGCTAAGGGTAATCCAAGCAGCTACTGGCTGCTAACCCCCACTGCTTGGTGTTACCTTCACTGGCAATGGAAAATCCAGGGAAGCATTTTTTATTTTTTTTGCCAAAAAACTACAAAAAAAGGACGTGAGCTTCGCCATATTTTTGTATGCTAGCCAGGTATAGCAGGCAGGTGCTGGAAGAGTTGGATACAGCGCCAGAAGATGGCGCTTCTATGAAAATGCCATTTTCTGAGGTGGCTGCAGACTGCAATTCGCAGCAGTGGGGCCCAGAAAGCTCAGGCCAACCGGTGGTGCGGATTCCAATCCCCAGCTGCCTAGTTGCACCTGGCTGGACACAAAAATGGGGCAAAGCCTACGTCATTTGTTTTCTAATTATTTCATGAAATTCATGAAATAATATAAAAAGGGCTTCCCTTTATTTTTGGTTCCCAGCCGGGTACAAATAGGCAACTGGGGGTTGGGGGCAGCCGTACCTGCCTGCTGTACCTGGCTAGCATACAAAAATATGGCGAAGCCCACATAATTTTTTCAGGGGGCAAAAAACTTCTGCATACAGTCCTGGATGGAGTATGCTGAGCCTTGTAGTTCTGCAGCTGCTGTCTGTCTGTATGGAGAAGAGCAGACAGCAGCTGCAGAACTACAAGGCTCAGCATACTCCATCCAGGACTGTATGCAGAAGTTTTTTGCCCACCAAAAAAATGACGTGGGCTTCGCCATATTTTTGTATGCTAGCCAGGTACAGCAGGCAGCCACGGGCTGCCTCCAACCCCCAGTTGCCTATTTGTACCCGGCTGGGAACCAAAAATATAGGGAAGCCCGTTTTTTTTAATTATTTCACTTATTTCATGAAATAATTAAAAAACAAATGACGTGGGCTTCGCCCTATTTTTGTGTCCAGCCGGGTACAACTAGGCAGCTGGGGATTGGAATCCGCAGCACAGGTTAGCCCGAGGTTTGTGGGCGCCTCTGCTGCGGATTTCAGTCCGCAGCCGTCCCAGAAAATGGCGCTCTCATAGAAGCGCCATCATCTGGCGCTGTATCCAACTCTTCCAACAGCCCTGGAGCCGGGTGGCTTGTTGGGTAATCATGAGTTAATACTGGCTTTGTTTTACCAGCCAGTATTAAGCCAGAGATTCTTAATGTCAGGCACGTTTGACCCGGCCATTAAGAATCTCCAATAAAGGGTTAAAAAAAAGACACCACACAGAGAAAAAATACTTTAATAGAAATAAATACACAGACACATTAGAGACTCCATCTTTATTACCCCTGTCAGCCCTCCACGATCCTGCTCTTCTGTCTGCTTTCTTTCTAGTGTAGTAGTAGTGACGATTGTAGTGAGGGGCATCACTTGGGGCTGGGGAACCTCAATCCTCACTACAATGCTCACTACAATCGGGAAGCAGCGTGCAGCCTTCACTCTGTGAGTGATCAGTGCTGGCTGCTAGCGGTAACGCTGACAGACGCGTTACCATAGCAACGGTGCTCTCGGAGCCGCGGTTAGCGGTGACGTCACCGCTAACTGCGTTGCTATGGCAACGGTGATCTCCGTTAATGACCGGCTGTGTCAGCCGGTCCCTAACGGAACGGGGAGTCGACCGTGTGCTAGAGCATGTCGCCGGTACACGGCGATACACATATGTGCACCGTGTACCGGAGAGATGCACTCGCAGGTCCTACATGACGTGTCATAGTCATGTGACCAGTCTGTAGCCAATGAGATAATAGCCACGTGACTGGTCACATGGCTATTTTGACGTCACGATAGGTCCTGCTTCTCTGCTGGCAGTGCAGGTCACCGGGAGGATTCAGCGATCATCGGATGGAATAGCGGCAGGAGACAGAGTGCAGAAGGGATCGCGAGGACCGGTAAGTGTTATGGCAATGTTTATTAACTGTTTGTGTACATTTATAATGCATTTTTATGTGTTTGTGATTGCCTCCCATTATAGCCTATACGTTCGAGTTCGGTTCGTCGAACGTTCGACGAACCGAACTCGAACGGGACCCCCGTTCGGCGAACCGACCTCGAGCCGAACCGCGACCGGTTCGCTCATCTCTAGTCACCAGTAGTGGATCCATGCCCAGAGCCGGAGATGTTGCCATATTCCCGCTGGGATGAAGAAGACCTGACACCCTCTGCTGAAGAAGATCTGCCCAAAAGCCTCACCTGGGAGTTTGTAAGCTGTACCCCGCAGAGTTCAGCCCGCAAGACACGGCGCCGTAGCAGAACCCAGTTGTCCCCTGCACCGCCATCCCCAGAGCAGAGAGAAGTCACGGCCAGAGACCTAAAAGAAAAACGGTTCCTGAGAAGAGCCAAAGCACAGGTCAGAGGACCCCTTTGTAGAGGAGTAGTGGAAGATTTCAGCCTAAAATCAGGATACGGCTTCATAGTTGCACCTGGTATCAAAGAAGGCATTTTTGTCAATAGAAGAGACGTCAGAGCTAATTTGCCCAGAGGACATCCTGGAAGAAACTTAAGAATGGGAGATTCAGTGCAGTTTACCATGCATCAAGGAGAAAGAGGCTGGTATGCGCTTGATGTGACACCATGTCCTAAAGAAAGAGTAACAGATACGGAAGAAGAAAGGAAAGACAGAGATAGAGAAAGAACAGACAAGGAACCTACTGACGAGACCACCACAGATGAAGAAAGAGGTCAAGGAAGCAACAGGTGCCGCAGCCCTACAGGCCCAAGCCCTGGTGAGGAGGAATCTGCATAAAGTAAAGAAAGAAGCACAGAAGTTCCCAGTTTGACAAGTTTTGAAGTTTTGCAACGTTTTACAAGTTTAAGCAATGTGCCCACATAAACTGATGTGAGAAATGAACCTTAAGGCTATGAACTGGCTATAGCCACAAACTCTCGCAGTGTAAATAGTTACACCAGAGGCACCACCACCAGAGCCAGCCTGTTTAGGGGCTTGGCTCGTCTGCAACCAGGGGGAGCCCGTCCGTATATAGGGCCTTGGCTCACCTGCAACCAGAGAGCATGCCTGTTTATGGGGCCTGGCTCTCCACCACAAAGAGGGTACCTGGTCAGCACCAACTGTGGAAGCCGCCTCTACATCCTGCCAGAAGAGGCTGAAGGCGCGGATCCACCAGGCCAGGTATGCCCTGAAGACCACCAGCCCATGAAAGCCGCCTCTACATCCTGCCAGAAGTGGCTGAAGGCGCGGCCAACGGGAGAGGAAGATTGGAGGAAAGGTCTGGGGAAGTGGATGGCCCAGATCTGGTTACCAAAAGGACCGGTGACCTGCCTCCTGAGAGGGTTTTGGGTGGGTTAACGGACTTGTGGGTGGAGGGTGGTGATGTATGGTACCTGGTGGTCTTAAAAATGTTTTATATGTTTTACTGTTTTATGCATTTTAAAATGTTGTCTTGCAGCCCGAGGACGTGCTGGTGATAACTAAGGGGGAATGTGGCGCCCCTGACCTGGTCAGGCACCACTGAGTACTGCACCCATGCTGGGAACAGTACAACACAGGTAATCCAGAAGGCTGACCGGGGTGTGGTACACAGGCGCATAGTGATCAGGTCTCACACATGTACCTTTGAGAGGACCCCTGGGGATCCCAGGAGGGGGAAAAGCCTTGACCTCCACTGGAATAGTGGAGGGGGCCAAAAGCCTCCATCTCCTCTCAAGGGGTGTGGTGGAGAGTCTGGTTGCTAGGTGGCGTAGGCAAGAACAGGAGAGGAGGGGCAGTGAGCCAGTGCAGTGTAGAGCCCAGGGAGCTCGAGTGAGGAGCAGACCCCTGGGGCTGTGCAGTCTGACAGCGCCCGCGCAGTGGCTACCGACGGGGGAGAACGGTCAACTAGGAGTGCTACCCGAAATCCATCTTCAGCTAGAGAGAGAGCAACGGAGTGGGAAGTAAGGAGACTGCTAGAGAGTACCAGGCCCAAACGGGCGGCAGATCCCGATGCGGGGATAGATCCACCTTTCCTTGCTAAATCTGCCGGTGTGGGGCTCTCAAAGCCCACGCCACAACACCACAAAAGCCGCAGCCACGTAGCCACAGTTAGGGCCCATAGTTCGCAGGAGGCAAGCAGCTGGAGTGATCTGGCCCAGGCGACAAGCAAACGGCAACTGAAGGGGAGTGAGGCTTCAGCAACTTCCCTGGGTGACCCCCATAGGGACTAAAAGTCGGGGTTACCCCAAACCACCAAGGGCTAAGGAAGGCGAGTCGGTAGTCACCCTCACAAGTCAGCCTGAAGGACACCTGGTTCCCACTTGGTTCATCTCAGCTACGCCCGGGTCACTCACCCTGCCATCAACTGTGAGTAAAAACCCTGAAAGACATCCTGCTTGTGTGGAGTCATTCTGCGCCTTGTAGTTCTACACATCTACACAGGGCCCTGGGGCTTGCCTCACTCTCAGGAGGCTACTACAACTGGCTGCACCCACCATCAGCCCCAGGCATCCCTTAACCTGCAGTGGCGGTCCCCACTGACCGCAAATCTGAGAGTGGCGTCACGACAAATAGAAGATTTCCTACCTGTGACCAGATCCAGCTGAGTGGAGTCCCTGAAGGTAATGCACCGACACGATACTGGTGGGGCTTCACATTTGCTATTATAATGGCTTAGTAAAAATGAGCTTGAGGGTGCAATGCAGAGGTGCTGGAAATTGCTTGGCACAAGTGGGACACTAATGGCGTACAACAGCCACTTTTAGGATGCCACTAAGTTTCCTCAGTGTTTGCTATTATAATAGCTTAGTAAAAATTAGCAGGAGTGTGCAATGCAGAGGTGCTGGACATTGCTTGGCACCAGTGGGACACTAATGGCGTCCAACAGCCACTTTCAGGTTGCCACTAAGTTTCCTCAGTGTTTGCTATTATAATGGCTTAGTAAAAATGAGCTTGAGGGTGCAATGCAGTGGTGCTGGTATTGCTTGGCACCAGTGGGACACTAATGGAGTCCAACAGCCACTTTTAGGATGCCACTAAGTTTCCTCAGTGTTTGCTATTATAATGGCTTAGTAAAAATGAGCTTGAGGGGGCAATGCAGAGGTGCTGGAAATTGCTTGGCACCAGTGGGACTCTAATGGAGTCCAACAGCCACTTTATTGATGCCACTAAGTTTCCTTAGTGTTTGCTATTATAATAGCTTAGTAAAAATGAGCTTGAGGGTGCAATGCATAGGTGCTGGAAATTGCTTGGCATCAGTGGGACACTAATGGCGTCCAACAGCCACTTTTAGGATGCCACTAAGTTTCCTCAGTGTTTGCTATTATAATGGCTTAGTAAAAATGCGCAGGAGGGTGCAATGCAGAGGTGCTGGAAATTGCTTGGCACCAGTGGGACACTAATGGAGTACAAGAGCCACTTTTTGAATGCACTAAGTTTCCTCAGTGTTTGCTATTATAATGGCTTAGTAAAAATGAGCTTGAGGGTGCAAAGCTGGGGTGCTAAAAACTTGCTTGGCAGCAGTGGGACACTAATAGAGTCCAACAGCCACTTTTAGGATGACACTAAGTTTACTCAGTGTTTGCTATTATTATGGTTTAGTAAAAATGAGCTTGAGGGTGCAATGCAGAGGTGCTGTAAATTGCTTGTCTCCAGTGGGACACAAATGGAGTCCAACAAACACTTTTTATATGCACTAAGTTTCCTCAGTGTTTGCTACTATAATGGCTTAGTAAAAATGAGCTTGAGGGTGCAATGCAGGGGTGCTGGAAATTGCTTGGAAGCAGTGGGACACTAATGGAGTCCAAAATCCACTTTTAGGATGCCAGTAAGTTTCCTCAGTGTTTGCTATTATTATAGCTTAGTAAAAATGAGCTTGAGGGTGCAATGCAGAGGTGCTGGAAATTGCTTGTCTCCAGTGGGACACAAATGGAGTCCAACAACCACTTTTTGAATGCCACTAAGTTTCCTCAGTGTTTGCTATTATAATAGCTTAGTAAAAATGAGCAGGAGGGTGCAATGCAGAGGTGCTGGAAATCGCTTGGCACCAGTGGGACACTAATGGCATCCAACAGCCACTTTTAGGATGCCACTAAGTTTCCTCAGTGTTTGTTATTATAATGGCTTAGTAAAATTGGGCTTGAGGGTGCAATGCAGAGGTGCTGGTATTGCTTGGCACCAGTGGGACACTAACGGAGTCCAACAGCCACTTTTACGATGCCACTAAGATTCCTCAGTGTTTGCTATTATAATGGCTTAGTAAAAATGAGCTTGAGGGTGCAATGCAGAGGTGCTGGAAATAGTTTGACACCAGTGGGACACTAATGGAGTCCAACAGACACTTTTTGGATGCCACTAAGTTTCCTCAGTGTTTGCTATTATAATGGCTTAGTAAAAATGAGCTTGAGGGTGCAATGCAGAGGTGCTGGAAATTGCTTGGCACAAGTGGGACACTAATGGCGTACAACAGCCACTTTTAGGATGCCACTAAGTTTCCTCAGTATTTGCTATTATAATAGCTTAGAAAAAATGAGCTGGAGGGGGCAATGTAGAAGTGCTGGAAATTGCTTGGCACCAGTGGGTTACTAATGGAGTCCAACAGCCACTTTTTGGATGCCTTTAAGTTTCCTCAGTGTTTGCTATTATAATGGCTTAGTAAAAATGAGCTTGAGTGTGCAATGCAGAGGTGCTGGAATTGCTTGGCACCAGTGGGACACTAATGGAGTCCAACAGCCACTTTTAGGATGCCACTAAGTTTCCTCAGTGTTTGCTATTATAATGTCTTAGTAAAAATGAGCTTGAGGGTGCAATGCATAGGTGCTAGAAATAGCTTGGCACCAGTGGGACACTAATGGAGTCCAACAGCCACTTTTTGGATGCCATTAAGTTTCCTCAGTGTTTGCTATTATAATGGCTTAGTAAAAATGAGCTTTAGGGTGCAATGCAGAGGTGCTGGAATTGCTTGGCACCAGTGGGACACTAATGGAGTCCAACAGCCACTTTTAGGATGCCACTGTTTCCTCAGTATTTGCTATTATAATAGCTTAGTAAAAATGAGCTTGAGGGTGCAATGCAGAGGTGCTGGAAATTGCTTGGCACCAGTGGGACACTAATGGTGTCCAACAGCCACTTTTAGGATGCCACTAAGTTTCCTCAGTGTTTGCTATTATAATGGCTTAGTAAAAATGAGCTTTAGGGTGCAATGCAGAGGTGCTGGAATTGCTTGGCACCAGTGGGACACTAATGGAGTCCAACAGCCACTTTTAGGATGCCACTGTTTCCTCAGTATTTGCTATTATAATAGCTTAGTAAAAATGAGCTGGAGGGGGCAATGTAGAGGTGCTGGAAATTGGTTGGCACCAGTGGGTTACTAATGGAGTCCAACAGCCACTTTTTGGATGCCACTAAGTTTCCTCAGTGTTTGCTATTATAATACCTTAGTAAAAATGAGCTTGAGGGTGCAATGCAGAGGTGCTGAAAATTGCTTGGCACCAGTGGGACACTAATGGAGTCCAACAGCCACTTTTTGGATGAAACCAAGTTTCCTCAGTGTTTGCTATTATAATGCCTTAGTAAAAATGAGCTTGAGGGTGCAATGCAGAGGTGCTGGAAATTGATTGTCTCCAGTGGGACACTAATGGAGTTCAACAGACACTTTTTGGATGCTACTAAGTTTCCTCAGTGCTTGCTATTATAATGGCCTTAGTAAAAATGAGCTTGAGGGTGCAATGCAGAGGTGCTGGAAATTGCTTGGCACCAGTGGGACACTAATGGAGTCCAACAGCCACTTTTTGGATGCCATTAAGTTTCCTCAGTGTTTGCTATTATAATGGCTTAGTAAAAATGAGCTTGAGGGTGCAATGCAGAGGTGCTGGAATTGCTTGGCATCAGTGGGACACTAATGGAGTCCAACAGCCACTTTTTGGATGCCACTAAGTTTCCTCAGTGTTTGCTATTATAATGGCTTAGTAAAAATGAGCTTGAGGGTGCAATGCAGAGGTGCTGGAAATTGATTGTCTCCAGTGGGACACTAATGGAGTTCAACAGACACTTTTTGGATGCTACTAAGTTTCCTCAGTGCTTGCTATTATAATAGCTTAGTAAAAATGAGCAGGAGGGTGCAATGTAGAGGTGCTGGAAATTGCTTGGCGCCAGTGGGACACTAATGGCGTCCAACAGCCACTTTTAGGATGCCACTAAGTTTCCTCAGTGTTTGCTATTATAATGGCTTAGTAAAAATGAGCTTGAGGGTGCAATGCAGAGGTGCTGGAATTGCTTGGCATCAGTGGGACACTAATGGAGTCCAACAGCCACTTTTTGGATGCCACTAAGTTTCCTCAGTGTTTGCTATTATAATGGCTTAGTAAAAATGAGCTTGAGGGTGCAATGCAGAGGTGCTGGAAATTGCTTGGCATCAGTGTGAAACTAATAGAGTCCAACAGCCACTTTTAAGATACCACTAAGTTTCCTCAGTGTTTGCTATTATTATGGCTTTGTAAAAATGAGCTTGATGGTGCAATGCAGAGGTGCTGGAAATTGCTTGTCTCCAGTGGGACACCAATGGAGTCCAACAGCCACTTTTAGGATGCCACTAAGTTTCCTCAGTGTTTGCTATTATAATAGCTTAGTAAAATGAGCTTGAGTGCGTAATGCAGAGGTGCTGGAAATTGATTGGCACCAGTGGGACACTAATGGAGTCCAACAGCCACTTTTTGGATTACACTGTTTCCTCAGTGTTTGCTATTATAATGGCTAAGTAAAAATGAGCTTGAGGGTGCAAAGCAGAAGTGCTGGAAATTGCTTGGCACCAGTGGGACACTAATGGAGTCCAACAGCCACTTTTAGGATGCCACTAAGTTTCCTCAGTATTTGCTATTATAATGGTATAGTAAAAATGAGCTTGAGGGTGCAATGCAGAGGTGCTGGAATTGCTTGGCACCAGTGGGACACTAATGGAGTCCAACTGCCACTTTTTGGATGCCACTAAGTTTCCTCAGTGTTTGCTATTATAATAGCTTAGTAAAAATGAGCTTGAGGGTGCAATGCAGAGGTGCTGGAAATTGCTTGGCACCACTGTGACACTAATGGAGTCCAACAGCCCCTTTTAATTTACCACTAAGTTTCCTCAGTGTTTGCTATTATTATGGCTTTGTAAAAATGAGATTGATGGTGCAATGCAGAGGTGCTGGAAATTGATTGGCACCAGTGGGACACTAATGGAGTCCAACAGCCACTTTTTGATTACACTAAGCTTCCTCAGTGTTTGCTATTATAATGGCTTAGTAAAAATGAGCTTGAGGGTGCAATGCAGAAGTGCTGGAAATTGCTTGGCACCAGTGGGACACTAATGGAGTCCAGCAGCCACTTTTAGGATGCCACTAAGTTTCCTCAGTATTTGCTATTATAATGGCCTAGTAAAAATGAGCTTGAGGGTGCAATGCAGAGGTGCAGGAAATTGCTTGGCACCAGTGGGACACTAATGGAGTCCAACTGCCACTTTTTGGATGCCACTAAGTTTCCTCAGTGTTTGCTATTATAATGGCTTAGTAAAAATAAGCTTGAGGGTGCAATGCAGAGGTGCTGGAAATTGCTTGGCACCAGTGGGACACTAATGGAGTCCAACAGCCACTTTTTGGATGCCACCAAGTTTCCTCAGTGTTTGCTAATATAACGCCTTAGTAAAAATAAACTTGAGGGTGCAATGCAGAGGTGCTGGAAATTGCTTGTCTCCAGTGGGACACTAAAGGAGTCCAACAGACACTTTTTGGATGCCACTAAGTTTAATCAGTGTTTGCTATTATAATGCCTTAGTAAAAATGAGCTTGAGGGTGCAATGCAGAGGTGCAGGAAATTGCTTGGCACCAGTGGGACACTAATGGAGTCCAACTGCCACTTTTTGGATGCCACTAAGTTTCCTCAGTGTTTGCTATTATAATGGCTTAGTAAAAATAAGCTTGAGTATGCAATGCAGAGGTGCTGGAAATTGCTTGTCTCCAGTGGGACACTAATGGAGTCCAACAGACACTTTTTGGATTCCACTAAGTTTAATCAGTGTTTGCTATTATAATGCCTTAGTAAAAATGAGCTTGAGGGTGCAATGCAGAGGTGCTGGAAATTGCTTGGCACCAGTGGGACACTAATGGAGTCCAACAGCCACTTTTTGGATGCCACCAAGTTTCCTCAGTGTTTGCTAATATAACGCCTTAGTAAAAATAAACTTGAGGGTGCAATGCAGAGGTGCTGGAAATTGCTTGTCTCCAGTGGGACACTAAAGGAGTCCAACAGACACTTTTTGGATGCCACTAAGTTTCCTCAGTGTTTGCTATTATTATGGCTTAGTAAAAATGAGCTTGAGGGTGCAATGCAGAGGTGCTGGAAATTGCTTGTCTCCAGTGGGACACTAATGGAGTCCAACAGACACTTTTTGGATGCCACTAAGTTTCCTCAGTGTTTGCTATTATAATGCCTTAGTAAAAATGAGCTTGAGGGTGCAATGCAGAGGTGCTGGAAATTGCTTGGCACCAGTGGGACACTAATGGAGTCCATTAGCCACTTTTTGGATGCCACTAAGTTTCCTCAGTGTTTGCTATTATAATAGCTTAGTAAAAATGACCAGGAGGGTGCTATGCAGAGGTGCTGAAAATTGCTTGGCACCAGTGGTGCACTAATGGCGTCCAACAGCCACTTTTAGGATGCCACTAAGTTTCCTCAGTGTTTGCTATTATAATGGCTTAATAAAAATGAGCTTGAGGGTGCAATGCAGAGAATCTGGTATTGCTTGGCACCAGTGGGACACTAATGGAGTCCAACAGGCACTTTTAGGATGGCACTAAGTTTCCTCATTGTTTGCTATTATAATGGCTTAGTAAAAATGAGCTTGAGGGGGCAATGCAGAGGTGCTGGAAATTGCTTGTCTCCAGTGGGACACTAATGGAGTCCAACAGACACTTTTTGGATGCCACTAAGTTTCCTCAGTGTTTGCTATTATAATGGCTTAGTAAAAATGAGCTTGAGGGTGCAATGCAGAGGTGCTGGGAATTGCTTCGAATTAGTGGGACACTAATGGAGTCCAACAGCCACTTTTTGGATGCCACTAAGTTTCCTCAGTGTTTGCTATTATAATAGCTTAGTAAAAATGAGCAGGAGGGTGCAATGCAGAGGTGCTGGAATTGCTTGGCATCAGTGGGACACTAATGGAGTCCAACAGCCACTTTTTGGATGCCACTAAGTTTCCTCAGTGTTTGCTATTATAATGGCTTAGTAAAAATGAGCTTGAGGGTGCAATGCAGAGGTGCTTGAAATTGCTTGGCACCAGTGTGACACTAATGGAGTCCAACAGCCACTTTTAAGATACCACTAAGTTTCCTCAGTGTTTGCTATTATTATGGCTTTGTAAAAATGAGCTTGATGGTGCAATGCAGAGATGCTGGAAATTGCTTGTCTCCAGTGGGACACCAATGGAGTCCAACAGACACTTTTTGGATGCCACTAAGTTTCCTCAGTGTTTGCTATTATAATACCTTAGTAAAAATGAGCTTGAGGGAGCAATGCAGAGGTGCTGGAAATTGCTTGGCACCAGTGGGACACTAATGGAGTCCAACAGCCACTTTTTGGATGCCACTAAGTTTCCTCAGTGTTTGCTATTATAACGGCTTAGTAAAAATGAGCTTGAGGGTGCAATGCAGAGGTGCTGAAAATTGCTTGGCAAGAGTGGGACACTAATGGAGTCCAACAGCCACTTTTTGGATGCCACCAAGTTTCCTCAGTGTTTGCTAATATAACGCCTTAGTAAAAATAAACTTGAGGGTGCAATGAAGAGGTGCTGGAAATTGCTTGTCTCCAGTGGGACACTAATGGAGTCCAACAGACACTTTTTGGATGCCACTAAGTTTCCTCAGTGTTTGCTATTATTATGGCTTAGTAAAAATGAGCTTGAGGGTGCAATGCAGAGGTGCTGGAAATTGCTTGTCTCCAGTGGGACACTAATGGAGTCCAACAGACACTTTTTGGATGCCACTAAGTTTCCTCAGTGTTTGCTATTATAATGCCTTAGTAAAAATGAGCTTGAGGGTGCAATGCAGAGGTGCTGGAAATTGCTTGGCACCAGTGGGACACTAATGGAGTCCATCAGCCACTTTTTGGATGCCACTAAGTTTCCTCAGTGTTTGCTATTATAATTGTGGGGCCCCGAGGTGCGGTGTCGGTGCAGCTGTGCATTACCTTCAGGGACTCCACGCGGCTGGATCTTGTCACAGTTAGGAAATCCTCTATTTTGATTGTCGTGACGCCACTCTCAGAATTGCGGTCAGTGGAGACCGCCACTGCAGGTTAGGGGTGCCTGGGGCTGATAGTGGGTGCAGTCAGTTGTAATAGCCTCCTGAGAGTGAGGCATGCCCCAGGGCCCCGTGTAGGTGTGTGGAACTACAAGTCGCAGAATGACTCACACGCACAAGCAGAATGTCTTTCAGGGGTTTTACTCACTGTTGGTGGCAGGGTGAGTAACCCGGGCGTAGCTGGGATGAACCAGGCTGGAACCAGGTGTCCTTCAGGCTGACTTATGAGGGTGGCTACCAACTCGCCTTCCTTAGCCCGTTGTGTTTTGGGGTAACCCCTGCTTGAAGCCCTGCTGGGGTCGCCCAGGGAAGTTGCTGGTGCCTCTCTCCCCTTCTCTTTGGCCCGTTTGCTTGTAGCCTGGACCAGGTCACTCCGGCTGCTTGCCTCCTGTGAGCTATGGGCCCTCACTTTGCTACGTGGCTGCGGACTCTGTGGTGTTGTCTTGGGGGTGTAAAGTACCCCCTCAGGCAGGTTTGGCAAAGGACAGGTGGATCTATCCCTGCACTGGGACCTGTTACCCGTTTGGGCCTGGTATCTCCCTGACAGTCTCCTTACTTTCCACTCCGTTGCTCTCTCTTTAGCCGTGGGTGGATTTCGGGCAGCACTAACAGGTGACCGTTCTCCCCCGTCGGTAGTCACTGCGCATACGTTGTCAGAATTGTGTAGAGCTACAGGGTCTGCTTC
This sequence comes from Anomaloglossus baeobatrachus, assembly GCF_048569485.1. Taxonomy (NCBI): domain Eukaryota; kingdom Metazoa; phylum Chordata; class Amphibia; order Anura; family Aromobatidae; genus Anomaloglossus; species Anomaloglossus baeobatrachus. The sequence continues at coordinate 154,176,473 of NC_134356.1, forward strand.
TGCTCTCCCTGAACTTCACCACTCAACTCCTTTCGGCTCACTGTTCCCTCCTCTCCTGTTCTTGCCTACGTCACCTAGCAACCAGGCTCTCTACCACACCCTTTGAGTGGAGATGGAGGCTTCGCCCCCTCCTGGGTTCCCCAGGGGTCCTCCCAAAGGTACATGTGTGAGACCTGATCACTATGCGCCTGTGTAGTCACACCTCGGTCAGCCTTCTGGATTACCTGTTTTGTACTGTCCCCAGCATGGGTGCAGTACTCAGTGGTGCCTGACCAGGTCAGGGGCGCCACATTCCCCCTTAGTTATCACCAGCACGTCCTCGGGCTGCAAGACAACATTTTAAAATGCGTAAAACAGTAAAACATGGTAAAACGTTTTAAAACCACCAGGTACCATACATCACCACCCTCCACCCACAAGTCCGTTTACCCACCCTAAACCCTCTCCTGTTGGCCGCGCCTTCAGCCACTTCTGGCAGGATGTAGAGGCGGCTTTCATGGTCTGGTGGTTTCAGGGTATACCTGGCCTGGTGGAGCCGCGCCTTCAGCCTCTTCTGGCAGGATGCAGAGGCGGCCTCCACAGTTGGTGCTGACCAGGTACCCTCTTTGTGGTGGAGAGCCAGGCCCCATAAACAGGCGTGCTCCCTGGTAGTGGTTGTACCTCTGGGGTAACTATGTACACTGCGAGAGTTTGTGGCTATAGCCAGTTCATAGCCTTAAGGTTCATTTTTCAGAGTGCAAAAAGAGGTTTCTCACATTAGCTCATGTGGGCACATTTCTTGAACATGTAAACGTTGCAAAACTTGTCAAAACTTGTAACTTCTGTACTTTACTTCCTTTACACAGATTCCTCCTCACCAGGGCTTGGGCCTGTAGGGCTGTGGCACCTGTTGCTTTCTCCATCTCTGTCATCATCTGTTTCTTTTTCTTCTTTATTTTGTAGTGTTGAGACAGCAGGTTTCCTGTAGGGATTTCTGGGGCATGGTGTGACATCTAGTGCGTACCATCCGCGTTCTCCTTGGTGCTTGGTAAATTCTACCGAGTCTCCTATCTGTAGGTTTCTTCCTGGATGTCCTCTAGGTAAATGTGCTCTAACGTCCCTTCTGTTCACAAAGATGCCTTCTTTCATACCAGGTGCAACTATGAAGCCGTATCCAGATTTTAAACTAAATTCCTCTACAACTCCACAACAAAGTGGGCCTCTGACCTGCGATTTAGCTCTCCTTAATGACTGCTTTTCCTCTAAGTCTCTGGCCGTTACTTCGTCTTTTCTATCTGGAGATTGCTGTGCAGGTGGATCCCTTGTCCTGCTGCGGCGCCGTGTCCTACGGGCTGGGTCCTGCCTGGCTGCAATCTCACCGCTTGCAGGCTCCCAGGTGATATACCTGGACAGATCTTCCTCAGCGGAGGGTGTCGGGCTCTCTTCATCCCAGCGGGAATATGGCAACATCTCTGGCTCTGGGCATGGATCCGCTGCTGATGGCTCCGGGGTCAGCTTCTCAGCTTCCTGGCCTCCTCTCCCCCTTAGTTCTTCTGAGCACTCCTGTTGTGGCAGCGCTGGGGATGGGTGTTCATCAGCCGGCCAGGGCGGTGGACTCTTTGGCGTGGATGTTGCCGAAGTCTTCCTGGGGGTGTGCGGAGGGAGCAGATACCGGTCCACCATCTCCTTTGGGAACTGGGCCTCTAGATCAGCCTTCAGCTTCCAGTATTCGGGGTCCTCCCCCAGCAGGGACTTCCTAGCAGGGACTTCCTTGGGCTGGGGAGCGGTGTCTGCTCTGGCGTTGCAGGCCGGGGTAAATAGCTGTACGGTCTTGTCTTGGCGGGCCGCGCTGGGCGTCGCTGCGGCGGCCTGGACTTGGCGGGCCGAGCTGGGCATCGCTCCTGCGGCCTGGATTGGCGTCGCAGCTGCGATGGGATCTGTGCGGGCCGAGCCTGGCGTGGCGGCGGCCTGGTCTGTGCGGGCCGAGCAGGGCATCTCTACTGCGGCCTGGTTCAGCGCCTCACTTGCGGCGCGGATGAGCGTCGCGGCAGCGGTGGGGTCTTGGCGGGCCGCGCCCATCATGGCGGCGGCCTGGGTAATCTTCACCCCAGCGGTGTGGAGGAGGGTCGCGGCTGCGGAGGGATCTTGGCGGGCCGGGCTGGGCGCTTCTGCGGCCTGGTTCGGCGTCGCAGTTGCAGCCGGTTCTTGGCGGGCCGCACCTGGCGTGGCTGCGGCCTGATTCAGCGTCGCCGCGCCGGGCATCTCTCCAGGGACCGCGGGCATGGCAGCAGGGGTCGGGGCACTCGCGCTGGCAGGGGCAACACAGGACTCACCCATCGGTAGCATCATCGGGGTCTGAGTCGTCGCCGCTCGGTCTGGCACTCGTCGCGTGGCTCTCCCCTCGTAGGCCTGAACCGCTGCAGCCATCTCCAGAAGCTCCGTGCGTCCCTCTCTGATCTGCTGCAAGATTCTCGCCTCCAGTCGGTTGCTGAACTGGGCAAGCTCCCGGGCCCACCAGGCTGCGGAGCCTGGCTTTGGGTTTCTGTCTTCAGACGCCATCTTCACCGCGTCGTCGCTGCTCTCCAGGTCTTCTCTCAGCAGCAGACTTCTGACTTCTTCTTGCAGCCGAAGTGCCAATTCCTTCACTTCCTGCAACTCCTCTCCCAGCAGCAGGCTTATGGCTCCCTTTCCTTCCCGACGTCTCTGAACGCCTCCGCTCTCATCACTTGCGAGGTCAGGACTCTGCAGGGGATCTCTGGGTAGCCACACCTCTTCGTGGGCGGTAACTTCTCCCAGCGCGGGCTGCTGTTGTTTTTCAGCGCGCTTTTCATGGTGGCAATATGGCGGCGCTTCCAATTTTCCAAGCGGACCGCCCAGGCACATGGTCACCTGTCTGAACAGGTCTAGTCCTTATCCTGTTCGTGACGCCAGAGATGTGGGGCCCCGAGGTGCGGTGTCGGTGCAGCTGTGCATTACCTTCAGGGACTCCACGCGGCTGGATCTTGTCACAGGTAGGAAATCCTCTATTTTGATTGTCGTGACGCCACTCTCAGAATTGCGGTCAGTGGAGACCGCCACTGCAGGTTAGGGGTGCCTGGGGCTGATAGTGGGTGCAGTCAGTTGTAATAGCCTCCTGAGAGTGAGACATGCCCCAGGGCCCCGTGTAGGTGTGTGGAACTACAAGTCGCAGAATGACTCACACGCACAAGCAGAATGTCTTTCAGGGGTTTTACTCACTGTTGGTGGCAGGGTGAGTAACCCGGGCGTAGCTGGGATGAACCAGGCTGGAACCAGGTGTCCTTCAGGCTGACTTATGAGGGTGGCTACCAACTCGCCTTCCTTAGCCCGTTGTGTTTTGGGGTAACCCCTGCTTGAAGCCCTGCTGGGGTCGCCCAGGGAAGTTGCTGGTGCCTCTCTCCCCTTCTCTTTGGCCCGTTTGCTTGTAGCCTGGACCAGGTCACTCCGGCTGCTTGCCTCCTGTGAGCTATGGGCCCTCACTTTGCTACGTGGCTGCGTACTCTGTGGTGTTGTCTTGGGGGTGTAAAGTACCCCCTCAGGCAGGTTTGGCAAAGGACAGGTGGATCTATCCCTGCACTGGGACCTGTTACCCGTTTGGGCCTGGTATCTCCCTGACAGTCTCCTTACTTTCCACTCCGTTGCTCTCTCTTTAGCCGTGGGTGGATTTCGGGCAGCACTAACAGGTGACCGTTCTCCCCCGTCGGTAGTCACTGCGCATACGTTGTCAGAATTGTGTAGAGCTACAGGGTCTGCTTCTGCTCTCCCTGAACTTCACCACTCAACTCCTTTCGGCTCACTGTTCCCTCCTCTCCTGTTCTTGCCTACGTCACCTAGCAACCAGGCTCTCTACCACACCCTTTGAGTGGAGATGGAGGCTTCGCCCCCTCCTGGGTTCCCCAGGGGTCCTCCCAAAGGTACATGTGTGAGACCTGATCACTATGCGCCTGTGTAGTCACACCTCGGTCAGCCTTCTGGATTACCTGTTTTGTACTGTCCCCAGCATGGGTGCAGTACTCAGTGGTGCCTGACCAGGTCAGGGGCGCCACATAATAGCTTAGTAAAAATGACCAGGAGGGTGCAATGCAGAGGTGCTGAAAATTGCTTGGCACCAGTGGGGCACTAATGGCGTCCAACAGCCACTTTTAGGATGCCACTAAGTTTCCTCAGTGTTTGCTATTATAATGGCTTAATAAAAATGAGCTTGAGGGTGCAATGCAGAGGTGCTGGAATTGCTTGGCATCAGTGGGACACTAATGGAGCCCAACAGCCACTTTTAGGATGCCACTAAGTTTCCTCAGTGTTTGCTGTTATAATGGCTTAGTAAGAATGAGCTTGAGAGTGCAATGCAGAGGTGCTGGTATTGCTTGGCACCAGTGAGACACTAATGGAGTCCAACAGGCACTTTTAGGATGGCACTAAGTTTCCTCATTATTTGCTATTATAATGGCTTAGTAAAAATGAGCATGAGGGGGCAATGCAGAGGTGCTGGAAATTGCTTGTCTCCAGTGGGACACTAATGGAGTCCAACAGACACTTTTTGGATGCCATTAAGTTTCCTCAGTGTTTGCTATTATAATGGCTTAGTAAAAATGAGCTTGAGGGTGCAATGCAGAGGTGCTGGGAATTGCTTGGCATTAGTGGGACACTAATGGAGTCCAACAGCCACTTTTTGGATGCCACTAAGTTTCCTCAGTGTTTGCTATTATAATAGCTTAGTAAAAATGAGCAGGAGGGTGCAATGCAGAGGTGCTGGAATTGATTGGCATCAGTGGGACACTAATGGAGTCCAACAGCCACTTTTTGGATGCCACTAAGTTTCCTCAGTGTTTGCTATTATAATGGCTTAGTAAAAATGAGCTTGAGGGTGCAATGCAGAGGTGCTGGAAATTGCTTGGCACCAGTGTGACACTAATGGAGTTCAACAGCCACTTTTAAGATACCACTAAGTTTCCTCAGTGTTTGCTATTATTATGGCTTTGTAAAAATGAGCTTGAGGGTGCAATGCAGAGGTGCTGGAAATTGCTTGTCTCCAGTGGGACACCAATGGAGTCCAACAGACACTTTTTGGATGCCACTAAGTTTCCTCAGTGTTTGCTATTATAATACCTTAGTAAAAATGAGCTTGAGGGAGCAATGCAGAGGTGCTGGAAATTGCTTGGCACCAGTGGGACACTAATGGAGTCCAACAGCCACTTTTTGGATGCCACTAAGTTTCCTCAATGTTTGCTATTATTATGGCTTAGTAAAAATGAGCTTGAGGGTGCAATGCAGAGGTGCTGTAAATTGCTTGTCTCCAGTGGGACACTAATGGAGTCCAACAGACACTTTTTGGATGCCACTAAGTTTCCTCAGTGTTTGCTATTATAATGCCTTAGTAAAAATGAGCTTGAGGGAGCAATGCAGAGGTTCTGGAAATTGCTTGGCACCAGTGGGACACTAATGGAGTCCAACAGCCACTTTTTGGATGCCACTAAGTTTCCTCAGTGTTTGCTATTATAATACCTTAGTAAAAATGAGCTTGAGGGAGCAATGCAGAGGTGCTGAAATTGCTTGGCACCAGTGGGACACTAATGGAGTCCAACAGCCACTTTTTGGATGCCACTAAGTTTCCTCAGTGTTTGCTATTATTATGGCTTAGTAAAAATGAGCTTGAGAGTGCAATGCAGAGGTGCTGGAATTGCTTGGCATCAGTGGGACACTAATGGAGTCCAACAGCCACTTTTAGGATGCCACTAAGTTTCCTCAGTGTTTGCTGTTATAATGGCTTAGTAAGAATGAGCTTGAGAGTGCAATGCAGAGGTGCTGTTATTGCTTGGCACCAGTGGGACACTAATGGAGTCCAACAGGCACTTTTAGGATGGCACTAAGTTTCCTCATTGTTTGCTATTATAATGGCTTAGTAAAAATGAGCTTGAGGTGGCAATGCACAGGTGCTGGAAATTGCTTGTCTCCAGTGGGACACTAATGGAGTCCAACAGACACTTTTTGGATGCCACTAAGTTTCCTCAGTGTTTGCTATTATAATGGCTTAGTAAAAATGAGCTTGAGGGTGCAATGCAGAGGTGCTGGGAATTGCTTGGCATCAGTGGGACACTAATGGAGTCCAACAGACACTTTTTGGATGCCACTAAGTTTCCTCAGTGTTTGCTATTATAATAGCTTAGAAAAAATGAGCAGGAGGGTGCAATGCAGAGGTGCTGGAAATTGCTTGGCACCAGTGGGACACTAATGGAGTCCTACAGCCACTTTTTGGATGCCACTAAGTTTCAGCAGTGTTTGCTATTATAATAGCTTAGTAAAAATGAGCAGGAAGGTGCAATGCAGAGGTGCTGGAAATTGCTTGGCACCAGTGGGACACTAATGGAGTCCAACAGCCACTTTTTGGATGCCACTAAGTTTCCTCAGTGTTTGCTATTATAATGGCTTAGTAAAAATGAGCTTGAGGGTGCAATGCAGAGGTGCTGTAAATTGCTTGGCACCAGTGTGACACTAATGGAGTCCAACAGCCACTTTTAAGATACCACCAAGTTTCCTCAGTGTTTGCTATTATTATGGCTTTGTAAAAATGAGCTTGATGGTGCAATGGAGAGGTGCTGGAAATTGCTTGTCTCCAGTGGGACACCAATGGAGTCCAACAGACACTTTTTGGATGCCACTAAGTTTCCTCAGTGTTTGCTATTATAATGGCTTAGTAAAAATGAGCTTGACGGTGCAATGCAGAGGAGCTGGAAATTGCTTGGCAGCAGTGGGACACTAATGAAGTCCAACAGCCACTTTTTGGATGCCACTAAGTTTCCTCAGTGTTTGCTATTATAATGTTTTAGTAAAAATGAACGTGAGGGTGCAATGCAGAGGTGCTGAAAATTGCTTGGCACCAGTGGGACACTAATGGAGTCCAACAGCCACTTTTTGGATGCCACCAAGTTTCCTCAGTGTTTGCTATTATAATGGCTTAGTAGAAATAGTCTTGAGGGTGCAATGCAGAGGTGCTGGAAATTGTTTGGCACCAGTGGGACACTAATGGAGTCCAACAGCCTCTTTTAGGATGCCACTAAGTTTCCTCAGTGTTTGCTATTATAATAGCTTAGTAAAAATGAGCTTGAGGGTGCAATGCAGAGGTGCTGGAAATTGCTTGGCACCAGTGGGACACTAATGGAGTCCAACAGCCACTTTTGGGATGCCTCTAAGTTTCCTCAGTGTTTGCTATTATAATGCCTTAGTAAAAATTAGCTTGAGGGTGCAATGCAGAGGTGCTGGAATTGCTTGGCACCAGTGGGACACTAATGGAGTCCAACAGCCACTTTTTGGATGCCACTAAGTTTCCTCAGTGTTTGCTGTTATAACGGCTTAATAAAAATGAGCTTGAGGGTGCAATGCAGAGGTGCTGAAAATTGCTTGGCAAGAGTGGGACACTAATGGAGTCCAACAGCCACTTTTTGGATGCCACCAAGTTTCCTCAGTGTTTGCTAATATAACGCCTTAGTAAAAATAAACTTGAGGGTGCAATGCAGAGGTGCTGGAAATTGCTTGTCTCCACTGGGACACTAAAGAGTCCAACAGACACTTTTTGGATGCCACTAAGTTTCCTCAGTGTTTGCTATTATTATGGCTTAGTAAAAATGAGCTTGAGGGTGCAATGCAGAGGTGCTGGAAATTGCTTGTCTCCAGTGGGACACTAATGGAGCCCAACAGACACTTTTTGGATGCCACTACGTTTCCTCAGTGTTTGCTATTATAATGCCTTAGTAAAAATGAGCTTGAGGGTGCAATGCAGAGGTGCTGAAAACTGCTTGGCACCAGTGGGACACTAATGGAGTCCATCAGCCACTTTATGGATTACACTAAGTTTCCTCAGTGTTTGCTATTATAATAGCTTAGTAAAAATGACCAGGAGGGTGCAATGCAGAGGTGCTGAAAATTGCTTGGCATCAGTGGGGCACTAATGGCGTCCAACAGCCACTTTTAGGATGCCACTAAGTTTCCTCAGTGTTTGCTATTATAATGGGTTAATAAAAATGAGCTTGAGGGTGCAATGCAGAGGTGCTGGAATTGATTGGCATCAGTGGGACACTAATGGAGTCCAACAGCCACTCTTTGGATGCCACTAAGTTTCCTCAGTGTTTGCTATTATAATGGCTTAGTAAAAATGAGCTTGAGGGTGCAATGCAGAGGTGCTGGAAATTGCTTGGCACCAGTGTGACACTAATGGAGTCCAACAGCCACTTTTAAGATACCACTAAGTTTCCTCAGTGTTTGCTATTATTATGGCTTTGTAAAAATGAGCTTGATGGTGCAATGCAGAGGTGCTGGAAATTGCTTGTCTCCAGTGGGACACCAATGGAGTCCAACAGCCACTTTTTGGATGCCACTAAGTTTCCTCAGTGTTTGCTATTATTATGGCTTAGTAAAAATGAGCTTGAGGGAGCAATGCAGAGGTGCTGGAAATTGCTTGGCACCAGTGGGACACTAATGGAGTCCAACAGCCACTTTTTGGATGCAACTAAGTTTCCTCAGTGTTTGCTATTATAATACCTTAGTAAAAATGAGCTTGAGGGAGCAATGCAGAGGTGCTGGAAATTGCTTGGCACCAGAGGGACACTAATGGAGTCCAACAGCCACTTTTTGGATGCTACTAAGTTTCCTCAGTGTTTGCTATTATTATGGCTTAGTAAAAATGAGCTTGAGGGTGCAATGCAGAGGTGCTGGAATTGCTTGGCATCAGTGGGACACTAATGGAGTCCAACAGCCACTTTTAGGATGCCACTAAGTTTCCTCAGTGTTTGTTGTTATAATGGCTTAGTAAGAATGAGCTTAAGAGTGCAATGCAGAGGTGCTGGTATTGCTTGGCACCAGTGGGACACTAATGGAGTCCAACAGGCACTTTTAGGATGGCACTAAGTTTCCTCATTGTTTGCTATTATAATGGCTTAGTAAAAATGAGCTTGAGGGTGCAATGCAGAGGTGCTGGGAATTGCTTGGCATCAGTGGGACACTAATGGAGTCCAACAGCCACTTTTTGGATTCCACTAAGTTTCCTCAGTGTTTGCTATTATAATAGCTTAGAAAAAATGAGCAGGAGGGTGCAATGCAGAGGTGCTGGAAATTGCTTGGCACCAGTGGGACACTAATGGAGTCCAACAGCCACTTTTTGGATGCCACTAAGTTTCAGCAGTGTTTGCTATTATAATAGCTTAGTAAAAATGAGCAGGAGGGTGCAATGCAGAGGTGCTGGAAATTGCTTGGCACCAGTGGGACACTAATGAAGTCCAACAGCCACTTTTTGGATGCCACTAAGTTTCCTCAGTGTTTGCTATTATAATGTTTTAGTAAAAATGAACGTGAGGGTGCAATGCAGAGGTGCTGAAAATTGCTTGGCACCAGTGGGACACTAATGGAGTCCAACAGTCACTTTTTGGATGCCACCAAGTTTCCTCAGTGTTTGCTTTTTTTAATGGCTTAGTAAAAATAATCTTGAGGGTGCAATGCAGAGGTGCTGGAAATTGTTTGGCACCAGTGGGACACTAATGGAGTCCAACAGCCTCTTTTAGGATGCCACTAAGTTTCCTCAGTGTTTGCTATTATAATAGCTTAGTAAAAATAAGCTTGAGGGTGCAATGCAGAGGTGCTGGAAGTTGCTTGGCACCAGTGGGACACTAATGGAGTCCAACAGCCACTTTTGGGATGCCTCTAAGTTTCCTCAGTGTTTGCTATTATAATGCCTTAGTAAAAATTAGCTTGAGGGTGCAATGCAGAGGTGCTGGAAATTGCTTGGCACCAGTGGGACACTAATGGAGTCCAACAGCCACTTTTTGGATGCCACTAAGTTTCCTCAGTGTTTGCTATTATAACGGCTTAATAAAAATGAGCTTGAGGGTGCAATGCAGAGGTGCTGAAAATTGCTTGGCAAGAGTGGGACACTAATGGAGTCCAACAGCCACTTTTTGGATGCCACCAAGTTTCCTCAGTGTTTGCTAATATAACGCCTTAGTAAAAATAAACTTGAGGGTGCAATGCAGAGGTGCTGGAAATTGCTTGTCTCCAGTGGGACTCTAAAGAGTCCAACAGACACTTTTTGGATGCCACTAAGTTTCCTCAGTGTTTGCTATTATTATGGCTTAGTAAAAATGATCTTGAGGGTGCAATGCAGAGGTGCTGGAAATTGCTTGTCTCCAGTGGGACACTAATGGAGTCCAACAGACACTTTTTGGATGCCACTAAGTTTCCTCAGTGTTTGCTATTATAATGCCTTAGTAAAAATGAGCTTGAGGTTGCAATGCAGAGGTGCTGGAAATTGCTTGGCACCAGTGGGACACTAATGGAGTCCATCAGCCACTTTATGGATGACACTAAGTTTCCTCAGTGTTTGCTATTATAATAGCTTAGTAAAAATGACCAGGAGGGTGCAATGCAGAGGTGCTGAAAATTGCTTGGCACCAGTGGGGCACTAATGGCGTCCAACAGCCACTTTTAGGATGCCACTAAGTTTCCTCAGTGTTTGCTATTATAATGGCTTAATAAAAATGAGATTGAGGGTGCAATGCAGAGGTGCTGGAATCGCTTGGCATCAGTGGGACACTAATGGAGTCCAAAAGCCACGTTTAGGATGCCACTAAGTTTCCTCAGTGTTTGCTGTTATAATGGCTTAGTAAGAATGAGCTTGAGAGTGCAGTGCAGAGGTTCTGGTATTGCTTGGCACCAGTGGGACACTAATGGAGTCCAACAGGCACTTTTAGGATGGCACTGTTTCCTCATTGTTTGCTATTATAATGGCTTAGTAAAAATGAGCTTGAGGGGGCAATGCAGAGGTGCTGGAAATTGCTTGTCTCCAGTGGGACACTAATGGAGTACAACAGACACTTTTTGGATGCCACTAAGTTTCCTCAGTGTTTGCTATTATAATGGCTTAGTAAAAATGAGCTTGAGGGTGCAATGCAGAGGTGCTGGGACTTGCTTGGCATTAGTGGGACACTAATGGAGTCCAACAGCCACTTTTTGGATGCCACTAAGTTTCCTCAGTGTTTGCTATTATAATGGCTTAGTAAAAATGAGCTTGAGGGTGCAATGCAGAGGTGCTGGAAATTGCTTGGCACCAGTGTGACACTAATGGAGTCCAACAGCCACTTTTAAGATACCACTAAGTTTCCTCAGTGTTTGCTATTATTATGGCTTTGTAAAAATGAGCTTGATGGTGCAATGCAGAGATGCTGGAAATTGCTTGTCTCCAGTGGGACACCAATGGAGTCCAACAGACACTTTTTGGATGCTACTAAGTTTCCTCAGTGTTTGCTATCATAATACCTTAGTAAAAATGAGCTTGAGGGAGCAATGCAGAGGTGCTGGAAATTGCTTGGCACCAGTGGGACACTAATGCAGTCCAACAGCCACTTTTTGGATGCCACTAAGTTTCTCAGTGTTTGCTATTATAACGGCTTAATAAAAATGAGCTTGAGGGTGCAATGCAGAGGTGCTGAAAATTGCTTGGCAAGAGTGGGACACTAATGGAGTCCAACAGCCACTTTTTGGATGCCACCAAGTTTCCTCAGTGTTTGCTAATATAACGCCTTAGTAAAAATAAACTTGAGGGTGCAATGCAGAGGTGCTGGAAATTGCTTGTCTCCAGTGGGACACTAATGGAGTCCAACAGCCACTTTTTGGATGCCACTAAGTTTCCTCAGTGTTTGCTATTATAATACTTTAGTAAAAATGAGCTTGAGGGAGCAATGCAGAGGTGCTGGAAATTGCTTGGCACCAGTGGGACACTAATGGAGTCCAACAGCCACTTTTTGGATGCCACTAAGTTTCCTCAGTGTTTGCTATTATTATGGTTTAGTAAAAATGAGCTTGAGGGTGCAATGCAGAGGTGCTGGAATTGCTTGGCATCAGTGGGACACTAATGGAGTCCAACAGCCACTTTTAGGATGCCACTAAGTTTCCTCAGTGTTTGCTGTTATAATGGCTTAGTAAGAATGAGCTTGAGAGTGCAATGCAGAGGTGCTGGTATTGCTAGGCAACAGTGGGACACTAATGGAGTCCAACAGGCACTTTTAGGATGGCACTAAGTTTCCTCATTGTTTGCTATTATAATGGCTTAGTAAAAATGAGCTTGAGGGGGCAATGCAGAGGTGCTGGAAATTGCTTGTCTCCAGTGGGACACTAATGGAGTCCAACAGACACTTTTTGGATGCCACTAAGTTTCCTCAGTGTTTGCTATTATAATGGCTTAGTAAAAATGAGGTTGAGGGTGCAATGCAGAGGTGCTGGAAATTGCTTGGCACCAGTGTGACACTAATGGAGTCCAACAGCCACTTTTAAGATACCACTAAGTTTCCTCAGTGTTTGCTATTATTATGGCTTTGTAAAAATGAGCTTGAAGGTGCAATGCAGAGGTGCTGGAAATTGCTTGTCTCCAGTGGGACACCAATGGAGTCCAACAGACACTTTTTGGATGCCACTAAGTTTCCTCAGTGTTTGCTATTATAATACCTTAGTAAAAATGAGCTTGAGGGAGCAATGCAGAGGTGCTGGAAATTGCTTGGCACCAGTGGGACACTAATGGAGTCCAACAGCCACCTTTTGGATGCCACTAAGTTTCCTCAGTGTTTGCTATTATTATGGCTTAGTAAAAATGAGCTTGAGGGTGCAATGCAGAGGTGCTGGAAATTGCTTGTCTCCAGTGGGACACCAATGGAGTCCAACAGACACTTTTTGGATGCCACTAAGTTTCCTCAGTGTTTGCTATTATAATACCTTAGTAAAAATGAGCTTGAGGGAGCAATGCAGAGGTGCTGGAAATTGCTTGGCACCAGTGGGACACTAATGGAGTCCAACAGCCACTTTTTGGATGCCACTAAGTTTCCTCAGTGTTTGCTATTATTATGGCTTAGTAAAAATGAGCTTGAGGGTGCAATGCAGAGGTGCTGGAAATTGCTTGTCTCCAGTGGGACACTAATGGAGTCCAACAGACACTTTTTGGATGCCACTAAGTTTCCTCAGTGTTTGCTATTATAATGCCTTAGTAAAAATGAGCTTGAGGGTGCAATGCAGAGGTGCTGGAAATTGCTTGGCACCAGTGTGACACTAATGGAGTCCAACAGCCACTTTTAAGATACCACTAAGTTTCCTCAGTGTTTGCTATTATTATGGCTTTGTAAAAATGAGCTTGATGGTGCAATGCAGAGGTGCTGGAAATTGCTTGTCTCCAGTGGGACACCAATGGAGTCCAACAGACACTTTTTGGATGCCACTAAGTTTCCTCAGTGTTTGCTATTATAATACCTTAGTAAAAATGAGCTTGAGGGAGCAATGCAGAGGTGCTGGAAATTGCTTGGCACCAGTGGGACACTAATGGAGTCCAACAGACACTTTTTGGATGCCACCAAGTTTCCTCAGTGTTTGCTATTATTATGGCTTAGTAAAAATGAGCTTGAGGGTGCAATGCAGAGGTGCTGGAAATTGCTTGTCTCCAGTGGGACACTAATGGATTCCAACAGACACTTTTTGGATGCCACTAAGTTTCCTCAGTGTTTGCTATTATACTGCCTTAGTAAAAATGAGCTTGAGGGTGTGTGGCGCCCCTGACCTGGTCAGGCACCACAGAGTATTGCACCCATGCGGGAGCAATGCTTCCAGGTAATCTCCAAAGGCCAGGATGAGGTGCACGCACAAACATATAGTGACCAGGTTTCCCACATCACCAGAGGGGACCCTTGGGTAGCCAGAAGGGGTTAACTTTCAATTCCCAGCTGGGGGTGTGTTCAGGGGCTGGTTGCTAGGAAGCAGGGCAGAGAGAGAGGAAGAAGGGAGTCGAGAGGAAGAAGTTGAAGTGTGTGGAAGGGAGCAGAGGAGCTCTCGTGTCAGACGGGTCCTGAGGAGTGCAGTAGCTGAAAGCGGGGGAGAAAGGAGTACCGTGGGTCGGCCTGAAAATCATCCAGAGAGAAGGGTGGCTGAGTACGGAGATCCCGGTATCCGAGCACACAAGGGGAACTAGATCCCCAGTACAGACAGCAGATCATCCAGAGCTGCTTAACCTACAGGTGGGGGGGGTACTTCATGCCCTCACCACGACTACACAGAGCTCGAGTCAAGCAGCAATCACCAGGCCCATAAGGGGACAGGGCCAGAAGCCATCCCACCAAGGCCACGCTGCCGGCAGACGAGCCAGAGAGAGGGGAGCAGGGTGGTAACAGCTTCCCTGGAGGGGTCCTACCACGCTTCAAGTAAAGGATCCTCCTGAAACAGAAAGAGTGCAAGGAAGGCGAGTGGACAGCTACCCTCAGAACGGCCTCCTGGAATTCCTGGTTCAACCTGGTTATCACAGTGTCGCCCGGGCATCTCACCGTGACCTCCAAACAGTGAGTAAACACGTTGAAAGACTTCTTGGACTGTGTTTGAGTCATTCTGCGACCTGTGGTCCCACACACATACACCGGGGCCTGGGGCTTGCCTCACTCTCAGGGGGCTAATATACTGACTGCACCCACCATCAGCCCCAGGTATCCCTTAATCTGCAGTGGCGGTCCCCGCTGACCGCAATACTGAGAGTGGCGTCACGACAATCCTAAAAGAAGGTTCCCTACCTGTGACCAGACTGTTCCATCCACGTGGAGTCCCTGAAGGTAATGCACCGACACATGCTAGCGGGGCTTCACAACTTCTGGCGTCACGAACAGGATTAGGACTAGACCTGTTCAGACAGGTGACCGTGTGCCTCAGAGGTCCGACCGCAAAAATTGAACCGCCGCCATATTGCCATCTTCAAAAGCGCGCGCTGCAGCCCGCGCGAGGGAGAAGAGCACCGCCCACGAAGAGGTGTGGCCGCCCCAGAATCCCCACAATTCGGAGAGCGTACTGACCCAGGAAGTGAAAAGGGAGCGCGCAGATTTTTGAAGAAAAATGGACGCTGCAGGAGGTAATGCCCCTGGTCAGGGCGACGCAGCCCAAGCGATGCCAGCCCCCGTCGCGCTAGACGCAGCAGCGCCTGGTGCCGGTGCCGCGGTCGCAGCTGCGCCGGCCGAAATCTCCCCCATAATGCCAGTTTCCTTGCTGTATGTCCCAGGAGCGCAATGGCTGCCCCAATACGCCGGTAAAATAGACACGCTGACCGGGTTTAAGAAGAAGATCAACACCCTGCTAGACATGCACGCGATGACTGGTAAGCAGAGGGCCGCTGTGGTGCTGGGACAATTGACTGAAGCAGCAGAATTGGAAGCTGAGTCCTGGACCAATGATGACCGGAGCTCTGTTGAGACCATCTTTGCCAAACTAGCAGCTGCTTTTGAACACCGCACCGAGGGAGAGCTGAGGATGGACTTCTATAACTGCCGTCAGAAGCCCCAAGATAGCATAAGAGCCTATGCCCTCAGGCTGCAGGCTGCACTACGGGCTCTCAAGCTGGTGGACCCTGTCAGTGATCAGGAAGGAAACCGGATGATGAAGGAACAATTCTTGCGGGGCCTGCGCTCTCCTGAGGATGGGAAGCAGATGAAGCTGTGGTCCCTGGAACACCCTGACGTGGACTTTGCCATTCTGAAAGACAGGGCAGTGAAAGCACTCCAACCTCCTGTGGACACAGACCCCGTCGCACCAGCATGGCCTGCCAGTTCCACGGCTGCAGGAGCGGAATCCTCCTCGCAGACCCTAATAACTGCAAAAGGACTCAACGCGCCAGCAGAGACCATAAGTACGCTATCCTCCCAGGTGCAACAGCTCACTAAGGACGTCGCACAAATCCTGAAAGCAATGCAGTTGCCCTCAGAGACCAAAGTCCCTCATCGGATCCTGCTAGCTGACAACCCAGAGGACGTCCCTTGGATGCGGAGGAGAAGAGGTCCCCCAACCCGAGGCAGGAGCAGTGATCGCTATGACTCATCTGGACAACCCATCTGTCGTCGTTGCCAGGAGGCAGGACACTATGCAAGGGCCTGTGCTTTAAACGAGCCAAACCTGGGGCCGGGGGCCAGTCCTCAGGATTAAGAAGATCAGGCCCAGGTCGCTGCTGTGATCAGTACGTGGGTGGACGTCCTGTCCTGTCCATCGTCCTGGACGGGATCCCTACCCCGGCATTATTGGACACCGGCTCTCAGGTCACCACGATCCCGTATGTCCTTTATCGTAGGTTTTGGTCGGACGACGATCTCCGACCACCGGACCCCTCCCTCACCATCTATGCTGCCAACGGACAACCTATAGACCAGATCGGGGTCAAAGAGGTAACCATAAAGGTGGGAAGGCAGGAAATGAAGGGACAAGGACTGATTGTTGTGGACACTGATATTAGAGAAAGGAACCCGCAAATGATTTTAGGCACTAATGTCATAGAAAATTGCCTAGGGGAAGTGTTGTTGTTGCTTCACCAGATTGTTGAGGGTGCTGAGGGCAGGTCGCAAAGAGCCTTGCAAAAGGAGATCCGAATCATTCTGAGGAAGCAACAGGTAAAACAGACTGGCGGTGAGATTGGTAGTGTACGGGTGATGGATGCTAACCCCATTGTGATACCCCCACGGAGTGAAATGATGATGTGGTGTAGAGCAGCGGTAGGTCTCAGAGGACAAGATTACCAGGCTGTACTAGAGCCCACTCATTCAGACCACTGGCCCACGATTCTGACAGCCAGGGGGGTAGTTGATGTACACAAGGGACGAGTGCCTGTACAAGTGTTGAACTGTGGGGAGGAGGAAGCCAGACTACCAAGGTACGCTACCATAGCCAAACTGTTTACATGCTCAGATGATGCCATAACACCTGTAGGTCCCCTGACACAAGCTGACTCAAAAGAGGGTGAGACATCCCAAAAGCAGTTAGAGGATTGGTGCCAGAAACTACACGTGGGGACTGACTCTACACCCGACTACCAGAAACATGGGGTTTACAGGGTCGTGCAGGAATACGAGCAGGTCTTTAGTAAGAACCCACTAGACTTTGGTAGGATCAAAGGGGTGCAACATCACATACCCACAGGCAGTCATCCTCCCATTAAGGAAAGACATAGGCCTATTCCACCAGCCCATTACCAGCGCACAAAGGACATGCTGAAGGACATGAAGGAGGCAGGCGTCATAAGGGACAGTTGTAGCCCCTGGGCGGCTCCCCTGGTCCTGGTAAGAAAGAAGGATGGCACGATGAGGATGTGTGTGGATTACAGACGGATAAATCAGATAACACACAAGGATGCCTACCCTTTGCCAAGGATAGAGGAATCCCTCGCTGCCTTGAAAGCCTCTAACTACTTTTCTACCCTAGATCTTACTAGTGGCTACTGGCAAGTATCTGTAGCAGAAGAAGATCGGGAGAAGACGGCCTTCACCACCCCAATGGGCCTCTGTGAGTTCAACAGCATGCCATTTGGACTCTGCAATGCCCCCGGGACCTTCCAGAGGCTTATGGAATGCTGCCTAGGGCACCTCAACTTTGAAACCGTCCTGCTCTACCTGGATGATGTCATCGTGTACTCCAAGACCTACGAAGACCACCTGAAACACCTGGCTGAAGTCTTTGAAGCGCTATCCCGATATGGAATGAAGCTGAAACCATCCAAGTGCCATTTACTGAAGCCAAAGGTCCAGTACCTAGGTCACGTGGTCAGTGCAGAAGGAGTAGCACCGGACCCAGAGAAGGTCACAGTCATCCAGGAATGGCCCACACCTACTACCGTCCGGGAGGTACGTCAGTTCCTTGGCTTGGTAGGCTACTACAGAAGGTTCATCAAGGGCTACACGAAAATGGCAGCGCCGTTGCAAGAGCTCCTGGTAGGCCACCCACAGAAGAAAGGAAAGATCTCCGGCCCGCCATTTCACTGGGGAGAAGCAGAAGAACACTCCTTCAGACAAATGAAAGGGGCCTTGACGGGTGAAGAGATCCTAGCCTACCCTGACTACAGTATGCCATTCGTACTGTATACAGATGCCAGCAATGTGGGACTGGGAGCAGTGCTTTCACAGGTGCAGGGAGGCAAGGAGCGTGTGATTGCTTACGCCAGCAGGAAGCTCAGGCCTACTGAAAGAAACCCAGAGAATTATAGCTCATTCAAGCTAGAGTTCCTGGCCATGGTATGGGCTATCACAGAGCGGTTCAAGCACTACCTGGCAGCCACCAAATTCACTGTCTTCACGGACAACAACCCCCTGACCCACTTGGATACTGCTAAGTTGGGTGCCATGGAGCAGCGTTGGGTAGCCCGACTGGCGAATTATGACTTTACTGTCAAGTATCGAGCTGGCCGCAAGAACGGCAACGCAGATGCTCTGTCCAGGATGCCTCACCTAGCAGACGAGGGTGAAGAGGTAGATGATCTTGAAGAGATTGAGCTGCCAGCGTTCCATCGCCATGGAGCAAAACAGTGTCGGCAGTTGCGTGCCAACCGCCAAGAGGTGACCCTGAACCCACTACCTCACTACAACTGGAAGGAGACCCAGGAAAATGATCCAGCGGTAGGCTTGGTAAAGGAACTGATCAGCCAGCCTGGCGCCAGCCTTGACAAAGGAGCCCCACCTGAGGCACAGTACCTATGGAAGGAGAGGGGTCGATTATTCATCTATCAAGACAAACTTTACAGGAGC
Source organism: Anomaloglossus baeobatrachus (assembly GCF_048569485.1). NCBI lineage: Eukaryota > Metazoa > Chordata > Amphibia > Anura > Aromobatidae > Anomaloglossus > Anomaloglossus baeobatrachus. The sequence goes on from NC_134356.1 coordinate 154,195,024, forward strand.
ATCATTGACCCGAGGACGCATGAGAAGGTGTGGCAAGTGATTGTACCACAGAAGGATACGAGGATGGTGCTAGAAGCCTATCACAATGGTGCAGGCCACTTTGGTTGGAAGAAACTGGAGGCCCTACTTAAAGTAAGATTCTACTGGGTGGGCATGAGATCTGCCCTAGAGAAGTGGTGTCGAAACTGCGGGCCCTGCAATCTTAGAAGAAAAGACCAGCACAACCAGAGAGCACCACTCCAGCCAATCCAAACTAAACGGCCCCTGGAGATCGTGGCCCTGGACCATGTAAAGTTGGCACCCAGCAGACAAGGCTACAACTACGCTCTCACTATGGTTGACCACTACTCCAGATTCCTGGTGGTAGTACCAGTCAAGGACTTGACCGGTCAGACTGCAGCCAAAGCTTTCCAGACACATTTCTGTCGACCACATGGCTATCCAGATCAAGTGCTCACTGACCAAGGACCAGCCTTTGAAGCTGAAGTGTTTAAGGAGTTTTGTAACCTATATGGCTGCCAGAAGATCCGTACTACGCCTTACCATCCCCAGACCAATGGCATGTGTGAGAAGATGAACCACATCATTCTCGATCTTCTGAAGACGCTCCCATTGGAAGAACGAAGTCAGTGGCCGGAAAAACTGCCCGATCTAGTGGACATGTATAACAACATCCCTGTGAGTTCCACGAACTGCACACCGGCATACCTGATGAGGGCCAGACCAGGGAGATTGCCAGTAGATCTGGAAATGGGAGTTGAAACCCCTGAAGACCATCTACAAGGTGCTGATTGGGATTCCAACCGCCAAGCCCAATACAAGAAAGTACAAGAGTGTGTGGAGCGAAGCCTGACTCAGCAGCGTGAGAAACAAGAAAAGGCCTACAATCGAAAAGCACCTGCTGTTCCTTTGATGCCAGGAGATATAGTTCTCAAAAGAAAGAGAAGACGTCATAAACTGGACAATCACTGGGAAGAAGAACCCTATACTGTGTTACCATCGACGCTTAGCAATGAAAAGACATGCCTTATCAGCAAAGATGGAGGAAAAACAACAGCTGTCGTTTCTAGAGATCGCTTAAAGAAATGTCCTGAACAACTAAGAACCCCTGAAGAAATTCCCAACCCTTTGCCAGTTCAAGAACCAAAAGAAAAGATGATCCATACTGTACTTGGAGATTTTCCAGCAAGTTGGCCTCAATACAATGGAGCAGTAGTTATTCCGGTTATTACATTCCCTCAATCTGGAGAAGTAAGAGACCCCGAAGAACCTGTTCAGAACCTGGAAGAGCCAAATGTAGCTGAAGCAGAAGACCATGCACTGGCATCAATACATAGTACACCTATTATTCACATTGAGACACATACATCGGGTGGGAGGATACAACCTCAGACAGATGACAGTATAGTACTGCGTAGGTCAACCCGCAGCAACTTTGGTCAGCTCCCATTACGCTATAGAGAAAGTACAGTTTAGTTCAAAGTGACGGTATGAAATGTAATGTTTAACCTGTTTACAGTTAAGAAACGTTTAAGCGAAATGTGCCCACAAGGACTATTGTGAGACCTCCTTAAAATGTTAGACCACTGGTTATGAACTGGCTTTAACCACAAACTTTGCATTGTAAAAAGTTGGCTCCTTGGTATCAACCCCAGAGTCTGCCTGTTGAGGGGCATGGCTCTGCACCAACAAGGGGGCACGCCTGTTTATGGGGCCTGCCCTCCAACACTCGGAAGCGGGTACGCCTGTTTATGGGGCCTACCTTACACCACCCTCCTCAGGAGAGGAAGATTGGAGGAAAGGTCTGGGGAATGTGATGGCCCAGTCCTGGTCACCAAAAGGACCGGTGACCTACCTCCTGGAAGTTTTTGGGTGGGGTTCGGACATGTGGGTGGTTGGTGGTGGAATGGTACCTGGCATGTTTAAATGTAAATAATTGCCCCTGTGTGGGAAAAGTTTGTATTTACCTTTTTCTGTCTCTTGTCTTTGCAGCCCGAGGATGTGCTGATGATAACTAAGGGGGAATGTGGCGCCCCTGACCTGGTCAGGCACCACAGAGTATTGCACCCATGCGGGAGCAATGCTTCCAGGTAATCTCCAAAGGCCAGGATGAGGTGCACGCACAAACATATAGTGACCAGGTTTCCCACATCACCAGAGGGGACCCTTGGGTAGCCAGAAGGGGTTAACTTTCAATTCCCAGCTGGGGGTGTGTTCAGGGGCTGGTTGCTAGGAAGCAGGGCAGAGAGAGAGGAAGAAGGGAGTCGAGAGGAAGAAGTTGAAGTGTGTGGAAGGGAGCAGAGGAGCTCTCGTGTCAGACGGGTCCTGAGGAGTGCAGTAGCTGAAAGCGGGGGAGAAAGGAGTACCGTGGGTCGGCCTGAAAATCATCCAGAGAGAAGGGTGGCTGAGTACGGAGATCCCGGTATCCGAGCACACAAGGGGAACTAGATCCCCAGTACAGGCAGCAGATCATCCAGAGCTGCTTAACCTACAGGTGGGGGGGGTACTTCATGCCCTCACCACGACTACACAGAGCTCGAGTCAAGCAGCAATCACCAGGCCCATAAGGGGACAGGGCCAGAAGCCATCCCACCAAGGCCACGCTGCCGGCAGACGAGCCAGAGAGAGGGGAGCAGGGTGGTAACAGCTTCCCTGGAGGGGTCCTACCACGCTTCAAGTAAAGGATCCTCCTGAAACAGAAAGAGTGCAAGGAAGGCGAGTGGACAGCTACCCTCAGAACGGCCTCCTGGAATTCCTGGTTCAACCTGGTTATCACAGTGTCGCCCGGGCATCTCACCGTAACCTCCAAACAGTGAGTAAACACGTTGAAAGACTTCTTGGACTGTGTTTGAGTCATTCTGCGACCTGTGGTCCCACACACATACACCGGGGCCTGGGGCTTGCCTCACTCTCAGGGGGCTAATATACTGACTGCACCCACCATCAGCCCCAGGTATCCCTTAATCTGCAGTGGCGGTCCCCGCTGACCGCAATACTGAGAGTGGCGTCACGACAATCCTAAAAGAAGGTTCCCTACCTGTGACCAGACTGTTCCATCCACGTGGAGTCCCTGAAGGTAATGCACCGACACATGCTAGCGGGGCTTCACAGGTGCAATGCAGAGGTGCTGGAAATTGCTTGGCACCAGTGGGACACTAATGGAGTCCAACAGACAATTTTTGGATGCCACCAAGTTTCCTCAGTGTTTGCTATTATTATGGCTTAGTAAAAATGAGCTTGAGGGTGCAATGCAGAGGTGCTGGAAATTGCTTGTCTCCAGTGGGACACTAATGGAGTCCAACAGACACTTTTTGGATGCCACTAAGTTTCCTCAGTGTTTGCTATTATAATGCCTTAGTAAAAATGAGCTTGAGGGTGCAATGCAGAGGTGCTGGAAATTGCTTGGCACCAGTGTGACACTAATGGAGTCCAACAGTCACTTTTTGGATGCCACTAAGTTTCCTCAGTGTTTGCTATTATAATAGCTTAGTAAAAATGACCAGGAGGGTGCAATGCAGAGGTGCTGGAAATTGCTTGGCATCAGTGGGGCACTAATGGCGTCCAACAGCCACTTTTAGGATGCCACTAAGTTTCCTCAGTGTTTGCTATTATAATGGCTTAGTAAAAATGAGCTTGAGGGTGCAATGCAGAGGTGCTGGAATTGCTTGGCATCTGTGGGACACTATTGAAGTCCAATAGCCACTTTTAGGATGCCTCTAAGTTTCCTCAGTGTTTGCTATTATAATGGCTTAGTAAAATGAGATTGAGCATGCAATTCAGAGGTGCTGGAATTGCTTGGCATCAGTGGGACACTAATGGAGTCCAACAGCCACTTTTTGGATGCCACTAAGTTTCCTCAGTGTTTGCTATTATTATGGCTTAGTAAAAATGAGCTTGAGGGTGCAATGCAGAGGTGCTGGAAATTGCTTGTCTCCAGTGGGATACTAATGGAGTCCAACAGACACTTTTTGGATGCCACTAAGTTTCCTCAGTGTTTGCTATTATAATGCCTTAGTAAAAATGAGCTTGAGGGAGCAATGCAGAGGTGCTGGAAATTGCTTGGCACCAGTGGGACACTAATGGAGTCCAACAGCCACTTTTTGGATGCCACTAAGTTTCCTCAGTGTTTGCTATTATAATACCTTAGTAAAAATGAGCTTGAGGGAGCAATGCAGAGGTGCTGGAAACTGCTTGGCACCAGTGGGACACTAATGGAGTCCAACAGCCACTTTTTGGATGCCACTAAGTTTCCTCAGTGTTTGCTATTATTATGGTTTAGTAAAAATGAGCTTGAGGGTGCAATGCAGAGGTGCTGGAATTGCTTGGCATCAGTGGGACACAAATGGAGTCCAACAGCCACTTTTAGGATGCCACTAAGTTTCCTCAGTGTTTGCTGTTATAATGGCTTAGTAAGAATGAGCTTGAGAGTGCAATGCAGAGGTGCTGGTATTGCTTGGCACCAGTGGGACACTAATGGAGTCCAACAGGCACTTTTAGGATGGCACTAAGTTTCCTCATTGTTTGCTATTATAATGGCTTAGTAAAAATGAGCTTGAGGGGGCAATGCAGAGGTGCTGGAAATTGCTTGTCTCCAGTGGGACACTAATGGAGTCCAACAGACACTTTTTGGATGCCACTAAGTTTCCTCAGTGTTTGCTATTATAATGGCTTAGTAAAAATGAGCTTGAGGGTGCAATGCAGAGGTGCTGGGAATTGCTTGGCATTAGTGGGACACTAATGGAGTCCAACAGCCACTTTTTGGATGCCACTAAGTTTCCTCAGTGTTTGCTATTATAATAGCTTAGTAAAAATGAGCAGGAGGGTGCAATGCAGAGGTGCTGGAATTGCTTGGCATCAGTGGGACACTAATGGAGTCCAACAGCCACTTTTTGGATGCCACTAAGTTTCCTCAGTGTTTGCTATTATAATGGCTTAGTAAAAATGAGCTTGAGGGTGCAATGCAGAGGTGCTGGAAATTGCTTGGCACCAGTGTGACACTAATGGAGTCCAACAGCCACTTTTAAGATACCACTAAGTTTCCTCAGTGTTTGCTATTATTATGGCTTTGTAAAAATGAGCTTGATGGTGCAATGCAGAGGTGCTGGAAATTGCTTGTCTCCAGTGGGACACCAATGGAGTCCAACAGACACTTTTTGGATGCCACTAAGTTTCCTCAGTGTTTGCTATTATAATACCTTAGTAAAAATGAGCTTGAGGGAGCAATGCAGAGGTGCTGGAAATTGCTTGGCACCAGTGGGACACTAATGGAGTCCAACAGCCACTTTTTGGATGCCACTAAGTTTCCTCAGTGTTTGCTATTATTATGGCTTAGTAAAAATGAGCTTGAGGGTGCAATGCAGAGGTGCTGGAAATTGCTTGTCTCCAGTGGGACACTAATGGAGTCCAACAGACACTTTTTGGATGCCACTAAGTTTCCTCAGTGTTTGCTATTATAATGCCTTAGTAAAAATGAGCTTGAGGGTGCAATGCAGAGGTGCTGGAAATTGCTTGTCTCCAGTGGGACACTAATGGAGTCCAACAGACACTTTTTGGATGCCACTAAGTTTAATCAGTGTTTGCTATTATAATGCCTTAGTAAAAATGAGCTTGAGGGTGCAATGCAGAGGTGCTGGAAATTGCTTGGCAGCAGTGTGACACTAATGGAGTCCAACAGCCACTTTTAAGATACCACTAAGTTTCCTCAGTGTTTGCTATTATTATGGCTTTGTAAAAATGAGCTTGATGGTGCAATGCAGAGGTGCTGGAAATTGCTTGTCTCCAGTGGGACACCAATGGAGTCCAACAGACACTTTTTGGATGCCACTAAGTTTAATCAGTGTTTGCTATTATAATGCCTTAGTAAAAATGAGCTTGAGGGTGCAATGCAGAGGTGCTGGAAATTGCTTCTCTCCAGTGGGACACTAATGGAGTCCAACAGACACTTTTTGGATGCCACTAAGTTTCCTCAGTGTTTGCTATTATAATGCCTTAGTAAAAATGAGCTTGAGGGTGCAATGCAGAGGTGCTGGAAATTGCTTGGCACCAGTGTGACACTAATGGAGTCCAACAGTCACTTTTTGGATGCCACTAAGTTTCCTCAGTGTTTGCTATTATAATGCCTTAGTAAAAATGAGCTTGAGGGTGCAATGCAGAGGTGCTGGAAATTGCTTGGCACCAGTGTGACACTAATGGAGTCCAACAGTCACTTTTTGGATGCCACTAAGTTTCCTCAGTGTTTGCTATTATAATGCCTTAGTAAAAATGACCAGGAGGGTGCAATGCAGAGGTGCTGGAAATTGCTTGGCATCAGTGGGGCACTAATGGCGTCCAACAGCCACTTTTAGGATGCCACTAAGTTTCCTCAATGTTTGCTGTTATAATGGCTTAGTAAGAATGATCTTGAGAGTGCAATGCAGAGGTGCTGGTATTGCTTGGCACCAGTGTGACACTAATGGAGTCCAACAGACACTTTTTGGATGCCACTAAGTTTCCTCAGTGTTTGCTATTATAATGCCTTAGTAAAAATGAGCTTGAGGGTGCAATGCAGAGGTGCTGGAAATTGATTGGCACCAGTGGGACACTAATGGAGTCCAACAGCCACTTTTTGGATGCCACTAAGTTTCCTCAGTGTTTGCTATTATAATAGCTTAGTAAAAATGACCAGGAAGGTGCAATGCAGAGGTGCTGGAAATTGCTTGGCACCAGTGGGGCACTAATGGCGTCCAACAGCCACTTTTAGGATGCCACTAAGTTTCCTCAGTGTTTGCTATTATAATGGCTTAGTAAAATGAGATTGAGGGTGCAACGCAGAGGTGCTTGAATTGCTTGGCATCAGTGGGACACTAATGGAGTCCAACAGCCACTTTTAGGATGCCACTAAGTTTCCTCAGTGTTTGCTGTTATAATGGCTTAGTAAGAATGAGCTTGAGAGTGCAATGCAGAGGTGCTGGTATTGCTTGGCACCAGTGGGACACTAATGGAGTCCAACAGGCACTTTTAGGATGGCACTAAGTTTCCTCATTGTTTGCTATTATATATGCTTAGTAAAAATGAGCTTGAGGGGGCAATGGAGTGTTTGCTATTATAATGGCTTAGTAAAAATGAGCTAGAGGGTGCAATGCAGAGGTGCTGGAAATTGCTTGGCACCAGTGTGACACTAATGGAGTCCAACAGCCACTTTTAAGATACCACTAAGTTTCCCCAGTGTTTGCTTTTATTATGGCTTTGTAAAAATGAGCTTGATGGTGCAATGCATAGGTGCTGGAAATTGCTTGTCTCCAGTGGGACACCAATGGAGTCCAACAGACACTTTTTGGATGCCACTAAGTTTCCTCAGTGTTTGCTATTATAATACCTTAGTAAAAATGAGCAAGAGGGTGCAATGCAGAGGTGCTGGAAATTGCTTGGCACCAGTGGGACACTAATGGCGTCCAACAGCCACTTTTAGGATGCCACTAAGTTTCCTCAGTGTTTGCAATTATTATGGCTTAGTAAAAATGAGCTTGAGGGTGCAATGCATTGGTGTTGTAAATTGCTTGTCTCCAGTGGGACACTAATGGAGTCCAACAGCCACATTTTGGATGCCACTAAGTTTCCTCAGTGTTTGCTATTATAATGCCTTAGTAAAAATGAGCTTGAGGGTGCAATGCAGAGGTGCTGGAAATTGCTTGGCACCAGTGGGACTCTAATGGAGTCCAACAGCCACTTTTTGGATGCCACTAAGTTTCCTCAGTGTTTGCTATTATAATGGCTTAGTAAAAATGAGCTTGAGGGTGCAATGCAGAGGTGCTGGAATTGCTTGGCATCAGTGGGACACTATTGGAGTCCAATAGCCACTTTTAGGATGCCTCTAAGTTTCCTCAGTGTTTGCTGTTATAATGGCTTAGTAAGAATGAGCTTGAGAGTGCAATGCAGAGGTGCTGGTATTGCTTGGCACCAGTGGGACACTAATGGAGTCCAACAGGCACTTTTAGGATGGCACTAAGTTTCCTCATTGTTTGCTATTATAATGGCTTAGTAAAAATGAGCTTGAGGGGGCAATGCAGAGGTGCTGGAAATTGCTTGTCTCCAGTGGGACACTAATGGAGTCCAACAGACACTTTTAAGATGCCACTAAGTTTCCTCAGTTTTTGCTATTATAACAGCTTAGTAAAAATGAGCAGGAGGGTGCAATGTAGAGGTGCTGGAAATTGTTTGGCACCAGTGGGACACCAATGGCGTACAACAGAAACTTTTTGGATGCCACTAAGTTTCCTCAGTGTTTGCTATTATTATGGCTTAGTAAAAATGAGCTTGAGGGTGTAATGCAGAGGTGCTGGAAATTGCTTGTCTCCAGTGGGACACTAATGGAGTCCAACATACACTTTTTGGATGCCACTAAGTTTCCTCAGTGTTTGCTATTATAATGCCTTAGTAAAAATGAGCTTGAGGGTGCAATGGAGAGGTGCTCGAAATTGCTTGGCACCAGCGGGACACTAATGGAGTCCAACAGTCACTTTTTGGATGCCACTAAGTTTCCTCAGTGTTTGCTATTATAATGCCTTAGTAAAAATGAGCTTGAGGGTGCAATGCAGAGGTGCTGGAAATTGCTTGGCACCAGTGTGACACTAATGGAGTCCAACAGTCACTTTTTGGATGCCACTAAGTTTCCTCAGTGTTTGCTATTATAATGCCTTAGTAAAAATGACCAGGAGGGTGCAATGCAGAGGTGCTGGAAATTGCTTGGCATCAGTGGGGCACTAATGGCGTCCAACAGCCACTTTTAGGATGCCACTAAGTTTACTCAGTGTTTGCTGTTATAATGGCTTAGTAAGAATGAGCTTGAGAGTGCAATGCAGAGGTGCTGGTATTGCTTGGCACCAGTGGGACACTAATGGAGTCCAACAGGCACTTTTAGGATGGCACTAAGTTTCCTCATTGTTAGCTATTATAATTGCTTAGTAAAAATGAGCTTGAGGGGGCAATGCAGTGTTTGCTATTATAATGGCTTAGTAAAAATGAGCTAGAGGGTGCAATGCAGAGGTGCTGGAAATTGCTTGGCACCAGTGTGACACTAATGGAGTCCAACAGACACTTTTTGGATGCCACTAAGTTTCCTCAGTGTTTGCTATTATAATGCCTTAGTAAAAATGAGCTTGAGGGTGCAATGCAGAGGTGCTGGAAATTGATTGGCACCAGTGGGACACTAATGGAGTCCAACAGCCACTTTTTGGATGCCACTAAGTTTCCTCAGTGTTTGCTATTATAATAGCTTAGTAAAAATGACCAGGAAGGTGCAATGCAGAGGTGCTGGAAATTGATTGGCACCAGTGGGACACTAATGGAGTCCAACAGCCACTTTTTGGATGCCACTAAGTTTCCTCAGTGTTTGCTATTATAATGGCTTAGTAAAAATGAGCTTGAGGGTGCAATGCAGAGGTGCTGGAATTGCTTGGCATGAGTGGGACACTATTGGAGTCCAATAGCCACTTTTAGGATGCCTCTAAGTTTCCTCAGTGTTTGCTATTATAATAGCTTAGTAAAATGAGATTGAGGGTGCAACGCAGAGGTGCTGGAATTGCTTGGCATCAGTGGGACACTAATGGAGTCCAACAGCCACTTTTAGGATGCCACTAAGTTTCCTCAGTGTTTGCTGTTATAATGGCTTAGTAAGAATGAGCTTGAGAGTGCATTGCAGAGGTGCTGGTATTGCTTGGCACCAGTGGGACACTAATGGAGTCCAAAAGGCACTTTTAGGATGGCACTAAGTTTCCTCATTGTTTGCTATTATATATGCTTAGTAAAAATGAGCTTGAGGGGGCAATGCAGTGTTTGCTATTATAATGGCTTAGTAAAAATGAGCTAGAGGGTGCAATGCAGAGGTGCTGGAAATTGCTTGGCACCAGTGTGACACTAATGGAGTCCAACAGCCACTTTTAAGATACCACTAAGTTTCCCCAGTGTTTGCTTTTATTATGGCTTTGTAAAAATGAGCTTGATGGTGCAATGCATAGGTGCTGGAAATTGCTTGTCTCCAGTGGGACACCAATGGAGTCCAACAGACACTTTTTGGATGCCACTAAGTTTCCTCAGTGTTTGCTATTATAATACCTTAGTAAAAATGAGCAAGAGGGTGCAATGCAGAGGTGCTGGAAATTGCTTGGCACCAGTGGGACACTAATGGCGTCCAACAGCCACTTTTAGGATGCCACTAAGTTTCCTCAGTGTTTGCAATTATTATGGCTTAGTAAAAATGAGCTTGAGGGTGCAATGCATTGGTGTTGGAAATTGCTTGTCTCCAGTGGGACACTAATGGAGTCCAACAGCCACATTTTGGATGCCACTAAGTTTCCTCAGTGTTTGCTATTATAATGCCCTAGTAAAAATGAGCTTGAGGGTGCAATGCAGAGGTGCTGGAATTGCTTGGCATCAGTGGGACACTATTGGAGTCCAATAGCCACTTTTAGGATGCCTCTAAGTTTCCTCAGTGTTTGCTGTTATAATGGCTTAGTAAGAATGAGCTTGAGAGTGCAATGCAGAGGTGCTGGTATTGCTTGGCACCAGTGGGACACTAATGGAGTCCAACAGGCACTTATAGGATGGCACTAAGTTTCCTCATTGTTTGCTATTATAATGGCTTAGTAAAAATGAGCTTGAGGGGGCAATGCAGAGGTGCTGGAAATTGCTTGTCTCCAGTGGGACACTAATGGAGTCCAACAGACACTTTTTAGATGCCACTAAGTTTCCTCAGTTTTTGCTATTATAACAGCTTAGTAAAAATGAGCAGGAGGGTGCAATGTAGAGGTGCTGGAAATTGTTTGGCACCAGTGGGGCACCAATGGCGTACAACAGAAACTTTTTGGATGCCACTAAGTTTCCTCAGTGTTTGCTATTATTATGGCTTAGTAAAATTAACTTGAGGGTGCAATGCAGAGGTGCTGGAAATTGCTTGGCACCAGTGGGACACTAATGGAGTCCAACAGCCACTTTTTGGATGCCACTAAGTTTCCTCAGTGTTTGCTATTTTTATGGCTTAGTAAAAATGATCTTGAGGGTGCAATGCAGAGGTGCTGGAAATTGCTTGTCTCCAGTGGGACACTAATGGAGTCCATCAGACACTTTTTGGATGCCACTAAGTTTCCTCAGTGTTTGCTTTTATAATACCTTAGTAAAAATGAGCTTGAGGGAGCAATGCAGAGGTGCTGGAAATTGCTTGGTACCAGTGGGACACTAATGGAGTCCAACAGCCACTTTTTGGATGCCAATAAGTTTCCTCAGTGTTTGCTATTATAATAGCTTAGTAAAAAATGAGCAGGAGGGTGAAATGCAGAGGTGCTGGAATTGCTTGGCACCAGTGGGACACTAATGGAGTCCAACAGCCACTTTTTTGATGCCACTAAGTTTCCTCACTGTTTGCTATTATAATGGCTTAGTAAAAATGAGCTTGAGGGTGCAATGCAGAGGTGCTGGAAATTGCTTGTCTCCAGTGGGACACTAATGGAGTCCAACTGACACTTTTTGGATGCCACTAAGTTTCCTCAGTGTTTGCTATTATAATGGCTTAGTAAAATGAGCTTGAGGGTGCAATGCAGAGGTGCTGGAAATTGCTTGTCTCCAGTGGGACACTAATGGAGTCCAACTGACACTTTTTGGATGCCACTAAGATTCCTCAGTGTTTGCTATTATAATAGCTTAGTAAAATGAGACTGAGGGTGCAATGCAGAGGTGCTGGAAATTGCTTGTCTCCAGTGGGACACTAATGGAGTCCAACTGACACTTTTTGGATGCCACAAAGTTTCCTCAGTGTTTGCTATTATAATAGCTTAGTAATAATGAGCAGGAGGGTGAAATGCAGAGGTGCTGGAATTGCTTGGCACCAGTGGGACACTAATGGAGTGCAATGCAGAGGTGCTGGAAATTGCTTGTCTCCAGTGGGACACTAATGGAGTCCAACTGACACTTTTTGGATGCCACTAAGTTTCCTCAGTGTTTGCTATTATAATAGCTTAGTAATAATGAGCAGGAGGGTGAAATGCAGAGGTGCTGGAATTGCTTGGCACCAGTGGGACACTAATGGAGTCCCACAGCCATTTTTAGGATGCCACTAAGTTTCCTCAGTGTTTGCTATTATAAAAGCTTAGTAAAATGAGCTTGAGGGTGCAATGCAGAGGTGCTGGAAATTGCTTGGCACCAGTGGGACACTAATGGAGTCCAACAGCCACTTTTTGGATGCCACTAAGTTTCCTCAGTGAAACAACAAAGAGCCAGCACCAATGTGCACTAAGGCATCAAATATTCCAAACTGCATTATAAAATTTTTTTTTTTTTTGAGATTTTTGGCAAAAAATTGCAATTTCTTGAGCTGCTTCGCCACGTCACGGCAAATCTCATTTGAAGCAGTCCTACACTAAAATATTTTTATAAAATGTGCCATGCGGCCTCACATATAAATAGCAGAACTGCTCTCAGCAGCACTCACCTGGTCTATTGCAGTCCCGTACCCATGACTGAGTCATGGCTGTGGGCGGGACAGGTCCAAGCAAATGCTGCATGAAGTATATATAGCCTGTGGACAAAGCCTGATGACCCAATGTGAACAGTCACCAAACGCCAAAATCTATACAGATGGAATACATCCCAAATTGGGGTGCATAGCAAGGTGGAGGTCAACCACCGACCAATTCAACAAAGAAACAACAAAGAGCCAGCACCAATGTGCACTAAGGCATCAAATATTCCAAACTGCATTATAAATTTTTTTTTGAGATTTTTGGCAAAAAATTGCAATTTCTTGAGCTGCTTCGCCACGTCACGGCAAATCTCATTTGAAGCAGTCCTACACTAAAATATTTTTATAAAATGTGCCATGCGGCCTCACATATAAATAGCAGAACTGCTCTCAGCAGCACTCACCTGGTCTATTGCAGTCCCGTACCCATGACTGAGTCATGGCTGTGGGCGGGACAGGTCCAAGCAAATGCTGCATGAAGTATATATAGCCTGTGGACAAAGCCTGATGACCCAATGTGAACAGTCACCAAACGCCAAAATCTATACAGATGGAATACATCCCAAATTGGGGTGCATAGCAAGGTGGAGGTCAACCACCGACCAATTCAACAAAGAAACAACAAAGAGCCAGCACCAATGTGCACTAAGGCATCAAATATTCCAAACTGCATTATAAAATTTTTTTTGAGATTTTTGGCAAAAAATTGCAATTTCTTGAGCTGCTTCGCCACGTCACGGCAAATCTCATTTGAAGCAGTCCTACACTAAAATATTTTTATAAAATGTGCCATGCGGCCTCACATATAAATAGCAGAACTGCTCTCAGCAGCACTCACCTGATCTATTGCAGTCCCGTACCCATGACTGAGTCATGGCTGTGGGCGGGACAGGTCCAAGCAAATGCTGCATGAAGTATATATAGCCTGTGGACAAAGCCTGATGACCCAATGTGAACAGTCACCAAACGCCAAAATCTATACAGATGGAATACATCCCAAATTGGGGTGCATAGCAAGGTGGAGGTCAACCACCGACCAATTCAACAAAGAAACAACAAAGAGCCAGCACCAATGTGCACTAAGGCATCAAATATTCCAAACTGCATTATAAAATTTTTTTTGAGATTTTTGGCAAAAAATTGCAATTTCTTGAGCTGCTTCGCCACGTCACGGCAAATCTCATTTGAAGCAGTCCTACACTAAAATATTTTTATAAAATGTGCCATGCGGCCTCACATATAAATAGCAGAACTGCTCTCAGCAGCACTCACCTGGTCTATTGCAGTCCCGTACCCATGACTGAGTCATGGCTGTGGGCGGGACAGGTCCAAGCAAATGCTGCATGAAGTATATATAGCCTGTGGACAAAGCCTGATGACCCAATGTGAACAGTCACCAAACGCCAAAATCTATACAGATGGAATACATCCCAAATTGGGGTGCATAGCAAGGTGGAGGTCAACCACCGACCAATTCAACAAAGAAACAACAAAGAGCCAGCACCAATGTGCACTAAGGCATCAAATATTCCAAACTGCATTATAAAATTTTTTTTGAGATTTTTGGCAAAAAATTGCAATTTCTTGAGCTGCTTCGCCACGTCACGGCAAATCTCATTTGAAGCAGTCCTACACTAAAATATTTTTATAAAATGTGCCATGCGGCCTCACATATAAATAGCAGAACTGCTCTCAGCAGCACTCACCTGGTCTATTGCAGTCCCGTACCCATGACTGAGTCATGGCTGTGGGCGGGACAGGTCCAAGCAAATGCTGCATGAAGTATATATAGCCTGTGGACAAAGCCTGATGACCCAATGTGAACAGTCACCAAACGCCAAAATCTATACAGATGGAATACATCCCAAATTGGGGTGCATAGCAAGGTGGAGGTCAACCACCGACCAATTCAACAAAGAAACAACAAAGAGCCAGCACCAATGTGCACTAAGGCATCAAATATTCCAAACTGCATTATAACATTTTTTTTGAGATTTTTGGCAAAAAATTGCAATTTCTTGAGCTGCTTCGCCACGTCACGGCAAATCTCATTTGAAGCAGTCCTACACTAAAATATTTTTATAAAATGTGCCATGCGGCCTCACATATAAATAGCAGAACTGCTCTCAGCAGCACTCACCTGGTCTATTGCAGTCCCGTACCCATGACTGAGTCATGGCTGTGGGCGGGACAGGTCCAAGCAAATGCTGCATGAAGTATATATAGCCTGTGGACAAAGCCTGATGACCCAATGTGAACAGTCACCAAACGCCAAAATCTATACAGATGGAATACATCCCAAATTGGGGTGCATAGCAAGGTGGAGGTCAACCACCGACCAATTCAACAAAGAAACAACAAAGAGCCAGCACCAATGTGCACTAAGGCATCAAATATTCCAAACTGCATTATAAAATTTTTTTTGAGATTTTTGGCAAAAAATTGCAATTTCTTGAGCTGCTTCGCCACGTCACGGCAAATCTCATTTGAAGCAGTCCTACACTAAAATATTTTTATAAAATGTGCCATGCGGCCTCACATATAAATAGCAGAACTGCTCTCAGCAGCACTCACCTGGTCTATTGCAGTCCCGTACCCATGACTGAGTCATGGCTGTGGGCGGGACAGGTCCAAGCAAATGCTGCATGAAGTATATATAGCCTGTGGACAAAGCCTGATGACCCAATGTGAACAGTCACCAAACGCCAAAATCTATACAGATGGAATACATCCCAAATTGGGGTGCATAGCAAGGTGGAGGTCAACCACCGACCAATTCAACAAAGAAACAACAAAGAGCCAGCACCAATGTGCACTAAGGCATCAAATATTCCAAACTGCATTATAAAATTTTTTTTGAGATTTTTGGCAAAAAATTGCAATTTCTTGAGCTGCTTCGCCACGTCACGGCAAATCTCATTTGAAGCAGTCCTACACTAAAATATTTTTATAAAATGTGCCATGCGGCCTCACATATAAATAGCAGAACTGCTCTCAGCAGCACTCACCTGGTCTATTGCAGTCCCGTACCCATGACTGAGTCATGGCTGTGGGCGGGACAGGTCCAAGCAAATGCTGCATGAAGTATATATAGCCTGTGGACAAAGCCTGATGACCCAATGTGAACAGTCACCAAACGCCAAAATCTATACAGATGGAATACATCCCAAATTGGGGTGCATAGCAAGGTGGAGGTCAACCACCGACCAATTCAACAAAGAAACAACAAAGAGCCAGCACCAATGTGCACTAAGGCATCAAATATTCCAAACTGCATTATAAAATTTTTTTTGAGATTTTTGGCAAAAAATTGCAATTTCTTGAGCTGCTTCGCCACGTCACGGCAAATCTCATTTGAAGCAGTCCTACACTAAAATATTTTTATAAAATGTGCCATGCGGCCTCACATATAAATAGCAGAACTGCTCTCAGCAGCACTCACCTGGTCTATTGCAGTCCCGTACCCATGACTGAGTCATGGCTGTGGGCGGGACAGGTCCAAGCAAATGCTGCATGAAGTATATATAGCCTGTGGACAAAGCCTGATGACCCAATGTGAACAGTCACCAAACGCCAAAATCTATACAGATGGAATACATCCCAAATTGGGGTGCATAGCAAGGTGGAGGTCAACCACCGACCAATTCAACAAAGAAACAACAAAGAGCCAGCACCAATGTGCACTAAGGCATCAAATATTCCAAACTGCATTATAAAATTTTTTTTGAGATTTTTGGCAAAAAATTGCAATTTCTTGAGCTGCTTCGCCACGTCACGGCAAATCTCATTTGAAGCAGTCCTACACTAAAATATTTTTATAAAATGTGCCATGCGGCCTCACATATAAATAGCAGAACTGCTCTCAGCAGCACTCACCTGGTCTATTGCAGTCCCGTACCCATGACTGAGTCATGGCTGTGGGCGGGACAGGTCCAAGCAAATGCTGCATGAAGTATATATAGCCTGTGGACAAAGCCTGATGACCCAATGTGAACAGTCACCAAACGCCAAAATCTATACAGATGGAATACATCCCAAATTGGGGTGCATAGCAAGGTGGAGGTCAACCACCGACCAATTCAACAAAGAAACAACAAAGAGCCAGCACCAATGTGCACTAAGGCATCAAATATTCCAAACTGCATTATAAAATTTTTTTTGAGATTTTTGGCAAAAAATTGCAATTTCTTGAGCTGCTTCGCCACGTCACGGCAAATCTCATTTGAAGCAGTCCTACACTAAAATATTTTTATAAAATGTGCCATGCGGCCTCACATATAAATAGCAGAACTGCTCTCAGCAGCACTCACCTGGTCTATTGCAGTCCCGTACCCATGACTGAGTCATGGCTGTGGGCGGGACAGGTCCAAGCAAATGCTGCATGAAGTATATATAGCCTGTGGACAAAGCCTGATGACCCAATGTGAACAGTCACCAAACGCCAAAATCTATACAGATGGAATACATCCCAAATTGGGGTGCATAGCAAGGTGGAGGTCAACCACCGACCAATTCAACAAAGAAACAACAAAGAGCCAGCACCAATGTGCACTAAGGCATCAAATATTCCAAACTGCATTATAAAATTTTTTTTGAGATTTTTGGCAAAAAATTGCAATTTCTTGAGCTGCTTCGCCACGTCACGGCAAATCTCATTTGAAGCAGTCCTACACTAAAATATTTTTATAAAATGTGCCATGCGGCCTCACATATAAATAGCAGAACTGCTCTCAGCAGCACTCACCTGGTCTATTGCAGTCCCGTACCCATGACTGAGTCATGGCTGTGGGCGGGACAGGTCCAAGCAAATGCTGCATGAAGTATATATAGCCTGTGGACAAAGCCTGATGACCCAATGTGAACAGTCACCAAACGCCAAAATCTATACAGATGGAATACATCCCAAATTGGGGTGCATAGCAAGGTGTTTGCTATTTTTATAGCTTAGTAAAAATGAGATTGAGGGTGCAATGCAGACGTGCTGGAAATTGCTTGGCAACAGTGGAACACTAATGGAGTCCAACAGCCACTTTTTGGATGTCACTAAGTTTCCTCATTTTTTGATATTATAAAAGCTTAGTAAAAATGAGCTTGAGGGTGCTATGCAGAGGTGCTGGAAATTGCTTGGCACCAGTGGGACAACAATGGAGTCCAACAGCCACTTTTTGGATGCCACTAAGTTTCCTCAGTGTTTGCTATTATAATAACTTAGTAAAAATGAGCTTGAGGGTGCAATGCATAGGTGCTGGAAATTGCTTGGCACCAGTGGGACACTAATGGAGTCCAACAGCCATTTTTAGGATGCCACTAAGTTTCCTCAGTGTTTGCTATTATAAAAGCTTAGTAAAATGAGCTTGAGGGTGCAATGCAGAGGTGCTGGAAATTGCTTGGCACCAGTGGGACACTAATGGAGTCCAACAGCCACTTTTTGGATGCCACTAAGTTTCCTCAGTGTTTGCTATTTTTATGGCTTAGTAAAAATGATCTTGAGGGTGCAATGCAGAGGTGCTTGAAATTGCTTGTCTCCAGTGGGACACTAATGGAGTCCATCAGACACTTTTTGGATGCCACTAAGTTTCCTCAGTGTTTGCTTTTATAATACCTTAGTAAAAATGAGCTTGAGGGAGCAATGCAGAGGTGCTGGAAATTGCTTGGTACCAGTGGGACACTAATGGAGTCCAACAGCCACTTTTTGGATGCCAATAAGTTTCCTCAGTGTTTGCTATTATAATAGCTTAGTAAAAAATGAGCAGGAGGGTGAAATGCAGAGGTGCTGGAATTGCTTGGCACCAGTGGGACACTAATGGAGTCCAACAGCCACTTTTTGGATGCCACTAAGTTTCCTCACTGTTTGCTATTATAATGGCTTAGTAAAAATGAGCTTGAGGGTGCAATGCAGAGGTGCTGGAAATTGCTTGTCTCCAGTGGGACACTAATGGAGTCCAACTGACACTTTTTGGATGCCACTAAGTTTCCTCAGTGTTTGCTATTATAATGGCTTAGTAAAATTAACTTGAGGGTGCAATGCAGAGGTGCTGGAAATTGCTTGTCTCCAGTGGGACACTAATGGAGTCCAACTGACACTTTTTGGATGCCACTAAGATTCCTCAGTGTTTGCTATTATAATAGCTTAGTAAAATGAGATTGAGGGTGCAATGCAGAGGTGCTGGAAATTGCTTGTCTCCTGTTGGACACTAATGGAGTCCAACTGACACTTTTTGGATGCCACTAAGTTTCCTCAGTGTTTGCTATTATAATAGCTTAGTAAAAATGAGCAGGAGGGTGAAATGCAGAGGTGCTGGAATTGCTTGGCACCAGTGGGACACTAATGGAGTCCAACAGCCATTTTTAGGATGCCACTAAGTTTCCTCAGTGTTTGCTATTATAAAAGCTTAGTAAAATGAGCTTGAGGGTGCAATGCAGAGGTGCTGGAAATTGCTTGGCACCAGTGGGACACTAATGGAGTCCAACAGCCACTTTTTGGATGCCACTAAGTTTCCTCAGTGTTTGCTATTTTTATGGCTTAGTAAAAATGATCTTGAGGGTGCAATACAGAGGTGCTGGAAATTGCTTGGCAACAGTGGAACACTAATGGAGTCCAACAGCCACTTTTTGGATGTCACTAAGTTTCCTCATTTTTTGATATTATAAAAGCTTAGTAAAAATGAGCTTGAGGGTGCTATGCAGAGGTGCTGGAAATTGCTTGGCACCAGTGGGACACTAATGGAGTCCAACAGCCACTTTTTGGATGCCACTAAGTTTCCTCAGTGTTTGCTATTTTTATGGCTTAGTAAAAATGATCTTGAGGGTGCAATGCAGAGGTGCTGGAAATTGCTTGTCTCCAGTGGGACACTAATGGAGTCCATCAGACACTTTTTGGATGCCACTAAGTTTCCTCAGTGTTTGCTTTTATAATACCTTAGTAAAAATGAGCTTGAGGGAGCAATGCAGAGGTGCTGGAAATTGCTTGGTACCAGTGGGACACTAATAAAGTCCAACAGCCACTTTTTGGATGCCAATAAGTTTCCTCAGTGTTTGCTATTATAATAGCTTAGTAAAAAATGAGCAGGAGGGTGAAATGCAGAGGTGCTGGAAGTGCTTGGCACCAGTGGGACACTAATGGAGTCCAACAGCCACTTTTTTGATGCCACTAAGTTTCCTCACTGTTTGCTATTATAATGGCTTAGTAAAAATGAGCTTGAGGGTGCAATGCAGAGGTGCTGGAAATTGCTTGTCTCCAGTGGGACACTAATGGAGTCCAACTGACACTTTTTTGATGCCACTAAGTTTCCTCAGTGTTTGCTATTATAATGGCTTAGTAAAATGAGCTTGAGGGTGCAATGCAGAGGTGCTGGAAATTGCTTGTCTCCAGTGGGACACTAATGGAGTCCAACTGACACTTTTTGGATGCCACTAAGATTCCTCTGTGTTTGCTATTATAATAGCTTAGTAAAATGAGCTTGAGGTTGCAATGCAGAGGTGCTGGAAATTGCTTGTCTCCAGTGGGACACTAATGGAGTCCAACTGACACTTTTTGGATGCCACTAAGTTTCCTCAGTGTTTGCTATTATAATAGCTTAGTAATAATGAGCAGGAGGGTGAAATGCAGAGGTGCTGGAATTGCTTGGCACCAGTGGGACACTAATGGAGTCCCACAGCCATTTTTAGGATGCCACTAAGTTTCCTCAGTGTTTGCTATTATAAAAGCTTAGTAAAATGAGCTTGAGGGTGCAATGCAGAGGTGCTGGAAATTGCTTGGCACCAGTGGGACACTAATGGAGTCCAACAGCCACTTTTTGGATGCCACTAAGTTTCCTCAGTGTTTGCTATTTTTATAGCTTAGTAAAAATGATCTTGAGGGTGCAATGCAGAGGTGCTGGAAATTGCTTGGCAACAGTGGAACACTAATGGAGTCCAACAGCCACTTTTTGGATGTCACTAAGTTTCCTCATTTTTTGATATTATAAAAGCTTAGTAAAAATGAGCTTGAGGGTGCTATGCAGAGGTGCTGGAAGTTGCTTGGCACCAGTGGGACAACAATGGAGTCCAACAGCCACTTTTTGGATGCCACTAAGTTTCCTCAGTGTTTGCTATTATAATAACTTAGTAAAAATGAGCTTGAGGGTGCAATGCATAGGTGCTGGAAATTGCTTGGCACCAGTGGGACACTAATGGAGTCCAACAGCCACTTTTTGGATGCCACTAAGTTTCCTCAGTGTTTGCTATTTTTATGGCTTAGTAAAAATGATCTTGAGGGTGCAATGCAGAGGTGCTGGAAATTGCTTGTCTCCAGTGGGACACTAATGGAGTCCATCAGACACTTTTTGGATGCCACTAAGTTTCCTCAGTGTTTGCTTTTATAATACCTTAGTAAAAATGAGCTTGAGGGAGCAATGCAGAGGTGCTGGAAATTGCTTGGTACCAGTGGGACACTAATGGAGTCCAACAGCCACTTTTTGGATGCCAATAAGTTTCCTCAGTGTTTGCTATTATAATAGCTTAGTAAAAAATGAGCAGGAGGGTGAAATGCAGAGGTGCTGGAATTGCTTGGCACCAGTGGGACACTAATGGAGTCCAACAGCCACTTTTAGGATGCCACTAAGTTTCCTCAGTGTTTGCTATTATAATGGCTTAGCAAAAGTGAGCTTGAGGAGGCAATACAGAGGTGCTGGAAATTGCTTGGCAGCAGTGGGACACTAATGGAGTCCAGCAGCGACTTTTAGGATGCCACTAAGTTTCCTCAGTGTTTGCTATTATTATGTATTAGTAAAAATGAGCTTGAGAGTGCAATGCAGAGGTGCTGGAAATTGCTTGTCTCCAGTGGGGCACTAATGGAGTCCAACTGACACTTTTTGGATGCCACTAAGTTTCCTCAGTGTTTGCTATTATAATGGCTTAGTAAAATGAGCTTGAGGGTGCAATGCAGAAATGCTGGAATATGCTTGGCACCAGTGGGACACTAATGGAGTCCAACAGCCACTTTTTGGATGCCACTAAGTTTCCTCAGTGTTTGCTATTATAATAGCTTAGTAAAAAAGAGCAGGAGGGTGAAATGCAGAGGTGCTGGAATTGCTTGGCACCAGTGGAACACTAATAGAGTTCAACAGCCACTTTTAGGTTGCCACTAAGTTTCCTCAGTGTTTGCTATTATAATGGCTTAGTAAAAGTGAGCTTGAGGGGGCAATGCAGAGAGAGGTGCTGAAAATTGCTTGGCACCAGTGGGACACTAATGGAGTCAAACAGCCACTTTTTGGATGCCACTAAGTTTCCTCAGTGTTTGCTATTATAATGGCTTAGTAAAAATGAGCTTGAGGGAGCAATGCAAAGGTGTTGGAAATTGCTTGGCAGCAGTGGGACACTAATGGAATCCAACAGCGACTTTTAGGATGCCACTAAGTTTCCTCAGTGTTTGCTATTATAATAGCTTAGTAAAAATGAGCAGGAGGGTGCAGTGCAGAGGTGCTTGAAATTGCTTGGCACCAGTGGCACACTAATGGAGTCCAACAGTTACTTTTTGGATGCCAATAAGTTTCCTCAGTGTTTGCTATTATAATGGCTTAGTAAAAATGAGCGTGAGGGTGCAATGCAGACGTGCTGGAAATTGCTTGGCACCAGTGGGACACTAATGGAGTCCAACAGCCACTTTTTGGATGCCACTAAGTTTCCTCATTTTTTGATATTATAATAGCTTAGTAAAAATGAGCTCTAGGGTGCTATGCAGAGGTGCTGGAAATTGCTTGGCACCAGTGGGACACTAATGGAGTCCAACAGCCACTTTTAGGATGCCACTAAGTTTCCTCAGTGTTTGCTATTATAAAAGCTTAGTAAAAATGAGCAGGAGGGTGCAATGCAGAGGTGCTGGAAATTGCTTGGCACCAGTGGGACACTAATGGAGACCAACAGCCACTTTTTGGATGCCACTAAGTTTCCTCAGTGTTTGCTATTATAATGGCTAAGTAAAAATGAGCTTGATGGTGCAATGCAGGGCTGCTGGAAATTGCTTGGCAGCAGTGGGACACTAATGGAGTCCAACAGCCACTTTTAGGACGCCAATAAGTTTCCTCAGTGTTTGCTATTTTAATGTCTTAGTAAAAATGAGCTTGAGGGTGCAATGCAGAGGTGCTGGAAATTGCTTGTCTCCAGTGGGACACCAATGGAGTCCAACAGACACTTTTTGGATGCCACTAAGTTTCCTCAGTGTTTGCTATTATAATACCTTAGTAAAAATGAGATTGAGGGGGCAATGCAGAGGTGCTGGAAATTGCTTGGCAGCAGTGGCACACTAATGGAGTCCAACAGCGACTTTTAGGATGCCACTATGTTTCTTCAGTGTTTGATGTTATTATGGCTTAGTAAAAATGAGCTTGAGGGTGCAATGCAGAGGTGCTGGAAATTGCTTGTCACCAGTGGGACACTAATGGAGTCCTACAGCCACTTTTAGGATGCCGCTAAGTTTCCTCAGTGTTTGCTATTATAATAGCTTAGTAAAAATAAGCAGGAGGTTGTAATGCAGAGGTGCTGGAAATTGATTGGCACCAGTGGGGCACTAATGGGGTCCAACAGCCACTTTTTGGATGCCACTAAGTTTCCTCAGTGTTTGCTATTATAATGGTTTAGTAAAAATGAGCTTGAGGGTGCAATGCAGGGGTGCTGGAAATAGCTTGGCACCCGTGGGACACTAATGGAGTCCAACAGCCACTTTTTGGATGACACTATGTTTCCTCAGTGTTTGCTATTATAATTGCTTAGTAAAAATGAGCTTGAAGGTGCAATTGCAGAGGTGCTGGAAATTGCTTGGCACCAGTGGGACAGTAATGGAGTCAAATAGCCACTTTTAGCATGCCACTAAGTTTCCTCGGTGTTTGCTATTATAATGCCTTAGTAAAAATGAGCTTGAGGGTGCAATGCAGAGGTGCTGGAAATTGCTTAGAACAAGTGGTACAATGCAGAGGTGCTGGAAATTGCTTGGCACCAGTGGGACACTAATGGAGTCCAACAGCCACTTTTTGGATGCCACTAAGTTTCCTCAGTGTTTGCTATTATAATGGCTTAGTAAAAATGAGCTTGAGGGTGCAATGTAGAGGTGGTGGAAATTGCTTGGCACCAGTGGGACACTAGTGGAGTCCAACAACCACTTTTAGGATGCCACTAAGTTTCCTAAGTGTTTGCTATTATAATAGCTTAGTAAAATTGAGCAGAAGGGTACAATGCAGAGGTGCTGGAAATTACTTGGCACCAGTGGGACACTAATGGAGTCCAACAGCCACTTTTAGGATGGCACTAAGTTTCCTCAGTGTTTGCTATTATAATAGCTTAGTAAAAATAAGCAGGAGGTTGCAATGCAGAGGTGCTGGAAATTGCTTGCACCAGTGGGACACTAATGGAGTCCAACAGCCACTTTTTGGATGGCACTAAGTTTCCTCAGTGTTTTCTATTATTATGGCTTAGTAAAAATGAGCTTAAGGGTGCAATGCAGGGGTGCTGGAAATTCGTTGGCACCAGTGGGACACTAATGGAGTCCAGCAGCCACTTTTAGGATGTCGCTAGGTTTCCTCCGTGTTTGCTAATATAATGGCTTAGTAAAAATGAGCTTGAGGGTGCAATGCAGAGGTGCTGGAAATTACTTGGCTCCAGTGGGACACTAATGGAGTCCAACAGCCACTTTTAGGATGCCACTAAGTTTCCTCAGTGGTTGCTATTATAATAGCTTAGTAAAAATGAGCAGAAGGGTGCAATGCAAAGGTGATGGAATTTGCTTGGCACCAGTGGGACACTAATGGAGTCCAACAGCCACTTTTAGGATGCCATTAAGTTTCCTCAGTGTTTGCTATTATAATGGCATAGTAAAAGTGAGCTTGAGGGTGCAATGCAGAGGTGCTGGAAATTGCTTGTCACCAGTGGGACACTAATGGAGTCCAACAGCCACTTTTAGGATGCCGCTAAGTTTCCTCAGTGTTTGCTATTATAATAGCTTAGTAAAAATAAGCAGGAGGTTCCAATGCAGAGGTGCTGGAAATTGATTGGCACCAGTGGGGCACTAATGGAGTCCAACAGCCACTTTTAGGATGCCACTAAGTTTCCTCAGTGTTTGCTATTATAATAGCTTAGTAAAAATAAGCAGGAGGTTCCAATGCAGAGGTGCTGCAAATTGATTGGCACCAGTGGGGCACTAATGGAGTCCAACAGCCATTTTTAGGATGCCACTACGTTTCCTCAGTGTTTGCTATTATAATGGCTTAATAAAAATGAGTTTGAGGGTGTAATGCAGAGGTGCTAGACATTGCTTGAAAATAGTGGGACACTAGTGGACTCCAACAGCCACTTTTTGGATGCCACTAAGTCTCCTCAGTGGTTGCTATTATAATAGCATAGTAAAAATGAGCAGAAGGGTGCAATGCAAAGGTGCTCGAATTTGCTTGGCACCAGTGCGACACTAATGGAGTCCAACAGCCACTTTTAGGATGCCATTAAGTTTCCTAAGTGTTTGCTATTATAATGGCTTAGTAAAAGTGAGTTTGAGGGTGCAATGCAGAGGTGCTGGAAATTGCTTGGCACCAGTGGGACACTAGTGGAATCCAACAGCCACTTTTAGGATGCCAATAAGTTTCCTCAGTGTTTGCTATTATAATGGCTTAGTAAAAATGAGCTTGAGGGTGCAAGGCAGAGGTGCTGGAAATTGCTTGGCACCAGTGGGACACTAATGGAGTCCAATAGCCACTTTTAGGATGCCAATAAGTTTCCTCATTGTTTACTATTATAATGGCTTAGTAAAAATGAGCTTTTGGTGGCAATGCAGAGGTGCAAGAATTGCTTGGCACCAGTGGGACACAAATGAAGTCCAACAGCCACTATTTGGATGCCACTAAGTTTCCTCAGTGTTGGTTATTATAATGGCTTAGTAAAAATGAGTTTGAGGGTGCAATGCAGAGGTTCTAGAAATTGCTTGGCTCCAGTGGGACACTAATGGAGTCCAACAGCCACTTTTAGGATGCCACTATGTTTCCTTAGTGTTTGCTATTATAATGCCTTAGTAAAAATGAGCTTGAGGGTGCAGTGCAGAGGTGCTGGAAATTGCTTGGAACCAGTGGGACACTGGTGGACTCCAACAGCCAATTTTTGGATGCCACTAAGTCTCCTCAGTGGTTGCTATTATAATAGCTTAGTAAAAATGAGCAGAAGGGTGCAATGCAAAGGTGCTGGAATTTGCTTGGCACCAGTGGGACACTAATGGAGTCCAACAGCCACTTTTAGGATGCCATTAAGTTTCCTAAGTGTTTGCTATTATAATGGCTTAGTAAAAGTGAGCTTGAGGGTGCAATGCAGAGGTGCTGGAAATTGCTTGGCACCAGTGGGACACTAATGGAGTCCAACAGCCACTTTTAGGATGCCACTACGTTTCCTCAGTGTTTGCTATTATAATTGCTTAGTAAAAATGATTTTGAGGGTGCAATGCAGATGTGCTAGAAATTGCTTGGTACCAGTGGGACACAAATGGAGTCCAACAGCCACTTTTTGGATGCCACTAAGTCTCCTCAGTGTTTGCTATTATAACTGCTTAGTAAAAATGAGCTTGAGGGTGCAATGCAGAGGTGCTTGAAATTGATTGGTACCAGTGGGACACTAATGGAGTCCAACAGCCACTTTTTGGATGCCACGAAGTTTCCTCAGTGTTTGCTATTATAATGGTTTAGTAAAAATGAGCTTGAGGGTGCAAGGCAGAGGTGCTGGAAATTGCTTGGCACCAGTGGGACACTAATGGAGTCCAATAGCCACTTTTAGGATGCCAATAAGTTTCCTCAGTGTTTACTATTATAATGGCTTAGTAAAAATGAGCTTTTGGCGGCAATGCAGAGGTGCAAGAATTGCTTGGCACCAGTGGGACACAAATGAAGTCCAACAGCCACTATTTGGATGCCACTAAGTTTCCTCAGTGTTGGGTATTATAATGGCTTAGTAAAAATGAGTTTGAGGGTGCAATGCAGAGGTGCTAGAAATTGCTTGGCTCCAGTGGGACACTAATGGAGTCCAACAGCCACTTTTAGGATGCCACTATGTTTCCTTAGTGTTTGCTATTATAATGCCTTAGTAAAAATGAGCTTGAGAGTGCAGTGCAGAGGTGCTGGAAATTGCTTGGCTCCAGTGGGACAATAATGGAGTCCAACAGCCACGTTTAGGATGCCACTAAGTTTCCACAGTGTTTGCTATTATAATGCCTTAGTAAAATGAGCTTGAGGGTGCAATGCAGAGGTGCTGGAAATTGCTTGGAACCAGTGGGACAATGCAGAGGTGCTGGAAATTGCTTGGCACCAGTGGGACACTAATGGAGTCCAACAACCACTTTTAGGATGCCACTAGGTTTTCTCAGTGTTTACTATTATAATGGCTTAGTAAAAATGAGCTTTTGGTGGCAATGCAGAGGTGCTGGTAATTGCTTGGCACCAGTGGGACACAAATGGAGTCCAACAGCAACTATTTGGATGCCACTAAGTTTCCTCAGTGTTTGTTATTATAATGGTTTAGTAAAAATGAGTTTGAGGGTGCAATGCAGAGGTGCTAGCAATTGCTTGATCTCAGTGGGACACAAATGGAGTCCAACAGCCACTTATTGGATGCCACTAAGTTTCCTCAGTGTTTGCTATTATAATAGCTTAGTAAAAATGAGCTTGAGTGTGCAATGCAGAGGTGCTGGAAATTGCTTGGCACCAGTGGGACACTGAGTCCAACAGCCAATTTTTGGATGCCACTAAGTTTCCTCAGTGTTTGCTATTATAATAGCTTAGTAAAAATGAGCAGGAGGGTGCAATGCAGAGGTGCTGGAAATTTCTTGGCACCAGTGGGACACTAATTGAGTCCAACAGCCAATTTTTGGATGCCACTAAGTTTCCTCAGTGTTTGCTATTATAAAAGCTTGGTAAAAATGAGCAGGAGGGTGCAATGCAGGGGTGCTGGAAACTGCTTGGCACCAGTGGGGCACTAATGGCGTCCAACAGCCACTTTTTGGATGAAAAATAAGTTTCCTCAGTGTTTGCTATTATAATGGCTTAGTAAAAATGAGATTGAGGGTGCAATGCAGAGGTGCTGAAAGTTGCTTGGCACCAGTGGGACACTAATGGAGTCCAACAGCCACTTTTTGGATGCCACTAAGTTTCCTCAGTGTTTGCTATTATAATAGCTTAGTAAAAATGAGCTTGAGGGTGCAATGCAGAGGTGCTGGAAATTGCTTGGCACCAGTGGGACAATAATGGAGTCCAACAGCCACTTTTTGGATGCCACTAAGTTTCCTCAGTGTTTGCTATTATAATAGCTTAGCAAAAATGAGCAGGAGGGTGCAATGCAGAGGTGCTGGAAATTGCTTGGCACCAGTGAACACTAATGGAGTCCAACAGCCACTTTTTGGATGCCACTAAGTTTCCTCAGTGTTTGCTATTATAAAGTTTTAGTAAAAATGAGCTTGAGGGTGCAAAGCAGAGGTGCTGGAAGTTGCTGGCACCAGTGGGGCACTAATGACGTCCAACAGCCACTTTTTGGATGCCACTAAGTTTTGTTTGCAATTTTAATGGCTTAGTAAAAATGAGCTTGAGGGTGCAATGCAGAGGTGCTAAAAATTGCTTGGCACCAGTGGGACACTAATGGCGTCCAATAGCCACTTTTAGGATGCCACTAAGTTTCCTCAGTGTTTGCTATTATAATGGCTTAGTAAAAATGAGCTTGAGGGTGCAATGCAGAGGTGCTAGAAATTGCTTGGCACCAGTGGGACACTAATGGAGTCCAACAGCCACTTTTTGGATGCCACTAAGTTTCCTAAGTGTTTGCTTTTATAATAGCCTAGTAAAAATGAGCAGGAGGGTGCAATGCAGAGGTGCTGAAAATTGCTTGGCACCAGTGGGACACTAATGGCATCCAACAGCCACTTTTAGGATGCCACTAAGTTTCCTCAGTGTTTGCTTTTATAATGGCTTAGTAGAAATGAGCTGGAGGGTGCAATGCAGAGGTGCTGGAAATTGCTTGGCACCAGTGGGACACTAATGGAGTCCAACAGCCACTTTTTGGATGCCACTAAGTTTCCTCAGTGTTTGCTATTATAATAGCTTAGTAAAAATGAGCAAAAGGGTGAAATGCAGAGTTGCTGGAAATTGCTTGGCACCAGTGGGACACTAATGGAGTCCAACAGCCACTTTTTCGATGCCACTAAGTTTCCTTAGTGTTTTCTATTATAATAGCTTAGTAAAAATGAGCAGGAGGGTGAAATGCAGAAGTGCTGGAAATTGCTTGGCACCAGTGGGACACTAATGGAGTCCAACAGCAACTTTTTGGATGCCACTAAGTTTTCTTAGTGTTTGCTATTATATTAGCTTAGTAAAAATGAGCAGGACAGTGCAATGCAGAGGTGCTGGAAATTGCTTGGCACCAGTGGGACACTAATGGAGTCCAACAGCCACTTTTAGGATGCCACTAAAGGGGGCTTTACACGCTGCGACATCGCTAATGCGGAGTCGTTGGGGTCACGGAATTTGTGACGCACATCCGGCCACATTAGCGATGCCGTTGCGTGTGACACTGATAAGCGATTTTGCATCTTTGCAAAAACGTGCAAAATCGCTAATCGGCGACATGGGGGTCCATTCTTAAAAATCGTTACTGCAGCAGTAACGAAGTTGTTCCTCGTTCCTGCGGCAGCACACATCGCTGCGTGTGACGCCGCAGGAACGAGGAAGCTCCCCTTACCTGCCTCCCGGCCGCTATGCAGAGGGGAGGAGGTGGGCGGGATGTTACGTCCCGCTCATCTCCGCCCCTCCGATGCTATTGGGCGGCGGTTCAGTGATGCTTCAGTGACGTCGCTGTGACGCCGCACGGACCGCCCCCTTAGAAAGGAGGCGGTTCGCCGGTCACAGCGACGTCGCCGGACAGGTAAGTATGTGTGACGGCTCTGGGCGATGTTGTGCGGCACGGGCAGCGATTTGCCCGTGTCGCGCAACAGATGAGGGCGGGTACCCACACTAGCGATATCGGGAGCGATATCACAGTGTGTAAAGTAGCCTTAAGTTTCCTAAGTGTTTGCTATTATAATAGCTTAGTAAAAATGAGCAGGAGGGTGCAATGCAGAGGTGCTGGAAATTTCTTGGCACCAGTGGGACACTAATTGAGTCCAACAGCCAATTTTTGGATGCCACTAAGTTTCCTCAGTGTTTGCTATTATAATAGCTTGGTAAAAATCAGCAAGAGGGTGCAATGCAGGGGTGCTGGAAACTGCTTGGCACCAGTGGGGCACTAATGGCGTCCAACAGCCACTTTTTGGATGCCACTAAGTTTCCTCAGTGTTTGCTATTATAATGGCTTAGTAAAAATGAGATTGAGGGTGCAATGCAGAGGTGCTGAAAGTTGCTTGGCACCAGTGGGACACTAATGGAGTCCAACAGCCACTTTTTGGATGCCACTAAGTTTCCTCAGTGTTTACTATTATAATAGCTTAGTAAAAATGAGCTTGAGGGTGCAATGCAGAGGTGCTGGAAATTACTTGGCACCAGTGGGACAATAATGGAGTCCAACAGCCACTTTTTGGATGCCACTAAGTTTCCTCAGTGTTTGCTATTATAATAGCTTAGCAAAAATGAGCAGGAGGGTGCAATGCAGAGGTGCTGGAAATTGCTTGGCACCAGTGAACACTAATGGAGTCCAACAGCCACTTTTTGGATACCACTAAGTTTCCTCAGTGTTTGCTATTATAAAGTTTTAGTAAAAATGAGCTTGAGGGTGCAAAGCAGAGGTGCTGGAAGTTGCTGGCACCAGTGGAACACTAATGGAATCCAACAGCCACTTTTTGGATGCCACCAAGTTTCCTCAGTGTTTGCTATTATAATAGCTTAGTAAAAATGAGCAGGAGGGTGCAATGCAGAGGTGCTGGAAATTGCTTGGCACCAGTGGGACACTAATTGAGTCCAACAGCCAATTTTTGGATGCCATTAAGTTTCCTCAGTGTTTGCTATTATAATAGCTTGGTAAAAATGAGCAGGAGGGTGCAATGCAGAGGTGCTGGAAATTGCTTGGCACCAGTGGGGCACTAATGACGTCCAAGAGCCACTTTTTGGATGCCACCAAGTTTCCTAAATGTTTGCAATTTTAATGGCTTAGTAAAAATGAGCTTGAGGGTGCAATGCAGAGGTGCTAAAAATTGCTTGGCACCAGTGGGACACTAATGGCGTCCAACAGCCACTTTTAGGATGCCACTAAGTTTCCTCAGTGTTTGCTTTTATAATTGGCTTAGTAAAAATGAGCTTGAGGGTGCAATGCAGAGGTGCTGGAAATTGCTTGGCACCAGTGGGACACTAATGGCGTCCAACAGCAACTTTTTGGTTGCCACTAAGTTTCCTAAGTGTTTGCTATCATAATGGCTTAGTAAAAATGAGCTTGAGGGTGCAATGCAGAGGTGCTGGAAATTGCTTGGCACCAGTGGGACACTAATGAAGTCCAACAGCCACTTTTAGGATGCCACTAAGTTTCCTCAGTGTTTGCTATTATAATGGCTTAGTAAAAATGAGCTTGAGGGTGCAATGCAAAGGGTCTGGAAATTGCTTGGCACTAGTGGGACACTAATGGAGTCCAATAGCCACTTTTAGGATGCCACTAAGTTTCCTAAGTGTTTGATATTATTACTGCAGCAGTAACGAAGTTGTTCCTCGTTCCTGCGGCAGCACACATCGCTGCGTGTGACGCCGCAGGAACGAGGAAGCTCCCCTTACCTGCCTCCCGGCCGCTATGCAGAGGGGAGGAGGTGGGCGGGATGTTACGTCCCGCTCATCTCCGCCCCTCCGATGCTATTGGGCGGCGGTTCAGTGATGCTTCAGTGACGTCGCTGTGACGCCGCACGGACCGCCCCCTTAGAAAGGAGGCGGTTCGCCGGTCACAGCGACGTCGCCGGACAGGTAAGTATGTGTGACGGCTCTGGGCGATGTTGTGCGGCACGGGCAGCGATTTGCCCGTGTCGCGCAACA
The DNA here is from genome assembly GCF_048569485.1 of Anomaloglossus baeobatrachus. Classification (NCBI taxonomy): domain Eukaryota; kingdom Metazoa; phylum Chordata; class Amphibia; order Anura; family Aromobatidae; genus Anomaloglossus; species Anomaloglossus baeobatrachus. The sequence continues at coordinate 154,226,500 of NC_134356.1, forward strand.
GATGAGGGCGGGTACCCACACTAGCGATATCGGGAGCGATATCACAGTGTGTAAAGTAGCCTTAAGTTTCCTAAGTGTTTGCTATTATAATAGCTTAGTAAAAATGAGCAGGAGGGTGCAATGCAGAGGTGCTGGAAATTTCTTGGCACCAGTGGGACACTAATTGAGTCCAACAGCCAATTTTTGGATGCCACTAAGTTTCCTCAGTGTTTGCTATTATAATAGCTTGGTAAAAATCAGCAAGAGGGTGCAAAGCAGGGGTGCTGGAAACTGCTTGGCACCAGTGGGGCACTAATGGCGTCCAACAGCCACTTTTTGGATGCCACTAAGTTTCCTCAGTGTTTGCTATTATAATGGCTTAGTAAAAATGAGATTGAGGGTGCAATGCAGAGGTGCTGAAAGTTGCTTGGCACCAGTGGGACACTAATGGAGTCCAACAGCCACTTTTTGGATGCCACTAAGTTTCCTCAGTGTTTACTATTATAATAGCTTAGTAAAAATGAGCTTGAGGGTGCAATGCAGAGGTGCTGGAAATTACTTGGCACCAGTGGGACAATAATGGAGTCCAACAGCCACTTTTTGGATGCCACTAAGTTTCCTCAGTGTTTGCTATTATAATAGCTTAGCAAAAATGAGCAGGAGGGTGCAATGCAGAGGTGCTGGAAATTGCTTGGCACCAGTGAACACTAATGGAGTCCAACAGCCACTTTTTGGATACCACTAAGTTTCCTCAGTGTTTGCTATTATAAAGTTTTAGTAAAAATGAGCTTGAGGGTGCAAAGCAGAGGTGCTGGAAGTTGCTGGCACCAGTGGAACACTAATGGAATCCAACAGCCACTTTTTGGATGCCACCAAGTTTCCTCAGTGTTTGCTATTATAATAGCTAAGTAAAAATGAGCAGGAGGGTGCAATGCAGAGGTGCTGGAAATTGCTTGGCACCAGTGGGACACTAATTGAGTCCAACAGCCAATTTTTGGATGCCATTAAGTTTCCTCAGTGTTTGCTATTATAATAGCTTGGTAAAAATGAGCAGGAGGGTGCAATGCAGAGGTGCTGGAAATTGCTTGGCACCAGTGGGGCACTAATGACGTCCAAGAGCCACTTTTTGGATGCCACCAAGTTTCCTAAATGTTTGCAATTTTAATGGCTTAGTAAAAATGAGCTTGAGGGTGCAATGCAGAGGTGCTAAAAATTGCTTGGCACCAGTGGGACACTAATGGCGTCCAACAGCCACTTTTAGGATGCCACTAAGTTTCCTCAGTGTTTGCTTTTATAATTGGCTTAGTAAAAATGAGCTTGAGGGTGCAATGCAGAGGTGCTGGAAATTGCTTGGCACCAGTGGGACACTAATGGCGTCCAACAGCAACTTTTTGGTTGCCACTAAGTTTCCTAAGTGTTTGCTATCATAATGGCTTAGTAAAAATGAGCTTGAGGGTGCAATGCAGAGGTGCTGGAAATTGCTTGGCACCAGTGGGACACTAATGAAGTCCAACAGCCACTTTTAGGATGCCACTAAGTTTCCTTAGTGTTTGCTATTATATTAGCTTAGTTAAAATGAGCAGGAGGGTGCAATGCAGAGGTGCTGGAAATTGCTTGGCACCAGTGGGACACTAATGGCGTCCAACAGCCACTTTTTGGATGCCACTAAGTTTCCTCAGTGTTTGCTATTATAATGGCTTAGTAAAAATGAGCAAAAGGGTGAAATGCAGAGGTGCTGGAAATTGCTTGGCACCCGTGGGACACTAATGGAGTTCAAAAGCCACTTTTTGGATGCCACTAGGTTTCCTTAGTGTTTTCTATTATAATAGCTTAGTAAAAATGAGCAGGAGGGTGCAATGCAGAAGTGCTGGAATTTGCTTGGCACCAGTGGGACACTAATGGAGTCCAACAGCAACTTTTTGGATGCCACTAAGTTTCCTTAGTGTTTGCTATTATATTAGCTTAGTTAAAATGAGCAGGAGGGTGCAATGCAGAGGTGCTGGAAATTGCTTGGCACCAGTGGGACACTAATGGCGTCCAACAGCCACTTTTTGAATGCCATTAAGTTTCCTCAGTGTTTGCTATTATAATGGCTTAGTAAAAATGAGCTTGAGAGTGCAATGCAGAGGTGCTAGAAATTGCTTGACACCAGTGGGACACTAATGGAGTCCAACAGCCACTTTTTGGAGGCCACTAAGTTGCTTCTGTGTTTGCTATTATAATAGCTTAGTAAAACTGAGCAGAAGGGTGCAATGCAGAGGTGCTGGAAATTGTTTTGCACCAGTGGGACACTAATGGAGTTTAACAGCCACTTTTAGGATGGCACTAATTTTCCTCATTGTTTGCTATTATAATAGCTTAGTAAAAATAAGCAGGAGGTTGCAATGCAGAGGTGCTGGAAATTGCTTGCACCAGTGGGATACTAATGGAGTCCAACAGCCACTTTTTGGATGCCACTAAGTTTCCTCAGTGTTTGCTATTATTATGGCTTAGAAAAAGTGAGCTTGAGGGTGCAATGCAGGGGTGCTGGAAATTGCTTGGCACCAGTGGGACACTAATGGAGTCCAACAGCCACTTTTAGGATGCCATTAAGTTTCCTCATTGTTTGCTATTATAATGACTTAGTAAAAATGAGCTTGAGGGTGCAATGCAGAGGTGATGGAAATTGCTTGTCACCAGTGGGACACTAATGGAGTCCAACAGCCACTTTTAGGATGCCACTAAAGGGGGCTTTACACGCTGCGACATCGCTAATGTGGAGTCGTTGGGGTCACGGAATTTGTGATGCACATCCGGCCACATTAGCGATGCCGTTGCGTGTGACACCGATAAGCGATTTTGCATCGTTGCAAAAACGTGCAAAATCGCTAATCGGCGACATGGGGGTCCATTCTTAAAAATCGTTACTGCAGCAGTAACGAAGTTGTTCCTCGCTCCTGCGGCAGCACACATCGCTGCGTGTGACGCCGCAGGAACGAGGAAGCTCCCCTTACCTGCCTCCCGGCCGCTATGCAGAAGGAAGGAGGTGGGCGGGATGTTACGTCCCGCTCATCTCCGCCCCTCCGCTACTATTGGGCGGCGGTTCAGTGACACTTCAGTGACGACGCTGTGACGCCGCACGGACCGCCCCCTTAGAAAGGAGGCGGTTCGCCGGTCCCAGCGACGTCGCCGGACAGGTAAGTATGTGTGACGGCTCTGGGCGATGTTGTGCGGCACGGGCAGCGATTTGCCCATGTCGCGCAACATATGGGGGCGGGTACCCACACTAGCGATATCGGGACCGATATGGCAGTGTGTAAAGTAGCCTTAAGTTTCCTAAGTGTTTGCTATTATAATAGCTTAGTAAAAATGAGCAGGAGGGTGCAATGCAGAGGTGCTGGAAATTGCTTGTCTCCAGTGGGACACTAATGGAGTCCAACAGCCACTTTTTGGATGCCACTAAGTTTCCTCAGTGTTTGCTATTATAATGGCTTAGTAAAAATGAGCTTGAGGGTGCAATGCAGAGGTGCTGGTATTGCTTGGAACCAGTGGGACACTAATGGAGTCCAACAGCCGCTTTTAGGATGCCACTAAGTTTCCTCAGTGTTTGCTATTATTATGGCTTAGAAAAAGTGAGCTTGAGGGTGCAATGCAGGGTTGCTGGAAATTGCTTGTCACCAGTGGGACACTAATGGAGTCCAATAGCCACTTTTAGGATGCCACTAAGTTTCCTCAGTGTTTGCTATTATAATGGCTTAGTAAAAATGAGCTTGAGGGTGCAATGCAGAGGTGCTGAAAATTGCTTGGTACCAGTGGGACACTAATGGCATCCAACAGCCACTTTTAGGATGCCACTAAGTTTCCTCAGTGTTTGCTTTTAAAACAGCTTAGTAAAAATGAGCTGGCGGGTGCAATGCAGAGGTGCTGGAAATTGCTTGGCACCAGTGGGACACTAATGGCGTCCAACAGCAACTTTTTGGTTGCCACTAAGTTTCCTCAGTGTTTGCTATTATAATGGCTTAGTAAAAATGAGCTTGAGGGTGCAATGCAGAGGTGCTGGAAATTGCTTGGCACCAGTGGGACACTAATGAAGTCCAACAGCCACTTTTAGGATGCCACTAAGTTTCCTCAGTGTTTGCTATTATAATGGCTTAGTAAAAATGATCTTGAGGGTGCAATGCAAAGGTGCTGGAAATTGCTTGGCACCAGTGGGACACTAATAGAGTCCAATAGCCACTTTTAGGATGCCACTAAGTTTCCTCAGTGTTTGCTATTATAATGGCTTAGTAAAAATGAGCTTGAGGGTGCAATGCAGAGGTGCTAGAAATTGCTTGGCCCCAGTGGGACACTAATGGAGTCCAACAGCCACTTTTTGGATGCCACTAAGTTGCCTCAGTGTTTGCTATTATAATAGCTTAGTAAAATTAAGCAGAAGGGTGCAATGCAGAGGTGCTGGAAATTGCTTGGCACCAGTGGGACACTAATGGAGTTTAACAGCCACTTTTAGGATGCCATTTAGTTTCTTCAGTGTTTGCTATTATAATGGCTTAGTAAAAATGAGCTTGAGGGTGCAATGCAGAGGTACTGGAAATTGCTTGTCACCAGTGGGACACTAATGGAGTCCAACAGCCACTTTTTGGATGCCACCAAGTTTCCTCAGTGTTTGCTATTATAATAGCTTAGTAAAAATGAGCAGGAGGGTGCAATGCAGAAGTGCTGGAAATTGCTTGGCACCAGTGGGACACTAATGGAATCCAACAGCCACTTTTTGGATGCCACTAAGTTTCCTCAGTGTTTGCTATTATAATAGCTTAGTAAAAATGAGCAGGAGGGTGCAATGCAGAGGTGCTGGAAATTGCTTGGCACCAGTGGGGCACTAATGACTAGAGTTGAGCGCGGTTCGCGGTTCAGGTTCTCCAGTTCTAGGCTCGAGTGATTTTGGGGCCTGTTCTAGATCGAACTAGAACTCGAGCTTTTTGCAAAAGCTCGATAGTTCTAGAAACGTTCGAGAACGGTTCTAGCAGCAAAAAAACAGCTAATTCCTAGCTGGCTTTCCGCTGTAAGAGTGTAAGTCAGAGAAGCAACGGCATGTGTGATAGGATGTCCATGTCACATGTCCCTGCATTATAAAAACGAGTATCTGCCCGTCCGGACGCCATTATCTCTTCTGCGTCCTTGGTGTCAGACATCACTGGCGCAGCTCCGTTCTGAGTCATATCGCCGATACTGCTGTATGCGCTCCATACACAGCGCTAGACAGTATAGGGATAGCACTTTCCATCAGTCCTTTTAAGGGCTCGTACGGGCAGGGTCAGAGTTAAGGTGACAGGTCCTGAAAACGGCGACAGCGTCTGTGTAGCCAAGGTCAGGGATTTCCTCCCTGCATTTTCCTATTAGGAGGGAATAGAAAGGCAGGCTTCCATTCCTCTACCCAGAGCCCCACAATCCTGGCACTGTACCCTCCTGTCCTCTGCACACTCCAACTCATTATAACTAAGCCATTATACTAGCAAACACTCAGTGTACCTAGTGGCATCCTAAACGTGGCTATTGGACTGTTGTCTAGTCCCACTAGTGCAAAGACATTTGCAGCACCTCTGCCTGCATTGCACACTCCAACTCATTATAACTAAGCCATTATACTAGCAAACACTCAGTGTACCTAGTGGCATGCTAAACGTGGCTATTGGACTGTTGTCTAGTCCCACTAGTGCAAAGACATTTGCAGCACGTCTGCCTGCTTTGCACACTCCAACTCATTATAACTAAGCCATTATACTAGCAAACACTCAGTGTACCTAGTGGCATCCTAAACGTGGCTATTGGACTTTGCTATAGTCCCACTAGTGCAAAGACATTTCATAGTATCATAGTATCATAGTTTTTAAGGTTGAAGGGAGACTCTAAGTCCATCTAGTTCAACCCGTAGCCTAACATGTTGATCCAGAGGAAGGCAAAAAACCCCAATGTGGCAAACAAGTTCCAATGGGGATAAAAATTTCCTTCCTGACTCCACATCCGGCAATCAGACTAGTTCCCTGGATCAATACCCTGTCATAAAATCTAATATACATAACTGGTTATATTAAATTTTTCAAGAAAGGCATCCAGGCTCTGCTTAAATGTTAGTAGTGAATCACTCATTACAACATCATGCGGCAGAGAGTTCCATAGTCTCACTGCTCGTACAGTAAAGAATCCTCGTCTGTGATTATGATTAAACCTTCTTTCCTCAAGACGTAGCGGATGCCCCCGTGTTCCAGTCGCAGGCCTAGGTGTAAATAGATCTTTGGAAAGGTCTCTGTACTGTCCCCTCATATATTTATACATTGTGATTAGATCTCCCCTAAGCCTTCGTTTTTCCAGACTAAATAACCCCAAGTTTAATAACCTGTCTTCGTATTGCAGCCCCCCCATTCCTCTAATAATCTTGGTCGCTCTTCTTTGCACCCTCTCCAGTTCAGCTATGTCCTTCTTATATATCGGTGACCAGAATTGTACACAGTATTCTAAGTGCGGTCGCACTAGTGACTTGTACAGAGGTAGAACTATATTTTTTTCATGAACACTTATACCTCTTTTAATACATCCCATTATTTTATTAGCCCTGGCAGCAGCTGCCTGACACTGTCCACTAAAGTGAAGTTTACCATCCACCCATACACCCAAGTCTTTTTCTGTGTCTGTTTTACCCAGTGTTCTACAATTAAGTACATAATCATAAATGTTATTTCCTCTACCCAAGTGCATGACCTTACATTTATCTACATTAAACTTCAATTGCCACTTCTCAGCCCAATCCTCCAATTTACATAAATCTCCCTGTAATATAAAATTATCCTCCTCTGTATTGATTACCCTGCAGAGTTTAGTATCATCTGCAAATATTGAAATTCTACTCCGCATGCCCCCAACAAGGTCATTTATAAATATGTTGAAAAGAAGCGGGCCCAATACTGACCCCTGTGGTACCCCACTATGAACTGAGACCCAGTCCGAGTACGTACCATTAATAACCACCCTTTGTTTCCTATCACTGAGCCAGTTTTTAACCCAGTTACACATATTTTCCCCTATCCCCATTATTCTCATTTTATGTACCAACCTTTTGTGTGGCACCGTATCAAAAGCTTTTGAAAAGTCCATATACACAACATCCACTGCATTTCCCTGGTCCAGGCTTGAACTTACCTCTTCATAGAAGCTGATCAAATTAGTTTGACAGGATCGATCCCTCATAAACCCATGTTGATACTCTGTCATAAGGTTATTTTTCTTGAGATACTCCAGTATAGCATCTCTCAAGAAACCCTCAAGGATTTTACCAACCGTAGAGGTTAAACTTACCGGCCTATAATTTCCCGGCTCAGTTTTTGTCCCCTTTTTGAATATTGGCACCACATTTGCTATGCGCCAGTCCTGCGGTACCGACCCTGTTATTAAGGAATCTGAGAAGATTAAAAATAATGGTCTATCTATCACAGAACTCAATTCCTGTAGTACTCTGGGGTGTATGCCATCCGGGCCCGGAGATTTGTCAACCTTTGTCAACCTCTGCCTGCATTGCACACTCCAACTCATTATAACTAAGCCATTATACTAGCAAACACTCAGTGTACCTAGTGGCATCCTAAACGTGGCTATTGGACTGTTGTCTAGTCCCACTAGTGCAAAGACATTTGCAGCACGTCTGCCTGCATTGCACACTCCAACTCATTATAACTAAGCCATTATACTAGCAAACACTCAGTGTACCTAGTGGCATCCTAAATGTGGCTATTGGACTTTGCTATAGTCCCACTAGTGCAAAGACATTTGCAGCACCTCTGCCTGCATTGCACACTCCAACTCATTATAACTAAGCCATTATACTAGCAAACACTCAGTGTACCTAGTGGCATCCTAAACGTGGCTATTGGACTGTTGTCTAGTCCCACTAGTGCAAAGACATTTGCAGCACCTCTGCCTGCATTGCACACTCCAACTCATTATAACTAAGCCATTATACTAGCAAACACTCAGTGTACCTAGTGGCATCCTAAACGTGGCTATTGGACTGTTGTCTAGTCACACTAGTGCAAAGACATTTGCAGCACGTCTGCCTGCATTGCACACTCCAACTCAATTTAACTAAGTCATTATACTAGCAAACACTCAGTGTACCTAGTGGCATCCTAAACGTGGCTATTGGACTTTGCTATAGTCCCACTAGTGCAAAGACATTTGCAGCACGTCTGCCTGCATTGCACACTCCAACTCATTATAACTAAGCCATTATACTAGCAAACACTCAGTGTACCTAGTGGCATCCTAAACGTGGCTATTGGACTGTTGTCTAGTCCCACTAGTGCAAAGACATTTGCAGCACCTCTGCCTGCATTGCACACTCCAACTCATTATAACTAAGCCATTATACTAGCAAACACTCAGTGTACCTAGTGGCATGCTAAACGTGGCTATTGGACTGTTGTCTAGTCCTACTAGTGCAAAGACATTTGCATTACGTCTGCCTGCTTTGCACACTCCAACTCATTATAACTAAGCCATTATACTAGCAAACACTCAGTGTACCTAGTGGCATCCTAAACGTGGCTATTGGACTTTGCTATAGTCCCACTAGTGCAAAGACATTTGCAGCACCTCTGCCTGCATTGCACACTCCAACTCATTATAATTAAGCCATTATACTAGCAAACACTCAGTGTACCTAGTGGCATCCTAAACGTGGCTATTGGACTTTGCTATAGTCCCACTAGTGCAAAGACATTTGCAGCACCTCTGCCTGCATTGCACACTCCAACTCATTATAACTAAGCCATTATACTAGCAAACACTCAGTGTACCTAGTGGCATCCTAAACGTGGCTATTGGACTGTTGTCTAGTCCCACTAGTGCAAAGACATTTGCAGCACGTCTGCCTGCATTGCACACTCGAACTCATTATAACTAAGCCATTATACTAGCAAACACTCAGTGTACCTAGTGGCATCCTAAACGTGGCTATTGGCCTTTGCTATAGTCCCACTAGTGCAAAGACATTTGCAGCACGTCTGCCTGCATTGCACACTCCAACTCATTATAACTAAGCCATTATACTAGCAAACACTCAGTGTACCTAGTGGCATCCTAAACGTGGCTATTGGACTGTTGTCTAGTCCCACTAGTGCAAAGACATTTGCAGCACGTCTGCCTGCATTGCACACTCCAACTCATTATAACTAAGCCATTATACTAGCAAACACTCAGTGTACCTAGTGGCATCCTAAATGTGGCTATTGGACTTTGCTATAGTCCCACTAGTGCAAAGACATTTGCAGCACCTCTGCCTGCATTGCACACTCCAACTCATTATAACTAAGCCATTATACTAGCAAACACTCAGTGTACCTAGTGGCATCCTAAACGTGGCTATTGGACTGTTGTCTAGTCACACTAGTGCAAAGACATTTGCAGCACGTCTGCCTGCATTGCACACTCCAACTCATTATAACTAAGCCATTATACTAGCAAACACTCAGTGTACCTAGTGGCATCCTAAACGTGGCTATTGGACTTTGCTATAGTCCCACTAGTGCAAAGACATTTGCAGCACGTCTGCCTGCATTGCACACTCCAACTCATTATAACTAAGCCATTATACTAGCAAACACTCAGTGTACCTAGTGGCATCCTAAACGTGGCTATTGGACTGTTGTCTAGTCCCACTAGTGCAAAGACATTTGCAGCACGTCTGCCTGCATTGCACACTCCAACTCATTATAACTAAGCCATTATACTAGCAAACACTCAGTGTACCTAGTGGCATCCTAAACGTGGCTATTGGACTTTGCTATAGTCCCACTAGTGCAAAGACATTTGCAGCACCTCTGCCTGCATTGCACACTCCAACTCATTATAACTAAGCCATTATACTAGCAAACACTCAGTGTACCTAGTGGCATCCTAAACGTGGCTATTGGACTGTTGTCTAGTCACACTAGTGCAAAGACATTTGCAGCACGTCTGCCTGCATTGCACACTCCAACTCATTTTAACTAAGCCATTATACTAGCAAACACTCAGTGTACCTAGTGGCATCCTAAACGTGGCTATTGGACTTTGCTATAGTCGCACTAGTGCAAAGACATTTGCAGCACGTCTGCCTGCATTGCTCACTCCAACTCATTATAACTAAGCCATTATACTAGCAAACACTCAGTGTACCTAGTGGCATCCTAAACGTGGCTATTGGACTTTGCTATAGTCAAACTAGTGCAAAGACATTTGCAGCACCTCTGCCTGCATTGCACACTCCAACTCATTATAACTAAGCCATTATACTAGCAAACACTCAGTGTACCTAGTGGCATCCTAAACGTGGCTATTGGACTGCTGTCTAGTCACACTAGTGCAAAGACATTTGCAGCACGTCTGCCTGCATTGCACACTCCAACTCATTATAACTAAGCCATTATACTAGCAAACACTCAGTGTACCTAGTGGCATCCTAAACGTGGCTATTGGACTGTTGTCTAGTCACACTAGTGCAAAGACATTTGCAGCACGTCTGCCTGCATTGCACACTCCAACTCATTATAACTAAGCCATTATACTAGCAAACACTCAGTGTACCTAGTGGCATCCTAAACGTGGCTATTGGACTTTGCTATAGTCCCACTAGTGCAATGACATTTGCAGCACCTCTGCCTGCATTGCACACTCCAACTCATTATAACTAAGCCAATATACTAGCAAACACTCAGTGTACCTAGTGGCATCCTAAACGTGGCTATTGGACTGTTGTCTAGTCCCACTAGTGCAAAGACATTTGCAGCACGTCTGCCTGCATTGCACACTCCAACTCATTTTAACTAAGCCATTATACTAGCAAACACTCAGTGTACCTAGTGGCATCCTAAACGTGGCTATTGGACTTTGCTATAGTCCCACTAGTGCAAAGACATTTGCAGCACCTCTGCCTGCATTGCACACTCCAACTCATTATAACTAAGCCATTATACTAGCAAACACTCAGTGTACCTAGTGGCATCCTAAACGTGGCTATTGGACTGTTGTCTAGTCACACTAGTGCAAAGACATTTGCAGCACGTCTGCCTGCATTGCACACTCCAACTCATTATAACTAAGCCATTATACTAGCAAACACTCAGTGTACCTAGTGGCATCCTAAACGTGGCTATTGGACTTTGCTATAGTCCCACTAGTGCAAAGCATTTGCAGCACCTCTGCCTGCATTGCACACTCCAACTCATTATAACTAAGCCATTATGCTAGCAAACACTCAGTGTACCTAGTGGCATCCTAAACGTGGCTATTGGACTTTGCTATAGTCCCACTAGTGCAAAGACATTTGCAGCACCTCTGCCTGCATTGCACACTCCAACTCATTATAACTAAGCCATTATACTAGCAAACACTCAGTGTACCTAGTGGCATCCTAAACGTGGCTATTGGACTGTTGTCTAGTCACACTAGTGCAAAGACATTTGCAGCACGTCTGCCTGCATTGCACACTCCAACTCATTATAACTAAGCCATTATACTAGCAAACACTCAGTGTACCTAGTGGCATCCTAAACGTGGCTATTGGACTGTTGTCTAGTCACACTAGTGCAAAGACATTTGCAGCACGTCTGCCTGCATTGCACACTCTAACTCATTATAACTAAGCCATTATACTAGCAAACACTCAGTGTACCTAGTGGCATCCTAAACGTGGCTATTGGACTTTGCTATAGTCCCACTAGTGCAAAGACATTTGCAGCACCTCTGCCTGCATTGCACACTCCAACTCATTATAACTAAGCCATTATACTAGCAAACACTCAGTGTACCTAGTGGCATCCTAACGTGGATATTGGACTGTTGTCTAGTCACACTAGTGCAAAGACATTTGCAGCACGGTTGCCTGCATTGCACACTCCAACTCATTATAACTAAGCCATTATACTAGCAAACACTCAGTGTACCTAGTGGCATCCTAAACGTGGCTATTGGACTGTTGTCTAGTCACACTAGTGCAAAGACATTTGCAGCACCTCTGCCTGCATTGCACACTCCAACTCATTATAACTAAGCCATTATACTAGCAAACACTCAGTGTACCTAGTGGCATCCTAAACGTGGCTATTGGACTGTTGTCTAGTCCCACTAGTGCAAGGACATTTGCAGCACCTCTGCCTGCATTGCACACTCCAACTCATTATAACTAAGCCATTATACTAGCAAACACTCAGTGTACCTAGTGGCATCCTAAACGTGGCTATTGGACTGTTGTCTAGTCCCACTAGTGCAAAGACATTTGCAGCACCTCTGCCTGCATTGCACACTCCAACTCATTATAACTAAGCCATTATACTAGCAAACACTCAGTGTACCTAGTGGCATCCTAAACGTGGCTTTTGGACTGTTGTCTAGTCACACTAGTGCAAAGACATTTGCAGCACGTCTGCCTGCATTGCACACTCCAACTCATTATAACTAAGCCATTATACTAGCAAACACTCAGTGTACCTAGTGGCATCCTAAACGTGGCTATTGGACTTTGCTATAGTCCCACTAGTGCAAAGACATTTGCAGCACCTCTGCCTGCATTGCACACTCCAACTCATTATTACTAAGCCATTATACTAGCATTTTTTGCTGCCAGTTTAAGGGCTGTAGTTGCATTGTCAGGGATATTTATTCTTTATTTTTCTGCTGTTAATAAAGCTCGACCACCACTGCAATCTACACCACCTCTCAATTTTTACTACCACATTTTCAGTGCACAATCTTGTCACAATCAACATGAGTGGCAAAATGACAGATGCTGGTGGAAAGGGGAAGAGGCGTGGTGGAAAAGGAAAAAAAGGTTTTGTCCGTGGGGAAGGTGGCAAAGCTCCATTATCATCTGCTGAAGATGGACCATCTACCAGCAAAAGTAAGATGTCTACTACTTACCGTGGACAATCCAATGTGCTCCCTTTTTTACGGACACGAACAACAGGAACAAAGGTAGATGATGGCCAAAAAAGGAAAATGCTTGAATGGATCTCAAGTGGTCCAACAAGTGCCCTCTCAGCCACTTCAAGTACCGCATCCAAAAAACACCAGTCCTCTGAGTTGTCATCCCAATCAAACTTGATTTCTCCCAGCTCTGAAGTCTCCATCAGCCCTGCACAGTATGGTGGAACTGAGATGGCTGAGTCTGCAGAGCTGTTCAGTCACACTATAGCCTGGGAATCAGAGGTCTGCTCCCAAGCTACAGTGAGTACAGAACAGGAAATGGTCTGCAGTGATGCCCAGAACCTTTGTGACTCTGATTCAGGCCGTGAGGACCAAGTTTCTGAGCATAATGTTGACCCTTTGTCACAAACTGTAACACCTGTGGTTATAGACAATGAGGAACATACTGATGAAGATGAGACGCAGATACCCGATTGGGATGACAACTTAAATATTCGGTCAGGGCAAGAAGAGGCTCGGTCTGAGGGGGAGGGGAGTGCAAACACAACAATTGATGATGAAGTTATAGATCCCACCTACTGTCAACCCACAGTCAGGCACTCGAGGAGGTCAACAGAGGTGGTGGAGGAGGATGCAACTGATGACGAAGTTACCTTGCGCCTTCCTGGACACAGTCGGAGTACTGGTAGCACGTCTACAACTGCATCCTCAGCCACCACTCTGCCTCTGAGCATTATTCGTGGTGGATCAACAGGTCGCATGGCCTCTAAGCCTTGCTTAGCCTGGTACTTTTTTGACATAGAAAAAGATCGCCCAAATTATGTGATCTGTAAAATTTGTCATGGTTCTCTTAGTAGAGGTCAAAACCTCAGCAGTTTGACAACTTCTTGCATGAATCGTCACATGAATAAATATCATATGGCCCGGTGGGAAGCTCACCGTGCTGCAATGCGGCCTAGCGGAGCGAACCATCCACCGCCTGCCCCTTCCAGTGCATCCGCGCGCTCTTCATCTTCTAGGACTGTGGGGACAGCTGTCACACCTTGTTTTCCACCCACAACTTCAACCACTGTAACCGCAACAGGCAGTTTGCTTGGTAGGTCGTCAGTTGGTTTGGAAGGGGAAACAAGTGAGTGTGTACAGCTCTCTCAGACATCGATAGCACCAACGTTGGATGAAGGCAACATCATGTCTCCGCCTGCACTTTCCTCACAAACCTGCATTTTTCCAGGGACACCCTACTCAACACCGTCTACACACAGCAGCCAGATCTCTGTCCCTCAGATGTGGTCAAATAAAAGGCCACTTCCTGCGACCCATGACAAAGCTAAGAGGTTGACTCTATCCCTCTGTAAGCTGTTGGCTACCGAAATGCTGCCTTTCCGCCTAGTGGACACACAGGATTTTAGAGACCTTATGTCTGTCGCTGTGCCCCAGTACCAGATGCCTAGTCGCCACTACTTCTCTAAGAAAGGTGTGCCCGCGCTACACCAGCATGTCGCACACAACATCACCGCTTCCTTGAGAAACTCTGTGTGTGAACGGGTGCATTTCACCACCGACACTTGGACCAGTAAGCATGGACAGGGACGTTACATGTCGCTGACTAAGCACTGGGTAACTATGGTGATAGATGGTGAAGGGTCTGCTGCACAAGTCTTGCCATCCCCACGACTTGTGTGTCAATCCTCTGTCTGTCCAAGTTCCGCCACTGCTTCTGCCTCCTCCACCTCATCTGGGTCCTCCACCTCCGCCCCAAGCCTGCCTGGTCAGGCCACCAGCGTTCTCACTGTGCAGAAGGAATCACGCACCCCTCATTACTATGCTGGCAGCAGAGCGCAACGGCATCAGGCGGTCTTTAGCTTGACATGTCTTGGTAATAAGAGTCACACAGCTGAGGAGTTGTGGTCAGCTCTGCGGTCCGAGTTTAATAAATGGTTGTCTCCACTCAACCTGCAGCCTGGTAAGGCCGTGTGCGACAATGCTGCAAACCTGGGTGCGGCCCTTCGCCTGGGCAAGGTGACACACGTACCTTGTATGGCTCACGTGTTGAACCTTGTCGTGCAGCAATTTTTAACACACTATCCCGGCCTAGATGGCCTTCTGAACAGGGCACGAAAACTGTCTGCTCACTTCCGCCGTTCAAGCGCCGCAGCTGAGCGACTTGCATCGCTCCAGAAGTCTTTCGGCCTGCCGGTTCATCGCCTGAAATGCGATGTGGCGACACGCTGGAATTCCACTCTCCACATGTTACAGCGACTGTGGCAGCACCGTCGAGCCCTGGTGCAATACGTCATGACGTATAGCCTGGGCCAACGAGATGCAGAGGTGGGGCAGATCACCCTGATGGAGTGGTCTCAGATCAAGGACCTATGCACCCTTCTGCACAGTTTCGACATGGCGACGAATATGTTTAGCGCTGACAATGCCATTATCAGCATGACGATTCCAGTCATTTACATGCTGGAGCAGACGCTAAACACTATTCGGAGTCAGGGGGTGGGACAACAGGAAGGCGATGAACTACAGGAGGATTCATATGCGCAAGACACAACAACATCACCAAGGTCCAGACGTTCATCATCACCAAGGCGCCAGGCATGGGACCATGGGGGACAGGGATCAACAAGGGCGCATGGTAGCAGGCGAGATGTTGAGATGTTGAGGAAGGTGCAGGAGGACATGAAGAAATGGAGGACGAACTGTCCATGGACATGGAAGACTCAGCAGATGAGGGAGACCTTGGTCAAATTTCAGTTAAAAGAGGTTGGGGGGAGATGTCAGAGGAAGAAAGAACGGTTAGCACCTCTATGCCACAGATACAGCGTGGACTTGGTCCGCATGGCTGCGCAAGACACATGAGTGCCTTCTTGTTGCACTACCTCCAACATGACCCTCGTATTGTCAAAATTAGAAGTGATGATGACTACTGGCTTGCCACACTATTAGATCCCCGGTACAAGTCCAAATTTTGTGACATAATTCCAGCCATAGAAAGGGACGCACGTATGCAGGAGTATCAGCAGAAGC
Organism: Anomaloglossus baeobatrachus; assembly: GCF_048569485.1. Classification (NCBI taxonomy): domain Eukaryota; kingdom Metazoa; phylum Chordata; class Amphibia; order Anura; family Aromobatidae; genus Anomaloglossus; species Anomaloglossus baeobatrachus. Next base: position 154,242,436 of record NC_134356.1, read on the forward strand.
TGTTACTCGATCTTAGATCGGCTTTTCCACCAAACAACCGTGCAGGTGCAGGGAGTGAATCTCCCAGTTGTAACTTGACAAACATGGGACGGTCTCGTCATCTTCAACAGTCTACCCGTACCAGTAGGACCGTATCTGGTGCTGGTAACAGCAATTTTATGGAATCTTTTCATAATTTTTTTAGACCCTCCTTTGCAAGGCCACCAGAGACAACAAGTCTGACACATAGTCAACGGCTGGAGAGGATGATACCTGAGTATCTCTAAATGAACATCAATGCCATGACTTTGCAAATGGAGCCTTGCTCCTTTTGGGCTTCAAATCTAGAAAAATGGCCAGAGCTATCCAGTTACGCCTTGGAGATTTTGTCGTGTCCAGCTGCCAGCGTTGTCTCTGAACGTGTCTTCAGTGCTGCTGGGTGTGTGCTGACAGATAAGCGCACGCGTCTGTCCAGTGACAATGTGGACAGACTGACGTTCATCAAAATGAACAAGTCATGGATCCAGAAGGAATATACTACCCCTGTGTCATCCTGGGGAGAGTAAATGCTTGTGGATTTGGAATGTGCTTGATGCAAATCAAGCTGTGAAGTGTACAACTGGGGCACAAGTGCTGCCACTGAAGGGGTGGGTGTGTGTGGGGCACAATTTTTGGAAAAAAGGGAGGCTCCGCTTGGAGTAACCCTTGCTTTCATTGTTTTTAAAAGAAGCCAAGATGAACAGAGCTGGGATCAGGAAAGACTTTGCTACCTACCCCGGTGTCATCCTGGGGACGGATAAGAATGGCGTATTTTGGAATGTGCTTGATGCAAATCTAGCTGTGAAGTGTACAACTGGGGCACAAGTGCTGCCACTGAAGGGGTGGGTGTGTGTGGGGCACAATTTTTGGAAAAAAGGGAGGCTCCGCTTGGAGTAACCCTTGCTTACATTGTTTTTAAAAGAAGCCAAGATGAACAGAGCTGGAATCAGGAAAGACTTTGCTACCTACCCCGGTGTCATCCTGGGGACGGTTAAGAATAGCGTATTTTTGAATGTGCTTGATGCAAATCTAGCTGTGAAGTGTACAACTGGGGCACAAGTGCTGCCACTAAAGGGGTGGGTGTGTGAGGGGCACAATTTTTGGAAAAAAGGGAGGCTCCGCTTGGAGTAACCCTTGCTTTCATTGTTTTTAAAAGAAGCCAAGATGAACAGAGCTGGGATCAGGAAAGACTTTGCTACCTACCCCGGTGTCATCCTTGGGACGGATAAGAATGGCGTATTTTGGAATGTGCTTGATGCAAATCTAGCTGTGAAGTGTACAACTGGGGCACAAGTGCTGCCACTGAAGGGGTGGGTGTGTGTGGGGCACAATTTTTGGAAAAAAGGGAGGCTCCGCTTGGAGAAACCCTTGCTTTCATTGTTTTTAAAAGAAGCCAAGATGAACAGAGCTGGGATCAGGAAAGACTTTGCTACCTACCCCGGTGTCATCCTGGGGACGGATAAGAATGGCGTAGTTTGGAATGTGCTTGATGCAAATCTAGCTGTGAAGTGTACAACTGGGGCACAAGTGCTGCCACTGAAGGGGTGGGTGTGTGTGGGGCACAATTTTTGGAAAAAAGGGAGGCTCCGCTTGGAGTAACCCTTGCTTACATTGTTTTTAAAAGAAGCCAAGATGAACAGAGCTGGAATCAGGAAAGACTTTGCTACCTACCCCGGTGTCATCCTGGGGACGGTTAAGAATAGCGTATTTTTGAATGTGCTTGATGCAAATCTAGCTGTGAAGTGTACAACTGGGGCACAAGTGCTGCCACTGAAGGGGTGGGTGTGTGTGGGGCACAATTTTTGGAAAAAAGGGAGGCTCCGCTTGGAGTAACCCTTGCTTTCATTGTTTTTAAAAGAAGCCAAGATGAACAAAGCTGGGATCAGGAAAGACTTTGCTACCTACCCCGGTGTCATCCTGGGGACGGATAAGAATGGCGTATTTTGGAATGTGCTTGATGCAAATCTAGCTGTGAAGTGTACAACTGGGGCACAAGTGCTGCCACTGAAGGGTTGGGTGTGTGTGGGGCACAATTTTTGGAAAAAAGGAAGGCTCCGCTTGGAGTAACCCTTGCTTTCATTGTTTTTAAAAGAAGCCAAGATGAACAGAGCTGGGATCAGGAAAGACTTTGCTACCTACCCCGGTGTCATCCTGGGGACGGATAAGAATGGCGTATTTTGGAATGTGCTTGATGCAAATCTAGCTGTGAAGTGTACAACTGGGGCACAAGTGCTGCCACTGAAGGGGTGGGTGTGTGTGGGGCACAATTTTTGGAAAAAAGGGAGGCTCCGCCTGGAGTAACCCTTGCTTTCATTGTTTTTAAAAGAAGCCAAGATGAACAGAGCTGGGATCAGGAAAGACTTTGCTACCTACCCCGGTGTCATCCTGGGGACGGATAAGAATGGCGTAGTTTGGAATGTGCTTGATGCAAATCTAGCTGTGAAGTGTACAACTGGGGCACATGTGCTGCCACTGAAGTGGTGGGTGTGTGTGGGGCACAATTTTTGGAAAAAAGGGAGGCTCCGCTTGGAGTAACCCTTGCTTACATTGTTTTTAAAAGAAGCCAAGATGAACAGAGCTGTAATCAGGAAAGACTTTGCTACCTACCCCGGTGTCATCCTGGGGACGGTTAAGAATAGCGTATTTTTGAATGTGCTTGATGCAAATCTAGCTGTGAAGTGTACAACTGGGGCACAAGTGCTGCCACTGAAGGGGTGGGTGTGTGTGGGGCACAATTTTTGGAAAAAAGGGAGGCTCCGCTTGGAGTAACCCTTGCTTTCATTGTTTTTAAAAGAAGCCAAGATGAACAGAGCTGGGATCAGGAAAGACTTTGCTACCTACCCCGGTGTCATCCTGGGGACGGATAAGAATGGCGTATTTTGGAATGTGCTTGATGCAAATCTAGCTGTCAAGTGTACAACTGGGGCACAAGTGCTGCCACTGAAGGGGTGGGTGTGTGTGGGGCACAATTTTTGGAAAAAAGGAGGCTCCGCTTGGAGTAACTCTTGCTTTCATTGTTTTTAAAATAAGCCAAGATGAACAGAGCTGGGATCAGGAAAGACTTTGCTACCTACCCCGGTGTCATCCTGGGGACGGATAAGAATGGCGTAGTTTGGAATGTGCTTGATGCAAATCTAGCTGTGAAGTGTACAACTGGGGCACAAGTGCTGCCACTGAAGGGGTGGGTGTGTGTGGGGCACAATTTTTGGAAAAAAGGGAGGCTCCGCTTGGAGTAACCCTTGCTTACATTGTTTTTAAAAGAAGCCAAGATGAACAGAGCTGGAATCAGGAAAAACTTTGCTACCTACCCCGGTGTCATCCTGGGGACGGTTAAGAATAGCGTATTTTTGAATGTGCTTGATGCAAATCTAGCTGTGAAGTGTACAACTGGGGCACAAGTGCTGCCACTGAAGGGGTGGGTGTGTGTGGGGCACAATTTTTGGAAAAAAAGGGAGGCTCCGCTTGGAGTAACCCTTGCTTTCATTGTTTTTAAAAAAAGCCAAGATGAACAGAGCTGGGATCAGGAAAGACTTTGCTACCTACCCCGGTGTCATCCTGGGGACGGATAAGAATGGCGTATTTTGGAATGTGCTTGATGCAAATCTAGCTGTGAAGTGTACAACTGGGGTACAAGTGCTGCCACTGAAGGGGTGGGTGTGTGTGGGGCACAATTTTTGGAAAAAAGGGAGGCTCCGCTTGGAGTAACCCTTGCTTACATTGTTTTTAAAAGAAGCCAAGATGAACAGAGCTGGGATCAGGAAAGACTTTGCTACCTACCCCGGTGTCATCCTGGGGACGGATAAGAATGGCGTAGTTTGGAATGTGCTTGATGCAAATCTAGCTGTGAAGTGTACAACTGGGGCACAAGTGCTGCCACTGAAGTGGTGGGTGTGTGTGGGGCACAATTTTTGGAAAAAAGGGAGGCTCCGCTTGGAGTAACCCTTGCTTACATTGCTTTTAAAAGAAGCCAAGATGAACAGAGCTGTAATCAGGAAAGACTTTGCTACCTACCCCGGTGTCATCCTGGGGACGGTTAAGAATAGCGTATTTTTGAATGTGCTTGATGCAAATCTAGCTGTGAAGTGTACAACTGGGGCACAAGTGCTGCCACTGAAGGGGTGGGTGTGTGTGGGGCACAATTTTTGGAAAAAAGGGAGGCTCCGCTTGGAGTAACCCTTGCTTTCATTGTTTTTAAAAGAAGCCAAGATGAACAGAGCTGGGATCAGGAAAGACTTTGCTACCTACCCCGGTGTCATCCTGGGGACGGATAAGAATGGCGTATTTTGGAATGTGCTTGATGCAAATCTAGCTGTGAAGTGTACAACTGGGGCACAAGTGCTGCCACTGAAGGGGTGGGTGTGTGTGGGGCACAATTTTTGGAAAAAAGGAGGCTCCGCTTGGAGTAACCCTTGCTTTCATTGTTTTTAAAATAAGCCAAGATGAACAGAGCTGGGATCAGGAAAGACTTTGCTACCTACCCCGGTGTCATCCTGGGGACGGATAAGAATGGCGTAGTTTGGAATGTGCTTGATGCAAATCTAGCTGTGAAGTGTACAACTGGGGCACAAGTGCTGCCACTGAAGGGGTGGGTGTGTGTGGGGCACAATTTTTGGAAAAAAAGGGAGGCTCCGCTTGGAGTAACCCTTGCTTTCATTGTTTTTAAAAAAAGCCAAGATGAACAGAGCTGGGATCAGGAAAGACTTTGCTACCTACCCCGGTGTCATCCTGGGGACGGATAAGAATGGCGTATTTTGGAATGTGCTTGATGCAAATCTAGCTGTGAAGTGTACAACTGGGGTACAAGTGCTGCCACTGAAGGGGTGGGTGTGTGTGGGGCACAATTTTTGGAAAAAAGGGAGGCTCCGCTTGGAGTAACCCTTGCTTACATTGTTTTTAAAAGAAGCCAAGATGAACAAGTCATGGTTCAGCAAAGACTTTGCTACCTACCCCGGTGTCATCCTGGGGACGGTTAAGAATAGCGTATTTTTGAATGTGCTTGATGCAAATGTAGCTGTGAAGTGTACAACTGGGGCACAAGTGCTGCCACTGAAGGGGTGTCTGTGTGGCCCAATTTTTGGAAAAAAGGGAGACTCCGCTTGGAGTCACCTTGCGGTGTTTTACATGATTTTAGAAGGGCGTGCCATGCCTATATCTGTGTCTCGTCCTCTTTTTCCTCGTTACGCTCTTTTGTTTTCGCATGAGAATTTGTTCTTGTCACTTTCCCATGTGTTTGTGTTGTGTTGTGAGTTGTTTGTCACCTTTTGGACACCTTTGAGGGTGTTTTCTAGGTGTTTTTCTGTGTTTGTGATTGCCTGCCATTGTTTCCTATGCAGTTCGAGTTCGGTTCGTCGAACGTTCGACGAACCGAACTCGAACGGGACCTCCGTTCGGCGAACCGACCTCGAGCCGAACCGGGACCGGTTCGCTCATCTCTACTAATGACGTCCAACAGCCACTTTTTGGATGCCACTAAGTTTTCTCAGTGTTTGCTATTTTAATGGCTTAGTAAAAATGAGCTTGAGGGTGCAATGCAGAGGTGCTGAAAATTGCTTGGCACCAGTGGGACACTAATGGCATCCAACAGCCACTTTTAGGATGCCACTAAGTTTCCTCAGTGTTTGCTATTATAATGGCTTAGTAAAAATGAGCTGGAGGGTGCAATGCAGAGGTGCTGAAAGTTGCTTGGCACCAGTGGGACACTAATGGAGTCCAACAGCCACTTTTTGGATGCCACTAAGTTTCCTCAGTGTTTACTATTATAATAGCTTAGTAAAAATGAGCTTGAGGGTGCAATGCAGAGGTGCTGGACATTGCTTGGCACCAGTGGGACAATAATGGAGTCCAACAGCCACTTTTTGGATGCCACTAAGTTTCCTCAGTGTTTGCTATTATAATAGCTTAGCAAAAATGAGCAGGAGGGGGCAATGCAGAGGTGCTGGAAATTGCTTGGCACCAGTGAACACTAATGGAGTCCAACAGCCACTTTTTGGATGCCACTAAGTTTCCTCAGTGTTTGCTATTATAAAGTTTTAGTAAAAATGAGCTTGAAGGTGCAATGCAGAGGTGCTGGAAGTTGCTTGGCACCAGTGGAACACTAAAGGAATAGAACAGCCACTTTTTGGATGCCACCAAGTTTCCTCAGTGTTTGCTATTATAATAGCTTGGTAAAAATGAGCAGGAGGGTGCAATGCAGAGGTGCTGGAAATTGCTTGGCACCAGTGGGGCACTAATGACGTCCAACAACCACTTTTTGGATGCCACTAAGTTTCCTAAATGTTTGCAATTTTAATGGCTTAGTAAAAATGAGCTTGAGGGTGCAATGCAGAGGTGCTAAAAATTGCTTGGCACCAGTGGGACACTAATGGCGTCCAACAGCCACTTTTAGGATGCCACTAAGTTTCCTCAGTGTTTGCTTTTATAATGGCATAGTAAAAATGAGCTGGAGGGTGCAATGCAGAGGTGCTGGAAATTGCTTGGCACCAGTGGGACACTAATGGCGTCCAACAGCAACTTTTTGGTTGCCACTAAGTTTTCTAAGTGTTTGCTATCATAATGGCTTAGTAAAAATGAGCTTGAGGGTGCAATGCAAAGGTGCTGGAAATTGCTTGGCACTAGTGGGACACTATTGGAGTCCAATAGCCACTTTTAGGATGCCACTAAGTTTCCTAAGTGTTTGCTATTATAATAGCCTAGTAAAAATGAGCAGGAGGGTGCAATGCAGAGGTGCTGGAAATTGCTTGGCACCAGTGGGACACTAATGGAGTCCAACAGCCACTTTTTGGATGCCACTAAGTTTCCTCAGTGTTTGCTATTATAAAGTTTTAGTAAAAATGAGCTTGAAGGTGCAATGCAGAGGTGCTGGAAGTTGCTTGGCACCAGTGGAACACTAATGGAATAGAACAGCCACTTTTTGGATGCCACCAAGTTTCCTCAGTGTTTGCTATTATAATAGCTTGGTAAAAATGAGCAGGAGGGTGCAATGCAGAGGTGCTGGAAATTGCTTGGCACCAGTGGGGCACTAATGACGTCCAACAACCACTTTTTGGATGCCACTAAGTTTCCTAAATGTTTGCAATTTTAATGGCTTAGTAAAAATGAGCTTGAGGGTGCAATGCAGAGGTGCTAAAAATTGCTTGGCACCAGTGGGACACTAATGGCGTCCAACAGCCACTTTTAGGATGCCACTAAGTTTCCTCAGTGTTTGCTTTTATAATGGCATAGTAAAAATGAGCTGGAGGGTGCAATGCAGAGGTGCTGGAAATTGCTTGGCACCAGTGGGACACTAATGGCGTCCAACAGCAACTTTTTGGTTGCCACTAAGTTTTCTAAGTGTTTGCTATCATAATGGCTTAGTAAAAATGAGCTTGAGGGTGCAATGCAAAGGTGCTGGAAATTGCTTGGCACTAGTGGGACACTATTGGAGTCCAATAGCCACTTTTAGGATGCCACTAAGTTTCCTAAGTGTTTGCTATTATAATAGCCTAGTAAAAATGAGCAGGAGGGTGCAATGCAGAGGTACTGGAAATTGCTTGGCACCAGTGGGACACTAATGGAGTCCAACAGCCACTTTTTGGATGCCACTAAGTTTCCTTAGTGTTTGCTATTATAATAGCTTTGTAAAAATGAGCAGGAGGGTGCAATGCAGAGGTGCTGGAAATTGCTTGGCACCAGTGGGAGACTAATGCTGTCCAAAAGCCACTTTTTGGATGCCACTAAGATTCCTCAGTGTTTGCTATTATAATGGCTTTGTAAAAATGAGCTTGAGGGTGCAATCAGAGGTGCTGGAAATTGCTTGGCACCAGTGGGACACTAATGGAGTCCAACAGCCACTTTTTGGATGCCACTAAGTTTCCTTAGTGTTTTCTATTATAATAGCTTAGTAAAAATGAGCAGGAGGGTGCAATGCAGAAGTGCTGGAAATTGCTTGGCACCAGTGGGACACTAATGGAGTCCAACAGCAACTTTTTGGATGCCACTAAGTTTCCTTAGTGTTTGCTATTATATTAGCTTAGTTAAAATGAGCAGCAGGGTGCAATGCAGAGGTGCTGGAAATTGCTTGGCACCAGTGAACACTAATGGAGTCCAACAGCCACTTTTTGGATGCCACTAAGTTTCCTCAGTGTTTGCTATTATAAAGTTTTAGTAAAAATGAGCTTGAGGGTGCAATGCAGAGGTGCTGGAAGTTGCTTGGCACCAGTGGAACACTAATGGAATCCAACAGCCACTTTTTGGATGCCACTAAGTTTACTTAGTGTTTGCTATTATATTAGCTTAGTTAAAATGAGCAGGAGGGTGCAATGCAGAGGTGCTGGAAATTGCTTGGTACCAGTGGGACACTAATGGCGTCCAACAGCCACTTTTTGAATGCCACTAAGTTTCCTCAGTGTTTGCTATTATAATGGCTTAGTAAAAATGAGCTTGAGGGTGCAATGCAGAGGTGCTAGAAATTGCTTGACACCAGTGGGACACTAATGGAGTCCAACAGACACTTTTTGGATGACACTAAGTTGCTTCAGTGTTTGCTATTATAATAGCTTAGTAAAAATAAGCAAAAGGTTGCAATGCAGAGGTGCTGGAAATTGCTTGCACCAGTAGGATACTAATGGAGTCCAACAGCCACTTTTTGGATGCCACTAAGTTTCCTCAGTGTTTGCTATTATTATGGCTTAGAAAAAGTGAGCTTGAGGGTGCAATGCAGAGGTGCTGGTATTGCTTGGAACCAGTGGGACAATAAATGAGTCCAACAGCCACTTTTTAGATGCCACTAAGTTTCCTCAGTGTTTGCTATTATAATAGCTTAGCAAAAATGAGCAGGAGGGGGCAATGCAGAGGTGCTGGAAATTGCTTGGCACCAGTGAACACTAATGGAGTCCAACAGCCACTTTTTGGATGCCACTAAGTTTCCTCAGTGTTTGCTTCTTTAATGGCTTAGTAAAAATGAGCTTGAGGGTGCAATGCAGAGGTGCTGGACATTGCTTGGCACCAGTGGGACACTAATGAAGTCCAACAGCCACTTTTAGGATGCCACTAAGTTTCCTCAGTATTTGCTATTATAATGGCTTAGTAAAAATGAGCTTGAGGGTGCAATGCAAAGGTGCTGGAAATTGCTTGGCACTAGTGGTACACTATTGGAGTCCAATAGCCACTTTTAGGATGCCACTAAGTTTCCTAAGTGTTTGCTATTATAATAGCCTAGTAAAAATGAGCAGGAGGGTGCAATGCAAAGGTGCTGGAAATTGCTTGGCACTAGTGGTACACTATTGGAGTCCAACAGCCACTTTTTGGATGCCACTAAGTTTCCTCAGTGTTTGCTATTATAATAGCTTAGCAAAAATGAGCAGGAGGGGGCAATGCAGAGGTGCTGGAAATTGCTTGGCACCAGTGAACACTAATGGAGTCCAACAGCCACTTTTTGGATGCCACTAAGTTTCCTCAGTGTTTGCTATTATAAAGTTTTAGTAAAAATGAGCTTGAGGGTGCAATGCAGAGGTGCTGGAAGTTGCTTGGCACCAGTGGAACACTAATGGAATCCAACAGCCACTTTTTGGATGCCACCAAGTTTCCTCAGTGTTTGCTATTATAATAGCTTGGTAAAAATGAGCAGGAGGGTGCAATGCAGAGGTGCTGGAAATTGCTTGGCACCAGTGGGGCACTAATGACGTCCAACAACCACTTTTTGGATGCCACTAAGTTTCCTAAATGTTTGCAATTTTAATGGCTTAGTAAAAATGAGCTTGAGGGTGCAATGCAGAGGTTCTAAAAATTGCTTGGCACCAGTGGGACACTAATGGCGTCCAACAGCCACTTTTAGGATGCCACTAAGTTTCCTCAGTGTTTGCTTTTATAATGGCTTAGTAAAAATGAGCTGGAGGGTGCAATGCAGAGGTGCTGGAAATTGCTTGGCACCAGTGGGACACTAATGGCGTCCAACAGCAATTTTTTGGTTGCCACTAAGTTTCGTAAGTGTTTGCTATCATAATGGCTTAGTAAAAATGAGCTTGAGGGTGCAATGCAGAGGTGCTGGACATTGCTTGGCACCTGTGGGACACTAATGAAGTCCAACAGCCACTTTTAGGATGCCACTAAGTTTCCTCAGTGTTTGCTATTATAATAGATTAGTAAAAATGAGCTTGAGGGTGCAATGCAAAGGTGCTGGAAATTGCTTGGCACTAGTGGGACACTATTGGAGTCCAATAGCCACTTTTAGGATGCCACTAAGTTTCCTAAGTGTTTGCTATTATAATAGCCTAGTTTAAATGAGCAGGAGGGTGCAATGCAGAGGTGCTGGAAATTGCTTGGCACCAGTGGGACACTAATGGAGTCCAACAGCCACTTTTTGGATGCCACTAAGTTTCCTTAGTGTTTGCTATTATAATAGCTTTGTAAAAATGAGCAGGAGGGTGCAATGCAGAGGTGCTGGAAATTGCTTGGCGCCAGTGGGAGACTAATGCCGTCCAAAAGCCACTTTTTGGATGCCACTAAGATTCCTCAGTGTTTGCTATTATAATGGCTTTGTAAAAATGAGCTTGAGGGTGCAATGCAGAGGTGCTGGAAATTGCTTGGCACCAGTGGGACACTAATGGAGTCCAACAGCCACTTTTTGGATGCCACTAAGTTTCCTTAGTGTTTTCTATTATAATAGCTTAGTAAAAATGAGCAGGAGGGTGCAATGCAGAAGTGCTGGAAATTGCTTGGCACTAGTGGGACACTAACGGAGTCCAACAGCAACTTTTTGGATGCCACTAAGTTTCCTTAGTGTTTGCTATTATATTAGCTTAGTTAAAATGAGCAGGAGGGTGCAATGCAGAGGTGCTGGAAATTGCTTGGCACCAGTGGGACACTAATGGCGTCCAACAGCCACTTTTTGAATGCCACTAAGTTTCCTCAGTGTTTGCTATTTTAATGGCTTAGTAAAAATGAGCTTGAGGGTGCAATGCAGAGGTGCTAGAAATTGCTTGACACCAGTGGGACACTAATGGAGTCCAACAGCCACTTTTTGGATGCCACTAAGTTGCTTCAGTGTTTGCTATTATAATAGCTTAGTAAAACTGAGCAGAAGGGTGCAATGCAGAGGTGCTGGAAATTGTTTGGCACCAGTGGGACACTAATGGAGTTTAACAGCCACTTTTAGGATGGCACTAATTTTCCTCAGTGTTTGCTATTATAATAGCTTAGTAAAAATAAGCAGGAGGTTGCAATGCAGAGGTGCTGGAAATTTCTTGCACCAGTTGGATTCTAATGGAGTCCAACAGCCACTTTTTGGATGCCACTAAGTTTCCTCAGTGTTTGCTATTATTATGGCTTAGAAAAAGTGAGCTTGAGGGTGCAATGCAGGGGTGCTGGAAATTGCTTGGCACCAGTGGGACACTAATGGAGTCCAACAGCCACTTTTAGGATGCCACTAAAGGGGGCTTTACACGCTGCGACATCGCTAATGCGGAGTCGTTGGGGTCACGGAATTTGTGATGCATATCCGGCCACATTAGCGATGCCGTTGCGTGTGACACCGATAAGCGATTTTGCATCGTTGCAAAAACGTGCAAAATAGCTAATCGGCGACATGGGGGTCCATTCTTAAAAATTGTTACTGCAGCAGTAACGAAGTTGTCCCTCGTTCCTGCGGCAGCACACATCGCTGCGTGTGACGCCGCAGGAACGAGGAAGCTCCCCTTACCTGCCTCCCGGCCGCTATGCAGAAGGAAGGAGGTGGGCGGGATGTTACGTCCCGCTCATCTCCGCCCCTCAGCTACTATTGGGCGGCGGTTCAGTGACACTTCAGTGACGTCGCTGTGACGCCGCACGGACCGCCCCCTTAGAAAGGAGGCGGTTCGCCGGTCACAGCGACATCGCCGGACAGGTAAGTATGTGTGATGGCTCTGGGTGATGTTGTGCGGCACGGGCAGCGATTTGCCCATGTCGCGCAACATATGGGGGCGGGTACCCACACTAGCGATATCGGGACCGATATGGCAGTGTGTAAAGTAGCCTTAAGTTTCCTAAGTGTTTGCTATTATAATAGCTTAGCAAAAATGAGCAGGAGGGTGCAATGCAGAGGTGCTGGAAATTGCTTGGCACCAGTGGGGCACTAATGGCGTCCAACAGCCACTTTTTGGATGCCACTAAATTTCCTCAATGTTTGCTATTTTAATGGCTTAGTAAAAATGAGCTTGAGGGTGCAATGCAGAGGTGCTGAAAATTGCTTGGTACCAGTGGGACACTAATGGCATCCAACAGCCACTTTAAGGATGCCACTAAGTTTCCTCAGTGTTTGTTTTTAAAACAGCTTAGTAAAAATGAGCTGGCGGGTGCAATGCAGAGGTGCTGGAAATTGCTTGGCACCAGTGGGACACTAATGGCGTCCAACAGCAACCTTTTGGTTGCCACTAAGTTTCCTCAGTGTTTGCTATTATAATGGCTTAGTAAAAATGAGCTTGAGGGTGCAATGCAGAGGTGCTGGAAATTGCTTGGCACCAGTGGGACACTAATGAAGTCCAACAGCCACTTTTAGGATGCCACTAAGTTTCCTCAGTGTTTGCTATTATAATGGCTTAGTAAAAATGAGCTTGAGGGTGCAATGTAGAGGTGCTAGAAATTGCTTGGCACCAGTGGGACACTAATGGAGTCCAACAGCCACTTTTTGGATGCCACTAAGTTGCCTCAGTGTTTGATATTATAATAGCTTAGTAAAATTAAGCAGAAGGGTGCAATGCAGAGGTGCTGGAAATTGCTTGGCACCAGTGGGACACTAATGGAGTCCAACAGCCACTTTTAGAATGCCATTAAGTTTCCTCAGTGTTTGCTTTTATAATGGCTTAGTAAAAATGAGCTTGAGGGTGCAATGCAGAGGTGCTGGAAATTGCTTGTCACCAGTGGGACACTAATGGAGTCTAACAGCTACTTTTAGGATGCCACTAAGTTTCCTCAGTGTTTGGTATTATTATGGCTTAGAAAAAGTGAGCTTGAGGGAGCAATGCAGGGGTGCTGGAAATTGCTTGGCACCAGTGGGACACTAATGGAGTCCAACAGCCACTTTTAGGATGCCATTAAGTTTCCTCAGTGTTTGCTATTATAATGGCTTAGTAAAAATGAGCTTGAGGGTGCAATGCAGACGTGCTGGAAATTGCTTGGAACCAGTGGGGCAATGCAGAGGTGCTGGAAATTGCTTGGCACCAGTGGGACACTAATGGAGTCCAACAGCCACTTTTAGGATGCCATTAAGTTTCCTCAGTGTTTGCTATTATAATGGCTTTGTAAAAATGAGCTTTAAGTGGCAATGCAGAGGTGCTGGAATTGCTTGGCACCAGTGGGACACTAATGGAGTCCAACAGCCACTTTTAGGATGCCACTAAGTTTCCTCAGTATTTGCTATTATAATGGCTTAGCAAAAATGAGCTTGAGGGTGCAATGCAGAGGTGCTAGAAATTGCTTGGCACCAGTGGGACACTAATGGAGTCTAACAGCCACTTTTAGGATGCCACTAAGTTTCCTAAGTGTTTGCTATTATAATAGCTTAGTGAAAATGAGCAGAAGGGTGCAATGCAGAGGTGCTAGAAGTTGCTTGGCACCAGTGGGACACTCATGGAGTCCAACAGCCACTTTTAGGATGCCACTAAGTTTCCTCAGTGTTTGCAATTATAATGGCTTAGTAAAAATGAGTTTGAGGGAGCAATGCAGACGTGCTAGAAATTGCTTGATACCATTGGGACACAAATGGAGTCCAACAGCCACTTTTTGTATGCCACTAAGTCTTCCCAGTGTTTGCTATTATAATAGCTTAGTAAAAATGAGCTTGAGGGTGCAATGCAGAGGTGCTTGAAATTGATTGGCACCAGTGGGACACTTATGGAGTCCAACAGCCACTTTTTGGATGCCACTAAGTTTCCTCAGTGTTTGCTATTATAATGGCTTAGTAAAAATGAGCTTGAGGGTGCAATGTAGAGGTGCTGGAAATTGCTTGGCACCAGTGGGACACTAGTGGAGTCCAACAGCCACTTTCAGGATGCCAATAAGTTTCCTCAGTGTTTGCTATTATAATAGCTTAGTAAAAATGAGCTTGAGGGTGCAACGCAGAGGTGCTGGAAATTGCTTGGCACCAGTGGGACACTAATGGAGTCCAATAGGAAACTTAGTGGCATCCTAAAAGTGGCTATTGGACTCCATTAGTGTCCCACTGGTGCCAAGCAATTTCCAGCACCTCTGCGTTGCACCCTCAAGCTCATTTTTACTAAGCTATTATAATAGCAAACACTGAGGAAACTTATTGGCATCCTGAAAGTGGCTGTTGGACTCCACTAGTGTCCCACTGGTGCCAAGCAATTTCCAGCACCTCTACATTGCACCCTCAAGCTCATTTTTACTAAGCCATTATAATAGCAAACACTGAGGAAACTTAGTGGCATCCAAAAAGTGGCTGTTGGACTCCATAAGTGTCCCACTGGTGCCAATCAATTTCAAGCACCTTTGCATTGCACCCTCAAGCTCATTTTTACTAAGCTATTATAATAGCAAACACTGGGAAGACTTAGTGGCATCCAAAAAGTGGCTGTTGGACTCCATTTGTGTCCCAATGGTATCAAGCAATTTCTAGCACGTCTGCATTGCTCCCTCAAACTCATTTTTACTAAGCCATTATAATTGCAAACACTGAGGAAACTTAGTGGCATCCTAAAAGTGGCTGTTGGACTCCATGAGTGTCCCACTTGTGCCAAGCAATTTCCAGCACCTCTGCATTGCACCCTTCTGCTCATTTTTACTAAGCTATTATAATAGCAAACACTTAGGAAAATTAGTAGCATCATAAAAGTGGCTAAGTGTTTGCTATTATAATGGCTCAGCAAAAATGAGCTTCAGGGTGCAATGCAGAGGTGCTGGAAATTGCTTGGCACCTGTGGGACACTAATGGAGTCCAACAGCCACTTTTTGGATGCCACTAAGTTTCCCAAAAGTTTGCTATTATAATAGCTTAGTAAAAATGAGCAGAAGGGTGCAATGCAAAGGTGCTGGAAATTGCTTGGCACCAGTGGGACACTAATGGTTTCCAACAGCCACTTTTAGGATGCCATTAAGTTTCCTCAGTGTTTGCTATTATAATGGCTTAGTAAACGTGAGCTTGAGGGTGCAATGCAGAGGTGCTGGAAATTGCTTGTCACCAGTGGGACACTAATGGAGACCAACAGCCACTTTTAGGATGCCACTAAGTTTCCTAAGTGTTTGCTATTATAATAGTTTAGTAAAAATAAGCAAGAGGTTGCAATGCAGAGGTGCTGGAAATTGATTGGCATTTGGCACCAGTGGGGCACTAATGGAGTCCAACAGCCAATTTTAGGATGCCACTAAGTTTCCTCAGTGTTTGCTATTATAATAGCTTAGTAAAAATAAGCAGAAGGTTGCAATGCAGAGGTGCTGGAAATTGCTTGGCACCAGTGGGACACTAATGGAGTCCAACAGCCACTTTTAGGATGCCACTAAGTTTCCTCAGTGTTTGCTATTATAATAGCTTAGTGAAAATGAGCAGAAGGGTGCAATGCAGAGGTGCTGAAAAATGCTTGTCACCAGTGGGACACTAATGGAGTCCAACAGCCACTTTTAGGATGCCACTAAGTTTCCTAAGTGTTTGCTATTATAATAGCTTAGTAAAAATGAGCAGAAGGATGCAATGCAGAGGTGCTGGAAATTGCTTGGCACCAGTGAGACACTCATGGAGTCCAACAGCCACTTTTAGGATGCCACTAAGTTTCCTCAGTGTTTGCTATTATAATGGCTTAGAAAAAAGAGTTTGAGGGGGCAATGCAGAGGTGCTATAAATTGCTTGATACCAGTGGGACACAAATAGAGTCCAACAGCCACTTTTTGGATGCCACTAAGTCTCCTCAGTGTTTGCTATTATAATAGCTTAGTAAAAATGAGCTTGAGGGTGCAATGCAGAGGTGCTTGGAATTGATTGGCACCAGTGGGACACTAGTGGAGTCCAACAACCACTTTTAGGATGCCAATAAATTCCTCAGTGTTTGCTATTATAATGGCTTAGTAAAAATGAGCTTGAGGGTGCAATGCAGAGGTGCTGGAAATTGCTTGGCACCAGTGGGACACTAATGGAGTCCAACAGCCACTTTTAGGATGCAACTAAGTTTCCTAAAAGTTTGCTATTATAATAGCTTAGTAAAAATGAGCAGTAGGGTGCAATGCAAAGGTGCTGGAAATTGCTTGGCACCAGTGGGACACTAATGGAGTCCAACAGCCACTTTTTGGATGCCACTAAGTTGCCTCAGTGTTTGATATTATAATAGCTTAGTAAAATTAAGCAGAAGGGTGCAATGCAGAGGTGCTGGAAATTGCTTGGCACCAGTGGGACACTAATGGAGTCCAACAGCCACTTTTAGAATGCCATTAAGTTTCCTCAGTGTTTGCTTTTATAATGGCTTAGTAAAAATGAGCTTGAGGGTGCAATGCAGAGGTGCTGGAAATTGCTTGTCACCAGTGGGACACTAATGGAGTCTAACAGCTACTTTTAGGATGCCACTAAGTTTCCTCAGTGTTTGGTATTATTATGGCTTAGAAAAAGTGAGCTTGAGGGAGCAATGCAGGGGTGCTGGAAATTGCTTGGCACCAGTGGGACACTAATGGAGTCCAACAGCCACTTTTAGGATGCCATTAAGTTTCCTCAGTGTTTGCTATTATAATGGCTTAGTAAAAATGAGCTTGAGGGTGCAATGCAGACGTGCTGGAAATTGCTTGGAACCAGTGGGACAATGCAGAGGTGCTGGAAATTGCTTGGCACCAGTGGGACACTAATGGAGTCCAACAGCCACTTTTAGGATGCCATTAAGTTTCCTCAGTGTTTGCTATTATAATGGCTTTGTAAAAATGAGCTTTAAGTGGCAATGCAGCGGTGCTGGAATTGCTTGGCACCAGTGGGACACTAATGGAGTCCAACAGCCACTTTTAGGATGCCACTAAGTTTCCTCAGTGTTTGCTATTATAATGGCTTAGCAAAAATGAGCTTGAGGGTGCAATGCAGAGGTGCTAGAAATTGCTTGGCACCAGTGGGACACTAATGGAGTCTAACAGCCACTTTTAGGATGCCACTAAGTTTCCTAAGTGTTTGCTATTATAATAGCTTAGTGAAAATGAGCAGAAGGGTGCAATGCAGAGGTGCTAGAAGTTGCTTGGCACCAGTGGGACACTCATGGAGTCCAACAGCCACTTTTAGGATGCCACTAAGTTTCCTCAGTGTTTGCAATTATAATGGCTTAGTAAAAATGAGTTTGAGGGAGCAATGCAGACGTGCTAGAAATTGCTTGATACCATTGGGACACAAATGGAGTCCAACAGCCACTTTTTGGATGCCACTAAGTCTTCCCAGTGTTTGCTATTATAATAGCTTAGTAAAAATGAGCTTGAGGGTGCAATGCAGAGGTGCTTGAAATTGATTGGCACCAGTGGGACACTTATGGAGTCCAACAGCCACTTTTTGGATGCCACTAAGTTTCCTCAGTGTTTGCTATTATAATGGCTTAGTAAAAATGAGCTTGAGGGTGCAATGTAGAGGTGCTGGAAATTGCTTGGCACCAGTGGGACACTAGTGGAGTCCAACAGCCACTTTCAGGATGCCAATAAGTTTCCTCAGTGTTTGCTATTATAATAGCTTAGTAAAAATGAGCTTGAGGGTGCAACGCAGAGGTGCTGGAAATTGCTTGGCACCAGTAGGACACTAATGGAGTCCAATAGGAAACTTAGTGGCATCCTAAAAGTGGCTATTGGACTCCATTAGTGTCCCACTGGTGCCAAGCAATTTCCAGCACCTCTGCGTTGCACCCTCAAGCTCATTTTTACTAAGCTATTATAATAGCAAAAACTGAGGAAACTTAGTGGCATCCAAAAAGTGGCTGTTGGACTCCATAAGTGTCCCACTGGTGCCAATCAATTTCAAGCACCTTTGCATTGCACCCTCAAGCTCATTTTTACTAAGCTATTATAATAGCAAACACTGGGAAGACTTAGTGGCATCCAAAAAGTGGCTGTTGGACTCCATTTGTGTCCCAATGGTATCAAGCAATTTCTAGCACGTCTGCATTGCTCCCTCAAACTCATTTTTACTAAGCCATTATAATTGCAAACACTGAGGAAACTTAGTGGCATCCTAAAAGTGGCTGTTGGACTCCATGAGTGTCCCACTTGTGCCAAGCAATTTCCAGCACCTCTGCATTGCACCCTTCTGCTCATTTTTACTAAGCTATTATAATAGCAAACACTTAGGAAAATTAGTAGCATCATAAAAGTGGCTAAGTGTTTGCTATTATAATGGCTCAGCAAAAATGAGCTTCAGGGTGCAATGCAGAGGTGCTGGAAATTGCTTGGCACCTGTGGGACACTAATGGAGTCCAACAGCCACTTTTTGGATGACACTAAGTTTCCCAAAAGTTTGCTTTATAATAGCTTAGTAAAAATGAGCAGAAGGGTGCAATGCAAAGGTGCTGGAAATTGCTTGGCACCAGTGGGACACTAATGGTTTCCAACAGCCACTTTTAGGATGCCATTAAGTTTCCTCAGTGTTTGCTATTATAATGGCTTAGTAAACGTGAGCTTGAGGGTGCAATGCAGAGGTGCTGGAAATTGCTTGTCACCAGTGGGACACTAATGGAGACCAACAGCCACTTTTAGGATGCCACTAAGTTTCCTAAGTGTTTGCTATTATAATAGTTTAGTAAAAATAAGCAAGAGGTTGCAATGCAGAGGTGCTGGAAATTGATTGGCATTTGGCACCAGTGGGGCACTAATGGAGTCCAACAGCCAATTTTAGGATGCCACTAAGTTTCCTCAGTGTTTGCTATTATAATAGCTTAGTAAAAATAAGCAGAAGGTTGCAATGCAGAGGTGCTGGAAATTGCTTGGCACCAGTGGGACACTAATGGAGTCCAACAGCCACTTTTAGGATGCCTTTAAGTTTCCTCAGTGTTTGCTATTATAATAGCTTAGTGAAAATGAGCAGAAGGGTGCAATGCAGAGGTGCTGAAAAATGCTTGTCACCAGTGGGACACTAATGGAGTCCAACAGCCACTTTTAGGATGCCACTAAGTTTCCTAAGTGTTTGCTATTATAATAGCTTAGTAAAAATGAGCAGAAGGATGCAATGCAGAGGTGCTGGAAATTGCTTGGCACCAGTGAGACACTCATGGAGTCCAACAGCCACTTTTAGGATGCCACTAAGTTTCCTCAGTGTTTGCTATTATAATGGCTTAGAAAAAAGAGTTTGAGGGGGCAATGCAGAGGTGCTATAAATTGCTTGATACCAGTGGGACACAAATAGAGTCCAACAGCCACTTTTTGGATGCCACTAAGTCTCCTCAGTGTTTGCTATTATAATAGCTTAGTAAAAATGAGCTTGAGGGTGCAATGCAGAGGTGCTTGGAATTGATTGGCACCAGTGGGACACTAGTGGAGTCCAACAACCACTTTTAGGATGCCAATAAATTCCTCAGTGTTTGCTATTATAATGGCTTAGTAAAAATGAGCTTGAGGGTGCAATGCAGAGGTGCTGGAAATTGCTTGGCACCAGTGGGACACTAATGGAGTCCAACAGCCACTTTTAGGATGCAACTAAGTTTCCTAAAAGTTTGCTATTATAATAGCTTAGTAAAAATGAGCAGTAGGGTGCAATGCAAAGGTGCTGGAAATTGCTTGGCACCAGTGGGACACTAATGGAGTCCAACAGCCACTTTTAGGATGCCACTAAGTTTCTTCAGTGTTTGCTATTATAATAACTTAGTAAAAATAAACAGAAGGTTGCAATGCAGAGGTGCTGGAAATTGACTGGCACCAGTGGGACACTAATGGGGTCCAACAGCCACTTTTAGGATGCCACTAAGTTTCCTCAGTGTTTGCTTTTATAATGGCTTAGTAAAAATGAGCTTGAGGGTGCAATGCAGGGGTGCTGGAAATTGCTTGATACCAGTGGGACACAAGTGGAGTCCAACAGCCACTTTTTGGATGCCACTAAGTTTCCTCAGTGTTTGCCATTATAATGCCTTAGTAAAAATGAGCTTGAGGTTGCAATGCAGGGGTGCTGGAAATTGCTTGGCACCAGTGGGACACTAACGGGGTCCAACAGCCACTTTTTGGATGGCACCAAGTTTCCTCAGTGTTTGCTATTATAATTGCTTAGTAAAAATGAGCTTGAGGGTGCAATACAGATGTGCTGGAAATTGCTTGGCACCAGTGGGACACTAATGGAGTCCAATAGCCACTTTTAGGATGCCACTAAGTTTACTAAGTGTTTGCTATTATAATAGCTTAGTAAAATTGAGCAGAAGGGTACAATGCAGAGGTGCTGGAAATTACTTGGCACCAGTGGGACACTAATGGAGTCCAACAGCCACTTGTATGATGGCACTAAGTTTCCTAAGTGTTTGATATTATAATAGCTTAGTAAAAAAAAATTTGAGGGTGCAATGCAGAGTTGCTAGAAATTGCTTGATACCAGTGGGACACAAGAGGAGTCCAACAGCCACTTTTTGGATGCCACTAAGTTTCCTCAGTGTTTGCTATTATAATGGCTTAGTAAAAATGAGCTTGAGGGTGCAATGCAGGGGTGCTGGAAATTGCTTGGCACCAGTGGGACACTAACGGGGTCCAACAGCCGCTTTTTGGATGCCACTAAGTTTCTTCATTGTTTGCTATTATAATGGTTTAGTAAAAATGAGCTTGAGGGTGCAATGCAGGGGTGCTGGAAATTGCTTGGCACCAGTGGGACACTAATGGAGTCCAACAGCCACTTTTTGGATGCCACTAAGTTTCCTCAGTGTTTGCTATTATAATGGCTTAGTAAAAATGAGCTTGAGGGTGCAATGCAGAGGGGCTGGAAATTGCTTGGCACCAGTGGGACACTAATGGAGTCCAACAGCCACTTTTAGGATGCCACTAAGTTTCTTCAGTGTTTGCTATTAAAATAACTTAGTAAAAATAAGCAGAAGGTTGCAATGCAGAGGTGCTGGAAATTGATTGGCACCAGTGGGAAACTAATGGGGTCCAACAGCCACTTTTAGGATGCCACTAAGTGTCCTCAGTGTTTGCTTTTATAATGGCTTAGTAAAAATGAGCTTGAGGGTGCAATGCAGGGGTGCTGGAAATTGTTTGATACCAGTGGGACACAAGTGGAGTCCAACAGCCACTTTTTGGATGCCACTAAGTTTCCTCAGTGTTTGCTATTATAATGGCTTAGTAAAAATGAGCTTGAGGGTGCAATGCAGGGGTGGTGGAAATTGCTTGGCACCAGTGGGACACTAACGGGGTCCAACAGCCAGTTTTTGGATGCCACCAAGTTTCCTCAGTGTTTGCTATTATAATTGCTTAGTAAAAATGAGCTTGAGGGTGCAATACAGATGTGCTGGAAATTGCTTGGCACCAGTGGGACACTAATGGAGTCCAATAGCCACTTTTAGGATGCCACTAAGTTTCCTAAGTGTTTGTTATTATAATAGCTTAGTAAAATTGAGCAGAAGGGTACAATGCAGAGGTGCTGGAAATTACTTGGCACCAGTGGGACACTAATGGAGTCCAACAGCCACTTTTATGATGGCACTAAGTTTCCTAAGTGTTTGATATTATAATAGCTTAGTAAAAATGAGTTTGAGGGTGCAATGCAGAGGTGCTAGAAATTACTTGATACCAGTGGGACACAAATGGAGTCCAACAGCCACTTTTTGGATGCCACTAAGTATCAGTGTTTGCTATTATAATAGCTTAGTAAAAATGAGCTTGAGGGTGCAATGCAGAGGTGCTTGAAATTACTTGGCACCAGTGGGACACTAATTGAGTCCAACAGCCACTTTTTGGATGCCACTAAGTATCAGTGTTTGCTATTATAATAGCTTAGTAAAAATGAGCTTGAGGGTGCAATGCAGGGGTGCTGGAAATTGCTTGGCACCAGTGGGACACTAACGGGGTCCAACAGCCACTTTTTGGATGCCACTAAGTTTCCTCAGTGTTTGCTATTATAATGGCTTAGTAAAAATGAGCTTGAGGGTGCAATGCAGGGGTGCTGGAAATTGCTTGGCACCAGTGAGACACTAATGGAGTCCAACATTCACTTTTTGGATGCCACTAAGTTTCCTCAGTGTTTGCTATTATAATTGCTTAGTAAAAATGAGCTTGAGGGTGCAATGCAGATGTGCTGGAAATTACTTGGCACCAGTGGGACACTAATGGAGTCCAACAGCCACTTTTAGGATGGCACTAAGTTTCCTCAGTGTTTGCTATTATAATGGCTTAGAAAAAAGAGTTTGAGGGGGCAATGCAGAGGTGCTATAAATTGCTTGATACCAGT
Source organism: Anomaloglossus baeobatrachus (assembly GCF_048569485.1). Taxonomy (NCBI): domain Eukaryota; kingdom Metazoa; phylum Chordata; class Amphibia; order Anura; family Aromobatidae; genus Anomaloglossus; species Anomaloglossus baeobatrachus. Next base: position 154,264,775 of record NC_134356.1, read on the forward strand.
GGGACACAAATAGAGTCCAACAGCCACTTTTTGGATGCCACTAAGTCTCCTCAGTGTTTGCTATTATAATAGCTTAGTAAAAATGAGCTTGAGGGTGCAATGCAGAGGTGCTTGGAATTGATTGGCACCAGTGGGACACTAGTGGAGTCCAACAACCACTTTTAGGATGCCAATAAATTCCTCAGTGTTTGCTATTATAATGGCTTAGTAAAAATGAGCTTGAGGGTGCAATGCAGAGGTGCTAGAAATTGCTTGGCACCAGTGGGACACTAATGGAGTCCAACAGCCACTTTTAGGATGCAACTAAGTTTCCTAAAAGTTTGCTATTATAATAGCTTAGTAAAAATGAGCAGTAGGGTGCAATGCAAAGGTGCTGGAAATTGCTTGGCACCAGTGGGACACTAATGGAGTCCAACAGCCACTTTTAGGATGCCACTAAGTTTCTTCAGTGTTTGCTATTATAATAACTTAGTAAAAATAAACAGAAGGTTGCAATGCAGAGGTGCTGGAAATTGACTGGCACCAGTGGGACACTAATGGGGTCCAACAGCCACTTTTAGGATGCCACTAAGTTTCCTCAGTGTTTGCTTTTATAATGGCTTAGTAAAAATGAGCTTGAGGGTGCAATGCAGGGGTGCTGGAAATTGCTTGATACCAGTGGGACACAAGTGGAGTCCAACAGCCACTTTTTGGATGCCACTAAGTTTCCTCAGTGTTTGCCATTATAATGCCTTAGTAAAAATGAGCTTGAGGTTGCAATGCAGGGGTGCTGGAAATTGCTTGGCACCAGTGGGACACTAACGGGGTCCAACAGCCACTTTTTGGATGGCACCAAGTTTCCTCAGTGTTTGCTATTATAATTGCTTAGTAAAAATGAGCTTGAGGGTGCAATACAGATGTGCTGGAAATTGCTTGGCACCAGTGGGACACTAATGGAGTCCAATAGCCACTTTTAGGATGCCACTAAGTTTACTAAGTGTTTGCTATTATAATAGCTTAGTAAAATTGAGCAGAAGGGTACAATGCAGAGGTGCTGGAAATTACTTGGCACCAGTGGGACACTAATGGAGTCCAACAGCCACTTGTATGATGGCACTAAGTTTCCTAAGTGTTTGATATTATAATAGCTTAGTAAAAAAAAATTTGAGGGTGCAATGCAGAGTTGCTAGAAATTGCTTGATACCAGTGGGACACAAGAGGAGTCCAACAGCCACTTTTTGGATGCCACTAAGTTTCCTCAGTGTTTGCTATTATAATGGCTTAGTAAAAATGAGCTTGAGGGTGCAATGCAGGGGTGCTGGAAATTGCTTGGCACCAGTGGGACACTAACGGGGTCCAACAGCCGCTTTTTGGATGCCACTAAGTTTCTTCATTGTTTGCTATTATAATGGTTTAGTAAAAATGAGCTTGAGGGTGCAATGCAGGGGTGCTGGAAATTGCTTGGCACCAGTGGGACACTAATGGAGTCCAACAGCCACTTTTTGGATGCCACTAAGTTTCCTCAGTGTTTGCTATTATAATGGCTTAGTAAAAATGAGCTTGAGGGTGCAATGCAGAGGGGCTGGAAATTGCTTGGCACCAGTGGGACACTAATGGAGTCCAACAGCCACTTTTAGGATGCCACTAAGTTTCTTCAGTGTTTGCTATTAAAATAACTTAGTAAAAATAAGCAGAAGGTTGCAATGCAGAGGTGCTGGAAATTGATTGGCACCAGTGGGAAACTAATGGGGTCCAACAGCCACTTTTAGGATGCCACTAAGTGTCCTCAGTGTTTGCTTTTATAATGGCTTAGTAAAAATGAGCTTGAGGGTGCAATGCAGGGGTGCTGGAAATTGTTTGATACCAGTGGGACACAAGTGGAGTCCAACAGCCACTTTTTGGATGCCACTAAGTTTCCTCAGTGTTTGCTATTATAATGGCTTAGTAAAAATGAGCTTGAGGGTGCAATGCAGGGGTGGTGGAAATTGCTTGGCACCAGTGGGACACTAACGGGGTCCAACAGCCAGTTTTTGGATGCCACCAAGTTTCCTCAGTGTTTGCTATTATAATTGCTTAGTAAAAATGAGCTTGAGGGTGCAATACAGATGTGCTGGAAATTGCTTGGCACCAGTGGGACACTAATGGAGTCCAATAGCCACTTTTAGGATGCCACTAAGTTTCCTAAGTGTTTGTTATTATAATAGCTTAGTAAAATTGAGCAGAAGGGTACAATGCAGAGGTGCTGGAAATTACTTGGCACCAGTGGGACACTAATGGAGTCCAACAGCCACTTTTATGATGGCACTAAGTTTCCTAAGTGTTTGATATTATAATAGCTTAGTAAAAATGAGTTTGAGGGTGCAATGCAGAGGTGCTAGAAATTACTTGATACCAGTGGGACACAAATGGAGTCCAACAGCCACTTTTTGGATGCCACTAAGTATCAGTGTTTGCTATTATAATAGCTTAGTAAAAATGAGCTTGAGGGTGCAATGCAGAGGTGCTTGAAATTACTTGGCACCAGTGGGACACTAATTGAGTCCAACAGCCACTTTTTGGATGCCACTAAGTATCAGTGTTTGCTATTATAATAGCTTAGTAAAAATGAGCTTGAGGGTGCAATGCAGGGGTGCTGGAAATTGCTTGGCACCAGTGGGACACTAACGGGGTCCAACAGCCACTTTTTGGATGCCACTAAGTTTCCTCAGTGTTTGCTATTATAATGGCTTAGTAAAAATGAGCTTGAGGGTGCAATGCAGGGGTGCTGGAAATTGCTTGGCACCAGTGAGACACTAATGGAGTCCAACATTCACTTTTTGGATGCCACTAAGTTTCCTCAGTGTTTGCTATTATAATTGCTTAGTAAAAATGAGCTTGAGGGTGCAATGCAGATGTGCTGGAAATTACTTGGCACCAGTGGGACACTAATGGAGTCCAACAGCCACTTTTAGGATGGCACTAAGTTTCCTAAGTGTATGATATTATAATAGCTTAGTAAAAATGAGCAGAAGTGTGCAATGCAGAGGTGCTGGAAATTGTTTGGCACCAGTGGGACACTAATGGAGTCCAACAGCCACTTTTAGGATGCCACTAAGTTTCCTCAGTGTTTGCTATTATAATGGCTTAGTAAAAATGAGTTTGAGGGTGCAATGCAGAGGTGCAAGAAATTGCTTGATGTCAGTGGGACACTAATGGAGTCCAACAGCCACTTTTTGGATGCCACTAAGTTTCCTCAGTGTTTGCTATTATAATAGCTTAATAAAAATGAGCTTGAGTGTGCAATGCAGAGGTGCTGGAAATTGATTGGCACCAGTGGGACACAAATGGGGTCCAACAGCCACTTTTTGGATGCCACTAAGTTTCCTCAGTGTTTGCTATTATAATGGCTTAGTAAAAATGAGCTTGAGGGTGCAATGCAGGGGTGCTGGAAATTGCTTGGCACCAGTGGGACACTAATGGAGTCCAACAGCCACTTTTAGGATGTCGCTAAGTTTCCTCCGTGTTTGCTATTATAATGGCTTAGTAAAAATGAGCTTGAGGGTGCAATGCAGAGGTGCTCGAAATTGTTTGGCACCAGTGGGACACTAATGGAGTCCAACAGCCACTTTTAGGATGGCACAAAGTTTCCTAAAAGTTTGCTATTATAATAGCTTAGTAAAAATGAGCAGAAGTGTGCAATGCAGAGGAGCTGTAAATTGCTTGTCACCAGTGGGACACTAATGGAGTCCAACAGCCACTTTTAAAATGCCACTAAGTTTCCTAGGTAATTGCTATTATAATAGCTTAGTAAATATGAGCAGAAGTGTGCAATGCAGAGGTGCTGGAAATTTTTTGGCACCAGTGGGACACCAATGGAGTCCAACAGCCACTTTTAGGATGCCACTAAGTTTCCTCAGTGTTTTCTATTATAATAGCTTAGTAAAAATGAGCAGGAGGTTACAATGCAGAGGTGCTGAAAATTGCTTCCACCAGTGGGACACTAATGGAGTCCAACAGCCACTTTTGGATGCCACAAAGTTTTCTCAGTGTTTGCTATTATAATGGCTTAGTAAAAATGAGCTTAAGTGAGCAATGCAGAGGTGCTGTAAATTGCTTGGCACCAGCGGGACACTAATGGAGTCCAACAGCCACTTTTAGGATGGCACTAAGTTTCCTAAGTGTTTGATATTATAATAGCTTAGTAAAAATGAGCAGAAGTGTGCAATGCAGAGGTGCTGGAAATTGTTTGGCACCAGTAGGACACTAATGGAGTCCAACAGCCACTTTTAGGATGCCACTAAGTTTCCTCAGTGTTTGCTATAATAATAGCTTAGTAAAAATGAGCTTGAGTGTGCAATGCAGAGGTGCTGGAAATTGATTGGCACCAGTGGGACACTAATGGAGTCCAACAGCCACTTTTTGGATGCCACTAAGTTTCCTCAGTGTTTGCTATTATAATGTCTTAGTAAAAATGAGCTTGAGGGTGCAATGCAGAGGTGCTGGAAATTGCTTGGCACCAGTGGGACACTAATGGAGTCCAACAGCCACTTTTAGGATGCCACTAAGTTTCTTCAGTGTTTGCTATTATAATGGCATAGTAAAAATGAGTAGGAGGGTGCAATGCAGAGGTGCTGGAAATTGCTTGGCACCAGTGGGACCCTAATGGGGTCCAACAGCCACTTTTTGTATGCCACTAAGTTTCCTTAGTGTTTGCTATTATAATGGCTTAGTAAAAGTGAGCTTGACGGTGCCTTGCAGGGGTGCTGGAAATTGCTTGGCACCAGTGGGACACTAATGGAGTCCAACAGCCACTTTTTGGATGCCACTAAGTTTCCTCAGTGTTTGCTATTATAATTGCTTAGTAAAAATGAGTAGGTGGATGCAATGCAGAGGTGCTAGAAATTGCTTGGCATGAGTGGGACACTAATGGAGTCCAACAGCCACTTTTAGGATGGCACTAAGTTTCCTCAGTGTTTGCTATTATAATAGCTTAGTAAAAATAAGCAGGAGGGTGCAATGCAGAGGTGCTGGAAATTTCTTGCACCAGTGGGACACTAATGGAATTCCACCAGCCACTTTTTGGATGCCAATAAGTTTCCTCAGTGTTTGCTATTATTATGGCTTAGTTAAAATGAGCTTGCGGGTGCAATGCAGAGCTGCTAGAAATTGCTTGATACCAGTGGGACACAAATGGAGTCCAACAGCCACTTTTTAGATGCCACTAAGTTTCCTCAGTGTTTACTATTATAATGGCTTAGTAAAAATGAGCTTGAGGGTGCAATGCAGGGGTGCTGGAAATTGCTTGGCACCAGTGGGACACTAATGTGGTCCAACAGCCACTTTTTGGATGCCACAAAGTTTCCTCAGTGTTTGCTATTAAAATGGCTTAGTAAAAATGAGCTTGAGGGTGCAATGCAGGGGTGCTGGAAATTGCTTGGCACCAGTGGGACACTAATGGAGTCCAACAGCCACTTTTTGGATGCCACTAAGTTTCCTCAGTGTTTGCTATTATAATTGCTTAGTAAAAATGAGCTTGAGGGTGCAATGCAGAGGTGCTGGAAATTGCTTGGCACCAGTGGGACAATAATGGAGTCCAACAGCCACTTTTAGCATGCCACTAAGTTTCCTCAGTGTTTGCTATTATAATGGCTTAGTAAAAATGAACTTGAAGGTGCAATGCAGATGTTCTGGAAATTGCTTGGCACCAGTGGGACACTAATGGAGTCCAATAGCCACTTTTAGGATGCCACTAAGTTTCCTAAGTGTTTGCTATTATAATAGCTTAGTAAAATTGAGCAGAAGGGTACAATGCAGAGGTGCTGGAAATTACTTGCCACCAGTGGGACACTAATGGAGTCCAACAGCCACTTTTAGGATGGCACTAAGTTTCCTCAGTGTTTGCTATTATAATAGCTTAGTAAAAATAAGCTTGAGGTTGCAATGCAGAGGTGCTGGAAATTGCTTGCACCAGTGGGACACTAATGGAGTCCAAGAGCCACTTTTAGGATGTCGCTAAGTTTCCTCCGTGTTTGCTATTATAATTGCTTAGTAAAAATGAGCTTGAGGGAGCAATGCAGAGGTGCGGGAAATTGCTTGGCTCCAGTGGGACACTAATGGAGTCCAACAGCCACATTTAGGATGCCACTAAGTTCCCTAAGTGTTTGATATTATAATAGCTTAGTAAAAATGAGCAGAAGTGTGCAATGCAGAGGTGCTGGAAATTGTTTGGCACCAGTGGGACACTAATGGAGTTCAACAGCCACTTTTAGGATGCCACTAAGTTTCCTCAGTAATTGCTATTATAATAGCTTAGTAAAAATAAGCAGGAGGTTGCAATGCAGAGGTGCTGGAAATTGATTGGCACCAGTGGGGCACGAATGGAGTCCAACAGCCACTTTTAGGATGCCATTAAGTTTCCTCAGTGTTTGCTATTATAATGGCTTAGTAAAAATGAGTTTGAGGGTGCAATGCAGAGGTGCAAGAAATTGCTTGATGTCAGTGGGACACTAATGGAGTCCAACAGCCACTTTTTGGATGTCACTAAGTTTCCTCAGTGTTTGCTATTATAATGGCTTAGTAAAAATGAGCTTGAGGGTGCAATGCAGGGGTGCTGGAAATTGCTTGGCACCAGTGGGACACTAACGGGGTCCAACAGCCACTTTTTGGATGCCACTAAGTTTCCTCAGTGTTTGCTATTATAATGGCTTAGTAAAAATGAGCTTGAGGGTGCAATGCAGGGGTGCTGGAAATTGCTTGGCACCAGTGAGACACTAATGGAGTCCAACATTCACTTTTTGGATGCCACTAAGTTTCCTCAGTGTTTGCTATTATAATTGCTTAGTAAAAATGAGCTTGAGGGTGCAATGCAGATGTGCTGGAAATTACTTGGCACCAGCGGGACACTAATGGAGTCCAACAGCCACTTTTAGGATGGCACTAAGTTTCCTAAGTGTTTGATATTATAATAGCTTAGTAAAAATGAGCAGAAGTGTGCAATGCAGAGGTGCTGGAAATTGTTTGGCACCAGTGGGACACTAATGGAGTTCAACAGCCACATTTAGGATGCCACTAAGTTTCCTCAGTATTTGCTATTATAATAGCTAAGTAAAAATAAGCAGGAGGTTGCAATGCAGAGGTGCTGGAAATTGATTGGCACCAATGGGGCACGAATGGAGTCCAACAGCCACTTTTAGGATGCCACTAAGTTTCCTCAGTGTTTGCTATTATAATGGCTTAGTAAAAATGAGTTTGAGGGTGCAATGCAGAGGTGCAAGAAATTGTTTGATGTCAGTGGGACACTAATGGAGTCCAACAGCCACTTTTTGGATGCCATTAAGTTTCCTCAGTGTTTGCTATTATAATAGCTTAATAAAAATGAGCTTGAGTGTGCAATGCAGAGGTGCTGGAAATTGATTGGCACCAGTGGGACACAAATGGGGTCCAACAGCCACTTTTTGGATGCCACTAAGTTTCCTCAGTGTTTGCTATTATAATGGCTTAGTAAAAATGAGCTTGAGGGTGCAATGCAGGGGTGCTGGAAATTGCTTGGCACCAGTGGGACACTAATGGAGTCCAACAGCCACTTTTAGGATGTCGCTAAGTTTCCTCCGTGTTTGCTATTATAATGGCTTAGTAAAAATGAGCTTGAGGGTGCAATGCAGAAGTGCTCGAAATTGTTTGGCACCAGTGGGACACTAATGGAGTCCAACAGCCACTTTTAGGATGGCACTAAGTTTCCTAAAAGTTTGCTATTATAATAGCTTAGTAAAAATGAGCAGAAGTGTGCAATGCAGAGGAGCTGTAAATTGCTTGTCACCAGTGGGACACTAATGGAGTCCAACAGCCACTTTTAGGATGCCACTAAGTTTCCTCAGTGTTTTCTATTATAATAGCTTAGTAAAAATGAGCAGGAGGTTACAATGCAGAGGTGCTGAAAATTGCTTCCACCAGTGGGACACTAATGGAGTCCAACAGCCACTTTTAGAATGCCACTAAGTTTCCTAGGTAATTGCTATTATAATAGCTTAGTAAATATGAGCAGAAGTGTGCAATGCAGAGGTGCTGGAAATTTTTTGGCACCAGTGGGACACCAATGGAGTCCAACAGCCACTTTTAGGATGCCACTAAGTTTCCTCAGTGTTTTCTATTATAATAGCTTAGTAAAAATGAGCAGGAGGTTACAGTGCAGAGGTGCTGAAAATTGCTTCCACCAGTGGGACACTAATGGAGTCCAACAGCCACTTTTTGGATGCCACAAAGTTTTCTCAGTGTTTGCTATTATAATGGCTTAGTAAAAATGAGTTTAAGTGAGCAATGCAGAGGTGCTGTAAATTGCTTGGCACCAGCGGGACACTAATGGAGTCCAACAGCCACTTTTAGGATGGCACTAAGTTTCCTAAGTGTTTGATATTATAATAGCTTAGTAAAAATGAGCAGAAGTGTGCAATGCAGAGGTGCTGGAAATTGTTTGGCACCAGTGGGACACTAATGGAGTCCAACAGCCACTTTTAGGATGCCACTAAGTTTCCTCAGTGTTTGCTATAATAATAGCTTAGTAAAAATGAGCTTGAGTGTGCAATGCAGAGGTGCTGGAAATTGATTGGCACCAGTGGGACACTAATGGAGTCCAACAGCCACTTTTTGGATGCCACTAAGTTTCCTCAGTGTTTGCTATTATAATGTCTTAGTAAAAATGAGCTTGAGGGTGCAATGCAGAGGTGCTCGAAATTGTTTGGCACCAGTGGGACACTAATGGAGTCCAACAGCCACTTTTAGGATGGCACTAAGTTTCCTAAAAGTTTGCTATTATAAAAGCTTAGTAAAAATGAGCAGAAGTGTGCAATGCAGAGGAGCTGTAAATTGCTTGTCACCAGTGGGACAATAATGGAGTCCAACAGCCACTTTTAGAATGCCACTAAGTTTCCTAAGTAATTGCTATTATAATAGCTTAGTAAATATGAGCAGAAGTGTGCAATGCAGAGGTGCTGGAAATTCTTTGGCACCAGTGGGACACTAATGGAGTCCAACAGCCACTTTTAGGATGCCACTAAGTTTCCTCAGTGTTTGCTATTATAATAGCTTAGTAAAAATGAGCAGAAGGGTGCAATGCAGAGATGCTGGAAATTTCTTATACCAGTGGGACAATAATGGAGTCCAACAGCCACTTTTAGGATGCCACTAAGTTTCCTCAGTGTTTTCTATTATAATAGCTTAGTAAAAATGAGCAGGAGGTTACAATGCAGAGGTGCTGAAAATTGCTTCCACCAGTGGGACACTAATGGAGTCCAACAGCCACTTTTTGGATGCCACAAAGTTTTCTCAGTGTTTCCTATTATAATGGTTTAGTAAAAATGAGCTTGAGGGTGCAATGCAGAGGTGCTGAAAATTGCTTGGCACCAGTGGGACACTAATGAAGTCCAACAGCCACTTTTAGGATGATACTAAGTTTCCTCAGTGTTTGCTATTATAATGGCTTTGTAAAAATGAGCTTAAGTGAGCAGTGCAGAGGTGCTGGAAATTGCTTGGCACCAGTGGGACACTAATGGAGTCCAACAGCCACTTTTTGGATGCCACAGAGTTTCCTCAGTGTTTGCTATTATAATGGCTTAGTAAAAATGAGCTTGATGGTGCAATGCAGAAGTGCTGGAAATTGCTTGGCACCAGTGGGACACTAATGGAGTCCAACAGCCACTTTTTGGATGCCACTAAGTTTCCTCAGTGTTTGCTATTATAATGGCTTAGTAAAAATGAGCTTGATGGTGCAATGCAGAGGTGCTGGAAATTGCTTGGCACCAGTAAGACACTAATTGAGTCCAACAGCCACTTTTAGGATGCCACTAAGTTTCCTCAGTGTTTGTTATTATTATGGCTTAGTAAAAATGAGCTTAAGGGAGCAATGCAGAGGTGCTGGAAATTGCTTGGCACCAGTGTGACACTAATGGAGTCCAACAGCCACTTTTAGGATGCCACTATGTTTCCTCAGTGTTTGCTATTATAATGGCTTAGGAAAAATGAGCTTGATGCTGCAATGCAGAAGTGCTGGAAATTGCTTGGCACCAGTGGGACACTAATGGAGTCCAACAGCCACTTGTTGGATGCCACTAAGTTTCATCAGTGTTTGCTATTATAATGGCTTATAAAAATGAGCTTGATGGTGCTGGAAATTGCTTGGCACCAGTGGGACACTAATGGAGTCCAACAGCCACTTTTAGGATGCCACTAAGTTTCCTCAGTGTTTGCTATTATAATGGCTTAGTAAAAATGAGCTTGATGGTGCAATGCAGAGGTGCTGGAAATTGCTTGGCACCAGTGGGACACTAATGGAGTCCAACAGCTACTTTTAGGATGCCACTAAGTTTCCTCAGTGTTTGCTATTATAATGGCTTAGGAAAAATGAGCTTGATGCTGCAATGCAGAAGTGCTGGAAATTGCTTGGCACCAGTGGGACACTAATGGAGTCCAACAGCCACTTTTTGGATGCCACTAAGTTTCCTCAGTGTTTGCTATTATTATGGCTTAGTAAGAATGAGCTTAAGGGAGCAATGCAGAGGTGCTGGAAATTGCTTGGCACCAGTGGGACACTAATGGATTCCAACAGCCACTTTTTGGATGCCACTAAGTTTCCTCATTGTTTGCAATTATTATGGCTTAGTAAAATGAGCTTGATGGTGCAATTCAGAGGTGCTGGAAATTGCTTGGCACCAGTGGGACACTAATGGAGTCTAACAGCAACTTTTTGGATGCCACTAAGTTTCCTCAGTGTTTGCTATTATAATGGCTTAGTAAAAATGAGCAGAAGGGTGCAATGCAGAGGTGCTGGAAATTGCTTGGCACCAGTGGGACACTAATTGAGTCCAACAGCCACTTTTAGGATGCCACTAAGTTTCCTCAGTGTTTGTTATTATTATGGCTTAGTAAAAATGAGCTTAAGTGTGCAATGCAGAGGTGCTGGAAATTGCTTGGTACCAGTGTGACACTAATGGAGTCCAGCAGCCACTTTTAGGATGCCACTATGTTTCATCAGTGTTTGCTATTATAATAGCTTAGTAAAAATGAGCTTGAGTGTGCAATGCAAAGGTGCTGAAAATTGCTTGGCACCAGTGGAACACTAATGGAGTCCAACAGCCACTTTTTGGATGCCACTAAGTTTCATCAGTGTTTGCTAATATAATGGCTTATAAAAAATGAGCTTGATGGTGCAATGCAGAGGTGCTGGAAATTGCTTGGCACCAGTGGGACACTAATGGAATCCAACAGCCACTTTTTGGATGCCACTAAGTTTCCTCAGTGTTTGCTATTATAATGGCTTAGTAAAAATGAGCTTGATGGTGCAATGCAGAAGTGCTGGAAATTGCTTGGCACCAGTGGGACACTAATGGAGTCCAACAGCCACTTTTTGGATGCCACTGTTTCCTCAGTGTTTGCTATTATAATGGCTTAGTAAAAATGAGCTTGATGGTGCAATGCAGAGGTGCTGGAAATTGCTTGGCACCAGTGGGACACTAATTGAGTCCAACAGCCACTTTTAGGATGCCACTAAGTTTCCTCAGTGTTTGTTATTATTATGGCTTAGTAAAAATGAGCTTAAGGGAGCAATGCAGAGGTGCTGGAAATTGCTTGGCACCAGTGTGACACTAATGGAGTCCAGCAGCCACTTTTAGGATGCCACTATGTTTCCTCAGTGTTTGCTATTATAATAGCTTAGTAAAAATGAGCTTGATGGTGCAATGCAGAGGTGCTGGAAATTGCTTGGCACCAGTGGGACACTAATGGAGTCCAACAGCCACTTTTTGGATGCCACTAAGTTTCCTCAGTGTTTGCTATTATAATGGCTTAGTAAAAATGAGCTTGATGGTGCAATGCAGAAGTGCTGGAAATTGCCTTGCACCAGTGGGACACTAATGGAGTCCAACAGGCACTTTTTGGATGCCACTGAGTTTCCTCAGTGTTTGCTATTATAATGGCTGAGTAAAAATGAGCTTGATGGTGCAATGCAGAAGTGCTGGAAATTGCTTGGCACCAGTGGGACACTAATGGAGTCCAACAGCCACTTTTTGGATGCCACTAAGTTTCCTCAGTGTTTGCTATTATAATGGCTTAGTAAAAATGAGCTTGATGGTGCAATGCAGAGGTGTTGAAAATTGCTTGCCACCAGTGGAACACTAATGAAGTCCAACAGCCACTTTTAGGATGCCACTAAGTTTCCTCAGTTTTTGTTATTATAATGGCAAAGTAAAAATGAGCTTGATGGTGCAATGCAGAGGTGCTGGAAATTGCTTGGCACCAGTGGGACACTAATGGAGTCCAACAGCCACTTTTTGGATGCCACTAAGTTTCCTCAGTGTTTGCTATTATAATGGCTTAGTAAAAATGAGCTTGATGGTGCAATGCAGAAGTGCTGGAAATTGCTTGGCACCAGTGGGACACTAATGGAGTCCAACAGGCACTTTTTGGATGCCACTGAGTTTCCTCAGTGTTTGCTATTATAATGGCTTAGTAAAAATGAGCTTGATGGTGCAATGCAGAAGTGCTGGAAATTGCTTGGCACCAGTGGGACACTAATGGAGTCCAACAGCCACTTTTTGGATGCCACTAAGTTTCCTCAGTGTTTGCTATTATAATGGCTTAGTAAAAATGAGCTTGATGGTGCAATGCAGAGGTGTTGAAAATTGCTTGCCACCAGTGGAACACTAATGAAGTCCAACAGCCACTTTTAGGATGCCACTAAGTTTCCTCAGTTTTTGTTATTATAATGGCAAAGTAAAAATGAGCTTGATGGTGCAATGCAGAGGTGCTGGAAATTGCTTGGCACCAGTGGGACACTAATGGAGTCCAACAGCCACTTTTAGGATGCCACTATGTTTCCTCAGTGTTTGCTATCATAATAGCTTAGTAAAAATGAGCTTGATGGTGCAATGCAGAAGTGCTGGAAATTGCTTGGCACCAGTGGGACACTAATGGAGTCCAACAGCCACTTTTTGGATACCACTAAGTTTCCTCAGTGTTTGCTATTATAATGGCTTAGTAAAAATGAGCTTAATGGTGCAATGCAGAGGTGCTGGAAATTGCTTGGCACCAGTGGGACACTAATGGAGTCCAACAGCCACTGTTAGGATGTCACTAAAGCCCGCTACACACGCTTCAATATATCTCACAATCCGTCGTTGGGGTCAAGTTGTAAGTGACGCACATCCGGCATCGTTAGGGAGGTATCTGCGTGTGACATCTAAGTGCGATCAGGATTGAACGCAAAACCGTTGATCGCAAACACATCGTATCTTTGTCTAGAATTGAGCGTTTTGTTGCATGAACCTAGTCAATTGTAACGTGTGACATCCCTCATACGATTTTGATGTCTGAGGCTATGTGCGCAGGTGTGCGCTCTGCACCGCAGCTTACAAAAGGTCCGCTTCAGAGCGCAGCTGAAAAGCTGCGTTCTAAAGCGCCTTACAATGTCTGCCATTCACTAATCTCTGTCAGTCGGTCACTATCTCTGTCCCTTACTCTCTGTCCATGTCAGTCTATCCCCCTCTCTCATATACTCACCGATCCCCGATCCCCGGCGCTGCACGGCGTTCACACTGCTCCGGCGGCTTTTACTGTTTTGAAAAAGCCGGCCGCCCATTAAACAATCTCGTATTTCCTGCTTTCCCCGCCCACCGGCGCCTATGATTGGTTACAGTGAGACACGCCCCCACCCTGAGTGACAGGTGTCACACTGCACCCAATCACAGCAGCCGGTGGGCGTGTCTATACTGTGTAGTGAAATAAATAATTAAATAATTAAAAAAAACGGCATGCGGTCCCCCCCAATTTTAAAACCAGCCAGATAAAGCCATACGGCTGAAGGCTGGTATTCTCAGGATGGGGAGCCCCACGTTATGGGGAGCCCCCCAGCCTAACAATATCAGCCAACAGCCGCCCAGAATTGCCGCATACATTAGATGCGGCAGTTCTGGGACTGTACCCGGCTCTTCCCGATTTGCCCTGGTGCATTGGCAAATCGGGGTAATAAGGAGTTATTGGCAGCCCATAGCTGCCAATAAGTCCTAGATTAATCATGTCAGGGGTCTATGAGACACCCTCCATGAATAATCTGTAAATTACAGTAAATAAACACACACACACCCGAAAAATCCTTTATTAGAAATAAAAACACAAACATATACCCTGGTTAACCACTTTAATCAGCCCCAAAAAGCCCTCCATGTCCGGAGGAATCCAGGATGATCCAGCGTCGCTTCCAGCGCTGCTGCATGGAGGTGACCGGAGCTGCAGCAGACACCGCCGCTCCTGTCACCTCCATGCAGCAGCTGAAGACAGCCGCGCGATCAGCTGAGCTGTCACTGAGGTTACCCGCTGTCACTGGATCCAGCGGTGGACGCAGGTAACCTCAGTGACAGCTCAGCTGATCGCGCTACTCACCGCAGCTCCTCTCAGCTCCACGCAGCAACTCTGGTGAGTAGCGCGATCAGCTGAGCTGTCATTGAGGTTACCCGCGGCCACCGCTGGATCCAGTGACAGCGGTAACCTCAGTGACAGCAGCTGATCGTGCGGCTGTCTTCAGTTGCTGTGTGGAGGTGACCGGAGCGGCTGTGTCTGCTGCAGCTCCTGTCACCTCCATGCAGCAGCGCTGGAAGCGACGCTGGACCATCCTGGATTCCGACGGACATGTAGGGCTTTTTGGGGCTGATTACAGTGGTTAACCAGGGTATATGTTTGTGTTTTTATTTCTAATAAAGGATTTTTTCGGGTGTGTGTGTTTATTTACTGTAATTTACAGATTAATCATGGAGGGTGTCTCATAGACGCCTGACATGATTAATCTAGGACTTATTGGCAGCTATGGGCTGCCAATAACTCCTTATTACCCCGATTTGCCAACGCACCAGGGCAAATCGGGAAGAGCCGGGTACAGTCCCAGAACTGCCACATCTAATGTATGCGGCAATTCTGGGCGGCTGTTGGCTGATATTGTTACACTGGTGGGCTCCCCATAACGTGGAGCTCCCCATCCTGAGAATACCAGCCTTCAGCCGTATGGTTTTATCTGGCTGGTTTTAAAATTGGGGGGACCGCACGCCGTTTTTTTTAATTATTTAATTATTTATTTCACTACACAGTATAGACACGCCCACCGGCTGCTGTGATTGGGTGCAGTGTGACACCTGTCACTCAGCGTGGGGGCGTGTCTCACTGTAACCAAGCATAGGCGCCGGTGGGCGGGGAAAGCGGGGAATAGGAGATTGTTTAATGGGCGGCCGGCTTTTTCAAAACAGTAAAAGCCGCCGGAGCAGTGTGAACGCCGTGCAGCGCCGGGGATCGGGGATCGGTGAGTATATGAGAGAGGGCTTAGCGGTCACCGGTGAGTCCTTCACAGGTGACCGCTAATCAGTACACGGCACACAGACAGAGCCGCAGCATGACAATGAAGTCGGGTGAAGTTCACCCGAGTTCATTCTGACAGTGCGGCTCTGTCTGTGTCTGCTTCATATGCCGTTCAGCTCTGCTACATGGCTGTCTGTGTCTGCTGTCAGCGGCCATGTAGCAGCGCTGAATGGCAGATGACATAGTAAAAACGCATCCCGATTCCCTACACATTACACACGCTTGGCAAGTCAATAAATAAAAAAAAAAGGTGCCCAATGCATACGTCACAGAACACATGTTCTAAAGGATCGCACACTAAATTGATCAATTTAACACAGACTACTAACGCTCGTGTGACAGCAAATGAACGACCTACGTGCAATCTCATAAGATCCCGTATGCAACCTGGGCGTGTCACGTTGCAAATGCGATTGTACAAATAATTGCAACGTGTAAAGCGGACTTAAGTTTCCTCAGTGTTTGCTATTATAATAGCTTAGTAAAAATGAGCAGAAGGGTGCAATGCAGAGGTGCTGGAAATTGCTTGGCACCAGTAGGACACTAATGAAGTCCAACAGCCACTTTTAGGATGGCACTAAGTTTCCTCAGTGTTTGTTATTATTATGGATTAGTAAAAATAAGCTTAAGGGAGCAATGCAGAGGTGCTGGAAATTGCTTGGCACCAGTGGGACACTAATTGAGTCCAAAAGCCACTTTTAGGATGCCACTAAGTTTCCTCAGTGTTTGCAGTTATAATTGCTTAGTAAAAATGAGCTTGAGGGTGCAATGCAGGGGTGCTGGAAATTGCTTGACACCAGTGGGACACTAATGGAGTCCAACAGCCACTTTTCTGATGCCACTATGTTTCCTCAGTAATTGCTTTTATAATGGCTTAGTAAAAATGAGCTTGAGTGTGCAATGCAAAGGTGCTCAAAATTGCTTGGCACCAGTGGAACACTAATGAAGTCCAACAGCCACTTTTAGGATGCCACTAAGTTTCCTCAATGTTTGCTATTATAACGGCTTAGTAAAAATGAGCTTGATGGTGCAATGCAAAGGTGCTGGAAATTGCTTGGCACCAGTGGGACACTAATGGAATCCAACAGCCACTTTTAGGATGCCACTATGTTTCCTCAGTGTTTGCTATTATAATAGCTTAGTAAAAATAAGCTTGAGGGTGCAATGCAGGGGTGCTGGAAATTGCTTGGCACCAGTGGGACACTAATGGAGTCCAACAGCCACTTTTAGGATGCCACTAAATTTCCTCAGTGTTTGCTATTATAATGGCTTAGTAAAAATGAGCTTGATGGTGCAATGCATAGGTGCTGCACATAGGTTTGCACCAGTAAGACACTAATGGAGTCCTACAGCCACTTTTTAGATGCCACTAAGTATCATCAGTGTTTGCTATTATAATGCCTTAGTAAATATGAGCTTGATGGTGCAATGCAGAAGTGCTGGAAATTGCTTGGCACCAGTGGGACACTAATGGAGTCCAACAGACACTTTTTGGATGCCACTAAGTTTCCTCAGTGTTTGCTATTATAATGGCTTAGTAAAAATAAGCAGTAGGTTTCAATGCAGAGGTGATGGAAATTTCTTGCACCAGTGGGACATTAATGGAGTCCAACAGCCACTTTTTGGATGCCACTAAGTTTTCTTAGTGTTTGCTTTTAATATGGCTTAGTAAAAATGAGCTTAAGGGAGCAATGCAGAGGTGCTGGAAATTTCTTGGCACCAGTGGGACACTAATGGAGTCCAACAGCCACTTTTGGATGCCACTAAGATTCCTCAGTGTTTGCTATTATAATGGCTTAGTAAAAATGAGCTTAATGGTGCAATGCAGAGGTGCTGGAAATTGCTTGGCACCAGTGGGACACTAATGGAGTCCAACAGCCACTTTTTTGATGCCACTAAGTTTCCTCAGTGTTTGCTATTATAATGGCTTAGTAAAAATGAGCTTGAGGGTGCAATGCAGAGGTGCTGCAAATTGCTTGGCACCAGTGGGACACTAATGGAGTCCAACAGCCATTTTTTCAAAACAGTAATAGCCGCCGAAGCAGTGTGAACGCCGTGCAGCGCCGGGGATCGGGGATCGGTGAGTATATGAGAGAGGGCTTAGCGGTCACCGGTGAGTCCTTCACAGGTGACTTCTAATCAGTACACGGCACACAGACAGAGCCGCAGCATGACAATGAAGTCGGGTGAAGTTCACCCGAGTTCATTCTGACAGTGCGGCTCTGTCTGTGTCTGCTTTCATCTGCCGTTCAGCTCTGCTACATGGCTGTCTGTGTCTGCTGTCAGCGGCCATGTAGCAGCGCTGAATGGCAGATGACATAGTAAAAACGCATCCCGATTCCCTACACATTACACACGCTTGGCAAGTCAATAAATAAAAAAAAAGGTGCCCAATGCATACGTCACAGAACACATGTTCTAAAGGATCGCACACTAAATTGATCAATTTAACATAGACTACTAACGCTCGTGTGACAGCAAATGAACGACCTACGTGCAATCTCATAAGATCCCGTATGCAACCTGGGCGTGTCACATCGCAAATGCGATTGTACAACTAATTGCAACGTGTAAAGCATGCTTAAGTTTCCTCAGTGTTTGCTATTATAATTGCTTAGTAAAATAAGCTTGAGGGTGCAATGCAGGGGTGCTGGAAATTGCTTGGCACCAGTGGGACACTAATGGAGTCCAACAGCCACTTTTAGGATGCCACTATGTTTCCTCATTGTTTGCTATTATAATAGCTTAGTAAAAATGAGCTTGAGTGTGCAATGCAAAGGTGCTGAAATTTGCTTGGCACCAGTGGAACACTAATGAAGTCAAACAGCCACTTTTAGGATGCCACTAAATTTCCTCAGTGTTTGCTATTATAATGGCTTAGTAAAAATGAGCTTGATGGTGCAATGCATAGGTGCTGCACATAGGTTTGCACCAGTGGGACACTAATGGAGTCAAACAGCCACTTTTTAGATGCCACTAAGTTTCATCAGTGTTTGCTATTATAATGCCTTAGTTAAAATGAGCTTGATGGTGCAATGCAGAAGGGCTGGAAATTGCTTGGCACCAGTGGGACACTAATGGAGTCCAACAGCCACTTTTTGGATGCCACTAAGTTTCCTCAGTGTTTGCTATTATAATGGCTTAGTAAAAATAAGCAGTAGGTTTCAATGCAGAGGTGATGGAAATTTCTTGCACCAGTGGGACACTAATGGAGTCCAACAGCCACTTTTGGATGCCACTAAGATTCCTCAGTGTTTGCTATTATAATGGCTTAGTAAAAATGAGCTTAATGGTGCAATGCAGAGGTGCTGCAAATTGCTTGGCACCAGAGGGACACTAATTGAGTCCAACAGCCACTTTTAGGATGCCACTAAGTATCCTCAGTGTTTGCTATTATAATAGCTTAGTAAAAATAAGCAGAAGGGTGCAATGCAGAGGTGCTAATAAATTGCTTGGCAACAGTGGGACACTAATGGCGTCCAACAGCCACTTTTAGGATGCCACTATGTTTCCTCAGTGTTTGCTATTGTAATAGCTTAGTAAAAATGAGCTTGAGTGTGCAATGCAAAGGTGCTGAAAATTGCTTGGCACCAGTGGGACACTAATGGAGTCCAACAGCCACTTTTTAGATGCCACTAAGTTTCCTCAGTGTTTGCTATTATAATGGCTTAGTAAAAATGATCTTGATGAGGCAATAAAGAGGTGCTGGAAATTGCTTGGCACCAGTAGGACACTAATGGAGTCGAACAGCCACTTTTTGGATGCCACTATGTTTCCTTAGTGTTTGCTATTATAATAGCTTAGTAAACATGAGCTTGAGTGTGCAATGCAAAGGTGCTGGAAAATGCTTGGCACCAGTGGGACACTAATTGAGTCCAACAGCCACTTTTAGGATGCCACTAAGTTTCCTCAGTGTTTGCTATAATAATAGCTTAGTAAAAATAAGCTTGAGGGTGCAATGCAGGGGTGCTGGAAATTGCTTGGCACCAGTGGGACACTAATGGAGTCCAACAGCCACTTTTAGGATGCCACTATGTTTCCTCAGTGTTTGCTATTATAATAGCTTAGTAAAAATGAGCTTGAGTGTGCAATGCAAAGGTGCTGAAAATTGCTTGGCACCAGTGGAACACTAATGGAGTCCAACAGCCACTTTTTGGATGCCACTATGTTTCCTTAGTGTTTGCTATTACAATAGCATAGTAAAAATGAGTTTGAGTGTGCAATGCAAAGGTGCTGGAAATTGCTTGGCACCAGTGGGACACTAATGGAGTCCAACAGCCACTTTTAGGATGCCACTATGTTTCCTCAGTGTTTGCTATTATAATAGCTTAGTAAAAATGAGCTTGAGTGTGCAATGCAAAGGTGCTGAAAATTGCTTGGCACCAGTGGAACACTAATGGAGTCCAACAGCCACTTTTTGGATGCCACTATGTTTCCTTAGTGTTTGCTATTACAATAGCATAGTAAAAATGAGTTTGAGTGTGCAATGCAAAGGTGCTGGAAATTGCTTGGCACCAGTGGGACACTAATGGAGTCCAACAGCCACTTTTAGGATGCCACTATGTTTCCTCAGTGTTTGCTATTATAATAGCTTAGTAAAAATGAGCTTGAGTGTGCAATGCAAAGGTGCTGGAAATTGCTTGGCACCAGTGGGACACTAATTGAGTCCAACAGCCATTTTTAGGATGCCACTAAGTTTCTTCAGTGTTTGCTATTATAATAGCTTAGTAAAAATAAACAGGAGGTTTCAATGCAGAGGTGCTGGAAATTTCTTGCACCAGTGGGACACTAATGGAGTCCAACAGCCACTTTTTGGATTACACTAAGTTTCCTCAGTGTTTGCTATTATAATGGCTTAGTAAAAATGAGCAGAAGTGTGCAATGCAGAGGTGCTGGAAATTGTTTGGCACCAGTGGGACACTAATGGAGTCCAACAGCCACTTTTAGGATGCCGCTAAGTTTCCTCAGTGTTTGCTATTATAATAGCTTAGTAAAAATGAGCAGAAGGGTGCAATGCAGAGGTGCTGGAAATTGCTTGGCACCAGTGGTTCACTAATGGAATCCAACAGCCTCTTTTAGGATGGCACTAAGTTTCTTCAGTGTTTGCTATTATAATAGCTTAGTAAAAATAAGCAGGAGGTTTCAATGCAGAGGTGATGGAAATGTCTTGCACCAGTGGGACATTAATGGAGTCCAACAGCCACTTTTTGGATGCCACTAAGTTTTCTTAGTGTTTGCTTTTATTATGGCTTAGTAAAAATGAGCTTAAGGGAGCAATGCAGAGGTGCTGGAAATTTCTTGGCACCAGTGGGACACTAATGGAGTCCAACAGCCACTTTTGGATGCCACTAAGATTCCTCAGTGTTTGCTATTATAATGGCTTAGTAAAAATGAGCTTAATGGTGCAATGCAGAGGTGCTGGAAATTGCTTGGCACCAGTGGGACACTAATGGAGTCCAACAGCCACTTTTTTGATGCCACTAAGTTTCCTCAGTGTTTGCTATTATAATGGCTTTGTAAAAATGAGCTTGAGGGTGCAATGCAGAGGTGCTGCAAATTGCTTGGCACCAGTGGGACACTAATGGAGTCCAACAGCCACTTTTTGGATGCCACTAAGATTCCTCAGTGTTTGCTTTTATAATGGCTTAGTAAAAATGAGCTTGATGGTGCAATGCAGAGGTGCTGGAAATTGCTTGGCACCAGTGGGACACTAATGGAGTTCAACAGCCACTTTTTGGATGCCACTAAGTTTCCTCAGTGTTTGCTATTATAATGGCTTAGTAAAAATGAGCTTGATGGTGCAATGCAGAAGTGCTGGAAATTGCTTGGCACCTGTGGGACACTAATGGAGTCCAACAGCCACTTTTCTGATGCCGCTATGTTTCCTCAGTGTTTGCTATTATATTTGCTTAGTAAAAATGAGCTTGAGTGTGCAATGCAAAGGTGCTGAAAATTGCTTGGCACCAGGGGAACACTAATGAAGTCCAACAGCCACTTTTAGGATGCCATTAAGTTTCCTCAGTGATTGCTATTATAATGGCTTAGTAAAAATGAGCTTGATGGTGCAAAGCAGATTTGCTGGAAATTGCTTGGCACCAGTGGGACACTAATGGAGTCCAACAGCCACTTTTAGGATGCCACTAAGTTTCCTCAGTGTTTGCTATTATAATGGCTTAGTAAAAATGAGCTTGATGGTGCAATGCAGAGGTGCTAGAAATTGCTTGGCACCAGTGGGACACTAATGGAGTCCAACAGCCACTTTTTGGATGCCACTAAATTTCCTCAGTGTTTGCTATTATAATGGCTTAGGAAAAGTGAGCTTCAGGGTGCAATGCAGAGGTGCTGGAAATTGCTTGGCACCAGTGGGACACTAGTGGAGTCCAACAGCCACTTTTTGGATGCCACTATGTTTTCTTAGTGTTTGCTATTATAATAGCATAGTAAAAATGAGCTTGAGTGTGCAATGCAAAGGTGCTGGAAATTGCTTGGCACCAGTGGGACACTAATTGAGTCCAACAGCCATTTTAGGATGCCACTAAGTTTCCTCAGTGTTTGCTATTTTAATGGCTTAGTAAAAGTGAGCTTGAGGGTGCAATGCAGAGGAGCTGGAAATTGCTTGTCACCAGTGGGACAATAATGGAGTCCAACAGCCACTTTTAGGATGGCACTAAGTTTCTTCAGTGTTTGCTATTATAACAGCTTAGTAAAAATAAACAGGAGGTTTCAATGCAGAGGTGCTGGAAATTTCTTGCACCAGTGGGACACTAATGGAGTCCAACAGCCACTTTTTGGATTACACTAAGTTTCCTCAGTGTTTACTATTATTATGGCTTAGCAAAAAGGAGCTAAAGGGAGCAATGCAGAGGTGCTGGAAATTGCTTGGCACCAGTGGGACACTAATGGAGTCCAACAGCCACTTTTTGGATGCCACTAAGTTTCCTCAGTGTTTGCTATTATAATGGCTTAGTAAAAATGAGCAGAAGTGTGCAATGCAGAGGTGCTGGAAATTGTTTGGCACCAGTGGGACACTAATGGAGTCCAACAGCCACTTTTAGGATGCCGCTAAGTTTCCTCAGTGTTTGCTATTATAATAGCTTAGTAAAAATGAGCAGAAGGGTGCAATGCAGAGGTGCTGGAAATTGCTTGGCACCAGTGGGACACTAATGGAATCCAACAGCCTCTTTTAGGATGGCACTAAGTTTCTTCAGTGTTTGCTATTATAATAGCTTAGTAAAAATAAGCAGGAGGTTTCAATGCAGAGGTGCTGGAAATTGCTTGCACCAATGGGACACTAATGGAGTCCAACAGCCACTTTTTGGATGCCACTAAGATTCCTCAGTGTTTGCTATTATAATGGCTTAGTAAAAATGAGCAGAAGTGTGCAATGCAGAGGTGCTGGAAATTGTTTGGCACCAGTGGGACACTAATGGAGTCCAACAGCCACTTTTAGGATGCCGCTAAGTTTCCTCAGTGTTTGCTATTATAATAGCTTAGTAAAAATGAGCAGAAGGGTGCAATGCAGAGGTGCTGGAAATTGCTTGGCACCAGTGGTTCACTAATGGAATCCAACAGCCTCTTTTAGGATGGCACTAAGTTTCTTCAGTGTTTGCTATTATAATAGCTTAGTAAAAATAAGCAGGAGGTTTCAATGCAGAGGTGATGGAAATGTCTTGCACCAGTGGGACATTAATGGAGTCCAACAGCCACTTTTTGGATGCCACTAAGTTTTCTTAGTGTTTGCTTTTATTATGGCTTAGTAAAAATGAGCTTAAGGGAGCAATGCAGAGGTGCTGGAAATTTCTTGGCACCAGTGGGACACTAATGGAGTCCAACAGCCACTTTTGGATGCCACTAAGATTCCTCAGTGTTTGCTATTATAATGGCTTAGTAAAAATGAGCTTAATGGTGCAATGCAGAGGTGCTGGAAATTGCTTGGCACCAGTGGGACACTAATGGAGTCCAACAGCCACTTTTTTGATGCCACTAAGTTTCCTCAGTGTTTGCTATTATAATGGCTTTGTAAAAATGAGCTTGAGGGTGCAATGCAGAGGTGCTGCAAATTGCTTGGCACCAGTGGGACACTAATGGAGTCCAACAGCCACTTTTTGGATGCCACTAAGATTCCTCAGTGTTTGCTTTTATAATGGCTTAGTAAAAATGAGCTTGATGGTGCAATGCAGAGGTGCTGGAAATTGCTTGGCACCAGTGGGACACTAATGGAGTTCAACAGCCACTTTTTGGATGCCACTAAGTTTCCTCAGTGTTTGCTATTATAATGGCTTAGTAAAAATGAGCTTGATGGTGCAATGCAGAAGTGCTGGAAATTGCTTGGCACCTGTGGGACACTAATGGAGTCCAACAGCCACTTTTCTGATGCCGCTATGTTTCCTCAGTGTTTGCTATTATATTTGCTTAGTAAAAATGAGCTTGAGTGTGCAATGCAAAGGTGCTGAAAATTGCTTGGCACCAGGGGAACACTAATGAAGTCCAACAGCCACTTTTAGGATGCCATTAAGTTTCCTCAGTGATTGCTATTATAATGGCTTAGTAAAAATGAGCTTGATGGTGCAAAGCAGATTTGCTGGAAATTGCTTGGCACCAGTGGGACACTAATGGAGTCCAACAGCCACTTTTAGGATGCCACTAAGTTTCCTCAGTGTTTGCTATTATAATGGCTTAGTAAAAATGAGCTTGATGGTGCAATGCAGAGGTGCTAGAAATTGCTTGGCACCAGTGGGACACTAATGGAGTCCAACAGCCACTTTTTGGATGCCACTAAATTTCCTCAGTGTTTGCTATTATAATGGCTTAGGAAAAGTGAGCTTCAGGGTGCAATGCAGAGGTGCTGGAAATTGCTTGGCACCAGTGGGACACTAGTGGAGTCCAACAGCCACTTTTTGGATGCCACTATGTTTTCTTAGTGTTTGCTATTATAATAGCATAGTAAAAATGAGCTTGAGTGTGCAATGCAAAGGTGCTGGAAATTGCTTGGCACCAGTGGGACACTAATTGAGTCCAACAGCCATTTTAGAATGCCACTAAGTTTCCTCAGTGTTTGCTATTTTAATGGCTTAGTAAAAGTGAGCTTGAGGGTGCAATGCAGAGGAGCTGGAAATTGCTTGTCACCAGTGGGACAATAATGGAGTCCAACAGCCACTTTTAGGATGGCACTAAGTTTCTTCAGTGTTTGCTATTATAACAGCTTAGTAAAAATAAACAGGAGGTTTCAATGCAGAGGTGCTGGAAATTTCTTGCACCAGTGGGACACTAATGGAGTCCAACAGCCACTTTTTGGATTACACTAAGTTTCCTCAGTGTTTACTATTATTATGGCTTAGCAAAAAGGAGCTAAAGGGAGCAATGCAGAGGTGCTGGAAATTGCTTGGCACCAGTGGGACACTAATGGAGTCCAACAGCCACTTTTTGGATGCCACTAAGTTTCCTCAGTGTTTGCTATTATAATGGCTTAGTAAAAATGAGCAGAAGTGTGCAATGCAGAGGTGCTGGAAATTGTTTGGCACCAGTGGGACACTAATGGAGTCCAACAGCCACTTTTAGGATGCCGCTAAGTTTCCTCAGTGTTTGCTATTATAATAGCTTAGTAAAAATGAGCAGAAGGGTGCAATGCAGAGGTGCTGGAAATTGCTTGGCACCAGTGGTTCACTAATGGAATCCAACAGCCTCTTTTAGGATGGCACTAAGTTTCTTCAGTGTTTGCTATTATAATAGCTTAGTAAAAATAAGCAGGAGGTTTCAATGCAGAGGTGATGGAAATGTCTTGCACCAGTGGGACATTAATGGAGTCCAACAGCCACTTTTTGGATGCCACTAAGTTTTCTTAGTGTTTGCTTTTATTATGGCTTAGTAAAAATGAGCTTAAGGGAGCAATGCAGAGGTGCTGCAAATTTCTTGGCACCAGTGGGACACTAATGGAGTCCAACAGCCACTTTTGGATGCCACTAAGATTCCTCAGTGTTTGCTATTATAATGGCTTAGTAAAAATGAGCTTAATGGTGCAATGCAGAGGTGCTGGAAATTGCTTGGCACCAGTGGGACACTAATGGAGTCCAACAGCCACTTTTTTGATGCCACTAAGTTTCCTCAGTGTTTGCTATTATAATGGCTTTGTAAAAATGAGCTTGAGGGTGCAATGCAGAGGTGCTGCAAATTGCTTGGCACCAGTGGGACACTAATGGAGTCCAACAGCCACTTTTTGGATGCCACTAAGATTCCTCAGTGTTTGCTTTTATAATGGCTTAGTAAAAATGAGCTTGATGGTGCAATGCAGAGGTGCTGGAAATTGCTTGGCACCAGTGGGACACTAATGGAGTTCAACAGCCACTTTTTGGATGCCACTAAGTTTCCTCAGTGTTTGCTATTATAATGGCTTAGTAAAAATGAGCTTGATGGTGCAATGCAGAAGTGCTGGAAATTGCTTGGCACCTGTGGGACACTAATGGAGTCCAACAGCCACTTTTCTGATGCCGCTATGTTTCCTCAGTGTTTGCTATTATATTTGCTTAGTAAAAATGAGCTTGAGTGTGCAATGCAAAGGTGCTGAAAATTGCTTGGCACCAGGGGAACACTAATGAAGTCCAACAGCCACTTTTAGGATGCCATTAAGTTTCCTCCGTGATTGCTATTATAATGGCTTAGTAAAAATGAGCTTGATGGTGCAAAGCCGATTTGCTGGAAATTGCTTGGCACCAGTGGGACACTAATGGAGTCCAACAGCCACTTTTAGGATGCCACTAAGTTTCCTCAGTGTTTGCTATTATAATGGCTTAGTAAAAATGAGCTTGATGGTGCAATGCAGAGGTGCTAGAAATTGCTTGGCACCAGTGGGACACTAATGGAGTCCAACAGCCACTTTTTGGATGCCACTAAATTTCCTCAGTGTTTGCTATTATAATGGCTTAGGAAAAGTGAGCTTCAGGGTGCAATGCAGAGGTGCTGGAAATTGCTTGGCACCAGTGGGACACTAGTGGAGTCCAACAGCCACTTTTTGGATGCCACTATGTTTTCTTAGTGTTTGCTATTATAATAGCATAGTAAAAATGAGCTTGAGTGTGCAATGCAAAGGTGCTGGAAATTGCTTGGCACCAGTGGGACACTAATTGAGTCCAACAGCCATTTTAGGATGCCACTAAGTTTCCTCAGTGTTTGCTATTTTAATGGCTTAGTAAAAGTGAGCTTGAGGGTGCAATGCAGAGGAGCTGGAAATTGCTTGTCACCAGTGGGACAATAATGGAGTCCAACAGCCACTTTTAGGATGGCACTAAGTTTCTTCAGTGTTTGCTATTATAACAGCTTAGTAAAAATAAACAGGAGGTTTCAATGCAGAGGTGCTGGAAATTTCTTGCACCAGTGGGACACTAATGGAGTCCAACAGCCACTTTTTGGATTACACTAAGTTTCCTCAGTGTTTACTATTATTATGGCTTAGCAAAAAGGAGCTAAAGGGAGCAATGCAGAGGTGCTGGAAATTGCTTGGCACCAGTGGGACACTAATGGAGTCCAACAGCCACTTTTTGGATGCCACTAAGTTTCCTCAGTGTTTGCTATTATAATGGCTTAGTAAAAATGAGCAGAAGTGTGCAATGCAGAGGTGCTGGAAATTGTTTGGCACCAGTGGGACACTAATGGAGTCCAACAGCCACTTTTAGGATGCCGCTAAGTTTCCTCAGTGTTTGCTATTATAATAGCTTAGTAAAAATGAGCAGAAGGGTGCAATGCAGAGGTGCTGGAAATTGCTTGGCACCAGTGGGACACTAATGGAATCCAACAGCCTCTTTTAGGATGGCACTAAGTTTCTTCAGTGTTTGCTATTATAATAGCTTAGTAAAAATAAGCAGGAGGTTTCAATGCAGAGGTGCTGGAAATTGCTTGCACCAATGGGACACTAATGGAGTCCAACAGCCACTTTTTGGATGCCACTAAGATTCCTCAGTGTTTGCTATTATAATGGCTTAGTAAAAATGAGCAGAAGTGTGCAATGCAGAGGTGCTGGAAATTGTTTGGCACCAGTGGGACACTAATGGAGTCCAACAGCCACTTTTAGGATGCCGCTAAGTTTCCTCAGTGTTTGCTATTATAATAGCTTAGTAAAAATGAGCAGAAGGGTGCAATGCAGAGGTGCTGGAAATTGCTTGGCACCAGTGGTTCACTAATGGAATCCAACAGCCTCTTTTAGGATGGCACTAAGTTTCTTCAGTGTTTGCTATTATAATAGCTTAGTAAAAATAAGCAGGAGGTTTCAATGCAGAGGTGATGGAAATGTCTTGCACCAGTGGGACATTAATGGAGTCCAACAGCCACTTTTTGGATGCCACTAAGTTTTCTTAGTGTTTGCTTTTATTATGGCTTAGTAAAAATGAGCTTAAGGGAGCAATGCAGAGGTGCTGGAAATTTCTTGGCACCAGTGGGACACTAATGGAGTCCAACAGCCACTTTTGGATGCCACTAAGATTCCTCAGTGTTTGCTATTATAATGGCTTAGTAAAAATGAGCTTAATGGTGCAATGCAGAGGTGCTGGAAATTGCTTGGCACCAGTGGGACACTAATGGAGTCCAACAGCCACTTTTTTGATGCCACTAAGTTTCCTCAGTGTTTGCTATTATAATGGCTTTGTAAAAATGAGCTTGAGGGTGCAATGCAGAGGTGCTGCAAATTGCTTGGCACCAGTGGGACACTAATGGAGTCCAACAGCCACTTTTTGGATGCCACTAAGATTCCTCAGTGTTTGCTTTTATAATGGCTTAGTAAAAATGAGCTTGATGGTGCAATGCAGAGGTGCTGGAAATTGCTTGGCACCAGTGGGACACTAATGGAGTTCAACAGCCACTTTTTGGATGCCACTAAGTTTCCTCAGTGTTTGCTATTATAATGGCTTAGTAAAAATGAGCTTGATGGTGCAATGCAGAAGTGCTGGAAATTGCTTGGCACCTGTGGGACACTAATGGAGTCCAACAGCCACTTTTCTGATGCCGCTATGTTTCCTCAGTGTTTGCTATTATATTTGCTTAGTAAAAATGAGCTTGAGTGTGCAATGCAAAGGTGCTGAAAATTGCTTGGCACCAGGGGAACACTAATGAAGTCCAACAGCCACTTTTAGGATGCCATTAAGTTTCCTCAGTGATTGCTATTATAATGGCTTAGTAAAAATGAGCTTGATGGTGCAAAGCAGATTTGCTGGAAATTGCTTGGCACCAGTGGGACACTAATGGAGTCCAACAGCCACTTTTAGGATGCCACTAAGTTTCCTCAGTGTTTGCTATTATAATGGCTTAGTAAAAATGAGCTTGATGGTGCAATGCAGAGGTGCTAGAAATTGCTTGGCACCAGTGGGACACTAATGGAGTCCAACAGCCACTTTTTGGATGCCACTAAATTTCCTCAGTGTTTGCCATTATAATGGCTTAGGAAAAGTGAGCTTCAGGGTGCAATGCAGAGGTGCTGGAAATTGCTTGGCACCAGTGGGACACTAGTGGAGTCCAACAGCCACTTTTTGGATGCCACTATGTTTTCTTAGTGTTTGCTATTATAATAGCATAGTAAAAATGAGCTTGAGTGTGCAATGCAAAGGTGCTGGAAATTGCTTGGCACCAGTGGGACACTAATTGAGTCCAACAGCCATTTTAGGATGCCACTAAGTTTCCTCAGTGTTTGCTATTTTAATGGCTTAGTAAAAGTGAGCTTGAGGGTGCAATGCAGAGGAGCTGGAAATTGCTTGTCACCAGTGGGACAATAATGGAGTCCAACAGCCACTTTTAGGATGGCACTAAGTTTCTTCAGTGTTTGCTATTATAACAGCTTAGTAAAAATAAACAGGAGGTTTCAATGCAGAGGTGCTGGAAATTTCTTGCACCAGTGGGACACTAATGGAGTCCAACAGCCACTTTTTGGATTACACTAAGTTTCCTCAGTGTTTACTATTATTATGGCTTAGCAAAAAGGAGCTAAAGGGAGCAATGCAGAGGTGCTGGAAATTGCTTGGCACCAGTGGGACACTAATGGAGTCCAACAGCCACTTTTTGGATGCCACTAAGTTTCCTCAGTGTTTGCTATTATAATGGCTTAGTAAAAATGAGCAGAAGTGTGCAATGCAGAGGTGCTGGAAATTGTTTGGCACCAGTGGGACACTAATGGAGTCCAAAAGCCACTTTTAGGATGCCGCTAAGTTTCCTCAGTGTTTGCTATTATAATAGCTTAGTAAAAATGAGCAGAAGGGTGCAATGCAGAGGTGCTGGAAATTGCTTGGCACCAGTGGGACACTAATGGAATCCAACAGCCTCTTTTAGGATGGCACTAAGTTTCTTCAGTGTTTGCTATTATAATAGCTTAGTAAAAATAAGCAGGAGGTTTCAATGCAGAGGTGCTGGAAATTGCTTGCACCAATGGGACACTAATGGAGTCCAACAGCCACTTTTTGGATGCCACTAAGATTCCTCAGTGTTTGCTTTTATAATGGCTTAGTAAAAATGAGCTTGATGGTGCAATGCAGAGGTGCTGGAAATTGCTTGGCACCAGTGGGACACTAATGGAGTTCAACAGCCACTTTTTGGATGCCACTAAGTTTCCTCAGTGTTTGCTATTATAATGGCTTAGTAAAAATGAGCTTGATGGTGCAATGCAGAAGTGCTGGAAATTGCTTGGCACCTGTGTGACACTAATGGAGTCCAACAGCCACTTTTCTGATGCCGCTATGTTTCCTCAGTGTTTGCTATTATATTAGCTTAGTAAAAATGAGCTTGAGTGTGCAATGCAAAGGTGCTGGAAATTGCTTGGCACCAGTGGGACACTAATTGAGTCCAACAGCCATTTTAGGATGCCACTAAGTTTCCTCAGTGTTTGCTATTTTAATGGCTTAGTAAAAGTGAGCTTGAGGGTGCAATGCAGAGGAGCTGGAAATTGCTTGTCACCAGTGGGACAATAATGGAGTCCAACAGCCACTTTTAGGATGGCACTAAGTTTCTTCAGTGTTTGCTATTATAACAGCTTAGTAAAAATAAACAGGAGGTTTCAATGCAGAGGTGCTGGAAATTTCTTGCACCAGTGGGACACTAATGGAGTCCAACAGCCACTTTTTGGATTACACTAAGTTTCCTCAGTGTTTACTATTATTATGGCTTAGCAAAAAGGAGCTTAAGGGAGCAATGCAGAGGTGCTGGAAATTGCTTGGCACCAGTGGGACACTAATGGAGTCCAACAGCCACTTTTTGGATGCCACTAAGTTTCCTCAGTGTTTGCTATTATAATGGCTTAGTAAAAATGAGCAGAAGTGTGCAATGCAGAGGTGCTGGAAATTGTTTGGCACCAGTGGGACACTAATGGAGTCCAACAGCCACTTTTAGGATGCCGCTAAGTTTCCTCAGTGTTTGCTATTATAATAGCTTAGTAAAAATGAGCAGAAGGGTGCAATGCAGAGGTGCTGGAAATTGCTTGGCACCAGTGGGACACTAATGGAATCCAACAGCCTCTTTTAGGATGGCACTAAGTTTCTTCAGTGTTTGCTATTATAATAGCTTAGTAAAAATAAGCAGGAGGTTTCAATGCAGAGGTGATGGAAATTTCTTGCACCAATGGGACACTAATGGAGTCCAACAGCCACTTTTTGGATGCCACTAAGTTTCCTCAGTGTTTGCTATTATTATGGCTTAGTAAAAATGAGCTTAAGGGAGCAATGCAGAGGTGCTGGAAATTGCTTGGCACCAGTGGGACACTAATGGAGTCCAACAGCCACTTTTTGGATGCCACTAAGATTCCTCAGTGTTTGCTTTTATAATGGCTTAGTAAAAATGAGCTTGATGGTGCAATGCAGAGGTGCTGGAAATTGCTTGGCACCAGTGGGACACTAATGGAGTTCAACAGCCACTTTTTGGATGCCACTAAGTTTCCTCAGTGTTTGCTATTATAATGGCTTAGTAAAAATGAGCTTGATGGTGCAATGCAGAAGTGCTGGAAATTGCTTGGCACCTGTGTGACACTAATGGAGTCCAACAGCCACTTTTCTGATGCCGCTATGTTTCCTCAGTGTTTGCTATTATATTAGCTTAGTAAAAATGAGCTTGAGTGTGCAATGCAAAGGTGCTGAAAATTGCTTGGCACCAGTGGAACACTAATGAAGTCCAACAGCCACTTTTAGGATGCCATTAAGTTTCCTCAGTGATTGCTATTATAATGGCTTAGTAAAAATGAGCTTGATGGTGCAATGCAGATTTGCTGGAAATTGCTTGGCACCTGTGTGACACTAATGGAGTCCAACAGCCACTTTTCTGATGCCGCTATGTTTCCTCAGTGTTTGCTATTATATTAGCTTAGTAAAAATGAGCTTGAGTGTGCAATGCAAAGGTGCTGGAAATTGCTTGGCACCAGTGGGACACTAATTGAGTCCAACAGCCATTTTAGGATGCCACTAAGTTTCCTCAGTGTTTGCTATTTTAATGGCTTAGTAAAAGTGAGCTTGAGGGTGCAATGCAGAGGAGCTGGAAATTGCTTGTCAACAGTGGGACAATAATGGAGTCCAACAGCCACTTTTAGGATGGCACTAAGTTTCTTCAGTGTTTGCTATTATAACAGCTTAGTAAAAATAAACAGGAGGTTTCAATGCAGAGGTGCTGGAAATTTCTTGCACCAGTGGGACACTAATGGAGTCCAACAGCCACTTTTTGGATTACACTAAGTTTCCTCAGTGTTTACTATTATTATGGCTTAGCAAAAAGGAGCTTAAGGGAGCAATGCAGAGGTGCTGGAAATTGCTTGGCACCAGTGGGACACTAATGGAGTCCAACAGCCACTTTTTGGATGCCACTAAGTTTCCTCAGTGTTTGCTATTATAATGGCTTAGTAAAAATGAGCAGAAGTGTGCAATGCAGAGGTGCTGGAAATTGTTTGGCACCAGTGGGACACTAATGGAGTCCAACAGCCACTTTTAGGATGCCGCTAAGTTTCCTCAGTGTTTGCTATTATAATAGCTTAGTAAAAATGAGCAGAAGGGTGCAATGCAGAGGTGCTGGAAATTGCTTGGCACCAGTGGGACACTAATGGAATCCAACAGCCTCTTTTAGGATGGCACTAAGTTTCTTCAGTGTTTGCTATTATAATAGCTTAGTAAAAATAAGCAGGAGGTTTCAATGCAGAGGTGATGGAAATTTCTTGCACCAATGGGACACTAATGGAGTCCAACAGCCACTTTTTGGATGCCACTAAGTTTCCTCAGTGTTTGCTATTATTATGGCTTAGTAAAAATGAGCTTAAGGGAGCAATGCAGAGGTGCTGGAAATTGCTTGGCACCAGTGGGACACTAATGGAGTCCAACAGCCACTTTTTGGATGCCACTAAGATTCCTCAGTGTTTGCTTTTATAATTTCTTAGTAAAAATGAGCTTGATGGTGCAATGCAGAGGTGCTGGAAATTGCTTGGCACCAGTGGGACACTAATGGAGTTCAACAGCCACTTTTTGGATGCCACAAAGTTTCCTCAGTGTTTGCTATTATAATGGCTTAGTAAAAATGAGCTTGATGGTGCAATGCAGAAGTGCTGGAAATTGCTTGGCACCTGTGTGACACTAATGGAGTCCAACAGCCACTTTTCTGATGCCGCTATGTTTCCTCAGTGTTTGCTATTATATTAGCTTAGTAAAAATGAGCTTGAGTGTGCAATGCAAAGGTGCTGAAAATTGCTTGGCACCAGTGGAACACTAATGAAGTCCAACAGCCACTTTTAGGATGCCATTAAGTTTCCTCAGTGATTGCTATTATAATGGCTTAGTAAAAATGAGCTTGATGGTGCAATGCAGATTTGCTGGAAATTGCTTGGCACCAGTGGGACACTAATGGAGTCCAACAGCCACTTTTAGGATGCCACTATGTTTCCTCAGAGTTTGCTATTATAATAGCTTAGTAAAAATGAGCTTGAGTGTGCAATGCAAAGGTGCTGAAAATTGCTTGGCACCAGTGGAACACTAATGAAGTCCAACAGCCACTTTTAGGATGCCACTAAGTTTCCTCAGTGTTTGCTAGTATAATGGCTTAGTAAAAATGAGCTTGATGGTGCAATGCAGAGGTGCTGGAAATTGCTTGGCACCAGTGGGACACTAATGGAGTCCAACAGCCACTTTTTGGATGCCACTAAGTTTCATCAGTGTTTGCTATTATAATGGCTTAGTAAAAATGAGCTTGATGGTGCAATGCAGAAGTGCTGGAAATTGCTTGGCACCAGTGGGACACTAATGGAGTCCAACAGCCACTTTTTGGATGCCAATAAATTTCCTCAGTGTTTGCTATTATAATGGCTTAGTAAAAATGAGCTTGTTGGTGCAATGCAGAGGTGCTTGAAATTGCTTGGCACCAGTAGGACACTTATGGAGTCCAACAGCCACTTTTTGGATGCCACTAAGTTTCCTCAGTGTTTGCTATTATAATGGCTTAGGAAAAATGAGCTTGAGGGTGCAATGCAGAGGTGCTGGAAATTGCTTGGCACCAGTGGGACACTAATTG
Organism: Anomaloglossus baeobatrachus; assembly: GCF_048569485.1. Classification (NCBI taxonomy): domain Eukaryota; kingdom Metazoa; phylum Chordata; class Amphibia; order Anura; family Aromobatidae; genus Anomaloglossus; species Anomaloglossus baeobatrachus. The sequence continues at coordinate 154,298,618 of NC_134356.1, forward strand.
AGTCCAACAGCCATTTTAGGATGCCACTAAGATTCCTCAGTGTTTGCTATTTTATTGGCTTGGTAAAAATGAGCTTGAGGGTGCAATGCAGAGGAGCTGGAAATTGCTTGTCACCAGTGGGACAATAATGGAGTCCAACAGCCACTTTTAGGATGGCACTAAGTTTCTTCAGTGTTTGCTATTATAATAGCTTAGTAAAAATAAGCAGGAGGTTTCAATGCAGAGGTGCTGGAAATTTCTTGCACCAGTGGGACACTAATGGAGTCCAACAGCCACTTTTTGGATTACACTAATTTTCCTCAGTGTTTGCTATTATTATGGCTTAGTAAAAATGAGCTTAAGGGAGCAATGCAGAGGTGCTGGAAATTGCTTGGCACCAGTGGGACACTAATGGAGTCCAACAGCCACTTTTTGGATGCCACTAAGTTTCCTCCGTGTTTGCTATTATAATGGCTTAGTAAAAATGAGCTTGATGGTGCAATGCAGAGGTGCTGGAAATTGCTTGGCACCAGTGGGTTACTAATGGAGTCCAACAGCCACTTTTTGAATGCCACTAAGTTTCCTCAGTGTTTGCTATTATAATGGCACAGTAAAAAAGAGCTTGAGGGTGCAACGTAGAGATGCTGGAAATTGCTTGGCACCAGTAGGACACTAATGGAGTCCAACAGTCACTTTTAGGATGCCACTAAGTTTCCTCAGTGTTTGCTATTATAATAGCTTAGTAAAAATTAAGTGTGCAATGCAAAGGTGCTGAAAATTGCTTGGCACCAGTGGAACACTAATGAAGTCCAACAGCCACTTTTAGGATGCCACTAAGTTTCTTCAGTGTTTGCTTTTATAATAGCTTAGTAAAAATGAGCTTGATGGTGCAATGCAGAGGTGCTGGAAATTGCTTGGCACCAGTGGGACACTAATGGAGTTCAACAGCCACTTTTTGGATGCCACTAAGTTTCCTCAGTGTTTGCTATTATAATGGCTTAGTAAAAATGAGCTTGATGGTGCAATGCAGAAGTGATGGAAATTGCTTGGCACCAGTGGGACACTAATGGAGTCCAACAGCCACTTTTCTGATGCCACTATGTTTCCTCAGTGTTTGCTATTATATTAGCTTAGTAAAAATGAGCTTGAGTGTGCAATGCAAAGGTGCTGAAATTTGCTTGGCACCAGTGGAACACTAATGAAGTCCAAAAGCCACTTTTAGGATGCCACTAAGTTTCCTCAGTGATTGCTATTATAATGGCTTAGTAAAAATGAGCTTGATGGTGCAATGCAGATTTTCTGGAAATTGCTTGGCACCAGTGGGACACTAATGGAGTCCAACAGCCACTTTTAGCATGCCACTATGTTTCCTCAGTGTTTGCTATTATAATAGCTTAGTAAAAATGAGCTTGAGTGTGCAATGCAAAGGTGCTGAAAATTGCTTGGCACCAGTGGAACACTAATGAAGTCCAACAGCCACTTTTAGGATGCCACTAAGTTTCCTCAATGTTTGCTATTATAATGGCTTAGTAAAAATGAGCTTGATGGTGCAATGCAGAGGTGCTGGAAATTGCTTGGCACCAGTGGGTTACTAATGGAGTCCAACAGCCACTTTTTGGATGCCACTAAGTTTCTTCAGTGTTTGCTATTATAATGGCTTAGTAAAAATGAGCTTGATGGTCCAATGCAGAAGTGCTGGAAATTGCTTTGCACCAGTGGGACACTAATGGAGTCCAACAGCCACTTTTTGGATGCCACTAAATTTCCTCAGTGTTTCCTATTATAATGGCTTAGTAAAAATGAGCTTGATGGTGCAATGCAGACATGCTGGAAATTGCTTGGCACCAGTAGGACACTAATGGAGTCCAACAGCCACTTTTTGGATGCCACTAAGTTTCCTCAGTGATTGCTATTATAATAGCATAGTAAAAATGAGCTTGAGTGTGCAATGCAAAGGTGCTGGAAATTGCTTGGCACTAGTGGGACACTAGTTGAGTCCAACAGCCACTTTTAGGATGCCACTAAGTTTCCTCAGTGTTTGCTATTTTAATGGCTTAGTAAAAGTGAGCTTGAGGGTGCAATGCAGAGGAGCTGGAAATTGCTTGTCACCAGTGGGACAATAATGGAGTCCAACAGCCACTTTTAGGATGGCGCTAAGTTTCTTCAGTGTTTGATATTATAATAGCTTAGTAAAAATAAGCAGGAGGTTTCAATGCAGAGGTGCTGGAAATTTCTTGCACCAGTGGGACACTAATGGGGTCCAACAGCCACTTTTTGGATTACACTAAGTTTCCTCAGTGTTTGCTATCATTATGGCTTAGTAAAAAGGAGCTTAAGGGAGCAATGCAGAGGTGCTGGAAATTGCTTGGCACCAGTGGGACACTAATGGAGTCCAACAGCCACTTTTTCGATGCCACTAAGTTTCCTCAGTGTTTGCTATTATAATGGCTTAGTAAAAAAGAGCTTAAAGGTGCAATGTAGAGGTGCTGGAAATTGCTTGGCACCAGTGGGACACTAATGGAGTCCAACAGCCACTTTTAGGATGCCACTAAGTTTCCTCAGTGTTTTCTATTATAATAGCTTAGTAAAAATGAGCAGAAGGTTGCAATGCAGAGGTGCTGAAAATTGCTTGCACCAGTGGGACACTAATAGAGTCCAACAGCCACTTTTTGGATGCCACTAAGTTTCCTCAGTGTTTGCTATTATAATGGCTTAGTAAAAATGAGCTTGATGGTGCAATGCAGAGGTGCTGGAAATTGCTTGGCAACATTGGGACATTAATTGAGTCGAACAGCCACTTTTAGGATGCCACTAAGTTTCCTCAGTGTTTGCTATTATAATGGCTTAGTAAACATGAGCAGAAGGGTGCAATGCAGAGGTGCTAGAAATTGCTTGGCACCAGTGGGACACTAATGGAGTCCAACAGCCACTTTTTGGATGCCACTAAGTTTCCTCAGTGTTTGCTATTATTATGGCTTAGTAAAAAGGAGCTTAAGGGAGCAATGCAGAGGTGCTGGAAATTGCTTGGCACCAGTGGGACACTAATGGAGTCCAACAGCCACTTTTTGGATGCCACTAAGTTTCCTCAGTGTTTGCTATTTTAATGGCTTAGTAAAAGGGAGCTTGAGGGTGCAATGCAGAGGAGCTGGAAATTGCTTGTCACCAGTGGGACAATAATGGAGTCCAACAGCCACTTTTAGGATGGCGCTAAGTTTCTTCAGTGTTTGCTATTATAATAGCTTAGTAAAAATAAGCAGGAGGTTTCAATGCAGAGGTGCTGGAAATTTCTTGCACCAGTAGGACACTAATGGAGTCCAACAGCCACTTTTTGGATTACACTAAGTTTCCTCAGTGTTTGCTATTATTATGGCTTAGTAAAAAGGAGCTTAAGGGAGCAATGCAGAGGTGCTGGAAATTGCTTGGCACCAGTGGGACACTAATGGAGTCCAACAGCCACTTTTTGGATGCCAATAAGTTTCCTCAGTGTTTGCTATTATAATGGCTTAGTAAAAATGAGCTTGATGGTGCAATGCAGAGGTGCTGGAAATTGCTTGGCACCAGTGGGTTACTAATGGAGTCCAACAGCCACTTTTTGGATGCCACTAAGTTTCCTCAGTGTTTGCGATTATAATGGCTTAGTAAAAAGTAAAAATGAGCTTGATGGTCCAATGCAGAAGTGCTGAAAATTGCTTTGCACCAGTGGGACACTAATGGAGTCCAACAGCCACTTTTTGGATGCCACTAAATTTCCTCAGTGTTTCCTACTATAATGGCTTAGTAAAAATGAGCTTGATGGTGCAATGCAGAGGTGCTGGAAATTGCTTGGCACCAGTAGGACACTAATGGAGTCCAACAGCCACTTTTTGGATGCCACTAAGTTTCCTCAGTGTTTCCTATTATAATGGCTTAGGAAAAATGAGCTTGAGGGTGCAATGCAGAGGTGCTGGAAATTGCTTGGCACCAGTGGGACACTATTGGAGTCCAACAGCCACTTTTTGGATGCCACTATGTTTCCTTAGTGTTTGCTATTATAATAGCATAGTAAAAATGAGCTTGAGTGTGCAATGCAAAGGTGCTGGAAATTGCTTGGCACCAGTGGGACACTAATTGAGTCCAACAGCCACTTTTAGGATGCCACTAAGTTTCCTCAGTGTTTGGTATTATAATGGCTTAGTAAAAATGAGCTTGATGGTGCAATGCAGAGGTGCTGGAAATAATTTGACACCATTGGGACACTAATTGAGTCCAACAGCCACTTTTAGGATGCCACTAAGTTTCCTCAGTGTTTGCTATTATAATGGCTTAGTAAAAATGAGCAGAAAGGTGCAATGCAGAGGTGCTGGAAATTGCTTGGCACCAGTTGGACACTAATGAAGTCCAACAGCCACTTTTAGGATGGCACTAAGTTTCCTCAGTGTTTACTATTATTATGGCTTAGTAAAAATGAGCTTAAGGGAGCAATGCAGAGGTGCAGGAAATTGCTTGGCACCAGTGGGACACTAATGGAGTCCCACAGCCACTTTTAGGATGCCACTATGTTTCCTCAGTGTTTGCTATTATAATGGCTTAGTAAAAATGAACTTGATGGTGCAATGCAGAGGTGCTGGAAATTGCTTGGCACCAGTGGGACACTAATAGAGTCCAACAGCCACTTTCTGGATGCCACTAAGTTTCCTCAGTGTTTGCTATTATAATGGCTTAGGAAACATGAGCTTGATGGTACAATGCAGATTTGCTGGAAATTGCTTGGCACCAGTGGGACACTAATGGAGTCCAACAGCCACTTTTAGGATGCCACTATGTTTCCTTAGTGTTTGCTATTACAAAAGCATATTAAAAATGAGCTTGAGTGTGCAATGCAAAAGTGCTGGAAATTGCTCGGCACCAGTGGGACACTAATTGTGTCCCATAGCCACTTTTAGGATGCCACTAAGTTTCCTCAGTGTTTGCTATTATAATGGCTTAGTAAAAATGAGCAGAAGGTTGCAATGCAGAGGTGCTGGAAATTGCTTGGCACCAGTGGGACATTAATGGAGTCCAACAGCCACTTTTAGGATGGCACTAAGTTTCTTCAGTGTTTTCTATTATAATAGCTTAGTAAAAATAAGCAGGAGGTTTCAATGCAGAGGTGCTGGAAATTTCTTGCACCAGTGGGACACTAATGGAGTCCAACAGCCACTTTTTGGATGCCACTAAGTTTCCTCAGTGTTTGCTATTATTATGGCTTAGTAAAAATGAGCTTAAGGGAGCAATGCAGAGGTGCTGGAAATTGCTTGGCACCAGTGGGACACTAATGGAGTCCAACAGCCACTTTTTGGATGCCACTAAGTTTCCTCAGTGTTTGCTATTATAATGGCTTAGTAAAAATGAGCTTGATGGTCCAATGCCGAAGTGCTGAAAATTGCTTTGCACCAGTGGGACACTAATGGAGTCCAACAGCCACTTTTTGGATGCCACTAAATTTCCTCAGTGTTTCCTATTATAATGACTTAGTAAAAATGAGCTTGATGGTGCAATGCAGAGGTGCTGGAAATTGCTTGGCACCAGTAGGACACTAATGGAGTCCAACAGCCACTTTTTGGATGCCACTAAGTTTCCTCAGTGTTTGCTATTATATTGGCTTAGGAAAAATGAGCTTGAGGGTGCAATGCAGAGGTGCTGGAAATTGCTTGGCACCAGTGGGACACTAGTGGAGTCCAACAGCCACTTTTTGGATGCCACTATGTTTCCTTAGTGTTTGCTATTATAATAGCATAGTAAAAATGAGCTTGAGTGTGCAATGCAAAGGTGCTGGAAATTGCTTGGCACCAGTGGGACACTAATTGAGTACAACAGCCACTTTTAGGATGCCACTAAGTTTCCTCAGTGTTTGGTATTATAATGGCTTAGTAAAAATGAGCTTGATGGTGCAATGCAGACGTGCTGGAAATTGCTTGACACCATTGGGACACTAATTGAGTCCAACAGCCACTTTTAGGATGCCACTAAGTTTCCTCAGTGTTTGCTATTATAATGGCTTAGTAAAAATGAGAAGAAGGGTGCAATGCAGAGGTGCTGGAAATTGCTTGGCACCAGTGGGACACTAATGAAGTCCAACAGCCACTTTTAGGATGGCGCTAAGTTTCTTCAGTGTTTGCTATTATAATAGCTTAGTAAAAATAAGCAGGAGGTTTCAATGCAGAGGTGCTGGAAATTTCTTGCACCAGTAGGACACTAATGGAGTCCAACAGCCACTTTTTGGATTACACTAAGTTTCCTCAGTGTTTGCTATTATAATGGCTTAGTAAAAATGAGAAGAAGGGTGCAATGCAGACGTGCTGGAAATTGCTTGACACCATTGGGACACTAATTGAGTCCAACAGCCACTTTTAGGATGCCACTAAGTTTCCTCAGTGTTTGCTATTATAATGGCTTAGTAAAAATGAGAAGAAGGGTGCAATGCAGAGGTGCTGGAAATTGCTTGGCACCAGTGGGACACTAATGAAGTCCAACAGCCACTTTTAGGATGGCACTAAGTTTCCTCAGTGTTTACTATTATTATGGCTTAGTAAAAATGAGCTTAAGGGAGCAATGCAGAGGTGCAGGAAATTGCTTGGCACCAGTGGGACACTAATGGAGTCCCACAGCCACTTTTAGGATGCCACTATGTTTCCTCAGTGTTTGCTATTATAATGGCTTAGTAAAAATGAACTTGATGGTGCAATGCAGAGGTGCTGGAAACTGCTGGCACAAGTGGGACACAAATAGAGTTCAACAGCCACTTTTTGGATGCCACTAAGTTTCCTCAGTGTTTGCTATTATAATGGCTTAGTAAAAATGAGCTTGATGGTGCAATGCAGAAGTGCTGGAAATTGCTTGGCACCAGTGGGACACTAATAGAGTCCAACAGCCAATTTCTGGATGCCACTAAGTTTCCTCAGTGTTTACTATTATTATGGCTTAGTAAAAATGAGCTTAAGGGAGCAATGCAGAGGTGCAGGGAATTGCTTGGCACCAGTGGGACACTAATGGAGTCCAACAGCCACTTTTAGGATGCCACTATGTTTCCTTAGTGTTTGCTATTACAAAAGCATAGTAAAAATGAGCTTGAGTGTGCAATGCAAAGGTGCTGGAAATTGCTCGGCACCAGTGGGACACTAATTGTGTCCCATAGCCACTTTTAGGATGCCACTAAGTTTCCTCAGTGTTTGCTATTATAATGGCTTAGTAAAAGTAAGCTTGAGGGTGCAATGCAGAGGAGCTGGAAGTTGCTTGTCACCAGTGGGACACTAATGGAGTCCAACAGCCACTTTTAGGATGCCACTAAGTTTCCTCAGTGTTTGCTATTATAATAGCTTAGTAAAAATGAGCAGAAGGGTGCAATGCAGAGGTGCTGGAAATTGCTTGGCACCAGTGGGACATTAATGAAGTCCAACAGCCACTTTTAGGATGGCACTAAGTTTCTTCAGTGTTTTCTATTATAATAGCTTAGTAAAAATAAGCAGGAGGTTTCAATGCAGAGGTGCTGGAAATTTCTTGCACCAGTGGGACACTAATGGAGTCCAACAGCCACTTTTTGGATGCCACTAAGTTTCCTCAGTGTTTGCTATTATATTGGCTTAGGAAAAATGAGCTTGAGGGTGCAATGCAGAGGTGCTGGAAATTGCTTGGCACCAGTGGGACACTAGTGGAGTCCAACAGCCACTTTTTGGATGCCACTATGTTTCCTTAGTGTTTGCTATTATAATAGCATAGTAAAAATGAGCTTGAGTGTGCAATGCAAAGGTGCTGGAAATTGCTTGGCACCAGTGGGACACTAATTGAGTACAACAGCCACTTTTAGGATGCCACTAAGTTTCCTCAGTGTTTGGTATTATAATGGCTTAGTAAAAATGAGCTTGATGGTGCAATGCAGACGTGCTGGAAATTGCTTGACACCATTGGGACACTAATTGAGTCCAACAGCCACTTTTAGGATGCCACTAAGTTTCCTCAGTGTTTGCTATTATAATGGCTTAGTAAAAATGAGAAGAAGGGTGCAATGCAGAGGTGCTGGAAATTGCTTGGCACCAGTGGGACACTAATGAAGTCCAACAGCCACTTTTAGGATGGCGCTAAGTTTCTTCAGTGTTTGCTATTATAATAGCTTAGTAAAAATAAGCAGGAGGTTTCAATGCAGAGGTGCTGGAAATTTCTTGCACCAGTAGGACACTAATGGAGTCCAACAGCCACTTTTTGGATTACACTAAGTTTCCTCAGTGTTTGCTATTATAATGGCTTAGTAAAAATGAGAAGAAGGGTGCAATGCAGACGTGCTGGAAATTGCTTGACACCATTGGGACACTAATTGAGTCCAACAGCCACTTTTAGGATGCCACTAAGTTTCCTCAGTGTTTGCTATTATAATGGCTTAGTAAAAATGAGAAGAAGGGTGCAATGCAGAGGTGCTGGAAATTGCTTGGCACCAGTGGGACACTAATGAAGTCCAACAGCCACTTTTAGGATGGCACTAAGTTTCCTCAGTGTTTACTATTATTATGGCTTAGTAAAAATGAGCTTAAGGGAGCAATGCAGAGGTGCAGGAAATTGCTTGGCACCAGTGGGACACTAATGGAGTCCCACAGCCACTTTTAGGATGCCACTATGTTTCCTCAGTGTTTGCTATTATAATGGCTTAGTAAAAATGAACTTGATGGTGCAATGCAGAGGTGCTGGAAACTGCTGGCACAAGTGGGACACAAATAGAGTTCAACAGCCACTTTTTGGATGCCACTAAGTTTCCTCAGTGTTTGCTATTATAATGGCTTAGTAAAAATGAGCTTGATGGTGCAATGCAGAAGTGCTGGAAATTGCTTGGCACCAGTGGGACACTAATAGAGTCCAACAGCCAATTTCTGGATGCCACTAAGTTTCCTCAGTGTTTACTATTATTATGGCTTAGTAAAAATGAGCTTAAGGGAGCAATGCAGAGGTGCAGGAAATTGCTTGGCACCAGTGGGACACTAATGGAGTCCAACAGCCACTTTTAGGATGCCACTATGTTTCCTTAGTGTTTGCTATTACAAAAGCATAGTAAAAATGAGCTTGAGTGTGCAATGCAAAGGTGCTGGAAATTGCTCGGCACCAGTGGGACACTAATTGTGTCCCATAGCCACTTTTAGGATGCCACTAAGTTTCCTCAGTGTTTGCTATTATAATGGCTTAGTAAAAGTAAGCTTGAGGGTGCAATGCAGAGGAGCTGGAAGTTGCTTGTCACCAGTGGGACACTAATGGAGTCCAACAGCCACTTTTAGGATGCCACTAAGTTTCCTCAGTGTTTGCTATTATAATAGCTTAGTAAAAATGAGCAGAAGGGTGCAATGCAGAGGTGCTGGAAATTGCTTGGCACCAGTGGGACATTAATGAAGTCCAACAGCCACTTTTAGGATGGCACTAAGTTTCTTCAGTGTTTTCTATTATAATAGCTTAGTAAAAATAAGCAGGAGGTTTCAATGCAGAGGTGCTGGAAATTTCTTGCACCAGTGGGACACTAATGGAGTCCAACAGCCACTTTTTGGATGCCACTAAGTTTCCTCAGTGTTTGCTATTATAATGGCTTAGTAAAAATGAGCTTGATGGTGCAATGCAGAGGTGCTGGAAATTGCTTGGCACCAGTGGGACACTAATGGAGTCCAACAGCCACTTTTAGGATGCCACTAAGTTTACTCAGTGTTTGCTAGTATAATGGCTTAGTAACAATGAGTTTGAGTGTGCAATGCAGAGGTGCTGCACATAGGTTTGCACCCGTGGGACACTAATGGAAGTCCAACAGCCACTTTTAGGATGCAACTAAGTTTACTCAGTGTTTGCTAGTATAATGGCTTAGTAACAATGAGTTTGAGTGTGCAATGCAGAGGTGCTGTACATAGATTTGCACCAGTGGGACACTAATGGAATTCCAACAGCCACTTTTAGGATGCCACTAAGTTTACTCAGTGTTTGCTGTTATAATGACTTAGTAACAATGAGTTTGAGTGTGCAATGCAGAGGTGCTGCACATACGTTTGCACCAGTGGGACACTAATGGAAGTCCAACAGCCACTTTTAGGATGCCACTAAGTTTACTCAGTGTTTGCTAGCATAATGGCATAGTAACAATGAGTTTGAGTGTGCAATGCAGTGGTGCTGCAAATAGCTTTGCACCAGTGAGACACTAATGGAAGTCCAACAGCCACTTTTAGGATGCAACTAAGTTTACTCAGTGTTTGCTAGTATAATGGCTTAGTAACAATGAGTTTGAGTGTGCAATGCAGAGGTGCTGCACATAGGTTTGCACCAGTGGGACACTAATGGAAGTCCAACAGCCACTTTTAGGATGCCACTAAGTTTACTTAGTGTTTGCTAGTATAATGGCTTAGTAACAATGAGTTTGAGTGTGCAATGCAGTGGTGCTGCAAATAGCTTTGCACCAGTGGGACACTAATGGAAGTCCAACAGCCACTTTTAGGATGCCACTAAGTTTACTCAGTGTTTGCTAGTATAATGGCTTAGTAACAATGAGTTTGAGTGTGCAATGCAGACGTGCTGCACATAGGTTTGCACCAGTAGGACAGTATTGGAATTCCAACAGCGACTTTTAGGATGCCACTAAGTTTACTCAGTGTTTGCTAGTATAATGGCTTAGTAACAATGAGTTTGAGTGTGCAATGCAGAGGTGCTGCACATAGATTTGCACCAGTGGGACACTAATGGAAGTCCAACAGCCACTTTTAGGATGCCACTAAGTTTACTCAGTGTTTGCTAGTATAATGACTTAGTAACAATGAGTTTGAGTGTGCAATGCAGAGGTGCTGCACATAGGTTTGCACCAGTGGGACACTAATGGAAGTCCAACAGCCACTTTTAGGATGCCACTAAGTTTACTCAGTGTTTGCTAGTATAATGGCTTAGTAACAATGAGTTTGAGTGTGCAATGCAGTGGTAATGCAAATAGCTTTGCACCAGTGAGTCACTAATGGAAGTCCAACAGCCACTTTTAGGATGCCACTAAGTTTACTCAGTGTTTGCTAGTATAATGGCTTAGTAACAATGAGTTTGAGTGTGCAATGCAGAGGTGCTGCACATAGATTTGCACCAGTGGGACACTAATGGAAGTCCAACAGCCACTTTTAGGATGCCACTAAGTTTACTTAGTGTTTGCTAGTATAATGACTTAGTAACAATGAGTTTGAGTGTGCAATGCAGTGGTGCTGCAAATAGCTTTGCACCAGTGGGACACTAATGGAAGTCCAACAGCCACTTTTAGGATGCCACTAAGTTTACTCAGTGTTTTCTAGTATAATGGCTTAATAAAAATGAGTTTGAGTGTGCAATGCAGAGGTGCTGCACATAGGTTTGCACCCGTGGGACACTAATGGAAGTCCAACAGCCACTTTTAGGATGCAACTAAGTTTACTCAGTGTTTGCTAGTATAATGGCTTAGTAACAATGAGTTTGAGTGTGCAATGCAGAGGTGCTGTACATAGATTTGCACCAGTGGGACACTAATGGAATTCCAACAGCCACTTTTAGGATGCCACTAAGTTTACTCAGTGTTTGCTGTTATAATGACTTAGTAACAATGAGTTTGAGTGTGCAATGCAGAGGTGCTGCACATACGTTTGCACCAGTGGGACACTAATGGAAGTCCAACAGCCACTTTTAGGATGCCACTAAGTTTACTCAGTGTTTGCTAGCATAATGGCATAGTAACAATGAGTTTGAGTGTGCAATGCAGTGGTGCTGCAAATAGCTTTGCACCAGTGAGACACTAATGGAAGTCCAACAGCCACTTTTAGGATGCAACTAAGTTTACTCAGTGTTTGCTAGTATAATGGCTTAGTAACAATGAGTTTGAGTGTGCAATGCAGAGGTGCTGCACATAGGTTTGCACCAGTGGGACACTAATGGAAGTCCAACAGCCACTTTTAGGATGCCACTAAGTTTACTTAGTGTTTGCTAGTATAATGGCTTAGTAACAATGAGTTTGAGTGTGCAATGCAGTGGTGCTGCAAATAGCTTTGCACCAGTGGGACACTAATGGAAGTCCAACAGCCACTTTTAGGATGCCACTAAGTTTACTCAGTGTTTGCTAGTATAATGGCTTAGTAACAATGAGTTTGAGTGTGCAATGCAGACGTGCTGCACATAGGTTTGCACCAGTAGGACAGTATTGGAATTCCAACAGCGACTTTTAGGATGCCACTAAGTTTACTCAGTGTTTGCTAGTATAATGGCTTAGTAACAATGAGTTTGAGTGTGCAATGCAGAGGTGCTGCACATAGATTTGCACCAGTGGGACACTAATGGAAGTCCAACAGCCACTTTTAGGATGCCACTAAGTTTACTCAGTGTTTGCTAGTATAATGACTTAGTAACAATGAGTTTGAGTGTGCAATGCAGAGGTGCTGCACATAGGTTTGCACCAGTGGGACACTAATGGAAGTCCAACAGCCACTTTTAGGATGCCACTAAGTTTACTCAGTGTTTGCTAGTATAATGGCTTAGTAACAATGAGTTTGAGTGTGCAATGCAGTGGTAATGCAAATAGCTTTGCACCAGTGAGTCACTAATGGAAGTCCAACAGCCACTTTTAGGATGCCACTAAGTTTATTCAGTGTTTGCTAGTATAATGGCTTAGTAACATTGAGTTTGAGTGTGCAATGCAGAGGTGCTGCACATAGATTTGCACCAGTGGGACACTAATGGAAGTCCAACAGCCACTTTTAGGATGCCACTAAGTTTACTTAGTGTTTGCTAGTATAATGACTTAGTAACAATGAGTTTGAGTGTGCAATGCAGTGGTGCTGCAAATAGCTTTGCACCAGTGGGACACTAATGGAAGTCCAACAGCCACTTTTAGGATGCCACTAAGTTTACTCAGTGTTTGCTAGTATAATGGCTTAATAAAAATGAGTTTGAGTGTGCAATGCAGAGGTGCTGCACATAGGTTTGCACCCGTGGGACACTAATGGAAGTCCAACAGCCACTTTTAGGATGCAACTAAGTTTACTCAGTGTTTGCTAGTATAATGGCTTAGTAACAATGAGTTTGAGTGTGCAATGCAGAGGTGCTGTACATAGATTTGCACCAGTGGGACACTAATGGAATTCCAACAGCCACTTTTAGGATGCCACTAAGTTTACTCAGTGTTTGCTGTTATAATGACTTAGTAACAATGAGTTTGAGTGTGCAATGCAGAGGTGCTGCACATACGTTTGCACCAGTGGGACACTAATGGAAGTCCAACAGCCACTTTTAGGATGCCACTAAGTTTACTCAGTGTTTGCTAGCATAATGGCATAGTAACAATGAGTTTGAGTGTGCAATGCAGTGGTGCTGCAAATAGCTTTGCACCAGTGAGACACTAATGGAAGTCCAACAGCCACTTTTAGGATGCAACTAAGTTTACTCAGTGTTTGCTAGTATAATGGCTTAGTAACAATGAGTTTGAGTGTGCAATGCAGAGGTGCTGCACATAGGTTTGCACCAGTGGGACACTAATGGAAGTCCAACAGCCACTTTTAGGATGCCACTAAGTTTACTTAGTGTTTGCTAGTATAATGGCTTAGTAACAATGAGTTTGAGTGTGCAATGCAGTGGTGCTGCAAATAGCTTTGCACCAGTGGGACACTAATGGAAGTCCAACAGCCACTTTTAGGATGCCACTAAGTTTACTCAGTGTTTGCTAGTATAATGGCTTAGTAACAATGAGTTTGAGTGTGCAATGCAGACGTGCTGCACATAGGTTTGCACCAGTAGGACAGTATTGGAATTCCAACAGCGACTTTTAGGATGCCACTAAGTTTACTCAGTGTTTGCTAGTATAATGGCTTAGTAACAATGAGTTTGAGTGTGCAATGCAGAGGTGCTGCACATAGGTTTGCACCAGTGGGACACTAATGGAAGTCCAACAGCCACTTTTAGGATGCCACTAAGTTTACTCAGTGTTTGCTAGTATAATGACTTGATAACAATGAGTTTGAGTGTGCAATGCAGAGGTGCTGCACATAGGTTTGCACCAGTGGGACACTAATGGAAGTCCAACAGCCACTTTTAGGATGCCACTAAGTTTACTCAGTGTTTGCTAGTATAATGGCTTAGTAACAATGAGTTTGAGTGTGCAATGCAGTGGTAATGCAAATAGCTTTGCACCAGTGAGTCACTAATGGAAGTCCAACAGCCACTTTTAGGATGCCACTAAGTTTACTCAGTGTTTGCTAGTATAATGGCTTAGTAACAATGAGTTTGAGTGTGCAATGCAGAGGTGCTGCACATAGCTTTGCACCAGTGGGACACTAATGGAAGTCCAACAGCCACTTTTAGGATGCCACTAAGTTTACTCAGTGTTTGCTAGTATAATGGCTTAGTAACAATCAGTTTGAGTGTGCAATGCAGAGGTGCTGCACATAGGTTTGCACCAGTGGGACACTAATGGAAGTCCAACAGCCACTTTTAGGATGCCACTAAGTTTACTCAGTGTTTGATAGTATAATGGCTTAGTAACAATGAGTTTGAGTGTGCAATGCAGAGGTGCCTCACATAGCTTTGCACCAGTGGGACAATAATGGAAGTCCAACAGCCACTTTTAGGATGCCACTAAGTTTACTCAGTGTTTGCTAGTATAATGGCTTAGTAACAATGAGTTTGAGTGTGCAATGCAGAGGTGCTGCACATAGGTTTGCACCAGTGGGACACTAATGGAAGTCCAACAGCCACTTTTAGGATGCCACTCAGTTTACTCAGTGTTTGCTAGTATAATGGATTAGTAACAATGAGTTTGAGTGAGCAATGCAGAGGTGCTGCACATAGCTTTGCACCAGTGGGAGACTAATGGAAGTCCAACAGCCACTTTTAGGATGCCACTAAGTTTACTCAGTGTCTGCTAGTATAATGGCTCAGTAACAATGAGTTTGAGTGTGCAATGCAGAGGTGCTGCACATTGGTTTGCACCAGTAGGACAGTAATGGAATTCCAACAGCAACTTTTAGGATGCCAATAAGTTTACTCAGTGTTTGCTAGTATAATGAATTAGTAACAATGAGTTTGAGTGTGCAATGCAGAGGTGCTGCACATAGATTTGTACCAGTGGGACACTAATGGAAGTCCAACAGCCACTTTTAGGATGCCACTAAGTTTACTCAGTGTTTGCTAGTATAATGGCTCAGTAACAATGAGTTTAAGTGTGCAATGCAGAAGTGCTGCACATAGGTTTGCACCACTGGGACACTAATGGAAGTCCAACAGCCACTTTTTGGATGCCACTAAGTTTACTCAGTGTTTGCTAGTATAATGGCTTAGTAGCAATGAGTTTGAGTGTGCAATGCAGAGGTGCTGCACATAGATTTGCACCAGTGGGACACTAATGGAAGTCCAACAGCCACTTTTAGGATGCCACTAAGTTTACTCAGTGTTTGCTAGTATAATGACTTAGTAACAATGAGTTTGAGTGTGCAATGCAGAGGTGCTGCACATAGGTTTGCACCAGTGGGACACTAATGGAAGTCCAACAGCCACTTTTAGGATGCCACTAAGTTTACTCAGTGTTTGCTAGTATAATGGATTAGTAACAATGAGTTTGAGTGTGCAATGCAGAGGTGCTGCACATAGCTTTGCACCAGTGGGACACTAATGGAAGTCCAACAGCCACTTTTAGGATGCCACTAAGTTTACTTAGTGTTTGCTAGTATAATGGCTTAGTAACAATGAGTTTGAGTGTGCAATGCAGAGGTGCTGCACATTGGTTTGCACCAGTAGGACAGTAATGGAATTCCAACAGCAACTTTTAGGATGCCAATATGTTTACTCAGTGTTTGCTAGTATAATGGCTTAGTAACAATGAGTTTGAGTGTGCAATGCAGAGGTGCTGCACATAGATTTGCACCAGTGGGACAGTAATGAAAGTCCAACAGCCACTTTTAGGATGCCACTAAGTTTACTCAGTGTTTGCTAGTATAATGGCTTAGTAACAATGAGTTTGAGTGTGCAATGCAGTGGTAATGCAAATAGCTTTGCACCAGTGGGACACTAATGGAAGTCCAACAGCCACTTTTAGGATGCCACTAAGTTTACTCAGTGTTTGCTAGTATAATGGCTTAGTAACAATGAGTTTGAGTGTGCAATGCAGTGGTAATGCAAATAGCTTTGCACCAGTGAGTCACTAATGGAAGTCCAACAGCCACTTTTAGGATGCCACTAAGTTTACTCAGTGTTTGCTAGTATAATGGCTTAGTAACAATGAGTTTGAGTGTGCAATGCAGAGGTGCTGCACATAGCTTTGCACCAGTGGGACACTAATGGAAGTCCAACAGCCACTTTTAGGATGCCACTAAGTTTACTCAGTGTTTGCTAGTATAATGGCTTAGTAACAATCAGTTTGAGTGTGCAATGCAGAGGTGCTGCACATAGGTTTGCACCAGTGGGACACTAATGGAAGTCCAACAGCCACTTTTAGGATGCCACTAAGTTTACTCAGTGTTTGATAGTATAATGGCTTAGTAACAATGAGTTTGAGTGTGCAATGCAGAGGTGCCTCACATAGCTTTGCACCAGTGGGACAATAATGGAAGTCCAACAGCCACTTTTAGGATGCCACTAAGTTTACTCAGTGTTTGCTAGTATAATGGCTTAGTAACAATGAGTTTGAGTGTGCAATGCAGAGGTGCTGCACATAGGTTTGCACCAGTTGGACACTAATGGAAGTCCAACAGCCACTTTTAGGATGCCACTCAGTTTACTCAGTGTTTGCTAGTATAATGGATTAGTAACAATGAGTTTGAGTGTGCAATGCAGAGGTGCTGCACATAGATTTGTACCAGTGGGACACTAATGGAAGTCCAACAGCCACTTTTAGGATGCCACTAAGTTTACTCAGTGTTTGCTAGTATAATGGCTCAGTAACAATGAATTTAAGTGTGCAATGCAGAAGTGCTGCACATAGGTTTGCACCACTGGGACACTAATGGAAGTCCAACAGCCACTTTTTGGATGCCACTAAGTTTACTCAGTGTTTGCTAGTATAATGGCTTAGTAGCAATGAGTTTGAGTGTGCAATGCAGAGGTGCTGCACATAGATTTGCACCAGTGGGACACTAATGGAAGTCCAACAGCCACTTTTAGGATGCCACTAAGTTTTCTCAGTGTTTGCTAGTATAATGACTTAGTAACAATGAGTTTGAGTGTGCAATGCAGAGGTGCTGCACATAGGTTTGCACCAGTGGGACACTAATGGAAGTCCAACAGCCACTTTTAGGATGCCACTAAGTTTACTCAGTGTTTGCTAGTATAATGGATTAGTAACAATGAGTTTGAGTGTGCAATGCAGAGGTGCTGCACATAGCTTTGCACCAGTGGGACACTAATGGAAGTCCAACAGCCACTTTTAGGATGCCACTAAGTTTACTTAGTGTTTGCTAGTATAATGGCTTAGTAACAATGAGTTTGAGTGTGCAATGCAGAGGTGCTGCACATTGGTTTGCACCAGTAGGACAGTAATGGAATTCCAACAGCAACTTTTAGGATGCCAATAAGTTTACTCAGTGTTTGCTAGTATAATGGCTTAGTAACAATGAGTTTGAGTGTGCAATGCAGAGGTGCTGCACATAGATTTGCACCAGTGGGACACTAATGGAAGTCCAACAGCCACTTTTAGGATGCCACTAAGTTTACTCAGTGTTTGCTAGAATAATGGCTCAGTAACAAGGAGTTTGAGTGTGCAATGCAGAAGTGCTGCACATAGATTTGCACCAGTGGGACACTAATGGAAGTCCAACAGCCACTTTTAGGATGCCACTAAGTTTACTCAGTGTTTGCTAGTATAATGGCATAGTAACAATGAATTTGAGTGTGCAATGCAGAGATGCTGCACATAGGTTTTTACCAGTAGGACACTAATGGAAATCCAACAGCCACTTTTAGGATGCCACTAAGTTTACTAAGTGCTTGCTAGTATAATGGCTTAGTAACAATGAGTTTGAGTGTGCAATGCAGAGGTGCTGCACATAGATTTGCACCAGTGGGACACTAATGGAAGTCCAACAGCCACTTTTAGGATGCCACTAAGTTTACTCAGTGTTTGCTAGTATAATGACTTAGTAACAATGAGTTTGAGTGTGCAATGCAGAGGTGCTGCACATAGGTTTGCACCAGTGGGACACTAATGGAAGTCCAACAGCCACTTTTAGGATGCCACTAAGTTTACTCAGTGTTTGCTAGTATAATGGATTAGTAACAATGAGTTTGAGTGTGCAATGCAGAGGTGCTGCACATAGCTTTGCACCAGTGGGACACTAATGGAAGTCCAACAGCCACTTTTAGGATGCCACTAAGTTTACTTAGTGTTTGCTAGTATAATGGCTTAGTAACAATGAGTTTGAGTGTGCAATGCAGAGGTGCTGCACATCGGTTTGCACCAGTAGGACAGTAATGGAATTCCAACAGCAACTTTTAGGATGCCAATAAGTTTACTCAGTGTTTGCTAGTATAATGGCTTAGTAACAATGAGTTTGAGTGTGCAATGCAGAGGTGCTGCACATAGATTTGCACCAGTGGGACACTAATGGAAGTCCAACAGCCACTTTTAGGATGCCACTAAGTTTACTCAGTGTTTGCTAGAATAATGGCTCAGTAACAATGAGTTTGAGTGTGCAATGCAGAAGTGCTGCACATAGATTTGCACCAGTGGGACACTAATGGAAGTCCAACAGCCACTTTTAGGATGCCACTAAGTTATCTCAGTGTTTGCTAGTATAATGGCTTAGTAACAATGAGTTTGAGTGTGCAATGCAGAGGTGCTGCACATAGATTTGCACCAGTGGGACACTAATGGAAGTCCAACAGCCACTTATAGGATGCCACTAAGTTTACTCAGTGTTTGCTAGTATAATGGCATAGTAACAATGAATTTGAGTGTGCAATGCAGAGATGCTGCACATAGGTTTGCACCAGTAGGACACTAATGGAAATCCAACAGCCACTTTTAGGATGCCACTAAGTTTACTAAGTGCTTGCTAGTATAATGGCTTAGTAACAATGAGTTTGAGTGTGCAATGCAGAGGTGCTGCACATAGATTTGCACCAGTGGGACACTAATGGAAGTCCAACAGCCACTTTTAGGATGCCACTAAGTTTACTCAGTGTTTGCTAGTATAATGACTTAGTAACAATGAGTTTGAATGTGCAATGCAGAGGTGCTGCACATAGGTTTGCACCAGTGGGACACTAATGGAAGTCCAACAGCCACTTTTAGGACGCCACTAAGTTTACTCAGTGTTTGCTAGTATAATGGCTTAGTAACAATGAGTTTGAGTGTGCAATGCAGTGGTGCTGCAAATAGCTTTGCACCAGTGAGACACTAATGGAAGTCCAACAGCCACTTTTAGGATGCCACTAAGTTTACTCAGTGTTTGCTAGTATAATGGCTTAGTAACAATGAGTTTGAGTGTGCAATGCAGAGGTGCTGCACATAGATTTGCACCAGTGGGACACTAATGGAAGTCCAACAGCCACTTTTAGGATGCCACTAAGTTTACTCAGTGTTTGCTAGTATAATGGCTTAGTAACAATGAGCTTGAGTGTGCAATGCAGAGGTGCTGCACATAGGTTTGCACCAGTGGGACACTAATGGAAGTCCAACAGCCACTTTTAGAATGCCACTAAGTTTACTCAGTGTTTGCTAGTATAATGGCTTAGTAACAATGAGTTTGAGTGTGCAATGCAGAGGTGCTGCACATAGATTTGCAGCAGTGGGACAGTAATGGAAGTCCAACAGCCACTTTTAGGATGCCACTAAGTTTACTCAGTGTTTGCTAGTATAATGGCTTAGTAACAATGAGTTTGAGTGTGCAATGCAGAGGTGCTGCACATAGGTTTGCACCAGTGGGACACTAATGGAAGTCCATCAGCCACTTTTAGGATGCCACTAAGTTTACTCAGTGTTTGCTAGTATAATGGCTTAGTAACAATGAGTTTGAGTGTGCAATGCAGAGGTGCTGCACATACATTTGCAGCAGTGGGACAGTAATGGAAGTCCAACAGCCACTTTTAGGATGCCACTAAGTTTACTCAGTGTTTGCTAGTATAATGGCTAAGTAACAAGGAGTTTGAGTGTGCAATGCAGAAGTGCTGCACATAAATTTGCACCAGTGGGACACTAATGGAAGTCCAACAGCCACTTTTAGAAAGCCACTAAGTTTACTCAGTGTTTGCTAGTATAATGGCTTTGTAACAATGAGTTTGAGTGTGCAATGCAGAGGTGCTGCACATAGGTTTGCACCAGTGGGACACTAATGGAAGTCCAACAGCCACTTTTAGGATGCCACTAAGTTTACTCAGTGTTTGCTAGTATAATGGCTTAGTAACAATGAGTTTGAGTGTGCAATGCAGACGTGCTGCACATAGGTTTGCACCAGTGGAACACTAATGGAAGTCCAACAGCCACTTTTAGGATGCCACTAAGTTTACTTAGTGTTTGCTAGTATAATGGCTTAGTAACAATGACTTTGAGTGTGCAATGCAGTGGTGCTGCAAATAGCTTTGCACCAGTGGGACACTAATGGAAGTCCAACAGCCACTTTTAGGATGCCACTCAGTTTACTCAGTGTTTGCTAGTATAATGGCTTAGTAACAATGAGTTTGAGTGTGCAATGTAGAGGTGCTGCACATAGGTTTGCACCAGTGGGACACTAATGGAAGTCCAACAGCCACTTTTAGGATGCCACTAAGTTTACTTAGTGTTTGCTAGTATAATGGCTTAATAACAATGACTTTGAGTGTGCAATGCAGTGGTGCTGCAAATAGCTTTGCACCAGTGGGACACTAATGGAAGTCCAACAGCCACTTTTAGGATGCCACTCAGTTTACTCAGTGTTTGCTAGTATAATGGATTAGTAACAATGAGTTTGAGTGTGCAATGCAGAAGTGCTGCACATAGCTTTGCACCAGTTGGACACTAATGGAATTCCAACAGCCACTTTTAGGATGCCACTAAGTTTACTCAGTGTTTGCTAGTATAATGGCTTAGTAACAATGAGTTTGAGTGTGCAATGCAGAGGTGCTGCACATAGGTTTGCACCAGTGGGACACTAATGGAAGTCCAACAGCCACTTTTAGGATGCCACTAAGTTTACTTAGTGTTTGCTAGTATAATGGCTTAGTAACAATGACTTTGAGTGTGCAATGCAGTGGTGCTGCAAATAGCTTTGCACCAGTGGGACACTAATGGAAGTCCAACAGCCACTTTTAGGATGCCACTAAGTTTACTCAGTGTTTGCTAGTATAATGGCTTAGTAACAATAAGTTTGAGTGTGCAATGCAGAGGTGCTGCACATAGGTTTGCACCAGTGGGACACTAATGGAAGTCCAACAGCCACTTTTAGGATGCCACTAAGTTTACTCAGTGTTTGCTAGTCTAATGGCATAGTAACAATGAGTTTGAGTGTGCAATGCAGTGGTGCTGCAAATAGCTTTGCACCAGTGGGACACTAATGGAATTCCAACAGCCACTTTTAGGATGCCACTAAGTTTACTCAGTGTTTGCTAGTATAATGGCTTAGTAACAATGAGTTTGAGTGTGCAATGCAGAAGTGCTGCACATAAATTTGCACCAGTGGGACACTAATGGAAGTCCAACAGCCACTTTTAGAAAGCCACTAAGTTTACTCAGTGTTTGCTAGTATAATGGCTTAGTAACAATGAGTTTGAGTGTGCAATGCAGAGGTGCTGCACATAGATTTGCACCAGTGGGACACTAATGGAAGTCCAACAGCCACTTTTAGGATGCCACTAAGTTTACTTAGTGTTTGCTAGTATAATGGCTTAGTAACAATGAGTTTGAGTATGCAATGCAGAGGTGCTGCACATAGGTTTGCACCAGTGGGACACTAATGGAATTCCAACAGCCACTTTTAGGATGCCACTAAGTTTACTCAGTGTTTGCTAGTATAATGGCTTAGTAACAATGAGTTTGAGTGTGCAATGCAGAAGTGCTGCACATAAATTTGCACCAGTGGGACACTAATGGAAGTCCAACAGCCACTTTTAGAAAGCCACTAAGTTTACTCAGTGTTTGCTAGTCTAATGGCATAGTAACAATGAGTTTGAGTGTGCAATGCAGAGGTGCTGCACATAGATTTGCACCAGTGGGACACTAATGGAAGTCCAACAGCCACTTTTAGGATGCCACTAAGTTTACTTAGTGTTTGCTAGTATAATGGCTTAGTAACAATGAGTTTGAGTATGCAATGCAGAGGTGCTGCACATAGGTTTGCACCAGTGGGACACTAATGGAAGTCCAACAGCCACTTTTAGGATGCCACTAAGTTTACTCAGTGTTTGCTATTATAATAGCTTAGTTACAATGAGTTTGAGTGTGCAATGCAGAGGTGCTGCACATAGATTTGCACCAGTGGGACACTAATGGAAGTCGAACAGCCACTTTTAGGATGCCACTAAGTTTACTCAGTGTTTGCTAGTATAATGGCTTAGTAACAATGACTTTGAGTGTGCAATGCAGTGGTGCTGCAAATAGCTTTGCACCAGTGGGACACTAATGGAAGTCCAACAGCCACTTTTAGGATGCCACTCAGTTTACTCAGTGTTTGCTAGTATAATGGCTTAGTAACAATGAGTTTGAGTGTGCAATGTAGAGGTGCTGCACATAGGTTTGCACCAATGGAACACTAATAGAAGTCCAACAGCCACTTTTAGGATGCCACTAAGTTTACTTAGTGTTTGCTAGTATAATGGCTTAATAACAATGACTTTGAGTGTGCAATGCAGTGGTGCTGCAAATAGCTTTGCACCAGTGGGACACTAATGGAAGTCCAACAGCCACTTTTAGGATGCCACTCAGTTTACTCAGTGTTTGCTAGTATAATGGATTAGTAACAATGAGTTTGAGTGTGCAATGCAGAGGTGCTGCACATAGATTTGCAGCAGTGGGACAGTAATGGAAGTCCAACAGCCACTTTTAGGATGCCACTAAGTTTACTCAGTGTTTGCTAGTATAATGGCTAAGTAACAAGGAGTTTGAGTGTGCAATGCAGAAGTGCTGCACATAAATTTGCACCAGTGGGACACTAATGGAAGTCCAACAGCCACTTTTAGAAAGCTACTAAGTTTACTCAGTGTTTGCTAGTATAATGGCTTTGTAACAATGAGTTTGAGTGTGCAATGCAGAGGTGCTGCACATAGGTTTGCACCAGTGGGACACTAATGGAAGTCCAACAGCCACTTTTAGGATGCCACTAAGTTTACTCAGTGTTTGCTATTATAATAGCTTAGTTACAATGAGTTTGAGTGTGCAATGCAGAGGTGCTGCACATAGATTTGCACCAGTGGGACACTAATGGAAGTCGAACAGCCACTTTCAGGATGCCACTAAGTTTACTCAGTGTTTGCTAGTATAATGGCTTAGTAACAATGAGTTTGAGTGTGCAATGCAGAGGTGCTGCACATAGGTTTGCACCAGTGGAACACTAATGGAAGTCCAACAGCCACTTTTAGGATGCCACTAAGTTTACTTAGTGTTTGCTAGTATAATGGCTTAATAACAATGAGTTTGAGTGTGCAATGCAGAGGTGCTGCACATAGCTTTGCACCGGTGGGACACTAATGGAATTCCAACAGCCACTTTTAGGATGCCACTAAGTTTACTCAGTGTTTGCTAGTATAATGGCTTAGTAACAATGAGTTTGAGTGTGCAATGCAGAGGTGCTGCACATAGATTTGCAGCAGTGGGACAGTAATGGAAGTCCAACAGCCACTTTTAGGATGCCACTAAGTTTACTCAGTGTTTGCTAGTATAATGGCTAAGTAACAAGGAGTTTGAGTGTGCAATGCAGAAGTGCTGCACATAAATTTGCACCAGTGGGACACTAATGGAAGTCCAACAGCCACTTTTAGAAAGCCACTAAGTTTACTCAGTGTTTGCTAGTATAATGGCTTTGTAACAATGAGTTTGAGTGTGCAATGCAGAGGTGATGCACATAGATTTGCACCAGTGGGACACTAATGGAAGTCCAACAGCCACTTTTAGGATGCCACTAAGTTTACTTAGTGTTTGCTAGTATAATGGCTTAGTAACAATGAGTTTGAGTATGCAATGCAGAGGTGCTGCACATAGGTTTGCACCAGTGGGACACTAATGGAAGTCCAACAGCCACTTTTAGGATGCCACTAAGTTTACTCAGTGTTTGCTAGTATAATGTGTTACATCTCGTGGCTCTCCTGAGTCAAGGACTGAGGCAGTCTCCCATTCCTTGCCTGCCACGAGCACTCCTGCTCAGCAGCGCCGAAGGTCTGACAGACTGCGCAGTGTGCAGGAGATACCTTCTCAGAGAGTCAGCAGAAGGGTGACACCTAGTGGTTCTCCTGTTACAAGGAGTGAAGCGGTCTCCCATTCCTGCCCTGCCGCAGACTCTCCTGCTCAGCGGCCCTAAAGGTCTGCGAGGCTGCGCAATGTGCAGAGGTTTACTGCTCAGGGAAGCAGTGAGATTCCCGTTATCTCTGCACATTGTGAGACCGAGGATCCCGCCTCTATTTCCCAGAGGCAGGAGGGTGAGCATGTGCAATGCGTGGTGGGTCCTGATTCGCTCACTGACGTCACACGGCTTGATGACAAGGCTGGTGACGTGGTGAATCCTGACTGGCCAGGCTGGGACGTCGTGGACCCTGATTGGGTCAAGTCCGTCATCTCCGCCTCGCGCCCGCCCTCGGGTGGAGCTGCTCCTCCTTAAAAGCTCCCCCTGCCATCATGGCGGCGCGCGACCGTCCTTCTATGTTTGGATGTCTGGCAGCGTGCTGCCACGCCACTGCTCAGGCATTACTGTCTCTTGTGGGCTTGGCCCTTGCTGCTCCGGCAGTACCTCGTTTGCAGGCCGTGTTCCTGCCTTGCTGCTCCGGCAGTACCCCCGTCAACAGGCCGTGTTCCTGTCCCAGGTGAGCTCCTCAAGTCTCTATTGGACTCACCTGGTTATTGAAAGCACACGTGCGTGGGCACCTCTGTGCTACCCTCGTGCCATATTCTCGTGACTTCCACTGGCACACGTGCGTGGGCACCTCTGTGCTTCCCCGTGCAACAGGTACACCGAGCCGTGAGATCTGTGCCATACAACCCTCAGGGGTTAGGGCAGATCGGTGTACATAGATCGTCTGTGACATTCCAGACGATCGCTAGCAGCAACCCGCTCACTCTTCACCCACCATAGCGGCGGTCCCTTACACCGCACAGTGGACCTTGACCGGCGGAAGCAGTCCATTTCCCATCTTGGCACGCTTCCCCGGGTCCCCCTCGTAACAATAATGGCTTAGTAACAATGAGTTTGAGTGTGCAATGCAGAGGTGCTGCACATAGATTTGCACCAGTGGGACACTAATGGAAGTCCATCAGCCACTTTTAGGATGCCACTAAGTTTACTCAGTGTTTGCTAGTATAATGGCTTAGTAACAATGAGTTTGAGTGTGCAATGCAGGGGTGCTGCACATAGATTTGCACCAGTGGGACACTAATGGAAGTCCAACAGCCACTTTTAGGATGCCACTAAGTTTACTTAGTGTTTGCTAGTATAATGGCTTAGTAACAATGAGTTTGAGTATGCAATTTAGAGTTGCTGCA